>NC_090445.1:991169697-992419697 GCF_031143425.1 Pleurodeles waltl | reverse complement strand
GTTAGCAGTGCCCAGGGCGCAGTCAGAGTCAGTAACCATCAGTATCAGTCAAAAGGTTTGGGGTTGACCAGGGCAAAAAGGAGGACTTTCCAACAATGGCACTTTGTGTCTGGTTTTAATTATTGTTAGTGTTTCAAACACAGACAGATGAAAGCCTTTTTTATTGATTCGTTTTGATTGGTTTAGTGTAAAATCCTACAGCCTTCAATTTCTCACCCTCACAAATACAAGCATTCTAACACATACACACATTTGCACTTACATATGTACTCTCCCACATAAACACACACTCACCTGCAAGCCTGCACACAACATACATTTAAAAGCACTTTTTTTTACTTACCTCAGCTGCCATGGAAGGCTATATTTTAGCTAATTGTACTCAGCTTTTTTAATACACTAACAATGAATAATGAAACATTTTATCCTATTAGTATGATAAAAACGTTGAGATAAAACAGAGTGGTGCCCCAGCCAAGGTCCATAAGGACGAGCTGCTACTGTGTTCCTGGCACTGATTTTGTCACCTCTAATGCCAGGGGTCGCAAAGACAGTGCCAGGGGTCACAAAAGGCAAGACACAGGTCGCAATTGCAACCTGGTGACCCCCTAAATAATATCCATGCCTGGCAAAATTGCCAATAGTGAGCTAAGAGGCGCGCCAGATGATATGGTCGCCCTTTGGGTGTCCTGGGTTAAATTAAAAAAGGTAAAGGTTTTGTACAGTGCACATCTTGAAGTCATGCATTTCAAGGTTGTCTTACATGTGATAATGAAGAAAAAGGGGGGAAGTGAAGTAAAACAATTGCCTAGGATCGCACAGTTTAGTTAAGTCAGGAAGCTGGGATTGGTCCCAGGTTTTTTGGTTGAACATTGTGCAATTCAGCCACTAGATGTACATCCTTTGTTTCTATTACAACCAGCTTATACACCCCACACACTCTGACTGCCACACTGCTGGCATCATTGAGGCCCTTGGACACACCACAGACAAATCTTTTTGGCACTTGACAAAATGTTTGCAAGTACACATGCTGTAGAACATGCTTTCCTTCAAAGTATTGCGCTTTTTCAATCTGGATCTGTTTAAACAACACAAGAAGATCAATTTGCGCCCAGGAGTTTGAGATGTTATCTATCTCACATGTAGAGTTGTCACTTTTTTTTGTTGGATTCCATAGAAACACACTGGCAAGGCCAGTAAAAAACAGCTGAGGTAGCAACTGTAAGTCACATGGCTAGCACGCCCGGGTTTAAGCACATTTCCAGGTCCTTTGTCAAAATGAGAAAGTGATTCTAAGCTAAAATGTTGGAACTGTCTGTACTTTTCAACTTTGACAACAGCAAAACCTGCAGCTCTGTAGGAGGTCTGCAAGCATGCCCCATATCAAGCCCAGCATCATCAGTATCTCAATGCTTTATAGCGAACCGTATAACTTATTCTGGCATTTGTAGATTTACTTTTCATACCATGATGGGCATATAATTATCAGCACATAACTTGCTGTATAAAATGTCAGAACAGCCAGGAGGTGTCACACATATTATGGGATCACTTAGCAGTTGTTTTTCTATTATTATGGTACTGCTTTATTTCTGTGTTCCTTCCTCCTCACACCAACCATCCATAATCCATTCTACTCTCAGACTATAGTGTCTTAACCATAATGAAGCACACTTTGTCAAAGCTCTTTTCAATAAGTTGTTATTTTCCAAGAAGTATGATCTCACCCCATTTATGCCCTCGCTAGTATGGCCTCTTTGAGACTACTTCTACTTCTGCCACGTTTTGCCAGTTCAGTCTATCTGTGAGATGTTTTAGAAAAATGTGTTTGCTTCACATTTAATTGACTTTTTTGTGTAAGGTGTGTTGTGTGAGCTTTCACAAATATAGATGGGCCATACTTATGAAAAGGTGGTGAAGTGCAGCGCCGTACGTCACCTTGCTGCTTTGTGTCACTGCGAAAGGGCAGGAATGCACGTATTTAAGGCAATGTGGTACAATTCTGTCCTTTTCTCTGCGCTAGCGCAAAATGGGCTGCTGTGGTGCAAGGATGCCTGCACTGCATGCAGAATTGGTTTTGTGCAGGAAGGGGCACCTCCCTACACAAAAGCAATCCTGAGATGCCTTTTTCCTCTTTCTATGTGTGCTGCACATAGGAAGAGAAAAAAATGAGGAGAAATAAATATATTTCTCCTTGTTACGCCTCTCCTGGGGAGGCATATCTTTTTGACGCATACCTATGTTTACCTGTTCTTATAAATCTGGAATTGCATCAAAATCCAAGGATGTTGCATGGGATCACCCACGTAAAACCCATGGAAATGCCTCCCTGGCGCAGAGTAATGCAACACAGCGATTTGGCTGCGCTGCATTACTTGAGATTTATGAAGCCACGCAGGGCCACACCAGGTGGTCCTAAGAGACTTCATAAATTTCATTTTTCATTTGTGTCACTCTTGCATTAAATTGTGTGGTGCAAGAGGGACGCAAAGGGGTTCATAAATATGTCCTGATGTCAAAGGTTTTGGGGCGTATTTATGAACCCCTCTGCATTGCTCTTGCAACACGGGAGACGCAAAAGAAAAAGAAAAATGAGTGGCACGGTTATGTGTCTTAAATTTCCCACAGCTTTTCTAACCCTATTTTTAGTGCAATTCAAATCTAAACTACTTAGGACCCGATTTAGAAATTGGCAGGTGGCTACTGTTTGACAGTAGAGGGGAGAAAATAACATTTGCTGCTCTAACAGACTACTGCATCACCCCTCCCCCCCATATTTAGATGTCTCTGACACCCTGGCGGAGGTCTCTATTGCGTCATAGAACCCACTGCCATCAAAGCATTGACTGTTTGCTGAGCAGCTGCCATGTTTCATGTAGGCGCTCAGCAAACATTTTTGTTTTACAAAACAAATACCCTTAGCACCCTGGCAGTTTTCTCCAAGGCTGTGGGGTAATTTTTATTTTTTTTCGCCTTGGTACCACCAGGCATTTACTGGCAGTCTCAAATCGAAAAAATGTATATCAGTTCCTCCGCTCTAAGTAGGATGGATGTTGGTCTGATGCAGTGGTGCACTGATGCACCTTTAATTCTATAGAGTCATCTGTTTTAGGTTTCCAGAGTGGAGCCAGAAACAAAAACCTGATGGTCTGCCCAGCTTTCAATGGTGGGTTGACCATCAGTTTGGTAGGCAATGTGTTGTGAATACAGAGCCACCAAGCACTGTGAAGAGGTCAATGAGCAGAATTACAGCTGCTAATTAAACACACTAAAATGACAACTAACTCAAGCTATTCTGACCGTGTTACTGAAACTAACGGTCAGAAGTAGAGAGGCAAGTCATGAAATCATGTTTATTTTCTGCACAGCTACAGTTCATGAAAGAAAATCATAAATCTTAATGCATGCTGAGATTAAAGTAAATTAAAATGTAAACAAGCATAAGGAGACATATGCTGTTGTCAGCAGCCTAGGAAGCTGCCAGAGAGAAGAATGAGCTTGTATTTGTAGCTAAAAGGATTAGTGTGTTTGCTGCATTTTCCACCACAGGAAATGAATCCACCTTACAAGAAGAAAACAAGGTTGAATTTCAGTTTTAGGCCAGTTCTGGTGGCTTTGCCAAAGCCGCCAGGCAGGGTGAATTTGTTTTTCAGTAGAGACCACAGGCAGGAGCAAGAGAGCTGCTGGGATTGCTGAATCCTATCCGCGGTGTGATAACTACTGACACCAAATGGGCATTACTCTAATGGAAGCTGGTACGGAAATGGCCTTTGATATGCATAGCAATTAATTGTGTTTGCCATAACCAATGTGCATTGCAATTCAAACAAATAATAAGAAAATAAGCTTTTTTTACACCGCGCAAGTATGGCAGGCAAATCGTAAGAAAGCAAGAATGATGACAATGTATTTTTAACATGTAAATTAGTTCTTCATGCATTCCAGAGGAAGCACTGCCCAGGAGAAAGAAAAATGCATTCACACTGCCAATGACACAATAAGGAGACTGAAGTACTCCTCTGGGTTGATCTACAATGTGACTGGCAGTGTCTCATGCCAATGGTAGAAGGGAGATCATCCAAAGTCAACCAGTGTTTCAAACAAGCTGACGCAGATTCCACTCTCTGTGTATTGAACAAAAGAGGTAGGCTTTGCCATATTTAAAAAACACAAAGACTTGAGGGGTGTCTTCTTCCAAACATAAAACATAAAAACATAATGATTTGACAAATATGTCTGCTCAGCAAATAAGAATCAATTGGAATTTGTGTGACACATTCATCTTTATTATTTACACCATCAATTCCTTGTGCCCATAACACAAAACATTTTTCAGTGAGTTTGGGTGGCAGTTCCGGAAGTTAGTCAGAAGAAAGCTAAAAGTCACTCAAATTAGCAGAAATTGAATTGTGAATTGACCCCGGTAATAGTAGCAAAACAACCAAAATTCTTATTCTTATCAATGTCATTCCCTTACACTTAAATACAAAATAATAATTATATATATACTGTATATATATATATATATATATATATATATATATGTATATGTATATGTATATATATATATATATATATATATATATATATATATATATATATATATATATACACATATATATATCAGAAAGCCTTTAAATTGATTGGAAATATATACCATGCATACATTACATGCATGTAAATAAGAAATATTTGTGAACTACCTGCTCACTCATATATTACAAATTAATTTATGTATACATATATACATGTGACTGGAAAAGTTATGACCCTCTGTGCATCTGGCCTGACGATCTCGGACCACCTCCTCAATTATCCAAGGAAGTCAAAAACCTAGGAATCACCATGGATTCCAAGTTAACTATGAATGCCCAAGTGGACAAATTAGCACGAACAAGCTTCATCACCTTCAAGACTTTACGACGCATCTTCCCCCACCTCGGATTTCCACACAAGGTGCAAGCTACTATCTCACTTGTACTATCCAAACTGGATTATGCCAATGGCCTCTGCCATGGAACATCTCTATCTGTTATGAAAAAACTACAACGTATCCAGAATTCAACAGCCAGGCTACAATTACATGTAAAGCCGCAATCCCACATCTCCCCTGCCTTGAGAGCACTACACTGGTTACCCGTTGCCAGAAGATGCACTTTCAAGCTGCTTTATATCACCCACAAAGCTATACATGGAACAGGACCGCTTTTTATCAGAAAGAAAATTACCAAATACATCCAACAAAGAAACCTCCGCTCAAGATTGGCACCCCCCCCTTAGAACACCACCATACAAGAAAAAGACTATAGGTGGTACATCCTTCTCCATCCAAGCAGCCAAACTATGGAATTCATTACCCCCAACTACAAGAGCCACAGATAACTTTCTTGTCTTCAAAAAACTACTCAAGAGTTGGCTCTTTCCTTCATAACCACCATATTCAAACAACTATGAACTGCATATGCCTATGTTGATAAATATTTTTTCAGATTATGTATATATTTCTATTTATTTATAGTTTCTTTAGAAAATATGTATCGCTACTATGTCATAACAATAAAATACACACACACTCTTTAAACCTGTTTGACTAAGTATTTTTTACCCATGGTTCTAATTATGTATTGTATGTGCATATGTGTGTGTATTCGTGTGTGTGTATGTGTATATATATATGTATGTATGTGTATATTTTGTTTCTGTGCTTGGCATGTTCGTGGATCATTGCATGGCTCCTGGGTGGGTTGTTATACTAGATATCTATGAATTCTTGCTCTCATCTTATCACACTTATCTACTCATCATCATATGTCATGTCTCTATCAAACTATCGTCCATTCTCACTCTGACTCATCCCAAATCCCTCTACTACTTTCATCTCATAAAGAACTCTGCCTAAGCTCTTCTCTCCGCTTCCACATCTAACTCACCAAACCTCACTCTACTAATGTGACCTCCCACACAACCCTACTAAATTCTCCCACATTTATCTCACCCTGCTACTATGCTCTCCCTAACCCTTCCACATACTCTTCCCTCCTCCACCCCCCTTTACTCATCCCAACCCTTTGGGTTGAGTAAATGAAGGATATACTCCCAATTAACACTTCTGGATTTCTTTCCTCCTCCACCCCTCCATTACTCCAGTCAATCTAACTAACATACTAAAACTGTACTCATTATTTCCTGATTCTAATCCATCACTAATTCTTGTTGGGTTCCAGAGTAGCATGCTACTCATCGAAAAGCACTTTGACGCCTCGTCAGGGGTAGTAAGCGCTATATAAATACGATTACAATACAATACAATACAATACAATACAATACACTATGTATGTCATAGTTCAGAAGTAATTTTTGTGAACTCAAAATGGAGGCGTTTGGGTGAAATGCAATTGATTGTGAAGTGAGAAGTCACTCCAAATGGATCATACACTTATTTCCATAGGGTTAAAATTGACAGTGCTATATAATCTGTGCATTAACATTGGGAAATATGTTAAATTGTGTTATTGTTAAAAGCTGGACGTAATTAAGCCCTCAGGTGCAAGTTTGTATGCTTGTGAGACTATTGCACTAATCTACAACCTTTGTAAATGTGAAAAGTTAGGAAAATTTAGTACATTTTTTAAATAAATCCAAACAACACGTTTTTTTATAGGTAATCTGTGCATTTAGGTACGAAGCATGGTATTTATAAAATGGGGCTGGAGTCTGTATCAATTTTTCTGCTACTGTGAAGTGAAAGATGCTGTTCTCTGAATAACTGATATCTGATGTTTACAAACTGGTATGCGTTTCTATGTAGAGGAACTGCTGTATGTCCGTTTCCGTTTGAATCCTATTAAGTCAGCAGTGAAGAGAGATATTGAAACAGTGATGCAACAGCTGTGCCACTATGAGGGCAAATGAGCATTGCCCCTCTGCTGAAAGTAAAGGGGAACATGAAAAATAAAATGGTAATAGCACACATTTCTTACAATTTTCTTTTTCATTTAGGCAGCAGCCTAGTCTGAGAGGGCAGGGTCGGCAGCAGGGAGGGACAGTGGGCAGAGTGCACTTCAGTTTAAAGTACGCCTGTCACTTTGGGCAGCTGTCGTGCTATTGCCAGCCTGACACACGCATTTTAAACACTCCAGCCTGAGCTGTCTCAGACCCTGGGTGGATTGCAAACACAGGCTTCCAGGGCCTGAAGAAGCATTGGATCAGGGCGCTCCAGCCAACCTGGGCAGCCAATCCCGGCAGTGCTCTTATGCTGCCTGAGAGTAGCACCAAGGGGTAGGGGGGAGTTGGATGATGCTCTGGGATCCTGCTTTTTGTGCTGGATGAGCCTATACAAAGAGGAGCAGTGGTTACATTAATCATTACATCAAAGTCCAGTCTTTGTCCCCTTTCACCAGGCAAAAGCAGCAACTACAGGATAGCTCCACAAAGCACAGTCACAGGCAGGGCAGCACTTCCCCTCAGCTCTTCTCCAGGCAGAGGTTGCTCTTGATTTCCAGAAGTGATCTAATTTCCTGGGGTTTGGATGCCCTTCTTATACCCAGTTCTGGCTTTGAAGTAGGCACACTTCAAAAGAAAGTCTATTTTGTTTGTGAAATCCTGCCTTGCCCAGGCCAGGTCCCAGACACACACCAGGGGGTTGAACACTGCATTGTGTGAGGGCAGGCACAGCCCTTTCAGGTGTAAGTGACCACTCCTCACCTACCTCCTAGCACAGATGGCTCAGCAGGATATGCAGGCTAAATCCCAGCTCCCTTTGTGTCACTGTCTAGAGAGAGGTGCAAACAACCCAACTGTCAAACTGACCCAGACAGGGAATCCAACCACAAACAGGCAGAGTCACAGAATGGTTTAAGCAAGAAAATGCTCACTTTCTAAAAGTGGCATTTTGGAACACACAGGGGGTCATTACGACTTTGGCGGGCGGCGGAGGCCGCCCGCCAAAGTACCGCCGTCAGAATACCGCTGCGTGGTCAAAAGACTGCCGCAGGAATTCTGAGTTTCCCGCTGGGCTGGCGGACGACCGCCAGAAGGCCGCCCGCCAGCCCAGCAGGAAACCCCCTTCCACGAGGATGCCGGCTCCGAATGGAGCCGGCGGAGTGGAAAGGGTGCGACGGGTGCAGTTGCACCCGTCGCGATTTTCAGTGTCTGCTATGCAGACACTGAAAATCTTGGTGGGGCCCTGTTAGGGGGCCCCTGCAGTGCCCATGTCATTGGCATGGGCACCTCAGGGGCCCCAGGGGCCCCACGACACCCGTTACCGCCAACCAGGTTCTGGCGGTCAAAACCGCCAGAACCAGGCTGGCGGTAAGGGGGTCGGAATCCCCATGGCGGCGCTGCCTGCAGCGCCGCCATGGAGGATTCCTCAGGCCAGGGGAAAACCGGCGGGAAACCGCCAGTTTCCCTTTTCTGACCGCGGCTTTACCGCCGCGGTCAGAATAGGCCTGGATGCACCGCCAGCCTGTTGGCGGTGCAACCGCGGTCCCCGGCCCTGGCAGTCCATGACCGCCAGGGTCGTAATGACCCCCACAGTCTCAAAAACAACTTCACTAAAAGATGTATTTTTTAAATAGTGAGCTCAGAGAACCCAAACTCCATGTGTCTATCTGCTCCTAAAGGGAATCTATGCTTTAATCATATTTAAAGGCAGTCCCCTTGCTAACCTATGAGAGAGATGAGCCTTGCAACAGTGAAAACCGGATCTGGAAGTATTTCACTGTCAAGACATATAAAGCACATTAGTGTATGTCCTACCTTAACCATACACTGCACCCTGCCCTTGGGGCTATCTAGTGCCTACCTTAGGGGTGTCTTACATGTAAGAAAAAGGAAGGTTTAGGCCAAGTCGAATTTACAGTATAAAACTGCACACACACAGACACTGCAGTGGCAGGTCTGAGACATGATTACAGGTCTACTAATGTGGGTGGCACAACCAGTGCTGCAGTCCTACTAGTAGCATTTGATTTACAGGCCCTGGGCACCTCTAGTGCACTTTACTAGGGACACACAAGTAAATCAAATATGCCAATCCTGGATAAACCAACTACGTACACATTTGATATAGGAGCTCTTGCACTTTAGCACTGGATAGCAGTGGTAAAGTGCCCAGAGTAACAAAAACAGCAACGTATCAACAACCTGGGAAACAGAGGCAAAAAGTTAGGGGAGACCACGCCAAGGATGCCAAGTCTAACATTACTGGACCAGAAACAAGCATCCTGGGACCGATTTCGGGGTATCACCCCTCATCAGCCAGGCTAGCTTGAATCTGGAGGCATAGTGAGCATGGGACCCACGTCTTGGCATACCCTTCCCACTTGGGGCAACAAATGTAAAAAGAAAAGATGATGGACGAAATGCAGAACAAATCAAACATTTACCCTTAGTCACAAATTACAAGAGAATCTGTGGTGATACCAGAATCCTGCATAGGTGTCATTGCACTTTTAAATTTGTGTGTAAAAACAGCACAGCAGTGCTAAACGCATTAAGCATTTGTTGTGTATGCATGAAAGAAAAGATGACAGTCATAAATATGATTAATAATAAGTTTAACATAATGAAAAGGTTATACGACTGACATTGGGGGCCACAAGTGAAATGTTAGATGTCATACGCCAAAATTTAGATGTCATACAAAGTGGGTACACACTCAACAATGTGCAATGGTGTCTAAAAGTCTGTGTGCATGGGTGCATGTTAGTCTGTTAGTCTATGTGCATGGGTGACTGTAGGTTTCTCAAATCTGCTATATTTGTGTGAATAGATGGCCAGTAATTTATTGGGGGGTGAATTAAGGCTCCTACCTTCAATGCAATTCTGCTACATTTTGGATGGATGAGGAGTTTATGGTCACGGTTTGCTTATGGATGATACACAGACTTCTGAATTAGCACTTTCTATAGAAACAAAAACATGTCACATTATGTAGATTTGGGTGTACGTATTTGTGTGTGGTCAAAGCGGGGATTAGGATGGTAGGAACTGGAATGCTAAGGTAGCAGAATACTTAAAGTACAGTAACAGTCATACTTTATTTTCTATTTGTTAGAGGGGGCGTGCCTGTTTGGGTAATTTACTCACAATATGGTGAGTTAAATGTGCTGCAACTGTAAGTTTATTAGTAAATTAAAACCATAAACCATTACATAGCATGCATAAGCAAACCACTGAAAAAATCCAATTACAAATGTACAATCAACAATTTAAAACACAACAATTTTTAAAGCTTCCACTCTCCTTGTCCAAAGTCCGTGATACTTCCATTAATAAAAACCAAAAAGTTCTAAGCACCTGTCACGATTGTGGGCTACGGCATTTCAATTTACTAATGGAGTCACATTATGGGCACACTTGCTGTTTCCTCGCAACTCAACTAGTTACCTCAAAACTCATAGTGTTAGTCACGTAATACATAGTCATAATGCTATGTGCAAAGCTTAAATGCTGTTGAGGATCATCTGGTTGGACGAGCAAGCACATAAAGTGGTGCAGTGCTGGACCAGTGGGTAAGGTGCAAGTGGAGCCTCTCAGCTTAAACTTTTACTAGGGGCCCAAATGTGATGAGGTGGAATAACGTACAGTGCTAAAATGCTAGCTCACTAAGTATGATAAAGTGCTGTAATGCTGGATCGATAATTAAGGCACACGTGGAGGCTTTTGTTTTAAGATTTTGCCATGGGGCCATAGACAGTAGAACAGGATAAGTACTAGTTGGTTCCCATAGCCCCTAGCCACCCGTCGTATCTGTGGGCTCTTCAGGAAATGTATTCTTTCTAACTGACCCTAATAGGGTCCCTACAGCCCACACATCTGCACTAAGGGCACCAATGCTGCAAGATGGAATAAAGGCTAAATGATACACATTGCCCCTAGCAGCCAGACACATCTATGGGCCCTTCTGTAAGGTGCTGTAAATATCCGTCTTCAGTTCTTAAATGTGTTGTTGCTTTGCCACGGTCTTGCACATATATGCCATGCTTATTCTCTGAGGAAGGACCTAGTGCTTGTTCCAAGCTACCAGAGATGAGCCAGGAAGTTTTCACAGAAAACAGGTCATGTTTATGGGTGAGATTGTATGAGCCTTGTAGGCGGCTTAGTTGCTTCCTTGTGATACAGTCTGATCTGTTTAGTTACAAGTGGCAGGTCATATCTCTCTGAATGTGATTGTTGTATTTTGTTTAGTAAAGATCCAACCATAAACTCAGATTCTTTATATCTGATAGCTGAGCCATGGCTTCCTAGAAGATGATACTATGTGTGTCTGGAGTAACTGGTCATATGTTATCTCTGCAGTGGTGGCCAGCAGCAACGAAAACTGGTGGGGTGAATATTTAACCCACTGACAGGAACTTGTGAAAAAAAACAACAGTGCCCTTAGGCTCAGTGCTAAAGCTCTCAATAAAGGTCTGTTTAGTGTTATAATGCGCCATGATTGAGAGCTTTGGAGTTGAGACTGAGAGCACTGAGAGTTTCTCACAGTGCCTGTCAGGGAGTTAAATCAAATTATTAGTGAAATAATTGCTGGACTCTCTGCTGAGACGCCTGCCCTGCCAAGTGTTGCCCTATCCAGTTCCTGGGGCCTTGAAAGCTGAAGCTGGCAGACTAAGACTGAAAATCCACACACAGACCCCCCCATGCAGGGAAATTTTTGACGCAACCCCTGAGACGCGGCTAAAAAACAATGCGCCGCCGGCTTCACAGCTGAAATCGATGCTCCGCCTGGAAGATCAAAGCACGTGGCTGGAGAAACGATGCGCAACACTGCTATTGGAGGCTGGTAACATCACAACCCACACAGCGTGGTTTTTCGAATACCATGCGTCTGGATTTTCAATGCAACATCGGTGGGCGCAGAAAACCGATGCATCGCTCTCCTAATGAGAGAAGAAACAATGCCCTCCGACGTGACCGGAGAAGGAGAAATGATGCATGGTCTCGCTTGCGGCTGAGAAATCGACGCATCGCTAACCCTTTCAATGCACACTCGCCCGTGCGTGTTATTTTGATGCTACCCAGGTACTTTTCAACGCTAACAGTGTTTTAACTGTTTACAAGAGGATTTAAGACTCTTTTGCTTTAAAAATTCATAACTTGACTTGTGTATGTTGGATTTTTGTCATTTCGGTTGTGTTTTGTATAGATAAATAGTTTCTATTTTTCTAAACCTGTGTTGTGTCATTTTGTAGTGTTTTCACTGAGTTACTGTGTGTGTTGGTTCAAATACTTTACACCTAGACTCTGAAGTTAAGCCTGCCTGCTCGTGCCAAGCTACCAAGGGAGTGAGTAAGGGTTACCTGAGGGTGATTCTCTTTTACCCTGACTAGAATGAGGGTCCTTCCTTGGATAGGGGTAACCTGACAGCCAACCAAAGGCCCCATTTCTAACAAGTAAGAACCTGGCCCAGCAGTTTGGGCTGGGCTGTTCCCTTGGGAGCAGGGTCAAGACTGATTTGCATATGGCTGTGTCCAAATTGGGGTGGCAGGGTGAGCAGAAGAAATGATGGATTAAACCCAAATCTGTGACTAGGGGTGAATGTTTGGCTGGTTCCGCATTCCATGCATCATGTGTTCTTTTTGCTTTCATTTGTTCTTTTTGTTCTAATTTTTTGTTTTTGGCATTGCTGAATGAATGGGTTTTCTTCATTGTTTAACATACCTCCTTTGTCTGACTAGTGTGTTTGTGTTTATGTGTTTGCCTTAGGCCACCATCTTGTCTTTGTTTTCCAAGACATGTGGCCTGCAGCCATTTTGTGTAGTCAGTATCCATCCATAGGCCTTCATGTGTTTTTTAGCTGTTGATGCCTCTTTGCTTGTTTTTGTTTGACCATGTGGCCTGTAGCCATTTTGTGCAGCTAGTCAGTGTGCTTTTGAAATAGTTGTGCAAGTGTACTTCTTGACTATGCCTCTATGCTTCTTGTTGTTTGAACATGTGGCCAGCGGCCATTTAATGTAGCCAGCCAGTGTGTTTTTGCTATAGGCCTGCATGTGTTCTTTATTCTCCATGCCTCCTTACTTGTTGTTATTTGACCATGTTGCCGTCGGACATTTTGTCTAGACAGTAAGTGTGGTTTTGCCACAGGCCTCCATGTGTTCTTTGTTCTCCATGCCTCCTTGCTTGCTGTTGTTGCTGTTTGACCATGTGGCTGGCGACCATTGTGTCTAGCCGGTCAATATGCTTTTGTCATAAGCCTACAAACGTTCTGTGTTCTCCATGCCTCCTTGCATGCTGTTGTTGTTGTTTGATCATGTGGTTGGTGGCCATTGTGTTTGGCCAGTCAGTTTGCTTTTTCCATAGGCCTCCATGTGTTCTTTGTTCTCCATGCCTTCCTTCTTGCTGTTGTTGTTGTTTTCCATGTGGCTGCCTGCCATTTTGTATAGGCAGTTATTGTGTTTTTGCCATAGGCCTACATGTGTTCTCTGTTCTCCTATGTCTCCTTGCTTGCTGGCATTGTTTGAACATGTGGCCATCAGCCATTTTGCGTAGGCAGTCAGTGTGCTTTTGCTATAGGCCTCCATGTGTTCACTGTGCTCCATACTTTCTTGCTTGCTATTGTTGTTGTTTGACCATGTGGCCAATGAGTCTAGCCAGTCAGTGTGCTTTTGTCATAGGCCTACATAAGTTCTTTCTTTTTCATGCCTCCTTACATGTTGTTTGACCATGTGGCCAGTGGCCATTGTGTTTAGCCACTCAGTGTGCTTTTGCCATAAGCCTCAATGTGTTCTTTGTTTTCCACACCTCTCTTCTTGCTGTTATTTGACCATGTGGCCAGTAGCCATTTTGTGGAGGCAGCCATTGTGCTTTTGCTGTATGCCTACATGTGTTCTTTGGTCTCCTGTGCCTCCTTGCTTGCTGTTGTTGTTTGACCATGTGGCTGGCGACCATTGTGTCTAGCTGGTCAGTGTGCTTTTGTCATAGGCCTACATAAGTTCTTTGTTTTCTATACCTCCTTGTATGCTATTGTTGTTGTTTAACCATGTGGCCGCCGGCCATTTTGTGTAGGCAGTCATTGTGCTTTTGTCGTAGGTCAACATGTGTTCTTTGTTCTCCTAAGCCTGCTTGCTTACTGTTGGTGTTTTATTATGTGGTCAGCAGCCATTTTGTATAGGCAGTCATTGTGCTTTTGCTATAAGCCTCTATGAGTTTGTTGTTCTCCATACCTTCTTGCTTGCTATTGTTGTTTCTTGACCATACAACCCTTGTGTCTACCCAGTCAGTGTGCTTTTATCATAAGCCTACATAAGTTCTTTGTTGTCCATGCCTCCTTGCATGCAGTTGTTGTTCTTTGACCATGTGACTGGTGGCCATTGTGTTTAGCCAGTCAGTGTGCTTTTGCCACAGGCCTCAATGTGTTCTTTATTCTCCATGCCTCCCTTCTTGCTGTTCTTTGACCAAGTGGCCATTTTGTATAGGTAGTCATTGTGCTTTTGCCGTAGGCCTATATGTGCTCTTTGTTCTCCTGTGCCTCCTTGTTGTTGTTGTTTGACCATTTTGTGTAGGTAGTCAATGTGCTTTTGCTTTAGGCCTCCATGTGTTCCTTGTGATCCATGCCTTCTTGCTTACTATTGTTGTTGTCTGACAATGTCTCCGGCGGCCATTTTGTCAAAGCCAATTAATGTGCTATTGCCATGGGCCTGCATGTGTTCTTTGTTCTCCATGCCTCCTTGCTTGTTGTTGTTGTTTGGCCCTGTGACTGACAGCCACTTTTTGTAGGCAGTCATTCTGCTTTTGCCTTAGGCCTGCATGTGTTCTTTGTTCTCCGTGCCTCCTTGTTTGCTGTTGTTGTTGCTTGACCATGTGGCCAGGTGCCATTGTGTTTAGCCAGTCAATGTGCTTTACCATAGGCCTGCATGTGTTCTTTGTACTCCAAGCCTCTGTGTTTGCTGTTTTTGTTGTTTAACCATGTGGCCAGCGGACATATTGTCTAGCCAGTGATTGTGTTTTGCCATAAGCCTGCATATGTTCTTTGTTCTCTATGCCTCCCAGCTTGCTGTTGCTGTTTTTTTTACTATATGGCCAGCTGCCATTTTATGTAGGCATTCATTGTTCTTTTGCCATAGGTCTGCATGTTATCTTTCTTCTCCTATGTCTTCTTGCTTGCTGTCGTTGTTTGAGCACGTAGCCGGCGCCATTTTGTATAGCCAGTCATTGTGTTTTTGATATAGGTCTGCATGTGTTCTTTGTTTTCCATGACTCCTTGCTTGCTTTTGTTGTTTGTTGACCATGTGGTCAGTGACCGTTTTGTGTAAGCAGTCAGTGTGCTTTTGCTATCAGCCTGCATGTGTTCTTTGTTCTTCATGGCTCATTGTTTGTTGTTGTTGTTCTTTGACCATGTGACCTGCGGCCATTTTCAGCCAGCCACTTAGTTATCATTAATCCCTTTTTCACAATTTTTAAGGACATTTTTCTAGGGACATTGATAGAAGAGGCGCATGCATTTTTTGTTCATTTTTTGACATTTTTCTCTGATATTAGTTTAATGTGCTTGAGGATCATTGTGGTATATGTATGAACAGTGTTTATAATATTATATGCATTTTTTCCATTTGTCCCTGCACCTCTGAGTCTCCCAATGGATTTCTCATTGTTCCTAGCAATACACCAGCAATAATTATTTTTGTTTATCTTCTCTCCACCATCTGTCTGCCATAGGTCTTCTTCTCTTGGGCCATAAATGCACATCAGTATTCATTTAAGGGTTGTTCCAATTTCCCCTGCACCCCCTGCACCCCGTGCCCACCATAGGCATACTCTAGCATTAATTTATTAAAGATTATTCCATTTTCTCTGCACCTCGTGCCTGCCATAGGCACACCAGTATTCATTTTTAAGGATTATTAAATTTTTCCCTGCACCACATGCCTGCCATAGACACATACCGGTATTCACTTTTGAAGGATTATTCAATTTTCCCCACATCTCCACGCCTGCCAAAGGTGCACACCACTTAGGTGCACATAAAGCAAACAGTCCTGAATTTTGTTACCTGATTAAAATGTGATGTTATGTTGTGGATGGGAATCAATACACTATTGTTGTTAGTTCATTATTTTGAATAACTTTGATAAATTATATTGTCTATAGTATGAATAATTCAAACTCCAAAACTGCCACATTTCACTAAATGTTTTTCTTGTTTGCTTCTAGGTACACAAGATACATTACCCACAGTACTGCCAGAAAGAAGAGGCACAAAGTGATGTGGCCGTAATATGTGTCTCCTCTGCTTCTGCTTGTGCAGCTAGTTGCAAACGGAGAGAGCTTAAAGATGTGCCAAAACAAAGGTGCTGCTAAGAGAGTGGCCAGTGAGGAAAAGAAGAAGAAGAAGATTGCCACCACTGGCTTGCTTCTCTACTCCTTTTTCAAGCAACATCATGTGCCTGTCACATCGTCCTCTGGGCAGCAAACTGTAACGCCGCGCTCTGACGCGGCGTCTCTTTCTGTCCTCGCGGGTGGAACGCGCTACCGATATTCGGAGCGCCGTTCCCCGCGTTTTTTGACTATGCTTTCTGGGAAGCATATATTTCGCTCCCGGTCGCGTTACACTTACTTGTAGCCTTTTTTCTTCTTTTGTTGTTGGTGGTGGGTTTTTTGTTGGTCCTTTTGCCTGTCTCTATCCATGTTGTGTCCATCTTGTCTTCTTCATGTTTTTGTCCCAGCATGCTCTGTTTTTCTTTTATACTACTTCCTTTTTTCTATACTGGTCTATGGGCTTTTCCCAATCCAAGATGGTGTTACTTCCCTTTCCTGTGATGTCACTTCTCTTTTCTCAGTATATAAGTCAGTCAGTCTTGTTCCTCCTTGCATTGCAAACACTTCCTTCTGGTTGTGCTGTTCGCTCCTGTTCTTTGTTCCTGCTTTTTGCCTTGGGAGATTTTTTGCCTGTTTTTTGTTCCTGCTTTTGCCTTGCGAGATTTTTGCCTGTTCTTTGTTCCTGCTTTTGCCTTGGGATATTTTTGCCTGTTCCTTTTTTCCTGCCTTTTACCCTGGATATTGCCTGTTTTTGTTTCCTGTTGTCAAGTCCTGTTTTTTCTTGTTTTCCTTCAGGAGTTCCTGTTAGAGGATTTTTTCCCCAGTGTTGTTTTTTTTTCCCTCTGGGACTCCTACTGGAGGGTACGGTCTGCTTTGGCGTAGCCTGTCAAGCGGCACGTGGCTACTAGAAGGGGTCGCCCTTATCTGGGAGTATCCAGGACCTGTAGTAGACTTGGTGTATTCGCCAATCCGAAATCCAGAGGTGAGAAGTCCAGCGCAGTGCGTGACAGATTGCAACACCAAAAGATTCTGCGTTGCAATAGCACCATGGAAGATCCACAGGGAGAGGCGTCAGAAAATGCTCAAGCTATGTTACAGACTGTCCAACAGCAAGCCCAAGAGTTACAACAGTTACGGGCAGAGAACACTGCGCTACGACAGGTCTTGTCTTCCCGATCAATGGACATACCACCTGTATCTGCTACTATTCCGCGATATTCCGGAGATCCTTTAAAGATGAAGGAATTTTTGGATGCCCTGACGGTTTTCTTTGCCTTTCGTCCACTCCAGTTTTCTTCAGATAAGGCTAAGGTGGGTTATCTGATCAGTGCCTTGTCTGGTCCAGCGCTTGCTTGGGCGACTCCTCTGGTTTCTGCAGATGACCCAGTCCTGGCTAACTATTCCGCCTTCCTGACTGTTTTCAAACAAACGTTTGAGAGACCTGGGGTAGAAGCAACAGCTGAAGAAGCCTTATGTGACATTCAGCAGGGTAATCAGGATGTACTGCAGTACATAACCCACTTCAAACAGCTGGCAGCTGAAACCTCCTGGGTAGAACGCACCTTCGTAACCCTTTTCCGCCGAGGCCTGCGTGAAGAAATTAAAGATGAGCTTGTACACTCTTCTCCAGCTTGTTCTTTGAAAGAATTAATGGATCAATCTATGAACATTGAGTATAGACTTCGAGAGCGCAAGATGGAAAGACGTAGAACTAGAGCTCCATGCCAGTCCGGTACCTTCCGTGCTAGCAGTCGGCGAACGGAAGATAGTCCATCTGAAGCCTCTCCACCTCCCCATGAAGAGCCCATGCAGATAGATCTGGTTTGTGGGCCATTGACGGAGTCAGAAAGGGAGGAATGACGACAAAGGGGTCTTTGCCTATACTGTGGTAAGGCTGGCCACCTGATCCGTAGTTGTCCGGTACGTCCCTCCAGGCCTGCAGGAAACGCCAGCTCCCGTCCCCTGTAAGGAGGAAGGAGATGGGAGGAGCTGAAGTACCATCAATATATTCCTCCAAAGAAAGCATGTCCACCCTGTTTATCCTCTCGGTCAAGTTATAAAGTTCACAAGATCAAGAAGAACATCTTCAGGCTCTCCTTGATTGTGGAGCCAGTGGACTCTATCTGGATGAGACCTGGGCTACGAGTAAAGGAATTCCCCGCATTCCTAAAGAAACTCCTGAGCAGGTTCACACGGTGGATGGCTCTCCGTTAACCTCAGGACCTGTGGTGGCCTCAACTCCTACTCTTTGTTAGACATTTGGGGGGCATCAAGAACACGTTGCCTTTGATCTCATAGCCTCACCAAATCAAATCATGATTTTGGGAATTCCCTGGTTAGCCCGACACCACCCCTATATCAATTGGGAAACACGAACTATATCCCTAACGTCTTCATTTTGTCAACAGAATTGTTATTCCACTACTTCTTATTGGACTCCAAAAAGGTCCTGTCAGTCAACTAAGGATAACTCTATCAATATTATCCAGGGGGTTCCAGATTGTTATCAGGAATATATCAGGATTTTCAGGAAACCTAGTAATCCTATTTTGCCACCTCATTGCAGTTACGACTGTGCTATTCCTTTAATTCCTGATGAAGTCGTCCCCTTCGGTCGAATGTATTCTCTGACAGACCAAGAAAAGAAGGTGCTAAGGGAATATTTAGACAACAACTTGCACAACGGTTTGATTGCTCCTTCCACGTCCCCCGCTGGGGCTCCTCTCTTCTTCGTCCCAAAGAAGACTAAGGATCTGCGTCCTTGTGTGGACTTTCACGAACTCAACAGAATAACGATTAACTCCTTCTGTGTCTTGGACGAGATGATCTCGTCCAAGGCTACAGTTCCCCTGTGCCTTGGACGAGATCATCTCGTCCTAGGCACAGGGGAACTTGGGGGCGCGCTAGCGCGCCCCCGTGCACCCCCCTCCCCCCCCTAGGCAGGGATGGAAGGGGAAGACCTTCCCCTTCCACCCCGCCCCCCCCCCCACGGCAATCCGATGACGTCAGCGCGCGCACAGTGCGCTGACGTCATCTAGTGTTGCCGGGCGCGCTGGAAGCCATTTGCTTCCAGCGCGTCTTCGGAGGAGGACCTGATAGGTGAGTCCTCTCCGTTTTTGGGGGGCGGGGGGTTGAGAAAACAGACACGGTGGGAAAGGAAAGGGTTTTTCCTTTCCCCCTGTGTCTGTTTTCACAAGATTCCTGCTCCACGATCGCGGGCAGGGCCCGCGATCGTGGAGCAGGAATCTCCACTAGCCACCAGGGATTTTCTTTTTGGGTAAATTTGGGGGCGACCCCTTGGGCAAGGGTCGCCCCCCCCGGGGGCAATTTTTATTTGTATTTCGCCGCCCCCTGGGGGCAGATCCGCCGATTTTTTGGCGGATCTGCCCCCAGGGGGGGGCGAAAACCACTAGACACCAGGGATATGTTTGTTTATGTGTGTTTTTGGGGGCTTCCCCTTGGGCAAGGGTTGACCCCCCGGGGGCAATTTTTATTTGTATTTCGCCCCCCCCTGGGGGCAGATCCGCCGTTTTTTCGGCGGATCTGCCCCCAGGGGGGGGGCGAAAACCACTAGACACCAGGGATATGTTTGTTTATGTTTGTTTTTGGGGGCGACCCCTTGGGCAAGGGTCGCCCCCCCGGGGGCAATTTTTATTTGTATTTCGCCCCCCCCCGGGGGCAGATCTGCTGATTTTTCGGCGGATCTGCCCCCGGGGGGGGGGCGAAAACCACTAGACACCAGGGATATGTTTGTTTATGTGTGTTTTTGGGGGCAACCCCTTGGGCAAGGGTCACCCCCCCGGGGGCAATTTTTATTTGTATTTCGCCCCCCCCCTGGGGGCAGATCCGCCGATCATCTCGTCCTAGGCACAGGGGAACTTGGGGGTGCTAGCGCGCCCCCCGTGCACCCCTCTCCCCCCCCTAGGCGGGGATGGAAGGGGAAGACCTTCCCCTTCCACCCCCACCCCCGCCCCCACCACGGCAATCCGATGACGTCAGCGCGCACACAGCGCGCTGACGTCATCTAGTGTTGCTGGGCGCGCTGGAAGCCATTTGCTTCCAGCGCGTCTTCGGAGGAGGACCTGATAGGTGAGTCCTCTCCGTTTTTGGGGGGCGGGGGGTTGAGAAAACAGACACAGTGGGAAAGGAAAGGGTTTTTCCTTTCCCCCTGTGTCTGTTTTCACAAGATTCCTGCTCCACGATCGCGGGCAGGGCCCGCGATCGTGGAGCAGGAATCTCCACTAGCCAGCAGGGATTTTCTTTTTGGGTAAATTTGGGGGCGACCCCTTGGGCAAGGGTCGCCCCCCCGGGGGCAATTTTTATTTGTATTTCGCCCCCCCCTGGGGGCAGATCCGCCGATTTTTTGGCGGATCTGCCCCCAGGGGGGGGCGAAAACCACTAGACACCAGGGATATGTTGGTTTATGTGTGTTTTTGGGGGTGACCCCTTGGGCAAGGGTCGCCCCCCCCCCGGGGGCAATTTTTATTTGTATTTCGCCCCCCCCCCCCTGGGGGCAGATCCGCCGTTTTTTCAGCGGATCTGACCCCAGGGAGGGGCGAAAACCACTAGACACCAGGGATATTTTTGTTTATGCTTGTTTTTGGGGGCGACCCCTTGGGCAAGGGTGGACCCCCCCGGGGGCAATTTTTATTTGTATTTCGCCCCCCCCCTGGGGGCAGATCCGCTGATTTTTCGGCGGATCTGCCCCCAGGGGGGGGCGAAAACCACTAGACACCAGGGATATGTTTGTTTATGTGTGTTTTTGGGGACAACCCCTTGGGCAAGGGTCGCCCCCCCCGGGGGCAATTCTTATTTGTATTTCGCCCCCCCCTGGGGGCAGATCTGCCAATTTTTCGGCGGATCTGCCCCCAGGGGGGGGCCAAAACCACTAGACACCAGGGATATGTTTGTTTATGTGTGTTTTTGGGGGCGACCCCTTGGGCAAGGGTCGCCCCCCCCCCGGGGGCAATTTTTATTTGTATTTCGCCCCCCCCCCCTGGGGGCAGATCCGCCGTTTTTTCAGCGGATCTGACCCCAGGGAGGGGCGAAAACCACTAGACACCAGGGATATTTTTGTTTATGCTTGTTTTTGGGGGCGACCCCTTGGGCAAGGGTGGACCCCCCCGGGGGCAATTTTTATTTGTATTTCGCCCCCCCCCTGGGGGCAGATCCGCTGATTTTTCGGCGGATCTGCCCCCAGGGGGGGGCGAAAACCACTAGACACCAGGGATATGTTTGTTTATGTGTGTTTTTGGGGACAACCCCTTGGGCAAGGGTCGCCCCCCCCGGGGGCAATTCTTATTTGTATTTCGCCCCCCCCTGGGGGCAGATCTGCCAATTTTTCGGCGGATCTGCCCCCAGGGGGGGGCCAAAACCACTAGACACCAGGGATATGTTTGTTTATGTGTGTTTTTGGGGGCGACCCCTTGGGCAAGGGTCGCCCCCCCCCGGGGGCAATTTTTATTTGTATTTCGCCCCCCCCCCCCCGGGGGCAGATCTGCCGTTTTTTCGGCGGATCTGACCCCAGGGAGGGGCGAAAACCACTAGTCACCAGGGATATGTTTGTTTATGTTTGTTTTTGGGGGCGACCCCTTGGGCAAGGGCGGCCCCCCCCGGGGGCAATTTTTATTTGTATTTCGCCCCCCCCCTGGGGGCAGATCCGCTGATTTTTCGGCGGATCTGCCCCCAGGGGGGGGCGAAAACCACTAGACACCAGGGATATGTTTGTTTATGTTTGTTTTTGGGGGCGACCCCTTGGGCAAGGGTGGCCCCCCCCGGGGGCAATTTTTATTTGTATTTCGCCCCCCCCCTGGGGGCAGATCCGCTGATTTTTCGGCGAATCTGCCCCCGGGGGGGGGGTGGGCGAAAACCACTAGACACCAGGGATTTTGTTTTTATTGTTTATTTTGGGGGCAACTCCTTGGGCAAGGGTCGCTCCCCTGGGGAGCTTTTTTTTTCTGTTTTGGCCCCCCCCGATGGCAGACCAGCCATTTTTTGGACGATCTGGCCCGGGGGGGGGGGGTGTGGAAGCACACTAGGTGCCAGGGATTGTGTTTGGTGTGTGTTTGGGGGCACCCTTTGGGCAACGGTCGCCCCCCTAAGTTGGGGAAAATTTGTATTGCCCATCTCTGCCCGTAATTTTGTAGGCCCATCTGCCCCCAAGGAGGGCAGAGACCACCAATACGGCAGGGATTTTTTTGTTTTGTGTTGTGCTGGGGGTGCCCCCTTTGGGAAGGGTCGCCCCCTGAAAGGGGGCACAGAGGTGTTGCCCATTTC
Organism: Pleurodeles waltl; assembly: GCF_031143425.1. Lineage (NCBI taxonomy): Eukaryota > Metazoa > Chordata > Amphibia > Caudata > Salamandridae > Pleurodeles > Pleurodeles waltl. The sequence goes on along the minus strand of NC_090445.1, from coordinate 992,397,161 downwards.
TGCCCCCCTTGGGATCAGATTGGCCAATTTGTTTACGCCCATCTACCCCCGAGGGGGGCAGGAATCACTTAGGTACCAGGGACAACTTCTAAGTTCTTGGTGGTGGGGTGTTTGTCAACTGGCAAAGTATTTGTATTTGTGATTATAACAATTTATTTCTACTTTTTCTTCTAGTTCAACGCTTTTGCTTCCTTTGCTGTGGATCTTTGCGGTTTTGGCAGTAGTTGTCCTGTGGTTTGCATAGTTGCATGTTTTAGGTAAGTGAAAGCAATTTACTCCAAAGGAGTATTGTTGACATGTTTGTAGGTGGTGTACTAAATGCAGTATTGTGTGTTTGACATTGTCCTTAGATTTGAGCACAGTGATGTTTGTGATGTCATATGTCTAAATTGCTTTTTTCTTTTTTCTTTTTAGTGGGATATCATTGGTGATTGCTGTCTGTGCAGAGTAGTTGCTTGGTGAGTAGCTATTTCAGGCAACTGAGTGGTATAGTTTTTTGTAGTACATAACTCTTTGTGATAAAGCTACACTTTGTTTATTACTTATTTTAGTGCTAGTTGTTGTTGGCAATCCATTTGTTGTTAGGATCATGGCTAGCCGCAAAGTGACCGCTCAGCAGGTTGTTCGCATGCTCTTTGAGTCGTCTTCAGACCATGATTACGACACTGACTCTGCATCTGAGGCAGAGGAGGAAGCAGGAGATTCTGGAAGTGAGTTTTCTGTCCGAGAGTATTCTTCTGACGAGGAAGCTACTCTCAGTGCAGATGAAGGGCCTGTGTTAGAGGAGGACATTGATGTGCCAAGAGTGCAGCAGCCTGGGGCTGCAGGGTTTCCCATTGGAAGACCTGACACCTGGATTGCCCCAAACATGGAGCAGCCACAGTTACCTGCATTTACTGGTCTCCCAGGGTGTAGAGTTAATACGGAAAACTTTCTGCCTGTCCATTTCTTTCACTTGTTTATGGACGATGTATTTTTGGAAGAGATTGTGGAGCAGACAAATGTGTATGCAGAGCAATATTTGCGGGACAACGCTGCCAGACTTAAGCCTCAGTCTAGAGCTACTCATTGGGTTCCCACATATCTGGAAGAGATGAAAAAGTTTTTAGGTTTGTCTTTTTTGATGGGCTTGATCAGGAAGCGGTCACTGGCTTCTTATTGGTCTACTAGTCCCTTGATGGCAACTGCTATATTTCCTGCAACTATGACACGTAATCGGTATTTGCTTCTTCTTCGTATGCTGCATTTTGTAGACAATGCTTTAGCCTTGCCACGAGATCACCCTGATTGTGACCGCCTTTTTAAGATTAGGCCTGTCCTTGATCATTTTGTGGATCGGTTTTCAGAGGTCTATGTCCCAGGCAAAGAGATAAGTGTGGACGAGTCTTTGGTCCTTTTCAAGGGGCGTTTAGTTTTTAAGCAGTACATTCCTAGTAAGAGGGCACGGTATGGGATTAAATTGTATCTGCTGTCAGAAAGCAGTACAGGATATGTGTATAATTTCCGGGTCTACACTGGTAGGGATTCCAGTATTGACCCTCCTGGTTGTCCGGCCACTTTTGGAGTTAGCGAAAAAATTGTGTGGGAACTTGCTAGACGGCTGTTTAACAAAGGTCACCATTTGTACGTAGATAATTTCTACACTGGAGTGCAGTTGTTCAAGGAGTTGTTTAGGGTGGACACTGTTGCTTGTGGCACAATCCGTTCTAACCGGAAAGGCTATCCAAGGGAGCTTGTCTGTAAAAAACTTGAGAGGGGACAGTGCAGTGCCTTGCGGAATAATGAGCTGCTAGCTCTGAAATTTTCAGACAGGAGGGATGTGTACATGCTATCGACCATCCATGATGAGAGTACTTCCCCTGTGGCTGTTTGGGGTCAGGTTGCGGAAGTGCGCAAACCTGCGTGCATTTTGGACTACAATAGGCACATGGGTGGTGTTGATAGAGTAGATCAGAGGTTAGAACCTTACACTGCTCTTCGTAAGTCATATGTGTGGTATAAAAAGTTGGCCCTACATTTATTTCATTTGGCAACTTTTAATGCCTTTATTGTATACAAGGATTGTTCACCCGAGTCAAGGATGACATTTGTTAAATTTCAGGAGTCGGTGATAGAAAGCCTTATTGTGGTGGAACCGGCAAGAGTTCCTAGAGTAGAAGTGGTGGAGGATGTGGCTAGATTGAAAGATTGGCACTTTCCAGATCACATTCCTCCCACTCCCAAAAAAGACATGCCCACAAAGAAATGTAGAGTATGTGCCCGGAGATCAATCCGGAGGGAGAGCCGGATGTACTGCCCCGAATGCCCTTCAAAGCCTGGGCTGTGTGTGCCCAGCTGTTTTAGAAGTTACCACACAAGGAAAAACTTTTGGGAAATACCGTGAGCGTAAGCTGTCTGTTTTATATTTTCATATGTTTCACAGTTGGCATCTGTTGTGTATTTAGTTAGAGCTTTTGTGTTTGTAGTTTTGTGCTTATTTTATAATTAGTAGTTTCTTTGTTGTTTATAAATAAAAAAAAGTGATTGCGGTGTGCGTGGGGTGGGGCTTGGCTGGCGGTGTGCGTGGGGTGGCGCTTGGCTGGCGGTGTGCGTGGGGTGGCGCTTGGCTGGCGGTGTGCTTGGGGTGGCGCTTGGCTGGCGGTGTGCGTGGGGTGGCGCTTGGCTGGCGGTGTGCGTGGGGTGGCGCTTGGCTGGCGGTGTGCTTGGGGTGGCGCTTGGCTGGCGGTGTGCGTGGGGTGGCGCTTGGCTGACGGTGTGTGTGGGGTGGCGTTTGGCGCTTGGCTGGCGGTGTGTGTGGGGTGGCGCTTGGCTGGCGGTGTGTGTGGGGTGGCGCTTGGCTGGCGGTGTGCGTGGGGTGGCGCTTGGCTGGCGGTGCCAGCCAAACGGCAGTCCACACTCCCGTCAGCTGGTGTGATTCTTGTATCAGGCATGTGGGCGTATGTAAGTGATGGGCCCTTGAGTGGCGCGGTCTGTCGATGTGAGTGTTGTAATGTGCTGGGCCCATGGCTGGCGGTGTGAATGGTCTTGTGCGTGTCATGTATGAAAGGTGTGTGAATGGACTGTAAAGCGGTTGGTGCCTTGTCGCGGCTTTACAGCTCACGAGCTGTGAGTCATTGGTTCACTTTTTTGCCTTTCACTTATTAGCAGTGCATTTCATTTTTGTGAAATCTCTTGTTAATAAAATTTGATCCACTGAACCATCACTCACCCTCGTGCCAAATCCAACCAGTATGTGTTGTAAAAAATGACAAAACCTGCTCCGCTGTAATCAGGCGTCGCAGCACACCTGTGACACGCTAGGTGCCTCGGGTGGGACCCCGATGATGAAGCATGCCACCAACTTGGTTGGTGGGTGAGGGGTCTTCTTCACATAACCTAAGTGTGTTTCTTTTCATAATTTTAGTGTTTGTCACATCACGGATGTATGTGCACACATCAAAGTGATATATTCCAAAAATACCTGTGTTTGGGGGGGAGGGCCCACCTATGTTTTTGGTCCTGGGTGCGGCCTTCATGTAGGGAAACCTACCAAACCCAGAAACTTTTTAAAACTAGGCACCCCAAGAAGTCCAGGGAGGTGTGGCTTGCGTGGCTCCCCTAACATTTTCTTACCCAGACTCCTCTGTAAACCTCAAAATTTGCATAAAAAAGCATATTTTCCTGATTTTTCTTAGTAGGATCACCGCTCCAGCACAAAATTCCTACTCACCCAGTTTTCCCCTCAGTCTCCCAAGTAAAATGACACCTCACTTATGTGGGTCCCCAAAGCAGAGTCCGTCTCAAGATGTATAAAAGAATATGCCCTTATAAACTTGCTGTGCTATCCCTTCTATCCCTTCAGGTTTTGGGCCTTATTCTGTTGCAGGCACCTGGCCCACCCACACAAGTGAGGTATCATTTTTATCGGGAGACTTGGGGGAACGCTGGGTGGAAGGAAATTTGTGGCCCCTCTCAGATTCCAGAACTTTCTCCCACAGAAATGTGAGGAACATGTGTTTTTTTAGCCACATTTTGAGGTTTGCAAAGGATTCTGGGTAACAGAACCTGGTCCGAGCCCCGCAAGTCACCCCTCCTTGGATTCCCCTAGGTCTCTAGTTTTTAGAAATGCACAGGTTTGGTAGGTTTGCCTAGGTGCCGGCTGAGCTACAGGCCAAAATCCACAGGTAGGCAATGTTTTCTTTCAAAAAATGGGATGTGTCCACGTTGCGTTTTGGGGCGTTTCCTGTCGCGGGCGCTAGGCCTACCCACGCAAGTGAGGTATCATTTTTATCGGGAGACTTGGGGGAACGCTGGGTGGAAGGAAATTTGTGGCTCCTCTCAGATGCCAGAACTTTCTGCCACAGAAATGTGAGGAACATGTGTTTTTTTAGCTAAATTTTGAGGTTTGCAAAGGATTCTGGGTAACAGAACCTGGTCCGAGCCCCGCAAGTCACCCCATCTTGGATTCCCCTAGGTCTCTAGTTTTCAGAAATGCACAGGTTTGGTAGGTTTCCCTAGGTGCCGACTGAGCTAGAGGCCAAAATCTACAGGTAGGCACTTCGCAAAAAACACCTCTGTTTTCTTCCAAAATTTTGGATGTGTCCACGTTGCGCTTTGGGGTGTTTCCTGTCGCGGGCGCTAGGCCTACCCACGCAAGTGAGGTATAATTTTTATCGGGAGACTTGGGGGAACGCTGGGTGGAAGGAAATTTGTGGCTCCTCTCAGATGCCAGAACTTTCTGCCACAGAAATATGAGGAACATGTGTTTTTTTAGCCAAATTTTGAGGTTTGCAAAGGATTCTGGGTAACAGAACCTGGTCCGAGCCCCGCAAGTCACCCCATCTTGGATTCCCCTAGGTCTCTAGTTTTCAGAAATGCACAGGTTTGGTAGGTTTCCCTAGGTGCCGGCTGAGCTAGAGGCCAAAATCTACAGGTAGGCACTTCGCAAAAAACACCTCTGTTTTCTTCCAAAATTTTGGATGTGTCCACGTTGCGCTTTGGGGTGTTTCCTGTTGCGGGCGCTAGGCCTACCCACGCAAGTGAGGTATCATTTTTATAGGGAGACTTGGGGGAACGCTGGGTGGAAGGAAATTTGTGGCTCCTCTCAGATCCCAGAACTTTCTGCCACAGAAATGTGAGGAACATGTGTTTTTTTAGCCAAATTTTGAGGTTTGCAAAGGATTCTGGGTAACAGAACCTGGTCCGAGCCCCGCAAGTCACCCCATCATGGATTCCCCTAGGTCTCTAGTTTTCAGAAATGCACAGGTTTGGTAGGTTTCCCTAGGTGCCGGCTGAGCTAGAGGCCAAAATCTACAGGTAGGCACTTCGCAAAAAACACCTTTGTTTTCTTTCAAAAAAATGGGATGTGTCCACGTTGCGTTTTGGGGTGTTTCCTGTCGCGGGCGCTAGGCCTACCCACACAAGTGAGGTATCATTTTTATCGGGAGACTTGGGGGAATATAGATTAGCAAAACAAGTGCTATTGCCCCTTGTCTTTCTCTACATTTTTTCCTTCCAAATATAGGAGAGTGTGTAAAAAAGACATCTATTTGAGAAATTCCCTATAATTCACATGCTAGTATGGTCACCCCGGAATTCAGAGATGTGCAAATAACCACTGCTCCTCAGCACCTTATCTTGTGCCCTTTTTGGAAATGCAAAGGTTTTCTTGATAGCAATTTTTTACTCTTTATATTTCAGCAAATGAATTGCTGTATACCCGGTATAGAATGAAAACGCACTGCAGGGTGCAGCTCATTTATTGGCTCTGGGTTCCTCGGGTTCTTGATGAACCTACAAGCCTTATATATCCCCGCAACCAGAGGAGTCCAGCAGACGTAACGGTATATTGCTTTCCATAATCTGACATTGCAGGGAAAAATTACAGAGTAAAACGTAGAGAAAAATTGATGGTTTTTTCACCTCAATTTCAATATTTTTCTTTTTCAGCTGTTATTTTCTGTAGGAAACCCTTGTAGGATCTACACAAATGACCCCTTGCTGAATTCAAAATTTTGTCTACTTTCCAGAAATGGTTAGGTTTCTGGGATCCAGCATTGGTTTCATGCCCATTCCTGTCACTGACTGGAAGGAGGCTGAAAGCACAAAAAGTTGCAAAAATGGGGTATGCCCCAGTAAAATGCCAAAATTGTGTTGAAAAATTGGGTTTTCTGATTCAAGTCTGCCTGTTCCTGAAAGCTAGGAAGCTGCTGAGTTTAGCACTGCAAACCCTTTGTTGATGCCATTTTCAGGGGGAAATCCACAAGCCTTCTTCTGCAGCCACTTTTTCCAATTTTTTTGAAAAAAACGAAATTTTCACTGTATTTTGGCCAATTTCTTGGCCTCCTTCAAGGGAACCCACAAAGTCTGTGTACCTCTAGAATCCATAGGATGTTGGAAAAAAAGGACGCAAATTTGGCTTGGTTAGCTTATGTGGACAAAAAGTTATGAGGGCCTAAGCGCGAACTGCCCCAAATAGGCAAAAAAAGGCCTGGCACAGGAGGGGGAAAAGGCCTGGCAGCGAAGGGGTTAAGGATCGATATCTACTGCCTTTAATCAGAGATATATTGGATGCCATTCAAGGAGCCAAGATATTTACTAAATTAGACTTACGGGGTGCCTATCTTCTCCTTCGGATCAAGGAAGGAGATGAATGGAAAACAGCTTTCCGTACCTCTTTTGGGCACTATGAGTATCGTGTTATGCCCTTTGGACTGACCAACGCCCCTTCTGTTTTTCAACGATTTATGGATTCAGTGTTCTCTGATGTACTCAATCAATATGTAGTCATTTATTTGGATGATATCTTGATATATTCCCGTGATCCTGAGCACCATGTAGATCATGTCCTGCAAGTCCTGGAAAGACTCAAGAAAAACCAATTGTTTTGTAAACCTGAGAAGTGTGAGTTCCATAAATCTGAAGTAAGGTATCTCGGGTTTTGTATTAATCAACAACGAATATTCATGGATCCTGACAAGGTCAGTGCCATATTAGATTGGCCTTCTCCAACATCCATTAAAGAAACGCAATGTTTTCTTGGTTTATCAAACTTTTATCGTCAGTTTATTCAGAACTTTGCCCACCTACAAAGTTTCATAACACAAACAATTAAGAAAGAGAGCCTGAAGAAGGGTTTCATTTGGACCAAGGAGGCTGAAGGCGCGTTTCAAGAATTAAAGACAGCCTTTACCCAAGCACCCGTGTTGCGTCATCCTGACAAAACCAAGAAATTTATTTTCGTGACTGATGCCTCAGACAGAGCTATTGGAGCAGTTCTGCTGCAGAAGCAAGACAATGATGGATTGGAACATCCTATCTTTTATCTGTCTCATATTCTATCAGAGGCTGAACAAAATTAATCTGTACTGGAACGAGAACTACTCGCTCTCAAAGTAGCTTGTAAGGAATGGAGGCATTTCCTGATGGGTTCCAGAGAGCCTTTTGAAGCTAGGACTGATCACCGTAATCTCCAGTGTCTTCAGAGCTTTCAGTGTCGCAACAGTCATCAGGCTCGATGGGCTTTCTTTTTTAGCCAGTATGATTTTGTGATCACGTACATACCTGGTTCCCAGAATTTAGTGGCAGATGCCTTATCCCGCAGATATCCTGACAGCCCAGAACTCCTCTCCACATCTTATTGAGTCTAGCAGGATCATCGGAGCTACTCAATCTTTTCAAGAACGCATTCAATCCGAGTACCAGTTTCTGTCTGCTTCAGTATGGGATAGAGTGACTCCTTTTTTGCAGAAGAAGGACAACTACTTCTATCATCAACATGCTCTTTTCCTACCTACCAAGAAAGTGCAGACAGAAGCCCTGCAAATATGCCATGATTTTCCTATAGCCGGTCATTGAGGTATCAGGAAGACCCAGGAGCTGCTTCAGCGATCTTTTTGGTGGCCTTCGCTAAAGACAGACACTGAAACCTATGTGTCAGCATGCCCAGTCTGTCCCAGACTAAGACACCCCGAACTAAGGGAGCAGGTTTATTAAGACCTTTACCGGTTCCTTCCGCTCCTTGGTGTACTCTATCAACGGATTTCATATGTTCTCTACCAACCTAATCTGGTAACCAAGTAATCATGGTGACCGTAGATTCATTCACCAAGAGGGCCCATTTTTCAGCCTTGAAGAAACTACCAACGGCCCCAGAAATTAGTTGCATTTTTCTACGGGATATTTTTCGCCTCCATGGTCTTCCTCAAGAGGTCATTTCGGACAGAGAGCCTCAATGTGTATCACGTTTCTGGAGAGCCTTTTGTGCCTTTTTTAACATTGAGATTTATTTATCCTCGGGTTTACATCCACAAACGAATGGGCAAACTGAACGAGTGAATCAAGAACTTCAGCTGTATCTGAGATGTTACTGTAATGCCACACAAAGCAATTGGTCGGAATATCTTGTTCTTGCCGAGTTCTCCTATAACAACACAATACATATTCCGACCAAGACCACACCCTTTTATTGTACTTATGGATTTCATCCAAGGACTTTCACTACTGTTTCTCGAACATCTTCTTCTGTGCCTGCAGTCACTTCTTTTTCACGACAGATCCGTCGAATCCAGGGCCTACTTCACACAACTCTCCTAGCTTCGAAACAAGCTATGAAGCGAAAGGCGGATCGTTATCGGCAAGCTGCACCTTTGTATCAAGTGGGCCACAAGGTATGGCTTTCTTCCAGATTTCTACCATCCCGGTTTTCCACAAATAAGTTCAAACCACGTTTTTATGGACCCTTACGAATTTCGCACATCCTGAATCCTGTAGTTGTGCATCTCCGCTTACCTCATAATGGAGGGCTCATCCTGTTTTCCATGTGTCCCAGTTAAAACCCTTTGTTCCTGATCCTTACCATCGCCAGTTCCAACGTCCACCTCCTCTTTCTATCAACGGACAGCCTGAGTATGAAGTCCAGGAGATCTGTGATTCCAGAATTTTTCGACGCAAACTACAGTTTTTTGTCCATTGGAAAGGATACCCCCTCAGTGACTGTTCTTGGGAGGATGCTTCCTCCATCCATGCTCCCCGTTTGGTTTGCCTGTTTTTTGACAATCATCCTGACAAACCTGGTGCCTCGGGGAGGGGATCTACTGTAACGCTGCGCTCTGACGCAGTGTCTCTTTCTGTTCTCGCGGGTGGAACGCGCTACCGATATTCGGAGCGCCGTTCCCCGCGTTTTTTGACTATGCTTTCTGGGAAGCATATATTTCGCTCCCGGTCGCGTTACACTTACTTGTAGCCTTTTTTCTTCTTTTGTTGTTGGTGGTGGGTTTTTTGTTGGTCCTTTTGCCTGTCTCTATCCATGTTGTGTCCATCTTGTCTTCTTCGTGTTTTTGTCCCAGCATGCTCTGTTTTTCTTTTATACTACTTCCTTTTTTCTATACTGGTCTATTGGCTTTTCCCAATCCAAGATGGTGTTACTTCCCTTTCCTGTGATGTCACTTCCCTTTTCTCAGTATATAAGTCAGTCAGTCTTGTTCCTTCTTGCGTTGCAAACACTTCCTTCTGGTTGTGCTGTTCGCTCCTGTTCTTTGTTCCTGCTTTTTGCCTTGGGAGATTTTTTGCCTGTTCTTTGTTCCTGCTTTTGCCTTGCGAGAATTTTGCCTGTTCTTTGTTCCTGCTTTTGCCTTGGGATATTTTTGCCTGTTCCTTTTTTCCTGCCTTTTACCCTGGATATTGCCTATTTTTGTTTCCTGTTGTCAAGTCCTGTTTTTTCTTGTTTTCCTTCAGGAGTTCCTGTTAGAGGTTTTTTTCCCCAGTGTTGGGGTTTTTTCCCTCTGGAGGGTATGGTCTGCTTTGGCGTAGCCTGTCAAGCAGCACCGTGGCTACTAGAAGGGGTCGCCCTTATCTTGGAGTATCCAGGACCTGTAGAAGACTTGGTGTATTTGCCAATCCGAAATCCAGAGGTGAGAAGTCCGGCGCAGTACGTGACACAAGATGGGAGCACCACCAGTGCATCAAAGACAGCACCACCCCCAACTTAAGCCCAAACACATGTCTCCCAGTGAGACAGCCACTGCAATCATGGTGACAAACAGTGAGTCTCAATTGGAGTCATCTCAGCTGCAAACTAGTACCCAGTCATTACAGAAACAGAGCAAAGTGGACAACAGAAGCCACTGCCAGCAATAGTTCTTTCTGAAGTAGGAGCAGAACAGGAAGTTGAGATTCCTGCTGAGAGGATGTACCTATTCTTGAACCATTGGCTTCCCGAAGAGTACTTCAAAAAAAGAGTACTCCACCATCTTTTCCAAGCCCCCCTTTCTGATGATCGGGACATGCATTGGACCACAGTTGAGTCTGAGACCCGCCACAAAAGACAAGGGAAAAGGGAAGTTCCTGAAAGCCTTAGAATTACGGAAGGGGAGGGGGAGGAGCCAGTTACTGTCATGGAAGCTGCCTCAGAGGACATCAACACTCCTATTCAACCTGCTCAGAGGGATGTGACACTGGTTCCACCACTACCATGGCCACCAGCTTCCATATTTGTAATGCCACACTAAGACCTGCCTCTGCTACTACCTCAGTGGAAGTACGCACTGCAGAGAGGCAATTGTCACACTCAACTTCTTCCAGTTTTCTGACATTGGCAGTGGCACCTTAAAAAAGTTTTCCTCCCCAGTTTGGGACATCTTTATGATAAGCAGACAGGAGGATAACATTGAATATGCTTCATTTGCCACACAAGTGCCTGGATCATGCTGGAGGCAAAACAACCGGTATGAAAAAAACAAGCATTCCGGTGGGAGGAGCACCTTAAAAATCTTGCTGTAGGTGGTTGTGGTGACGAAAGAGTGGAATCAGCTCCGATCAAGGTGGGAGGTGATGAGGAAAAAGAATGTGACAATTTTACACAAAGCAGCTCCGTCCCCAGCAGTGCACCAGCAGCATCACCCACATCAGCAACCTTTTTTCCTTCCTTAGCAGGACTTCCCTGTCAAGATCATTAATTTTCAAGACTACCAATGTGTTGCTTCCATGGGAAAAGTGGAGACACAATACAACAATTGGGTACCACTGTAACTTGGATTGGAACAGGTAACTAACTATTATCCCGGTGTTATTGAGTGAGTGTGAGTGATGATGATTCATGTGGTGGCCGACAGTGAGGGTGTTCAACTAATTTGTAAACTTTATTTCAATGATTTGCAATGTTGAGGGGCTGATGGGTGATTTTGCCTGAAGGTGATTGGCAATTTCACACATAGCTAGTTTTACTTGCATTGTCCACTACTTGCTGTACTTTGTTCCTGGTTCTTCAGAGACCAGTCCAGCCAGTTTAGTTAACAAATACAAATATACATAAAATGCTCACACTATTTTGCTCTTCTTATTCATCTACAGCAGTGCATTACAGGTCTATCTCCCCCAATCTCATTTGGGTAGGGGGTCGGACTGATTCATTACTTGAAGACAAGACTTAGGCGGTACTACTTCAACAGCCAGAAGAAGGAAGTTTTCTACTTTCAAGAGAAACCAACATAAAGATGACTCTAAAAGGACTATTCAGCCCTGTGGACTGGAGAGAAGTATGTTGATTTGGGACATGCTGAGTGGTGTGCTGGCTCAAATAAATGCCAAACTCCACTATTATGTGGCTGTGGTCGAGGGGGGCTGTAACTGGAGACAGACATGTGATGATGTCTACAACAATGTCTCAGTGGGTATAATTCAGGACCAGAATTAAGAGAACTAAGAAATTAAGACTGACATTGGAAAGTATACAACACTAATAGATGTAGATGTGTATATGGTTATTTGATCTGCATAGAAAGCAATAAACAGCAACCACAATTCAAAGGGCCAAATTGTGAAGGTGTACACAAGGTGCCTGTGGTGATGGTGCTAGTGAAACACCAAAAATTTACATCTAAAAGACACAAAATATACATGTAAAACACAAAAACAAAAACAGCCGATGGGCAAATGTCATAAAGTTCAATGCAAAAGGATGCAAAGAAGAATTGCTTAATGTTTGATTCACAAAATTTATTTGAAAAAGGAAGCCCAAATTTAGCTGTATTAACAGTTGACGTTTCAATCCTTGTTTATTTAACAATCAGCATCAGAACAACCAAGTTCCATAGTGGTACTGAATGTAGCCAACTAATGCACCACTTAAGGATGTTTTCAATGGGTAACTTGGCTGGAGATCGCCCCACAAGAATAGATAGGAAGATAATTCTTGCAATCGAGCAGTGTTCCAAATTATAGCTCAAATAGTATGAAACTGTTCAGGAACACCATGTCACAGAAGGTACAAGATAAATTAAGTGTCCCATGGCGTTTGGCCAAAAGGAGTCAATCACTGTGAACTTGTTGATTTACCGCTGCCTATCTGTCTCATTGGCACAAACCACTGACATTATCAGTGTCATATGATGGATGCACTAGGCTAAATGTGAGATTGATCAGCCAGGTACGTGCAGCTACTTGTCTGGGATTGATTGTAAAATGCTCTCAGATCTCATCTAATCACTCCTCCTCAAAATCCCCCTCTGAATGGGCTTCTGCCCAGGCCCTCAGCGCCATATGGAATTACTCCTTTCTGGAGCCACCTTGGGTGGGTAGTCCCATATCCTTGCAGAACCCTTTCAGCTGTTTAACAATATATGTCTCCTGCATGGCTAGGCCAAAATCTTCATCTCCAGCTTGGGACCGAGCCAGAGACATGTTGAGTCAGGATTTAGTTAAAAATGTCAGGCAGAAAACGAAATTATAGAAAAGGAAAAAAAAATCAAGTTGACCTTCAACTGTGGGTAGTTAGTGAACACTTAGCTATTGTATGTCACTGCACAAATACAAGTCCTATCCTCACCGCTGATCACCAATGTTAGAAATAGGGTCTTTGGTTGGCAGTCAGGTCACCCCGTGTCCAAGCAAGGACCCTGACTCTAGTCAGGGTAAGTCACAATTATCCTGTGCCCACCCTCTGGTAGCTTGGCACTGAGCAGTTGGGCTTAACTTAGAAGTCAATGTGTAAATTATTTGTGCAATAAATCATGCAATAACACAGTAGAACACCAAAAAATACACCACACAGTGTTTAGAAAAATATATAATATTTATCTGGTAAGATGCAGGTCAAAACGATTAAGATGCAAAAAGTATATGTTGAAATATCACTGTAAAAATGATATAAAGGCCCTCATTACAACCGTGGCGGTAAATGCTGCCTACCGCCGTGCTGACGCCCACCAACATACTGTGACCACGGCGGTATTCCACTTCGGGTATTATGACCCACACCAAGAAATCTGCCACTATACAGACACCCACACAAGTCCACCAGACCAAAGATCAGTGATAAACTGGTGATAGCAAAACCCACACCGTTATGCCAACAGGAATACGTCCACAGTATCACGACCCACGAATCACCGTGGCGGTCTTTCAACGGCAGTAAACCATTGGCAGTACACACTGCTGCTCTTAAAATACACACACACTTCCAAAACTATACCACATTGGACAATTTGAACAACACACACCTGACACACATACACAAACCACACCCACACACCCAATCCAATAAAAAACACATATCCACATTACCCACAACTCCTTACAGCGAAAAAATAGATAGCAAGCAGAGAGAGACAAGCCAGGAGCACCCACTCAATCAGAGGCACAATACATCATCACCCATACACCATCCACGCACCTCACAACACATCACCCCACATATCACCACATACACCCTCACACATACCACTCACACCACATCCATGGCACCCCAAAGACACCACAGGTTTTCAGAGGAGGAGCTAAGGGTCATGGTGAAGGAAATCATCCGGGAAGAGCCACAGCTACTCGGATCACAGTTGCAGCAGATGTCCATTGCAAGGAAAATGAAGCTATGGTGGCGGATCGTGGACATGGTCAACGCCGAGGGACAGCACTCAAGAACTAGGGATGACATCAGTAAGAGGTGGAACGACCTACGGGGGAAGGTGCGTTCCGTGGTTGCAAGACACCAGGTAGCCGTACAGAGGACTGGCGGTGGACCCCCACCTCCTCCCCGACAACTAACAACATGGGAGGAGCAAGTCTTGGCAATAATGCATCCTGAGGGCCTCGCAGGAATAGCAGGAGGACTGGACTCTGGTAAGTCACATATTTACTACTTTATCCCCCCCTACCTGCATGCCATCACAAACTCCTACCCCTACCCTCACCCCCATCACTCCACCACCTCACACACCCCACTATCACAACCCACCCAACCCTAACACTGACCTGCATGGACACCCATCACCACAGCATGCCTAGTAGAGGGACTCACCCAGCCCACAAAATCACCACAAACACAAGGCAAAGCTGACAGGGAAATCACAATCATACAGGGAAACACACCCATGCACAAGATGGCACACGCAGATACACTAACATTGCATTTGCATATAGGACCCCTACTCAATGTCACCGGAGAGGAGGTGCCAGCTACATCCAGTCCCCCCCTGAAGAGGCCCACAGTGATGACAGCAGCTCTGCACGCCTGGATCAGGATGACCAACCTGGCCCATCAGGGACCTCTGGACAGTCATTTCCCCTGCCACAGTCCCAACCCACCACAGAGCCTCCCCCCTCAGGAAACACCACCACAGCACCCACCCAGCGGGCCCATGCCACTGTCCCCAGGACACATCAATCAGCAGTGTGTCCACCACGACAGGGACCCCAGGCAACCCCACAAACCCAGGACGATCAGGGACCTGGGGTCAGTGGCAGTGGGCAGACGGTTCAGGGGACAGAGGGACAACAGGCAACCAGCACCCCACCCCCTGCAGAAGGAGAACCACCCTGCAAACGGTCCCTGAGATCCAGGCAGAAGCCAGAGAACATTCCCAAGAACCCCACCAGGAAATAAGACTCTCGTGATTGTCACCCTTCTCTCCCACTCTGACACCCTGTCCACCTTCAACTGCCATTGCTCCCCTTCCTATGCCCCATTGGACAATGCACCTGTGATACCAAGAGACTGGCCTCTACCTTGGACTTTCCTCCACCATCAGCCAGAGCATTGCACATCCCCCACTACTTATGAGCACGTAAATAAACACCCTTGGAACAAAATACAAATCTGGAGTCCATCAAATGATTCAAATATGTATTAGTTCAACATTATCAAAGCATTGCAAGTCAAATGTAAAGTTAAATATACTTTGGAATAACCTTTGTTGGGCAGCAGTACACATAGCAGGAGCCAGAGTGGGCCACAGAGCTCTGAAAAAAGAGATGCCAAAGGGTATAGTAAGTGGCCATAGACATAGGGAAATCAGGCTGCCATGTACAATGTCCAACAGATAACTGATAAGTTAAGTGAAGTTACAATGTCTTACCTGTGTGTCACTGGAAATACTGCTATATTATATTGCTTCTGGTGTCAACATCTTCTTCCTCTGCCTCCTCTTCCTCACTGCCCACAGGCTCCACCGCTGCCACAAGACCATCTCCAGGCTCATCCTCCTGCAGAAAAGGCACCTGGCATCTCAAGGCCAGGTTGTGCAACATGCAACATGCAACAATGATCTGGCACACCTTCTTGGGTGAGTAGTACAGGTATCCACCTGTCAGATGGAGGCACAGGAACCCAGCCTTCAGGAGGCCGAAGGTCCTTTCATTATTCCTCCTTGTACACCCATGTGCCTCATTGTGTCATTCCTCACTGGGGTCAGTAGCCATGAGAGGTTGGGGAAACCAGAGCCACCTGCAAATATCGAGGGGCAACTTTTAGACACACACTAACCCTTAGGGACAACCCTATACCCAGACACCTACTTATACTGTGTGAGGACCTTGGGCTCACCTATTAGCCACACCTGGTGCCTCAGGAGTTGGCCCATCACATATGGGATGCCGCTATTCCTCAAGATAAAGGCGTCATGCACAGAGCAAGGGTATTTGGCATTCACATGGGAGATGTACTGGTCCACCAAACACACCATCTGCACATTCATAGAGTGATAGCTTTTTCTATTCCTGTAAACTTGCTCATTTCTCCAGGGGGGGAGGGACAAATGCCACATGTGTACCATCAATGGCACCAATGATGTTGGGGATATGTCCCAGAGCATAAAAGTCAGCTTTCACTGTGACCAAAAACTCCACCTGGGGGAATATGATGTAGCTGCGCATGTGTTTCAGCAGGGCTGACAACACTCTGGTCAACACGTTGGAGAACATTGGCTGAGACATCCCTGATGCCATGGTCACTGCTTTTTGGAAGGAACTACTTGCCAGGAAATGGAGCACTGACAGGACCTGCACTAGAGGGAGGATACCTGTGGGCTGGCGGATAGCTGACATCAGGTCGGGCTCCAATTGGGCACACAGTTCTTGGATTGTGGCCTGATCAAGTCTGTAGGTTAGGATAATGTGTCTGCCCTCTATAGTCGCAAGGTCCACCAGGGGTCTGTACACCAGAGGATGTCACCATCTCATATTCATCCTCTGAGGGTGAAGCCTATGGAGGAAAACAGTGAGCAGAGGGTCATATTTACACATCAATTGAAATAATGATGCATCTTTTCCTTTACAGAACCTGAATGTGAATCTGAGAGTCAGTTGCTGTGCCAATGTCTGCTGTGACGCAGTTAGGTGCCATGGCCTGTGCCCCCTTTTAATGGCAGCTGCCTAACCTGTGAGGAGGGACAAGTGGAAATTAGGTAATTCCACTGGCGTTGTGTGCCGTTGCCGTAGGTGGTTGATGGCCGCCGCCAGGCAATCTCACATTGATTATCATTGGGCCCTATGGGTTCCAGGAGCCAATGGCGATGTACGCCAGTGGCGATGGTACGTACCGCCACGGACGTGACTGCCATTTTCTATCTGTGCACTCACTTGCTACCTGACCTTCAACAGGAGAGGACCTACACTGCAAGTGCAGCTGGCCAGGGTGCTGCATGTATGGTGGTCAATGTATGTGCGTCAGGGGATGGGTGGGTGGGACCTGGTGTGATGGTCTAGACTAGTGGCCTTCAAACTTTTCAGTGCCGCGCCCCCCCAGTGGGAAAAAAAAATCATTAGGCTTCTGAATTATTCTATAAGTTGCCAGTGTATAAACATGTTTAGGCTTATTTAAACAATGCAGGTAAGTTCAATTACCGTTTTAAACAAATGCAATCAAATACATGCCCTACTAACATGTAAAAGTATCCCCAGCATGATTAGAAATGAGGGTGGGCCTTTTGTGGAATATTTGAGCCCCTTTCCTTTTGATGCATACACCCAGCTAGGATTTAAATGACAAAAGATGTTAGTGATGGCCCTTTACAGAGCGGTTTACTGCCGCTCATTATTTCCCTGCTCAAAACAAAGCTTTAAGCTTCTTTTAGCCAGAGCCTGGTGCCCCCGCTGGGATCACTTGGGGCCCCCTAGGGGGGCCCACCCCCCTGTTTGAAGACCCCTGGTCTAGACGCTTAACTAATTCCCTTTTCTGCTGTCTTTTCCCTGCAGGTCAGCGCCCATCAGAAAAAGGGTATTTGGCGTGCCATCGCCAAGGAGGTGTGGACCCTGGGGGTCTTTGGCAGGTGGAGAACCCACTGCCACAAACTGTGGGAGGACCTGCACCTCTGGGCAAGGAAGACTACGGAGGCCCAGCTGAGGCTGTCCTCCCAACGAGGAAGGGGTGCCCGTCGTACCCTGACCCTGATGTTCCGCATCCTGGCTGTGGCCTATCCGGAGTTGGATGGGCGCTTGAAGGCATCACAGCATCCACAAGGGGGTGAGTACAGATTCAGATCCATGACTGTGCACGCATTAAGGTTTACCTGGATGGGGGATGTGGGCAGTGGGTGCCCCTACACCAGGGCAAACATGGCAGGATAGGTCCCTTGTTGGGCAGGCTCTGAGGCACTCCACCCCCAATAGTGTTAGGGGGCATCTACTACTTGGCAGGGTCCTGTGGGTTTCAGGTGTGCAGCTAATGGCGTTAGGCATTGTACCCCATGGGCTCTGGTGACTATCTAAGTAACTGGTAGTGCATGGCCTAGTGCATATGGCTGCTCCCTGTGAGTGGTCTACGCCAACGGTAGTGTTGTTACTGGCATTGACCAAATGTATCCTCTGTCTCTCCCCCCTTTTTGTTTTGTCACCCTGTCCTTGTGTGCATTAGCATCATCTGGGGGAGGAGAAAAGGCACCGGCAACGGAGGTAGCTGCATCCCACATGGGCCTGGAGGCCGAATCCACCGACGGTGAGGGCACCAGTGGGACAGAGGGCGAGGGGAGCACCACAACGGGGACAGGAGGGGACAACACAAACAGCGACTCCTCCTCTGATGGAAGCTCCCTGGTGGTGGCAGACACCTCTGTGCCCACCCCAACAACAGGTACAGATGCCTCTCCCACTACCAGCACCGCCCTCCCAGCAGCCCCTTAGCATGTTTCCCCTGCCCGCTCACCTAGGAGGGTGGGCATCTTCTTCACCCCAGGCATCTCAGGCCCTGCCAGTCAGCCCTGCTGCCCTCAGTGAGGAGGCTATTGACCTCCTGAGATCCCTCACTGTTGGGCAGTCAATCATACTGAATGCCATCCAGGGTGTCGAGAGGCATTTGCAACAAACAAATGCATACCTGGAGGGCATTCACTCTGGCGTGGCGGCCCAACAGAGAGCATTTCAGGCTCTGGCCTCAACACTGATGGCAGCCCTTGTACCTGTCTCTAGCCTCCCCCTCCAACTTCCTCTACCCAGACCCAATCCCCTCAACCCCAGCCTATCCCAAGCACACCTTAAGAACAGCATTCACCCAAATCAACAAACAGAAGTGGCTCAGGCAAACACAAGCACCACACTTCATCTCACAGGCACTCACACAAGCACCATCCCCATGCAGACACACCAACATCCACTGCCTCCACTGTGTCCCCCGCCTCCTCCTCGTCCACCTCCCTCCCAGTGGCGTCTCCACTCACAACTGCATGCACTACATCCTCATCCACCACCTCCATCACCAACACGCCCATCACAACACACCTCTCACGAGCAGTCACCACCCCCACATCCACGCACACGTCCCCTGTGTCCTCTCCCTCTTTGTCTGTGACCCCTCCTCCCAAAGTACACAAATGCAAGCACCCTCCCACTCAACAGCCATTCACCTCACAACAGCATCCAGCCCATGCACCTGCACCCAAACTGAGCAGACAGACACCTCCTACAACCACTCCCTCTTCCTCCACTCCCAAACCCTTAACCTCTTCCCACCCCAGTGTCTCTAAGAAGATTTTCCTGACCTCTTCCCTATCCCTACCCCTCCCCCATCCTTCCCATCGGGCCAGGGTGTCCTGAACCCAGGCCAGCACCTCAGCCACAAAGTTGCTGTCCGCTGTGGTACCTGCAACTCACAGAGGCTCAAAGGGGCACCCGTCAGCCCAGCCAATGTGCCACCAACCCTTGCAAAGGACAAAACCATTCCACCACTTGCCAAGGTGAAGAAGAGGACAGCATGCAGAAAGGGCAAGGAGCACGAACCACCCAGCAAGGTCTCCTCAAAAACTCCAGGTGCCAGACGCAAGGTCACACCACCATCTGCCAAGGTGAGGAAGGAGTAGAAAACACCAGGAAAGGCACTTCAGCCTGTCGGAGGCCGCAGGTGAAGGCCTGGTGCCTACCAGCACAACCACCAGCCCTGCCACCTGCACCGTGGCCAGCACCTCCAGCAGCCCCGCTGCAAGCACCGCCACCTGCACCGGCACTAGCACCACTACTGTCAGCAGCAGCAGCCCCAGTGGGCAGCCGTCCAAGGCTGCAGGAGAAGGGCTGGAGCCTCCCACCACCACTTCCAGCACCTGCACCACGGCCAGCACCGGCATTTGCACCGCCGCAGGCCCTGCCGCAAGCACCGCCACCTGCACCGTCACCTGCACCGCTGACAGTAGGACCACTACTAGCAGCAGCAGCCCCAGTGGGCAGCCATCTGAGGCTGCAGGAGAAGGCCTGGAGCCTTCTACCACCACTGGCAGCACCCCCACCAGCACTAGCACTACCATCAGTTTGCAGCCTTAGTCGGCGCAGGACGGAGTATAGCCCTGCTTCCATAGACTATCATACAACATGTTCCCTGCAAATCTCATGCCTCAGACACCCAGGTGAGGGAATGTGAACTGCCACACCCGAAGTGTTGCTTCACCGGGCACAAGGCCCCCTCATGAACCAGTGAAGATATGCATCCACTCACCCTACCCTTGGCAGGATGAAGCACACTGGGCACAAGACCCCTTCCAGAACCAGTGGAGAAGCCATCCACTAGAGAGACTGTAGCCTTGCACCCCCCAGGACCAAACAGTGGGCAAACCACCCACTTGAGATACTGTGGTTTTGCACTCCCCAGGACATCGCTGTGGGCAGAGCACCCACTATAGAGACTTGAGAGACTGTGGCTTTACACTCCCCAGGACCAAGCAGTGGGCAGAACACCCACTAGAGAGACTTTGGCTGTGCACTCCCCAGGAGCAGGCAGTGGGCAAACCACCCACTTGAGAGACTGGCTTCGCACTCCCCAGGACCCAACTGTGGGCAAACCAGCATTTGAGAGACTGTGGTTTTGCACTCCCCAGGACATCGCTGTGGGCAGAGCACCCACTAGAGAGACTTGAGAGACTGTGCCTTTGCACTCCCCAGGACCAAGCAGTGGGCAAACCACCCACTAGAGAGACTTTTGAGACTGTGGCTTTGCACTCCCCAGGACCAAGCAGTGGGCAAACCACCTACTTGAGAGACTGTGGCTTTGCACTCCCCCGGACCAAACTGTGGGCAAACCACCCACTTGTGAGACTGTGGCTTTGCACTCCCCAGGACATCGCTGTGGGCATGAAGCCCCGTACCAGGAGCAGTGGTTTTATTCCACCTTCTGGCTTAGGTGCCTCCCCTTCCACATCCCCCTGAGGTGCCAGTGTGTTTTTGACCTGATGCCCCTGCAGTGTTCTCTCTGTATTGAGGCAAGAGTCAAGTGTGGGCTTGGCCCATGATTTTTGGCCCAGTGGCTCATGGACATTTTGAATGGACAATGTACGGCCTTATGTACATATTGTATATTTTTGTAAATACTGTTTCTCAAACTGTTACGTATATCTGCCTATTTCTAAAATATCACTGATTTAACTCAATTACTTTTGTCCTTGCGTACTTCCAGGGGGTTACGGGGTGCAAATGTAATGTTGATGTATGTGTTTGTGAGTATGGTGTTGTGGGTGAGGGTGGGGGTGGGGGTGTTGCATGCGTGTGTCACTCTCTTTTTCCTCCCCCCCTACCCTGTGTACTAGGTGCAGTACACACCGTGGTCTTCGCTGCCGTCTTTCATATTCCTGGAAGAAGAGGAGGTAGACCAGCATGGGCAGGACCTGTAGCTCGGGCTCCATGGTGTCCTGGTTCTTCGTTGAGTGTTGAGAGGTGAGTGATTTCCCTTCCTAATCCTGTTTTTGCTGTGCTTTTGATGGCGTTGGTACCGCCCCTGAAAAGCTGGCGGATAGGCGGGTTGTGATGTGGTGGGCGGTATATTGTCTTCCGTCTGTCTGTTGGCGGTGACCGCCGCGGTGTTTGTTGCTACCGCCGTGGCGGTCAGAGTGTTGAAGTGGCTGTCTGTGTTGGCGGTGTCCGCCGTATTCGTTATCCCATTTTTTTTACTGACGGCCTGTGGCGGTATTACCACTGCTTTAACACCGACCGCCAGGGTTGTAATGAGGGCCAAAGTGCCTTTAGTCTCTTAAAAATCAACATGTGTCTATTGCAAGCACAAAGTACATGGTTTGCATACAAATTCTTGGCAAGGGACAACAGAGGAGGAGATGCGTGGAAAACGGGGAGGTGTGCATCGATTTTTCCGGCGCACACAGATGATGCATCGTTGAGCTTTCACGCAGGGCAGGTTTTGCGATGATTTCCGGCACATAGAGTGGGATCCTCTTCAGGTTGCGGGGTTTCCGGATGCCCCAGGGACAATGCGTTGAAATACGATGCTTGCAGGACGAAGTCACGGGGGCTATGGTGATCCAGTGGGCGTTGCATGGAACTTTTACAGCACGGCAGGTGCTGGTTCTTCTCCAGGAAGTGTCTGAGTTGGTAGGGGCAGTGGCCCTGTTTCAATACCCAAATGTGCCTTTGAAGTGGGGGAGACTTCAAAGAGTGCTTAGAAGTGCACAAGGTCCCCTTTCAGTTCCATTCTGTCTGCTGCGCCATTCCAGCTCGGCTTTGCGTCAATCCAGTGGGTCATGTGTCGAATTTCCTGTTGCTACGCTGGTGCTGTGCCATTCTTCTTCTTGCGAAGTCGGGCTGCGTCGTTCCGGTTCGGCGTGCTGTAATTTTCTCACCGTGATGCAGGCTGTGCGTCGTTTCTTGCAGGCTGTGCGTCGATTTCCGCCACACAGGGAGTTCTCTTGCAGGAATGAAGTCTTTTGGGTCCTGAGACTTCAGGGAACAGGAGGCAAGCTCTATCCAAGCCCTTGGAGAGCACTTCTCAGAACAGCCAGAGAGCCGCAAGGCAGCAGGGCTACGCAAAGGCAGCAGTCCTTCTCAGAAAAGCAGTCAGGTGAGTCCTTTGGGCAGCCAGGCATTTCTTCTTGGCAGGTTCTGGTTCAGGTTCTTCTCCAGGAAGTGTCTGAGTTGGTAGGGGCAGAGGCCCTGTTTCAATACCCAAATGTGCCTTTGAAGTGGGGGAGACTTCAAAGAGTGCTTAGAAGTGCACAAGGTCCCCTTTCAGTTCCATTCTGTCTGCCAGGTCCCAGCCGGGGGTAAGGCAGCCCTTTGTGTGAGGGCAGGCTACTGTCCTTGACATGTAAGTGTCAGGCCCTTCACCATCCCAGCCCAGGAAGACCCATTCAATATGCAGTTGTATGCAACTGTGGCTGAGCATCCTGTGTTTGGGGTTGTCTGAGTGAACGCACAAGGGAGCTGTCAACTAAACCTAGCCAGACGTGGATTGTACGGCACAGAAGGATTTAAGTGCAGAGAAATGCTCACTTTCTAAAAGTGTTTTTTCTAAAAAAGTAATATTAATTCCAACTTCACCAGTCAGCAGGATTTTGTCTTATCATTCTGGACATACTAAATATGACCTTGTTACTCCTTTCAGATCAGAAGTTGCAACTCAAACAGTATATGAGGGTAGCCCTAATGTTCACCTATGAAAGGAGCAGGTCTCACAGCAGCGCAAAACGAATTTAGGAGTTTTACACTACCAGGACATGTAACCCACACAGGTACATGTCCTGCCTTTTGTCTACACGGCACCCAGCCCTATGGGTTACATGGGGCCTACCTTAGGGGTGACTTATATGTAGAAAAAGGGGAGTTTTAAGTTTGGAAGTACTTTTAATTGTCAAGTCGAATTGGCAGTGAAACTGCACACACAGGCCTTGCAATGGCAGTCCTGAGACATGGTTAAGGGGCTACTTAAGTGGGTGGAACAATCAGTGCTGCAGGCCCACTAGTAGCATTTAATCTACAGGGCCTGGGGACATATAGTGCACTTTACTAGGGACTTATAAGTAAATTAAATAAGCCAATTGGGTATGATCTAATGTCACCATGTTTTAAGGGAGAGAGCATATGTGCTTTAGCACTGGTAAGCAGTGGTAAAGTGCGCAGAGTCCAAAAAGTGGAAGAAGACAGGCAAAAAGTTAAGGGTGACCACCCCAAGGATGTCAGGTCTAACACCTACCCGCACCAACCCAGACATCCATGCACCATTGTGCAAGGATGACTGTGTTGAGAGACACCTTCCTGCACATAATCTACCAGCTACCATGTCTGGCATTTTGCTCCTTCTAAGCGTGCAGCAGTATGCAGTACACATCGATATTGCAAAAGCACGAGGAGGAATAAAAGTATTCCTTCTTGATGCATCTTGCTAGCACCACCCCTGTGTAGGGGGTAGGTTTTGGTGAAAAAACTCGCAAATCTGAGGCAGCAAGAAAATGCTATAGGTGTTGCTGTGGAACACCACAGCAACACCCATTGCACACCCCTTCCATGCAAATCGCAGTGTGTGAAGGGGTCGTACTCACAAGGTGGCATGAAGCTACAAAAAATTGGAATAACACCACCTCTAAATATGGGCAGGGCATAGTGCCACCGGAGCTTCTGTAAAAGTGACATTCTAGTGACACTAGTGGCTCAAACATATCCTCTTAAGTGTCACACTTCATGCATAGTGCAACGTGTTAAAATCGACGGTACAATCTTGCTTTGCATGGCAAAAATGCTGTATCAACATCTGACACCATTGTGCTGCTAGGAAGTGGTATGTGCCATGTAAGAATAGTACACTGCTCCAGATATGGACTACACAACACATGGGCCCAAATCATGACCATCACTCCTGGGAGCAATATAAAAACTTCCCAGGCTTTTGAGCCACTACCCAAGTTTGTCATGTCCATCAACACAGTCCAAAAAAAACATTTCACAAGAACAGGAACATACAGTATACCACAAGCAAGTTTGTGTCACAACTCCAACTAAAAAGTACAACTGCCATGGGGCGTTCCAAACCACTATCAACACTTACTAACACATCTCCTCTTTATCCTTTGCAGCTGACCAAGGGAATGACATCCATCCATGGGTGATGACCCCTTTTGCCAATCCCACAATGGTGGAACAGAGGGCCTACAACGAGGGGCACAGGAAAACCTGCAATGTGGTGGAGATGACATTTGGTCTCCTCAAATCAGGTCCTCCTGTCTTGACACATGGCTAGCCCAAATCTACAGAAACATGCAGACTGATGTATGGGTGTATGTTCTAGGTAGTACTGGTTTTCCAGGATCAACAATGCTTGATGTGTCACCATGTATATATAGTATGCTGTGTACAACTACATCACACAGCACAAAGCAATACACACCACCCATTGTCACCCAGATGACAGGACAAGTGCATGATTGCAACATTGACAATTAATTCCATACATGTTGTGGCCTCTAATATCACAATCAGGTGTGGGATGTACTACTCTGTCCAGCATCGTTGAAATATGTCTGAGACACAATGCCAAACACAGTGGGAGTAGACCTACAGATATATGTTGCAATGCCTAATTAACTCTCCAGCACTGAGATGACGTGACACCTCAATAACAGTCAGTCATGGTAGGAGTGACCTAGGCTGTGCCATGTGGGAAGAAATGCAAACACATGTACAATGGACATACTGGATGGACTGCTTCCAGACACCCACACATACTTCCAAATACAACATGGGATGTCAAATGAAGGCAACACAAATGGTGTAGCAGGAGTGATGTCATGTGTGTGTGGAACACATGGCAACTCACAAATACAGACAATGGAATTGTACCTATCAAGCTGGCAGAAGAAGGAGATGTAAAAGTATTTCATGAACATAAGTCACGTGTTGCATCACGTCCATGTATGAATAGACAGTGTTGCAGTATGCGATATACACAAAGTGTAAACAGACTAAAGAATGGGACCAATGTAAGTGACAATACATGCCTCATCAGTAGTGCAGGGATACATCGAGAAGGGACACACATAGACCAACACTGACTGTAAAACACATTAATGGGTACATATCACATTTCACATATGTACAGAGAGGGTGGTCAGGTCAGTACATCACCCAGTCATGCTGTCCACTTGCATACTATAGTATTTTCCTATTGCATGTCACCATGACAGGAGGCTGCAACAGATAACATCATCTGTACCCTGGCATGTTTCCAATTTTGAAGTCACAACAGAGATACAAGGCCAAAATGATGCCCAAGAGAAATGCTCAAGGACATGAAAAGATGTCAAATGTGCAAAATGTAAAAAAGACCAGGGTGATGTGCCTGAGAGGGGAGAGCTGACATCAAGGACGTCAGAGAAAAATGTGAGATCCAGGACTGTATGACCACAATTGTGCATGTGTCTGTCTGCTGGGGAGTGTGCAAAGTACTGCTGAGTGGCGAACATGATGAGGCTAGGTCCCTGCTCAATAAGCACACACTCTCTAGCTATATGAACATATCACATTGTCAGGGGCCTGATGCATGTGCACATGGGTGTGATTAAACCAGGTCTCTATTGACATACCTCTTTGCATGCAACCATGGTTTTGTGTAGCTATAGGAACTAATGATGAGTAGTCTGGCAGCTATGCCAAACTGCAACACTGAGACACAGTAGTATGCCATTGTTTGTGACAGTCATTACTAACCTGATGTGGACAAATGTGGGTGCCTAGTTGAAGGCAAGCACACATATGCAACATATGTCAGCACACATGGACCACTGTATTGGCTCAGCCATGGAAATGTGTATTGATTGAGAGCAAAAGGCAAACTGGTACAAACGCAGGGCATAGGTGTCACTAGATCAGTGACTGACAGAAATGAGCTACACATGTGTTCCGACATACGGAAACATGGGTGGCATTGATGTGACAACACATGCATTTGTCATATGGCAACATGTGCCCATGCAGGAAGATTGTAATGGGAGGTTTCACATCTAATGAACACACCACTGTTGTCATGTGTGACAGAAATAAAAAAACATATGTCCATACACACACACATGGCAGATACCAATCTTGCACAACACAGGTGTATATGACATCTCCTGCAACTTTTGGGCATGGGGGCACAAATGGCACACGTATAGCAGAGCAACATAAAGGCAAATCTGATGACACAGAACAGAGTGAACACACATACACAGACAAATTGGCTGGGTTGATGTGATGTTAATCCAGTACAAGTCCACTGAGTGCTGTGTGTAGAAAGGTACATCGTTGTCACATGCATTACAACATGTTTGGTGTTGTAGGCATGTGTACATCTGTATCTCAGACATAACAATGTAATCCACACCAAAATTAGTTTACGTACACATGTATACACACATAGCAAACATGTGCTAACATGTCTTTAGACACAGTGTAGCTACACATGTGCATGAGGTATTGAGTAATCGCATGCAGAATACTCACAAACAAACCCATAGGTCCAACATGCCATTGTCACTTTAATGACAGTACTGGACTTACACCCACATATTGCCATAACACATATACACCATAGTTGCACACCCCATGTAACATGTGAAGTCACTCATGGTTCACTCAAGGGACGCAATGCAAAAATCCACGAAATTCCATCATGCACAAACATTTTTCACGCATACGCATTTGCCATACAATACCCCTAAGCTAATAGACACAAAGCCCCGGTGCGTCTATTGCCCGTCCACAGGCCTTTTTCATGCTAGTGGAATGAAAATACTATGTAAAACCGTCATGTGTCAAAAAAAACAACGCATGACTGAAAAACATGAAGCACACGCCCAGGAAGTGATGTTCCAGGACATCCTGCCTGCAAACATGCTACAGTGAGTGTAGTTTCACTTTCACTTTACAGTCTGTTTCTCTGTGACTGTGTAATTGTTTTAGGTTCTGATATAAGTTTCCATTACACTGTGCAGGTGTCTCTAATGATTCGACCGTGTTTAAAACCAGCTTTTATGATCGTGTAGGCAGAAGATTTTTTTTTTTTTTTTTTTTTTTTTCCAAATCATGTCATCTAAATTATTACGAAACCATGAATTTTTTTAATATCAACCTAAACACTTTAAACCTTGGGCTGGGCCGTCTGGTCTTATCTTGACAATGGTGTTAGTTGGGAAACTTGAATCTGTAACTATCTTTTAACTATTGTGATAAGTTTTAACAACAAAATTATTCTCCCATTTGGATGCAGATGCTTTAGAAATTCTGGAATTTAAATGTTGAACTATGTATTGGGAACATCGGTGGACTACGGCAGACTACTACCTATGATTGTTTTCTATTGCCAGTTTCTGAAGGTTTTTAGAAAAGTTATTTTTATCCTAAATCTTATTTTAAGTCACTTTTGATAACTTTTAAACAACTAAATTATTCTCTGATTTTGATACAGATGTTTTAGAATCCTGGAATCTAAATGTTGAATTATGTGCTGGGAACATTGGTGGATTACAGTAGACTACCGCATATGATTGTTTTTATTGATAGTATTTGAAGGTTTAGAAAAGTTATTTTTATTCTAAATCATATCTTAAGTCACTTCGAGAGCACAATGATAATGAATGCACTTCCTTTTTATTTTATGTGTAACTTTTATGACCATTGGTCGAAATAAAGTATGACTTGACTTGCGTGAGGTTGTGTGTTTTTGGTGCTGGTGGATTAGTGGAGTGTTTGCAGTGTTTGTTGTGTACATTGTGCTGAGTCCCGTGTTATTTTGTAGAATTATTGTCTTATTACTTGCATTATGTCTAGCGAGTGTACTGTTCTTGTCTCTGTATTGTCGGGGGTTTGTCTGGGGTAGTTTAGTAGTAGGGGTAGTTTGGGTAGTTGGAGTAGGGGTTAAGTTTAATTTCTTTATTATTTGGGTGAACTCCATTCACGACTGAGCATGTCTGGGAAAGGGAGGATGAGCAGGATGTCTGCTGATGAGCTGGGGGGTTCATCTGGCTTGTGGCATACTACCTTCCCATGATGCTGCAACTGGGTGGCCAGATGATCCAGGGCTACCCCATGGAGGCAAGGCAGCTGCAATGGGGAAAGGTGCTCCACCACCTTACCCGGATTTTCAAAACAGGACGGAACAACCACCAAATCAAGCACTGCTGGGCAGATCTGGTGTTGAGAGAGCAGGATCTGCTCGATCACTTGGGAATAGAAAATGGTGGAACAGTTGGTAAGTATCCCATTGCCACACAACCTCAGTTTCTTAGCTTGTGCATGACAGTTGCTGTTAAGTTTGAGTGCTCTATGCAGTGCATGTGGACATGTCATATGCGACCTGTATCAAGAGTCAATACCCCACGTGAGGGCTGCATTTCAGTTGTACAACAAGGAAGCAAATGCAGGACAGATGTATAATTTACCATGTACAACCATCTCAAGTGCATAGTCTAACTAGGTAATGAGCAGCTTCAAATGAGGCCTGCACCATGCAACATGCATGAAAGGGAGCCCCAAAACATTGTTGAGATTCCAAAGTTTCGTCCGCTGAGTCAGAAGATAATTCCCTAGGTATCATTTTCCAGCACTCAGAATGGCTGCTATGAGAAGCTGTGTAATGTGTGCATACAAATATATGAGAAGGGCCCCCATGTACTCAGCAGTAGATGTGATGATCTGTTGCATCTCCTGCTGAGAGCATAATTGATCTTCACATGAATAGATGATGTTGGACGACACGTGCATCATGCTGTGACATATGTCTGACTACACACACACATGGCAGTGAGTTAGGAGTGCACTGAGGGCCACAAGGACAGTGCAGATGCAATTGGTAATGCACCACTGTAGTTCTATCGGGCCCTTTATGTAATTAGCCAAGGCCATGTAAGGGTGCTTGATCATGCAATGTTCCATACTGACAGTTCCAGTTGATTGTGTATCACAGACAGCCTATATGATGTCTACAACCAGACACATGTGCTGAGTCAGTTCCACAGGCCTGCCACTTCTCACTGACAGTATGGGGCTGCCCTGCCTCAGCTCAATCACTGGCATACCACTCACTAACCTGCACCACCAGATGCATCCTTTGACCACTGAGCAAGTGTGTCCGTGTTGAGCCGTATTTCTATGCCCATGTACTAATTCTTCACTAGACTAACAATGGTATACCATGGCAACAACGGCAGGCCACACACTATTGGCACCAGATCCATGATTTCATCCAGTCAATGTGCAGGTAGGTACATCAACATCACATGTGTACACTCCCATAGCTAATTTGAAAGTATGTGTGCCTTGAGATGGTACACACAGATTACTTACTTAACTTATAGATGGATGATGCCATTCCTCAACACCTTGGAATACCCACACAACCCCAGGGTAGTAATTTGTCAGTTTGCTGTGACAATGATGTAGATGTATACAACATCAGAAGCAGGCTGAAATGCCACGGGTGTTACAAATGAGCAAGGCACCGCGACAACCATTGCATGCCCCTCAGATGGAATAAACATTATCAAGCAGTGTCATATGGTAATGGAGGTGTTGTGCTTCCAGACAGCTGCATGACAATGTCATGTGTAAATGGTGCAGTGAGAACCTCCACAGGAGTGTCAGGGACAGTGATGGTTTGTAGGTACATGGGTCTACCTTATCTGAGAGTTTGTGTGATAGAGTGATCATAGTTGTTGGTCAGGTACTATGATCTGCCACTAGGACGACTACCTCATTCAGCCTAACACGTTTTTACGGTACAAAGTTGTCCATATACTGAAACGTGGCTTTTACACTAAGCAATGTTTTCCATTTATGTCATGCAGGTGGACCAGAGCCTTACACCATAGGAGAGGTGGCCCGTATACAAGACCCTGAAGCACCAGTAAGTGTCATATTATGCATCCTGTGAACCAATCCAGGGAATGCTGTGAGTCAGTCAGAGGTGTGGATCATGACAGAAGTATTTGGTCCTGACCAATGATCTGATATCATAGGAGGATGGATGGTGACATCATGTATGTTGAAATGTTATGCAATGAGAATGGCTTGCATGTAGTTCACGGGCCAACGTGTGCGTGTATGGAATTGTGTGTAATAGGAATAGTTATGGCTTACCACATATTCATTGCTGTTTACCATAATGGGTCACAGGGCAGCGGTACATGTACATAGCATGCCTGTTGACAACCACTTTGTCACAGCACCATTGTCAGCACTGTATGTCACACATAGCATACACTTATTGACATGAGGATACAGATGTGGGTTCTATCTGCAGAAGTCACTAGGGGGATTATGTAGGAAACACACACCACAGGTGTGTCAGTAACCTTCAGATCTAATGGGTTTGTAGGACAGCAAGGAGCCATCATGTGCTGCACAACAGTCAGTAGCGTACACAGTTTGTAGACAACTCCACTCCAGATGGTTGTGGGAAAAGTCTATGATTCTCTCACATCAGGGGGCATATTATAGAGCCCCCAGCACAACAGGAGCATCATGTAACGTAATGCTCCAGTCGCGTTAACCTCTGCTCCATACTTACAGGAAGGTGTAACACAATTTTTTGTAGCGTTATGCCTCCTTGTAAATATGGGCCCCTCCGATGCAGTTTTTGGCATCAAAGGGGCATGCAAAGGGTATTGCTGTGGGTGTGCCACAGCAACACCCATTGCATTTTGATGCTGCCTCAGATTTACGAGATTCCGTAAACTTGAGGCAGCGCTAAAATCAAATGCCATCACAGGAATGGCGTTAGCAAGGTGCTACGAGGAGGAATACTTTAATCTTCCTAATTTTTTGCTTTTTCTATGCGTGCTGCATCCTGCAGCAAGCATAGAAAGAGCAAAATTGCCAGAAATGATTGTTTATGTACGGTAAGAGACACCTTCCCGTCCGCACAATCCCGCACAATCGCACCCCTCAACGCAGACATCCTTGCACGATGGTGCAAGGATGACTGCATTGGCACAGACAGCTAAATTTAGTGCCAGCGCAGTGGGCAACGCAGGTGTGCAATGTATCCAATTAAATACAGCGCATCCCTGTGTAGTGAAATTGATGGAGCGCAGCACTGCCAATTTTGGCGCTGCATCGCACTCTGTCATTTTCCCATAAATATAGGCCCAGATTTCTGCAGTATTCACAATATGGTCCTGCCACCATGATAATTGTGGCTGATGTAGGTCACATCACATATGCAAATGATGTGAATTGTGTGTGTGTAGCTGGTACCTTGATGATGTATGACATGCATGTGCTAATGATGTAACACCTTTCAGGATACAATTGGAGCACCCAATGCAGTGCCAATATCACTGTGTGCTTAAGGCCATACATACAGCTACCTTGTGTGTGTCATTTCACAAATGTAGGACTACATAGAACAGCATGGGGGTTTCAGTTCTGTAATGTGTTAACAACTGTGATGTGCAGCTCAGACGTTGCTCAGTTGTACATGTGAGTATGGGATGGCCCCTTGTAACATATGCTCAGGCCAGGTCTTACACCAGGACACATCAATGTAGATTTACCTGACCTCAGAATAGCAGGTTGGTAGTTAGCAGTCCCATTATGGTATGGGCCACACCTTGATTCCATAATAAATGGTCAGGCTGTGATGTATCACCAGGGGTGTTGAGGAGATGAATAGCATGCCCAGGCCCCCTTATGGCCAGGGAGACAGTAAATTCAGACCTGTAGAGGCACATGATCCACACAAGTTAGGTGACACAAATGTTGATGAGGGTTGTATTTGTTCCTAACAGCTCTGGACCCTTTTGATTTACTGTGGATTTCCGTCATCTCACTGACATGTACATGATACTGGTGATGTTTGGTTGGTATTAGACATAGATGAGGATTAAGTCATTGTTGTGGAATGTGTGGGGGACTCTATGCGTTAGTTGCTGTTGCAGTGTAATTTGAAACTCTGTACAAACTCCACCCAAGGCTGATACTAATGCTTGCTTGTCCTTATATTTCAGCTGCCAACATAACTCATGAGCAGAAGCGCACGTTCATGAAGAGGGTAGAATGTTACTGCCACATCCTTTAGGTGGAAGAGGGATACCACAGGATGGCAAGGTGTATCAGGCATAAGAAAGCTTCAGGGGAATGGCGTGCCTTTCCACATGGTGGTCCAACAAAGCTGGCACTAAGGGACACAGGAGCCAGTACCTCAGGGATGCAGGGGGTCACAGCTCGACCTACGCCCTCAACATCAGCACCATCTGTCAGCATACAGCCACAGGTACTGCCACCAGCAACCGTTGTACCAACTCAGTTTGAGCTGGACCTCAGGAGGGACCTGAATGCAACCCTTCAGAGACTGGACAAATTGGAGGAGGAATAGGCTGACAACCGGAGGATGTTAAAGTTCATCATGAAAAAAATCAAAACGCAGAAAAAATGAAATTTAGGACTTTTGGACTACCCCTCAGTTCCTTCCCCTCCCTATTAAAGCTTTGTTAGTTTTGGGTGGGGTTGTAGATAGCTAGAATTAGGTTAGTATGGGGTAGGCATAAGTTAGGATAAGAATGTTGGAGGTGGGTTTTTATTATTATGTTTTTTATTGGTGGGGGTAGGGTGGGTGGGTCAGGTTGAGGTATGTGTATTTATGAAAAAACAATTAAAAAATCTAAAAAATATATATTTGTATAGACCATGGGATAAATTAGTACATGTGTAGTTTTAGTAGTTGTTGTCATACTTGCATCTTGTTTCTTAAGGGGAGACAATGTTTAAAGTGTGGTGTTCCATGTGTAGGATAAGTTTAGAGTAGGTTAGATAGATGCAGTTGTTTGATGAGTATAGTTAGTTTTGTTTAGCTTAGGATAGGGTAGGTTTTACAGTTGCCTGAGTATCTGGGGCTTCTCATGAATGCTTTGGGCAAATTAGGGGAATGGCCAATGGAATCTTTACTGTCTTGTATCCCCTATTTTACCATGTGCTTCCCCTATTGACGAAGGAGTTTTCACATTGACTGCAACATATTGTCTACTGGTCCATGCATTTGCCATCCAGTGTACCCACCATTCAGAATGTCTATGGGCACTTTGTCTTACACAGATAAGTCTGGTACTTCAGCTGTCATTGGTGGGGTCCTGTAGTTTGAATATTAGGAACTGTGACACATCTGACGACAGGCAAAATTGGAACTGTATCCTGCAACACTGAAATGGTACCCATCAAAGATGAGGTTAGCTACCTGTGTACCACACAAATGAGTTGTTCTGCGACTCCCCTCTGTCTATATTGGCATTGAGTTGGTTCTCAGCCATACCTGCCATATATCAGAAGGAAACAATATATGCAAACATTTTAGTTTTTATACTCAGCTAATTGGTTGTATCAGACAACACCATCATACACCTTTCTCATGTTAGCATCCTTGTGTGTAGATTGATGTCCCACAGTCCTGCACTCATGTACTGCTATACTGTTATCATTGACATGGATTCACACAATTCATTAATTTATCTAAGTAGATGTGTAGGAAAGTACCATCTTGCCTGGCATGT
Organism: Pleurodeles waltl; assembly: GCF_031143425.1. Taxonomy (NCBI): domain Eukaryota; kingdom Metazoa; phylum Chordata; class Amphibia; order Caudata; family Salamandridae; genus Pleurodeles; species Pleurodeles waltl. The sequence goes on along the minus strand of NC_090445.1, from coordinate 992,363,199 downwards.
TACCCCCATATTTCACTGTATATATGTTGTTTTAGTGTATGTGTCACTGGGACCCTGCCAGCCAGGGCCCGAGTGCTCATAAGTGTGCCCTGTATGTGTTCCCTGTGTGATGACTAACTGTCTCACTGAGGCTCTGCTAACCAGAACCTCAGTGGTTATGCTCTCTCTGCTTTCCAAATTGTCACTAACAGGCTAGTGACCAATTTCACCAATTCACATTGCCATACTGGAACACCCTTATCATTCCCTAGTATATGGTACTGAGGTACCCAGGGTATTGGGGTTCCAAGAGATCCCTATGGGCTGCAGCATTTCTTTTGCCACCCATAGGGAGCTCTGACAATTCTTACACAAGCCTGCCACTGCAGCCTGAGTGAAATAACGTCCATGTTATTTCACAGCCATTTACCACTGCACTTAAGTAACTTATAAGTCACCTATATGTCTAACCTGGTGAAGGTTGGGTGCTGAGTTACTTAGTGTGTGGGCACCCTGGCACTAGCCAAGGTGCCCCCACATCGTTCAGGGCAAATTCCCCGGACTTTGTGAGTGCGGGGACACCATTTCACGCGTGCACTATACATAGGTCACTACCTATGTATAGCGTCACAATGGTAACTTTGAACATGGCCATGTAACATGTCTAAGATCATGGAATTGTCACCCCAATGCCATTCTGGCAATGGGGAGACAATTCCATGATCCCCGAGTCTCTAGCACAGACCCGGGTACTGCCAAGCACCTTTCCCGGGGTTTCACTGCAGCTGCTGCTGCTGCCAACCCCTCAGACAGGTTTCTGCCCTCCTGGGGTCCAGCCAGGCCTGGCCCAGGAAGGCAGAACAAAGGACTTCCTCAGAGAGAGGGTGTTACACTCTCTCCCTTTGGAAATAGGTGTCAGGGCTGGGGAGGAGTAGCCTCCCCCAGCCTCTGGAAATGCTTTGATGGGCACAGATGGTGCCGATCTCGGCATAAGCCAGTCTACACCGGTTCAGGGATCCCCCAGCCCTGCTCTGGCGCAAAACTGGACAAAGGAAAGGGGAGTGACCACTCCCCTGACCTGCACCTCCCAGGGGAGTTGCCCAGAGCTCCTCCAGCGTGCCCCAGACCTCTGCCATCTCAGATTCAGAGGTGTGCTGGCACACTGGACTGCTCTGAGTGGCCACGGCCAGCAGGTGATGTCAGAGACTCCTTCTGATAGGCTCTTACCTGTGTTACTAGCCTATCCTCCTTCCTAGGTAGCCAAACCTCCTTTTCTGGCTATTTAGGGTCTCTGCTTTGGGGAATTCTTCAGATACCGAATGCAAGAGCTCACCAGAGTTCCTCTGCATCTCCCTCTTCACCTTCTGCCAAAGGATCGACGCTGACTGCTCAGGACGCCTGCAAAACCACAACAAAGTAGCCAGACAACTACTAGCAACCTTGTATCGCTTCATCCTGCCGGCTTTCTCGACTGTTTCCAGGTGGTGCATGCTCTGGGGGTAGCCTGCCTCCTTCTTGCACCAGGAGCTCTGAAGAAATCTCCCGTGGGTAGACGGAATCTTCCCCCTGCAACCGCAGGCAACAAAAGACTGCATTACCGGTCCTCTGGGTCCTCTCTCAGCACAACGAGCGTGGTCTATGGAACTCAGCAACTCTGTCCAAGTGACTCCCACAGTCCAGTGACTCTTCAGTCCAAGTTTGGTGGAGGTAAGTCCTTGCCTCCCCATGCTAGACTGCACTGCTGGGTACCACGTGATTTGCAGCTGCTCCGGCTCCTGTGCACTCTTCCAGGATTTCCTTTGTGCACAGCCAAGCCTGGGTCCCCGACACTCTAACCTGCAGTGCACAACCTTCTGAGTTGTCCTCCGACGTCGTGGGACTCCATTTTGTGACTTTGCATGGATTCCGGTTCACTCTTCTTCCAAGTGCCTGTTCAGGTACTTCTACGGGTGCTGCCTGCTTCTGTGAGGGCTCCTTGACTTGCTGGGCGCCCCCTCTGTCTCCTCATCCAAGTAGGGACATCCTGGTCCCTCCTGGGCCTCAGCAGCATCCAAAAACCCTAACCATGACCCTTGCAGCTAGCAAGGCTTATTTGCGGTCTTTCTGCGTGGGAACACCTCTGCAAGCTTCATCACGACGTGGGACATCCATCCTCCAAAGGGAAAGTTCTTAGTCCTCTTCGTTCTTGCAAAACACCAAGCTTCTTCCATCCAGTGGCAGCTCCTTTGCACCCTCAGCTGGCATTTCCTGGGCATCTGCCCACTCTCGACACTGTCACGACTCTTGGACTTGGTCCCCTTGTCTTACAGGTACTCAGGTTCGGAAATCCACTGTTGGTGCATTGCTGGTGTTGGTCTTCCTTGCAGAATCCCCCTATCACGACTTCTGTGCTCTCTGGGGGTTGTAGGTGCACTTTACACCTACCTTACCGGGTCTTGGAGTGGGCTATTTTTCTAACCCTCACTGTTTTCTTACAGTCCCAGAGACCCTCTACAAGCTCACATAGGTTTGGGGTCCATTCATGGTCCGCATTCCACTTTTGGAGTATATGGTTTGTGTTGCCCCTATACCTATGTGCTCCTATTGCAATCTATTGTAACTTTACACTGCTTGCATTACTTCCTTTTGCTATTACTGCATAATTTGGGTATTGTGTACATATATCTTGTATATATCTAGCATCCTCATACTGAGGGTACTCACTGAGATACTTTGGCATATTGTCATAAAAATAAAGTACCTTTATTTTTAGTATATCTGTGTATTGTGTTTTCTTATGATATTGTGCATATGACACCAGTGGTATAGTAGGAGCTTTGCATGTCTACTAGTTCAGCCTAAGATGCTCTGCTATAGCTACCTTCTATCAGTGGTTCATGTGGAGACCCTGCAACATTTTGTGTCCTCCTTGCAACTGGAGGTGGTGTCTGAAGGGATCCTAGGACATCCTGGAGAGTTGGTTCATTGATGATTGTCAGCTGGTCATCCAGGCCATCATTGAAATCCAGGACAGGCAGGTCTGCAGGAGGGTAGCCATCATTCTTTGCAATGAGATGGTGTAAAATCAATTTTAGATTATTGTGGCAGTTGACAAGGCACATAATGTATGCAGTATTGGAGGTTCAGTGTCTAGTTAAAGGCCCAAGGTTGGTATTGTACATTATGTGGCATATATTTTTAGCCCCTAGTGCCACTGGAGTGTTCCATAAAGGGACACTCCAGGGGCACTATGGGCTGCGTAGTATTTACTACATGGCATTAAACTATTTATGTTGCCTTGATGCCACTTTGTAAAAATCGGCCCCTTCCCATGCAGCACTTTGCATTGAAGAGCGTTCAATGGCTGTTGCTGTGGGTGGCCCACGTCAACACCCATTGCATTTTGATGCAGCCCCAGATTTACGTGTTTTTGTAGACCTGAGCCTGAGCCAATATCTAACACCACCCCAGGGGTGACATAAACGGGATGCAATGTCGACGTATACTTTAATTCCTCGTCATGTTTTCCTTTGTTAATATGTGCTGCATTACACAGCACACATGGACCAAGCAGATTGCCAGATCAGTTTCTTGTTGTGCAGGAAGGTGCTCCTTCCTACACAACAATATTCTCCCCTTCAACACAGCCTTCATTGCACTATGGTGCAAGTGATGCGGCGTTAGGGCTGAACAGCTAATTGACCACTGGCACAGGGGTGGACACAGGGTGGACACAGGGTGGCCCATATGCTTTTGATTTTTGGCCAAGACTGCATTCACTAAGTGTCAGTGTGTGATCCAGCCTAATTTGGTACACAGGCACCCACCTTCATTTCCAGCTTGATCAGGGCATCTACCTTGTTTGATGGTGGGATTGCAGCTACTTGTACTACTGCGCACATGGTCCCTCATGACGAGTCTGGCGGTCCTATGACCACCAGACTTGCAGTGTGTGCTCAGACCACCGCCAACTGCAGCACTCCAACCAGCACATTGGGACCATGGTGTAAATGCCACGGTCAAATGGCCTGGCACTGCCAGGTTGCCAGCAGCCTACGGGCTGGCAGTGCCACCGGTCTTGATCCTCCAGGCCAGCACTGCAATCAGCGCTGCCCTGCAGATTATTATCCCACTTTCCCACCATCCTTTGCTTGACAGTCTGTCCACATGCAAAGGATGGTGGTAATGGAGTGTGGGGTGCCCCTGCACTGCCCATGCACTTGATATGGGCAGTATAGAAGCCCCCATGGCCAGCCTCTTTGAGCTTTCCACAGCCGTATTTATAGGCAGTGATAAGCACACCCTAACGTTGGCGCTCGCTATATAGCATGCCAACGTCAATGTTGTGGTGAGTTTCCCACAGAGCTGGCAGCCCGAAACGCGTTTCCACCCACCGTCCCAGCTGGAATCTCATAATGCTTTACATGGGGGGAAGACCACACTGGTGGTCCTACTAACACAGGACTTTGTTGGGCAGCCTCCACCGGTGGCCAGTGTCGTAATGGGCACCATAAGGTTCACAGACATGCACCATGTGTTGAATTTGTTCTCTTGTTTGCCCATTCCAATGTGGGTAATATGGTTGAGTCTGAGTTGTTGTGTGTTCATCCTGTATGTGTTGTGTTACAAGTGTTGCAAGCTTTAGTGGCACAGTTGAGGTCAGCAGCAATATGTATAGCTCAACACAGCACCGAGTTAATTACTCAGGGAAGTGCCATGTTTACTGGGATACAGGACAGCCCTGCAACTCCCCCTACAGATGCACTGATTTGTTCTGCCTGCCCCAAGACAAGTATTGTTGCAGCATGATGAAGGAGTGGCTGCCTTGAGGGGTTGCAATGTTTATGTGCAGGGTGGTGTCCCTTCTTGCACATTTACAAGCCTTGTTAGCTAAGTTAGCATTTCAATGTGTGCTGCAAGATGAAACATGTGTAATGGTAATGCAACAAGGAGGTAGGGGAACATTTTTGCGAGATACAACACCCAATGATATTCACTTCTGTCATAGTTTCAGATGTCCAAGTTTTGTGGGTACAGAACGTTTGACAATATGCAAGGGGTGTTGTGAAGGCACAGCTCCAGGCACAGTATTTACACGTCCCTTACAGCCAATGTGCTGCATATTTATGTAGTGGAGTATAGCCCTGCTGATTGGTGGATATCCATGTTGGGGGTATAGCATCACCAAGTTGTGTGTACATGTGTTGCTTGTATGGGGATGGGGCATCTGGATTCAGGGCGCATGTGTCTCCATGCATTCATTTAGCATGCATTGGGTGTGTCCTATTTACCTCCCCCTTCTAGCATTTGTAAGATTCCTGTTAATCCCCCCATGCAATTTAGCCTGCATTTGTGGTTGTGGTTGGTAGTCTGCTCTGTCCTGTCCTTGGATTCATGTGACCAGCTCTTCCAGGATGATTGCTGCAACAATCTCCTCCAGCTCATCAAGGTCCTCCTGTGGTGCAGGCCTTCCACCTCTAGATGCAGTGCTGCCTTTCTGTTCTTGGCCAATTTCTCCTTAGTTCTGTGCTTGCAATCAAGCCAGCGCTTCTTGCACTCAGTGACAGTTCTCTTCACCTCTGCCACACAGTTGATTTTGTCCACTATTTGCTGCCATATAGCCACTCTCTTACCAATTAGCAATTTGGAGGTGATGTAGAGCTGGTGTTGGTGCTCCGTCACATCTCCAACAAGGATGTCATGCTCCTTCCCACTAAAGCAACACTTTTTCCTTCTCTTTCTCCAGGGACTTCTGTGGATCCTTCTGGCTAGTGATTGAGTGACTGGGGTCTCCCCTGGCCTGATTCTTTCATTTTCAGCTGCACTTGCCCTCTTTCCTGCTTGTGCGTTTAAATTTGGGCTAATGCAGGCAAAAAATGGCGGTAACCTTTTTGCGACATGTTTACATGCCGCAAAACGGTTTTGCACCACTTTTGCCTCATTAACGTCATTTTTCATTATGACAGGGTGTAATGGTTAACATAATTTATTTTACACTCACCATTCCTTAGTGCCGGCTTGCGCCATTCCATTAATATGGCACTCGGCCTGTGCTCAGGAATGGTGCAAGCAGGCCTTAAAGTTTTCGATGCTAAACTGCATGCGATATGCCTGATGCAAGCATAATGTGGCACAAGGATTTACAAAGTGGTGCAATGTAAGCATTGCGCCACATTGTAAATATGGTGCGGCAGAAAAGTCACCTTAGCGCCACCTTAACATCAAAAAAATTATGCTATGGTGACGCTAAGGTGGCACAAGGGGCTTGTAAATGTGCCTCATTTGTGAGGAGGTCATGCAGTGCAGCGCAGTAAGTCACCTTGATTTGCTCTACTGCATCACAGGGAAAGAGCAGGAATATACTGTATTTAAGGCAATGCAATGCATTGCTGTCCTTTCCCCATCGGTGACGCATAATGGGCTGTCTGATGTCAACGTATGCAGCCTTGCATTGTGATGGACGGGTGCCTATATTCCATGCAGGATTGTTTTTATACAGGAAGGGACACCTTCCTGCACAGAAACCATCCTCAGAGGCATATTCATCTTTCTATGGGTTCTGCAGAATGCAGCACCCATAGAAAGATGAAAAAATTAGGAGAAATAGAGATAATTCTTCTCATTACGCTTCCCCGGGAAGGTGCAAGGTTTAGGTGCATCCCCAGATTTACAAGTCCTTGTAAATCTGGGGATGCGTTAAAATCCATTGGAGTTGCTTGGGAACAACCACAGAACACCCCTGGAACACCTTCCCAGGGCAGAGTAGTGCAACGCAGCGATTTACACTGCATAGCGTTACTCCAGATTTTTGGAGTCACTCAGAGCCAAGCAAAGTGACGTTGTCTGGCTTCAAAAATCTGTTTTACGGTTTGCATCACTCCTACACCAAATTGCACTGGTGCAAGAACGGCCTCACGAATAGGCCCCTTTGTATCTGACAGTGCCAATAAGCTGCCAATGAAAACATCACATTATGGATTAGCATGTAAGAGAGGGAAACTCCATTATTAAACTGTTCTACTTGCATATCTCTTAACCTGTCGCAAAGCAGTTCAACGGCCAAACCCTCTTCATACCTTCTTGCTGTATACAGCATGCAACAATCAACCGTGAATGGCATAAGCATCCACCATTTAGTCAAATATAAAATGATTTGCACCGGAAACAAACCAAAGCAGTAGTGACATTAGTTGCTCAGATACAAATCCAAAAAGACTTACTGGTCTATCGTCAGCGTGAACTGAAGGTTGTCACATTACTCCCCACTAAAGCCAGTGACGTGCCTTCCTAGAAAAAATATGTAACACATTTTGAAATAATCTTTCACAATTTGTATTTCAGAAAAGCTAAACAAACCATAACAAATTGCCTTTTAAAAAAGAATCGACATTTTACACACGTCTACTGTCCACCTTTCAGATACATACTGACATTACGATTGTAAATAGGCTTTTATAAGCACAAACTGTAGGAAAGACAAAAACATTAATTAAGTCAATTAAGAGGACAACCACAGCAAACCTGCATAAAATATTACATCACTTTGAAGACGGAACATGTAAAGTTAGTTATAGTGTTGCCAGCTAAAGTCAATCCAGGTTGCCTTTCGTTGATTCAGAACAAATGAGAAAAACATAAGGTACTTCTTCAGTTTCACACGCCATATGATGTCATACTTGTCTGAATATTCATGCAGGCATCAACAATAAACATCTGAGTTTCCCAAATGTTGCTATTGAAGGAGCAGATTTTGGCAACATTGTAAGAACCAAAAAGTAATAGAAACTTGTCATCTTTTGATTCTGCTCTTAGATACAAACATTTACGGAAGAAATTCATGAATCTGGTCACAGACAAAACTTTCATTCTAATGAAAGAAATTCAACTGCTGTTCCTGTTGCTAATTTGAATCAAGTATGGATCTCCAGTGTAGCACATATGCCTCCCTTGATTGTCCGACACCATCCAAATGGAAAAACGAAACTCATGTCAAGTAGGTTATCACACATTGAATATATATTATTTTCAAAGAAAAAATATCTGAACAGTCTTTCCATGAATTAAGAAGAACTCAGTGCAGATTTCGTTGTCACGCATGGGTATGCTACTCCTTGGTTTAGAAGAAGGTCATAACAGGAATCTTAATAAAAATTGTTTGGTTTGATATTCGCTACCCCTGTTGCTCGGCTGACCTATTGTGAGGGGTGGCCAAAGAGTAATTTCCCACTCCCATAGCTTCCTCCAGCTTTGCCAGTGGGTCTTTTATGGACCATTGGCATCACCAGCGGATATGTGGTGGGGCATCTGTCGAGTTTATGACTGGTGTGCCACTTTAAAAGATCTTCATTTTGATTGAGTTGGCCTGTCAGCAAATGTTTCACAGTTAGTTCCTAACATTATGCGAAAATACCGCAGCATATTAGAAGTCAGTCATGTTTAGGGAGCATCACTACCAATATATACAGAAACAGTGTAAATTCACAGGGTTTTCCTCCGCCATGTAAAGATCTAATCAGGCTTCTAATGCCCACACTTATCTGATGGAATAAGTTTGGCTTTCAAGCAGATAATTGAAATAAGTTTGTATTTAGTGTTGTAGAACTCCAGTACACTGTACATTTTCTCTTTGTTGTCACCCAGACAGCTTCAGTAATTATCCATTTCAAACGTTCCAGCAGCATGACAATAGTTTGCTCTTGTTGTACATCAAAGCATCATTGAAAAATATTCCTCATTTTTGGGAATTAAAGTGAATCTCCAACTAGATACTTATTTCAAGATGAAAGTGATCTCTTGTTGACTTTAAACTGCATCACTCCTTTTTGTAGCTGGACCTCTTTTCATAAAAGAAATAAACGTTCTGTGCCCTCACCTTATAAGTGGAATTACTTTGACTGCTGAGAACAGCCTTGTGACCAGTTTCAATGAAACAGCACAATACAAAGATTCTGCCTTATTCTATCCTCACCTGGGTGGAAAAGACATGACAACATAGTATGTAATTCACCTCTATAAATGCTGACCAGGCTGGGAGTGAGGACATAAGCCTGACATACTCCAATGGCTTTGTGTATTTTAGGAGAACCTGGTTAGACTAGTAATATTACTTGTCAGAACCCAACCTTGAAGATGTAGTTTACTGAAAATATGAGGACTTAAGGATGGAAACCCCATTCACTGAGTTTTACCCAAAGCAAAGGCCTATCAAAATAGTTGTAAACATACGTCAACAAGAGCACAGTGCAGCAGCACAGCAAGACGGACAAGTCTCTACACACTCGAAGTGCTAGCACCAGTACATTGAATATAGTCGGCATTTTTAAAGCCAGTCTGTGTAACTGGAAGAACACTATTAGTCTCCAACCAAGTGCCTCTAATAATATTTTAGAAAAATAGCTTTACAGGTATGCATAACATAGCCAGTAATCAAAGATAGCTCTTTGTATAATCTAAACAACAAGCACGCCGACCACAACTTGGTACCCAAGAGACCCCAAAACATCATTGCACAAAAGAAATTACAACCACGACACACCATGTGGAATGCTTTTCATTTGTGTTAATAAATTAAATGTAATCAAGTTGCTGAGAAACGAGTATGATTTGAAAATAATTTTGTGTCATGCTAAACATAACCTTAGAACTGGTCTGAGATCTGTTTTATCTCACTAAATATTTAGCCACTCTTTTTATCAAACCAGAACCCAAGTTCTATCGCCCAAAGTCTTTTATTTTTAAGAGGCACCTAGACTTAGACTTAATTTTGGCTGCCTGTTTCAGAATTCTAATAAAGATATTTAGTGATGGAGGAAATTATATTTTGACATATCGGGCCATGAGTGGTGCATTTTGCATCAGGATATATGTGGTGGACAGGGCCAACCCCTCTTCATGTGGTTATGAGGTGCTGGGAGATAAAACAGTGTGTTGACAGGGAGTGATGGATCCAAGAGGCCGCTACAGACAATTCAGATGTGGGGGTGAATACGGAGCCTTCGAATACCCGATGCAGGTGACATCTGTGAACACCTCAGGCAGCCGTTAGTTGAGGAGGGGAAACAGGGAAGCGGTAGAGGCCACCTTATGTAAGGGATGGGAGAATGGGCAAGCCTGGGTAATGCTGGTATGAGGCTCTCTACCAGGACAGAGGCTTGAAACAAGGAGCATATCCTGAATGACACTCCCATACAGCAGAAAGAGTTTCCAGTAGCTATGAGTCCAGGAGAATAAGAAAAGGGAGCCTCTGGAGATTAAAACGGACAGCCTGCAGCTAGTGGCTTCATGTAGCATTTCCTGAACTTCGGGAACTGTGGGACCCCGTAACATGCTGTGGTTCTCAGGCAACCCAGCCAGCCCGAAACACCGTGATCTCAACAATAACAAAAAGGAATTTGCAATGGACACCACATGCATCACAGTTGAATAACACAGCTAAGCTTCCCATTCAGCCAATGCATAAGAATGCTCCTTAAGATCATAGATTCAATAATCGCTTCTCACTTTAAAAAGGGATATGTCAACCTGAGAGACTTTCCTCAGGCTATTTGTGGGACAGGTCTTGTTCAGTGATGGCTATTGCATTTAAGGAATATTTCGGTGGTAGAATGCTTGTAGCAGAATGAGGAATCTGCATGATTTGAGAACAGTTGAGAGGCGAGCTGTCAAAGGGGGCAGATCTTATTGTCTGTTTCCCTGTGTAGTTCTCCTATTTTGTGTGAATAAAGAAGATCCCTATATACCACTAGAGGGAGGTGGTCTGATCTAGTCAACATCGAAGACATTTTGAAAGGAGCTGTGAGAGAGTAGAAGGTGGAGCAGTATGGAATTTAAAGAGACTGTCAATTTAATTTTTGATGAGTTGGATAAACAGATGCATAGTAGAGAAAGCACGTTTTCATGAGGTTGATAATTTCCATGTTTGAACAGGCTCTGAATCAAGATTCCAGGAGTCTAAAATGTGACAGAAGTACCATTCCCATCGCTGCAATGCTTTTTTAGGTGGGGGGAAGTGGTGGTGTGATTTAATCTCCTACTATGCAGAACAATGTTAGGTACAGTTTTATACCTGTAAATTAATCCAGCAAGAGTAGAGAAATTGTTGTGAGCATGGAGACTTGAAATAAATTCGTAAATTCGGTCTTGTTAAAAGTCTCTGCTTATTACTGGACCTTAGGCAATGAACATTTGAGTTAAGTAGGCAGGGAAGAACTGCAAATCAAAAACATCAAATATTCTCAATTTATCAATGATATTTCTTTATAAGAATCATTGATGAGAGCTAGAAGAAGGTTTAAAATTTGTATTATTGGTATTTAGTATCTCAGCTTTATTGACAGAACAAAATAATCAAAGATCAATAAAATCAGTAACAGATCAATGCATAAAGTGTGTTCCAATTAATTAAATACTATAGTCAAATCTAGAGGATGGTTCTGTAAAGGAAAAAACATCAATTAGTTAGAACCCATAAATAGTTCATAAATCAAAGATGTGAAGGCATTAAGAAACTCAGTAGGGTTTTCAAAGCAAAATAAGTTTTAAGCAAGGAGTCTCACAATGAATGTAGTTGTCAAGGTTAAAGGTGCTGTTAGACTTCGCATCCTTAGTGTGGTCTTCCCTAACTTTTTGCCTATGTTTCCCAGGTTGTTGATGTATGCTGGACTCTGTTTTTGCTGTTTTTGTTACTCTGGGCACATTACCGCTGCTATCCAGTGCTAAAGTGCAAGTGCTCCTATGTAACATGTCTGAGTAATTGACTTTCCCTCATTGGCATATTTGATTCATTAGTAAGTCTCTAGTACAGTGCACTACAGGTGCCCAGGGCCTGTAAATCAAATGCTACTAGTGGGCCTTCAGCACTGGCTGTGCCACCCACATTAGTTGCCCTGTAAACATGGCTCAGACCTGCCACTCCAGTGTCTGTGAGTGCAGTTTTATACAGCAAATTCGACTTGGCAAGTGTACCTACTTGCCAGCCCTAAACCTTCCCTTTTGTATATGTAAGACACCCCTGAGGTAGACCCCATGTAGCCCCATGGGCAGAGTGCAGTGTATGTTAAAGGTGGTACATGTAGTTATGTGTTTTACATGTCCTAACAGTGAAATATTGCCAAATTCGGTTTTCACTGTTGCAAGACCTCTCATAGATCAACATTGGGGCTGCCTTTAAATATTATTAAAGTGCAGATTCCCTTAGGGAGCAGATAGAAATATGGAGCGTATGGTCTATGAGCTCACAATTTAACAATAGATCTTTTAGTGAAGTTGGTTTTTAGATTGTGTGTTTGAAAATGCCACTTTTAGAAAGTAGGCATTTTCTTGCTTAAACCATTCTGTGACTCTCTCTGTTTGGGGATTCCCTGTCTGGGTCAGTTTGACAGTTGGGCTGTTTGCACCTCTCTCTAGACAGTGACACAAAGGGAGCCTGGGTGTAACCTGCATATCCTGATGAGCCATCTGTGCTGGGAGGGTGGGAGGAGTGGTCTCTCACACCTGAAAGGGCTGTGCCTGCCCCTCACAATGCAGTCTCCAACCCCCCTGGTGTGTGTCTGGGGCCTGGCCTCGACAGGGCAGGATCTTACAAACAAGAGAGACTTTCCTTTGAAGTAAGATTGTTGAGAACAACTCCGTCACAATGCTGTGTTATCAGCTCATCGAATCATTATGTGTTTTGAATTACTGTTTCTCAGTTTAATCTTTAAAAATTAATAACTTGACTTGTGTATGTCGGATTTTTGTCATTTTGGGCTTCTTTTGAACTATTTTCTAAACCTGTGTTGAGTAATTTTGTGTTTTTTGCTGTATCACTGTGTGCGTTGATACAAATACTTTAGACATGGTCTCTGAAGTTAAGCCTACCTGCTCATGCCAAGCTACCAAGGCGGTGAGCGGGGATTAACTGAGTGTTATTCTCCTTCACCCTGACTAGAGTGAGGGTCCTTGCTTGGATAGGTGGCAACCTGACAGCCAACCAAAGACCCAATTTCTAACGGGTGCTTAAAGTGAGTCTGAGAAATATCTCAGAAAGTGAATGTGAGAAGTCTAGTCAGAAGTCTCATAACCCTCAAAGGAACTAAAAAGAATCTCTCAGAGCTCCTCTCTATTCTAGGAACACACATTTATAACAATTCAATATGTAACTTGCAACTTCTTTCTTCATCTCCACCACCAGTTCAGCCAATCACTTTTCAATGTCTTCATGGGAACAGAGCAGCTTCCGTCAACTCATACATCTAAACAAAGAGACTATGACATATTGTATTTATCTTGTTCTAACGTTGCACATAAACTATCTACTGGATGCTGGGTCACACAGTTATAGAGAATAGAAAAGAAAAAAATAATGGTTAGAATAATGCATATTTGCCCATCACATTTTCTTTTCTACATGCCTTTTCTATCCAACTTTCACATAAAGAAACAGATTTTGTGAATTCAATCTAAACATTTTATTTATTTAATAAGCTTATAAACATTTGAAGGTTAAAGGAGTGTAGTTTTCCTCACAGAACTATTGTTTAGTGTTCCTAACAGGATCAATGTTAATTCCTAATACATTGCTGACCTGGGTCAACAATGACAAATAAGTCAAACATAGGCTCGATGGAGCAACGTCTATTGATATTGCTGACTTGTGCTTTTTCAACTGCTAAGAAAGCACAGAAATGAAAAATAATTTCAGTTCTCCCTCATTTTCAGGCCTACCTGTTATTTCTACATGTTTACTTCTGCAGCCAATGTTTTGTTAATTAAAAAAGCTTTCCCAATTCCCCTCTCTGATGATTTTGATCCTTGACAAAACCACATCCACAGATGTATTCTGTGTTCACTCTCATCTTCTGCTGAATCTCTCCTTTTTCTTTTCAGATTTTCTCTTTCTTTTAGTTTGTTATATTCTTTAATAAGACACTCACCTAATTCTAACCCCTTTTCATTCATCTATTAATTTCTCTACTTCTCTTCTTCATTATTAGCATCTTTATTGTTGTGTATATCACTAGTGTGGATAGAAAACAAACAATTACCATTAATATGGGAACTATGATAGCTTTGCGGATTCTTCCTCCTGCTGCGTTTATCCAGTTCCTTATTGAAGAAATTCCCTTAGTAAAGCTCCGTACTCTGCTAGTGAACTATGCTAGTGGTTTCTAAAGGTTCTAAATCAAGCTTTAAGTCAGAGATATTCTTTGTATAGTATATAATGTTCTTACTCTTGTCCAGAATATATGTACAACAATTTTCAATCTTCAGCATCTTGCAGACTCTTTTCTGCGAGTAAAATGTCTGAAGCAAATCTGTTTAGAAGCACCATTGATCTAATCACTACTACTTCTGCATTTTAAACTAATAAAGCTCCAGATGTACTAGTTACTAGTTTGACCACTACTGTTGGAAGCTTTCTAATCATATAATCATTTAATACTACTCCTCTTGCTGGTATAGTAGCTCTAGATAAGTCTCCCACTAATTACATGCCCTCATTTACACTGTGTGAATATCTATATGCATGTGTTATTGTTAAAGCATCTAAGCTTTGTATATAATACATCTTTAGAAGAAGCAAACCTAAATAGCAAATTTCCTCCCAGCCATCTCGCAGCCTGTAATAAGCATTGTCTCCACAAATGAAATACACTCCAGGTTTGGTTGAATCATCCTCTTGCAAAATTTGCCGGTTCCTCCTGATAACTCAAAAATATGTTCACAATTACTATTCCCTACTGGTGTCTATTTTCCATGAATTCTTTTTTTAAACAAACACACTTTCCCCTTATGTCTCTAATCAAATTTTAATTTCAGAACAGGCATTTTCCTTCTAAAGTCATCTTCTTCTCTTTTTCATACATTCTTTACGAGGTCTTCATTTCTATTTGCATTTCTTGCAATCTGGACATTTCTCTTCTCTGACATTGAAATGAGAGCTTTTTCTAGTGATTCATTAAGCAAGTTAAATTGTTGAACAGTATTTACAGGTAGAAAAGTTCTAAAGTAATACCAAGCTGTCTCCATCTCCTTAGCTTGGGAATGTAGATCCATGCTCTTCATTAGTGGAAATTTCAAAAGAACCATGTGATTGGTTGAGAAATATTATTTAAAGTGTCTCTATCTATATACTAAACTAAGCAACATTCTGCATGATATATCATAGAAATGGGTAATATGAAGATAAGCTGCTTGTTTATTAGCTGAAGAAAGCATGTGTGTGCAATACAATGCAGTCCTTTGCCACAATGGCTTTTATGTATTCTTGCATTAATCTATAATATACATTTGTCAAAAAATCTTCCTTCGTGTAATCTGCAAAATAAACCTTCAACTCATCTTCATTGATATCTGGACTCGATTTTTTAATGTATTTATTGATTTTCAACAACTTGACAGCTATTAGCCCAAAGGAGCTACAACCATGAAATAAACTGAGTATATATCAATTGGTAACAGGGAGATAGTGTAAAGAAGTTGTATCATGTAGTTCATTGATTCTCCAACCAGATTATGTCTTATCACATACAGTCCACCTAGTATTTCATGCACAAGGTCGCAATGAAGAAAAGCTACCAAAACATAGCAATTTTGGCAAACAGCAATTTTCCAAGCAGTGGTCTCTCGACAGGTCGTAGTATTTTTTTGGGGGGGAGATTGAGACATATACAGTGTAGAACTCCCACCATTATCGGGCTGCTCGACATCTGACCAATGAAAAGGACCCAGCATATACAGTGCACTATTTAATGCCTAGCAGTCTCTGTAGTTATAATGGCATCCGGATGTGTCAACAGGTATCAGCGTAGAGGGCCCCACATATCCTTGGGCCTAGGGCCCAAGGCAGAGTTTCCACATACAATGTCAGTTGGTCATTGCACTAAATGAGGTTGGTTACCCAATCGTTAAACTTGGACGCTCTTTCCATTCCCAGCGGCGTGCAATCTTATGATTTTCAAGTAGTAAAGCCATTGCCACAAATTTCCTGTAGCATGGTCCAATCTGATGTGAATATCCCAAAAAAGCTAGCATGGGTGAGAGTGAGGGTCATATCCCTCAGTGCATCTTATTTGTCCCTCCAATGTTCCTGAATACGGCCACATTCTCATGCCAAGTGAAGGAATTCATTCCCCTCCATATTGCAGTATTGACATTTGCCGTCTGCACACAGTCTGTATCTGTGTAGTCTATATGGAGAGTAGTAGACCGTGTGGTGAAATTTATAGTGTATTATGGGAAGGCGACTATTGGAGCTAGTGCTTCCAGTATGCACACAGCACGCACCCTAGATGTCATCCGTCAAGTCCAACCTAGTCCTGTCTGCAATTTTCATGAGCTTGGGTTTCCCTGGGGGACATCTCCAATTGTATAGTGTAGTACACGGTGGAAACCAAGTGGCACAGCGTCCCCGCCTGGAGCTGTGTGTGTAAAGTGTTGAGTGACTGTGGCTCTTGGGTGAAGCCGAGCATAGCTGCCTTTATGTCATGCCTATGCCTGATTTATATGAATGTATCTGATAGGAAGGGCACCACTTCTGCGAAAAATTGCACTTTACTTTTAAATAGGCCATTGACATACAAATCATCACAACGGGGGTATTCTTGAAGAAGCATCCAGCAAGCAGTTTAATGTGTGACCGGTAACAAAGGGTGGTATTAAAGCGAGACAAGTAGAGAGTAGAGCACAGGTTTGGATGCATGTTGTACGAGGTTGTGCCATGCCTTAGTGATGCACACTGCTATAGAATCTGCTGAATCTATAACGTGGAACTCAGCACCTAGATAGGATGTTGGTGGCAAAGGGCTCATGAATCCATCCTTCACAGCCAAGTGTGGCAGATAGGGAGTGGGTTTGAACCAATATATGGCAAATTGGGCTTGTGCACAGTAATAATATAATTTGAAGTTCGGTGCTTCACATCCACCTTTAGAAAAGGGGAGGGTAAGAATATCCCTTCCTATTCGAGGCTGTTTACCCACCCATGCCAGTCAGGTCATCTGAGTGTGGAAAGCATGAAAAAAGGTGGGGGTGGATGGGTTTGGTATGTTTAGGAAGAGATATAAAAGCTTAGGGAGTATGATCATTTTCACAAGCCCGATATGGCAGGCCAAGGACAAAGGCAGGGATATCCATCTAGTGACACTATTATTAATGGATGAGAGTGCGATGCCATAGTTGGCCCTTAGCATTTCCTCTTTTCTTAGAGTAATCACCACCCCTAGATATTTGAGCTCAGTATAGCACCACTTTAGTGCATAGTCTGGAGTGAAGGGTTGTACGCTGGGTGCCAGTGGGAAAATATGTGATTTCTCCCAGTTAATCTGTATACCAGACAGTTCTCCAAAATGAACAAATTCTCATAGTACCCTATTCAGGCTGATCTGCAGATTTTTCAGGTATAAAGTAATATCATATATTGCGACAACAACAGGTGACACAAGGGATAACAGATAGCAAAATCCTGGTATATTTGTCTTAGTTTGGCTGCCAGGGGCTCCCCTGCCAGTGCAAAGTAGTGCAGTGACAGCAGGTGCCCCTAGAGATATGTATCAGATCAGAGACTGAGCCATTTATTTGCACTCCCGCTGTGCGGCACGAGTTTAGGAGGGCTATCCAGGCTAAAAACTCACTAGGGAGCCCCATATAATGCAGCACAGCCATTAAAAATCCAATTCAAGGGAATAAAAGTCTTTGGTGGCATCTAAAAAATAGCAACCGCAGCTAAGTCTAGATCTATGGCATGCATCACTGCAAACAAAGTTCTCAGGTTATGTGAGGATGATCTCCCAGGAATGAATCAAGGTTGATCCAGTCTTAACAGGAACATGAGGAGCAATGAAAGATGGTTTGCAAGTATTTTGGCCAGTATCTGAATATCTGGTCTAGATATTGTGTCATTGAATGCATCTACAGATTTCTCTGTCTCTGGTGTAAAATGTATTTCATGATAATATGGTAACTGCCAGCAAAACTATTAGGACAAATATAGTGCCTATAATAATCTTGCATCCATTTCTGTTTAAGGTACACATGTTTATCTAAAGTCAGATCTTAAAAAGCAATATGTCTGTAACAGCAAAGTAAAGTCTTTATCTCAGTCTGCAATTTCTTTTATTATATTCTTTGTTTTAGTTTCTTGGAGCTTTATTCACAGCAGACTTCGTAAAGTCTTCCTTAAACCTACTCTGTGTTCTTCTAAAATGTTATCCTGTGTTCTTCTAGAATTTTATCCCTTCTGCCTCGGGCCTAGGTACTCTTCTTATCTTCTTTTAATAACTTTATCAAAGTCTTTAGTTCAAACAGTTGAATGCATTCAGTCATGGCTGAATTTCTTTTGACTAATTTCAAGGAGGTTCAGACAACTCCTTATTCCAGTCAAGCAAGTCTGACATTGCGATGTTTAGCACTTGACCCACATATTATGTCCATTCAGGGGTTCAATATCTTCAGCAGAGTACTCTAGCTCTTTTGGATTTTCAGAGTACTTATTGATCTCCTTCTGTGTTACTTATATCACTTAACTCTATTTCTTCATCAACTTTCAGTTGTATGGATGCAATTGACACACTTGATTTCGACTTCTTTCGATTGTATTTTTTTGGCCATTTAGTATTGTGGCTGTATTTCGCTGTTCTTGACTCAGAACTTGATCCTTATCCTAGATTTTCTTGTTGTTCTTCAGGTATTTCGACTGTCACCTAAGCTTGAATATTTATTTCTCCACTTTCGATATCAATAGCTCTAATGCCACTCTGTGAGATAACCAAGGATTGAATTTCATCACCTGTCTGCATATCTTCACCCCTTTCTTCTTGCTGGTTCTGATCACAAATTCTTATTTTCTGTACTTTATACTGTATAGCTCACGGTGGTACATTCACTAGTGTTCTCGGTTCTGGCTCATAGAACATTATTTCTTCATAAGTATCTCTTGTTCTCTTGGTATGAGAGGCATGTAGCCATTTTGGCACTCTGCCACACTTAACAGCTGTATTTGTGATCAGAATTACTTGATAGGGGCCTTTCCACCCTGCCTCCAGATAAGACTTTCTCACGTGCTTCTTGACAAAGATCCAGGGTCCTGGACTGAGGTCATGGCATTGCTCTCCAAGTAGATTTATAGTGACAGCTTCAACCTATTTAGGGACCGAATGCACCACGTCAGCTACCCCTTTGCAATAATCAAGTATGATGTCATCTCTTATGTTCACAAGTGCATTTGAGGAACAGCAGGCAATCACATAGCTCTCCCCATAAGTATTTAATGAGGTGATAAACTGATCTTTCAATAAATCTGATGTACTTCACATATCCATCAATATTAGAGGTAAGGTAACAGGCCATTTCATTGAAGCTGCAGCACAATATTTTGCCAGTCTGGATTTAGAATTGTGTTAAACTGCAGTGTTGCTTCTGTTTAATTTGAAATGCTGCACACAGCACCTTCATGATCTCATTGTTATAGTGAGTTCCTCAGTTTGACTCCAAAGAAACAGGCCTACTGTACCTTGGGACTAACTTCCTCAACAGTAGTTGGGCTACAGCAAGACTGTCAAATCTCCTTGCTGGGTAGGTTTGCACCCATCTAGAGAAACTGCACACTATAACCAGGACATATGTTAACCTGTTGCGTAAAGGCATCTCAATAACGTTCATCTGCATCCTGTCAAAAATGACCCCCTGATTTTACTACATAGCTCATTGTAACTGGTGTTTGTTTTCCGACACTCGTTTGTTGCTATATTATACATTGGTGATATAATTCTTCCGTAAGGGCTTTAAATCTGGGGTTAAACCAATTCTGCCTAAATAACCTGACCATAGTATCTCTGCCTAAATTTGTAGGTCCATGGAAAAGTTATGTCATTGTGGACAATAGACTGTCTGGTGACAGTGGTCTTCCATCTACTGAAACCCAAATGTTGTTTTCATCCTTTCCACATCTCGCTCTGATAAAACTCTGTGACTCTGCTTCAGACACATTTTCTTGCATGGTTTTTAAATCCGCACAAATGTCAGCTAGTGTCATTAGCATAGAATACACTGTGTCCTCTTGAGAACCATCAGTAAATGTTTCACTAAATGTAAAGGCCACAATTGTACAATAGCGTGGCACTTAGGCCCTCATTATGAACACAGCTGTGTTAACTGCCGTGTTCATGCTGGCGGTCATTTAACTGACTGCTAGCCCCCCTGGTACCCCACCAGCCGTATAATGTACATTCTGCTGGGCCAGCGGGCGGAAACATTGTTTCCTCCCGCCGGCCCAGCAGAATGCATGGCCGGGACATTGCCGGCGGCTCCACATGGAGCCGCCGTCAACATCTCTGTGCTGCGGGTGCAGCTGCACCCATCACACAGATCACTGACCGTAAATCGGGCAGTGATCTGCGCGATGGAGCACTGCACAGGTGCCCCTGCACTGCCCATGCCAAGTGCATGGGCAGTGCAGGAGCCCCCAGGGGGGCCCCAGAGCACCCCTTCCACCAGCCTTAGCTGGGGACAGTAGGGATCATTATGCGAGGGGCAGCAGCGCTGCCCTGTCGGATAATGATTCCTTCCACCGTCAGGTTGCCTGTCGGAGACAGCCTGGTGGTGGAGCTCCATGTGTTCTTTATATGGCGGTTCAGACCGCCATGGCGGTGGTGGTCTTTTCACCCACCCGGCATGGCGGGCTGAACCGCCCGGGATCATAATGACCCCCTTAATGTGCATATCTATTGCCGACAGTGACATAGCCATTGTCTCTTCTGTGTGCTGCACATTTCACTACTGCAATATCAGTTGGAAGTTGTAAAGCTTCTAGCAACTACCCCACTTGCTCACCATTTTATATAGGTGAAGATGACATAATGAAACCTCTTTGTTACCAAAACTGACCAAAGTCATGGACCACAACAGAGCCATACTGACTATCTGTAAATATAGCCACTTTCATTTAGGCTGTCACGCTGCAAGGTCTCAGAGAACCATCATTTGTTCTGAGACATGAGTTATGAACAAATGACAGGTCTTGACTTGATGCCTGAATCTGTGACATCCAGATTGTCATGCTCAAATTTATCTGTCACCTCACCGCTCAAGCTGTCACGATCTACACGATGCTTCTCACCTTTGACTGAAGGGTTTGAAAGAGCACCCGGTCTTCTGCTGGTTCTGGATAGAGAAAGATAGGGGCAACCCTTTCGAGTAGCCTCAATGCTGCTTGACAGAAAAACGCCAAAGCAGACCGTACTCTCCAGAAGGAGTCCCAGAGGAAAAAAAATAAAAATTGCAAAAAACTCAAAAACAGGAACTCCTGAAAAAGAGGGAAAAAAGGAATGAAAACTGGAAAAAAGAGGAAAAATTCACAACCAGAGGAACAGGAACTGGAAACCAAACGATGAACAGAAGCTAAGATCACCACCAAGAGGAAGTGTTTGCAATGCAAGGCCGATCAGGACTGGCTGACTTATATACTGGAAAACAGGAAGTGACAACACAGGAACAGGAAACAACACCATCTTGGATTGGGAAAAGGCCCATAGAAGAGAATGGGAAAAAAAGTAGCAGTATAAGAGAAAAAGGGCATGGTGGGAAAAAGGAACAGAAGAAGACAACATGGAAACCTGAAAGAAGACAGCATGGAGACCAGAAAGAAGAAAAAGACAAGAGCACAGAAAAGCAGAAGAAAATAATAAAAAGAAAAACGAAAGGAGTCCACCACTAACAGAAAATAAAAAATATTACAAAGACAGGTAAGGACGACGCGACCAGGAGCATCAAAAATGCTTCCTGGCACGCATCGCAAGAACTGGGCAAAAACGCAGAGGACGGCGCTCCGATAATCGGAGTCGCGGTCCGATGACAGTTGTACACAGAGACGCCACGGTTATGTGCGGTGTCACACAAGCAGAGGCATGAGTATGCTCAGGTTTAAAGTCTGACAACGTTTAAAAGTAATATTGTTAGCAGCAAGAATCTGGTGCTCATAAATTGTCAATCTCCTACTGATCACATGCTATGTTTATGTTCTGGTAAGCAAAACCTCATACGAGTGAGGGACCCTAACAGTTAAAAAGATGTTCCATTGTAATGCTTTCACAATTCTCAAGACTAGTACTGATAGAAACTGCCGCTTTAAGATAACCAGGCAATGTTGCAGATACAGAATCAAAAATGACCAAAAAATAGGCCACAGCTTTCTTCGCATCACCGTGCATTTATTTAAGCACTGATAAAGCACATCACTCCCTCTCACTGCAAAATAATGTTGTTTTTTAAAAATAATCAGGCATTCCCAGTATCAGGGCACAATGGATATTTATTCTCAGCTCTAGGAAAGCTTTCATGCATTTGTATTCCCATACAATCAGGCACATCTCTGTGTGTCAGCTTCAGTAAAGGCTTTCCCACCAGGGAACAATTGGGTATCCACTGTCTACAGTTGCCAACCATTCCCAAAAACATCCTGACTACTCTTTGTGTCTTTGGAGGACCCATTCGTAAAATGGCTTTCGCTCTTTCTTTTGACAGTTTCCTTGGACTTTTCTCAATGATGTATCCCAAGTATTGGACTTCTTTTTCACAGTATTGCAACTTTCTTGGGTCACTTTATGTTCATTCCCAACCAAATGATTTAGTAATGCATTGGTGCCTTGTTTGCAAGAGTCCCTTTGTGTTTGATGCCAGTAACAGGTCATTAAAATCCACCGGACAAGAACTGAGTTACAGAGCATGATCAATGATTCAAATTTTTTATCTAAAGTTTGATTGAAAATTGAAGGACTTTCAGTATAGCCTTGTGAAACTCAACATTATGGTAATACTTTTTCTCATAACATGAAGGAGAATTAGTACTGGCTATCCTTGTGTAATGGAATCAGGAAGAAAGGATCCACAATAGTGAACTATTCTGCTTTACATGGAATCTGGTAAAGTACTTTGGCTGGATTGGGTAACACAGGACAACATGGGATTACAATATCATTAACCATTCTCGGGTCTTGCACAATCCTAAACTTGCCTTTTGGCTGTCATAATCCCATAACTGGTGAGTTGCGTAGACTCCTGACTATTTCTTTTAAGATGCCTTTCTGTATCATATCAATTACTGGTGTTATTTTATTGAAAATCGAAGGACTTTCATTATAGCCTTGTGGAACTCGATATTAAGTTAGTACTTTTTCTCGTAACATGAAGGAGAATTAGGACCGCCCATCCTTGTGTAATGGTATTGGGAAGAAAGCTTGGCAAAGATCTACAACAGTGAACTATTCTGCTGTACATGCATTCTGGCAAAGCATGGTGGCTGGATTTGGTACCACAGGATGACATGGGATTGCAATATCATTAACCTTTCTCAGCTCTTGCACAATCCTAAACTGCCATTTGGCTACTGTAATCCCATAATCGGTGAGTTGCATTGACTCCAGACTATTTCTTTTACAATGCCTTTCTGTATCATATCATCAATTATTGGAGTTATCCCTGCTCTTATATATAGAGTAATTTTATAAGGTGGTGTTCTTGGAACAATGGCATTTGATTTCACATTTATTCAGATTCGTTCTACACCTTTTATTAGTCTGATACATTTTCCAGCGAAATCCTATACTTCTGGATCCCCTGTCTCTTTTTAATCTGGCGATGAATCTTCTACAGTCAGTATTGGATAGAGCCTTACTGTTTCTTGTTGAGATAATTTGAACTCAACATACTCATCATGGGTCTGAAATGCACCCCCACCTGGTATGCAATAAATCGTACAATTTAGTTTGCACAATAGGTCCCTTTCTAATACATTACAGCACTTGAATCACAAACACCAAACTGATAATTTTCTTCAAATAAACCTATTTTAACAGGAAAGTCTTTCGAGATTTGGTTAGTAATCTGTTTATTCATAGCACCTACAATTTGGATCTTCTTCCCCAAGAGGGGTAGGGCTGGGACTTTTGTTGTTCTAACAGTGGAAACTGTAGTTCCAGTGTCAATCACAAATCACACTTGGTGGCCTTTTACTTCACCTTCTACAAATAGTCCACTTTGGCCTACCTGCAAGACTGCGCCAAGCATACAATCTGTCTCCCCTCCCAGGCACCATCATTGTGATGTGCCTGAGTCCACGCTCTCATCATTAAACATAGGAAACCGCTGAATCACATTTTGGATCTGCATCTGCATTGTATTTTGATTTACTCTGGACAGTTGATTTTGATTTAATCTAGTGTTGCCTACATTGGGTTGAACCATATGGGCCTTTGGGTCTGGAATCATTTGAACTTGATTCCGTAGCGGCATTTGCAGTTTTGCACCTGTTGTGTGGGCATATTTTGCATTTGGTTTTCTCCACGTGCTTGATTATTGTTTTCTCTATCTGGTTTGAGCCTACATTTGTGCTTCCAATGGCCCACCTTGCTACAAAAAAGACACAGAGTCATTATCTTTAGCTTTACCAGATCCACATCTGTACTCTGATCAATGGGAGTTCTCCGACCTCTACCCTGTGAAACAATCATACCTTCCTGAATGCCTTGCATTTCTGTTTGTTATCCAGCTCCTTGCACACCACCTTGAACACAAATATGTTGCACTCCACCACCATTTCCTGAAAACTACTGATTCTGCAAAACCTCTCTGTGCCAGCTTCATCTGGGCTAGCATGAACTTCACTTTAAGCTTCCACTGTTTCATTTCCTGCTCATCACTGCAATACGTCACATGTTTCAGGACTTCATCTAAAGACATAGACCCTCATTATGACTTCGGAGGATGGAAAAAAACGGTTACCGAAGTTCAGACGGGGAGATTGCCACCATTGTGGCTGCCTTCCCACCGCGGTCATTGCAAGTTTCTACAGGTGAAAGTGAACAGGTAAGATTGTTATGGTGCGAGAAAGCAGTTCCAAATGTTAATGTAGGTTCAGAGAAACCTTTCACTATCTCTATGTTGTGATCCCTAGCTATCTTACTAGGATCCTTAATAATAGGCACAAAAGAAAACACAACATCCATATTCAAATAAAAGTACAGAATTTTTTTTTGGTTATAGAATCGTGTTAGTAAAAGACTACAACATAAGTAAGCGGTAAACTATGATAAGCAATTCCCTCATCAACAGATGCTGGAATCTGCGTACAGACATAACAATCTTTTGCATACATTACATCAACATACTCACGCAATAAGTGATAGAAGACATTAAAAGAAAGTTCTTTCTCTTCGTGTAAGTATTTATCATCTATTTTAAACCTATCTATTGCTGAAAGAGTAGTAGACTCTAAAGGACTAACAGTTGGGAGTGTTTCTATTGTATGGATGCTCCATTCATCTAAAAAACAATCACACTCACAATCAATAACAAACTATCACACCAACAGTTGCCAAACCAATATCTATACATTTAAAACGACTATTTTTAGTGCGTTGATTAGTAAAATTTCCCATGGTCTGTAAAGAACCAAAAAGGGGAAGTAAACAAAAGTATGGCTATGCAGCAAAAATAAAAAATAAAATAAAAACAAAGACAAAAATTTCAAAAATCTTTAAACTTTCAATCTTCAAAATGTATTCCCCCCTAATTTTTGTGTGTGTTTTTTTTTTCAAAAGTTCATTCACACTATCAGGATTCTTCTTTTCAAAATTTGGTGAAAATTTGTCACATCAGTTTAGCGGCCTGTCAAGTTAGGTTATCAAAGTCTCTTTAGGTATGATTTCATCAAAGTCTTTTCATTTAATTTTTTTTTAAAAATCAGCATCAGTCTTTTCTTTTTCTCTTCACATACTAAGATATAAACTCAGAATGTCTCTGTCAAAAGAAAAATTCAAAAATTCTTCTAGCCATTCATTAGTAGTTACATATGCCCATTAAGGTCCAGAATATCTTCGATTTGCAACTTTTCACTTTTTGACTACTACCAGCTTCTTCACTGAAATCTTCTCTTTCATTCAACTCGTTTTCTTCCTGGATTGGTGGACCCATGTTTATCTTTTCTTTTTCTGAGCTTTTCTCTAGCCAGTTGTCACCTTTCATAGGCCTTCTTGTTAATACTCTTTTCAGGATTGAACTTGATCTCGTCTCCTTTGACATTTCCGTAACTGGGTCAAGAGTAGTCATACCCTCTTGGCTTGGATCTGTCTCAACTCCCTTTCCAATGGGGTCAGTCACTTGTTCAGTCTGGTTCATCAGACCATCTGCATCCGAGGAAAACCTCCTCTGAGCAGTGTTTCTCTCGACCGGTGCTCTTTCTTGTTCTCCTTGGACCGGTTCTGTTACTACTTCATTCAATGATGATTCACCCTCCTGTTCCAGGATACTCTCCACTTTGTCAGATACAGGAGTGGGTAAATCAACTGGAATGTTTATAGGTATGATCTCCAGTTCTTCTCTTTCTCTCTCTTCCCCTGGAATATGTTCAGCTGCTGGTAATCTTAACAGTTCTTCTTCTTGCTCTGTTGGATTGTTTACTTTCCTAGTGTGGCTTGCATGTACCCAGTCCGCAAGTCCTGCACACTTCACAGCTGTAGTTGTGATTAATATCACCTGGTATGTCCTTTCCACCTTGGTTCCAAACACGACTTCCTCACGTGCTTACTAATGACAACCCAATCACCAGCCTCTCGGTTGTGTCCTTGGCCTTGAGATTGTTGAAGTGTGTTGCTTCCACCTGATGAGAAAAAGATTGAACCACATCAGCTATGCCTTTGCAGTAGTCTAACACGATGTCATCTGTAACATTTATAAGAGCATTTGCAGGTACTGCTGGTAATCTCATAGCTCTACCTATGAGGATTTCATTGGGCGACAATCCTGTTTTCTTGTCAGGAGTACTTCTCATTGACATTAGAACCAATGGCAAAGCATCTGGCCATTTCAGGTTTGTGGATGAACACATCTTTGCCAGTCTGGACTTAAGAGTTCCATTAATCTGCTCTACAAGTCCTGAAGCTTCTGGGCGGTAACTACAATGGGGTTTTTGCTCAATGTTTAAAGCTCAACATAGCAACTTTATGACTTCATTGTTGAAGTGCCTTCCTCTATCCAATTCCAAAAGAGACTGGGAAACCAAAAACTTGGAATTAACTCTCTAAGCAATAATTCTGCTACTGTGAGACTATCGTTTCGTCCTTGTAGGTTAAGCCTCGATCCAGTGACTGAAAATGCACACAATCACCAACACATACTTGAAACCAGCACATGCAGACATCTCAATGAATTCCATTTGCTTTCTGCTAAATGGTCCTCCTGCCATGCCAAAATGTCCCATATTAACCACCGTCCCTTTGCCAAAGTTCATTTGTTGACAAACAATGCACCTCTGGCAAACTGCTATGCCAACTTGTCTAAACTTTGGATTAAACCAATGTTGCTTAAAACTTCAAACCATTGCACCTCTTCCCATGTGTGCATGACCATGATAGTATCTATCCATTTGAGTCAGAAGACTATTTGGCAGAGCTACCTTCCATTCTCCTGTCTCCCAGACATCCTCCTCCCTCTGGACACATTTAAGTTTAATCCAATCCTTCCATTCTTCTTTAGAAACATTATCTTGTAGAGACTTCAGCTCTTCCAAAGTATCAATAATCTGCATAGTGAAATTTGTATATACTTCATCATTTTCAGGTAATAATTCTCAATTTCCTTTGAAAGATATGCCATTCAGGGCACACAATTTCGCAACCTGATCTGCTTATGCATTTCCTAATGACACGTAATCTTGTGATCACTGCTGTGTACTGCATTTCACCACAGCATTTTTTCTCTGGCTTTTGAACAACTTGCAACAACTCATGAATTTTCTCACCATTTCTTACTGGTGAACCAGAAGAAGTTAAGAAAAGTCTCTGTGACCATATTTGGTCAAAGTCATGCACAATGTCGAATCCATATTGACTATCTGTATAGATTGTCACTTTCATCTGACTCGAAATTTGGCATGCTCTAGTAAGAGCAACCAATTCTGCTAAGTGTGCAAAAAACACTCCCCGAAGCCATGAAGCTTCCAGTATGCCAGTGATAGTACAAACTGCATATGCTGCTCTCAAAGTGCCCACATTACCTCGCAAGCAGGAACCATAATGAAAAAATTTGATCATTGTCTTCCAGGCACGTGCCTCTAATATCTTTTCTGGGTTTTGTGCATAACTCAGTCATTTCTAAACAATCATGTTCAGTATCATACAATATATCTGAACCAACATATTCAATCGAAGTAAAGTTGCTGGGTTAAACACTGTACATCTCTTTATCGTCACGTTGGGAGTTACCAAGATTGCAGTCTCATATCTGGTCAGTCTAGAACTGGTCAGATACTGAGTCTTTGAACTAGTCAGTATGATCTCTATTGAATGGGGAACAATCACAGTAAGAGGGAAACCCATCACTATGTTTTCACTTTGAGCAATGCTCTCTTCTACTGTTGCAATGGATTGCAAGCATCTGATAAAGCTGCTGCAACTGGATCCAAAGTAGCTGAAAAATATGCTATTGGATGATTGACACCACCATGTGTCTGAGTCAAAGCAGACAAAGAACATGCCTCACGTTCATGAAAAAATCACAGAAAATTCTTTGTGTAATCAGGCACACCTAGAGCTGGAGCTTGACACAAACTTTCTTTCAGATCAGTGAATGCTTTCATACAAGTTGCATCCATCATTTTAGGATCGGAAACATCCTTATGAGTCAATCTCTATAAGGGCTTTGAAAGAACTGAAAAATTCAGAATCCACTGGCGACAATAACCAACCATTCCCAAAAACATCCTCACATATTTTTGTGTACTTGGTACACTCATCTGCAAAATTGTTGCAACCCTCTCTCTCGAAATTCTCCTAGTTCCTTTCTTAATTAGATGACCCACATATTTCACCTCTCTGTGACAATACCGCAATTTAGTAGGGGAAACTTCATGACCATTGTCTCCCAGGAAATTCACCAATGCAATTGTATCATATTTACACCCTTCCTTTGACTTTGAGGCAATCAATAGGTCATCAATGTATTGCACCAATATCGATTGGTAAGGCATTACCAATGACTCTAAAATATTTTTCAAGATCTGGTTGAAAATAGATTGTGACTCTGAAAACCCCTGTGGAATTCTACATCAACAGTAGACTTTGCTCGAGAATTAAAACAAAAGAGATATCTACTGTCCTCATGAAGAAGCACAGAGAAAAATGCTTGACACAGGTCTAATACAGTAGACCATTCAGCATCACATGGGATCTGAAACATAATCACAGCTGGATTTGGCACAACTGGAAAACACTGAATACCAATGTCATTTATTTTCCTCAGATCCTGTACAAGACTTTCCCACATGGTTTTCTCAAACCCATTATTGGTAAATTGCATGGGCTGCTCAACACTTCCTTCAAAATTCCTTTCTCCACAAGCTGCTCTATCAAAGGTCTTACACCCTCAATTGCTTCAATTGTCATTGGATTTTGGGAAATCTGAGGAAAAACCACATTAGGCTTCACTGCAACCCTGGCTGGTTCTACTACTTTGATCAACCCAATATCCTTTCCTGAAAGATCCCAAACGTTAGACTTATCAGTCTTCTGCAAATCAAATGGAAGATCTCTTATTTCAAAAACTGGAAAGAAACTAATGAAAGGTGCTTCTTCAACCTCTGGCTCATTGAAACTAATCAAAGGCAATTCCCCAGACACTGACTCACTATTGACAGTAAGTGTCAGATCTTCATCATCACTGTTTGTCTGAATCTCAATTGCCTCATCTGTGCAAGAAATTGAACATCTTGTTTTACACAACAGATCTCTTCCCAGAAATGACACTGGACTTGAGTCACAAACGACAAACTTGTGCAAACCCTTAAAATTACCAATCTTAACAATAACTGGTTCTGTAATAGGATTCATCAAATGTTTGTTTGCAACTCCCACAATCCAAACTGTTTTCCATGACAAGGGTAAATCTGGAACCTCTGTAGATCTCACTGTTGAGCGAGTAGCTCCAGTACCAACCAGAAAGGAAACTTTGTGTCCATGCACTTTCCCTTCAACAAAAGGACCTTTCTGATCCACTTCTAATGATGCAACTATCACATACTCCTCCGCATCTGAACAATCCAACAACCATACAATGTTTTTTTCATTCTCACTATGTAAAATAAATTGATGTACTGTATTGTAACTCCGGTTTAATTTCTGACTTGTGACCACCTGAGAAACTATCTCCTGTTGCTGATCCATAGGGCTCTGCGGTACTTGCAATTGTCTAGGCATTTGAATTTGTTGTGCAAGCCCCATCTGCACTTGTGGCTGTATCTGCTGTACTTGGGGCATTTGTACCTGTTGTACCTGCGGTTGTACAGTTTGCATATGCTGCATTGGTTGTAAGGGTTGGAAACCCTGCATTGGATTCACATCATTCTGACAATTTAGAATTTGATCTCTCATTCTTGGTCCTCTCATGCTCTGAAAAGTATTGATACCATTTGTCTGTTGAACAACACCCCCTTGATTTAGCATTGGGCACTGCCATTTCCAATGTCCAAATGCCCTGCAAACGTGACAAGGTAACATTCTTTTTCCCTGCTGCTCTCCTTACATCATCACAGAATTCAAATCTACACTTCGATTAACAACCGTGAGTGTCATTCCACCATGTCCTCTACCTCTGCCTTGATTCTGAAACATACCATTTCACTGTGACTGCTGCTGCTGAAAATGTCCTTGATCCCTGGCTGTGCAGCTTTAATCTGCCTCACCATTGCTTTCTCTTTCAACTTTCTTTATTTCATTTCAATCTCATCACTACAGTATTTCGTATACAGCAACATCTCATCAATCAGTTTTGCTTACCAGCAAATCAAATCACTCTTAATCATTTGGCTAATCTCTGGTCTCAATCCTTCGAAAAACCTGAACACAATATGAATCATGTCTTTCGGCTTGATTGTTTCTGTACCACTGTAATGTTTAAACACTTTTAATAACCTTTCATAGTACGCATGAATCAATTCTTTCCCTTCTTGAGCTGTTCTTTCTATGAGTTCCCAATCAATGTTTTTTAGCGAAATTCTTTGATTCAGAAGCTCAATGGCATTATAGTAATATTTCATAACTTCACGAGATGGTGCACCTGTTTTCTGATCTCTTTGCGGTTCACTTGTAAGTCAATCTATAATCCTTTTACACTCAATCAGCAAATCTGCCAGAACAACAATCTCAAAAAGAGTATTCAAGTCCTCCCACAGGCATTTCACAAGTTTCACAAACCTATATGTCCACTGATACTATTCCACTGGTTTCTCTATCAAACTTGGGTAATCATTTGTAAATGACAAAATATCACTTCTGCTCCAAAGTACATGTACAAAATTCCCTCCTGGAGTATCTCTCAAATTTTTAGTAGCTCTTTATTCTGTGATATATCTATCAGAGGAGTATCTGAACCTTTCCTCTGCCTTTCTCTTTTCTTAACCCATCTGCCTTCCCAGTTTTCTAATGCTCTCCAAATTTGCACTCCTTCAAGTAACTCTCGAAGATGTTTTTTCATCCCTGCAGACCTCATGTGTTCAAAATCTTCAGTCTCCAAATTTAATCTTTAACTTCTCTTCAGGTTCTTTGATTTGTAAGATCTATTTCGTATTTGTCTGCTAATTCTTGTAATTGCTGATGCACTTCAGCTGCTCCCTCTGTAATTAATTGCACAAATATCTCAACTGAGCTTCAATATATGATTCAAGTCTATTTACTCCCATTGTCCCTTCAAGAAGTTCACCCGCTTCCATTGACAATATTGTTTTGTTTAAAACTTAATTTCCCTTATTTTGATTCTCTGGGACTTTTGAAACACTCAAATATTCTAACCATTTTGTTATTTCCTGTGCAGTCGACCATTCAATAAAACATTATCATGCTGAGCACTTGGTAACTGCTGCTTTATTGGCCTCACACATTGGGGAGACAATAATCTCCTCTCCTGGCCACTGCATGATCCAGTTATTTCACAATTTCTAACAAGAGTCAAATCTATTAGAGATGTTGACTTGTTTAGAGTCTGTCCTATAGCTGGCATTAACCCAATATTTCCATTCTGGCTTTGAACTCCTTGATTCACTACATCCCTGTTGCCCTGGACATATAAAAGCATAGGTGGACCATATGTAATTGGTACTGAAATCGCATCTGGGCTCCTGGGTTCTACATTCAGAAACTGTATTACTCCCATATTCTGCAGCTGTGGTAATAATATCAGAATAGGCCCTTTCTGAATCAATCTCAACTCCTGTGGATTCTGACTCAATGATAACACTAAATTAGTAGTTGTTTTCACAATCGGAACATCTCGGTAAATCACAGGAACATTAATCTCTGGTAGCTGCCTCTTGTCTGTTGACTGATTAAAGCTACTCTGCATTGGTATTTGCTCTAAAGGACTGGTCTGTCCTGAGCTCTGTGAACTCTGTCCTGAACTCTGGTTCAAGTTAGGATTACCCCATACAGAACTCTCTGTTGTGTTATGGTCACTCTGAACTGAACTCTGTGTCACTAGACCTTTTATCGGTGCAGTATGATTTATATCACTTGTACCTAAACTTTCTTGAGCCATATATGGTGGTGGATGATTTCTCAAAATCAGTGTAATAAGCTCATCATCATTAAACAAAACCCTTTTAGGCTCTTTTAATGTCTGCTCTTCGAATGCTGAAGAACTCTTTTTAGACTTCTTTGAAACCTTATCTGTCTCCTTTTCATTGTCTTTTGTCATTGCTGAAAACAATCTAACACCTTGTAAAGTATCGTGTCTCCACTGTCTCTCCTCACTCTCCCATCTAGCTTTTGCTAGTGACTTCTCTGCCCTTCTCATTCTTCTCTCAAATTTCAAAGATTGTTGCTGTCTAGCTACTACCTCCCAGATCGCTAAGACTTCAAACTGAGCTGGACCTGGTGGAGGTCTCAGACCATACATCTTTTGCCTCAAATTCTCAAAAATTCTCAAATTAAATGTACTATTCTCAGGAAACCTAAACAATCTTCTTCCTTTGTAATCCTAATCCAGTGTTTTAACCAAAGACATGCTCCAGTACCTTTCTCCTCAATTACGATTTATGCTGGAGTACCTGCTGGCGGACAAATTTCTTCTTCCCTCACCGGAATATACTCATCTTCTCTAAGAGCACTTTTTTAAGCGTTGAAAAAATTAATTTTCGCCAAATCTACTTAAAAAATCAATAATCAGGAAGTGATTACAATCACACAGTCCTCCTTAGCTCTTTTCTTGTCCAATTGAGCTTCATGGTTGTCCACCAATCCGTGCGTGACCCTTCTCACTAACCAACCTATCCCAGCGCGGCAAAAAACTGACATCACACTTACACACAGCGGCTGACAAAGTCTTGTGGCTTGTCCTCCTAAACTCAAAATCACTCAAATTTAATAATTTTGCATTAGGTTTGCTAGCACTTCATCAAAACCAGAAAAAAACCAAATTTGTCTATTTACTACAGGTAGGGAAACACACTCGCTTCAGGAACCTTCTAAATTTCACTTTCGGCTTTCACTCTTGCAGTTATTCTTTTTTCTCAGTTCCCCAGATTAACAAACAAACCCCTCAACTGATCAATGGAGACTGTCCTGGTGCACATAGAGCTCACCAAATCGGTCGTAAATCCCAAACACTCAATTTAACTTGCAAACTCGACTTACCCACCAAACCCGATTGGTCTACTAAATTGACAAATTACAACAAAAACCAAGTGTCTCATTACACTTTTCAACATACTCCGGAGTCCTAGACCTCTTCTGTCAGGTCCTTCTTATCAACAACCACGTGGACAATTTTTCCCGAGCGCCACACACATGTGAACTTCGCCAACTTCCCTACTCACATACTTCAGAGTACACCAACTCTCTTTTTAACATTATTTCTTCTTCTGGAGTACGCCAACTCCCCTAAAAACTCACAAACAACTCAATCAACTGCAAATTAGCTAAAGCTGTGCAAGCGCATATTCTACTCATTCAATCTAACATCAATACACTGAGAACACACTCTACCAACCTAGGATACCTCCAAAGACCGGGGAAAGTTACCTTAGGCATTTACTCATTTTATCAAAGTTGAACAACATTTTCAAAAATAATAATCAAAACTAACCAATTAATTTACATAATTTATGAAACAATGATATCATCCAAAAAGATACCTAACCGAACCCTGCTACCAAAACTGCTCACGTGGAGAAACCCCAGCTTTTCTTTAGTCACTAAGGACTAGATAGTGGATATCACACACTGGGTCGATGAACCCAACCAAATCTGTTTTAGAGAAAATGACATTCAAAATACGTCATAAACATCACATGTAACATATGATAAACAATTTAACCTCAATAATCATACCAGTTTATTAATAAGTTAATCATTCATTTCCCTCTATTAACAACGCTAAGGTCATGAAAATAATTCTCAAACACAAATGATACATGTAGAGAAACAATAATGGCTGATTTGAACAACGGATATATCTAAGTTAAATCAATGCAAAAAGACAAATTATCTCAATGGTTATTACTCAAAACCATAGCAAAAGAATCTGAGCAACCGAAATTGAATACATCTGTAAATGATAAGACAAAAAATATCAATATTTATTCATGAGCATGTGAGTAACACCTCACTAACCACTAATTAGCATCAACATGTTGGACTTCATGTGAAAGTTTTAGTAACACAAATTTAGAGAACATCTAAACTATGGTGCTATCAAATCTAGGCAGCAGTAAATAAACATTTGCAGCTGGTACCTGAAAAACAAAAGACAAATAACAATTCACGGTTCATACATTTACCAAATCACTACTGTAATCAGCGACTACGTCTACTTCGTCAGTGGGACAGCAACATCAGGCACCAAGATCAGGACAGGAACAGGACTAAGGGGTGGGGTGATAGTTTAGAATTTGGACTATAAGATCTAAGCATAAGTTCAGTATTGGTCATATATAAACGAATAAAGTACCAGAATATCAATAGACTATCTGGAAAACATGAAATGTCAAAATGACGGATCATAAAATAATAGAATCTCTAGAACTCAGGATACACGAAAATCCCAAAGAAGAATGACCCAGGATCGATGGTGACTGAACATTAATTTAAACTTGTTAAATGAATGATTGGATAAAGCATGAGGTGCGAAAGTTATGACTAATCAGAACATTTACAGATATCAAAATTATACAATATATTTAGTTTAAGCTCTTCTATGTGTTGTTATTTCATTAACAAAATCAAAACGAATACATTTGTTTCCTGTACTTCCTCTTCTTCAGCTTCATTCTGTGGATCCATTGCTTTCACTCCACCGGAATATAAAGTCACAGGAAAACAATTACAAAATATGTTACCACACCATTTCTTTTCCCTCAAGAAAGACATACTAGTTAGAAACATAACTACAAACAATAAAGTCAGTCAGACTACGGAACACACTAGAAACATTTTATACAGCTTGCATTGCACAGTGACCTTGCATCTGCTTCTACTTCAGTCCAGCAGAGGCCACTATATACACATTTAATTCTGACATTTATTGTTAGAAATGGGGTTTCTGGTTGGCTAGGGTATGCACCTCAGCCAGGCAGAACTTACCCACTCTAGTCAGGGCAAGGGAGTTACACGTCCAAGATAACCCCTGCTCACCCCCTTGGTAGCTTGGCACGAGCAGTCAGGCTTAACCCGGAGGCAATATGTAAAGCATTTGCACAACACACACAACACATGTGACACAATATCCCCACCACAAAGGAAACACAACACCAGATTATATGGAAATATACTGTATTGTACACAACGTAATTATTAGACCAAACATCACATATCAGTACTATCCTGCTACCTTAGCAGTTGTCAGAACGTTACACATTAGTTAATCTGCAAATTAGCAGTAGTCACACATAACACATAGGTTACTCAGTATTCTGCAACATAAGCAGTAGTCAGGAAACACGTTATCACATTAGAAAACTTGTCATAAGAATATCATAAAACACCCATAGTAGGAACATTAGAAAACATATGGCAAGTTAGGGAAACATATTAGCAAGTCATGCCCATAAAAGGAACATTTGCATACATATGTATAAAAAACACCATCAAAAGACAGGTAGGCAATATATAAATGCGTAAAGTCTATAGTAAGAACTTAGGTTCTATATATTGTCACTTAGGCGTACCTGGTTGATGATAAAGGCACCCTCAGTGCCTAGAAGATAAAGAAGAAAGGGATCCCCGGTGCTCCTCTGCGAAACGGGAGGGCCTCCTTACAATCCTGGGTAATAGGGGGGCGGCACGCACCCCCTCTGCGCTATTGACTGGCCCCTCCTGGGGCCCGCGATCACTGGGGGACCCCCTGGGCTGCCACCGGCCCTCACGAGGGGGGCCAAGGTCCCCAATCCTTTTAGGGCGGAGGGGGGCGCCACGCACCCCCTCCGATTCGAGTGCGGGCCCCTCCTGGGACCCACAAACCTTGTAGGGCCCCCCCTGGGCCTGGACTGGCCCTCCACGAAGGGGGGAGCCAAAAAGATTCAAGTTGGCCCACACAAGGGCCACGCCAAGGACCGGCGGCACAGGGGGCTCTGGTAAGGCTCCCGCCTCACCAGCGGCCCCAGAAACAGCAGGACGGCCTCATTGGGGCCGGAGGGAACCTCCGATGAGGTTTCCTTCCCCCCGCCCGGCGTCCAGCTGTCGGTGTGGCCCGTCTGTCAGTCGAAGAAGAGGCAGGCACCAAAGTCGGTGCCTGGCAGTGCCCCGGGGGCGCTCCACGGAGCGCGCTTCTCCCCGGGGGCACGACAGGAGCACTTGTGCTCCGATAAAAAAAACAAAGATACTTCGGGTGCCCCGAAGGCACGAGGAGGAGCGCGCCAGCTCCTCTGTCCAGGGGCAAGCCCTGAGGCTGACAGTGCAGCGCGCTCCAACGCGATTCAGGGATTCATGGGGCCCGGCTGCGGCGGTGATTTCCTTTTGGCAAAAATAAAGAAATTAAATACCAGCACGAAGCCCCAGCATTTCCAGCGCTAAGGGAATCCCCTGAGGAGCGCTTTCCAAAGCACTTAGTTTTCTAACAAGGCGAAGCACCTCTCGTGCTTTAGAGTCACTGCAGGGGTCAGAGGCCACAGCATCCTGCCCCTGGGGAGTCCAGGTTCCGGAAAAGGCCTACAGGTGGTGGGGCCCTAGAAACAGGCCAGAACAAGGGAAAAGCTGCAAGTGGCAAGTCCTTTATAGTGACCAAGCAGGTCACAGGTCAGCACATCAGCAGCAGTCCATGGCGGTCCCTGGTAAGTCCTTCCAGCATTTCTGGTTCCAGTTCCATGATGTTCAAAGAGTTTCCAAATTGTGGGGAAAATTCCCCTGTACTTACAGTCAGTTCATACAGTGTTTTACAATGGTAGGGAGAGGAGGTTCCAGACAGTTACAACTGGTTCTGGGAGTGCCCCCTCTCTCCTTTCAGCACAGGCTCCAAACATCAGTGGGGGGTTAACAACCCTATTGTGTGAGGCCAGGGCACAGCCTTTACAAATGTAGGTGTGCCCCACCTCTCCCTTCTCTCAGCCCAGGAATACTATTCAGTATGCAGATGCACCTCTGTGACACATCCACCCTCCCTGTGTACAGGCTGTCTGAAAAGTATGCACAAAGCCCCAACTGTCACTCTGCCCAGACGTGGATAGGCGTCAAGTTGCAAAACACCAGAGTCATAAGTACAGATAAATGTGCACTTTCTAGAAGTGGCATTTCTGTGATAGTAATAAAAAATACACCCACACCAGTAAGCAGTATTTATTATCACCATCACAACCATACCAAATACGCCTGCGCTACCCCTCATAAACCTAATGCAATCCTATGAGAAGGCAGCAGTCACAGCAGTGAGGCACCAAGTTAGGCTGTTTGTCACTACCAGGACAGGCCATGCAATATGGTGCATGTCCTGCCTTTCTACATACATGGCACCCTGCCCATAGGGCTACCTAGGGCGTACCTTAGGGGTGACTTACATGTAGTAAAAGGGGAGTTCTGGGCCTGGCAAGTAAATTTAAATGCCAGGTCCCTGTGGCAGAAAACTGCGCACACAGGCCCTGCGCTAGCAGGCCTGAGACAGGTTTAAAAGTCTACTTCAGTGGGTGGCGCAAGCAGCGCTGCCGGCCCACTAGTAGTATTTAATTTACAGGCCCTGGGTATAGAGATACCACTGTACAAGGGACTTATAGGTAAATTAAATATGCCAATTGGGTATAAGCCAATCATACCAACTTTAGATGGGAGAGCACCTGCACTTTAGCACTGGTCAGCAGTGATAAAGTGCTCAGAGTCCTAGAGCCAACAGCAAGATGTCAGAAAAACCAGGAGGAAGAAGGCAAAAACACTGGGGATGAACCTGCGTAAGGCAAAAAGTCCAACATTTATGTTAGTTCAGAAACACACTCTCTTGTAAAGGCAAAATAATTGCATAAACTTAAGTTAGCATGGCCAAAATATAGGCCTTACATAAGATGGTGGCCATTCAGTTATTCACAAATCTTGTAAACACAATATTATTATTAAATTAATTCACACATTAATCTGTAAGTATGATTACGTAAAGACTAAACATTTATCAAGAAAATCTCAGCTCTCACACTGGTGGTCCGACCGCAGCACTACTGCTACGGTCGTACTGTGGCGGTCCGACCACCACTGCAACCTTGGCAGTCCAATGACCGCCAGGGTTGCAGTGGCGGTCACAATGAGGCCCTTAGTCTGCCAACAAATCACATTCTTCTGTGAGGGCAGGCTTATCTCAGGTCTCTAAATGAACATGACGTGTGAAATAATGAACCCCATATCTGTTGGTTAATTATGCGTTTGAACCGTATGCTGCTGAAATGCTTTCAACAACCTCTCATAGTTTTCATGCACTCAATCCTTTACTTCCTGATGAATTTGTTTCAGCCTCACATAATCAAAATACTTTGGAGGAGCACTGCCTCTCAGAAAAGTAATCACCTCATTAAAATTAGTCATTACAAGAGGTGAGGGTGCATTTGTACAAGGATCCCTCATTGGCTCTGCATGTGGCCACTGAACAGCAATCTTGCATTCAGCTCACAAATTGTTTGGAACAACAATGTCTAAGAATGTGTTCAAATCAATCCACATCACCTTTGAAATCTTAGCAAACATTTCAACTTGTGTATACTAATGCATAGGGCTCGCTCTCAAATTTGTAAAATTATTTGTAAATGATGCAAGATCTCTCCTACTCCAAGGCATATGTGCATACCCACCACTTGGTACTTCTCTTAAAGGGTAAGCTGTAGCCCTCTCATCCTCGGGGGGTTCTCTGTTTTGTCCCAACTGCTACTGATTCTTTCTTTGTGTTGTATTTCCTTGCCGATTTGCTTTCTAATTTATCAAATTCACTCCATCTGTGGACAGATTGTACTAATTCAATAATGCACATTCGCATCCCCGAAGAATGCATGTTTTCAATTGACTAGTCATCTAAATGTACCCTGAAAGACCTCAGTAATTAAATGCTTTTTGAAATGTAATCATCATATTTATCAGCCAATTCTATTAATTTGTCATGTGCTATTGCTGCTCTCCTAATCATTGTTTTTCAAAAATTAATCAATTCATTTGCATGATAATGATTAAGATGATCCAGGACCAGGCATCCTCTACTTATTTCTTCTAATTCTATTTTTTAATCTTGGGACATTTAATGATTTAATGGACTTTCTGTTTTTGACCCTGAACTAGTGTTTGGTCTCTGAATCTTCAACCTTTACACACTTCCTTACAGCTTCTTCAAACAAGGGGGAAAGATCCCATCTTCTAACGAATTCATTTCACCTGGTGCTGTTTGTGTTGTGAAAACAAGTTGTCTCCCTTTTCTAATGCTTGAATAGTTTGTGGTGGTGTCCTCACTACAAACTGGGAATTTTATGAAGTTAGAACATATCTGTTCACCTGTGCACATCCAACATCTCCTTGAGTTACTGTATCTGGGGCGCAAGCAATCTGGGCAGATACTGGCTGTGTTGCAATCATTCTGGTAATTTGTTTTAGTGTTGTTATACCAGGAGCACTTACCCCTGTAGGCATGACAGTTTGAGGAGTTCTTATTTGAGCTTGAACATTATTGGGACTCACTTGTTGAACAATAGGCTGTATTGTAACAAGCTGTGCCTCAATCAGCTGGGTTATAGCTGACTGTGCTATTGTTGTTTGTGTCAACACTGGATGTGTAACAACAGGCTGGATTGCTTGCAATTGTCTGGTAATCTGTTGGCATCTGGATCAACTGGTGCTGTAGCTACTGTTACTTTATTATTTACTGTTGTACCAGCATTTGCTTCATGTTCCACATATGGTGGTGGACGTCCAGCTAATAATTCTTCCTAAATTTCATCTCAGGAATCTGTTTCACAATTTGTTTTTGATGTAGCTTTTTTTTTTGGTTTCCACTTTAATGTTTTGCCTTTTTAGGTTTCTTCTGTTTCAATAACGGCTCATGTTTCACTTTTGTAATTGGAGGATATAATCTAGTTTCTTCTACCATGTGTTTTCTCTTTCGCTGCTCATCCCAAACTGCATCTTCACAATTTCACATAGCTCTTTTTGTTTGTTGCTTGTCTCTATGCTTTTCTCTTTCCATCTTATCCAGAGCACTTAAGGCTTCAAATTAGGTGGGTTTACAAGGTGGCGTCACTTCACACAAACCTTCTCGTAACCTGTCTGTAATCCACAAATTAAATGACTCCAATCTAGGAAACCTCAGTAAACCCTCTTTTTCAGTGATCTTGCACCATTGATGAAGCCATACACATGTATGTAACCCTTCCTCAGTCATCATATGATATGCAGGCGTACCCTCAAGAGGTGTATCTTCACGCTCCTGGACAGCGATAGTCACATTACCTCTTTGAAAAATGTTATTTCAAATTAAGTTCCACAAATGGCAAATAAACAGAATAAGAAGCTTCAGTGTTTTTATTTTGAATTTAATGATTTCAAATTAAATTCAACAAATGGCAAATAAACAGAATGCAAAGCTTCAATGTTTTGTGTCTCTTCCATATTTGTCAAATTCAGAAAAGCCTTTCTTCTAATTTCAGTGCAGCTCAGTAATCCAATCAACCAATGACTGTGTGGTTTTCTATACAGAACAACCAATCTGAGCACAGCCTTTACACAAACCGACCAATACCAACCCAGCACAATATGATGCAACAACCTGCTCTTTGCAACTGTTCACCCTCCTTTACAATTTCTTTGTGCACACACAAAGCTTCAATTCTGTAATTCTAATAAGCATAAAATAACAGTATTTGTTTGTTTCTTCTAAAAAAAAAAAACAATCAGCAACTGTATTTTTTAAAGGTTTTTACACCTTTTGACTTTTCAACTAAAAAGAGTTTTACACCTGCAATGATGAAATTTTGGCCAGCGGAAGATTGCCTAATCAATGTAGTGTCACCTATATGCATTAGACTTCAACACTAATCAATATTAGTAAAACCACAACAAGTTTTGTTAACGTCCCTATCTCAATTGTGCAGTTGATGTCTCACATCAATCAATCAATCAATCAAGAGATTTATAAAGCGTGCTACTCACCTGTCAGGGTCTCAAAGCGCTGCGGGGGGAGCTACTGACAGAATAACCATGTTTTGAGGCGTTTCCTGAATGTCAGGAGGTCCTGGGTCTGGCGTAGTTGGAGAGGTAGGGAGTTCCAGGTCTTGGTGGTGAGGTGAGATAAGGATCTTCCTCCGGCAGTGGTGCGGCAGATGCGGGGGACGGAGGCGAGGGCAAGACAGGTGGAGCGGAGATGGCGGGTGGGAGTGTGGAAGGTGAGTCTGTCGTTGAGGTAGGCCGGACCAGTGTTGTGGAGGGCTTTGTGTGCTTGGGTGAGGAGTTTGAAGGTGATCCTCTTCGTTACGGGTAGCCAGTGTAGGTCTCTGAGGTGGGCTGAGATGTGGTCGTGGCGTGGGACATCGAGAATAAGGCGGACGGATGCGTTTTGGATTCGTTGCATTTTTGTTTGGAGTTTGGCTGTAGTTCCTGCGTAAAGTGCATTTCCGGAGTCTAATCGGCTGCTGACAAGAGCGTGAGTGACTGTTTTCCTGGTTTTGACTAGAATCCATTTGAAAATCTTGCGGAGTATGCGAAGGGTGTTATAGCAGGGAGAGGAGACTGTGTTGACCTGCTGAGTCATGATGAGTGCTGAGTCCAGGATGAATCCTAGGTTGCATGCTTGAGTGGTGGGTGTGGGTGCAGTTCCTAGGGAGGTAGGTCACCAGGAGTTGTTCCAAGCTGAGAGGTCGGTGCAGAAGATGAGGATCTCTGTTTTGTCAGTGTTTAACTTGAGGTGGCTTGATTCAATCCAGTTGGCAATGGCGTGAAGTCCATTGTGGAGGTTGTTTTTTGAGGTTGTAGGGTATTTCGTGAGGGAGAGGATCAGCTGGGTGTCGTCTGCGTAGGATACAATGTTGATGTGGTGGGTTCGTGCGATGTTGGCGAGTGGGGCCATGTAGACGTTGAAAAGCGTTGAGGGACGCCACAGATGGTTTTGGAGGCTTCAGACAGAAAAGGTGGAAGACGGACTCTCTGGGTTCTGCCAGAGAGGAATGAAGAGATCCAGTCGAGAGCCTTGCCGCAGATCCCGGCGTTGTGGAGGCATGTGCGAAGGGTGTGGTGACAAACAGTGTCAAAGGCTGCGGAGAGGTCCAGGAGGATGAGCGCTGCAGTTTTGCCTTCGTCGAGCATGGTCCTGATGTCATCCGTAGCAGCGATGAGTGCGGTCTTAGTGCTGTGGTTCTTGTGGAATCTGGATTGGGAGGTGTTGAGCGCCTTGTTGTCTTCCAGGAAGCGGGATAGTTGGCTGTTCACGATTTTCTCAATGACCTTTGCTTGGAAGGGGAGGAGGGAGATGGACCAGCAATTGTTGGGGTCACCTGGGTCCACCTTGGGTTTCTTCAACAGGGCATTGACATCGGTGTGTTTCCAGCTCTCCGGGAAGGTGGCTGTCTCAAAGCAGCTGTTGATGATGGCGCGGAGGTTGGGGGCGATGATATTGTTGGCTTTATTAAAGATATGGTGTGGGCAAGGGTCCGAGGGGGAGCCGGAGTGGATGGAGGCCATGGTGTTGACGGTGTCTTCATTGTTGACGTGGGTCCAGGTGCATAGGAGGTTGGTGTTGCTTGGTGCGTTGGGGTCGTGGGTGTCTGTAGTTGGCTGGTGGGTCGGGGGTTGAAGCTGTTGTGGATGTCTTCGATCTTTCGATGGAAATAGGTGGTGAGGGAGTTGCAGAGCTCCTGAGATGGTGGGGGTTTATTGGAGCAGGGCATGGGGTTGGAGAGCTCTTTGATGATGCCGAAGAGCTATTTGCTGTTGTGAGTGTTGGTGTTTTTGCGGCTTAGGTAGTAGGTTCTTTTGGTGGTGCAGATCAGCTGGTGATGTTTGTGGATGGCAGTCTTGAGGGCGATGTGGTTGGATTCGGTAGGTTCATGGCACCAGGTTTTCTCCATTCTTCGGCATTCCCGTTTGGAGGTCTGTAGGTCAGGGGTGAACCAGCTAGCTTTGGTGCTGTAGTGGGTGTTGAAGGGTTGTTTGAGCGTTGAGAGGGTGTTGGCGCAGTCGTCTATCCATTGATGCAGGTTGGCGGCGGCTATGTTGGGGTCCGGGGTCCCAGGAGGTGGGGCCTGGGTGAGGGTGGAGACCAGCAGTCCTGTTGAGATTTTGCTCCAGTAGCGGCGGGGGGTTGTGTAGGGTGGTGGTGAGTTACTGGCTTCTGGAAGGAGAAATAGATACAGCGATGGTCGGTCCAGTGGAGTTCGGTGGTGTGGCTGAAGGAGATCAATCAATCACTGCATTTGTAAAGCACGCTACATACCCGCGAGGGTCTCAAGGCGCTGGGGTGGGGGGGTGCTACTGGTCGAAGAGCCAGGTCTTGAGGAGTCTTCTAAAGGCCAGCAGGTCCTGGGTCTGTCGTAGGATGGTGGGGAGAGTGTTCCAGGTCTTG
Organism: Pleurodeles waltl; assembly: GCF_031143425.1. Lineage (NCBI taxonomy): Eukaryota > Metazoa > Chordata > Amphibia > Caudata > Salamandridae > Pleurodeles > Pleurodeles waltl. The sequence goes on along the minus strand of NC_090445.1, from coordinate 992,319,228 downwards.
GCGGCGAGGTAGGAGAAGGATCTGCCGCCGCCGGTGGTTTTTCGGATGCGGGGGACTGTGGCGAGGGCGAGGTTGGCTGAGCGGAGGCTTCGGGTGGGGGTGTGGAAGCTGAGTCGGTTGTTGAGGTAGGTGGGTCCGGTGTTGTGCAGTGCTTTGTGTGCGTGGATCAGGAGTTTGAAGGTGATCCTTTTGTTGACGGGGAGACAGTGCAGGCCTCTCAGGTGGAGTGTGATGTGGCTGCAGCGGGGGACATCGAGGATGAGTCGGGCCGAGGCGTTCTGAATGTGTTGAAGTCGTCTCAGGAGCTTGTTTGTAATTCCTGAGTAGAGGGCGTTCCCGTAGTCGAGTCTGTTGGTGATGAGGGCCTGGGTAACAGTTTTTCTCGTGTCGAGGGGGATCCATTTGAAGATCCTGCGGAGCATACGGAGGGTGTTGAAGCAGGACGCGGAGACGGCGTTGACTTGCCTGGTCATGGAGAGAGTGGAGTCGAGGATGACCCCCAGGTTACGTGCGTGGTCCGTGGGTTCCGGGGCTGTGCCTAGTGACGTGGGCCAAGAAGAGTTGTCCCAGGCTGATGGGGTGGGTCCAAGAATGAGGACCTCCGTCTTGTCTGAGTTCAGCTTCAGTCTGCTCTCCTTCATCCAGTCCGCTACGTCCTTCATTCCTCGGTGGAGGTTAGCTTTGGCAGTGTGGGGATCTTCGGTGAGGGATATGATCAGCTGGGTGTCGTCGGCGTGGGAGATGATGTTGAGGTTGTGTTGTCGTGCGACGTGTGCGAGGGGGGCCATGTAGATATTGAACAGTGTCGGGCTGAGGGAGGATCCCTGTGGGACGCCGCAGATGATCTCTGTGGTTTTAGAGCGGAAGGGTGGGAGGCGGACGCTCTGGGTTCTGCCGGAGAGGAAGGATGTGGTCCAGGCCAGGGCCTTCTCTTGGATACCGGCGTCATGGAGGCGTGCTGATAGGGTGCAGTGGCAGACCGTGTCAAAGGCTGCTGATAGGTCCAGGAGGATGAGGGCGGCTGTTTCTACTTTGTCCATCAGGGTCCGGATGTCGTCAGTGGCGGCGATGAGGGCGGTCTCGGTGCTGTGGTTACTGCGAAAACCGGATTGGGAAGGGTCCAGGATGTTGTTGACTTCGAGGTAGCGGGTCAGCTGTTTGTTGACAATCTTCTCAGTCACTTTTGCCGGGAAAGGGAGCAGGGAAATGGGCCGGAAGTTCTTGAGGTCCTTGGTGTCCGCCTTAGGCTTCTTCAGAAGGGCGTTGATCTCGGCGTGCTTCCAGCTTTCTGGGAAGGTTGCTGTCTCGAAGGAACAGTTGATTGTTTTCCGGAGGTGGGGCGCGATGGCTGCGCTGGCTTTGTTGAAGACATGGTGAGGGCAGGGGTCCGATGGGGATCCGGAGTGGATGGAGTTCATGGTTTTGATGGTGTCTTCGTCGCTGACGCTGGACCAGACGGTCAGGCGACTGGTGCAAGTGGTAGTCGCAGGGGTGGTGGACTCGGTGGTGGGTGCGGGGGGTCGGGGTTGAAGCTGTCATGGATGTCGGTGATCTTGCGGTGGAAGAAGGTGGCCAGGGAGTCGCACAGGTCTTGAGATGGCGGGATGTCGTTGGTGATGGAGCTGGGGTTGGAGAGTTCTTTCACGATGCTGAAGAGCTCTTTGGTGTTGTGGGCATTGTTGTCTAGGCGGTCCTTGAAGGAGGTCTTCTTGGCGGTCCTGATGAGTTGGTGATGTCTGCGGATGGCGCTCTTGAGGGCTGTGTGGTTGTCTGGTGTTCGGTCATGGAGCCATTTCTTCTCCAGCTTCCGACAGGTGTGCTTGGAGATCCGGAGGTCCTCGGTGAACCAGGCGGCTTTCTTGTTGGTGTGGTTGGTTGTAAAGGTCTTGAGAGGGGCGAGGGTGTTGGTGCAGTCGTTGATCCACTGTGTGAGGTTGGTCGCGGCGGTGTCTGGGTCGGTGGGGTCGGTGGGTGGTCTCAGGTAGTCAGTTGGTCCTCGGTGACCTTGCCCCAGCAGCGGCGTGGTAGCTGTTGGGTGCGGTGGTGAGTGGTGGGTTTTCTGAAGGTGAAGTGGACGCATCTGTGGTCGGTCCAGTGTGGTTTGGTGGTGAGGTTGAAGGAGACGGGGGGCTTGCGGAGAAGATGGGGTCGAGCGTGTCCAGCGGCGTGAGTGGGTGTCGTTACGAGCTGTTTGAGTCCGAGGTTGGCAAGGTTGTCGATCAGGGCGGTGGAGTTGGTGTCGTTATTGTTCTCGAGGTGGAAGTTCAGGTCCCCAAGGAGGATGTAGTCCGTGGAAGTGAGGGCATGGGTGCTGATGGGGTCGGCGATGGTGTCACTGAACTGTGGGAGGGGACCGGGAGGTCTATATATGAGAGTTCCTCTGAGGGTGGTGTTGGGGTCGGTGTGGATCTGGAAGTGCATGTGCTCGGCGGTGGTGAGGGTGTCATCGGTGTTCGTTGAGATTTTGATGGAGTCTTTGTGGATGATGGCGATTCCTCCTCCCACTCTGTTGGTGCGGTCTCTGCGGGAGATCTTGTAGCCCTGTGGGATGGCTATGGCGATGTCTGGTGCTGAGGTGGCGTTCAGCCAGGTCTCCGTCAGGAACGTGACGTCGGGGCGGTGGAGTCTAGGAGGTCCCAAAGTTCGATGGCGTGCTTGCGAGCGGAGCAGGTGTTGAGGAGGATGCAGCGGAGGTGGTTGGGTTCTCTGGCTGGTGGTGTGGAGGGTTGGATGCTGGTGAATCTGCAGTTCCGGCAGGTGAAAGGCCCCTGGGTGCGTTTCGGGGTGGCCCGGTAGCAGGGGTGGTCTCGTCTGGTGTTGAGTGCGTGGAGGGTGCTTGCGTCGCAGTGCAGTCTGGCGTTGCTGGGGGTGCGGGTTCCAGGGGTTCTGGTGCTGGGTGCGGTCCAGGAGCAGACGGGCGCAGATGGGCTTGACTTAGGCGCACCCGCTTCGCGGCCTGCATTTGAGGGCAGAGGGAGGGAGGAGCAGCTGGGAGGTGGGAGCGGGGCGGTGTCCTGCCATTTGATAAAGTTTGTTTTGACCAATGACTTTGTGTTTCACCACTGCGCATATTAGTTGCTCAAGGTACACCAGTAGCACATGGTATGTTTTGTTCAGTTTAGCCGCCTATGGGCTTTGACATTGCATTAGTCATTACATTCTGTATTGTGCCTTTTGGCTTTGACATGGCATTAGCCATTACTTTCTGTATTCAGTTGAGCCGCCTATGGGCTTTGACATTGCATTAGCCATTACATTCTGTATTCTGCCTATTGACTTTGACATGCTATTAGATATTCTGCCTATTGGCTTTGACATGATATCATATATTACACTTTGTATTCAGCTTAACTGCCTATTGGCTTACACTTTGTATTCAGCTCCGCTGCCTATTGGCTTTGACATGATATTATACATTGCATTTTATATTCAGCTCAGCTGCCTATGGGCTTTGACATGATATAAGACATTGTATTTTGTATTCAGCTTAGATGCCTATTGGCTTTGACATGACACTAGACATTGCATTTGATATTTAGGTTAGCTGCCTATTGCCTTTAACATGACATTGCATTTGATATTTAGGTTAGCTGCCCATTGCCTTTAACGTGGAGTTCTGTATTTTTCCAAGCTGTGTTTTTGCACCAGAGAACCAAGATGTTTTGCTCTCACAGTAGACTAGACCTGATAAGAGAGAGTACATGGGCGTCGTTTCTCTTCCCTTGAGCTTGGGAACAGGAGTAGTCTTGGAGACCTGGCCAGTCTCCAAAAGGCTAGCTCAGTTTCCCAGGTCTGAGAGGAGGGGGCACACCTTTGTAACGAATGTAACAGGCTGCAGAGAGTCAGATTCGAATCTGCCGGACCTCGTGCTGGAGCTTGGCGCCAGCTGCCAGCATCCCGTGTGGGTAGATGACACTCTTTCTCGCGGCTGACAGGGGTCATCAGCTTGCAGACCTTAGAAAGATGTAGCTGTAAATAGTTCCTACACGGTGAAGTATTTGTTTTGCTTTGCATTCAATATCTTATAAATATAACCTGCTGTGTATATTGCAAACTGATATATTTTGTTTGATTAACGCGGACTTGAAAGCTACTAATTCGTCATTCATTCATAAACATTGTGGTTGGGGAAGAATAAAATAACAATAAAAGTCTTCTTTGACCTCACAAGTGCATTTCTGTTGTGTTATGTTAGTGCTTAGAAACTAAATAAGAGGAAAGCACTACAATTGGTACCTGGAGTCGTGGGGTCGGTCATTAAGAGGTGATTAAAGGGTTTGACGAGTTAGTAGATTTCTAAGTGCACACTTTAAAAGTGTAATTGTTTTTTGTTGTTTGGAGAGTTACAGAAATTGTTTTCTGTTTGGAGAATCACAGTAGCACGGCAGACCATGTCTGAGAATACATGTGTTGATGAACTGCCTGATGGTGCTAAGAAAAACTGTGAATTGTTTTCTGTTTGGGGAATTACAGAAGAAAATGCATGTGTAGCTAAAAGGCCTGATAAGGTTTTGAGAAATAATTCCCGTTGTATATATGTAGAAAACGTGTGTTTTGGAAGTAATGATGACAGAAAGGTCTGGATACCTTTATCTGCTTACAGAGAAATGCAGGAGAAATGTAGGAAGTGGGAACATGAAAATAGGAATTTACGTGAGCAAATTAGCCAGGATACAATAATTCAAAATAATGCTGAAAGTTATAAAAATGAAGAATCTTTCTTGTCCCATTCCAGTAATGAGGGGGTTAAGACAGCTCCGAGCTGCACTGAGTTTCCTTAACTGATAACATGGACGAGAGAGCTCAGAATGTGATTTACGAGTTACCGTTGCAAAATGCCCAAGTAAAAGGAAAGATTTTAGAGAAAGAGACACCGAGTTTCATTAGCTTGTTTGATTTTTGGAAAAAGAATAGCCCTCATTTGAGTGAAATCCTAACACTTTTGTATATGGTCACTGTGAAAAATTATATGCAGTTGCGCGCTTGTGATTTGGCAAATGAAATAATGCAGACTTTAGGTTTCTGCGCAGTGCAAGAAGGAAATACTTATGTACATGTAATTCAAGAACAAGGGAAGAAAATACTGCCCCTAGCTAGAATCATACAATGGATCTGGTACTTGCAAGACAGGGCTAGAGTACCACAGATAAAAGAGTTACCAATGAAATTGTGTGCACCATTTGAATTCGTGTCTACTGAAGATAAAAAGCATGTTTGTTTTACTAATGATCCATTGACTGAAATGTTGCTTTCTGGCACAGTAGAAGGAACAGCGTTGTATAATGTGTGTCAGATTTTAAAGCAAGAGCTACGTGAGATGTGTAATTTTTACGCTGATTTTTGGTTCTTTGATAATGTTTTAGCACCTAACTGGTTCAATTACCTTGCAGATGTTAATGAGAAAAATGCAGAGAGAGAAGTGTTCACCCAGAATTCTGCCTTAGTGGGGATGGCTATGTGGGTGCCCCAGAAATGTGAAAAGGCCACTTACAGGTGGGCAGAGATGAGAGAGATGCCCATTCCCCTAGATTTGATAAAAACTGTGCAGCATGCACAAAAGCAATCTGTCATGCAAGCAGTCACAGAGCAGTTGGGGAGAGGAAAGTTACCAGAACAGAAATGGCAAATTGATCAGGTTTTAGGGAAAGTGATTGCTGCAAATTACCAAGGAAAAATCGAAATTATGCTGATACCTAGAAAAGAATCTGATTCATTCATACAAATTGGAGACAGAATGGCCCAACTTGGCAAAAATGCAGTGAATGGAGGTTTGGTAAAGAAGGAGTCTGCCCCAGCCCTTCTGACAGTGCAAGAAAAGGGAAGCTGTGGTGCAGCAGATAAAAACCTCAGTGCTGATGTGTGGGCTGACGCCCCAAGTGACCCTCCAGAACCTGCAGAGAATATAACAAAGGGCCCCAAAAACGTCCTGCTGATTATAAAACAGGGAAAGAAAGAGGAAGGGTGCAGTTTAAATGAAAAAATTTATTTGCAAGAAAAGTCATACTTGTTTCTTTTGCAGATCCGACCACGTTTCGCCACTGTCCCTGAGTGTGCTGTGCGGTCCCCCTTCCGGTGTGTGCGTGTGGGGTCGGGGAAGGGACCGAATCCCCAACCTGAACCTGGCTGAGTAAAGTGCCAGCACCATGGATCCATTTTGCGCAAACTGCGCCTTCAGTTCAAGTTCAACTTGTTTGCTGTGTTTTTTTTTTTTTTCCCTCTCGTATGGAACTCTGACTTTTGCTTATCTTCCAGCAAACCTTTCAGGTGGACCGTGCACCTTTACATGAGCAGAACTCATGCCACATCAAATTGCTAACACTGTTGAATTAGAGACTCATTCAGAGAAAAAAAAAAAAATGTGTGCCCAGTCTTTTCTATGTAGATGTATCTGATGTGAAAGGTTATGAGATCAATGTGTTAATTCACTTCTATTGCTTTACAGGGATTGCTTTGATCATAATGTTTTTTGTGCTGATGTTTTTTTTTTTTTTGAAATATGAGATATATGAAACAAAAATTCATTGGTCAAAGGGCGGAATGTCCTGCCATTTGATAAAGTTTGTTTTGACCAATGACTTTGTGTTTCACCACTGCGCATATTAGTTGCTCAAGGTACACCAGTAGCACATGGTATGTTTTGTTCAGTTTAGCCGCCTATGGGCTTTGACATTGCATTAGTCATTACATTCTGTATTGTGCCTTTTGGCTTTGACATGGCATTAGCCATTACTTTCTGTATTCAGTTGAGCCGCCTATGGGCTTTGACATTGCATTAGCCATTACATTCTGTATTCTGCCTATTGACTTTGACATGCTATTAGATATTCTGCCTATTGGCTTTGACATGATATCATATATTACACTTTGTATTCAGCTTAACTGCCTATTGGCTTACACTTTGTATTCAGCTCCGCTGCCTATTGGCTTTGACATGATATTATACATTGCATTTTATATTCAGCTCAGCTGCCTATGGGCTTTGACATGATATAAGACATTGTATTTTGTATTCAGCTTAGATGCCTATTGGCTTTGACATGACACTAGACATTGCATTTGATATTTAGGTTAGCTGCCTATTGCCTTTAACATGACATTGCATTTGATATTTAGGTTAGCTGCCCATTGCCTTTAACGTGGAGTTCTGTATTTTTCCAAGCTGTGTTTTTGCACCAGAGAACCAAGATGTTTTGCTCTCACAGTAGACTAGACCTGATAAGAGAGAGTACATGGGCGTCGTTTCTCTTCCCTTGAGCTTGGGAACAGGAGTAGTCTTGGAGACCTGGCCAGTCTCCAAAAGGCTAGCTCAGTTTCCCAGGTCTGAGAGGAGGGGGCACACCTTTGTAACGAATGTAACAGGCTGCAGAGAGTCAGATTCGAATCTGCCGGACCTCGTGCTGGAGCTTGGCGCCAGCTGCCAGCATCCCGTGTGGGTAGATGACACTCTTTCTCGCGGCTGACAGGGGTCATCAGCTTGCAGACCTTAGAAAGATGTAGCTGTAAATAGTTCCTACACGGTGAAGTATTTGTTTTGCTTTGCATTCAATATCTTATAAATATAACCTGCTGTGAATATTGCAAACTGATATATTTTGTTTGATTAACGCGGACTTGAAAGCTACTAATTCGTCATTCATTCATAAACATTGTGGTTGGGGAAGAATAAAATAACAATAAAAGTCTTCTTTGACCTCACAAGTGCATTTCTGTTGTGTTATGTTAGTGCTTAGAAACTAAATAAGAGGAAAGCACTACAGGCGGCCAATGGGAGTGAAGGGGGCAGGGCAGCAGGGGCTCAGCAGCAAGGGAAAAACCCAGGGAAAAAACGGCGGGAAAAGACAGCGGGAGAGGGACAACAGAGCACAGGGGTACAGAAAGCAAAACACAGGGGCACAGAATGAAAAAAAGAAGTGGCACAGAAGCCAAGCGCAGGGGTACAGAAAAAAGGAAGCGAGTAGTCAGGCGGCAAAAGCGGCAACGGAGGTTCAACCCACAGGGGGCTGCGTGGCAGATGGGGGGAGCGACCTGCTTCTGGCTGTTGGCTGAGAAGATAGGGTTGAGTGTGTGGCCTGCGGTGTGAGTGGGTGACGAGACGAGTTGTTTGAGGCCGAGGTTGTCGAGGTTGTCGAGCAGGTTGGTGGTGTTGGTGTTTTCGAAGTGAAAGTTCAGGTCGCCGAGGAGGACGTAGTCTGTTGAGGCGAGGGCTTGGGCACTGATGATGTCGGCAATGGCGTCGCAGAAGTGAGGGCGAGGGCCTGAGGGTCTGTAGACCAGTGTTCCTCTGAGGGTGGTGTTGGCGTTGATGTGACTTTTGAAATGGAGATGCTCGGCGGGGTTGAGGGTGTCGTTGGTGCTTGTTGAGACTCTGATGGTGCCTTTGTGGACTATGGCGCCTCCTCCTCCTGGTTTGTTGGTGCTGTCTCTTCTTGTGATTTTGGTGGTCATTACAACCCTAGCGGACTGTGTTAAAGCTGCGGTAATACCACAAACAGGCCAGCGGACAAAAAAAGGGAATTATGACCGTGGCGGAAACCGCCAACAAAGACAGCCGCTTTAACACTTCAACCGCCCCGGCGGTACAGACAAGCAGCGCGGGGGTCACCGCCAACAGACAGGCGGAAGACAATGTACCGCCCACAGTATCACAACCCGCCAATCCGCCACCTTTTCCGGGACGGATTCACAGTGGATAAAAACATGTCAGAAACAGCTCTTACGATGGGAAAACGCTCACCTCAACACACTCCACGAGGAAGGAGGCCACCGTGGAGCCGGAACTACAAATACTCCCTGCGCTTGTCTTCCTGCTCGTCTACGAACACCAGCAAAGTAGGCGCCGAAGACAACGGTGAGTACTGCACCTACGACATAGGGGAGGGGGAGGCAAAAGTCAGGGACACACACATGCAACACCCCCACCCCGACCCTCACCCACTACAACACACACACCAATGCATTTCCAAACAGCACAGTAACAACCCACAACCCCCCCGGAAGAATGCAAAGACAAAAGGAAATCAGTTCAAACATTTTAATGTATCAAAATACAGTAACCAAATATATACAGATATATATAAACATTCTAAAAATCATACATCACGATTAGTACTGCAGGTATGCACATATCAATGTCCGTGGACCACTGGGCCCACAATGCATGGGAGAGGCCCACACTAGATACCTGTCCACAAACGGAGAGAACACTGCAGGGGCATCAGATAGAAATACAACAGGCACCTCAGGGGGAAGGGAAGAGGGGGGCACCTCAGCCGGATTAGAGCACCACGCCAGATCCACGACGGGGCTCCATGCCCATTGATGTATCCTGGGGAGTGCAAAGCCACAGTCTCTCAAGTCTCACAAGTGGGTGGTTTGCCCACTGCTTTATCCTGGGGAGTGAAAAGCCACAGTCTCTCAAGTCTCACAAGTGGGTGGTTTGCCCACTGCTTTATCCTGGGGAGTGCAAAGCCACAGTCTCTCAAGTCTCTCAAGTGGGTGGTTTGCCCACTGCTTTAACCTGGGGAGTGCAAAGCCACAGTCTCTCAAGTCTCACAAGTGGGTGGTTTGCCCACTGCTTTATCCTGGAGAGTGCAAAGCCACAGTCTCTCAAGTGGATAACAGTCTCCACTGGTTCTGGAGGGGGACTGGTGCCCAGAGTGCTTCATCCTGTGAAGGACAGACGGAGCGGATGCAGGTCTCCACTGGTTATTGAGGGGGACTGGTGCCCAGAGTGCTTCATCCTGTGAAGGACAGACGGAGTGGATGCAGGTCTCCACTGGTTCTGGAGGGGGACTGGTGCCCAGAGTGCTTCATCCTGTGCAGGACAGACGGAGTGGATGCAGGTCTCCACTGGTTCTGGAGGGGGACTGGTGCCCAGAGTGCTTCATCCTGCGCAGGACAGACGGAGTGGATGCAGGTCTCCACTGGTTCTGGAGGGGGACTGGTGCCCAGAGTGCTTCACCCTGCGCAGGACAGACGGAGTGGATGCAGGTCTCCACTGGTTCTGGAGGGGGACTGGTGCCCAGATTGCTTCATCCTGTGCAGGACAGACGGAGTGGATGCTGTTCTCCACTGGTTCTGGAGGGGGAATGGTGCCCAGAGTGCATCACGCTCGCCGTGACGGTCCCAGTTCCGTCACTGTCCCAGCTGCACATGGGCTAACGATGCTTGATTTGGCGGTCTTTGCCCTGTTCAGCGGTCTTCACCATGGCGTTCTATGCCCTGTTCAGCGGTGCTTGCCTTTGCTGTCTCTGACCTGTTCAGCTGTGCTTTGCCATGGCGGTATTTGCCCTGTTCAGCGGTGCTTGACTTTGTTGTCTCTGACCTGTTCAGAGGTGCTTTGCCATGGCGGTCTTTGCCCTGTTCAGCGATGCTTTGCCCTGTTCAGCGGTGCTTTGCCCTGTTCAGCGGTCTTCACCATGGAGGTCTTTGCCCTGTTCAGCGGTGCTTGCCTTTGCTGTCTCTGACCTGTTCAGCGGTGCTTTGCCCTGTTCAGCGGTCTTCACCATGGCGGTCTTTGCCCTGTTCAGCGGTGCTTGCCTTTGCTGTCTCTGACCTGTTCAGCGGTGCTTTGCCATGGCGGTCTTTGCCCCGTTCAGTGGTGCTTTGCCCTGTTCAGCGGTGCTTTGCCCTGTTCAGCGGTCTTCACCATGGCGGTCTTTGCCCTGTTCAGCTGTGCTTGCCTTTGCTGTCTCTGACCTGTTCAGCGGTGCTTTGACCTGTTCAGTGGTCTTCACCATGGCGGTCTTTGTCCTGTTCAGCGGTGCTTGCCTTTGCTGTCTCTGACCTGTTTAGCGGTGCTTTGCCATGGCGGTCTTTGCCCTATTCAGCGGTGCTTGACTTTGCTGTCTCTGACCTGTTCAGCGGTGCTTTGCCCTGTTCAGCGGTCTTCACCATGGCGGTCTTTGCCCTGTTCAGCGGTGCTTGCCTTTGCTGTCTCTGACCTGTTCAGCGGTGCTTTGCCATGGCGGTCTTTGCCCTGTTCAGCGGTGCTTTGCCCTGTTCAGCGGTGCTTGACTTTGCTGTCTCTGACCTGTGCAGCGGTGTGTGGCATGACGGTCCCTCAGTACCCAGCGGGACTGTGGCTGCCGGGGCCCTCCAGGGCACTGACGCTGGCGGTGGTCTCCGGACCAGTGACGATAGTGCTGCCCTCAAGGGCACTGACTCTGGCGGTGGTCTCCGGACCAGTGACGATAGTGCTGCCCCCCCAGGGCACTGACTCTGGCGGTGGTCTCCGGACCAGTGACGATAGTGCTGGCAGTGGCGTCCCGGCCGGCGGGGAGGATGGCGGCCTTCTCCGCCGTGCTGCTCTTACCAGACTTTGGAGACTTCTTCTGCCCCTTCACCACCTTGGGAGGAGTCACAGCTGACTCGGCACTCCCCCCGGGACCCTTGTGAGCTGTTTTGCCGGCAGGAGTCTTCACCCTCTCCCGTCGGGCACTTTCCAACTTAAGGTGCTTTACAGGGGGTGGACTGGCAGTGCTTTGGCTCCGTGTCACACTGGCTGCCCTGGTTGCCGGTACACTCCACAGACCTTTAACACGCACCACTGGTACCGGACTTTTTTTGGCTGAGGTGCTACTACGGGACCTATGAATTGGAGGGGTGGGGGTGGTGGGAAAGAGGTCAACGTTGCTCAGGAAGAGTTTCTGACGAACACTGGGATGGGTAGCTGGAGGGGGTCTGGGAGTGGAGGAAGAGGAGGTGGTTGTAGGAGGTGTAACTTTAGGTGATTTGAGTGCAGGTGCAGGTACTGGAGGCTGTCGTGAGGTGGATGGATGTTGGGTGTGTGGGTGCCCGCGTTTGTGTACTTTGGGAGGGGGCATCACAGACACACTGGGAGTGGACACAGGGAACGTGTAAATGGTAGTGGGGGTGGTGAGTGCAGGTGAGCGGGGTGTGGTGCTGGGTGTTCTGGTGCGAGTCCTAGTGCCTGTAGATGTAGTGCATGCAGGTGAGAGTGTAGAAGACACTGGGAGGGAGGAGGGAGACGACGAGGAGGGGGACACAGTGGAGGCAGTGGATATTGCTTTGTCTGTATGTGGGTGATGCTTGTGTGAGTCCCTGTGGGATGTGTGGTGCCTATGTTTGCCTGAGCTACTTTTGTGTGTTGAGGTGTGTGCATGCTTGTCTGATGGTGTGGTTGGGATAGGCTGGGGTACAGGGGATTGGGTCTGGGTGGAGGAAGTTGGAGGGGGGAGGCTAGACACAGGGACAATGGCTGCCATCAGTGCTGAGGCCAGAGACTGCAGGGTTCGATGATGGGCAGCCTGACCAGAATGAATGCCCTCCAGGAATGCATTAGTGTGATGCAACTCCCTTTCTACACCTTGGATGGCATTCACAATGGTAGACTGCCCAACAGTGAGTGACCTGAGGAGGTCAATGGCCTCCTCACTGAGGGCAGCAGGGGTGACAGGGCAGGGGCTGAGGTGCCTGGGACAAAGGTGATGCCCACCCTCCTGGGTGACCGGGCATGGAGCGAAGGCTGAGGGGTTGCTGGGAGGGCGGTGCTGGTAGGGGGGGTGGTGGCTGTACCTGTAGAAGTGGGGGGCACAGATGGTACCGCCACCACAAGGGAGCTCCCATCGGCGGACGAGTCCGTGTTGCTGTTTGCTGATCAGGTGACCGACGTGAAGCTCCCCTCGCCCTCCGTCCCACTGGTGTATTCAGAGTCTGTGGTGTTGCCCTCCATGGCCATGTGGGATGCAGCTCCCTCATGCTCCGGTGCCACTGTACCTCCGCCTGATGATGCTGATGCACAAAAAAACAGGGAGAGAATAAAAAATGAGTGTCATCTGTCCACATAGATGACACAGGTGCATGTATACGGCAGTGGGTGCCCTATCTCTGGTGGACCCCCAGGGTCCGGACGTCCTTGGCGATGGCACGCAAAATGTCCTTCTTCTGGTGTGCTCTGACCTACATGACATGTACAGGGGAAGAAGAGAAGTCATTACCAACTGCACCGTCGAAGTGAGTGGCCCCCATCCCTTCCCTTGCCATGTGGCACATGCATTCACAGTCCTTCATGGTCGCAGAACTCTGCCCCCTTCCTACTGACATCCAGCCCTCTCCACCCAGCATAGCCCATACAACGTGCTCCCTGTGTACTTACCTCTTGGTCTGGAGGACCGTAGAGTAGCGTATACTGGGGTCGGACCCCGTCCACGAGCTTCTCCAACTCCTGAACAGTGAAGGCAGGGGCCCTTTCCCCAGACGCAGCAGCCATTGTCTCTTTCAGACCGAGGTCACAGCAGCACTTGCAGTGTAGGTCCTCCCCTGTCGAAGATCAGGTATCGAGTGATTTAACAGATAGAAAATGGCGGTCACGTCCACGGCGGTGATGTCCCCGGTGGTGCGTATCATCACCGCCGGCGCACTTCATCATTGGCTCCTGGGACCCATAGGGTCCAATGTTAACCAATGCAGCATTGCGCCGTGGTCTACGACCGCCTACCGCGACGGTGTACAACGCCAGAGCAGTTACCTCACATCTCATTGTCCCAGTTTAGAGGTCAGGCAGCCACCATTTCAGGGGCCCACATGGCTTCATTTACTACTGTGTCACACATACCTAGGCCTACAGTCAACACACATACAGGAAGAGTTTTGCATTTGGTGTCGTGTTCTGTGTAGCTGTGGGTACATACCTGAGAATTTGTTGACTCTGTGGTCGCTGTTGTCCTTCTTAGGCACCGTCAGCTGGGACATTTGAGGAGATGGCGGAATCCTCCGGTGTACCGACCTCTGGTGGACCTGTTAACAATGGAGGAGCGACATTTGATCATCACCTACAGGTTTGACCTTGCCACAATCCAGGAACTGTGTGCCCAGTTGGAGCCAGACCTGATCTCACCAATCCGCCATCCCACAGGAATACCCCCTGAAGTGCAGGTGCTATCAGTGCTCCATTTCCTTGCAAGTGGATCATTTCAAACAACAGTGGCCATGGCATCAGGGATGTCCCAGCCTATGTTTTCCAACGTGTTGTCCAGAGTGCTGTCTGCCCTGCTGAAACATGTGAGGAACTACATTGTTTTCCCTCAGGTGGAGGATTTGGCTACAGTTAAAGATGACTTATTTGCCCTGGGACATATCCCCAACATCATAGGTGCTATTGATGGCACCCATGTAGCTCTGGTCCCCCGGAGTGAACAGGTATACAGGAACCGGAAGAGTTATCATTCGATGAATGTACAGATGGTCTGTTTGGCAGACCAGTACATCTCCCAGGTAAATGCTATGTTCCCTGGCTCTGTGCATGACGCCTACATCCTGCGGAATAGCAGCATCCCGTATGTGATGGGTCAACTCCAGAGGCACCGTGTGTGGCTATTAGGGGACTCTGTGTACCCCAACCTGTCATGGCTATTGACCCCAGTGAGGAATCCCAGGACCAGGGCAGAGGAATGCTACAATGAGGCCCATGGGTGGACTAGGAGGGTGATCGAATGCACCTTTGGCCTCCTGAAGGCCAGGTTCAGGTGCCTCCATATGACAGGTGGTTCCCTATTCTACTCACCAAGGAAGGTGTGCCAGATCATCATCGCCTGCTCGATGCTTCACAATCTTGCTTTGCGACGCCAGGTGCCTTTTCTGCAGGAGGATGGTCCAGATGACGATGTTGTGGCAGCTGTGGAGCCTGTGGACAGTGATGAGGAGGAAGCTGAGGAAGAAGACATAGACAACAGGGAGTCAGTCATACAGCAATATTTCCAGTGACACACAGTTGAGAAATTTTTTTTTACTATTACATTCACTTTCACACTTCTACCTCTATCCTGTCTGTCTATTTGAAGCAGTATTTGGTAACTGAGTTGTACATTTCCATTACGGTTTCACAGGTGTGGTTACCAACGTGTGTCATCTGCTTGCATCCTTCATGGACTTGTGATGTGTGACATAGGTATGTTGGCATTACATTTGAAAAAGCATTTTGTCACTGTCATTGCTAATACACATTTTCAAAATCGCAGACTGACTCCAGATTGTTTTGTGGTTCAAGGGTGTTTATTGAAGTGCTAATTATTGGAGGGGGTGGCAAAATGGTGATGGGTGATGGAGGAATGCCAATGGCAGAGTCCAATCTATAAGTCTCACAGGTGCACTGCCCATATGGGCATAGGAAGTGGAGCTGGGGCAGTTCCAATCTGGACAGGGTAACAAAGTGGGACAGTGGGATGACAACCAGGGTGGTCTCATTTCCTGGCGTGGGTCTTGCCATCTTGCTCTGTCCTGTTCCTGGATCTCAGGGACCGCTTGTGGGGTGGTTCTCCGTCTGCAGGGGGTGTGGTGCTGGTGGTCCTGTGGTGGGGCGTACTGTCCACTAGCACCGGCGGAGGTGGTGGCCAGTTCATCGTCCAGGCTAGTGTCAGGGGCCCCTTGGAGTGCCACGGTGTCCCTCATGGTCTTTTGCATGTCCTTCAGCACCCCTACGATGGTGCCCAGGGCGGAACTGATGGTTCTGAGCTCCTCCCTGAACCCCAAATACTGTTCCTCCTGCAGGCGCTGGGTCTCCTGAAACTTGGCCAGGACCGTAGCCATTGTCTCCTGGGAGTGGTGGTATGCTCCCATGATGGAGGAGAGGGCCTCGTGGAGAGTGGGTTCCCTTGGCCTGTCCACCCCCTGTCGCACAGCAGCCCTCCCAGTTCCCCTGTGTTCCTGTGCCTCCGTCCCCTGGACCGTGTGCCCACTACCACTGCCCCCAGGTCCCTGTTGTTGTTGGGGTGGTGGGTTATCCTGGGTTCCCGGTAGTGGTGGACACACAGCTGATTGACGTGTCCTGGGTACGGAGGTTTGGGCCCGCTGGGTGTGTGCTGTGCTGGTGTTACCAGAGGGTGGAAGGTCAATGTTGGGCTGTGCCTGTGCAAGGGGAACCGACTGTCCCGAGGCCCACGATGGTCCGGGCTGGTCATCTGGATCCAGTTGGCCAGAGCTGCTGTCGTCACTGTGGGCCTCTTCTGTGGGTGGAGTGGAGATGTCTGGACCCTCCTGTCTGGTGACATTATGTAGTGGTCCTGCAGGGGTATAAGAGCATGATTATTGCATGTGTGTGTGTCATGGTGTCCAATGGGTGGGTGTGCGTGTACCCCAGTGCAAGCATTCCTGTGTGGGGGTTTGTGTGATGATGGTTGGGGGGGTGTTATGGGTATGTGCAGTGAGCATGCTTTAGTGATGGGTGTCCATGCTTAGTTGTGTCATGCAGAGCTTGGTGTTGGGATGTGTGGTTTGTGTTATTAGTATATTAGTGAGGAGTTGGAGTGATAGGGGAGGGGGTGAGGGTGGGGGTGTGTGATAGCATGCAGGTAGGGTGGGGGATATGATAGTTAAGATTTGACTTACCAGTGTCCATTCTTCCACCAACTCCTCCTAGGCCCTCTGGATGCATGATGGTCAAGACCTGCTCCTCCCATGTTGTTAGTTGTGGGGGAGGAGGTGGGGGTCCGCCGCCAGTCCGCTGAATCGCGATGTTGTGCCTGGAGACCACTGAACGCACCTTCCCCCGTAGGTCGTTCCACCTCTTCCTGATGTCCTCCCGATTTCTTGGATGCTGTCCCACAGCATTGACCCTGTCCAGGATTCTTCACCATAGCTCCATCTTCCTGGCTATGGAGGTGTGCTGCACCTGTGATCCAAATAGCTGTGGCTCTACCCGTACGATTTCCTCCACCATGACCCTGAGCTCCTCCTCGGAAAACCTGGGGTGTCTTTGGCGTGACATGGGGTGGTGTAGGTGATGTGTGGGGTGGTGTATGTGTTGATGAGTGTGGTGATGTGTGGTGGTGTGGGGTGTTTTGTGCGTGGATGTTGTATGGGTGATGGTGTTGTGTGCCTCTGTGTGGTGGGGTTGTCTATTGCTGTGCTCTCTGTCTGTTGCCTTCGTCTATAGTTTTTGGTCGTAGGGGTTTGTGGGTGATGTGGTTGTGTGTTTTATATTGCAATGGGTGTGTGGGAGTGGTGTTTGTATGTGTATCAGGTGTGTGTATTTTGAATTGTCCAATGTGGCGGTGTTTTGGAGATGTGTGTGTATTTTGAGCGCAGCGGTGTGTACCGCCAATGGAATACCGCGGTTGAAAGACCGCTGCGTGGATCGTGGGTCGTGATAGCATGGGCGTGTTTCTGTTGGTGTGACGCTGGAGGTTTTGTTTTCGCCAGTTAATCACTGACCTTTGGTGTGGCAGACTTGTGTGGGTGTCTGAATTTCGGCAGAATCCGAGATGTGGGTCATGATAGCTGTGGCGGAATTCCGTGGCCGCGGCGGTGTGTTGGCGGTCTTCTGCTCGGTGGTAAGCGGCTTTTACCGCCAATGTTGTAATGACCCCCTATGTTCCTTCAGGAATGGCTATGGCTATGTCGGGTTCCGAGGCCAAGTTCATCCAGGTTTTGGTGAGGAATGTGATGTCAGGTGATGATGAGGTCAGTAGGTCCCAGAGTTCAATTGCTTGTTTGTGGACGGAGCGGGTGTTGAGGAGAATGCAGCTGAGGTGGTTGTCGGCGGGTCTGTTGTGGTGCTTGATAGTTAGGGTGCAGGTGAAGCTGCAGGCTCTGCAGGAGAAGGGTCCCTTAGGATACTTCGGAGTGGACTGGAAACAGACGGAGAAGTGTACAGGATTGAGGGCGTGGAGGTCACTGGCTGTGTAGCGGCGTCTGGTGGTGCGGGGGCAGAGTGGGCAAGGGGGACTGGAGCTGGGTGCGGTCCAGGTGCGGACGGGCGCAGACAGGTGCAGACAGGCTTGCCTCTGGGCGCGCCTCCAGCACGCCAGCGGCGCGGCCGCACAGCGGCTGCCATTAAGTAGGGGAGGTGGGAGGGAGGAGCAGCTGGGAGGCAAGAGGGAACAGCGAATGGGGGCGCGAGGGGCCAGGGCCGCAGGGACTCAGCGGCAGGAGGCAGAGATGCAGAAACGGCTCAGGAGAGCCAAAAACGGAGCGCAAGGGGCACAGAGCACAAGGGGCAAAAAATTGAACAGATGAAGTACAAGCAAAGGAAATAAGGCACAATAAAGTAAAAGCACAGAAAATAAAGCACAATTCTAGGAACGCTTACCAGAGCAGCCCACTAGACCCCAGGGATGAGGCACAGGTGGGTGCCTGCGGGTGGTGGAGGGCCTCGAACACGCAACAGCAGTGTGGGCGGAGTGAAGGACACGGGCACAACTTGGTGGAGCTGTGCATGTGGGGAGCGAGCTCTAGACCCTAAAAGCAGGTCAGAGGTCTCTCCTGCACTATAAAAAGTTAGCAGACAAGAATACCACAAGTCAACTCTTATTTGTCTAGGTATCTATCCCGGGATCTTAAACTACTTCTTGGTCCGAAAACTTCTTTGTCTTCTTCGACAAAAGTGGATAAGCATCAGCAACACAATACTCAAATCAATGCACAATTCACAAATCACATAAATCATCCCAATTACGATGCATAAGCCTATTGATACTAGCACTCAAAACTGGAATTCATCACTCTGTAACCGCCAAAGGCAACCATTTAAGGAACTGCACTGTATCAATCTTTGAACTCAGACTTTGGGCAATTCGGCCATTTATTTACCTTTTGCAGCTCCTTTGCCTCCTTACATACGCCTTCCCTCTGCTACTAACTTTGTTAGCATGGAGACTTGAAATAAATAATTTATTAATTCTGTCTCATGTAAAATCTCCACTTACTACTGGAACCTAGGCAATGAATAATTGGGGTAAGTAGGGAAGAGCTGCAATTCAATGCATCAAATATTCTCAATTTATGAATTACTTTTTTTTCTAAAAGTCAATGATGAGGGTTTGAAGAAGGTTTTGAATTTTTATTATCAGTCATTAGTATCTCATTTGTATTGACAGAAACAAATAATCATACATCAATTAAATCAATATTAAACAGAACAATGCATGAAGTATGTTCCACATAATTAAATTATCTTGTGTCACCTAAAGGATGTTTTTGTAAAGGAAAATAATCAATTAGTTAGAACCCAAAGAGAATTCATAAATCAAAGATCTGAAAGCATTAAGAAACTCAGTAAAATTTCCAAAGCAAAACACATTTTAGGCTAAGAGTCTCAGAATTAACCTAAGGGCCTGATCTACAACTCAGCGTACTGGTTACTTCGTCACAACGGTGATGACTATCCTGTACACCGAACTCTAAATCCTTTGAAAAGGTCTATTTCTGCACATATGGACAGATCCACAAATGCTGCTTGAAAAGAGTCGTAGATTTTCAGCTGTTAGCTGGCATCTACAGTTGAAACATATTTCAGGATTGTGTTCATTATTTTATTTACCAAGTTTTCAGAATCAAAATACAGTAACAAAGTATCACTTATGTCACATAACTTAATTCATATGATGTTACTATAACAAACCTGGCATGTAATTAGCTGATGTTTAAGAACATAAAGGGGCAGGGGAGGCAGGACAATTAGCAATTGAATTCAGTAAACAATGAACACAAAGGATAACAACATTTTTGAGTCCTATCTTCAGCCTCTCCTGCTTTGGGGAAAATTTGTAGCCACTCATATCCAGTGGCGGAGGTGTGTCGCCCCCACGCCAGTAGCAGCAGCTGCAAACCTTTTACAATAAAACAATAATAAACTATATTTATTAGCGTTTTATTGTAAAAGGAGAGGGTCATGGGGCATGAGAAGGATGGAGGGGGAGGCCACAGCACTCCCCACAGTGCGCATGTATGTTTGGCCAGTCGTCACGGGCCGGCCAAACACACATGTGCACTGAGCTCTCTCCAACCCGGCACTGTGTAGCTGGGTTGGAGAGAGCAGGCAGAGGCTTCCAGTCTGCCTCAAAGTGCCAAGCCTGGGCGCTCCAACCAATCCTAACACTGCTTTCATGCTGCCAGGAGCATGAAAGCAGTGTTAGGACTGGACTGAAGGGACAGTTGGGAGCCTGTACCTGCTAGTGGAGCCAGAGGAGTGACGTGGCGGGTGCGGTACATCGCAGTAAGGTACGTTTTTTTTCTTTTTTAAATTTAATGTTGTGCTTTGTGCCTCTCCGAACCCTTCCCCCGCTCGCCACACACCGCTCCACCCATTTACCGCAGGGCGAGCCGTGACTGCTCATATCTTATCCACAGACAGCTTGTTCCACCCGCACTGAGGAATAACGAGAGCAAACAAAGCTCAATCACAGAACCTGTTAACATTTCACACTTCTTATGAAATACCAAAGAATGTCATGAGTACTTCTGGGATAAAGCCACTGTCACAAATTCCCAGGAGTAGGTACATGTGTAAGTAGTTACACTCTTGGAAATGTAAACGGGTGCAAATTTCAACTTGCTGCAATGAATGCACATTCAAACTTTTTTTGTTTCTCTATGAAGAAAATGTATTTTCCCTACAACACCTTAAGGTTTGATGGTGTTCCCTCTCACCCCAAATAAGCATTTATTCTAGCCCTTAAAGAAATGAATCTATCAGGAATGTAAATGAAATTTTTTTAGTTATTATACCGCTTGATAAATGTTACAGCTTGTCTCAAAATAGAATCTGTCTACATTATGGAATACCAAAGAGGAGAGGAGGGTGGTCTGAGACTACATGTGGGGCCTATTTCTCTTTTTTTTGGAAGGTAATTCGAAGAAGGCATACTAAGCATTACAGTACATGGTACTACAAGGCATAAACGGTAATAAAGTGCAGTGTAGGTCAAAAAATACAAAGCAGGTACATAGTAGACATATAAAATAGATTATGTTCCCTGAAAGTGTCATAGCCAGAAAAACAGTGTTAAAGAGACAGTTGTAGTATTAAACTACAACATTCCATCAGATAAAAATAAAGGAGCATATTTACAATAAAGTGGCGCATCACAGAAGATGCACCACTTTTCTTGCATTCCCCTACCGCCACCTAATGACACCATGGTTGCCCCATATTTACAATGAGGCACACCATTGCAGTCGTCAGCACAATAGCGCCAAGATTTTCTACGCTATTGTGCAGCTTTGCTACACTAGCGTCAAAAATGTTGACGCTAGTGCAGCAAAGCACATGGAGGCCCATTGAATATTGTGGGTGTGTCATTTTAACGTCTGCTGTGAACAGACGTTAAAAATGATGCAAAAAATCTTGTAGATTTCACTACACCATTTTTTAGTGCCTCCTAGTGCCGGAACGCACTCCTTGCATACATCATGCCCAGCGCAGGCATAATGTGGGGCAGGGAGTTACAAGGTGGCACAATGCAAGCATTGCACTACTTTGTAAATATGGTGTGTCCGAAATGCCTAACTGACACCACATTAGCAGAAGAACAGTGACACTAATGTGGCACAAGGAGGCTCAAGGAGCTTGTAAATATGCCCCAAAATGTGATGTGTGTCCAATAAAGTGCAAGGCAGTGTAATACAGATCATTTAAAGTTTTAAAGTGATAAAACTTATTACGAGAAACATTGACAAGCATTTGGACAAACATATTACTCAATTATATATCATCACAGATTACCTCACTGCCTATGTGGTGACTCGATTTAGAGGCCAAGCCAAAATCATGCCTTTTGTCCTCACTGAGGGGCTTATTTACAAGCCCTGAGCGCTACTAGTGCATCACTTTTTGTGACGCACCGGAGGCGCATTGTGCAGGCCCATATCTACAAGGCAAATCAAAGCCACTTTGTGTGGCTTTTCATGGTCTTTTAGCTTTGGTGTACGGCAATGCTGCGCAAGTCACTGTATTGCCTTAAACTGCATCAGGGAGACGTTTCATGGGCGTTGTGGTGGGTTCTCCCATGAAACACCCAAGGGTTTTGGCACATTCCCAGAAATACAAGGCATTGTAAACCTAGGAATGCGTCATGATCTTATGCCTCACCAGGGAGGCGCAATCAGGCGACACATATTAAGAGGAAAAAGCCTCCATTGATTCTTTTTGTGTAGGAAGGTGTCCCTTTCTGCACAGAAACAGTCCTGTCTTCTATGCAAGCATGCTTGCACCATGGTGCAAGGGTGTGTGTGTCTGCGCTAGGTGGCTCATTGTCCGCCAGTGCATGGCGCGAGGACAGAAATGCACCGTGTCTTGTAGATATGGTGCATTTTTGCCCATTTCCTGTGGTGCAGGGCAGCAGAGCAAGCTCACTTGCTGCACTGCCCGGCATCATGGGGCTTGTATAAGCCCCTCTGTATTTTATAGGCCATACATATGTGCCCCTTCCTACTTAACTTCATAAAATAACAAATAAGAATTATGTATACCATTCATTTAACTAGGCTTGAAATTCTGAAGAAAGCTTCTAAGTTGCAAGTTCCCAAAAAAAACATGCTAAAACATTTCTTATTTTTCTTGCAATTCTTCATAAGAAATTAAGACCCCCTCTGGAAACACTTGGCATAGGATATTGAGACTCAACTCATGGCAAAAGGAAATGGAGCATACGCTTATATGTAATAGACAATTAGGACTGAAGCACAAAGATCTGGAACAGTTAAAGCAAGAAATTTTACAGAGCTTTATTGCATTCATTTTATCACAGCACTTAATTTGAACCGGTGGTTTGCAGTGTTCAGCACCAGCACTTATCAGCACCAGCACTTAATTGTCGACACTGGCACTTAAGACAGTCTGCCACCTGGTAGCGCTGTTCATCAGCTTTCGAGACAAATACAATAGTTGTTTATTTTTACAATATACATTAAAACTGACTAGTAATATCTGTCGCCCAAGCCATTCTCATGGATTTGGGCGCATGGAATAGTATGCATTGTCACACTTGTAGTTGTGGTGGTACTGTCATTTGTAGCTCTGGCAGGGGTAATGGGTTGTGCAAGCTGCAGAGGCCTCCTGAGGACGTGTCTGGCGCTTATGTTTTTTACAAATTAAGCACTGCTTTAATATATAGTTATCAGGAATGTCAATGTTTTTTCATTTTTTTACAGCTTGAGAAATGTTATAGCTTGTCTCAAAATAGAATCTGACTACATTATGGAATTGCATAGTAGAGATGAGGGTTTTGCGAGACTACAAGTCACCCAAATAAATATACAACCGGCATTACAGCCAATGAGCAAAACCACTTCAGTCAAAGGCAGAAAATGAAAATAAACACAAACTAAATTCATGAGGGATGGAACCCCCAAGTCAAAGATTATGTTTCTACCAAGTTGACCGAAAAAATGGCGCTGCCAGTAGTCTACTAAATGTAATATAGAAAATAAACATTTTGTGCAGGCGTTTGAATATCAGCAATGGGGTTATGTCGACCAACGTCTGCCTTAGGTAAGCAATGTACCCGTTTATTGCAGCTGCGAAGTTATTGAGACGGCTCTTGGGCTAGCTGACTTGGAAGGAGGCAGAGACAACAAAACTGGTTCCATCGGTCGGCCACCAACAACGCTGAAACCACAGTCACAAAGATTCTTAAGAAGGTTGAGGTTCATTAGTGCATAGAGGGTGGCAACAAACAAGAACAAAATAGTTAGATGTTCTGAATATTAATGGCATGTTTGCTACCATTTTTGTTATTTTTTGCTAGTAACTTTAGCACGTTGTTTTCTGCTGAAAGGGTATGCACGACTCTATTCAAATGTAGGTTTTCTCATAGTTAACAGTGTGTTTTTAACATTTAGTAAACATGTCACTCCATTTCTCAGTTCATGTTACTAAATGCACTACAGAGTCATATATAGCCATTGTATTTTCTTATAAATCATGTGAAGAATTACATTTGTTAGTGTTTTGCATGCGCATGTTGATTTTCTTGGGCTTTACATCTACACTTCCCATCTTCCGATGCAAACACCATCCAGTAAAATAAATGGTAGAAATGCCTTTTAAGGATCACTATCACGCCAATAAATCTGAATCTACTTTTTCCAGAATAATACATTGCTTTTTATTACACTTTATTCACATTTTTATATGTTGTGATCTAAGGGCTTCATTTGCAACATTTATTTTTACGCTGTGGCGGCACTAAAACAACTCCAAACCTACAAAGTAACACTAGAGTCCTCTAGCATCACTTTTCACCCTTGGGCACCAGCTACCTGCAATGATATGCAAGGTAGGCGTTTCCAGGCAAAAAGTTATGCAGAACTGCTCAGAGCAGGTGGTAATCGTGACACAGGCCTTTTGTCTATGGGTGCCAGCAATGCATGACTTTGGTGCCACAGATGTGTCAGAATTTCTGACACATCTGTGAAAACCTGCACCATAGAGCACTGTGTTGTTAATACAGTGCATCCATGGCGTTGTTAGGTGGTTGAAGGACAGCACCAGAAATCTGACGTATCGGAGGTGATGCGTCAGATTCTTGTAAATGAGGCCCATAGTTTTCAGAGTAAGTGGAGTAAATGTGACAGATAAACTGCTGCGGTCAACCCCGACTGTGATAAAAGCTGTGGTTCGCTCTGAACAGACAGGCAATTGTGCATTTCGGTCAGATATATTTTGTAGCAAGTTTAAATCAATGCCTTGTGGATTTAAGCCTAATGTTTTAAGAAACAATTGAAGTTTTAGGTATTTACCGAAATCCCTAGCAAAATGTGCACCAATAATATATTTTTATGTGCAATCCTATTCCCTGATATATGTTGTCCATTTTTTGGATATTTCAGGGTGTGCAATATGAAAATGTACATTTGCACATTCACTATTCTTTTAAATTTTTTCTTCAAAAGGAACATATTTTTCACCAGCCCATCGCTAAAATTAAAAGCTACACTCTCCCCATTACTTTATCCTGGAAAAATAGTATACTTCTGTTTTATTGAGAGTAGTTTTGAATGTGCCTCCATAGTATGACATTATCTGAAAAAGTGTTTGTGAAGATCCACAGTCCTATGACTCTGTGAGTGTTCCACTACCTGGACATCTTCTTTTTCACCACCTCTGGTAAACATCATACTCTCATGGTCAAACATACTACTAGGTTATCCATTGTACTAAGATCAATTTGCACACTTATGTGTATTTAATTCAGTACTTGAGCATTTATGCCCAAGTTTTTTTCTTGCACACTGAATGTAAGCTTACACTTGATAATTGTTAATGATGTCTGCAGTGAAAAGTGTAACAAGGGAGCAAGGGCCTGATGTTCTAAGTTTATCAATTGTTGCAAACGTTCTAATTCAGGATTTGTGAACATTAAGGGGGTCATTCTGACTCCCGCCGGGCGCGGTCACCGCGCGCCCGGCGGGAGCCGCCAAAATACCGTACCGCGGTCGGAAGACCGCGGTGGGTATTTTGAGGTTTCCCCTGGGCTGGCGGGCGGCCTCCAAAAGGCCGCCCGCCAGCCCAGGGGAAACCGTCCTTCCCACGAGGAAGCCGGCTCGTAATCGAGCCGGCGGAGTAGGAAGGTGCGACGGGTGCTACTGCACCCGTCGCATATTTCACTGTCTGCTAAGCAGACAGTGAAATACAAGCGGGGCCCTCTTACAGGGGCCCCTGCAGTGCCCATGCCATTGGCATGGGCACTGCAGGGGCCCCGCGACACCCCCTACCGCCATCCTGTTCCTGGCGGGCGAACCGCCAGGAACAGGATGGCGGTAGGGGGTGTCAGAATCCAACGGGCAGTGGTAAACCGGCGGGAGACCGCCGGTTTACCCTTTCTGACCGCGGCTGAACCGCCGCGGTCAGAATGCCCTCGGGAGCACCGCCAGCCTGTTGGCGGTGCTCCCGTCGGTGGCCGCCAGGGTCAGAATGACCCCCTAAATGTTTTTTTCTAATGAACTATTTCCATTTTAGGAGTCAGAAACGTTTTCTCACCTCCTAAAATGGGATTCTGAATAGATAATAATCCAGTATTTAGAAGAGGCATGCTGTAGGCATCCATTGCGAATACTGAATCAGTATCTTATTTATTAATGTTGTGTGACCAAAATACAGTCACAAAACATTGATATTTTACCGAAACTTCAAAGCAGAATATAATGTAATCACAAAAAGGCAAGGGGTATTTTTTAAACCCTTTCCCCTTTGTGAATGTAAAAAAACAGATTTTCAAAGAGCAGAGGGAACGCTGCCAACTATTAAACAAAAAAAAGGAAAACTTTTGTTTTTAAACACAGTCGTGTTCTGTTAAGGAAAATGGGCTTCAGTAAAAAGGAAAACGTTTGCTTTATTACAAAAGCAATTACAGACATGATGGACTTTCTGATGCCCACAGGCCGCCATCCCTGCAAAGGGCTCCATTCTACTTCATTATATGCGTGAGATAGGTCGGATTCTGACCTACTGTAGCTCAGAATATTAAGATCTGGCCTACAAGTACATAGATCGGTACTTAAAATTAAGTATTTTGCGACCAGTAAATAGTACCTGTAGGTCCAAGTTTCTTGGCAGGCATAGGTCAAGACAAATCCAGTTCTTTAAAGGATTTGTTGTTGCTCCAGTAACAATTCCTATCCTTCAAAGTCAGCTTATCTCTGCTTATCTGACAGTCAGACTGAGCGCTGTAGACACATCATTCTATTTGACCTCACCCATCAGTCCTGGCTGGGGAAAGCAGCATACATTAAAGTAAACACATTACAATACGTATCCCTACCAAATTGATTTAAAAGAGATGAAGGTGAAAGGCTAGAGATGTATGAAATAATTCTTCACAAAAAGTGTTTGTGAATTCCTCACTGGATTTTTGCAGTCTTCAATTTTGCGATGTGACTTATGTACTAATAGGTCGTAACTACAAAATGTCCAAGAGCAGGGGCTCACAGAATGACCTACCTAATTAATTTTAATTAGGCATGTTGTTATTTTTTACCTCAAGTGATTGACATCACACTCAAGGATGTAGCCTGTATGGAACAGTGGACCACTATATCTGTTTGCATTTCCCAAAAATAAGCTTTTTTTTGGACAGCTCTGTGTTTATTAAAGGAGCCTGTTGATTTAAACAGACATACCGTTTGGGAATTCATCAGGTAGAGGATCGAGTGGTCTCCTGGATCACTACCTGCTCCCCAAGAAGCCTTTTGACATGGTTCCCAAAGTAGAAGCCCACATATCACCAACACATATTACAAATCTACTAATTCCCCTAGTCCCCAGAGAGTGAGAAACAATTCACACTTAACTACAAAAAGCTAGCACCCTATGTCCGAAGTTGAAAACTGTATTTGGCACATAGCTCTTTTGCCTTCCAGATTCACTTCTTATCTTTTTAGGTCTCACTTTTGACACAGATTTACCTGGCTTCCTATACCACTGTTTCTAAAAACTATTCATACATTACATGCAAACATAGAAAGGCATTAGGTCCCATTTCCAAATAATATTGAAAACTTCACGACACTGGTCTAAGTCTTGGCATTCAAAACAATTGATTATTAAAAATGCTACGTTAATGAATGTTTTAAAAAAATTATAATTTCCTGTCGAAAGCATATTGTGGCCAAACTTAGGTTGTGGCATGTTTTGTTTCTTTACTTTAACGGGATATGCTTGCAATAAAAATAAAGATAAATAAAAACAAAAATGTAACCATTGCACCACCTTGCCAATGCCAGACCTGTTGACTTTGTCAGTTCTTGCTTGATGTATGTACTCCACATTGGCAACATCTCTAAAGCAAACGTTAGTGACTCCCCTCTATTATCTTGCTACCAGTCATCTGATACAGAAACCTACTGTTTGAACACTTTATTAAACCACATATATAACCAAAAATGAATAAATAAGCCCATGTCCAAAAACCCACACCTACATCATGTATGCAGTGGTATGCTATTTAGATGTATGCACCAACATACATCCAGATAACAACAATTAACGCATTGGCAAAGCCAGTCATTCTTTTCTTTGGGACCAGTTGGTTTTGCCAATGTCTTAGGTGATGCTGTATAGCACAAACAAGATGCTCTGAAGCATGCCAGAAAGTAAAAAGCGAAAAAGAAAAGGTGCAATTTTGTAGGTGTGTGCATGAGTGATGATGTCATTACACAATCAAGCCTACAAAATGACGCAGGTGCCATTTTTTTATTTACTGATCTGAGATGGATTGAAAAATAAAAAAAATGAAAAAGAAATAAGGCAAAAAAGTGTTTTTCTTAAAAGGTAGTGGGGCTGGCAGCAAATTGCTGCCAGCCACACCTACAAAAATAATAATACAAACAAATCATATACAAAAGAAAGACTGTGGGCCTGGAGGGCAACGGAGGAACTGCTTGGGAGAAGCACTAGCTCGTAGGCCGGGGTGGGGAACAGCAGCATAGATGGGACAGCAGTGCAGGGAGTTGGGATGAAGCAAACCGACAAGAAAGCAGCAGAGGGAGTGGAGAAAGCAGGGAGTTTGGCAGAGGTACGAAGCACAAGAGAGAGAGAGAGAGCTTGAATCACAAAGGAAACAGCACCACAAAGCGACAGAGTTGTTGTTTGGTAGGAGAGGAGCACAAGGGGGAGAGAGACAGAAAACTGATGCACTCTAATTGGCAACACCCCCATTGCCCTTGTATATACATCATCTCCATCGTTCTCTTCATCTGAAGAACCCTCTCCTTCTCCTAAGCTATTCACTTGTGGTAAAGTTTTCAATCCCTTACAAGGTAGAGGAATGTGAATCCGGATTGTTTATCAAGATTACCGATAGAGAATACCAGTGTTGAGGATGATGAAGATTGGTTGGTGGCAGATATTTGTGACACGAAAATCAAGGCAATATCAGAGGACGTATGGAAGGCTGCTGTTGCGGAAGACGTAGACATGCAAGTGTTGAAGGGTAAACTTGAATAAACCATGGCACGAGTTGGATGAAAGTGTGAATAAGTTGATGAACTACAAGAATGTTTGGTCAGAGTTATCTGAACAAGAAGGAGTGGTGAGAAGAGGAGACAGACTGGTTGTACCTAGCAGTTTAAGGAAGCAGGTGTTGGAAATTATGCATGAGGGACATGGTGGCATGTCAGCCATGAAGAGGAATGTGAGAGAACATTTTTGGTGGCTAGGTATGGACAGAGATGTTGAGCGGTTTTTTAGAAACTGATTGAGTTGTGCTTGCAGTGACAAAACACATATGGGTGAGAAAGTTCTGGTTACCCCGATACCATTTCCAAGTGAACCATGGATTTGGCGGCAGCAGAAAATATTATGCTTTAGTAATGATGGATTATCACTCTAAGTGGCCGGAGGTAGGTGTGTTTAAAGATGTTAAATCTGGAACTGCCATTGAGTTTTGTGAAGAGGTATGGAGAAGGGAAGGGTATCCTGAGATTTTAATCACAGATAATGGTCCTCAATCCACGTCTAAAGAGTTTTGTAATTATTTAGAAAGTTGTGGTGTCAGACATATTAAGACAGCGGTAGCCCATCCTAGGGAAAATGGTCTGGTGGAAAGGTTTAATAGAGTGTCAAATGAGAATGTACAGCTGTCACTTCAAAGTGGTTTGGATTGGAGAAAGGAGATTAAAAATCTGCTACGGAAAAGATGCCACAGCTGTGGCATATTTTCAGTGGCGACGAGGGTGGGATCCAGTTCTTACCCTGGCGATATTTGATGGTCGACGTTTCAAGAAGAACAGAGGAGTTCATTTCACGGAAACCCGGTGTTCAGGAACAAATACATGTACTTCGTTACGAACGAATGGCCAATGGAAGGAAACTTTTGATTAGTAGATATTTACCTCCATAATTTTTGTGCTGATTCGTTATCGCGCGCTCGTATGTTATTTTCTTTCAACTGCAAGAGCCTTTGCACGCGCGTGCAGACATTAACTTTGTTACAGTCTTCGTGTTCACAAACACTGGCGCTGTGCCATGGTGACGTGCACTATTATTGTTTGGAGCATTGCTTAGCAACATTTCCTGAAACACATGGGTCTTTTCTTGCGCGTCATCAGGAATGTGCCTTACCGTGGCTGACGCTGATTTCTGAAACGACGTGGAGCCGCTGAAAAACACCAGGAACTGCTGCGCACTAACACTGTGCCGTATTGACGTTATGATTGAAAGTTCCTTACTTCCTGCAATGCTTGTATCTTTGCTGGCGCGTCACTGAGGAATGGGATGACATTGTTTTTTTTTTTACAAAACGATGTAGAGTGGCAGGAGAAAGACATTAAGAGTTGCTTACAGGAACTTGTTTCCTAAAACGACGTGAAGCTGTTGAAGGAAAACATTGTCTACAGAAGCTGGGTGATGTTATCACTGAATGGCTGGTGCATGTTTTAAACAGTTAACAAAGGAAAAAATATATATATTCCTGTAGCAGAGCTGCCCACTAACTGCCCAGATTGTCCCTTCAAAAATCCACATTCCAAGGTTCCAAAATTCCATCATGCAATACAACACTAATGAAGTGATTAAACAAAAAAAAGTAGCTTCCCCAAAAGTGAGCAGTAGAAGGCTAGAAGTCAGAGGATATGAGGGATGGTAAAGAGTGTATGCTCCGTGATACAGACAAACACAAGGACAATCTGAAACAATTGAGGCTATAGAATAGGAAGAAAACAAATGCAAGTGACATTAAAGCCGCCAGCTAGAGGTAAGCAATAGGTGGGCTGTAAGCCCCTGGGAGTTCTTGGTAAGGCCACCGTAGGTCTTTTGCAACCTGACAGCTTGTGATGTCTGGTTGACTTGACCTAAAAATACATTAAAATACATACTTTTTCCTAGACATGATGTCTGCCTAATTAAAACAATATATATTTTTCTAACTAGACTAACCCCTAAAATGGTCCCCACTTTTCCAGAGATTACAGTCCATTCAGAGTATCACTGCCCCACTGAGAGTCACCCATGGGATGCGACAGGCCACCAATAGTCGTAGCATGTAATATGAATGCAGTGCTGTATGCCCTTTTTCATCCTTCAGATTCCATTGTGCTAGCATTAAAACAATAGTCCTTTTTCTGTATCACAGTCCCTTACAGTAAGAACTAAACCTTATTGAAAATCAAAACCTTTTGACGCGTTTGAAAGTTGAGGTAATGTTTCAGAAACAGCCAAGGAACAGAAAGCCCACATCCATGGTATCGGAAGGTAAACACAACTTTGAATCATTTCAGAGCTAGTCATTCCTTCAGGCTTCTCATTACTCCCGTCTGCATATGCAGGAGTGATTTATGTGAATGTGTACATGAACACAATGTATTTATATGTGTGCATGCATCGCATAGAAGCTAAACATATTGGTTTGACACTGTGGGGGTCATTACAACATTGTCGGTAAAAGCCGCTTACCGCCGTGCAGAAGACCGCCAATACACTGCCGCGGCCGCGGAATTCCGCCACAGCTATTATGGCACACATCTCGGAATCCGCCGAAATTCAGTCACCCACACAAGTCCGCCACACCAAAGGTCAGTGTTAAACTGGCGAAAACAAAACCTCCACCTCCACGCCAACAGAAACACGCCCATGCTATTACGACCCACGAATCCACACGGCGGTCTTTCAACCGCGGTATTCCATTGGCGGTACACACCGCCGCGCTCAAAATACACACACATCTCCAAAACACCGCCACATTGGACAATTCCAAATACACACACCTGATACACATTCAAACAACACTCCCACACACCCAATTCAATATAAAACACACACCCACATCACCCACAAACCCCTACGACCAAAAATTAGTCACGAAGGCCAGAGAGACAGCACTGATTAGACAATCTCACCACACAGAGTCACACAACACCATCACCCACACACCATCCATGCACAAAACACCACACACCACTACACATAACTACACTCATCACCACATACACCACCTCACACATCACACACACCACCCCATGGCATGCCAAAGACACCCCGCTTTACTGTCATGGTGGAGGAAATCCTACGGGTAGAGCCACAGCTATTTGGCTCACAGGTGCAGCACACCTCCATAGCCAGGAAGATGGAGCTATGGCGCAGAATAGTCGACAGGGTCAACGCAGTGGGACAGCACCCAAGAAATCGGGAGTACATCAGGAAGAGGTGGAATGACCTACGGGGGAAGGTGCGTTCAGCGGTCTCCAGGCACAACATCACGGTACAGCGGACTGGCGGCGGACCCCCACCTCCTCCCCCACAACTAACAACATGGTAGGAGCAAGTCTTGACCATCATGCATCCAGAGGGCCTCGGAGGAGTCGGTGGAGGAATGGACACTGGTAAGTCTAATCTTAACTATCACATCCCCCACCCTACCTGCATGCT
Source organism: Pleurodeles waltl (assembly GCF_031143425.1). NCBI lineage: Eukaryota > Metazoa > Chordata > Amphibia > Caudata > Salamandridae > Pleurodeles > Pleurodeles waltl. The sequence continues at coordinate 992,287,130 of NC_090445.1, read as the reverse complement.
ATCACACACCCCCACCCTCACCCCCTCCCCTATCACCCCAAATCCTCAATAATGTACTAATAACACAAACCACTCATCCCAACACCAAGCCCTGCATGACACAACTAAGCATGGTCACCCCTCACCAAAGCATGCTCACTGCACATACCCAGAACAACCCCCTAACCATCATCACACAAGCCCCCACACAGGAAAGCTAGCACTGGGGTACACAAACACCCACCCATTGCACACCATGACACACACACATGCAATAATCATGCTTTTATGCCCCTGCAGGATCACAAAGGACCGTCACCACACCGGAGGGTCCAGACATCTGCACTCCACCCACAGAAGAGGCCCACAGTGACAATAGCAGCTCTGCCCTACTGGAGCCTGATGACCAGCCTGGACCATCGTGGGCCTCGGGACAGTCGGTTCCCCTTGCACAGGCACAGCCCAACACTGACCTTCCACCCTCTGGTAACACCAGCACAGCACCCACCCAGCGGGCCCAAACCTCCGTACCCAGGACAGGTCAATCAGCTGTGTGTCCACCACTACAGGGAACCCTGGATAACCCACCACCCCAACAACAACAGGGACCTGGGGGCAGTGGTAGTGGGCACACGGTTCAGGGGACGGAGGGACAGGAACACAGGGGAACTGGGAGGGCTGCTGTGTGACAGGGGGCGGACAGGCCAAGTGAACCCACTCTCCACGAGGCCCTCTCCTCCATCATGGGAGCATACCACCATTCCCAGGAGACGATGGCGACGGTCCTGGTCAAGTTTCAGGAGACCCAGCGCCTGCAGGAGGAACAGTATTTGGGGTTCAGGGAGGAGCTCAGGACCATCAGCTCCACCTTGGGCACCATCGTAGGGGTGCTGAAGGACATACAGCAGACCTTGAGGGACACCGTGGCACTCCAAGGGGCCCCTGACACTAGCCAGGACGATGAACTGCCCACCACCTCCGCCGGCGCTAGTGGACAGGACGCCCCGCCACAGGACCACCACACCAGCACCCCACCCCCTGCAGACGGACAACCACCACGCAAGGGGTCCCTGAAATCCAGGAACAGGACAGAGCAAGATGGCAAGACCCCCGCCAGGAAATGAGACCACCCTGATTGTCCCCCCACTGTCCCACTTTGTTACCCTGTCCATACTTAAACTGCCCCAGCTCCACTTCCTATGCCCAGATGGGCAGTGCACCTGTGAGACTAATAGACTGGACTCTGCCATGGATATTCCTCCACCATCACCCATCACCATTTTACAACCCCTCTCCATTTTTGAGCACTTAAATGAACACCCTTGAACCACAAAACATTCTGGAGTCAGTCTATGATATAGTAAAATGTATTATCAATGACAGTGTCAAAATGCTTTTTTAGTTGTTAAGGCAACATACCAATGTCACACATCACAAGTCCTTGAAGGATGCATGCAGATGACACACGTTGGTAACCACACCTGTGAAACCGTAATGGAAAGGAACAACTCAGTTACCAAATAATCCCAGTAAATTACACACAGGATAGAGTAAGACGTGTGACAGTGAATGTAATGTAAAAAATGAAAATGTTCTCACCTGTGTGTCACTGGAAATATTGCTGTATGACTGACTACCTGTTGTCGTTGTCTTCTTCCTCAGATTCCTCCTCATCACTGTCCACAGGCTCCACAGGCTCCACAGCTGCCACAACACCGTCATCTGGACCATCCTCCTGCAGAAAAGGCACCTGGCATCGCAAAGCAAGATTGTGAAGCATTGAGCAGGCGATGATGATCTGGCACACCTTCTTTGGTGAGTAGAATAGGGAACCACCTGTCATATGGAGGCACCTGAACCTGGCCTTCAGGAGCCCGAAGGTGCGTTCGATCACCCTCCTAGTCCGCCCATGGGCCTCATTGTAGCGTTCCTCTGCCCTGGTCCTGGGATTCCTCACTGGGGTCAATAGCCAGGAAAGGTTGGGGTAACCAGAGTCCCCTAATAGCCACACACGGTGCCTCTGGAGTTGACCCATCATATCAGGGATGCTGCTATTCTGCAGGATGTAGGCGTCATGCACTGAGCCAGGGAACATTGCATTTACCTGGGAGATGTACTGGTCTGCCAAATAGACCATCTGTACATTCATCGAATGATAACTCTTACGGTTCCTGTACACCTGTTCACTCCTGTGGGGGGGGGGCAGAGCTACATAGGTCCCATCAATAGCACCTATGACGTTGGGGATATGTCCAAGGGCATAGAAGTCACCTTTCACTGTAGCCAAATCTTCAACCTCAGGGAAAATGATGTATCTCCTTACGTGTTTCAGCAAGGCAGCCAACACTCTGGACAGCACGTTGGAAAACATAGGCTGGGACATCACTGATACCATGGCCACTGTTGTCTGAAAAGACCCACTTGCAAGGAAATGGAGCACTGACAGCACCTGCACGTCAGGGGGGATTCCTGTGGGATGGCGGATTGGTGACATCAGGTCTGGATCCAGCTGGGTACATAGTTCCAGGATTGTGGCACGGTCAAACCTGTAGGTCACAATTAAATGTCGCTCCTCCATTGTCAACAGGTCCACCAGCGGGCGGTACACCAGAGGATTCCGCCATCTTCTCAAATGTCCCAGCTGAGAGCGCCTAGGAAGGACAACAGCGAGGATCGAGTCAACTTTTTTCCAGGTATGTACCCACAGCTACACAGAACACAACACCAAACACAAAACCCTTCCTGTATGTGTGTTGAGTGTGGGCCTAGCTATGTGTGACGCAGTAGTAAATGAAGCCATGTGGGCCCCTGAAATGGCAGCTGCCTGACCTCTAAACTGGGACAATGGGATTGTGGGGTAACTGCGTTGCCATTGCACACCGTCGCGGTAGGCGGTCGTAGACCGCGGCGCAATGCTGCATTGGTTAACATTGGACCCTATGGGTCCCACGAGCCAATGAGGAAGTGCGCCGGCGGTGATGATACGCACCGTCGCAGACATCACCGCCACAGACATCACCGCCATTTTCTATCTGTTCAATCACTAGATAACTGATCTTCGACCGGGGAGGACCTACACTGCAAGTACTGCTGTGACCTCGGTCTGGAAGCGACAATGGCTGCTGCGCCTGGGGAAAGGGCCCCTGCCCTCACTGCTCAGGAGTGGAGAAACTGGTAGACGGGGTCCTCCCCCAGTACACGCTACTCTACCGTCCTCCAGACCAACAGGTTAGTACACAGGTAGCACGTTGTATGGGCTAGGCCTGGGTGGAGAGGGCTGGTTGTAAGAGGGAAGGGGGCAGAGTTCAGGGAACATTAATGCATGTGAATGAATGTGCCACATGGCTAGGGTAGGGAGGGGGGCCATGCACATTGACGGTGCGGTTGTTAATGACTTCTCTTCTTCCCTTGTGCATGTCATGTAGGTCAGTGCCCACCAGAAGAAGGACATTTGACATGCCATCGCCAAGGACGTCCGGACCCGGGGGTCCACCAGAGACGGGGCACCCACTGCCGGAAAAGATGGGACGACATTCGCCGCTGGAGCAAGAAGACGGCGGAGGCTCAGCTGGGGATGGCCTCCCAGCGTGGGAGGGGTGCCCGTCGAACCATGACCCCCCTGATGTTCAGGATCCTGGCAGTGGCCTACCCTGAGTTGGATGGGCGCTTGAGGGCATCACAGCAGACACAAGGAGGTGAGTACAACCTCATTCTGCTGACTTTGCGTGCAGTGGAGGGGTCTGGGTGGGGGAGGAGGCCTGTGGGTGTACCTAGGCCAGGCAGAAATAGGTAGACTAGGCCCCTCCGTAATGCAGGCCATGTGGCACCCTACCCCACCACAGTAGAGTGCCATGTACAGGTATAGATGCCCCTGTGGCATCCATGTGTGCAGATGTCCACCATAGCCATGTAGGCCAGATCCCAGGAATTGCATCTGTAGAGGCCAGGAGCACGGCGTAGTGCAGAGGGCTGCTGTGTCTGTATTGTCCGCCAACGGTCGCGGTATGCCATGCACTCAACCTGTCTTTCTTCTGTCTCCCCCCCACCCCTTTTTGTGCTCTCCCTGTTCTTTTATGCATCAGCATCATCAGGCGGAGGTACAGTGGGACCGGAGCACGAGGGAGCTGCATCACACATGGCCATGGAGGGCCACACCACGGACTCAGAATGCACCAGTGGGACGGAGGGCGATGGGAGCTTCACGTCGGCCACCGGATCACCAACCAACGACACGGACTCGTCCGCCGATGGGAGCTCCCTTGTGGTGGCGGCACCATCTGTGCGCCCCACTTCTACAGGTACAGCCGCCACCTCCCCTACCAGCACCGCCCTCCCAGCAGCCACTCAGCGTTCGCACGTGCCCGCTCACCCAGGAGGGTGGGCATCACCTTCGCCCCAGGCACCTCAGGCCCTGCCCCAGTCCCCCCTGCTGCCCTCAGAGAGGATTCCATTGACCTCCTCAGGTCACTCACTGTTGGGCAGTCTACCATTGTGAATGCCATCGAGGGTGTCGAAAGGGAGTTGCAACATGGTAATGCATTCCTGGAGGGCATTCATTCTGGTCAGGCTGTCCTTCAGCGAACCCTGCAATCTCTGGCCTCAGCACTGATGGCAGCCATTGTCCCTGTGTCTAGCCTCCCCCCTCCAACCTCCTCCACCCAGACCCAATCCCCTGTACCCCAGCCTATCCCAAGCACACCATCAGACCAGCATGCACACACCTCAACACACAAAAGTAGCTCAGGCAAACATATGCACCACACAACCCACATGCACACACAGAAGCATCACCCACTTGCAGACACAGTAACATCCACTGCCTCCACTGTGTCCCCCTCCTCGTCGTCTCCCTCCTCCCTCCCAGTGTCGTCTACACTCTCACCTGCATGCACTACATCTACAGGCACTAGGACTCGCAGCAGTACACCCAGCACCACACCCCTCTCACCTGCACTCACCAACTCCACTCCCATTTACACGTCCCCTGTGTCCTCTCCCAGTGTGTCTGTGACGCCCCCTCCCAAAGTACACAAACGCGGGCACCCACACACCCAACATCCATCCACCTCACGACAGCCTCCAGTACCTGCACCTGCACCCAAAACACCTAAAGTGACACCTCCTACAACCACCTCCTCTTCCTCCACTCCCAGACCCCCTCCAACTACCCACCCCAGTGTTCGTCAGAAACTGTCCCTGTATAAAGTTGACCTTTTTGCCCCCCCCTCCAATTCATCAGTCTGTCGTAGCGCCTCAGCCAAAAAGCCTCCAAAACCAGTGGTGCCTGTTCAAGGTGTATGGAGTGCACCGGCCACCAGGGCAGGCAGTGTGACCCGGAACCAAGGCACTGGCAGCCCACCCCCTGTAAAGGCTCTGAAATTGGAAAGTGGGCGACGGGACCCTGTGAAGACTCCTGGAGGCAAAACAACTCACAGGGGTCCCAGGGGGATTGCAGAGTCAGCTGTGACTCCTCCAAAGGTGGGGAAGGGCCAGAGGAAGTCTGCACAGCCTAGTGTGAGCAGCACGGTGGAGAAGGGCGGCATCCTTCCCGGCGGTCGGGACGCCACCGCCAGCACCGTCGTCACTGGTCAGGAGACCACCGCCACCGCCGGAGTCATTGCCCAGGAGGGCCCAAGTATCGTCACTGGTCAGGAGACCACCGCCAGAGTCATTGCCCAGGAGGGCCCAAGTATCGTCACTGGTCAGGAGACCACCGCCAGAGTCAGTGCCCAGGAGGGCCCAAGTATCATCACTGGTCAGGAGACCACCGCCAGAGTCATTGCCCAGGAGGGCCCAAGTATCGTCACTGGTCAGGAGACCACCGCCACCGCCGGAATCATAGCCCAGGAGGGCCCAAGTATCGTCACTGGTCAGGAGACCACCGCCGGAGTCATAGTCCAGGAGGGCCCAAGTATTGTCACTGGTCAGGAGACCATCGCCGGAGTCAGTGCCCAGGAGGGCCCAAGTATCGTCACTTGTCAGGAGACCACCGCCACCGCCAGAGTCATTGCCCAGGAGGGCCCAAGTATCGTCACTGGTCGGGAGACCACCACCGGAGTCAGTGCCCAGGAGGGCCCAAGTATTGTCACTGGTCAGGAGACCACCACCAGAGTCATTGCCCAGGAGGGCCCAAGTATCGTCACTGGTCAGGAGACCACCGCCACCGCCGGAGTCAGTGCCCAGGAGGGCCCAAGTATCGTCACTGGTCAGGAGAACACCGCCGGAGTCAGTGCCCAGGAGGGCCCAAGTATCGTCACTGGTCAGGAGACCACCGCCAAAGTCATTGCCCAGGAGGGCCCAAGTATCGTCACTGGTCAGGAGACCACCGCCGGAGTCATAGCCCAGGAGGGCCCATGTATCGTCACTGGTCAGGAGACCACCGCCGGAGTCAGTGCCCAGGAGGGCCCAAGTATCGTCACTGGTCAGGAGACCACCGCCGGAGTCAGTGCCCAGGAGGGCCCAAGTATCGTCACTGGTCAGGAGACCACCGCCGGAGTCAGTGCCCAGGAGGGCCCCGGCTGCCTCAGCCCCGCTGGGCAATGAGGGAACGTCATGCCACACACCAATACCCAGTCCAGAGAACGTCATGCCACACACCAATGCCCAGTCCAGAGAACGTCATGCCACACACCAATGCCCAGTCCAGACACCGCCATGGTAAAGCACCGCTGAACAGTCCAGAACCACCATGGCAAAGCACAGCTGAACAGTCCAGACACTGCCAGGTAAAGCACCGCTGAACAGTCCAGAACCGCCATGGCAAAGCACAGCTGAACAGTCCAGAAACCACCATGGTAAAGCACTGCTGAACAGTCCAGACACCGCCATGGTAAAGCACCGCTGAACAGTCCAGAACCGCCATGGCAAAGCACCGCTGAACAGTCCAGACACCGCCATGGCAAAGCACCGCTGAACAGTCCAGAACCGCCATGGTAAAGCACCGCTGAACAGTCCAGAACTGCCATGGCAAAGCACCGCTGAACAGTCCAGACACTGCCATGGTAAAGCACCGCTGAACAGTCCAGACACCGCCATGGTAAAGCACCGCTGAACAGGGCATGCACCGGGGAAGAATGAAAAGGCCGCCACTTCAAGCATCATTATCCCATGTGCAGGTGGGACAGTGACGGGACAGGAACTTCCACGGGGAGACTAATCCAGTCTGGCCACCAGTCCCCCTCCAGAACCAGTGGAGGCTGTTATCTACTTGCGAAACTGTGGCTTTGCACTCCCCAGGATGGTACAGTGGGCAAACCACCCACTGTAGAGACTTGAGAGACTGTGGCTTTGCGCTCCCCAGGATGGTACAGTGGGCAAACCACCCACTGTAGAGACTTGAGAGACTGTGGCTTTGCACTCCCCAGGATGGTACAGTGGGCAACCCACCCACTGTAGAGGCTTGAGAGACTGTGGCTTTGCACTCCCCAGGATCATACAGTGGGCAACCCACCCACTGTAGAGACTTGAGAGACTGTGGCTTTGCACTCCACAGGATGGTACAGTGGGCAACCCACCCACTGTAGAGACTTGAGAGACTGTGGCTTTGCACTCCCCATGATGGTACAGTGGGCAACCCACCCACTGTAGAGACTTGAGAGACTGTGGCTTTGCACTCCCCAGGATACATCAATGGGCATGGAGCCCCGTCGTGGATCTGGCTTTGCACTCCTCCGGCTGAGGTGCCCCACCTTCCCTTCCCCCAGAGGTGCCTGCAGTATTTCGATCTGATGCCCCAGCAGTGTTCTCTCCGTTTGTGGACAGGTATCTTTTGTGGGCCTCGCCCATGCATTTTTGGACTAGTGGTGCACGGACATTGATATGTGCATATCTGCACTACTTCTCGGAATGTATATACTTTTGTATGATTTTCTAATATATGTGTATATTTTTGAGACATGTATATTGATACATTACAATGTTTGGACTGATTTCGTTTTGTCTTTGCATTCTAACGGGGGGGTTGTGGGTTGTTACTGTGATTTTTGTGAATGCATTGGTGTGTGTGTTGTAATATGTGTGGGTGGGGTGGGGGTGGGGGTGTTGCGTGTGTGTCCCCCTAACTTTTGCCTCCCCCCTCCCCTATGTCATAGGTGCAGTACTCACCGTTGTCGTCGCCGGTGCAGGCGTTGCTCTTCGTAGATGAGTAGGAATACAAGGGCCGGTAGGATTTGGAGTTCCGGCTCCACGGAGTCCTCCTTCCTCATGGGATGTGTTCAGGTGAGCGTTTTCCCATTGCAAAAGCTGTTTCCGCCGTGTTTTTATCCACGGTGAATCCGCCCCGGAAAAGGTGGCGGATTGGTAGGTTGTGATACTATGGGCGGTACATTGTCTTCCGCCTGTCTGTTGGCGGTGACCGCCACGCTGCTTGTCTGTACCGCCGTGGTGGGCGGTGTGTTAAAGTGGCTGTCTTTGTTGGCGGTTTCCGCCAGGGTCATGATTCCCTTTTTTTGTCCGCCGGCCTGTTTGCGGACTTACCGCACCTTTAACACCATCCGCCAGGGTTGTAATGACCCTCTGTGTGTGTTTAACCTGTGTGTAGAACAGTAGATCTCCAGTGGATCCCCAAGAGAAGCTGCAGAAACAGACCGATTCAACCATATGCATTGTATTATCTTAACAGAGGCTTCCACTTCAGTCTCTACTCATTTGCAGTGACTTTTTCTATAACTACAAACAGAAAAAACATCTGCACTTCCTTCTGTTTACCACATTATTTAGAGCCCATCAGAACGAAGTCTGGTGCTTTTTAATGTTTTAAGTTCATGAACTACTAAACATGAGGCTTTTAAGAATGTTTTTAATGTTTCACACCCACGTCTCTTGGCTAACTAAACGTAGCTGCAATGCATTACACTTACTGTGATTATTTTCCTGTTCAAGTGCTGGTTATGCAAGGACCTTTGTATCCTCTTGCTGCGAAGCTAGGGTCTACTGTTTCCCTCTGCCACCCCAAATTCTTAAGCATTATGCAGGAGGCCACCTTATGTGCCCAGTAAACATATGAGCTCTGTTTTCCTTATGTTCCTGTCACTGCCTTTGTGATGTCTCAGGCCAGTGGTCGCAAAGGCAGTGTCTGGGATCTTAAGGATCAAGCCAGAGGTTGCAGTCGCACCCCCTGGCAACCTATAAATGGCCTCCATGGATGCTCCAGCAATGAGCAGAATGGGAAAAACACTAGTCAGACCCAATACAATGGAAGTGGAAGTAAGATCTGTGAACCTTTCTCAGAAATGAGGAAGAAGGTTTGATAGGCAGTGAAAAGACACATGACTAATAGAGGACGGTGCGAAGAGCACCATTGATATGTATTGGGAAAAGCAAGCAATCAGGCTCCCCTGTATGTAGGATAAAGGTTCTCATTGCCGATTTATTTCTTGGGTGGGTTTCAAGACTAACCTGTTTTATGTAATATAATTTCTGCAATGATGATTGGTTTCTGTCATGTAACATGATTAGTGCTGCCTATCTTTCCAACTTACAATATGTGGAGAGTGGGATTCCCTACTTCCTTAACCCTTAAAATAATTGCTGTTTTCAGGACGTTTGGCAAATGTTTTTTGTGCTAGCAAGAGGCAGACTTCATGTCAGTTCTCTTGTTGACTCTATAGGTTTTTTTGGAGGTTGACTTATATTATCCTTTTGATGACTATAAATTACTGAAATGACTAATCAGTTAACTTTTTTACTTCTATAATGATTCCAAATTTAAATAAACATTCATGGTTTTGATTTTGAACATTATCTGGTGTAAGTTTGAATTGACTTGGTTTATCTCTATACCTGGGTCATCCTCCTTTGAGATTTACACGAGTCCCCTGATTTCACAAATTAGCACCTAAGAATAATAATTTACTGTTGACAATTTTGATAAACAAAATAGCACTAACAGGCGCCCCAGGACACAAGGGAACCCTCAGAGAAGCCCTGCTGTACATCTTTGGAAATGCTATGCTGCCACCAGTTTCTGCCCGTGACTAGGGTAGCACGTCATGCCAGGGGCAATCGTACACTGTCCCACTGCTGTTCCCATGAATTTGGAGCCACTGGAGCAAAGTCTGTGGCACCCCAGAATAGGCAAATCGCAGCTGTGCTCCCAAAACATAACTCTCTCCATCGTTTTTGACCAGGTGGAATAACTATCAAATAGTAAAATCCCAAGTATCAGCTCAATGTATTGCAATGGAGAAGTCAATAATAAGGCCCACGGAAACAACTTTCCCAAATGTTCTCAAGAGTGAACAAATGTGACCATTATTATAATGAATAGATACTGTTCACAGAATTAAGTTAAGATTTGAAAATAGACCTAGCCAAAATATTTATTTTTGTATCAAAATGCAACCTGAAAATTTCGGATTCCATCATGCCACATTATACAGTTCCCATGACAGTTACCTATTGCACATTGTACGCCTTAAAAAGATAATGGCGTACATTTTTGGACATCTTGCATACACATACTGAGAATATGAGGTGATAAATGTAGAAATTATACTATTCATTATTTCACAGGTGCATGCACTCAATATAATTCTGTACAACTTTTTATTATATATTAATCAAGTAGAGTTACTCAGTGGTGAACCAAAAAGAGCCCTGTGTGGCTTTCCTGTGTTTTTGAAGAGCCAAGACAAACCCACAGAATTTGAAGAAGGGCATAGTATGCAACATGACAAGTATGTAAGAGAGCACATATTTTTCTCACCCACCTGTTGCTGTAGTGACCACACAAATACGCCCTTCGGTGTGTTTTTCAATTCGTTTGGCAATTCCCCAACGTAGAAAAGAAATAAGGGGCCTCTCTAGATTACTGGAATAAAATAATATTCGGTTATGATAACTGAAGAATATCGACTTTAAAAATAAAGTACGTGCAATTACCGGCATTTAATGTTTGCTGGTGCCCGCCAGCTGCAAAACCCACTTTTCATATTGCTAATGTGAAAGGTGCTCTTGCACTTCATATGTATGCAAGGATGACTTAATGAAAACATAGTTAGGCTAGACAGCACCATACAACTTGATAGTTAAGAATGAACTCCTTGCTAACTAGTTTCAATTAAGAGATACCATGTTGTTAACCAGATCTCTTAGGAAGGAGATTAAAATAACCTTGCTGTATTTCCATTAAAACGAGATTTGTGTGCTTTTTAATTTTGTGGTGCACGCTATACAAATTAGCCTATACACATAGATCACAAACACCCATAAAGCAGCAAATGGAGAAACAGCACTTGAAATCATAAATATAAGAGTACTTGAGGCATTTGCATTTTGAAGTCTTGCAATGCCAATTTCTTGTGAACAATACACAAAGAGTGGGCTTTACGCACCACCTTCAAATTAACAAAACGTTATTTGTTGTTTAACTACAAACCCAACTTAACCTAAAAAATTGAAGTAGGAAAACATGTACTCATACCTTTAATTTAGAATTTACGCACCACATTCAAATTATTATAATGTGTGCACTTCAATACACAATGTATTAACACATATATATGCACAAGCACATGACACTTATAATTGTGAATAACACATAGGGGGTCATTCTGACTTTGGCGGGCGGCGGAGGCCGCCCGCCAAAGTAACCCTGTCGGAAGACCGCGAGGGTCATTCGACTTTCCCGCTGGGCCGGCGGGCGACCGCCAAAAGGGCGCCCGCCGGCCCAGCAGGAAAGACCCTGCAACAAGGAAGCCGGCTCCGAATGGAGCCGGCGGAGTTGCAGGGGTGCGACAGGTGCAGTGGCACCCGTCGCGATTTTCACTGTCTGCAAAGCAGACAGTGAAAATCTTTGTGGGGCCCCCAGGGGCCCCACGACACCCGTTCCCGCCATCCTGTTTCTGGCGGTGAAAACCGCTGGAAACAGGGTGGCGGGAAGGGGGTCGGAATCCCCATGGCGGCGCTGCTTGGGCCAGGGGAAAACCGGCGGGAAACCGCCGGTTCCCCTTTTCTGACCGCGGCTTTACCGCCGCGGTCAGAATAGCCCGGGAAGCACCGCCAGCCTGTTGGCGGTGCTTCCTCTGCCCTCCGCCCTGGCGGTCAGAGACCGCCAGGGTTGGAATGAGGGCCATAATCTTTTCTCTACGTTATGGTCAAGGGACTTACCCACTGGAGCTATCCAAGAAGCAGAGGGTCTTCTGACTCAACATCTCCCTGCGCTCAACTAGCAGGAATGTCCTATCTCGCTTGATGTTCGATTGGAGGGTCCTCGTGAAGCTAATCTACTTCTTAATGTGGCATCTCCAGGTAATGTAGCTCGTTACTCCCTCCACAAGGTGCAATGTTTACAGCTGGTCACCACTGAAGTCTGAATCCATTTTCCAGCCTTAGTTTACACTCACTATGGCAGACCTTAACAGAGTGGGCGCTCCATCATGTGAGAGTGGATTCTCACATTTACTTTTCCAATACGCCAACGGACTCAACAGGCACTTCCATGGGTTTCTTATAAATACCTCTATATTCACCACATAGAATTGTGAAAAACTCAGAATCTTTTCTCTGCTTTGCAGTCAAGGGACTTACCTATGGGAGTTAACAGAGAAGCTCCCGGCACTCAACCAGCAGGAATATCTCCTCTCACTTGTAGTCCCATTGGAGAGTTCTTGTGAAGCACTCTTTCTACTGAGTGGGGTGTTTACAGTGGGTCACCGCTGCGGTCCATTTCCCAGCCACAGTTTCCATCTGTCACTGCAGACCCTAAAAGAAAGGGTGCTCCGTCACGTGGATTCTCATGTTTACTATTCCGATACTTCAACATCCTTCAACAGACTTGGTTGGCACGCTGATTGACTTCTTACAAATATCTCTTTATTCACCACAGAGAATAGTGAAAAACACAGAATATTTCCCTGCCTTGGGTTCTAGGGTCTTACCCATAGGAGTTAACCAAGAAGCTCAAGTACTCTGACTCGACGTCTCCAGGCACTCCACTAGTGGTTATCTCCCTTCTCACTTGCAGTTCAGTTGGTGGAATGTGTGATGTCATTGTAGATGTTATCAGTGATGTAGTATGTGAAGTAAGTAGCAGTGCACGGCAAGGGCATGAGTTATATTTAGTTGTGATAACTTTAACTGTTGAAATGCAGCAGTTTTGTGCATTTAAAACAGTATGTTTTAACTGGCATTTTCACCTAAAATAACATCCCTTTCATTTTTATGTTTTTAGTGATTTTCAATTTTTTTTACTTTAATGTTTGATGTTTATCTTCATGTGCAGCATGGGATTGGGCACCCGACCCTAGCTATGCACAACTTTTGACCTTGCATGATGGGAGTTTGGGTGCAGGGCCTATCCTGTGGCCAGGTTATGTGCCCAATCCCCCGTGGGCACCAAGCCATCAGCCCTGCAAGGCTCAACCCCGTGGGTCACATGGCTAACTATGTCATGTAACAATATAAATTGTGTAATTATAAATAAAGGTGACCTACTTGCTTTGTTGAAGGATCAGAATGGCAAAATAAAAAAAACAACTGGACTGTTGCCTTTATGAAATGGTCAGCACATCAACATATATAAAGAAGACTTAATGGCTTTGTCAAAAAGTCACCAAAAAGTATGATCCAATGTATATTTTATAAATTCACACATCACTATGTTTGATATTAGTGATTTGTCACAAAATATTTAAAATAATGCAGTTTTAACAAAAAACATCTTTGAGTCTTTTTTAAACATTTTCAGGCCAAAACATTCAGCCATAGAACCAACAACAAGGGTCCATGTACTCCAGATGAAGAGCATTGAGCGCCAGCTTGGAGTGCTTAAAATATGGTAAGCTGTCCTGGGGTAATGGATTCAATGGCCCAGGAGATTTAATGTGCTTTTTAACGTTGATGGGAGCTGCTATGCTTCCTGCAGCATTCCAGAGCATTAAATATGCTTGGTCGTGTCCCTGCCCCTTCTAGGGATACCACCAGGTTTAAAAAATCTTACTACAAAACCCTTTGCAAGGCATTATGGGGTCCTCCTTGCTCGAAGCGGCGAATAATAAATGTGCAGCTCCTGACACCATAAATACCTTTTGTTAACACAACCACTGCTGCATATGGCCGAAATGGCCAGGCCCTGCCTCCAACCCTTCCCCCACTTGCACTCAACCCCACGCTGTGCACTGCCTTCCCGGTGTTATTGTGTGACAGAGTGATTTATTTTCCTTTCCTTTCGGCCTCTGGTCCGTGGATCCAACAAAGTTTTACACTTGGGGTCGCGCTGCTTGCCACAGTGGGTCCATTGATCAGTGGATTGGCCAAAAAGAATGGGCATCCTATGTGGTAAGATACATCTATCCTGACTTCTTTTGTGTGTTTTTACTTTGACTAGTATACGCCACCAGCCTCCATCCAGGAAATTCCAACCAGTGTTTCTGCGAGCCTGCAATATGTGTCTCTTGCATGCAGACAATGTCAGCCTTTAAAGCTTTTAGCCCTTCCCTTACCAGTTGCCATTTTTTACCATCGGTGAGCCCACAAACATTCACTGATACTATACGTACTTTGCCTTTCTGACCCATGTTCTCCATTTTACACTGCTCCTTAACTGTATCACCCAATTATTCTTTCCACACCCTATACCTGCCTGAGATCCACTATTAATACCTATCCCGCCACTGTGTGTCCCCTTAAAAGCCCCCTACCTTGACTGTAGGCCTAAACCCCCCACCACAATATAGCCCTACCCTAACCCCCCCACCCTACCAAGTGAGACCGCTAGACCACTGGGTCCGTAAGATGGACGTCGTCTTACCCCCCCACCCGGCTCTCTGTGTGGCTATCCTTAGAAAAAGACATCTTCAAAGCTACCACTACTACCCATCTACCCCCCCAAAAAAAGGGAAAAACATTGTAAACCTCTGGCCAGCCCCCCAAGCTGCAAGTAACTTTTTCCCCCTCCTGGTTCCTAAGTTCCAAAATTCAATTTAATCCTCCGCTGATACTGCTGTCTTTCAGCTGCGCCAGATATTCCCTGACCTTAATTTCTGACATAAACATGAGCACTGCACCCTTATATATAATCTTTCAGTGAGAAGGGCTTGGATCCACGCCTTTCACCTGAAATGGCACTCTCATTTGCCTCAGCCGCCAACCCCTCTCTACTGTAACTTGTGCAAAGTCTGGGCAGGAAAAAAAAAGATACCCCATCCACACTTATCACTGAATCAGGGCGGGCTTTTTCAAACACCTCTTGACGAAGCAAAAAGTTGCCAAAGTATCTAATGATGGCTCTAGGATGTCTCTGGCCATCGTTAACGCCTGCCTCCAGTTTCTTCTTGAAAAGTGGAAACCAGTGTGCTCTCTGTGTCTCCAGATCCCAGTTCCAACCAAAAAACTCCGTAAAGACCTTTTGAACAATGAGACTATATAGGTCCTTGTGTCCTGCCCTTCCAGCGCTTTCCTTATGCCCAGAATCTGAAGATTATTACGGCGTTGGCGGTTTTCTACATCTTCCAGTTTCCATTGAATGTCTGAAATTTGCAATTCCTGCACAGCTGATTGCTTAGCTGCAGCCTCGACTTCTGTATCCAGTACATCGGTACGGGTCTCCATTGTGGTAATACGCACACATATCATGGCAAGATTTCGCAACTCTTTTGTTTGAAGTCTGTAGTTGCTTATATGCTATCTTAGCTTCCCTACATTCTTTTTGTACTTGCTCAAGATTGTGCCCCATTGTACGATAAATAAGCTCCAGAGAGGGTGGTTCTAAATGCTCTGAGGACCAGTCATTGGACCTATAGGGAGATTATCAGCAATGTATGTATTTGAATAGATCTGCTGGGTCACCGTATAATCCCATTGCATCTTCCCTGCTCCTCCCCTGTTGTCCAAGTTCCTTTCTCTGTAAGCTCCCCTCTGGCTGCATACATCGCTGAGCTGTGAGCGTTTCATTTTCCTTCTGCAGGTTAGCTTGCTTGATCCCCATATACCAGCGGCAGAGCTTTCTGCTGAGTCTATTTCTATCAAGGAGGTATCTTCATCTGACTCTTTCAACTGATGAGATAAAGAGAAAAAAATATCTGCTATCTCCATTTGTCCTGTCTCTCCACCTCTTATCGCTCTTGCTCCCGGAGACAGAACCCCTGGGTTTCCCGAGATGTCCGGCAGTTTGTCACCATTCCTCTCCCGGCTAATAATGGGTAAGTCTGTTTTCGGTACAGGGGGTGCCTATCTCCCCCCAATTATAACCTCAGGTAGCGCATCCTGTTGACTTAAGCAGCTAAATCCAGCACCCCCCAAATCTGCTCTTTCGCCAACCTCAATCTTTAAGGAAACTGCCGGCCTGCTACCCTGCAGGGAGTCCGACTCACTGATCCGAAGATCCCCAAGTTATAAAGTCATACCTGTTTCTTCCTGATTGTGCGCTGCCCCAGCTGTGCTCATTGTGCTGTCATGTACATTTCCATTGTGTGTTAAAATCCGGGCGTTTTGCACCGCCTCGTTACCAGGTACTTGGGGAGTTACACACTTTAGCCCTCATTACAACCCTGGTGGTCGGTGTTAAAGCGGCGGTAATACCGCACCCGCATGCACGCATCCCAAAACACCCCCCCCCCACATACACACAACACCCCCCACCCCTCTGTCCGGTCAGAGAACCCAACTTACCTGCTTGCAGGGAGTCCTCCGGCTGGAGACGGTCTGCTGAGCTGCTCTAAGCAGCAGCGTCTGCCAGCAAAACACCGCCAGGCCGTATCATTGCTCATGATATGGTCAGCAGTGTTTTGCTGGTGTGGCGGTGCTGCTGGCAGCAGCGCCGCCTTACCGCCGTCTGCCGCCATGACCGTCGGCAGTGTTCCGCCAGAATTCTGGTGGAATACTGTCAGCGGTCATAATATGTGTTGACGGCTGGTAGCCACGGCGGCGGTATGCTGGTAGCCGTTGCCGTGGCAGTAGGCGGGCAATACGGGCAATTTTGTAATGAGGGCCTTTGTCCTCAGGGTCTGTTTAAACATTTCAGAGATCTGCAGTCCCACATCCTCTGCAGCCACGTCTTTGCTGGCTCATTTTGTTTGGGGGCAGGAGAGATGTTTATGGCCCCTTCTTTCCATGTTTGATGCCAGGCCAGGCTTCCCCGTGACACTTGGGGAGCCTTAAATGCTCTCACCACTTTAGAGGCCATTAGGAGCCAACCGAGTACTGCTGCAGTTCCAGCTTGACCTCAGGTACCAAAAAACAGTTGCCGCTGTACACTCCACATGTCCATAAGCTGGTTCACGCTGCTCACACCACTTCTTACCGGAATCCCCCGGCTCCATGCTCTGTGGCACCAGGCTTCCCAAAAACACAAAACCGCGGCTACAATACTGCCTCCTCTCATCCCCCGGGGAGTACACAACGGGAGGTGGTAGCGTTTCTTCATCCAAGCGGCAAGCTGAGTGGGGACGTAGATCCAAATCGGCCAATCAGCCAGCCGCCATCTTGTCTCTCATAGCTCTTCGAATGTGTGTTTTTACTTACCTACCCAGGGGCCCAGCCAATAAACAAAATGCCCGTTGCAACATTCCTTTCAGGTTGCAGCAAGCCAATTAGGGCCTTGCTTTTTGTTGAGATCCAAGAAGATTTGCATCCCTAAATATCAATATTTTGTTCCTTTAATAACTCTTAAACTACTGAACAGATTCAGACCAAATCACAAAAGCGCGATTTGCAGACCAAGATCTAGCATCCTACCAAATTTGGTTGAATTCAATTCAGAGGCTCAGACTGTAGCTGTGTCGAAAGATTGCAAAATCCCCATTGACATAGAATAAAATGGCGGTCGCAACTTTGAAGTCAGCTTGCGGTCGGTCGATTGCAATGCTTCTTTTTGCATGCATATTCACAAAAAATATGTGGAGTTTGCGAATTATTCACGGCAAAACATTTAAAAAATATTTTTTCACTTTAATATCTCAAAAACTACTGAGCAGATTCACACCAAATAAGCGAAAGCGTAATCTGCGTACTGACAGCTAGCTTTCTGCCAAATGTGGTATATTTCTGTCCAGTGGTTCGGTCTGTATTCATGTCTAAAGAATCCTGTGGGAATTAACATAGGAATTGCAATGTTTTTAGAGCCCCTGTTTTCTCAGCCCTTGCTTAACGGATCACCCTGAAACCTTCCAGGCACAACAAGAATCACCGTGACACGTTTTGGGGGGAAATGTTTGTGAAAATTCGTCAAATGGTGCCAAAGATATAGGCAAGTCAAAAATCACTTTTTCAATAGAAACATGGTCCTAACCATAACTACCTATTGGTGACCACCATATGTGTATGTATATGTGTGTGTGTATGTATATATATACATACACACACACACATATAAATGTATAGTTATAGTAGTTATAGTTAGGACCCAGTTTTCCTAGGAAAAGCATTGTTTGTTTTGCTAATAACTTTGGCACCGTTTGATGAATCTTCACAAAATTTCTAGCTAGTGTGAGCTGAGAAAAACGGGGGGTTCCCAAAACACGTTTTCCCCCATGCAATTTCCCACAGGGATTTTAGATATGGCTACAGGCCGAACCACTGAACGGAATGACATTCAATTTGGCAGAAGGCTAGATCTTGGTTCAATAATTTGCCATACATGTGTTCAGTAGTTTTAGAGTTATTAAAGAAAAAACATTTATGCATATCTAGAGACGCACATTCACTGTGGATACTTCATGGATTTGGGTGGATTCACAGATCTACGAGCCAACAGCAATGCTGTGATTGGCTGGCCACAACCTGAGAGGAAATCTGTGGCTGTCATTTTGATCATCGGGAGTCAGCTTCCAGCAGGGAAAATAAAATGTAAAAGTGTTAGAAGGGGTGAGGGTAGAGGTCCCTGGCCACATGGGACTGATTGTTTTAGGGGTCTGTGAGGGACGCCCTCATGAGCAAGAAATTGTCAAAAACTTTTTTTGAGTGCATGAGTATCCAACAATCCTCACAGATTTGAGAGATTTCAGTAAATTTGCAGCTCTAGACCTCAAATGCAAAAACCACATATATGCACTCAGACCCGCACACCGACTCACACATTCACTCACACACCCACTTACACACACACAAAACCACTCACACACTGATACAACCGCTCACACTCCCATTCACAGACCCACAAGACCCCTCGTACACCCACTCACAGACCCACACATCACTTACACATCCACTCACACACCCACTCACACATGCACTCAACCAGTTACACACCCACCCAACCCCTTTCACACCCACTCACACACCCATACAGCGATTTACACACCCATTCACAAACCTACTTATACACACACACAACCAGTCACACAGCCACTCATACAGCCATACAGCGCTCCCACTCACAGTCCCACAAAATCACTCATGCACCTACTCACACAGCCACTTACACAACCACTCAAAGACTCACACATTCAGGAACACACGCACTCACACACATACCACATATTTACACCCATTTACACACCCACACAACCACTGATACCCTCACTCACCCGGGTTACAGGGACATTACAGTTAGGAAATCACATTAGAAAACCTTAGAAACTCACTGAAAAAAAGGTTACATGGACATTATAGTTAGGTTCAGATTTTACACACTCAAAACCAAAGAAGTTCTGCAGTTATTGTTATAATTATCTCAAGTAACTATAACTTGTGTCCTAAGGTAACTATAACTCGTGCCCCCACCATGCACTGGTAATTACCCCACACATTACATCACTCATGACATCTATGACATAATTGATAGTATGACTACAACATTTGTAGTGAAATTATTGATGAGAAAACTTGCATGGCGGGTGTGAAAGCTTTATTTACCTTAGGGCAAAAGTTGTAGTTACTTGAGATATCTCTAACTAAAACTGCTGAATTTCTATGGTATTGTGAGGGTAATATGTCAACCAAAATATAATGTCCCTAAAGCCTTTGTTTTTTCTGTGAATTTCTATGTTTTTTTAAGGAAAGTAATATATAATTACCATACATTGATACAACTTTCTGTTGTGTACGGCGAGGGTATGACATGTGAGTGGGTGAGGTTTTTTTTTTCATTGGGCTCTGGATCCACAGATCCACAGCAGATTTACACTGGGGCAGTGGTGTGGACTTTAGTGGATCTGGGGATACTCGGGGTACCCGCAGATTCCCTGCAGGTACCCAAGGATCCATAAAGGATCTGCATCCCTAGATATCTATATTATTTTTCCTTTAATAAATCAGAAACTTCTGAACATATTTGCATCAAATAACAAAAAGAGATCTTTCTGGAACAAGATATGGAGCTTTCTGCCAAATTTGGTGCAAATTGGTTCAGGCTGTAGTTGTCTCCAAAAATGCCAAAATCCCACTAGACATTGCATTGGGAGAAAGTGGTTTGGGACTTCCCCTTTTTTCTCAGGCCCTGCTTGACAGATCACCCCAAATCTTGCCATGCAGTACTAGGCAATTAAGGGCACTTTATTTGGAAACATTTTTGAAGTCTTGTCAAATGGCACCAAAGTTATTAGCAAAACAAAAAATGTTTTGTCTATGGGAAAAGATGGTCCAACCTATAGCTAACTACTTCCCTTTACCTCTACCCTCCCCTACATCCAAAAATCCCTATAGCTCTCTTGACCTCTGCCTTCTCCTGGACACTACCCTTTACCTCTAACTGCTCCTAAGTCCTACTATCCCATTGCCTGTGTGGGGATGTGTGGTACTTACCTATGCGGTACTTAACTGCAAGGAAGTATAGTGCATGGTAAAGACTGCATGATAAACTATGCATACCCTGCCTCCATTGTTTTCCATGGTTGTGTGTTGCAATACCAGTGGACGGCCATGTGTGGTGCTTGACATAATCCAAGGTTCGTTTACTGTAGGTTGAAGCCTGTCTTGTTACAATTAAGGTGATAGTAGCATTAGAAATGTATTTTGAGAATAACAATTTACTTTTATTAAGATCTGTGTCATGTACCCTCCCTTAAATTTCCTTTAACCCTACACATTTTGTGGTCATTTGTCCTTGTTTTCCAACCATTCCTCCTTTCCCCTCCCATATGTGCTTCTAAAGCCTATATTTACGTGTGCTGAGAGGAAAAGATGGGAATCTTTGGCTGTAGTTTTGTGAGTTGCTCTTAGTATACATGATGTAGTACTTTATTATGCCTTTTGTGAATCAGGTCCTTCCCATCCTCAGCATATATATTGGGAAATAGGGTGCTCTAGGACCACTCCAGGACTAATAAATAAATGAACCAATCAATCAATAAATAAGAACATTATTTAATAAGGTATGTATTTAAAAATAGGTTTTCTTGTAAAATACAGGCAAGTAGAGTGCTGAACATAAATACAAATGTCAGTAGAGCCCAATTTTAGTTGTATTGTCAAAAACTGAAACTGTGACAATTAATGGTCACAAATAGAATATAAAATAATTACATATATCGAACAATAGTTTCAGTATGGGTATATGCATGAAAATATTGCTCACTCCCATGTTGCTTCAGGTTTGGAGCACAGACACACATCAGACTGTACAGATCACAAGACGGAGAGGAGACCACTAAATGACTATGAGCTTCCTACGGAGGCCTTCATTACATTAGCTATATAAAAGCAGTCTTTGTAGGATATTCTCTGGTGCCTATTTTGTGGCAGATCCTGTCCTATTACGAACATAGTTGACTGCCTTTGCTTTAAACCTATAGAAGGTGGTAGTTATGCCAAGGTCTTCCTCCGTTCAACATGGATAGCAACCAGCTAGAATTAGTCTAGAATGGATTCAGTGCAAGAAACATGCCTTGTGACACCTTTAAAAGTGACTGAGATGCATTTCTACCTAGGTGGATGTGGGGTACCAACTGTTGCAGTGTTTTTGTGAGTTCAACAACAGCCTGTGTAAAGCCTGGGTTGATTTTGGGTTGATTCCGTACCCCCTCAACTTTTCTAAAATATAAGAACAATTTATAGTGTTAGTTCAATCCAAATTAAGGACCACCAGGAGCAGCCCCTCCACTGTGGCAGAAGAGCATCGCCCCACTGCTGAAAGCAGAAAAATAAAGGGATAGTAAAAGTATTTTATTATCCCTTTATTTTTCTGCTTTCGTAGGGCGGGACAGGGCCAACCTCCTCCATGTCAACAAGTGGAAGAAGAGTAGAAGTGTGCTTCTTAGTGCACGTCAGCTTGGCTGACTGTCCAAGGTCGGCCAAACTGACATGTGCGCTTAGAAACTCTCCACCCGGCTGTATTTTACAGCTGGGTACAGACAAAGTGCAGTGCCCCACTCCCTCCCTGAGCGGCATTTTTGCAAGCTCAGGCCAATCGCAGCACTTATTTCATGCTGTGTAAAAGCATGACAGAAGCGCTTGGAGGGGCAGGTAATATTTTTTTTTTACTGCACACCTGCCCCTCCGTGGGGTAAATCCTCCACCCCCAACTGCTTCCTGGCAGCAGCCGCGACTGGGAGCAATCAGTGGAAAACAGCATTCTAATAATTTTTCTTTATTTAAGCACTTTTATAGCATGTTCTGCCTTTTTGGTTTTGTATTAAGAGTTAATTTTTCCCATAACTAGACTTTTTCAAGGTGATGGTATGTGTGCGTGTTTACAGTCGTATTTACCGTACATTCATGAAACATGTTATATATTTCTTCTGCTTTCATTTCAGGTTGGGCGATTTACAGTCAATGCTTCCTCTCCAGTACTAAGAAGACATAGACCAGTTTGTAGGCATGAAATACTAAAATAGCAGAACTGTTGATCCTGTTTCATCTTTTGGTACATTTTAGGCAGAAGTTACAAGAATGGTTTAATTGAATAATCCCTCGTTTGAGAGAGCTGAGATTATTATCAAATTTAAGAGCCTTGGAGAAAAAGGTTTAGAGCAAGCAATGTGATTAGCATTAACCTGTGCCACAAGATTATGATTCCTATTTTTAAATGAATCCCATAAACCTGGTCACTTTTTCAAACACAATCTCCTCTGCAAATGATTTTTTAATAATTAAAAGCGCAATACAGTTCACGTAACTGAGGATATCCCTGTTTTGGACAGTAAAGGATCACTTAAACTTGACTCTTTTTCCAATCATGCAGTTTTAGCCAAACACGGATGCACTCCAGCAGTGAAATGCACATGGTATTGGTCCAGATGTACTATTTACAGATAGCAAAATATTTTTGCGACCAGGAAAGCATGTCAATAAACAACCTATGTACTAATAGGTTGGTTCTTAAAATTCTAAATCGTAGTGGGTCACCATTCAATCTACCTCATGAATATGAAGAAGGCAGGTCCAAATTGTAGCTTACTGTGACTGGAGACATCACAGGGATGGTGTCCATGGCAGCAAACAAGTTTGTGAAAATGACACCCTCTCATTTTTGTTCAGATGGGTGTAAGAGTACTGTGGAGGTCATCATCCCAGATATTTACCTACCATTAGTACACCACTGTTTTCTCCACCAGCATAGAAGGCATTCTTTTAATCCTTTTTACATGTTTTGCATCATTCCCCATGCATGAGTTTTTTAAGGATTATCCTTTCCTTCTCTCTTGATGAAGGCCAAGCCCTAAATCATCTTCAAATGGGCCAAAGCTATGACACTTGCATAACTTAATGGTGGCTTAAATGGAATTACAAGTGGGCCTAACACTGAGTCAACTGTTTGCCAATATACTTTTAGTTTACATCATTGTGTAGCAAGCTTCTGTTTATTTTTCCTTTACTGTTTGTGTGTTTGGATATGCCAACCTTTTTAGCACTGCATAGTTTTAGTTCACCAGTGGGAACACTCATTTGAGGTATATAAGATGTCTTGTTTAAGAAAATAGACTCCGTCTAATTACAATAGCCATGTGTATTTGTTCTTTCTCGAAACTATGTTGCATACAATTGTTCTCTTCCCGTCAATTGGGTACAAAAAGGGCAATTATTTAGCCTTTCATTGTATAACAATTTGTTGTTCGAGTGCCTTCGACAGATTCATCATACCATTTATATGCATCAGCTCAAAAGGCGCTGTTGCTATCCCATTGAAGCCACTAACACTTTTCACTCCTGGGTAGCTATTACATACACACACACACACACACAACAAAGTGGAAGGAAGTGACACATTTTTCCAAAGAGTTTCTATTGTGGATCATTTTGGCCAATATAGAAGTCAAAAAGAGAGTTCAGCTTCTAGGAAGCTTTGAGCTAAGTCCAGAAAAGAGTCTAGGCAATGGCAAACTATATGCAAATATAATGTGTTTTACCACCTACCACTAATTAATTGAATATTTAAAGAAGTAGAATGAGCGTACATGGAAGGTGACAGTCCATGCTTTCAGATATGGTTAAGAGTAGCATTCTTTCGAACTTGCTGCAGATCTACAGCTGTACCTGAGATCATAGGAGGAGAAGGCTCTAACAACATTTCTGGAGTCACACAGCCACCTAGAAAACGTGATGAACCACTTGGTCTCAAATCTTTCAACCTGCCATCAGGTGGTAGGCATTTCTGAAGGAAATGATCCAGATCAGACCCAATGCCAGATGAACTTTACTACGCCTGATACAGCAGAAAAACCTTCATAGTGTCCTTCTTTACTTTACTCCAATCCTTTCATCAATCTTCACATATTTAATGAAAGGGTCAGTCGATATTACTGGTCGTATGAGTATCTGTAGTAATGGTGAAAACACTTCAGAAAAATATTGTCAATTTAAGAAAACAGGCTGGAGAACATTGCACTGGGAAAGAGGCCAAAATGTGACAGGATGTTTCTTAGCTGTTGGGCAGGGGGTCATTCAATTTCCAAGATCAGTTAACAATCTCACTCTGACTAATATTATAGCTGGTGGCTGGGTGCAATTCTTCATTAGTCAAATACACACAAAACTAGCTTAAGGACAATATTGTTGTTGTCAGTATATTAGAATATATTAAGTGTCATTACAGAAAGGGTTGTGACTATCCCCATAATGCAAACCAAATGCATGGTGCTAAAATTACTGCTGGTACTCATTGCATTACCACTTGCCGTAATTGTATTACTCTTGGTTGTAAAATAAGTAAAATGTCTAACCAGCTTCCAAAGCATCAAAATTTGTTCATCTGAGGTCACTAAGCATTCAGGGCCATATTTATAAAAAATTCATGCAATGCAATGCAGGAAGCCACCATGCCGTGCTGTGTGAAAGGGCAGGAATGTGCCGTATTTACCATCATACTTCACATTCCTGTCCTTTCCTATTGCTTTGTACTTTTGGCTGCCTAGAGCCAATGCAGTTACTGTTGCATTATGTTACAAGGGTGCCTGTACTACAGGCAGGATTGTGTTTGTGCAGGAAGGGACACCATCCTGCACAAAAAACAATCCACAAAGTCGTTTCCCTCTTTCTAAGTGCGCTGCCGAATGCAGCACATGTGGGAAGAGGAAACAATGAGGAGACATAAAGTTAGGACTCCTCTTTGCAACTATGGATGGGAAGCGTACGATTTTAATGCATTCCCAGGTCTACCAATGTTGGTAAATCTGGGAATGTGTTATAATCCTTGGGTGAATATGTGGAACACCCATGCTTCACCCATGGCACATCTCCCTGCCACAAAGTAGGTAGGCTTGTGTTGTTTCATAAATCTCATTTAGATTTTGCATCGCCCCATGTCCCCTCGCAATGAGCAACGGTGATGTAAAACCTTGATAAATATGCCCCTCAGTCAAAAATGCAGTAGTGGTTGTTCTAAAAAGCCATTGCCCTGTCATTGATATTGAAGTGTATTCTGGGGATGGCAATATAGTTTACCCCTTGTCAGTCATGCTTGAATTCCACCATCATAGCCTCCATGGCCTGTAAGTTAAATTGTCTCCTGATTTTAGTTTGTTCCAATTATGAAAAGATTGTCTTCATAGTGTAAATAAATTTGTCTCATCCATGTCTTTATTTGATCCTCCATTGGCTACTGACTGCTGAATTTGTAGTTTAAAACCATTTGTACTGGTCACTGGGTAATTAATTGGAAAGCACATCTCCTTTCTAAGGTTAAACTCTATCCATATGTGCCCGCACACAGATGGATTGTTACTCACATGAGGGGCTCTAAGCCAGCATTTTCATTCTTGATCTCGATCCTGTGAAACAGTCTTCATTCTCAACTACAATTTTCAATTAATCATCTAAGTTTTAAGTTTAAGAAACAAAATAAAATACATTTTCTACTTCCCATTTTTCTTATCAACTTTCGGGTATAGTGCTTGAGCATTTGGCCAGCTTAAAATGGGGCAGACCTCATCTACTCCAATCCAAATACTGGAAAATGTAATAATGGAGTGACAGACATCAGGCTTTGTAAATTGAAGGTGCAATAATAGCTCTCATCAAGAATATTTTATTAATGAAGTATTTGCAGAACATAGAAATAAGCAGAAGCTTACAAATCAGGCTTTAATTGAATGTTTTTTCTTAATTTTATTTTAAATACATTTTAGAGACATAATAAGTTTGATTTTCACATAGTTTTAAACATGGAACATGTGTGATAGCTTTCACTCATTTTTACTTTCTCCTACCAGCAATGTTTTTTAAAACCTAAAAAGTAAATCATCTCAGATTCCACTGTGCTGTACAGAGTGATCAGTCACAGGTGTTGTGTAAACTAGGGCCCTGGCCTAGTACTACAAGGTTTGGATTCCCAGCCCATGTGATTAGGTACACTGAGATCAGTGCCCAACAATGAGTAATGAATACCTGATTACCATAGCCCCATACAACCTACTGAGCATACCTGCTTCTATGGGTCTCACATTTCTGGGTTTCTAACAGGGATGCAGTGGTAATCCAAATGATCATTCATTAACTACACACCCAAGGATCACTAGAAATTGAATGTGCATTTCAACATATATTTTTTTTAAAGGTATATTTAGAACTCCTAGCTCTAGTTCACACAATATTGTTTGGTAACTTCACAGAAGATAAGAATTAAAAGCAGCTAAGCATTTCATGAACAGTGAAAACAACAATCAAAAATGCAGCATCACGATTTATAGCCGTTTACACCATCATTATGCTATCTTTAGGCAATATGCTAGATCAGCTACATGAATACATGATAGGCATAGTTCACGAGTACTGGACCTGACACTCTCCGCAGAGTCAACCCCAGACTTTATGCCTCCTTACTCCATTTCTGCTGATCTCGTATTTGCTGGTGTTAGTACTCTGTGCACTTCAACACTGCTAACTAGTGCTTAACTGCTTATGCTCACGCCTCTAAACATGGTAGATGTGGCTCATACCAATGGCACATTTTAGTGTACTTGTAAGTCTCTGATAAATTGTATTGCATGTACCTAGGGCCTGCAAATTAAATTCTACTAGTGGTCCTGCTGCACTTAATGTGCCACCCACACTAGCAGTCCTTGAACATGTCTCAAGCCTGCCATTACAGTCTTTGTACGTAGTTTCAAACTGTAATTTCAACCTGGCAAAACAAATCTTTTACAGGTCCAAACCTTCTTTTTTAATAAATATGTTACCCCATAGGGTAGGCCCTAAACAGCCCACAGGGCAGGGTGTAATATACCTAAACATTATGCCAGGTAATGTGAAGTTTCACATGTCCTGATAGTGATTTTTTTTTTTTCTTTTACTATTGCAAAGCCTACCTCTCCAAGAGTATAATATCAGAGTTGTCTCTTTTATTTAATAAGTTGTAACTCCCAAATGGGAACAGGTAATGAGTTGATGTTTGGTGTCTTTGGAATTATAATGAAAAATCTGCTTTCTTGATAAAGCCTTATCTTGAATTATCATTTAGAAAATGCCACTTTTAGGAAGTTTCCATTTAGTGCCTGCAGCTTGTGTCTGGGTCATACGGCTGGGTGTAGTTGGCAGTTGGTCTTTCTGTATACCTCCTAGAGAGCCACACACAAAAGAGAGCTTAGATGTACCTGGATGGACCATCACTGGCAGGATGGGAGGTCGGAGTTAGGCACAGCCCAACTTACGGCTAAATAGGTTGTTTCCTGCCTTCAGACAAAGGATTGCATACATTCTACAGTTAGTCTGCAGCCTGGAAAGGGGAGGCAGGAAATGTGTGCACTTCAAAGGGAAACCTCTAGAAGCTTCTTCCACTTTAGAGGAGGTACCTGGTAGAAATATCTGACCTCTGACACCTACTCTTCAGTACAC
This sequence comes from Pleurodeles waltl, assembly GCF_031143425.1. Lineage (NCBI taxonomy): Eukaryota > Metazoa > Chordata > Amphibia > Caudata > Salamandridae > Pleurodeles > Pleurodeles waltl. The sequence goes on along the minus strand of NC_090445.1, from coordinate 992,259,008 downwards.
TCTGGACCTGTGGACTCTGCCAGGAAGAAGGACTATGGTGCTGCTGAAAGGGCGGCCACACTGCTGGACTGCTGCTCTGAAGCACTGTTGCACTGCTGGGCAGACCTGCTGCCTTCTTCTTCTCTCTTCCCTGGGTGAGAAGGGCTGGACCTTCAACTGTGGAACTAAGGCCCCTTTAATGACTCCAAGGACTAGTTGACTGCCCTCCTGACTAGAGACTGACTCAGGGACAGAAGCTTTCAACAACCTTGAACCCAGTACATGGACTCTTCCATCTGTGATCCCTACCATGTCAAGTGATGCAACCACTGTCCTGGACCTTTGGGAGGTGGCCTTCCAGCCCATCTGTGGATCCAGCAGAACCAACGCTTCTCCTCTACTGTGTGGCACACCCTGAGCAGAACTGACACATTGCTTCTGCTACGTGGACTTCCAGGCTCAAGGACTTCATATCTTAGCCTTGTAGTCGCAAGCCTCTCATCGACCTCAATGATGACACAGGACTTCGCATCACAGCCTTGCAGCGCCTCAGAACCAACGCATTACTTCGGATGCACAGTGCATCCTCGACACTGGACTTCGCATTGCAAGCCCCTATCAATGAGATTCTCCATGAACAGCCAGGACCTTGCATTGCAGCCGTGCAGCTCCCCAGAACTCTGCATCGCTTAGGCCATGTGACACATCCTCAATTTGGGATTCTGCAACTCTCTGCAACCAGGATTTTGGGTACTCTTGTTCAGCAAGACCTAACTGGGTCCCTGTAGATGGCCCATGCTCCTTCACAGATGGCCTGAACTTGTGATTGTGTTCCAGTCTAGCACACCCAGATTGGTCTTTTGTGCTTTTTGGAGCTATTTTTAGGCAAATCTTTAACATTGCATAGTTCTGGTTCTACTCATTGGATTTTTGTTATTTTGGTCTTACATTATTCATTATTTTACTTTAGTCTATTTGTATACATTTGTATGGGATTTTTCTTGTGTTGTGTTTCACATTATTATTGTTTTAAGTGCTGCAGAGCTACTTTACACCTTGCCTCTAAGTTAAGCCTGACTGCTCTGTGCAAGCTCCCTGAGGGTTGAGTACAGGTTAATTTTTGGTTTGCTTCTGACTTCACCCTGACAAGTATTGTGGTTTCTACGTGAGAAGGGTTTCACCCCCTTCAACCAGCAACCCAGTTTTTCAAATTAAGTTTCAGATGTGGTGTGTGTACTCTGAACAACAAGGTTGTCTGTTTGAAATAGTTTGCCAGCTACTTCGAGCACACTGGCAAAGAGATTGTGCCTGTGTAAGAAGACAATCTTGGCATCAGTAAGTGAAGGCAAAATGTTTTAAAGTGCCTCAAAGAGTCTTGCTAAAGCCTTCTTCAGTTAAGGAGGAATCTGGTGCTGTGCCCATCTGGATTTGCATCTGGATCTGGATCTGCTCCTCGAGTGAAGTTTTTCCCTCCTTCAGTGGACAATAAATGGGGTTTATGTAATGGACTGACCACTGACGTTAACTACATTGAAGGACTTTCCATTAAATCCCAAACAAAATTGGTATGAACCATCATGATGAAATACATCAACTCCTTAAAAAGACTCTAAACAACTGAGTCATCTTTAGCTCATGTTTACAGTTACTGTCTTCTAAAAATCTTGAGTTATAGATATCATGTGGCTTGTTGCAGACTTTTATCACCTCATGTGTTAGCAAAGTAATTGTTTAGATGAATTGACACTTTCAGGAGTTCTGCAAATGATAATGTCATCCTAAATGTGGACCAAATTACAAACATACCAACTAAAATAGAAACGGCAGATAACATGGAACCAGACCTGTATAGGTTTAGGAACCTAAAGGTAAAGTAAGGAAGTCTAAAGCAAGTGATTAAAATAAATAAAATAATACAATTATGAAGAGGAAAGTTCATATTGTTTATGACAAATATAAAAATCCAAAAAAAGGCATTTTCTAAAAATATTATAAAAATGTAATATATAAATTATGTAAAATTAAACAAACAAACCAATAGTAATAATATATATTGAAACAATATTAAGAAAAATATTGAAGTCTGGGAATAGTAGGTATATTATTCCCTCTCCAGTTTATGTAACAGTAGTGAAAGCATAGGCTTTCAGACAGTTACATTTACTATTCCAGCTCCAGTCTGTGCAACAGTAGGGAAAGCATTTGACTTTTGGGAGGTAAGATTGACTATTTCCACTCCAGTCTGTGCAACTGTAGGGAAAGTGTTTGACATCAGAGAGGTAAGATATGCTATTCCCACTCCAGTTTGTGCAACAGTAGAGAAAGTGTTAGACTTCTAAGGGATTCCATTTATTATTCTCACTCCAGTCTGTACAACAGAAGTGAAAGCATTAGAGTTTGGCGAGGATAAATTTACTATTCCCCTCCAGTTTGTGTAACAGTGGGGAAAGTGTTGGACTTGGATCAGTAAGATTTACTATGCCCACTCCAGTCTGTTCAACAATAGGGAAAGCATTGGACTTTGGAGGAGTAAAATTAACCTTTTCTACTCCAGTCTGTGCAACAGGCGGGAAAACTTTAGACTTCAGAGGGGTAAAATTTACTACTCCCACTTCTGTCTGTCCAACAGTAGGGAACGCACTCCACTCCAGTCTGTGCTGTAATAGGGAAAACACTGGACTTCAGAGGAGGTATATTTACTATTCCCACGCCAGTCTTTGCAATAGTAGGGAAAGTACTTCACTTTAAACTCATAACATATTTGAATAACACTGTTAGTTCACAACAGATGTTAGACTGTTAATATGAACATTAATTATCCATAAAAATATATAAAAATAAAAAACAACTAAACAATTTACATGACTACTAGCCCATACTTAAAAATATAACTAAATTAAATAAGGATAACAAAATTAACTTAACGAAATATTTATTAATAAGTTAATAATTCATGGTACTTATTTATTACTCAATCCACTTCCCACCCTTTTCACCTACAAACCCAGCAGCCCATACTGATATATAACTTATAAAGTATAATTATTTCATAATTTACATAATTATTAATCAATATAATAAATAATTATTAATGTATTGTAAATTAATTATTGCTTAGTTACTTCCAACCCTAAACCCCTACAGTCGCACCATCTTCACCTAGTATATATCTAATAAATATAATTATAACACATGTTACATCATTAATAATCAAATAATTACAAAATAATTTAATAATTGATTGTTAATTATTACCTAATTATCTTCCCACTCTATACACCTACACCTTCAAACCTAGACATTGTCAATTACTATTAGCAATAAATTTAAAAATTATAAAATACTTAAAATTACAAGCTCTATTTAAAAATATTTACAATTATACAAACAAAAATACATGAACTAAAACACATAAAGATAATTAAAAAGCTGTATTGCTTACAGCTATATTATTGTAAACGATGTTAAAAACAATGATATTCTTTGAAAACGCTAATAGGTGAGAAAAATCAATATTCTTCACAATGATATTTATGCACCATGATATTCTTCTATAACAATAGTTCTTTTGCAATATTTCTGCAGCTCGATGTTGAAATGTCCAAATACTGTAAAATGGCTACTGGAATTTGATATATTTAACTGTAACAGAACATAACTTGCCTCTGATTTTCAGAGATACTTATGACATATCTAACAGGTTTGCTGTTCCGGTTCAGTTCTTAGTGACTAGGCACTGCACAGCACCCAACCTTTTTTTTTTTTTCAGAGGGCTTTCACATGATTTTGTAAATTCTTCTGAAGATGTAAAAACAATAGGAGTGCAGTTCTCTCTCTCTTGATTTCCTGAGTCTATTTGAGCCCTTATCAAATATATAATTGCATCTGTTTTAAATATTAAGAAAACCAAAAATAGTTTCACTCAAAATACATTTTTTACTCAGGAAGATATTGTAATTTATTACTTCAAAATGCCTCCATTCATAAGTGAATACTACATGATTTACCAACACTAGACTAGCTCCTTTAGCATATAAATAATTCCACCATCTTCATTCTAAGAAACAGTGCCCACACTATCAGCACTGGTTGTAAACCATTCTATTAATTTACAAACTGAAACAAGTACAAGTTAATAGCTATTACTGATTTTGGGATTCCCTTTATTGGAGTACAGCTGTATTGTTGTATGTCTCTAGACAGAGATCAACAAGATAGATCTGCAAAACTATTGCATCCTTTAGGTTGTCAAAGAAAGTATATAATTGCTGTAATTATCTCCACATCTACTTACTGAGACTAACCTCGTGATTAGGTGGATGCTGCTGATATTTTTTTTTGTAAAGTACTATAAATCTTGCAACATAGAGATGAGGTCTGTCACCACTGCAAGCCCTCTTTCGATTTCCACTACTCAGAGGACTACATTTGAATCATGTATGTCTGTATGTAGCATTATTTGTATGTAGCATACCCATCTAGAAAGACAGGAAGTGCTCAATAAGGGTAAGAGGCAAATATGATCATATTAATTTACAAAAGGGGCATGCAACTGGTAAGTGATAGTATGTGTGTAGGGATTGCTATACGAGGAGAAGCATACTCATTTTCTTCCTGAACTGCAGGGGGAGCATAGAATTTCTGACATAAGTGTAATATTGTTCACGATCCTGTGTGCCTACATGGAGAATATGTGCCTACTGCTTGTCTGCTTTTTGAACTTCGTCATCGAGAATCAGGTGATCCCTCTTCCTGGTGCACTGCTAAAGTATACAAAAAAGTGGCAATTACTCAGGGTTGCATCCCAGTCCATCATTATTTTGCACAAGATTCTACCTCAGTATGGACTTAGCCATTTGAAAATCATTCTGCACTCGTCTTTATTAGGAACAGTCAAGTCCAAACTGCCAGGCGAGGTCCTCCCTGAACCAGAACACAGACAACCTAAGATCGTTTTCACCTTTATTAGGGCTAATCAGCTGGGTACAGCTTGGTTCCAGAGGCACAGTGTCCATAGGACCTACGTCTGGCCATACCTGCCCACTTAGGATGTCATACTGAAGCATACAAGAAAGTGATGGATGGAATGCTTAAATTATTCTCAGCCACTGGTAATTGCGGGGGCTACATCCCAGTCCATTGTTATTTTGCACACCGTGCCACGTCAGTTTGGACGTAACCATATGCAATTCAAACTTGACCCTACTCTGATAGCAACAGTTCAGCCCAAACTGCTAGGCTAGGTCCTCCCTGAACTGGAACACAAGCAACCCAAGACCGGTTTTGCTCTTATTAGAGTTCATCAGTCTGGTATATCTGGGTTCTGTGACACTGTGTGCATGGGTCCAACATCCCAAATAAATGCATCCTTGGCTCTGTATTTGGGTCTGGGGCCGTAAGTCAGGTCTGTTACGCCCGTGGCAACAAAACAGTGATCTTTAATTAAACACAGGTGAGACAGACAAAGACAGAGATATCATTTGGTTGCTGAGTTTCAAAATGTGAAACCTGATAATCTGGTGTTAGAAATAGGGTTTCTGGTTGGCAGAGGTATGCTCCCTGTCTGAGCAGGAACTGCAATCCTAGTCAGGGTAATTCAGAAATGCTACATAAATTAACCTGTGATCACCCTATGGTAGCTTGGCACAGAGCAGGCAGGCAATGTGTAAAGTACATCACAAAGATACTCCACACCAAGTTAGAAAAACAGATAAACATTTTATGAGAAAACCAAGACTGAGATGGCTAAAGTTCAATGAGTAGAAGTTGAGATATGCATTTTTAAATATTAAGGCGGTCATTCCAACTTTGGCAGACGGCAGTAGCCGCCCACCAGGGGGGAACCACCAATCGGCCGCCATGCGGCCAAAAGACCTCTGCCGGCATTCCAACATTCCCGCTGGGCCGGCGGGAATGAGGCCGCAACACAGAAGCCGGCTCCGAATGGAGCTGGCGGTGTTGCGGCCGTGCGACGGGTGCAGTTGCACCCATTGCGCTTTTCACTGTCTGCTAGGCAGACAGTGAAAAGCTGGCCGGGGCCCTGTTAGGGGACCCCTGCACTGCCCATGCCAGTGGCATGGGCAGCGCAGTGGCCCCAGGGGCCCCAGGACACCCCTTACCGCCAGCCTCTTCCTGGCGGTGAAAACCGCCAGAAACAGGATGGCGGTAAGGGAGTCAGAATCCCCAGGGCAGCGCTGCTTGCAGCGCTGCCCTGGCGGATTCTCCGAGCCGGGGCAAAAACGGCGGGAAACCGTCGCCCCCGGTTTTCCGACCGCAGCTTTACCGCCGCGGTCAGAATGGGCTTTGAAGCACCGCCAGCCTGTTGGCGGTGCTTCCGTCATTCTGCGCCCTGGCGGTCCAAGACCGCCAGGGTCAGAATGACCCCCTGAATGTAGCTATTGTGTTTAGAAGCATAAAGGGCCAACCGGGGCCATCTGGTCACACAATATAGGGCTAAATCCAAAATTCAGGCTGACTGCGATGGAGCATAGGCTGGCTACAGGAATCAACCTTGTTCTGCTGAAAGAGTACCTTGTATGGAGGGTTGCGTCAATGTCAAGGATCTGATGTGAGGAGCAGAGAAGACGATGTGAAGGCGATATGTTGGTTCTGTTCCACGTACTCAGGGGATGCTTCATCGGTGATCAGCGAACAGTGGTGCGGCATTAAACCCGTTTGCAAAGGTAATGCATCATCATCATCATGCTGCACAGCCAGGTGAGGGGAAGGCGATGCATTGGGGTTCTATGCGATGCGCCAGTTCTAAACTGAGCAGTTGGAGCTGCCATGTCTTTGCCCTCAGCGTAGATGCATTGGCACCAAGGAGCGAAGCAGCAGTTCCAATTGGGACAATGGTGGAGATGTTTCAACGTCGAGACATGCAGCATAAAAGAACCCATCTCTAAAGGCCAGGAATGGATTGGCTCCATTTGGCAGGGGAAGACTCACAGGTGGCAGAGTTCAGGTGCTGTAGGAGAGATGCAGGAAGTCTTTGATGTACCTGAGACTTCAGAACAGAAGTCAGAGCAGCAAGCCCTTGGAGTCGCTTGATTCTGGGCATGTAGAGATTCAGGTCCTGTCCTTCTCACTCCCAGGCAAGGAGGCAGCAGAGAGTAGAGCAGGCGCAACAAAGCAGGGGTCCAGCAAGGTCCAGAAGAGTTCCAGCAGAGAGACAGTCCCTTTACCACAGCAGTCCTTTCTTACTGGCAGACTATCCTCAAGCCTAGAAGTGTACTGATTTCATAGTCAGAAGTCCAGTTCTTATACCCAGTGGTGCCTTTGAAGTGGGGGTGACTTCAAAGAGCATCTTTGAAGTGCACACAGGTCTTTCCTTTCCTGCCCTTGCTCCAGACACACTGCAGGGGGGTATGCAGCTCTTTGTGTGGGAACAGGCACATCCCTATTCAGGTGCAAGTGTCAGCTCCTCCCTCGCATCCTGCCCAAGATGGATCATCATCCTGGTGGTGGCCCAGCAGGCACACCTCTGTTCCCTTTGTGTGTGACTATCTAGAGGGAATGCACAAAGCCTAGCTCTCACCTAACTCAGACATGTTTTGGAGGCAGGCACACAGGGCTTAAGAGCAGAAAAAATGCCCACTTTCTAAAAGTGCCATATTTTACAGTTGTAATAATCCAACTCTACCATTAAGGAGGATTTATTATTACAAATCCATAGTTAGCAACCACAACAGTCCTAGTCCTTCTCAATCAGGGATTATACTTAATAGGTGTATTAAGGAATCCCTAGTGGTATCCTATGGGAGGGGTTGACCTCACAGTAGTGAAAACACATTTAGGAGTTTTTTACTACCAAAACATTTATATCTTGCCTTTTACTTACACAGCACCCTGCCCTATGGGCTACCTATGGCCTACCTCAGGGGTGTTTTATGGGTAACAATAGGAGAGTTTTAGGACTTGATGAGGGGTATTTAATGCCAAGTTAATATGGCAGTGAACTGTAACAAACAGACGCCGCAGTGGCATGCCTGAGACATGATTAAAGGACTACTTACGTGGGAGGCACAATCACTTCTGCAGGCCCAAAAAGATATTAGGAAATACAGTAGAGAACGTACATATCTTACTTAAGAAAGGACTTTTTGTCAAGAGGGTCCAAATATTCCAGCAGGGTTTCAGAAAAGGCTTTACTTTTTTAGATGCCATCTCCTAATACAGTGGTTTGGATATCCGTTACGTTTGTAATGGACTATCCCAACCACCAAGGTCCTAATCAGACCCTTAACAAGGATCCTACTCCCATCTATTAGGGAAGAAATTGTCACTCTCACAATAGTTGGTTTAAAAGGCCTATGGCTTAGCCAGAAATATTTTGACTATCTTAACAAAAAGGACTACAGCATACCAGCATTTAAACACTCCCAAAATTCATAAGGATGTTAAAAGACCCCCAGGGATACCAATGTTTGCTAGTTGCCAATCTGTTTTGCAACTGTTAGCTGAAAATATCAATTTTTCATAAAACCTTTTGTCCCCCTTACTAGAGCTTATACGAGAGATAGCCTCTCAGTGAATACACAAATAGAAGGGCTAGAGTTCAATGATGATTGTGATATTTTGGTAACAATGGACATTGAAAGTTTTTACACACACATCCTACAATTGGCAATCGGAGGCGTTGTCAGTCGTCAAAATGACCTTAGATTCTAGACCTAGGCCTCATTTGTTAATGACTAGAACTATGCAAGAATTGCTTTGGAACATAACTATTTCATCTGTAACCGGGAATTCTATGCCCAGATTAAAAGGAGTTGTAATGGGGCTATTTTTACCCCAGACTTAGCTAATCTTTTTGTTGCCGCATTTGAAGATAAAGCCATCTATAATAACACCAACCCTTTTAGTAGAAATATTAATAAATGGCTAAGATACATAGATGATGTCCTAATAATCTGGAATGGTTCCATGGCTCATTTGCCGGAGTTCCACGAGTTGCTTAACGAAGACAGTTCACTGTGGAATGTAATACCCAGTCAATACATTTTGTAGACTTACAGATCACTAACGATGATGGCACCCTATTCGTAGGTCTTTATACTAAGCCCATGGCCAGAAATATGCTTTTGAGATACATAAGTCATCACCCAAGGAATCTCAGGCATAATCGCCCATTTGGACATTTTTTAAGAATCAAACACAACTGCATCAGAAAAGGAAGATAATTTTACTGAAGCCAAAATGTTGTTTTCTAAACTCGCAATGAGAGGTTATCCTTACAGCTTGGTTAAGCAGTCATTAAAAAGAGATTGGTACTCTGACCGAGATTCATTGCTGCAAGTCAAAGAACAGCCAGCTCACACAAGGCTTCTCTGTGTAACAACTCTTGAAACTAAGTCCAATAGGATTAAAAAGAACACACTCAAGAATTGGCACCCACTAGACACAAGAAACACATGGTGGGAGGGACCCATGTTTGTCTTTAAGAGAGGTAGAAACCTAAGAGACTGGTCAGGGCTTACAGTGAGCCAGAACCAGTGTCATCGAACCACCTTTGGGCTTTGAGGCCGATTTGTGAGCACTACCGGTGTGGCAATTGTTCTACATGTACCACTACGTCGGTGGTAACAACTTGTGTACTGAATGATAGATCTTTAAATTTGAAACATCATTCTAATTGTGGTTCAAAGAATGTCATACACTGCATTGAGTGGCCCTGTATGGTGTTATATAATGGTAAAACCATTCAAGAAGTCAGAAAGCGAGTGGTCTGGAAGTGATTAAATGCTTGAGATGTAGAGATGATGTAGATTGCATGCTCACAATAAAGGAGAACAGAGGGATCTGGATTGCAAATAGAGTGAATAAGAGTATGAATCAACATGTGGAATGGCATTCAATAGCCACACTATAATTGCAGTTCGTAGTATGGTATGATGGACCTCTGAGGCATTTTAACCCCTCTGTCCAGGAGCAGCAGTTGAGTTAAGATCTGTCTATATACATACCACTTTTTACCTTCATACTTGTGGTTGTGGCTGTATGGACTTTTAAGTTCCTCTTAGGATGGTCTATACCTTCCCAAGTACGGGTTTATGGAGTTTTTTATCTCCCTATGTAGATCAGGGCGCTTTATAACTGGCACAATAGTTTTATTTTATTTTAGGACTGAGTCCTTGCTTTAGGTTTTTTCCACGTTTCCTCTTATTGTGCTTACATTTTGAAATGGGAGTATGACACTCATGCCAGTAAGAATTATGACTTTTGATGTAATCAGTATGGTTTTCATTACAGTGGCTATTGTGCTTTCCGTATGATGGGCACTTGTGGGAATGTGGCTATGGTGATTACCTCTTCTCTGGTCTTGATTTAGTTGGGCCTCGCTATCAATAGTCCTTGAATTAAGTTTAGCCATTCCATGATGGCCCCTATAGCCCGTATCAGTCAATGTGACCAGCAGTGGGTGTGCTTATTGATCTGATATAGATATTTCACATTGAGAAGCTGGATTTGACAGTGTTTGATCACAGCATTATTTTTAAAAACGTGTGTATAATGGAGCTACAGAGTGGGATTACCTGCATTCCACGCGTTTCATGTGGTGAACAAAGCTGCAATCACTTCTTGTATCCGGTGACATTTGGGGGCCTTAGACTTGTTCAGGGACACTCTATTTACTTATCCTTTTGTGGGATTATAACTCGTGTGGTCTGTGTGTTGGACTATCCTGCCTGTGGTCTTTCTACGCATTACAAGATGGCCACTGCAGCCCTTAGCAGTACCTTGGGGTTTATAAGTGTTACGGGATCAGTCTGGACGGCCTGTGTATTGAAGTAAAAGTAAGTTCTGTGTTTGAACAAGCCCCCAGCATTACGAGTTTTGAATACCTGTGCATTTACACACTAATTGGCATTGTTTTCCTGTAGATTGTATTACTCGACTGTCAAGCGTTTTGTTTACGTAAGAGATCCAGCGTTTTTGTACCACCAGGTGTTATTGTGTTCACCGTGGCTGTAGAGAAAGCTCTACTTTGCATGTGCTTACATTGATTTTAGTGAGAATTGTTTACTGCATAGCCATATGCTGAGCCTCTTTGCAGAAGTGACTTAACTTTGTGGCAAGGTAATTGAGCTTTGTGAAACTGAAACGTCAACAGTTTGTCCTCTTTAACATCACTGCTCACACCCCATGGAGCTCCAGTCCTCTTTTGAGCTGTTGAAATATAATGATTTGAATCATATGGACTGTAGATTTGTGAGCCTGTACAGTTCAGAGTATTTTTGAGCTTCCCTAGATTTAATGGATTTTATTAATTTACAATGATCGTGAGTTGGCGAAAGTGTTATTATACTGATGTACTCTATAGATACATTCATGTTCATAAATAATATGTTATTGGTCCATTACATGAGTGATTTACTGATGTTGTATAGTTGTGTCATATTAATGACCAGTATAATTCTGAGTTGAGCATAAATAATTCCTCCAGGAACATATTTTGTCTGTAGATTACATTACCCATTTCCTTGAGGGAATTTTGGGTTGCCCTGTCGTATTAAGGAGGCCCACAAATAGCATTTAATTTATGGGCCCTGGGCAGATATAGTGCACTTTACTAGGGACTTAAAAGTAAATTACATATGTCGATTGTGGGTACATCAATGTTACCATGTTTTAGGGGAGTGAGCACATGCACTTTAGCACTGGTAAGCATTGGTAGAGTGCCCTAAGTCCTATGGCCAGCAAAAACAAAATCAGCAAAATGTGGAGGGAAAAAGGCAAAAGGTTTGGGGTTGACCCTGCAGAGAGGGCCATTTCCAACATCTGGGACCAACGCTGGCTTCCTTACTTGTCCACATTGTGTTAGCCTAAAACACATTTACTTCACAGAACCTCCTTTCCTCTATTATCACATATGAAAGCACTTTTAAGCATTTGAATATAGAATGTGTAGTGTACGTAGAGCTCTTATGTTTATTTTAATAGACTATATTGTTGTTCCATCCATAAAAAGAAACTAAGAGACTTTTATGGTTTACATGACTACTGACTTGCCTTTTAGTTCTTTAATGGCTTTCTTGTTGGTGGGTGAGCCGTTATTGTTTCTAAGTTCATGCTCAAAAACTATTGTTTATCTGTATGTGCTGAAATACAATCTGATGTACTAAGGTGAAATGTTTTTGTATGGTAATGAAATGCATTTTTTCTGTTTTGAAGAGGCTGCATCATATTTTTACATTATGTTTGTTGCATGTTATAAATGCTAAATGTCTTCATGGCTTGCCTCATGGATGGACTCTTAGAGGTAGCCATCCCCTTGGCTTGACTGTGTCTTGGCTCACCCTGTTAATTTTCTGACATACTAACCTCTATTTGTGACTCAGGCCTAAGACATGGAGCTGTCTGTAACGTGATAAACTGATTTGGAAAATGTGAGACCAGTAACATGGATCCATGTCTACATGCACAGATTTGACAAATCTATGATAAACGCTACATGTAGCAGCAACAAAAACAATTGTGTGCAGTGAACATACATTTAACATAAGTGATCCCGCTCAGCAAGCCATGCCTTTGTGTTATACATGTCCGTAGTCATGTGTTCCCAGGGAGAACTACCATGGTCAGGTGGGACAGGCAAGGTCATAGTTTCAGGGGGGTGTTTGGGTTCTGACATCCTGAAGTGCATTCTTGGCTTGGTAGTTTGGTCTGTAGGCTCTGAGTAAGGTCTGCTATGCTGGTGTCATATTTTATTGCCCTCATTTTACTAAGAGCTGTGTGTGTGTCTGAATATATATATATATATATATATATATATATATATATATATATATATATATATATATATATATATATATATACATATATATGTACATATATACATATATATTAGTGAGTATATATATGTATATATAGATAGATAGATAGATAGATAGATAGATAGATAGATAGATAAATAGATAAATAGATAGATAAATAGATAGATTTAGTGGTTTATCAGAAAAAAGTAGAAATGTAGAAATACTCCTCCTTGCTCCTCCTTGAATGTGTGCAAATGTGCTATTTTTTGGAATTTGCAAACATTGGCAATAGAAGAATTGCACCAGTTTCAGGTTTCCAGGCATATTGCTGGCTTTAAAATACCAAGAAGGTAACGGGATGAATGCTTGCAATAGACTAACCAGTGGCGATAGCTCGGTAGCATTTTAACCTATTGTTTTTTTTTTGCCTACTGTGCCACTCTTGACTTAGGCTCACAATCCATCCTGGACGTTGGACATCTCACCTCTCCACCCTGCAGCCCACTGCTCTTTTAGTCGGGAAATTGAAGGTTCATCACCCACTCCCCCAGAATCTCACTGACTAAGTTATGCCCCTGTTTAGATCTTTCCTGGGGACTAACCTCATCAACACTTAGCCACCAGCAAATGTTTAAAACAGAATCACCACCTCATTTTGTTCCAGATAACTGCCTGCATCCTTCGCACAGTTCTATCTGAGCTCAATATGATTTTTTCTAATTTAGCTGCTTTCTGTCAGTCATGATTTTTATATTGACTCCCACGCAGTATATGCAAACCTTGATTCATATATTTTTTTGTTTTAGGTACTGCAGTGATTGTGTTTTAGTAGTTTTCAAATTATCTAAGCAAGGATTATTCACCTTAGTGTGTTTGACAACTATGTTTTGCCTTGTTTTCTAATTTTATCCTGAAATTACACATTGGCCATGACCTATGTAGTTTCTTCCCCAGCCTGGTACCCATTGAATGAGTAGGCCACACACAGAGCTGCAAATCACATGTCTTTATTCCTCTGTGTGTACCTGTGATCTTACATTCTAAACCAAGCTTTCATTACACTCTATTCAAGCAATTACATCATGCTGATAAGGAGTCCTTGGGGAGCAAAAAAGGTTCCTTTCTAAATCATGCAAGACACCACATCTCCCCCTCGGCTAAATGTGAAATTACAATTTTTTTTGGAAAATCATGAGACAGACAGAAACGTCTACATATATTGAGAAACAGGTACAACTATTTCTCTTCAATTAAGCTTCTTCAAAGTATAACTCCTTCCTGAGTTATGGACAATTCATCCTTAACATTCTAGTACTTTTGCTATTCACCATCATTACTGAGAGGTTGAATGTGTTTGTTCAATAACTGATGCGTAATTACATCTTTTAAATTTAGCAGGCCACTATCATGACTTTTAGCAGTGACAATCTGGGCTAACAATACAGCAGCTGGTGTACTTGACTTGACAATGAAATTGATGTAGGCCTCAGCCATCTTGGATAGAGTACCATGACCTTGAATAGGTACTCTTGAAAAGTTGTCAGCAGGTTTTGATCATTTCCTGATTGATGCACAATTGTATAGTCGCACTCTTGCTATCATAGTCCACATCGTTCAATTCGAGGAGGCATCTTGTCTTTTTGCATTGCCAAAGATGCCAAAGATGCCAAGACCATAATACAGCCAAACGTTCCTCTTCAGGTAGTGTGTAAGCACATTTTGTTTGAGACAACCTTCTACCAGCATGGGCCACAATATGTAATCTTGCCTTTGAGGGTCCACTATGCTGTGCAAGTGCAGCGCCTAACCCAACGGGGCTAGCATCATCCACAAACTCAGCATGTAGCTTTGGATTAAAGTACACCATTTCTGTACCATTTTCGATGGCGTGTTTGATGCTCTTGAAACTCTTTTTACAGTCTCTTGACCATTTAAAAGAACCGCTTTTCTTTGTTACCTCTCGTAATGGAGCACTGACATTAACAAAGTTGTTTATGTATTGTGAACAATAGCTGGTCATTCCAAGAAAAGAATGTTACATTGAAACATCTTGAGAGGGTTCAGCAGAATTTGTCAAGGCTTGGACTTTTACAGGATCTGGAGCCATGCCCACATCAGAAAAGATATGGCCAAAGAATTTCAGTTTTGTCTTATTGAACTCACACTTTTCTGCATTTAAAGTCAAACCTGCATCATGGAGTAATTGACATACTTGTGTGAGGGCTCTATCATGCTCCTTCTGCGTAGATCTGGAAACCAATACGTCACCACTATAGTTAAATGCATCCACAAGAAGTTGTATGATGCGTCATATGACGTCTTGAAACAGTTCTGCAGCTGATGACACACCTAATTTAAGTCTTTTGTATCTACACAAACTGACATGTGTTGCAAATGTTGTAATATATCTACAGCTTTCTTCTAGTTCTAACTGATGATAACCTTTATTCAAATCAAGTCAAGAGAATATTTTGGCACCATTCAATTACATGATCATGTCAGCAATGTGCAGCCCTGGGTGTCACTCTCGTTCAATACATTTGTATGCCTGGCGCATGTCAAAGCATATGCGCACAGCTCCTTTACGGTCCTTTGTAGGCACTACTACTATCAGAGAAACCCATGGTGTTTGACCCGTGAAACGTTCAATAATGTCATGCTTAAGTGATGATTCGAGTTCTTTTTCAACATCTTCTTGTAAATGAAAAGCAACTCGTCTATGTCTCTGAGCAACAGGACACATATTGTCGTTATTCTGCAGTTTTACTTTCATAGTCTTTAGCTTTCCTAAACCATGAAACAATGAAGGTAATTGACTTACTATTTCATGATGAGCATTCATATTGTAATTCACTGAAATCAGTTCCAGGCCAGCAGATACGTTGAAACTTAGGAAGCAGACACGTGCCGTTGTACTTTGAAGCACATAGATCAGTGCTTGTACCTTTGTTTTTTTTATGTTTCACTGTTGCCATAAATGAACCTTTACTTTTCATGGCTGTCAATACAGCCAAAGTGTACACTTTGGTCTTTGACGGCGTAAGCTGCAGTAACTGAGACAGTTCATTGCACTTTTCTTCAGGCATTATATATATTTATATTGTTTTGGCATGTCGTCCCTACTTTGACTTTCCTCCTCATAGGCGACCAGACCGATATGTGAACATTTTTCTGACATAAGCATTGACACAGCACAATCAGTTTCTTCGCTTTCACTTATTATTGAGCCTGAAGAACTGTTTGACAATGAGTTAGATAATGATCAACTTTGTTTAGTATCTATTTGCCTCAACTGATGCCGCTGCTTGGCCTTGTTGGGGAGCATTGAACATTGCTTCATGAACCTTCTGGGAGCCATTTAGTCTTTGCATCATGACACACTTACTTTTTCCTTCGCTCTGCACATGATCACAAAATGGTTCTTGTTATCGTAGCCTTTGTATATCTGATCAATGGCAGGATACTTTCCTTCATGTGGAAATGCAAATCCACACCTGAATCACAACTTCTTTTTGAATGTAGACATAACATTGTGTCCTTCAGTCTTTTGTTTTGAATTACTTTTCATATTCATGACCCATGTTGCACATTGTCTCTCAGCATGTTCCTCAGCTCTGGCAGTAATCAACATACACTCTATACTAAGGGCATGATTTGAACTTGGCGGTTTGACCACCAATCCGCAGCAGCAGTGGACCCAAAAATACAGTCAAGTTGACAGTGTTCTGCCCGCCATATTTAGATGTATTGCGCCTGAGCTGCAGACTGCTATGACGGAGTGTTGTTTCTAGCTGTCAGGATGGTGGGTTCCTGCTGACCCTATTTAGATGATACAGTCCTGCAGGCATTATGCTAGTGGCGGATTTCTGATGGAGGGAGCCATTGATGGACCTATTGGACATTGTACAATGGCAGTGGCAATGGAATAGAGGTAAGTCACTCACACACACTGTACCTTAGCCATTTATGCTCCCCTGCACAACACACTACACAACACACTATAATCCATTGCCTTCCCAACACCACACAACACGTACATGTGGAAAACACACGTTGCCATACATACATGACACAACACACACACATTATTGACACTGCTCCAACACACAAGACAACCACAACAACCAACATAACTCCACACTCATCTAAACAAACACACTCACAAGTGCAAATACACGTAACACGACGACAACAACAACCACATACCAACAACACTCATCTGAATGTTGCACAAAGCAACACAATACACAGCCAAACATACACAGCATTGAAACCACATGCAAGTGGCACGCATACAGATAAAACCACATCACCCCCTCCAACTCCCTCTGCCTCAACTAGCCAAACAAATTGCACACACATGAATGCAATGACTCATGTACGCAATTGGAAGTACAACACTACAGGTCCCCTTGCAATGTGCACACATGAACATAGTTGACGAGTGTGAATGTAACATCACTGTGGTGCTGGCATTCACTTAGCAGTGAATACTGACACCAAAATGATAGTTGTGTATGTGTGAGATGTGTGTCATGTACCAGTGTGTTCCAATCCATGTCCCACACAAATGTGCTCCTGACATATGCATGGCATAGTTATTCAAAAACATTACTGTGACATATGTATGACTGCAGTGGTCCCAAGCTCATATGCTGTAGCCGCACGACATACACAACCAATACAGATTACCTATCTTTAAGTCTGATGAAGCAGAGGTTGTGTTTTCCTCGTGGTCTAGTGGCAGCAGCGATGGAAGGTCATGCCCAGTTGTGTCCAATCAAAAACAGAAGTGAAATTAGGAAAAAAGGTAGGTTTGTACCCCAATTATCCTCCAACCCACTAATTCAGGTGTGTAGGTCGGACCGCCACAGTTAGCTTGGCGGTTAGGCACATCCAAATCTGCTTGTCAGGACGGGTGGCCATAATCCTGCCATCAGCCCCTTTTCCCAGTGCCGCCATCGAGGCAGCGTGAGATTCTTGGCAGTGTCAGCGGGACTTGATCACTCTTTCGCCTACGGTCCTGCCAACATCTGAATTGGTCAGGTAGACCGCCAAAGTGATGGTTGGGTTTTCCAAGGGAAAACGTGTTGTGAGACAATTCCCGCCAAGATATAAATCAGGCCGTAAGAGTTTCTCTGAGCATTAATCGTCTGAATGAATCGGACAAGCATCCATTAATCACTGTAAGCCATGTGGCTTCTTCATCATTAAATTCATAGAACGTACAGTGTTTGATGAATGTGCTGTCTTTCGACAAATTCATCAATTGTTTCACCTACTTTTTGATGTTCATGACAGAAAACATATCATCCATAGTTTATGTTTGTGTTAGATCTGGCATCATTGGCGTGGTCTCCCCTAACTTTTTGCCTCTACTTCCCAGGTTGTTGCTGTGTGCTGGGCTCTGTTTTTGCTGTTTTTGTTACTCTGGGCACTTTAACACTGCTGACCAGTGCTAAAGTGCAAGTGCTCCCAATGTGAAATTGTGTGTGTAATTGGCTTCCCCATGATTGGCATATTTGATTTACTAGTAAGTCCCTAGAGAAGTGGACTAGAGGTGCCCAGGGCCTGTAAATCAAATGCTACTAGTGGGCCTGCAGCACTGGTTGTGCCACCCACATGAGTAGCCATGAAAACATGGCTCAGACCTGCCACTGCAGAGTCTGTGTGTGCTGTTTTAAACTGGCAATTTGATTTGGCAAGTGTACCCACTTGCCAAGTCCAGAGCTTCCTTTTTATACATGTAAGGCACCCCTAAGGTAGGCCCTAGGTAACCCAATGGGCAGGGTGCAGTGCATGTTAAAGGTGGGACATGTACTGATGTGCTTTACATGTCCTAACAGTGAAATACTGCCAATTCGGTTTTAACTGTTGCAAGCCTATCTCTCTCATAGGTTAACAGGGGGGCTGCCTTTAATTATTCTTAAAGTGCAGTTTCCCTTTGAGAGCAGATAGTGCTTGGAGTTTGGAGTCTCTGAACTCACAATTTAAAAATACATCTTTTAGTGAAGTTGTTTTTTAGATTGTTAGTTTGAAAATGCCACTTTTAGAAAGTAGGTATTTTCTTGCTTAAACCATTCTGTTCCTGTTTGTGGATTCCCTGTTAGGGTCAGCCTGCCAGTTGGGCTGTTTGTGAATCTCCTCTGGACAGTAATATAAAGGAAGCTGGGGTGTAGCCTGCATATCCCGATGAGCCATCTGGGCTAGAATAGAGGGAAGAATGGTCACTTACACCTGAATGGGCTGTGCCTGCCCTCACACAATGCAGTCTGAAACCCCTGGTGTGTGTCTGGGGCCTTACCTGGGCAAGGCAGGATCCTGTAAACAACAGAGAATTTTCTTTGAAGTTGGGAAACTTCAAGGCAGAAAGGGGTCTAAGTATTGTACCCCAAAAAAACAACCTTTTGATCACCTCAAGATTACTTCAAGGATTCAAGAGGAACCTCTGTTAGGAGAAGAGCTGAGGAGAAGTGCTGCCCCTGCCTGTGACTGTGCTTTGTTGGGCTATCCTGCAGATGCCCCTTCTGCCTGTGAAAGGGGACAAAGACTGGACTTTGTTGTGCATTCCTGCTTGAGAGATATCTCCAAGGGCTTGGACTTTGCTTACCTCCTGTTTTTGAAGCCTCAGGGACAGCAAAGGCTTCACCAACCAGTTTCTGAGTCTGCATGCTGAGGGCTCTAGTTCGTCAGAGGGTGCCATTCCAGTTCCTGGGCCCCTAAAAGAGAATTTCAGGTAAAATCCTGTGAAACTATGCCGGACAATGCCGTGCGACTTTGTAAGGACTCCGCTGCCTGGAACCCGTGATGCCACCTGCACCTCAAGCCGTGGACCTCGCAGAAGAGCAACAACCCTACCGACATTGCAGGCCCTGCATTACCGATGTTGCTGATGTCCCAAGAACTCGCAAGATTGGAGTGTCATAGCATCGATGTTTGTGACACCCGACTCCATTGTAGCGCCTGTGACCCTGTGACGTGACCGTGACCCTTTGAAGTCACCCCACAGCACTGTGACTTCACCGGAGTTTGACTTTGCCAGAGGTGCCCAGGGACCGACTCCTCACAACTGACAGTGCCTTACCTAAATCGCTCCGCAGCAAGGACCTGACACCTCTTCGTGATGCCTCTGCTCCTTCGCCCCACAGCAACGAAACTGTCACCCCATCAGATCCAGCGATGCCTCGCTCCCCTACTCCATGCACCGGCCTGTTTTCCACACTTTTGCTAAGTTACTCTACTTGGGGTCTATGTGACTCCGTAAATGGCGCCAGTGGCATCGCATTGTGGGAAAACGACTCCAGGGGATTAATCACTTGCTTCTGTACACTAGTCTTTGTGATTGTTATTTTGCCTACCTTCATTTTTTTTATATTTTAGCACAAAGGATTTATCTCCTCCTGGGAGTTCACCCATGGTTTTTGGCACAATCCACCTCAATTGTCCAACCCACTATACCCCACTGATATGGGTGATAAGGTGATGGTTGTGAAATTGGTATGAACCTATAATTATCACATTGTATCTCCTTTTCTTGAGGATGCTGGTGGCGCCTGTCTCAAGGTACCTATAAAAGGGGAAAAGAAAAGGAAAGAAGATTGCCACTCTACAGGAAGCCCTATTGCCAGAAACTTCAGAGGACTAATATATACCGCCTAAAAGGAATGCAATACTTTTCTGTTTTGTTTTGAGAACAATAAGTAAACGCCACAATTCACAAACAAACCTAGCCTCCCAAGCTGAATTTCCACCGTTCCCTCACACATGGTGGTTCGAAGAAGGTGACGGTATTGTAACTGTTTATGGGAGTGGCTGGCATCCAGGGTGGAGCTCTAGCAAACATTGTCAACTGTCCCAGGGAATTTGCATCAGCAATAAGGCCTGATAATGTTTCAGCCCCTGGGTCATTCAAAACAGTCTTGAAGTTTTGACCTTCTTCTTGGTCTCCTTAAAAGCTTTGTCACTCATGGAGTCCTCTGGAGCTGTTCTGAGCTGCCAGCCAGCTGCTTTGATGATAGGCCGCTAAAGGTATTGGACAGCTCAGTAAACACAATTCCAGTGTTTCTTCTCGGTGCTGAGGTCATAATGCTCCACTTATCAAGACTTGGTTAAGAGTAATAATAGTATGCTTCTTTTTTACTTGATCTGTCAGCCAGCACTATTTGGTATCTGATAAATTGTCTTTTTTTTAGCTTAGTACACCTGGTTGAATAAACCTTCAGCATTACCGCTCCGCATACTGTATAACTTTTTTTTGTGTGGCCTTGTGGTACCTTTCTGTAGGAACTCAGTCATAGTTTCTTGGCTGTCTTTCCATTTACACACTTCACACTGGCTGGAGATGTGCTTTGACTCCACATATTGCAAACGTCGGCTCAGCACTTTGAGGGAGGCACATGTGACACTCACAGGAGCAGTTTCCTTGGACCAGATCAAACTCTCCAGGACAGCATGTTCTTTTTTGGGTTATTTATCCCCAATCTCGTAGCCAGTTGTAGCTTCCCCTGCCAGGTACCCACTGAATGACTAGGCCACATACAGAGCTGTAAATCACACACCTTTATTCCACTGTGTGTTCCTGTGAACTCTTAACTTTCTAAACCAAGCTTTCATTACATTCTATACTAGTGATTATGTGAAAATGATAGAAGTCCTGTGGAAGCCAGAAATGTTCTGTTCTAAAACATGCAAAACACTACAATCTACACAAAACCTGGGCAACTTTGTAAGCTAAAGTCTATTTGAAAGTATTATAAAACTCTTTTGAACCCAGATTCAAATTGGATGTATTTTAAAATTCACCAGTTTCAGGCACATTGCTCTCTTTTCCTTTATTACGATTTTAATTTCAACCAGTTATGCCTCTGTCATTACTAACTACATTTTTAAATATTTCTGTTGGAGGCACAGCTGGCATGTCTGAATGGCTGTTTATCCGCACAAAGCATTATATGAAATAAAAATTCCTCTGGAGAGAATTAACCAAAATGGAGGGCTACTCTGGATTAGCAAAAAGCACCACAGATAGCGGAAAATTAATTGATCAGCTTAACAAATTAAATTCAATTGGAATTACTCAGACTGAAGTCAGAAGCATTTTTAACTTTAAAAGGAATCCGAATGCCTAAGAAAGGATTTGTGTTTTCCTTGGCACGCCAGCCCACATCATTTGTGCTGTTGAGAATAAAGGCCCATTGTTCAGCCATACCTATCACTTAAAAGGAGAAAAGCTTTGGAGCTGAAGTTGGTGAACAGTGCCATGTGGCAACATGTATCAATGCAATTGAAAAACCCACATCATAAAGTCAATGTGTAATGTCAGTGTAATGTTTGCCAACTGAAGAGCAAAGGTGTAAGATGCATTCCTCTAGGGGATGCACATGCACAACATTGGCAAGAGCTGAGAGGTAGACTCTAAACTGCTTTGAATCAGGAGTCAAGGAGGCCCGCTGCAAGCAGTAATAACTGCGAGAGTGAACTTCTGCTCAGTGGGGTTGTGGTACTGTCCACCACTATTGTTTTTGCTGTTAATGAATGCTGACTGGTACTGCCTGTCAGGTATTAAATGTCTTCAGAATCTTAAGGGCTAATTACGAGTGGCCAGGGCAGTTTCCCTAAAGTCTGCTCAGTATTCCAGTGTCCCTGCACCCGAGATTACCCGGTCTAGAAACACCGGACTCAAATTTACAGTGCAGAACACAACTGGTCAAATCAAATGCAAGTCAGAGTGTGTGGGAAGATGTAGAGCTCGCCTTCCACCCTAGCCCCACCAACACCACAGTATTAGCATTAGCACCACAGCCCTTTCGCCATGTGCAGCAGGAGTTAGCCACAGCTTCTTTGGGTGTGAGACTAGATGTGAGAGGGTGTAGCTGGGGGTGAGAGTGGCTATCAAAGTGTCTGGGTGTGAGAGAGCATACATCAGTGTTGTAGTGGGTGCATGAGTCTTTGCGTGGGTCTCTGAGTAGTTGCACGAGAGTGTCAGTTGTGTGTGAGTGGGTACGTGAGTGTCTGAGTGGGTCTGTGAGTGGGTGCGTAAGTGTCTAAGTGAATGTGTGAGAAATTGATTGAAAGGGAGACAGAAAGAGAGTAAGTGAGAGCGGGAGAAAAATCGTTTTTGTAGACTTTAATATCTCACATTTTTAGAATGAAATATTTTTGCTAGATTAACACCCCCAAATTTATTAAATATATTTAAAAAAGTAAAAATGTTTAATTAAAAAGATAAATAAAAAGAGGAAAATCAGTCAAGCTGGACTCGAACCGCAATAGCTCAATGGGAAGGGCTGAGCCCTTTACACTGAGCTATGGGAATTTTTGAATTATTATTTTGTCTTTTGAGGGCTTTGTAGTGAAACAAATATATTTTTTTTAAAAGGACAGCGGGTGGAGCCCTTAAGGGCTCTCCCATGGCCCTACTTTAATGGGGACAGCGAGGGAGTCCTCAAGGGCTCCCCCGCGTTCCCTACTTTTTATATATATTTTTTTAAAACAATGCCCTTCTGGTCTACCTGGCACTGTGGGGGAAGACTTAAGGCGCTCCCACCAGTGCCAATGCTTCAGCAAGTACAGAGCTGCTTTGACATCCGCTCCCTGCTTGCTGAAACACTTTATCTCTGTCCCCTGCATGCGTGCAGGGGACAGAGATGAAACTTTGGATTTTGACAGCAGGTCCTGCTTTAAAGGTCCCGCAGGCAATACCCGAAGTGTTTGCTGTGGCTTGGCTGCAGCTACAGTGCTGCAACCGAGCCACAGCAAATAGCTATTTCCCAAGGGTTGGCACCCCTGGGACATAGCAGGAGTGGCCCTAGGGGTGGCGGTCCCCAGGGCCATCAGAGTCTCCTTGAGAGGGGGCCACACGGCCACCCTCAAACTAGATCTTAGCTCCAGGGGTGGTGGTCCCAGGTGCTTAAAACATTTGCCCAGGAGGGGGTCCCCGGGCAGCAGAGGGGACACAGGGCACCCCGCTTTAATTACAAGATCGCCCCAGGGAGGTGCTGGTCCCCGGGGTGGTATTACAATAATGCCCTGGGGAGGTAGAGGTCCCCAGGGCAGCGGGAGGGCTAAAGGCACCCCTGTATTAAAAAAATGTGCGCTGGGGAGGTGGTTGTCCCCGGGGCGGTGGGAGGACACCAGGTGGCTCCCCCTGCATTTTTTTTTTTTTTTAAACCCGGTATTTGGCCCACCTGGGAGCATTAGTCTAACAAAGTGCAGATCCACCATGTCTCAGCTCGGAAAAGCAATAAAAAGAATGCTTTTTAGCCCTGGGAGGGTCCCTTTGGGACCCTAGCACCAGAGCTAAGGGGTCAGGGTGTTTGTACACCGGCCCCTTTTGTTTTTTATTACTTTTTTTTGGGACTCGGCTGAAGCCGTGTCCCAAGATGGATGACAACTCTTCAACAGCATCTTCTCTGTTGAAGTGTTATCAGCCAATCAGATCTCAGCACAAGATCATTAGGGGTCGCAAATCCTTCATGTTCCTTGATATACAAATTTGTTTTCCCATTAATTTCTCAAAAACTACTGAACGGAATTACACCAAAACAAAAAAACACTCCTTTTGAATCAGACCTACCTTCATGCCAAATTTGGTGTAATTCCGTTCTGTAGCTTTTGCACTATTGCTGTTCAAAATCCCTAAGGAAAAATTGAATGGGGAAACGTGTTTTGGGACCCCTCTTTTTTTCTCGGCCTCCCCGGACGGATCAAACCAAAAGTTTCTAGGCAGCAGCTGATGGAACTGGCAAAGTGTTTTGGAAAGTTTCATGAAGATTCATCAAGCCAAAAATATAGGCAAGTAAAAAAGTATTTTTTGTATAGAAACGTAACCTACCTATAACTACCTAATGATGACCGCCACTAGGTAATTTATATATATACATAATATATATTATATATATATCCACCAAACAAAACAAAGGTTACAGGGATGTTATAGTTAGGAAATACAATACAAAAACATAGGGTGAGTTTTAGCTACCGTAGAGCACGAGCTTTACTACTTGAAATAATTCTTGCTATAACAGCTGAATTTCTATGGCTTAGTGCATGTAAAACCTAAACCTAACTAAAACATCCCTGTAACCTTTGTTTTTTTTGTGAATTTCAAAGGTTTTTTATTTGTTCTATTTCCTAAGTATAACATCCCTGTAACCATTGGATTCCTCTGTCAATTTCTAGGCTTTGTTAATGTTAAGTAAGATGCCCATCACAATGCACAGTGGGGTGAGGGATTGGCTGCAGGGCCTGGCCTGGCATTGGGCAGCCCCCATCCAAGCTTGATGCTCCTTCTCACCACTCCTTGTCATCCATTTTCCAAGTCCATACCTCTGCTCCCTCATTACAGCCCTTTGGCTATTGTTCTGCCATTGCCCTTCTGGCATACCCTGAGCAGTTAGCTTGCTGCTGCATTCATCTCCTCCTTACCCTCTGTTGTCCGAGTCCATGTACCAACCCCATTCCTCCTGCCCTGCATGGTCTGATGCACTGCCACTGCCCTGTCCATCCTGCCCTTCATGGTCCGTTATACTGCAACTGTCCCTGCTGTCTGTTGGGTATGATCAGCTTGCTGCCCTTGCCTCTTCCCCCTCTGCTCTCTGTTGTCCATACGCATGACCCTGTCCCCTCCCTATCTCTTTCCATGGTCCATTGTCCTACACTGTTGTCCCGCTTGCCCTGTGTGATGCATTGAACTGCTGCAACCCCTACCGCTTGACTTGTAAGGTCAGTTGGGTGCTTCTGCCAATCTCCCTCCTCCCCTCTGTTATCCGAGTCCATATCCCCACCCAATGTACCATACTTGCAACATTTTGAACTGCGTAAGAGGGAAATTTTTATAAACAAAAACCTGGGGAGTTGATTTTCCTTATTGACTTACAATGAAAAAGAGGAGATTTTAGGCAGGAGGCAGATACAATAAAGCACTTTCGGGCTTAAACATCGGTAGTCTCCTCCTTGAATCGAGCCTGTTGGCATGTATGATTTTACTGCAAATGCCACTTCCCTCTGCCCTCAGTAGTCTGATATATTGGCACAGCATCTCTTGCCTATCCAGCATGGTTAGTTTGTTGCTACAGCCCCCCCCTTTTTCCTGCCCTCCATGATCCATTGTACTGCCACTGCCCCTCCCGCCTGCCCAGCGTAGACAACTTGTTGCTTCTTCTCCATGCCCTCAATTATCTGAGTCCATGACCCTGACGTCTGTCTCCCCAGCGGATTCTATTAAACAACTAGATTGCTAACATTCTACACTTATTACAAAAGTGTGGTACGCCTGACGTCTTCTTGATGTAATCAAAATAGTAATACCTAAAGGATTTCCTTTAGAAACTATAAAAGAGAAAGGGTCTTATTCCTATAGAATTTATTGTTAGTACTCTGAAAAACTAAAATAACAACTTTTTTTTTTAGTTCTCAAATAGTGACAAAGCACTTTTAAAGTATTTGTTAGCTTTATGTTTTTTATCCAGCTGATCACTTAATTATTTGTTACACTTAGGGGAGAGGATGTGGCCTTGCAGCCAGAGCTGTAGACTTTGCAACTGGAAAACCATGGGCCGTATTCATAGGCCCCTAGCGCCACAGTAGTGTCACTTTTTGTATTGCTCCGGTGGTGCTAAGCACAGCGCTGTATTTACAAGGTGGCATTAAATCACTTTTTGTGGCTTAACGCCACCTTCTAAATATGGCCCCTTCCCATGCAGCACTGTACCTGGAAGGGGCGTGCAATGGGTGTTGCTGTGGGAGTTAACTGGCAGTCTGCTGATGGTGTTGAAAGTGCATGTTTCAGTCTGCATGTCAGAATGCTTTATTGAAAAGAAGACAAAGATATTTGAGAACTCACTTTAAAACGTGTCCTAATTTTCTTTCTACAGCACTAACCATAATTTCTATGACAAAATGAGCCCCTCGTTTTGTTCTTTTCTAAATTAAATGTTTTAAGTTTTACCAGTTTGATCCAATGAAGATGGCTTCAGGTGTGCCACACTTTTGTCATAAGTTACACTCAGCACTCTAGTTGTTCTTTAGAGCACTCTGGGAGGGTGCAGTAGACCACAAGGGAATCAACTGACAGATGGTGCCTGTTGGAAGTACATGTTTTATTGAGAATATCAGACTTCATTCTCATATAGCTGAGAAAGATGTTGTGAATTTAGAGAAAATATGCTCTCATTTTAGCTTCTGGAGCATCTTCCATCACCTATATGGGAAATTCATGAGAAAACAGTTGTCTCCCAAACATGATTTATGAAATCCCAGCTGAAGGCTTTTTCACACGGTAAAATCATCTTAGAACACATCACAATTCCTAAAAGATTATGGTACCATCAACAAATGATTTATATTGTAACTGAAATCCGTTATCACCCTTTATATGTTCTCTTTTCTGTGACCCTCAAACCTGCCATTCATTACAATGCATTTCAACAGGGTTCTATCATGTACACAGGTCCTAAGATGGCTGCAAGTTCTTCACGGTTGAAGTGCTGGCAGCCAGTCAAATCTCACCATGAGATCAGTGCTTAGGCTCCACCCAGATATAGACATTTGGTTTTAAATATCTCAAAAACTATTGACCAGATTTACACCAAATAACAAAAAGGGCACTTTCTGTGCCAAGAGCTACCTTTCTGCCAAATTTGGTGTAATTCCATTTTGCAGTTTGGGCTGCAGTGGTATGTAAGATCTCTATGGGAATTAACATGGGAAATACACTTCCCCCACCCCCCTATTTTTATCAGCCCCCACTCCATGAATCACCCCATGCACAACAAGACCCTAGAGGAAACTTTTTTTTTCCTAAAACTTCATGAAGATTCGTTAAATGGTGGCAAAGATGTAGCAAAGTCAAAAAACACTTTTTCTATGGAAACTAGGTCCTAACTATAACTAAGTACTGGCGACCACCAGTAGGTTTAATATATATATATATATATGCACAAAGGTTACAGGGATGTTACAGTTCAGGTTTTACCTACACAAAACTGTAGAAGTTCAGCCATTATAGTTATCTAAAGTAACTATAACTGGTGCCCTAATGTAACTGTAACTCATGCCCCCACAATGCACAGGTTTCTCATCAATGATTTCAATACAAATGTTGCAGTGATATTATCAATTATGTCATACAAGATGTCATGAGTGATGTACTATGTGGGATAATTAACAGTACATAGCGAGGGCGCAAGTTAGAGTTATCTTTGGACATGAATTGCAGTTACTTGAGATAAATATAGCTCCAGAATTTCTATGGTTTTGTGTGTGTAAAATCTGAACCTAACTATAATGCTTCTGTAACCTTTGTTTTTTTTGTGAATTTCTAAGGATTTTTAATTTTTATTTCCTAACTTTCACGTTCCTGTAACCTTTGGCTATTTAGTGAATTGCCAAGCTTTTTTAAAATTATTTTTCCTAACTATAATGTCCCTGTAGTAAACCGCACCTTTAGAGTTTGGCAGTCTGCACTACTGTGTGTGATGGAGAACCAGAGAATACACACAATACAAGCAGTTAATACTCTTGCTTAGAACCTTTAGAATAAATAATGGATATATAGAGAATACAGACAGTTAGTAATTTATTTAGCAAGGATGTTTAGTGTTATGTTTCACTAGGATACTACTTGTTTTGAATACTGGGCCCAAAAGTGGAACCATACACCGGAGGTGCAAGAATGGACATTAATACAGGTAAACTATGTTTCAAAAATCCATCCATCTTAATTTTTACTGCACCTCCTGGTGAATCATCTTTCAATACTCTCTTTCCAAATTCCTTGTGTTTGTAGTATTTTTGTGTGTTTCTTTCTATTGTTCTGTCTCTCATTCTTCCACGTCTCTCTCTGGTTTCCACACTACTATAAATTCATTGTTCTCCTGTTTCCCCATCCTGTCCACCTGTACCGTCTTCATCGTGTTGGCAGTCACTTGCACCAGCATGCACAACTCAAGGCATCTCCTCACCTAATTTTTTGCCAGACGATTTACAATCTGTGAGCGCGTCTTTAACTTTTAAAAAATCTAGCTTCTGATTAACAAGAAAAGGAAGTAGTGTTCATTGTGGTTTTTTAGGAGAATGGCTTCTCTAATCTGCGGGCTGCAAGTGGAGTGATTTGTCAGTGGTTTTATCTGTGGGCTATGATTTGAGGCTTGAAATAAGTGCATCCAGGATTTATTACGCATACAGCGCATTTTTCTTGTTTGTGCCGAGTGCACCTTTTAAAAGGTGCACTTGGCGCAAACAAGGAAAATGCACTGTATTTGCATGAATGTGCTTCCCCAAGGGCATCTGCTAACTTGCGCTGCTCTGGGGGCAGATCCACGGAGGTAATGCATCCCTAGATAGCTATATTTGTTTTTCCCTCTAATAATTCCAAAACTACTGACTGGATTAGCACCAAATGACAAACAAACACTCTTTCAGGAACCAAGATCGAGCTTTCTGCCAAATTTGGTGTAAATCTGTTCTATAGTTTTGGAAAAATTAAGGTTCAGAAAATGCAAATATATTTCACATTGTGGAGGATGCGTTGAGCCAACAAATCTAAAATGAGATCTGATTAGCTGGCACCACCTCATCCATGTCATATGACTCAGGACCTATGCCCTAACAAAAATGTAAAAAAAACAAGACATAAGGGTCCTCTGCACGCCTGGAGCAAATTTTTTTCTTTAATTTTATTATGGATAAGCAGAGGACCAGCAAATCCATGGCAACATTTTTAAAAAAAAGATGCACGGTCTCCCATGCTTCTTTCTAATTACCCCTGAGGTGGGCTAGGACCCGTGGGGGATGGTAGTTGTTTTTTTGGGGGAGAGGGAGGAGTGTGTGGCACCACTCCCTGGGCCCTTTTTGGCCATGGGGGACCCCATCCCCTAGAGCCCAATGTATTTGTAAGGGGGAGGAGGCACACAGCCTCTCTCCTCTGCCACTTTTAGCACTGAGGTCCCCCAGGGCCGACTTTCCATTAGTCTCCGTGTGCCAATTGTGAACCCCTGGGGGCCCATCCTCTGGTGTCCGACGTGTTTTCTAGGGGAGAAGAGCTGTGAGACATAGGGTCCCCATTGCCGGAGAGACTCTGGGAGGGGAGCTGCATGGTCCCCACCTATTTTTGTAAGTTTTGGCCAAGGGGGGTCAGCTTCCTAGGTCCTATAATGGCTTGAGTAGGGGGAGCGCAAGTTATAGTTAGGTCAGTCTTTCCAAAGGAAATGCCTGTATTGCTTTGCTAATAACTTTGGTGCAATTTGTCAAATTTTCACAAAACGTTCCAAAAAGATTTCCTTATTTAATGAGTTTCTTCATGTAAATATATGGGGTGATCCATCAAGTAAGAGCTGAGAAAAAGGGAGGGGTATCAAAACACAAAAGCCCTATTCATTTTCTATAAACTTTTGTAAGAATCAGTACCTCAAAAACTGCTGAACGGAATTACACTAAATTTGACACAAAGCTAGGTGTTGGTCTAGGAAGTGTGTTTTTTG
This sequence comes from Pleurodeles waltl, assembly GCF_031143425.1. NCBI lineage: Eukaryota > Metazoa > Chordata > Amphibia > Caudata > Salamandridae > Pleurodeles > Pleurodeles waltl. The sequence goes on along the minus strand of NC_090445.1, from coordinate 992,228,791 downwards.
TGATTTTGTGTAAATCCATTAGGTAATTTTCAAGATATTAGGGAAGAAAAATATGTGTATGCATGGACGGTTATGTTTGAGGGAATCTCACTAGAGTCCCTAATCCCAATGAAAAAAAATAGAGCCATCTGATAGGGCTAGGGAGCTTTTTTTCCCACGCGTCGATTTGCCCCTGCAAGAACCATGCACCTGCAGAAGCGAGCACTCTGCCATGAATTAAAATGTTGAAGGCAGCCATCATAGGACTCGGGGATGTAGTACTGAGTCTAAAAGATAAAAATAGTTAAGTGGGCAGGGAGAGACACTTCTTCCTCTAGATGTGTTTGAGTTTTTTTTTAATGGTTTGCCATGTCTGCTCCAAATTATAAATGCGTGGACATTTTTAAAACCAACCATGTGTGTGTGTGAGCGTGGTGTAATTGTCAAAAAAGGTTGTGCTTAATCTTTCCTCGTCTGTTCATGAATCATGATCGCCTATCAGTTTGCAAGTCTGTAATTTATTTTGTTCTAAATTTGAATGAATTATATTTGCCATTTGAAATGTATTTCCCCCTAGGTTATGTGGCTTGTTTTAAACCTTGGTAAACAGATGTTTCACTGCAATTGAAAACTACGTAAGGCGGGGCAACAGTTGGCATAATCCAGCGGCTGACAAAGGCGGTAAGTGACAAAGTTATTCTGCAGTGGAACTCACAATATTAATACTAACACCAGCACGTCCTACTTTGCGCAGAGTATAGACCTGACAAAATATATGTTCTACAGAATATAGAAACCCAGCTTCGCCAGGATTTCTTTAGACTGTCAAGTTATTATCTGTTTGTTTTTAGGTGTGGGTTGAGAACGCAGCTATCTGCTAGACCTACTGCTTAGAAAAAAACATTGTCTGGGCTTTCATTTAGTCCCCTTCAACCAATTACTTATGTTGGTGAGTTTCTTTCAGCGACTAGTTTGAGACAATGGCAATCAGAGGAGCATTTCTGTCTCACCTAATGCTATTGGCCATTGGTGTTTTATTCTGCCTCCTATGGATTATTTGCATTACAATGCATGAGGGACTATTTTCAGCTAAAACTATGCTTAACCATCATATATTGTGTCACACTCAGGCCCATATTTATACGTTTTTTGCGCCGCATCAAAAGTGGCGCAAAATTACAAAATACAATTATATTTTGCAAGTTTGTGCCGCTTTTGCGACAAAAAATGACGCAAATGCTGTGCAAAAAAGTATAAATATGGGCCTCAGTTCTTAATCTCATACATAAAGTTTATACAGATGCACAGCACCCACGATTTTTAACAGCAGTGGCCAAACAAAAAGTTTCCATTATGGTGTGGTTTCTTCATGGTTCCCTCCCTGGTTAGATCTGTGTTTAAGGTATTTTCCCACAAGGCCTTATTTGACCAATGTCTGGCTGAAGATGATCACTGCTGCAGACATATTAGTTGGGCTAACAGCTATGACATGACTTCATCCCACTCCTCCCTGCCGTGGGACTTGCTTAGCTGAGAGAGCCCGGGCACCAGGCACGCCTCTATTTATCCCTTTTACTCTGGCAAGCACATGTCTGTATTTCACCCATACAAACTCTGCAAATAAAACTTAAAAACCTGTTATGCTTGCTTTCATTGACTGTGACCCACATTTTTCCCAGCCCTCGTCAGAACGTGGTGTGCAGATAATGAAAACTCTTGCTCAACGGTTTAGTATTTCATTTGTGGCACAGCGGAAGATGAACCAGAGCACAGTGAATAAAGTGCTCATCGGGGAAACTGACAAAGTGGGAAAACACTATTTCTGCTTCATTTTTCAAGAGTGAAAAAATATAACGGAATCCTTCTAATGCTTTCCTTCACCTTCACGACGAAACTGTTCTCAATCAGAACACCCCAGAAACAAATAATGAAGAAATGTGCTTTGCTATCTGTGTTTCCCCAGGTTCCCAACATTACTCCTACTATCACTAGTCTCATTTATACAACCAGCGCTACCACTGACTTTATTATTACCAAGACTAAAACCGATACCACACACTGCCAATACCACAGATCACAAGTACCTCCAAATGTACAATTATTCCAACGTTAATATCACCACCTGTGACACATAACACCAATACCACCAGCAAAACCAATACCACCACCGCCACCAGTACCATCATCCATGTCACCAGTATCACCACTGATACCAATAAAACAGATATTACCACCACTAATACCACCAATACCACTACACTTCTAATATTATCAATATCAGTACCACCACAAATAACATGATGTCACTATCAACAACAACCAATGATACACAAACATTATCTATACCACTACAACAATATTGATAGTGCCATGATTAATACCACATAATCATCAACAACAATATCACCACCGCCAATACTACCATCACCAATAACACTAATACCACACACCAAAACCAATGAAACAAATACGAATTTCCCCGCTACCCCCACAAAATATCATCTGAACGAATAAAGCTAACATCTATACAGTCACTGCCAATACCACAACTTATACCACCACAGAGAATACCATACCACCTGTGCTAACTAATACCACTGCGCAAAATACCACCATTAACAATATCAACAATATTAAAACCCATACAGCCATCACCAGCACAACCTCCATCATTACATCACCAATACCACAACCATAATACCACCATTACCATGAACAATACCAATGCCATCGCCAACGCCACCAAATAGAGCAGAACTGCTAGCACCAATGCCATCACCATCACCAGCACCTCTAGTGGAATCACCAGCACCACCATTACTACCACCAATACCATCGCCAATATCAAAACTGCTAATTCCACATCAAGTATCACCAGCACAATAGTAAACCAGCACCAAAATCACACCAACACTATTTATGCTAGCACCAACACCACTCATATCATCACCAATATCCCAAATATCACCACCAGTACCACTAATACAATCAATGTCACTGCTGCTAATATCACTAATATCAACAACAGTACTGTGAGCAGTACCATTACCAACACCATTACCAGAAGCATCAGTTCAGCCACCACTATATTACACCATCACTATTAGTACCAAAACTGCCAATAGCAATACAACTATTTGTTTCACTGCCAAAGTCACACAATAGAATATTACCACTACCCCCAACACCACTCCCAGTCCGACTAATACAACCACCACAAAGCAAAAGCAACCAATACCATCACCATCAACCATCCACAACCAATGCTACCAATATCACCACCACCACCACCAATACCATTACTGGTACCGTCATCACTGGGGCCATCAATAGTACTGCAATCACTAACATCAGTAGAACCAACAAAGCCACCACCACTATCCCTATTTTCAATACCTCCACCAATAATAACATTATCACATAACTGGCACCACTAGTAAGCACTCGTAAAGCCAATAGGTGTGCCTTTAATTTTCTATCCCATGTAAGGTGGCTTCTGCATGTTTTTGTTTGCAGGCGTAGTTACAACTAAGATCTACTGCCTTTGCCAATGCTTCTATTTGTCTGAATTCAAATACAACAGGTTTAGACCCTGCATTGCTTCATCGGGGATACACACTACACTTCTCTCGCGCCACTGGTAATAAGATGGTGAAGGGTCTGTCTCAGCAGGTTCTAGGGGCCAGATGTAGCAAAGGGTTTTTCCCATTCTGTGTCAATGGGAAAATGTGTTCGTACATATGGCCCTAGATGACCAGGACAGAAACAGGAAATACATTTTGAGCTGCAGACGTTATCTTCAGCAAAACCGAGGCCAGAAATTGGACACATACAATACATTCATACAATAATTATTAACATGGAATGGATTTTGAATATCAAATTCAAGTAAAACTTGCAAAAACACCATTGAAATACACTCTGCAACATATATTTTCTTCTATCTCGCTTGTCTGTAGCCTATAGATCTTCCATGGGGAAAGTATTAGAGTTACAAAAGCAGCTCTTCTGTTTTGCGTATACATGTGGGTGCATGCGTCAGGCTGCCGTTTTGTGTTCGTGCATTATATGTTTCATGCGAGCGTTATTGTGTGTGTGCACAATTTTCTGCATGCTTCATCGGTATTGCGATAAAATGAAAAAAGTGGCAATATTTTCTTCACACAGATATCATGAGATTAAAGAGGGTTTTTGATAGTAAGTCTAAGGCAACGCAGAGCGTTCCAAACATGGAAACCATGCAGAGTTAATGGTGATTGATATCACATGTTCTTTATCAAAGCTTCCTCAACAAAAGCAGCTTAAGGGAAAATCCATAAATATGTGTCTTGACCACAGTCTACCAATCCTTTTCCGCAGTGGAGCCTTCGGATAATTTGTAGGTTTAATTACTCCAGGCACAGGAAGGTTTCAGGAGCAACATTGCTGCATTCCTTCGTTGCTTGATCATGGCATAAAATAGTCTTCACAGACGAGAAAAGAATGTGTAATGGTTAGCATTCAGGAGTCCTTTCGTAAACGGCAATTACTGCTTATATACAAAAATATGGGAATTAAAAAGCGTACCTCTATACAGCTTTAACCTGAAATAAATAAATTAAGATTTGGTGGCACTTAACAGAAAATACGAAATAATTCAATGTCCAGCTATAAACAGGCAAATCCATAAGTAAACTAGAAAACAAATCCTCTGCAAAATACCACTCAACTTTTAAACTACTTCAAGAAATGGAAAATAAAAACGCTAGCAATATTATTCCGCCAATTAACGTTTATTTGTAATAATTTTTGGCTAGGTGTATGAAAGATCTTTACACTCACAAAGCCTACAATGCAGTAAGTTGCAGCCTTTGCAAGCACACAACGCAAATCGTAATGTCCAAAAGAGACTGAAAACCACAAAAGTTATTGTGACTCCAATGTTCATACTATAAGTCCTTTCAAATTGTAACATTAGGAGGTCAAATCAAATCAAATCATTAGCATTTATAAAGCGCGCTACTCACCCGTGCGGGTCTCAAGGCGCTAGGGACAAAGGGGGTGGTTATCGCTGCTCGAACAGCCAGGTCTTTAGGAGTCTCCGGAAAGCGGAGTGGTCCTGGGTGGTCCTGAGGCTGGTGGGGAGGGAGTTCCAGGTCTTGGCCGCCAGGAAGGAGAAAGATCTCCCACCCGCTGTGGAGCGTCGGATGCGAGGGACGGCGGTGAGTGCGAGGCCAGAGGAGCGGAGGGGGCGGGTGGGGACGTAGAAGTTGAGACGTCTGTTGAGGTATTCCGGTCCCTTGTCGTGGAGGGCTTTGTGTGCGTGGGTGAGAAGTCGGAAGGTGATCCTTTTGCTGACTGGGAGCCAATGCAGGTGTCTCAGGTGTGCAGAGATGTGGCTGTTGCGGGGTACGTCGAGGATGAGGCGGGCTGAGGCGTTTTGAATGCGTTGCAGGCGATTTTGGAGTTTGGCGGTGGTCCCAGCGTAGAGGGTGTTGCCGTTGTCCAGGCGGTTCGTGACGAGGGCGTGGGTCACGGTTTTTCTGGTGTCGGCGGGGATCCAGCAGAAGATCTTGCGGAGCATGTGGAGGGTGAGGAAGCAGGCGGAGGACACGGCGTTGACTTGCTTGGTCATGGTGAGAAGGGGGTCCAAGATGAAGCCGAGGTTGCGGGCGTGGTCTGCGGGGGTCGGTGCGGTGCCGAGTGCCGTGGGCCACCAGGAGTCGTCCCAGGCGGACGGGGTGTTGCCGAGGATGAGGACTTCAGTTTTTTCAGAGTTCAGCTTTAGGCGGCTGAGCCTCATCCAATCTGCGACGTCCTTCATACCCTCTTGTAGGTTGGTCTTGGCGCTGGCGGGGTCCTTGGTGAGGGAGAGTATAAGTTGGGTGTCGTCGGCGTAGGAGGTGATGATGATGTCGTGCTTGCGTACGATGTTAGCGAGGGGGCTCATGTAGACATTGAAGAGTGTCGGGCTGAGTGATGAGCCTTGAGGTACGCCGCAGATGATCTCAGTGGGTTCTGAGCGAAACGGAGGGAGGTAGACTCTTTGGGAGCGGTTTACGAGGAAGGAGGCGATCCAGTCCAGGGCCTGGTCTTGGATCCCGGTGGAGCGGAGGCGGGTGATTAGGGTGCGGTGACAGACGGTGTCAAAGGCAGCCGAGAGGTCGAGAAGAATGAGGGCGACTGTTTCACCGTTGTCCATCAGGGTTCTGATGTCGTCTGTGACTGAGATGAGGGCGGTTTCAGTGCTGTGGTTGGTTCGGAATCCGGTCTGTGAGGGGTCGAGCAGGTTGTTGTCTTCCAGGAAGGTGGTCAGCTGTTTGTTGACGGTCTTCTCTATTACTTTGGCTGGGAAAGGCAGAAGGGAGATGGGGCGGAAGGTCTGTAGTTAGTTGCAAGAAAATGTAACAATGAACGGTGGTGGAATCGACATGCAAAGTGGAAGCTGCCGGAACGGGGCAGCTGCCACTTTGTGAATGTGAGCTGGGGTATCAGAGGCAGCGAGAACAGTGACTGCCTTACGATCCAGTCCTCAATGCACAGGACTCATTGTCTCTCCGATTTCCTACCAGATATGTGAAACAGCACACACTCTTTCTTCATAGTTCTCTAGCATAAAACTCTGATTTTTGTAAGCCCCAGGGCACTGCCATGTGAGACCCATCCTAAATCTTTTGGGCACGCAGAATATGCTGGTGGAGCGTTCAGTTCTTCATCATCGACAGCAGATTATAGATCAGTCATGTACTGACTACAATCTGTTTCCATCTCATGCCATGATCATGATGACCATGGGGTGCAATCTCCAGGCATTAGGTCCTTACCAAAGGGCGTCCTGTGGATCTCCGGCGCAGGTCTGAGCAGTGCATCGGTGACCACACTGTACCGGCGAGACATTCGTCGTCCCCGCAGCCCTTGCAGGCGACTTCAAGGTACCATTGGAAGAAATCTCAAGTTCCCCCAACACTAATACCCTCAGGTCTGCACTGACAAACGGGGAGACAGTGGCAATTGTAGCCCTTTTACTTTGGGAACTCTGGCAGATTACACCAGAACCTAAGAAGTGAAACAGTACATTAAAGCAATGCGTGTGGCACTACCTTGAAAGTGAAAGAATTCTAACAAGGGGTCTCCAGATCCTAATACTCAAATAATTCCAAATTGTGATAACTTTCATAGACCTGTGTGCATATTCCCTTAAGAGAAGGACCACTACCCCATACAATTCAGCAACTAATTCAGGATTTGGGATGTACTTGCACACAAAGTGTAGCATTCGTGATAACCAGTATCGTATACCGTAGTGTTCCACACCTCCTCTTTTCTTTTGACGAACCCAGCAGAGACCATGCCGGGACCACACGATCCTCACGATTTCTAGAGCTAATCATTCTGGTTAAATCATTTCTCAAGGTTCTACAGACTTGCATAATGACTATTGTTTTTACTTTGCATACCATAGGATGGCTACTTGACCCTTATTTAAATACCATACGCCTTGAAAAGGTCCCATGCCTGTGAACCACAATAGGACGAAAAATTTTGGCTGTTGCGGCATCGTGTGTAAAATATAAAATGCATATGTATCCCACTTTATATTGGATTTTTATTAGCCCTTCTTCTTCATCTTCTCTATGTACTAAGATGAATGTTGCAATTCTTTTACCTAATGAAAGTCTGAATATGCCTATATTCTACATACTTACTATGAGATGTATATGATACTGCTGATTACGAATGTTACAAATTGTGTACAAGTGAATCCCCGAACCCTAAACTAGTTTTCTTAAAAGTAGTCCATGCATACTAGTATGCCCACCAGTAGGGTCCACTTGGTGCAGCCCAGGGCGCTCTCTGTCTGTTTTTCATTGTTGCCAGTAAAACCTTAGATAATTGGAACCATGGAGTGGGTAAAATGTGTATATGCAGACCACAGCGAATATCAAAGATTTCAAAGTGTAACTGTCATTATTAAAAAAGTGTGAGCCAAATTGTACATGGAAACAGTAAAAACCCTGTGTGTGGCATACCTACAACTTGCATGTATTTACTGGTGTGGCTGGATACCACAGCAGCATAAGCACATAGCACAATAATCAATCACCTCTGACATCTGTTGTAATTTGCAAGCCATGAGTTCAGATTTGTGCAGGGGTACTTTTGCTTCCATCACTCCGAAGTTGCTAATTGAGCACCATTGATATAGGTAGCAATGTTAGCATCATGCAGCCTTCTGGGAACACACCAACACAGATACACGAAATAAAGTGACCCCCGGACAGTGAAAGATTTAGTTGATCACTCACTTGTCAAAGATAGTAGACCCACCTCTTGCTCAACGAACATCCTGTCTGAGTACATTTCTCAAGAGCTCTGATGTGTTGTAATCTATCTGTGGGCATTTAACCTCGCCTACCACATGCCCATCACTATCACTCATTCATGGGTTTGCCTTTCAAAAATCCTTTGTCATCAATGGTAAATGCTTTACGTTTGTCCCTCCTCTGGGCAGCTTTGTCACCACCTTGGCCATCGACCCTGTTACACGGATAATTGCATGCTTGCCGATAACGTTTGACTGCAAGCGAACTTCCTTTTCCTTTTGTGTCTCTCCTTCCCACTCATGGTGGCTGTGGCGCTTTGAATACGCTCGCTTGTGCCAAATGTTTTACTTTTCATTTTCAATTTATGTGGCAAGAAAAGGTCCAGTTAGGATATTACAACGCTAATAGCTCTTACTTGAGCTAACGCGAGACCCATTGCTTTGCAAAAGCTTGTTTTTTAAAGACAGCAAAACTATCCGGCAGTTAGCTGACTGATCCGTTGCTCAGTTTAGGCTGCAGAGCTCCCTCTAGCACTAAACACAGCAGGGCAATTCCACAAGAATCATAGACAAACATTAGTAATTTATCAGCTTTTTTAATCTTTTACTCAGTACAGTCAACAGGGCTATCCCTTATCTGCCACAAACAGCAGAATTATTCCTCAGTTGTTATAGACAAAGAACTCTTTCGCTCTCTGTCTCTCTCATCCCCCCTCTCTTTCTCTCACTATACATATATATATATATATATATATATATATATATATATATATATATATATATATATATATATATATCCAAATGTGTACATACATATATATATATATATACATATATATACATATAAATATGTGCATACATATATATACCTATATATATATATACATATATATATATATATATATATATATATATATATATATATATATATATATATATATATATGTATATTTGTATTTTTTTTTTTACTGGTGGTAGGTGTATTTAGGGCCATGTTTCAATAGAAAGAGTGTTTTTTGACTTTCCTATATCTTTGACACAGTTTGACAGATCTTCATGACATTTTCCCAAAGAAGTGTGTCGGTGATTCCTGTTGCACATGGAAAGTTTCGGGGTGATCTGTCCAGCGGGGGCACCAAAAAGGTGGGGTCAAATGACGTGCATTTCCAATGTTAATTCCCATAGAAGTTTTGAACACAACTACAACCTACCGCTGGGCGAAATTGCACCACATTTGGCAGAAAGGTACGTTTCGGTACTTAGGTTACGCTTTTTTGCTATTTGGTGTAAATCCATTCCATACTTTTTGAGATATTAAAGGGAAAATAAATTTGTATATCTAGGGCTACAATCCGTTGCAATGTTTTTGAAGAGATCGTGGCATATTCATGAATGCACGTGCCAATAGGAATACTGTCGTTGGCTGGCCGCAACCTGACCAGAATGTTGCGGCCACCATTTTAGGTAACGGAAAATGGTACCCGGGGCTGAAAAATAAAACAAAAAGTGGCATAAGGAGTCAGGGTGGAAGTACTGTTTCCAGGGCTGTGATTTGGGGATCTTTGAGGGTGGAATTAGGACCTTAAAATAATTTTTTTACGCAGCGTGATATTAACAAATATATCGCACCCAGTCACAGACTCACTCAGACCCTCACTCACCCACTCACAGGCCCACATAGACACTTGTGTTCCCACTCAGAGTCCCACTCAGATGTTTATGCACCAACTCACAGACCCACTCAGACAATCGCTCACTCTCAGACCCACTCAGGCACTTATGCACCCACTCACAGATCCACTCAGACCGTCACGCACCCACTGACAGACCCATTCAAACACTTACACACTCACTCACAGATCCACTTAGACCCTCATGGACCCACTCAGACACTGATGCACCCACTAACAGATACACTGAGACACTAACACACCCACTCACAGACCTATACAGACACTCACACATACACTGACAGACACACTCATACACCCACTCACAGACCCACTAAGACCCTCACGCACCCATTCAGACCCACTGACACTCACTTTCCCATTCACAGACCCAATAAGATACTTATGCACCCACTAACAGACCCACTCAGACCCTCATTTACCAACTCACAGACCCATTCAGAGACTCACACACCCACTCATAGGCCCTCTCAGACCCACATGCACCTACTCACAGAGCTACTCTGACCCTCATGCACCCACTGACAGAACCACTCAAACACTGGGGCACCACTCACATCACCACTGAGACACTTATGCACCCACTCACCTGACCCATTCAGAAACTCACACACCCACTCACAGACCCTCTCAGACCCTCACACACCCACTCACACACTGACTCACAGACCCACTCAGACCCTCATGCACTCACTCACAGAACCACTCAGACCCTTATGCACCCAGTCACAGACCCATTCAGACACTCATGCACCCAGTTACAGACCCACAGAGACACTCATGTAGCGACTCATAGACCCACTTGGAAATTCACACACCCACTCACAGACCCACTTGGACACTTATACGCCCATCCCATTCACAGACACACTCAGACATTCATGCACCCACTGACAGACTAATTGAGACCCTCACGCACTCAGTCTCAGACTCACAGAGACGCTCATGCACCCACTCACAGGCCCACTTGAATACTCACACACTCACTCACAGACCCACTCAGACACTTACACACCCATTCACAGACCCACTCAGACAATCATGCACCCATTCACAGACCACTCATATACTGACACGCACGCTCACAGATCCACTTAGACCCTCAAGCACCCACTCATTCACATACCCAGTCAGACACTCATGCACCCACTGACAGACCCACTCAATGACTCATGCACCAACTCAGAGACTCACTTATATACCCATCCACAGACCCACTCAGACACTCATGCACCCACAGACCTACTCATGTAGTGACACACCCACTCACAGACCCACTCTAACCTTTATATACACAGTCACAGACACACTCAGAAGGTCACAGATAGGTTCATAGAGTTATTCAGAAAGTTATGTCCATAGTGTGATTTAAAACATTTCTTACATATATAGTTATGAATTTTGAATGGACTGGTTTCTATTGAATGACTGATTTTGTTTGGCACAGTCATAACAATGTTGCAAAGGTTGTGACATTGTCGCAAATGTTTTACAAAATTGAAAAAATATATATTTTAATGAATACAATTAGCAAACCATTCGGGCAATAGGGTGGCTCTAAGAAAAGCCTTTGTGTTTGTGTGAATATGTGACAGCTACATGTAAGATCAGATGCATAGTTTCAGGTTGGAAATAATCACCCTGTTGCCTTTGTCTGTGAAGTGCACACTGTCAGTTCTATAAATACCATCCATGTCAAAGCGCAGGTTGTTGTCATAGGTACAGCCCATATTATGGTCTCTGAAGGAATGAAGAAATAGGTTTATTAACATGCTTCCTGGCTTTGTTAACCTGTGGACAGAATTGATTTGACCTCTTTCATTTCTACCTTTGGCATATGTTGGAGTACACTAAGGCAGTGTGAAGGAAAAGTGACATAATTTGGGCAAAGGTATCCTCCATTAGGGTTTCCAGTCCTACTCCAGTCAATGTGCCTAGGTCATTTCAACCACAGTTGGTGCACATTCATGAGGTCAGGGGGGTTGGGAATTCACAACGCTTTGAATGAAAGGGAGCAATTGACGCCACTTTAACCCTCTATGGCTAATCCAATTAATGTCTACATTCGCCAAACCGAAGTCTCCATCACTACCACTCTTTCAAGCAGCCTTTCTAGCCCAAAAGACATACCTGTGGCCCACAATCCACACAGTGGAAGGCTGGGGATGAATGAGGCAGTTTTGAAAATGGAAGGCAGTTAAAATGAAGGCATGAAGGCATGCTCCAGGTTTAAAAAAACATACTTGATTGGATGCTGTGAATATGCTGGCGAAAATAATTAGGTAATGTCTTGAAAAGATTAATAAGTTGATCTATGGTAAAAATAAAAAATCGTAATACAGACTTGGACATGCTTTTCAATCTGTACAGTAAATTACACCTGCTGCAGCTCATTTTGTCACTACCATGCCCCTTCTAGAATGTGCTTCAAACTTATGACTTACTAGTTGTAGTGGGTCGCTATGAAACTTTGCTAATTCTGTATTGGGGAAGGGTGTTAAAGAGAGAGCTCTGTCTTTAAAACATAAAAAATGTGTTTGTATGCATTATTGTTTAACAAAGGTTTAATTTCCTAGTGAGGGATTGCTAATAAATTGTTCTGTAGTCCTAAAGTCATAAAATATCAAACTAAACATGTTTTTGAAAGCCCCTTTTTTTCTCACAAATGTGTCATAATTGTGATTAAGACTTTAATATGTGCAAAAAAAGTCCACCATAATGGGCTTCTTTAGAAAAGTGCATGAAAGGGTTAACACATACTAACCATTCAGAACTGAACGTACAAAACTAAAATATAAAAGGTATGTTTTTATTTGCTGACTTCCACAGTATCAGACAGTGCAAAGTTGAAAAGATTGCCATTTATGGTTGGTTAGCATGAGAGTGGTGTGCCATTCTTATGCTTAGTTTTCACAATTGCTGAGACTACTGACTCTATCTAATAAGAGCAACAAAAAAAATATTTCTCCAACAAACTGAATGCTTAGGTATGTAAATTACATTTAATTCTAAGAAGATAAAATTGATTAAAATGCAGATGTCTATGCGAGATTGTTAAAAGATAGTACAAAATATATAGAAACTTATTATAAGTACCTGAGATGATATAAGAGTGGTAGCATGAGTGCTTTTATACATTTATTAATAGTTGACTAAGATGCAATTTTTCTGAGGTGCAGACTAGATGTATGAGAGGTTGGTTCACAAACTGTTGCCATGGAACTGCATATTGTACGTGTGCCATGTGCTGCTTTACTGCATGGTCTGTGTCAAAGCCCAGCTCACCTGAGTTCTTGTTCAGTTCTGATGGAGGTTGAAGACAATCCGACCCCACCCTTAAACTGCTTGTTCCAGCACACTAGTTTTTAACACAGTGCACTAAGAACAGAAGCTCAAGGCTAGGGGGGAAGTGGATAAAATAAAAAAGAGAGACAACACCGTTCTTGCGTTTCCACTGTTGAAGTGCTGCACAAATCTGCGGCCCTTTCTGACTTCTGTAGAAACTGGTGCCTAATGAAACATAAACAAAGAACAGATAAGTGCAACCTATTCCTAAATGGGTTCCTGATTATCCCTTTATTTATTAGAAATTCTCTTCTAAAAGTACCTCTTGGATCCTGGTCTCGAGTTTCCAGGTTTGGAATGTGTTACTGCTCTGGGATGTGCTTTCTATTACTGTAAAGCTTCTAAAACATTAAACAAATACCGTTATCAGAATTACCAATATCAAACATTCATCTTAATATAACTAAAGCCTAAATTCCCAATAGCAGACTCACTTTTCCCATATCTCCAGAATCTTTTGGAAAACAAATACTGTACTTTTACATCAAAATACAGCATGTAATTTGTGCAAGTCCTTGATTTACTGTTTGCCTTGCTGTTAATGGTTTCCACTGTTCGATTCTTAAAAGTTCCATTAAAAAAAAACAATGTTTGTTTCACAAAGCTCCGCAAGGTATTCTTGCAACAAAGAGCCTGAATCACAATGTTCGTGGAAGGTATCTTGCTTCAAACCGTCCACACACGAATCCAGAAATTGTTGTCAAAGTTCCTTCAGGTAATAAAAAGTTTTGCACTTACTTGTTGCTGGCAAGAGATACTGATCAGTCTAACCTTGTCTTCTTTCTCTTTGGCAGGTTGTTTGTATGAGAGAGGCTGAGGCAAGGAGGAACCGGAAACCAGAAGAAGGAAGAGCCAGCAGCTGCGCCCATTGAAGCCAATGAAAGTCTGTAGAGAGCAGGAGTGCCAGCGCCGAGGGATCTGTTCTCAGGTAAGCGGGAGGTAGACGAGCACAAGCACTGGGTGAGGCTCGGGGGCTGCCTTTTATAGACAGGGCTGGGTGTGGTTCGAAGGGCTGGGTGTGGTCCTCACATGCTGCACATGTTCTTGAAAGGTGTGCAGAGTTTCAGTTATTATGCAAATGAGTTGAATTAACACATGGCCTAGGGAGGAGTGTTTTAAAGAAGCCTTGGTAAAAGTAAGGCCCAATGTGTAAACAAAACAGCACATTAAACAACATACACAGAAGCCTAAGGGGGGGGGGAAGGTGAGATAACAAGAAAGGGTTTGAATAGTAAGTTTAAAAGGGAGCTATTACAGAACCCACTAGTGCAGTGAGAGGGGACATGCTCTTTGCTGTGCACAAACCCTAACAGTTGCCCCCCTCAAAGGCCCTCCTACAGGACGGGGTTTTCCTGGGTTTTTTAAATAAAACCGTCTAATCAGCTGTGGGGCATGTACATATGATGCTGGTTCCCATGAATTCTCAGATTCATCATATCCTTTCCATTCTACTAAATAAAACAGACGTCCACTAATTCTTTTTGAGTCTTTTATGTTTTTCACTTCATATTCTAGATTTCCCTTAATTGGTATGGGTGGAGGTGGTGGTTCAGGTCAGGTTTTTGGGTTGTACGGCTTAAGCAAGGACACATGGAATGTAGTATGTACTGGATATTCTTTTGGTAAATCTAATTTTACTGTTACCGGGTTTACTATGGCAGTTATACTAAAGGGTCCAATGAAACGTGGTTGCAGCTTTCGGGATCCCTCTATGTTTAGGTTCTTTGTGGAGAGCCATACCTTGTCACCAATTTTATACATTGGGGCCTCAGATCTGTGTTTGTCTGCTTGTCTTTTCATGCTTTCCTTGTACTTTAATAAATGTTTCCTGGCTTTGTCTTGTATGTCCTAACCTCGTTAGTCTATCCGTTACTGTAGGCAACAGGGACTCTTCTAACAAAATGGGTATAGCTCTTGGATGATACCCCTGCAAGAAATAGAATGGTGAGCAAAGTAGAGCTGAATGCTCAGTATTATTATAAACAAACTCCGCTACAGGGAGAGCTTCCAACCATTCACTAGAATAATCAGCCAATAAACAACGTAGCGTTTGAAGTAAGGTTTGGTTCAGTCGTTCAGTCTGTCCATCTGTCTCTGGGTGGAAAGCAGTGGATAATGCCACATCTATTTTCAGTTTTTCACATAATTTTTTCCAAAATCTAGAGTTGAACTGGCTCCCTCGATCTGACACCACTTTGCTTGGCAAACCATGTAAACGCACAATTTCCCTTATAAAAATATCGGCAAATTCTGCCGCCGTGGGTAATTTCCGTAATGGTACAAAATGTGCCATTTTAGATAAAAAATCCACTATAACCAACACTGTTGTGAAGGATTTTACAGGTGGTAAGCCTACAATAAAGTCTACGCTCACATTGTGCCAAGGTTGCTTGGGTGTTGGCATTGGTATTAACAAGCCGTCAGGGGCCTTATGAGAAGATTTATGTCTTGCACAAATTGGACAGGTAGTGACAAATTGCTTAATGTCCTTTCTTATAGTGTCCCACCAAAAGTGTTTTTGCACATTTTCCAGGGTTTTTACCCAACCAGGATGACCTGCCAACGGTGAGGTGTGATGCCAAATTATCACCTGTGTTTGTAATTCAGAGGTGGGCACTAACAGCATGTTGTCGTGATACAATAAACCTCGTTGTATTGTGTTATGGGAATCCTTTAACCAATTCTGAGGTGCTATTTGCATGTGTGCATTATATAGATCTGTGATGAAATCCTTCTGTTGTACTGGTGCCAAAAACTTTTGGGGAGGAATAATGGGTTCTCCTATTTTATCTTGTTTCATGTCTGAGGTATGTCCGTATCTAGATAACACATCAGATTGAATTTGTTGTGCACCTGGTCTATAGGTTATAACAAAGTCAAATGTGCTAAAAAAAATTAACCAGCGCATCTGACGTGGTGTTAGTGCTTTAAGTGATCCAAAAAACTGTAGGTTCTTATGGTCAGAAAAGATTGTAACTGGGTACTTGGCTCCCATTAAATGATGCCTCCATTCTGAAAAGGCTACTTTGATAGCTAGTAGTTCCCTTTCAGCCACAGTGTAATTTTGTTCAGCTGGTAATAACTTTTTGGAATAGAAGGCTATAGGATGTAACTGGCCATCTACTATATCTCGTTGAGAGAGAACTCCTCCTAAAGCTACTTGTGAAGCATCCGCTTCAACAAAAAAGGGCAAGTCAGGATCAGGATGTTTCAGAATTGGGGCTGAAGTGAACTTTTGTTTTAGGAGTTGAAAGGCGTGTGCCGCCTCATCAGTCCAAAGAAATCGTTGCCCTTTCCGCAACAAGGTAGTTATTGGGGCCGCAATGTCTGCAAAATGTGCAATAAACCTCCTATAAAAATTGGCGAAACCCAGAAATTTCTGAATATCTTTTACAGAGGATGGTTCTGGCCAATCAGCAATAGCACTGATTTTCTTTACATCCATAGTTATTCCTTGAGGTGACAGGCAGTATCCTAAAAAGTCCACCTTGCTGACATTAAAAGTACACTTTTCTAACTTAGCAAAAAGATGATTTTCTTTTAACTTTGATAATACTGCACGAACATGTTGGGTATGTTCTTCTGAGTTCTTAGAGTAAATGAGGATGTCGTCTATGTATACTATGACACAAACGTCCAGGAATTCGTGTAGGACCTCATTTATAAAGAACTGAAAGGCCGCAGGGGCATTACATAACCCAAAGGGCATTACTGTGTACTCAAATAAACCAAACTTTGTCTTGAAAGCTGTCTTCCACTCATCCCCCTCTTTTACTTGGACCAGGTGGTAAGCTCCCCGCAGATCTAGTTTAGTGTATACAGTAGAATGTCTTAATTGATCCAACAACACAGGTATTAGAGGAAGAGGATATTTATTCTTTATTGTAGCCTTATTTAGTCCTCTATAATCGATACACGCGCGCAGGGATTTATCCGGCTTCGGGATAAAAAAGAGTGGAGATGATACCGGAGATGTGGAATGACGGATGAACCCAGACTGTAGTAGGTCATCTAGGTAGGTTCTTAAGTATTTGGTTTCTTCGTCAGTCAAAGCATATACTCTGTTATTAGGTAAAGGGGCCCCTGGGATAAGATCTATACGGCAGTCATAAGACCGATGTGGGGGCAGCACACTAGCCTTTACTGGATCAAAGACGTCTTTAAAGTCAGAATATTCAGGAGGGAGACTTGGTTCATCTTGTGTAACACTAGCACAGTGTAATATTGTGCTCTGTTCTGTACCTGCTTCTTGATAGTAATTGGTTCTACAGAAAGAGGAATCCAAAGTAACAGTTCTGTTCACCCAGTCAATTTTTGGGTTATGAGTTGTTAACCAGGGTACCCCGAGAATCAAACCAAAATTAGGAGTATCTATCAGATCAAAGCTAATCACCTCTGTGTGCCCGTTCTGACAGACCATAACAAGTGGACTTGTTTGTTTTGTGATTAATCCAGAGGTCAATTCTGACCCATCCGCTGCACATACTGCTTCTGGACAAGGCTTTAGGCACATAGGAAGTCCTAAGTTTTCAGCTAACTTATTATCCACAAAATTTCCTGTCGCGCCTGAGTCCAGTAGGACAGGGAGAGAATGCCTCACTTGGGTAGTAACAATTAAAACGACCTGAATTATGAAATGTCTAGGTGTGTGCGGTACCATGAAGGCTGCAGCATTAGAGGTTTGATTAAAATGTTTTCTCGAACAAGTAACCTCTCCCCTTGTCGAGCTTAATCGTTTCCCGATTCAGTTGAGGAGGTGGAGGAAACAGCACCCTTTTGTGGAGTTTTAGGCTTTACTGGACATTCTCTGGCAAAGTGACCTGCCCTGCCACAATATAAACATAATTGAAGTTTTCTCCTTCTTTCTTTTTCCTCTGATGTGAGTGGACCTCTGAGTGTCCCTATTTGCATAGGCTCAGGTTCAGGGAGTTTATTATCTGTGTCTTTCTTCTCGTGTTTAATAAAAGTTAACTGTGATTCCAGTTTGTATTTATCTCCCTTTCTTTCTCCTAGTCTATGTTCTAATTTCACAACTAAATCTACAAAGTCCGAATAGTCTTCTGGCAAATCAACGATATGAGCCAGCGCGTCTTTTAACTCGTCTCTCAAACCTTTATAAAAAAGGGAGACACGCTTTCCTTCTGGCCACTGTGTCTCGGTGAGTAAACGATTAAAACTAGTGAGATAGGTCAATAAATCCTTGTTACCTTGTTTAAGATTTAAAAGCTCATTATCACTTGCCTGCATGAAAGTGTGTTTTGCAAAAAGGCTGGTCATGGTACGTTTAAATTGATTCCAATTATGGAGGATGGGATCATCTCTATCCACGAAAGGAATTGACCAATTGGCTGCTGTGCCACCCAAATAAGACAAGACGAATGCCACTTTCGTAGCATCAGTAGGGAACTGTTGTGGCTTACAAACGAAGTGTAATTGACATTGATGGATAAAAACATGGAATTTGTTACTATCTCCATGAAAACGTTCAGGTGCTGCTAAGGGCACAGCATTAGGAACATTAACAGTAACCTCAACTGGGGGAGGCAAAGTTGTATGTTTTGATGGCGCCCCTGTCTCTGAGGTGGTTTTAAACAAAGGCGTAAAAGCTGTGTTCCACTGAGATCCCCTAAATTTATACCTGCTTAAATCCTGTTTTAAAGAGGTATTCTCCATCTTTAATCTCTCTATATCCTCTTGCATATGTTGTAAGATGCCAGACACTGATTCATTATGAGCCAAGTCCTCATTTAGGGCCTGCGCCATATCCGTGACGTCAATGCCCTCTATTTCTTCCCCGGTATTCATCGTCCACCAGAACTGAAATTTTTTAAGGCTTGTGCTTCTGTCAAAGCCCAGCTCACCTGAGTTCTTGTTCAGTTCTGATGGAGGTTGAAGACAATCCGACCCCACCCTGAAACTGCTTGTTCCAGCACACTAGTTTTTAACACAGTGCATTAAGAACAGAAGCTCAAGGGTAGGGGGGAAGTGGATAAAATAAAAAAGAGAGACAACACCGTTCTTGCGTTTCCACTGTTGAAGTGCTGCACAAATCTGCGGCCCTTTCTGACTTCTGTAGAAACTGGTGCCTAATGAAACATAAACAAAGAACAGATAAGTGCAACCTATTCCTAAATGGGTTCCTGACTATCCCTTTATTTATTAGAAATTCTCTTCTAAAAGTACCTCTTGGATCCTGGTCTCGAGTTTCCAGGTTTGGAATGTGTTACTGCTCTGGGATGTGCTTTCTATTACTGTAAAGCTTCTAAAACATTAAACAAATACCGTTATCAGAATTACCAATATCAAACATTCATCTTAATATAACTAAAGCCTAAATTCCCAATAGCAGACTCACTTTTCCCATATCTCCAGAATCTTTTGGAAAACAAATACTGTACTTTTACATCAAAATACAGCATGTAATTTGTGCAAGTCCTTGATTTACTGTTTGCCTTGCTGTTAATGGTTTCCACTGTTCGATTCTTAAAAGTTCCATAAAAAAAAAACAATGTTTGTTTCACAAAGCTCCGCAAGGTATTCTTGCAACAAAGAGCCTGAATCACAATGTTCGTGGAAGGTATCTTGCTTCAAACCGTCCACACACGAATCCAGAAATTGTTGTCAAAGTTCCTTCAGGTAATAAAAAGTTTTGCACTTACTTGTTGCTGGCAAGAGATACTGATCAGTCTAACCTTGTCTTCTTTCTCTTTTGCAGGTTGTTTGTAGGAGAGAGGCTGAGGCAAGGAGGAACCGGAAACCAGAAGAAGGAAGAGCCAGCAGTTGCGCCCATTGAAGCCAATGAAAGTCTGTAGAGAGCAGGAGTGCCAGCGCCGAGGGATCTGTTCTCAGGTAAGCGGGAGGTAGACGAGCACAAGCACTGGGTGAGGCTCGGGGGCTGTCTTTTATAGACAGGGCTGGGTGTGGTTCGAAGGGCTGGGTGTGGTCCTCACATGCTGCACATGTTCTTGAAAGGTGTGCAGAGTTTCAGTTATTATGCAAATGAGTTGAATTAACACATGGCCTAGGGAGGAGTGTTTTAAAGAAGCCTTGGTAAAAGTAAGGCCCAATGTGTAAACAAAACAGCACATTAAACAACATACACAGAAGCCTAAGGGGGGGGAAGGTGAGATAACAAGAAAGGGTTTGAATAGTAAGTTTAAAAGGGAGCTATTACAGAACCCACTAGTGCAGTGAGAGGGGACATGCTCTTTGCTGTGCACAAACCCTAACAGTCTGATTGCTAGAAAAAAAACTGTACACTAAGGGTTATGCTTATACTTAACAATGTATCAGTAGATGTGAAAGTTTTACTTATCTGCACATGATGTGCTGTTCAGAAAGATTATTTTTGTTTGAATTCTGGAAGTTATAGTCCTATTTATTCAATTTTAAGCAAGGATTACAAGACTCAAAGTTGAAAGGGAAAAACATGCACTGTAGGTGTATGTGAAGCATGAAACTGTGCAAGTTGAGAGGAATGTATTAGATACTTATTTAGGGTAGGTGTTGGTAAATAATAAGGTTGGTTTGTATGTGCTTATATGGTAAGATTTGTTCTTTAAACTACTACTGAGTCACATGTGTATTACAAGACTGCTAAGCATAAATATGGGTCAGCCCAGCCACGTCTTATGGCATGTACAAGGTGTTTGTTAACCGTGAAACCCATGTTTTAGTAGCCATGACTCATTTCTGAAATATGCTGTTAGTTTGTCATAAACTATGGTGCTTTGTGTTTAAAAGAAGAGAAATTTGTTTTTGGGATGAAGATTTTATTCATGCACTTGAAGACCCCTATGCCAAGTACTACATAGAGTGTCCACCCATTAAGAAATAAGTAAGTCATGTACTCACAGGCCCCTACAGCAAGTACTACACACAGTATGCTTCCCATTAAGCAAGTGATATACATATTCACAAAAGAAGGCAGAATCTATCACACCTAGTGACACAGGCACTAGGATATTTATTCAGTGACTTACATGCCTATTTCGAAAACCATAGAGGTACTAAAACAAAACATCACATACCGACACAATTATCGCAACATCTCATAGTACTTCTGTAGGTACTGTCCTACATTCAGTAAGAAATATAGGAAAGTAGTGGCATAATCCTGTTATGTATGTAGACAAGTACTGCTTTAGTCATGGGTGAGGCCTACTACTGTGGAGCATGTGTGTGCACTTTCACTGCCCACTCAAGTTGGTCTCTAAACCCATTTGTCAATTCTTAAACCCATGTTTTAGTACAAATAAGTCACCTCTGAGATATTCGGTAGGTACGCTGCCAAGTATGGTGTTTTGTGATTAAGAGATTGAGAGATGTTCTTCTCAATTTTAGATACTTACTCATGTACTTGCAGACCCCTAAGCCAAACACTACATAGAGTATACCACTCATAAAGGAAGTAATATACATGTTTCCAAAGCATATATCCTCTGTCTCACACAGTCACAGAGCAACATAGAGAGTTCTACATTCAGTCAAATACTCAGAAAGTATTTATGTATGCAAGAGTATGAAAAGCAATTGGAGACACGGCCACATACCCCTGTATTCTCTAACAGTAAGATATGTTTACCTACTAACATACCCATTCAGAAATTCATACAGTTAGTACAACAGTCATATATTGCCAGAATTACTTAAATAGCTGGGCATATACACTCATTCAGCTATGTAGGCAATTTCTGACACACCCTATTAACCTATCAAGACTAGTAGTCCTTTAAAATGCAGATATAGGAACACAGTATTAAATATTGTAGTATCGCAGTGATAGCGTAATGCATACAGTCCCACATAGAAAAACACTGAAATAAAACTTGTAAACTAATACAATATTGCTATCAACATCATAAGAAGATAACCATTTATATTGCTAGTTAACTAACTAAAATATTGAATGCGAAACTATATGATTAAAACATAAATCTACCTTTTTTGTTACTTTTCAGATATAACTTTCTACTTCACTATTCAGATTTACAATGCTGTCAAAAAGTGAGTGACGAAAGAAACAGAGAGAACAATATCTTGTCGCAACTGAGAAACAAAAGGGGCTAAATGCAGAAAATGTAACAAAGGAGAAAAGATAAGTAAGAGAACACAGATATTTCTGAAAATGTAAATGTGGTCAACTTCAAAAGACGGCAAAATGAAGTAAATAAAAAACCATGTGTGAGATCAACTAAGAAAGATAAGCTGGCCGAGGGTGCGACGGGGAACATGACGGCCAGCTAACGAGCTGCCCGTGAACTCTCGTCGGACGAGAGACGCCAACGACACGTGACTCGAGACGCGAGGCAGAACTCTCCGGCTGGCGCTCGAGAGAGTTGCTGATGTGGTTCCGCGTTCGGAGGAACCCCCCGGGGGGGTTGAGGTTGGAGAGACGCCGGGGGGAAGTCGGAAGAATCTGCCCTGCACGCCATCCAAGAGTAATTAGCGTTGCGCGCTGGGTCTGAGAGCCGGAGCTCTCGACCGGCATTCGGGGGCCTTCAGAGTCGTCCGAAGGGAAATCCTGTGAACAGAGCGAGGAGCTGCAACAACTGTCTGCCTCCCTAGGAGAAACGGGGTATTCATTTTTTGGTTGGTGCCCGATATAACAGGTCAGAGGCAGAGTTCATCAACTTGTTTTCATCTAATACACGTCGCCTGTCACGCAGCCATACAAAGCAGGCACAGAATTCTTGTGGAGAAACTGAGCACCTTGCTCTTGGTAGTGCGTTTTCATAAGCTGCATTCTGTCAGAAAACGTTAAGTTTTGGCATATTTTTGACATTTTACAATACTTACCAAAAATTGTTGCTAGACTGAACAAAGTGAACCAATGCACTGAAATGTATTATGAAACAAATAGATGCCACTTACAGAGCGTCTTAGTATTCGTGAGGTAGAGCAAGCCTTTAGGCATGGTTATGTACGAAGTACTGATGACCACAAGTTACTGCTTCATTGGGAATATTTCAGATTTATAAATAGGCTCTTGTGACAGAAAGTGTGGCATTATCATCTAGCTTGATTTTCCTTGGGAGGGGCTTGTTAGAGGTTGGTCCCTTAAATCTTGTATCTTGTTTCTTAGCATTACCAGTCCTCTTCATCTTGAGTACGTTACAGACATAAAGATATTGGGTAATAGTCTTTTTAACTCGGCTTCTCCTCGGTTACAGCTTGTTGGGCCTGGAAAACATCATGGTGGGCTGGTGACCCAAAAAAAAAAAAACGTCATTACCGTAATTTACCCCTCTGTATCGTTTTTTCCGGCCTAGGTCGGGAAAAATAAAAAAAAGAGAAAACGGCGAACAAGAGGTTATTGGCTTCGGCGAGAGGTGGTGAGGTTGTGTCCTGGAAGCAGGCATCAAACTCCAGTATCTGGGCGGAAGCAGTGAGGGGTGTGCGACGTGGGAGATCTTATACCTCTCGCTGTTCTCTTCGTGGGAGTTTACCGGAGACTCCGGGGTCTTCTACTAGGAGAAACTTAAATGGGAGTTGGGTAAGAGGAGATTGTGAGAGTGTTGGAGCCTCACGGTGCATGTCTCCAATTAAACATCGCCCCAGGGGTGTACGGGCAGAAATTAAAGACTTGGTTGGTGCGAGGAAAAGTAAGCCCGGCCCCCTGGGTGTGAGTGTTAACCCACGGACTCAGCCATCTGAGACTGTAGCAGCAGTTACAGCAGATTCCGGATCTAAGACTCACGGTGAGGGCTTTGTAAGGGGGATTGATCATACAGTGTCAATCGTGGAGCACCCCCAACCCCTCCTGGAGGAAGGTCAAATTGAGCCTCAGGGAAAGAGCGAATCTTTGATCACAAGGTATTTTCGGACTACAATTCTTCCATCACAAGACATGGCAGACGCTCAACCGATCTTAGGCGATTTAGGGGCATTAAATCTAGCTGAAGGCTGTCTAGCTGTAGGCTCAGCCCAAAATCCATTAGACAAGGAACTAGATAGGCAGAGAGAGGGCTCTTCTAAGACACTAGCCTTGTTAGAAGCAGAGGGTAATTCTCCTAGTGGATCAATGTCTCACGATATGGATGTACAGGCTTTGTTAATCTCTCTTACTAAAGAGATTAGGGGAAAATTTGAGATCTCAGAAAATAATCAAACTAGGATTCGGGAAGCCTGTGAAGTTTTGGAAAGTAAAATCAATTTGCTAACAGATCGGTTGGGTAAGCTGGAGGCTGTGGTGGAGGCCCACGAGGAGCGCGTGTTAGCTCAATCCAAGGATATTTTACAATTAAAACGTGGAGAAAAGATGTTGCAGGATAAATTAGAGACATTGGAAAACAACATGAGGAGAAATAATATTAGGCTTTTGGGAGTCCCGGAGGGAATGGAAGGGGAAGACATTAAGGGCTATGTGATCGCTTTGATTAAGGAGGTCATCCCTAATATAGTAGGGCTTAATCTGGAAGAGGATATTCAAAGAGTCCATCGTGACCCATTCAAGTAAAATCCCGGAAGGAAAAACCCTAGGAGGATTTTGATAAACTTCAACACATACTATTAAGGAAAGAATCTTGTCTGAAGCCCTTAAAGTTGGAGTTTTCCCCAAGGGGGATTGGTCTTTTAGGATAAGATCAGATGTGTCCAAAGCAACGTTAGATAGGCAGTGGGAACTGGGAAACTTTATGCGGGAGCTTCGCTCTCTTGGGGGTACAGTCCAATTAAGGTTCCCGGCCGCTCTCCGTATCATGTGGAAGAATAAAATGTATAACATGAGAGACCCGGGGGAGGTTAGTGCATTTATAGATCAGATTAAGGCGTCTCAATAAGACCTAGTAGAAAGTCCCGTCCGACGGGGAGTTCGAACTGAGGATAACAGGATGGTTATCCTAGTAGAAATAGGGAGGGTTCCCCGGGGGGGGGTGCGGGTTTGGTGGTGTGTTGGTGTTGGTTGTGGGTGTGGGAGTCACTGGGTGTAGGGGTTTGGTTCGGGTTAGGTGGGTTGAAAGTGATAAATATAAGAAAGTCCTCATAACTTGCCTAAATAGGACGGGGGTTCCGTGTTCATGATTTTTATTTTCCTTCCTTTTAGGAATGTCTAAGTATGGCAAGTTAAGGTTGAAATTCCTCTCTTGGAATGTGAACGGTTTAAGGGTGCTAGGTAGGAGGAGGAAGATTTTTGAATATTTACGATTGGCGGGGGAGGAGATCATTATATTGCAGGAAACCCATCTTCAACAAAATGAGTGGGAGAGCTGGCTTAAACGGTTGAATTGGGTTTCATTCAGTGTATGCTCTTCCCAAACTAGCACGATAAAAGGTGTGGCAGTCCTGATTAAAAAATCCACAAGGTTTAAGGTAGGAGTGGTGCAAGTCGACTCTAGGGGAAGATGGGTAGTGGTAGAACTGTGTGTATGCGGTTACTGGGTCACAGTGGCGGGTTACTACGGGCCTAATCTAGATGACCCAACGCCATTTCAAGATCTATTTAATATTCTACTTCTAGCTAGGTACCCAGTGGTATTAGGTGGGGATTTTAATATACTGTTAGATCCTGCTCATGATAAGTCAACCCCCGGGGTATGGTTAACTCAACTTAAACGAGGGCACTGGTGAAACAAGCCATGCAGGATTTAGGTCTGGTAGATATATGGCATTGGAGAGTGGGCGAAGGAGATAGATACACATTTTACAATAAAAAATATGGGCATAGATCTAGAATAGATTTTTTTCTAATACATAAAAGTTTATGCCCAGAGGTGAGAAGGGTAGCCCACAACATAGCACACCTTTCAGATCATTCAGCAGTAAAACTACACTTGGACATCAGGGTCATAAGTAAGGGTATTAGGAGTACAATTAATCGCGCTTTATTCCTAGATGACTCAATAGTAGAAGTGTTAAAAAAAGATACAAGAGATTTTTTTCACTTGAATCAAGGAACAGCAAGTTTATGGTGTGTTTGGGATGCGTTTAAGGCCTATATAAGAGGGAGGCTTGTGAGCCTGGCAATATATAAGTATCGTGAAGGAAGGGAAAAGCTGGGAGACATGGAATCGTCACTAAAAACTCTTCAAGGTTCAATGCATAATGCACGATTAGAAGGGAAGAACGACCTATTAGAGAAGCTGACACGCCAAGAGGAAAAGGTTCGGATTAGCTTAGATGCTTTTTTGGAGAATCGCAGTAGGTTAAAGTGGGAAAGTAGTCGATATGCACACTATGAATATGGAGAAGGTTGTAGTAAACTATTAGCGTGGAAGGTTAAGTCGGACCTTTCTAAAAGGCATATCTTATCAGTTAAATCTGATCTTACGAACCAGATCTGTATGGAGCAAGAAACGATTGAGGGGGCATTTGTATCTTTTTTTCAGGAAATATATTCAGAAAGCTTGGTTAATTCGGAGGAGTCGGTCAGAGAATTCTTAGATAAAGCGTATCTCGCAGTTCTAGAGGAATCTGAAATGCTCTTATTGAATTGTAAGATAAATGAGGCTGAGCTTGTTGAAGGCATAAAGGCGTTGAAAAAAGGAAAGGCAGTTGGTCCAGATAACCTACCTAATGAATTATATAAGGTTTTGGGGGATGAACTTGTTCCATTCTTATTAGAGCTATTCAATTCTATGTTGGTAGAAGGGGCCCACATACCTAAATCCTGGAGAGAGGCGATAATCTGTTTATTGTTAAAGCCAGGTAAGGACTCAACGTCTTGCTTATCCTATAGGCCCATCTCCTTGTTGAATGCGGATTAAAAACTCTATACAGGGATTTTAGCTAGGAGATTGGGGAGAGCCATAGGCAATCTGATTCACTTGGATCAAAAGAGTTTTATGAAGGGGAGGCAACTCCATGAGGTAACTCACGAGTTATTTGCTGCAGTAGACCTGGCGGAACAAGAAAAGGCTCCATTGGCGATCTTGACTTTTGATGCGGCAAAGGCCTTTGATCGTGTTAATTGGTCTTTTTTAAGGGCTGTGTTGGAAAAAGGGGGCTTGGGAACCCCTTTTGTTAGGGCGGTAGGGGAATTGTATAGATGCCCCTCAGCGAGAGTCCTGGTCAATGGCCAATCATCACAGGAATTCAGGATCTGGCGGGGTACGCGACAGGGGTGCCCCTTATCTCCCTTGCTTTTCAATTTATACATTGAACCCTTGGCAACTTTACTTCGGTCCTGTAAGGACATTACTCCATTTCGAATTGGGGGTTGGGAAAAAAAAGTAGCGTTATATGCAGACGATCTTATGATATACACGAGTGATGTCAGGTCTACTTTACCTAGGGTCAATACCTTGATGGAACAATTTGGTAGATTTTCCGGATATAGTATAAACACAGAAAAGACGGAAATAATGTGTTGGAATTTGACTTATGCTTCCCCCTTAGTTAAACATGAGATCAGATACTTGGGTATTCGATTAACAACTGATCTTAATGACGTAGCCAAATTAAATTTTGACATAACGTATAGGGAAACCAAAAAACTGCTAAAGGCGTGGGCCGCTCTTCCTCTTTCGATAATCGGAAGATCTAATATTTTGAAGATGTGCATTCTCCCAAAATTTACCTTTTTACTTAACACTATTCCACTAGAGTTTAAGAAGAGCTGGTTAAAAAAACTACAGGGGGATTTATCCTCATTTGTATGGGCCTCCAAGGGAGTAAGGGTTTTGTGGAAAAAGATGAGTAGAAAAAAAGAGTGGGGGGGTATTGCGTCTTCGGACTTGTTTAGGTATTATTTGGCTTTTCAACTAAAAAATATTAGAATTTTATTGAATAAGAAGTCAGAATATAATTTAGTCTGGAGAGCTTTAACGGCACATCTTGAGGAAGGAGCAGACCATTTCTTACATAAATTTGGACATCCTACGTATTTTAAGAAGGTACGTTTGAAGCTCCCTAGACATGCATGTAATGTTTGGATGTATTTTCGGAGGGCGTTAGAGATACCTTATTTCTATAGTTCTGCTCCCATCTAGGACTCACCTGGTACTCCTGAATGCCTTATCGACAAATTATCAATTCCCTTGAGAGTGAGTGGGATGGTAAGATGGGGTCAGATAATAGAAGGATCTGAATTGTTAAGTTGGTCTGCATTTCAGGAAGGTACTGGAGGGACAGTTTCCTGATTTAAGTATTTTCAGATATCTAGTTGGGTGAAATCTCGACGAACAGGAGAAATAGGGAGGAGCGTATGGGAAGGGAAATTAAACCAGAAAATCATTAATAAAGAAGTTGCATTGTGGTATCATGCTTTGTTGGAGACAGCAGAGGATGGTGCATCCCTTCCCTTGTCGAAGTGGGGGGAGATTTTTCCAACCCTAGATGTTATAGCATTGTGGCAAAGGTCCTGTTCAGAACTGTGGTTTACTACTAAACCGGCAGGGTTGAAGAAAAATCATTTGTTCACACTCCACAGGGTTTATTGGACACCGGCTAGATTAACAGCCATTGGGAAAATTCAGAAAAACTGTCCAAGATGTGGGGAAGACAAGGCAGATGATATTCACATGTTTTGGCAATGTTCAAAGTTGTTGAACTATTGGGGGGATATAGGAAACATCCTAAAGGTAATCTTTAACGTTAACTTAAAATTAAATCTTTCTATGGTGGTGTTTGGGGTTTGTGAACAGGGTATAAATTACCAGAAATTGTCAGTACACCAGGAGCATTTGCTGTTCATATTAATGCTTTTAGCTAGACGAGAAATATGTCGTAAATGGATTGAACCTCTTCCTCCCCGTGTTCTGGACTGGCAAACATCGGTAAATCGAATGTGTAAAATGGAACAACGAGGTCCCCTTTCTAGAAGAGACAATTTTTGGATGTACTGGGAAAATGTTTATCAATAGTGTATTAATTTGTGTTTTCTAGGTTTTTTGTTTGGTCTCCTCCTCTTGAAATCTTGAAATCTTAAGTCCAATGATTAGAACTCCCCTTACCCTTTTGGGTGCTGCTTTGGTTATGATCAGGTTGCAAAGAAAATAATAATACTTGGTCGATGGCATGCGATTGGGAAAAGAATAATAAGTAGAACAGGTGGGACGGCTCAACAGAGGTATGGATCATATACCTGGAGGCATGCTACTGTTCGCCGTGACCTGTGCTTTTCCCCCTTAACCAAAGCGTGGGTGACGAAATGAGGACAAAATAAAAAAAAAAAAAAAAAAGGAGAAAAGATAAGTAAGAGAACACAGATATTTCTGAAAATGTAAATGTGGTCAACTTCAAAAGACGGCAAAATGAAGTAAATAAAAAACCATGTTTTTTAAAAGTATGTTATAGAAGAAAAATCTACAATGATGGACAGAGTTTACCCATAAGGCATAGACAGTTTAAATAAATTAGAGTTAGAATGTTCCACAGCAGAGTAAATCAGAATCTAATGAGACACATGACAAAGCATAAAAGAAGGTGAGAAACTGTCACACAAAAGGAATTTGTTAAGGGTGTAGTAGATAAGGCCTTTACTGTGAAAAGGAAGCTATTTATTGTGATTGTAAACAGAATGAAAACACCAGATGAAATAGTGTTGATTATGAGATGAAAAAGTCAAGGGTAAATACTAGTCAATAGAACCAACGTTTGCAAAGTTTTCAGTGGTGACTGGAGACTTACTTGTAGTACTGAGCCTTTCTTTAATTAAGAAAGCTACTTGCATGAGAATACATTAGTGCATGCAGTTGATGAATCTGGATGATGTTATGAGATGAAAGATGGTTCTCCTACTGAAAAAACGTAATGGTACCTAGAAATGTAGAGGAAGTCATAGCTGAAGAGGTAGAGAGAAGGCATAGGCAGGCCCCTGTATATAAGTGGAACTGCAGCACTATTTGTAGTGTTCAGAAGCAATCAATTGACACATTGAGAAATATTCTACTTCTCTTTCCATGAAAAAGTCTTAAGCAACAAAAAATTCTATTTTGCAAGGATTAAATCCATGCAAAATAAGGAAATATAGAAATCTACAGGGACATTCACTAGCATGTCTATCAAAGAAAATGTGCCAAAGCACCTTTTATCATTTTAGAATGTCAGCAGTACACCACTCTGAAATGCGCACTTTAGTTAGGAGGCCTTATCATGTGAAGACTCCTGTGCTATGTTTAGAAGAAATTAATGGAGCTCTTTGCATGGTACAGTGGCAGAGGTGGAAAAGGTTTGTGATGATGAACAGTTTTGTTCCTTTGGACATAAAGAGGAGTGAAGGGAAAATTAAGGCTTTGTATCTGCGGGTGTAGCAGAACAAGAGACAGGTACTACGATTGATAACTTTCATGATGAGATTAGAAAGTTTAAAACAGCCTGTTCAGAGGAACAAGACTGTGTTTGTATATGTTGTTGACAAACTCACTACAAAAGTCAAATTCGCTATGTTATTGTGTCTTCGAAAACTGAAGAAGACAATAGAGATAAGTGGCAAGAATTTGCAGCTTATTTATTTGTAGAGGAACGGTTTGATTGTTTCACACATCAAACTATATGTAAGTATTGTTATAATATGTTAGAGGACAATAAAATGCCAGCTAGAGCAGTCCATAACAAATTAGAACTAGTTTCGATTCCACAGGCACTTTGAATGTTCATGAATCTATACTTATACAATGTATACAACCTTTTTAAGGTATAGGCCCTCAATATAACATTGGCGGCAAATGGCGCCTACCGCCACGGCGACGGGCACCAACATACAGTCGCCTTGGCTACCAACCATCCACCAAAATATGACCGTAGCCAGAATTCCACCAGAAGGCTGGCGGAAGTCCGGCTACGGTCATGGCGGCGGACGGTGGTAAGGTGGCGCTGCTGCCAGCAGCAGCACCACGCCAGCAAAATGCCGCCGACCATATCATGAGCCGTGATAAGGCCTGGTGGTGTTCTGCTGGCAGACGGTGCTGCTGGCAGCAGTACTGCGTCCCGTCTCCTGCCAGAGGACCCCCTGCAAGCAGGTAAGTCGGGTCCTCCAACAGGAAAGAGGGGTGGGGATGTTGTGTGTGGGGGGTGTGTGTAACTGTGATTGTGTGCGTGCATGCAGGTGTGAGGCGGGTGTAATGCGAGTGTGCATGAATGGGTGTGAGTGTAGGTGTATGTTGTGTTGTGTGATTGCATGTGTGCTAGTATGTATGTTTGTGAGTGCTGCTGTGTGTGTGTATGAAATAATGTATGCGCAGGTGAATGTGGGTATGCGTGTGTGTATGAGTGTGTATGTATGTGCATGTAGGTGTGTTTGTCGGGGGGGTCAGGAGAGATAGGGAGATGGTGGGGGAGGACTCTAGGGAGTGCCAGGGGGGAGGGGGAGACCACTATCAGTGCCAAGGAAGGAATTCCCTGGTACTGATAGTGCCTACCGCCATGGTTTTCGTGGCAGTACAGAAGCCACAGAAACCACTGAGGTGGGTGGGGTCATAATGCCATGGGTGGCCTAGTGACAGCCGCCAGGCTGTAGACTGCAGTCTCCAGCCCAGCTGTCATTATCGCTGTAGAGGTCAGTGTGTTAAATTGGCAGTTTGGCTTTGGCCAAACCGTCAATGTCATAAAAGTGGCGGTATGTACCGCCACCCTGTTGGTGGTAATACCACCACTATTACACCAACCGCCGGGGTCCTAATGACCCTCATAGTCTGTATGGAACCAAAGACTAGTAAGTTACCTATAACTGAGCTCCAGAAATGTCTTAAAGGTAGAGATGTGTACTTGCCATTAGATTTCAAGCAGAATATTGAAACTGTAAGGGTGCAGAGAGTTTTGGAAGAAGTCAATGTTTTCCCTACCAAGAGAAAAATGATATGGCAATAGTTAGTAGAAGTTAACAAAGTAAAAAAAGCAACATTATATGTGGTAGAAAATAATATTTACTATAAAAATGTAGATGATCTTCAAAATATTACACATATGGAGGATGACACACTTTGATCAAGAGGTCAAATTGAAAAGATAGATCGATCCAGATCAGAAGAAATGTATAAACTCTACAGTATTCATCCTCTACATTTCAAAGAGGTTATTGGATATGCTATTGATCTCTTTCAGATGAAAGAAGTGAAAAGAGCTCCCCTAAGAGCCTGAGAGAAAAGCTTAGAAGCTTGCTGTTCCCACATCTGTTTCCTATTGGAGTAGGTGGTAGGTATGATGACCAGCCTATATAAATACAAGCAGCAGAGTAGATATCAACTAGACTTTACTCAGAGTACCTGAGATTTTGCCAGTGTATTCCCTATATATTTCATCTGCTATTTGAGAGTGACTTGTCTGACGTATCTTTCACTGTAAATCACATTCTCAAAACAGGGGTGAATATGCAGAATCTGTCAGTAAGGAACTTTGTTGAAAAAGTTCATTGAAAAGACGGAAATCTGGAATGCAACTGGTTTAATTTGATGGCATGTCAACGTGGTACCGATGAGTTTTGGTATTTTTATAATGGTGAGCTGAAATGCATGTTGAGATACCTAAGAACACCTACCTGGTTTCTGACACTCTGTTGTGCTATGCATCGGATGACCTCCTTGATTTCTTTCTAGAATCAAATCCAAACATAAAAGACATCAATTTGAAGACATCAGGAGAACTCTGCTCATTGGACCTAGCAAATATTTGCAGATATTTTAACCACAGATTTCAAGCAATGATGGCGTTCATCTGCAGCAAAGTTAATCCTCCTTGTGGCGAAGTTACTGATTTATTTTGGTGCAAATAATACCAAGCTAGAGGTGTCCATATACTCACATGCTGCTATGGGTAAAGATGCCCTTTGCACAGAACTGATGAGTCTCTCTTGTCTTTCATCGAACTGTAGGTAGCATGCGCCATCCCAAATGAAACTGCTGACAGGGGATTGAGACAACAAGTTCTATGATTTCAAAAGAATAGGTGTGGTAAATCCTGTAGTTGAAAATATAGATTGAAGGCAAAATTTTACACAAGGTGCTGTTTTGGATTCCTATGACCTGTCATCTTAGAAGGAAAAGTGAACAGCTTTTTCTCCTCAGTGAGACACACCCTAACACAGAAATCACAAAAATTACGTACAACCTTAAAAGAACAGAAGCATAAAAATATATACATGACTACAACCCTGTTATTCTGAAGATGTGCAATGCAAATATGGATCCACAATTTGTTGTAGATAACTCCATTGCTGCTTCTCCAAATGTGACTTCTTATATAACAGAGAAGACAGAGATGAAAGAGACGTGGGAGGAGATTTCTGCAGAAAAGAATCTTACCAAGAAATTATATAGTTTCAGTTTGAATATGCTTTCCCAAAGAGACATTGGATCTTATGAATGCACAGGTAGGTTGAGCTTGGCAAGTTTGTTCTTAAACTCTAGAGGAATCATGCGGGTAAGCCTAGGCCTTGCAAGCAGTCATAATACAGAAAAACAGTATTTCACAGAATTTGATCCTGAGAGTACAGCCATTCTAAATACTAACATGCTGGATACATACTACCGAAGAAGGAGTCCCCATCTTCAAAACACATGTTTCTATGAAGTACTTTAGCATTATACGTATAGAACTAATTTAACTGAAAACATAGAAGAAGGAAGATTTGCAGTTGTTGGATGTAGTGGTTGTTTGATGAGACACAAAAAAGGCAATCGAATTAAGGATAGAAAGATTAGCTGGCAAACTTCAGAGAGAAGATAGTTTTTCTACTTGGCACATTTGCAACTGTTCAAACCATGGCGTGCCGAATCAGATTTACTTGAACACTATGACTGTTATGAAGAGTCATTCAAAGCCATAAAAGAGAGTATTTAGTGTTCTGTGCTTCCAACGTACTTACAAATGTTGAAAGATGAGATTGAAAAGGAACAAACAATTGTTGCTGAAATAGCCTGGGAGAGTTCACAAAGCAGCTAAAGTGCTACTGCAGCAAGTCAAGATACTCTTATAGAACCAGTAATTCAAAATGAAGCAGCTATAGCTATGAATGATATGGGGATTGCAATGCAACAGGCAAGAGAGGAAACTGGATTTTGAACAATTAATGACGCAATTGAACAATGAGCGGACAGAAATTTACAACAAAGTTAAAGATAAAATAAAGCATGGATTTCTCCATGAGAAGAAAGAATGTGGATGTTCTTCATATAATCCAATATTACCATACATCAGTGGAGAAGCAGGCATTGGGAAAAGCTTTCTAATTAAAGTTCTCACTGGTTATCTACAGAATTCTACAGATTCAAATTTGTAATGTGTAGTAACAGCACCAACAGGATTACCTGCACACATCAACAACTAATGCTACCGGTTGAACATGACAATACATTTGAATACTGGAATTTATTTGGTAATGCTTGCCATAAGGTATCAAAAGTATTGAAAAAACTGAAGCTTCTGTTCATTGATGAAGTGAGCATGGTATCAAACATAATGCTTGCATTCATACAGCAGATTTTAAGAACAAACTATAATGTACTCTTTGGAGGAAAACATTTAATTGTATTTAGTGATCTACTCCACCTTACCCCTTTATAAAGACAACCTGTTTTAAAAACATTTTTTCATAATGAAACAAGAAATTCCCAGGATTGGCAATGTGAATATTTGGTTAAACTTTGAATACAAGGAATTAGTTAAAAATATGTGCCAATCATCTGATATGGAACATGCAGATATACTGAAAGACATTAGAGTGGGAGTGCTCCCAAAAGTGGGAAAATGTACTTTAGAAAGCTGCTTTATAAGAGTTAATTCTCATCTAACATTACAGCATCAGAACTAATGTTCAATTTCATAAAAGAAAACAAATCTATAGTTTGTTTAATGCCAACACTTCAAGAGCGCTCCAACTGTAATAAAAACTTTAACAACAGGATAAAGAAAAGAATTTGGAAATTGCACCTATTGAGGAAATAAAATACCAGGGACTCACAATACCACTGACATATAAACTGCAAGCAAACTTGGATTATTTAGAGAAATCAGTATCCAAGACAGAAGGATTAAAAAATCGTTTACGTATCTGTAAAAATTGTTGAGTCATTTTGCAACATAATTTAACTGTTGAGGACGGCTTAGTAACTGATGCAATGGGTAAAGTTATTGATTTCATTAATTTTCCAAATAGAGATGATGTAGAATATTTGGCTATAAAATGTGATCAGACAAATGATGTGAAGAAGATTGGCCGATGTATTGTATGGTTTTGCTTGTAAAAGACATATTACGCAGCATCAATTCCCACTCTCTCTGGCATACACAATAACCATCTATAAATCACAAGGCTTAAGTGCTGATGCAGCTTTAGTTAATGTTCAAAGTTCTGTATTCAGTGAAGGAATGTCATATGTAGGATTGTTGTGAATTAGAACATTGTCCAGTTTGTTTTTGATTGCCTTAGATGACTAGAAGGTTAGTGCTGATGCAAGCTGTGTAAGA
Source organism: Pleurodeles waltl (assembly GCF_031143425.1). Taxonomy (NCBI): domain Eukaryota; kingdom Metazoa; phylum Chordata; class Amphibia; order Caudata; family Salamandridae; genus Pleurodeles; species Pleurodeles waltl. Next base: position 992,193,136 of record NC_090445.1, on the reverse strand, counting down.
GAGTACAATCGGTTAAGACGTCTATGCACTCCTCATTTAAGACAGTACCATATTTATGAGAAACGGATAATCTGTCCACAGCAGAAAATAACAAAACAGTTTACAGACCCTCTAGAAAAGAAAGCACAGAAGGAGAACACAGATGGTCCTAAGAGGAAAAAATTTAAAAATGATGGTGAAATTGTAGGTTACCAGTTAGAAAACAGTCCAGGTGTCAACTTCTATGTGAATGTTGTTCTCAATGTACTGTTCCACTTACCACTTGTAGTAAACCAAATTAAACAAAAATCAGATAAGAAAATGTGTTCTGCGCTATATAATTTGCTGCACCTTTTAATGAGTGACAGAAATGTAATACATTCTTCTTAAGGGATCCGACATCTTTTGGATACATATAGCAGATCAATAATGTTTACTCTCAACACTCAACATGATGCACAAGAATTTATTATGATCATCTTTGGAGTTTTAGAGCAAGAAGAAGTAAATGTTTATGATTTATTTGGGGTTGGTTATAAATCGAACCATGACTGCGAAGACTGCTCTTTCACATCTAGCACTGTGGTCAATTCTGAACGATTTCTCTGATTAACATTATCAGATTCTAAAACTGTGCCTTTTGACAGATTGTACAGAAATGCTAACTAAGATATAACATGCCAGAACTGCAGATCAGATGTTGTGTCTACATTGCCTATAAAAACAACTGGAAAATACCTTATAGTAATGTTACAACAACGCAGAGCAGATGGTTCCAAATTGGTCACTCAGATTACAAACTTCAAAGCTGAACAAATATCACTTTCAGGAAGAACTTTCACTACTTTGGTTTAATCTTTCATGAAGGTGTCAATATAACCTCCAGATATTACACTGTCTATGTAAGGAGTGAAACTGGATGGACAGAATGCAATGACATCAAACTAAAATACAAACCAAACCTTCTTTTCAAACTACCAAACTTGCATCTTTTCTTTCTCCAACCAAAGTTCTAAGGAATTCTGGTTATGAAGTGGTGTACAGTTTTTCATCTATGTGGTTCACCTCTTTTTTGGACATGATTTGGCCTATTAGTGGTAATGTTTTAAACAAACATCTTCAAAAATCAAGATTCCTTTTAATGTTCCAGAAAGGAGTTATTATAACAATTCAATGCAATACTCTCTAATTAAACTCTGAAACTGGATAGACTTCCTCCAATGGTATCAGCCTTAAGTTGGAACCAAAATAAATCTTCAAAACCAAAAATAAAGTCTCCTTTTGTTTGTCTAACCAAAGTTCTACGTCCTAATTGTGGAAATAAACTATTATGAGGGATATTGTTACCATGGATCATAAGCAGTGTAAACATCATTTGGCCTCCCATGGATGATGTTTTCTATAGGATTTCTAAATTTTAAGAGTACTTTACATTTATTTCTGATTTTGTACCAGATATAAACTTATAAGAAAATGTTTTAAAATATGCTTGTTTAGATTACAATAGCACCTCTATAAAAATCTACTAATTAATGAATTGTGGTGAGGGCAATCCATAGTATCACATATTTGCTTTGATCTACTGTGCAACAGTGGTATTGTTTTTACAATCCACTGTTTGAAGATGATGCTTTATACAAACCATTGCTTACGCTGAAAAAATATAAAAGCTGAGAACAGTAAAAAAGGGAAAAATTCTATTTTTAACACTTTGTAATCCAGTCTTACAGAATAAGCAATGACTGTTACAACTGTGTAGCTATGAAGATTACACACTAACATATCTTGATCTTCTTTGCTTTTCAACAGAAGCTGAAGTTGAATGACAATAGATATCTCAAAACACTTCTTGAAGCACATACATTTTGCTCTGAGGTGCCATTGTGTTCTTCCCATACCTTTACATGAATTTCTTTTCTCTATTTCCAACTAAAACTTTCAGTCTAATAGAGCCAATGTTCAGGTAGTTAAAATACAACAACTTAATAACTCATTGAAGCACTTGCTTATGCACACACTCAAACAACTAATCACTTACCTATGCAGCCTCTCAGAGACACAGTCACTCAGTGATACAGCCAATCACATACCTAATGTTTCACTTACACAGTAGATTACACTTTCACTCTTTGACTAAAACAGACACTGACACCTTCATTCACTCACTCATAATGTACTCACAAACCCTCTCAGTCACTGATAAGGGCTTCAGACACCCATTCATTCCCATACAGTCTCACTGTCACACCTACTCTCTCACCTGTACAGGTACTCACACACCTTCTGACTAACCTATACAATCACTTACACAGCCACTAACTCACCCATGCAGCCACTCAGACTAGCACACATTCACCCATACAGTCACTCACACAAGTACTCACTTACCCATAGAGCCAGTCACACAGCCACTCTCTGTATCATACATGCCCTCACATAACCATTCACTTACCCATACAGCTACTCACACAATCATTCACTCACCCATACAGGCACTTACACAACCACTCACTCTTACTCTCCCATACAGTTACTCACAGAGCCACTCACTCAACCAAACAGCTTCTTATGAACCCTCTTACTCACACACTCACACAGTCACCCACTCATACTGTTATTCACACACTCACTGACTCTCCCATACAGTTCTCACACAACTTCTCAGTCACCTATACAGCCCCTTACACAAACACTAACTCACTCCTACAGGAACTCACACTAGGACTCAGTCACTCATACAGCCATTCATGTACCCACTCATCGACCCATGCAGTTCTCAAACAACATCTCACTCACCCACACAACCCCTTACACAGTCAATACCTCAGCCACACAGCAATGTACACTAGCACTCACTCATGCATACAGCCATTCACACTAGCATTCACTCACTCACCCATATAGCCACTCACACAGCCCCTCACGGAACCAAACAGCCACTCACACAGGCACTAACTCACCTGTACAGTCACTCATGCACACTCTCCCACACTCATACAAGGACTCACACAGTCACTCACTCATTCATACAGCCATTTTCACACCCACTCACTCACCCATGCTGTTACTCATACTATCACCCACCACCCATACAGTACCTCACACTAGCACTCACTCACCCATAGAGCCAGTCAGACACACACACACAGCTACACAATGATTCACTTACCCATATAACCACTCACATAATCATTCTGTCACCCACATAGCCACTTACACAACAATTTACTCTCCCATACAACCACTCACACAGCCCCTCACTCAACCAAGCAGCTACTCATTCTCCCTGTTAGTCACTCACACAGTCACTCACTTATACAGACATTCACACACTCATTGACTCACCCATGATGTACTCACACAACCTCTCAGTCACCCGTACAACCCATTACACAGTCACTAACTCACCCAGACACTCGCACAACCATTCACTCATCAATACAATCACTCACACAACCATTCACTCACCCATACAGCTACTCACTCAACCACTCTCTCTCCCAATCACTAATTCACACAGCCAGTCACTCACAGAAACAGCCACCCACATAGGCATTTACTCACCCATACATGCACTCATGTACTTACTCATACATGTACTCATACACTCAGTCAATCATCCATACACCACTCATGCACTCAGTCAGTCACCCGTACACAACTCATTCACTCACTCATACACCCACTCACTCACCCATACGTGCACTCATCAAATCTGATCTGTTAGTCTAGGGATGTCCACTAAATACTGCATATGGGGGTGTACCTGGTAGAGGCCAATGGGCCACCTACCTTGGGGTGGCTACACCCACTAAGTGCCACATCCTGTGGGAAGGGATCTCATCCCTAACCCTGATTGGCTATTTTCATACTCTCCAAGATGGAGGAAAATTAAATGGAATGGTCACCTCACCTACTACACCTGAGAGGAGGTGCAGGCACAGAATGGCCACTCCTCCTACTCTGACTAAGTTTTCCCACCGGTTTTCCACTCGACATGGCACTCAGCAAGAGTACATGCACTCATACACTCAGTCAATCACCCATACACTACTCATGCACTCACTTACACATACATGCACTCATACAATCACCCATACACCACTCATGCACTCACTTACCCATATATGAACTCATACACTCAGTTGATCACCCATACATCATTCATAGACTCACTCACCCATACACCACTCAAACTCAATAATACATGCACTCTTGCACTCACTCAACCATACATGAACTCATACACTCTTTGAGCCCACCATTTACCACTCATGCACTCACTCATACATGCACTCATACACTCATTTAGTTACTCATATACCAGTCATGCACTCTGTCAATCACTCATACACTACTGATGCACTCGCTCTCTCATCCATAAATACACTCATACACTCAGTCTATCACCCATACACTCACTGACTCACCCATACACCACTCATGCACTCACTCACTCGCCCAAACATGCACGCATGCACTCAGTAAATCACTCATGCACCACTCATGCACTCAATCACTCATCAATGCACCGCTCATACACTCACTCGTGCATACTGGTACTCTTGCACTCACTCACTCATAAATGAACTCACTCAACTCACCCACACATGCACTTATACGCTCTTTCAGTTACCCATGCACCACTCATGCACTCACTCACTCATACACTCCAACAATCACTCATACATCACTCATACATTCCTTCACTCACCCATACACCACTTATACATTCAATCTCTCACCCATACATTACTCACACACTCACTCACTCATACAAGCACTCATGCATTCACTCACCCATACATGCAATCATACACTCCTCACTTACTCATTCATGCACTCATACACTCAATCACCCATACACCACTCATGCACTCACTCACTCATCCGTACACAACTCATGCACACACTCACTCGCCTATACACCACTCATCCATTCAGTCACTCAACCGTACACAGTCATGCATTTATAATGCAGTCTTTCGTACATATATACAACCATAGAGCTGATTTTTTTTTAACCATGAAAGACAGTTCTGAGAAGAACATTTTTTTTTCTTTTTTTCTTTGTGTTTTAATTTTTTTGTTTCGTTTAACTTTCTGCATTTTTTTGCGAAATAAAATAGCAACAATGTGAATAACGATTGTAACTTCAAAACAAACTGGATGAAATTATAGAAAAAATTAACAGGTGTATAATCGTGCTGCATCCAAAATAACATCTACACACTGCTCACTGGATGTGAGGCCGATGTTACAGTCAAGGTAATAAGAGCCAACTCTCCTTAGCTCCGGTGACATTACTGGGCCCGCTTCTTCACTTGCACTGGCACTCTCTCTCCAGCCTCAGACGGTGCAGCCCTGAAGGTGGACGGTTGTTCTCCATCTCTCCCTGTCTGTGCCCTTCTAAAATGACTTTTATGATAAGTTTTCACATGGTAGGGCATAGAAGTTGTGCCACATGGATATTTTTTGGCACTGCCACTGATAGAGTTTTATTGCACATTGTGCACTTCACCAGTGTTGCCACTATTTTTGATTTGCCTGATGGTATACTTTGTTTTTTAGCCGATGGTTCCTCATCAGGAGAGTCTTCTGCTCCAGCTGGTAACTCCTCCATTTTGTTTAATAACAATGACAAAAAAGGAATGCAACATAGTTCCTGCACTTTAAGCTAAAGGAGAGCTCCTGGAATGATCCTAATAGCAAGTGGATTCTTCAAGAAGGAACACATGGGAGCGTTCTTTGAAGGTGAATGAAAATTGTCTCTGCCAATCACATCTCTCTGTTTCTAGGTCAAATGATCATGGGGAACACCTATGTCATTGAGAATACCAATATCGTCGCAAAAAGAGAAATATACTTTGAGAGTGTTTTATAATAAAATTAGTTACAAAATATGAGTTTCCACATTATATTAATAAACTACTGATGTCAAGAAGTAATTAAAATATGTTTACATATGTGTGTCACACTTTAAAAAAAACATGCCACAGTCACAATTAACCGCATCAACGGGAACCAGGGGCCAGATGTAGCAAATAACCAATTTGCGACTTGCAAATTGCGAGTCCCTGCGACTCGCAATTTGCAAGTCGCAAATTGGTATGCAGTACGGTGTCTCAGACACCGACTGCGACTCGCTATGGGGTCGCAATGACCCACCTCATGAATATTCATGAGGTGGGTCGCTAATTGCGGCCCCATAGCGAGTCTAGGCACTCGCAAACATGGAGGCCTGCTGTCGTCAGCAGACCTCCATGTTCGTGACTGCTTTAAATAAAGCAGTTTTTTTTTTTTTTAAGTGTAGCCCGTTTTCCTTAAAGGAAAACGAGCTGCACTTAAAAAAAAATCCGAAACCTTTAGTTTCGGTTTTTTTTCAGGGCAGGTAGTGGTCCCGTGGACCACTACCTACCCTGAAAAAATGTTTTTGGTCTATTCACAAACTGGAAGGGGTCCCATGGGGACCCCTTCCAATTTGCGAGTGGGTTACCATCCACTTGAAGTGGATGGTAACTGCGATACCCTTTGCGACCGCATATGCGGTCGCAAATGGTATTGCATTCCACTCGGAATCGCAAATAGGAAGGGAACACCCCTTCCTATTTGCGATTCTGAAATGCATATTGCGAGTCGGTCCCGACTCGCAATATGCATTTCTGCATAGCAAAGAGGCTTTTGCGCCTCGCAAACGGCGATTTTCGCCGTTTGCGAGGCGCAAACCCTTTGCTACATCTGGCCCTAAGTTTCCCCTGCATCGTCGCGAACAACAGCATCATTGCAAAAATTACCATTATATTTTTTAAAAAGTTTTGGTAACACACAACTCGAACTCTGTTTGGTCAATACCTACTTACCCGACTGGTCATCCCCATATTTATAAGGTTAGCCCCATGTGATAGAGGAGAATGTCACATCAGGCACTTACATAAGAGTGATATATGGAACACCCATCATAACTTCAAAAAGTCCATGACACAAGTTATGTTAGTAGAGCAATGCTACAACATCCACTCTCACACATATACACCCAATCACACACTCACTCATTCAGGCAGTAAAACACTCATACACTCATTCACACACCCACTAAGAGACTCATGCACCCACTCATAGACCCACTGAGATGCTCATGCACCTTCTTACAGATCCATTCATACACTCATGCACCCATTAATAGACCTGCTCAGTGACTCATATCAGGTCACAGACCCACCCAGGCCCTCACACACCCTCTTACAGACCCACTCATACACTCACCCAATCACAGAGCTACTCAGAATTCAAACACCTACTCACAGATCCACTCAGACACTCATGCACATACTCACAGACTCACTTAGACATTGATGCATCCCACACATAGCAAGTCAGACTCATGAAACCACTCACCCACCCACTGACAGACTCATGCACTCACTCACATATCTACTCAGAGACATATGCACCCATTCACAGTCCTAAAAACCATCTCACACACTCACTGACAGACCCATATACCTACTCATACATCCACTTACCAACCTATACAAGCAGTCACACTTCCATTTTGAAACCATGCAGATTATAGTTACAAAATACAATCTATATTTACTAAAAAATTCAAAAGTTATGGGGGCGTTATAGTTACCAAATTGAATTTAAAAACCATAGACATTCACAGAAAAAAAGTTTACATGGAGGTTGTAGTTAGGAAATAGAATTTAAAAACACCTTAGAAATTCACTGAAAAAAACAAAGGTTACAGGGACGTTATAGTTAGGAAATAGAATTGTTTTTAAAAACCCTTAGAAATTCACTGAAGAAAACAAAGGTTAGAGACGTTAAAGTTATGCTCACATTTCACTCGTAAAAAACAGTAAAATTTAACAGTTATAGTTACCTGAGCTAACTATAACTCATGCCCCCAAAATGCACTGCTTATGACCTCACATATTACATCACTCATGCCATGGTCAGTGACATCACTATTGACCTCGCTGATGAATCTCAGATTACATCATTGATGACATCATCTACAGAGACATTCACACATCCAGTCACACTCCTTTACAACCTCTTATATACCCACTCATGCACCCACACATTCATTCACATAACCTTTCACAGACCCATACAAGAACTCACACAACCACTCACTCATCCATACAGCCACTCACACACCCACTCATTCACTCATACGGGCACTCACACAACTTCTCAGTCACCCATAAAGGTACTCATACAACCTGTCACTCACCCATACAGTGATTCACAAAGCCACACACACACACACCCATAAAGCTATTTACAAACCCACTTACTCACCTGTACAGCCACTAAAACACCCACTCACTCATGCAGCCTCAGAATACAGCCACTAACTCACTCACACATACAAGCACTCACACACTCACACACCCATACAACCACTTACATACCCATTCACACATCCATACAAGCTCTCACACATCTACTCACTCATCCATACATCCATTAACACAGACACTTACTCTACAGTACAGCCTTTCACACGCCAACTCACTTAACCAAACAGCCACTCACTCACCCATACAGCCACTTACACAGTCAGTCACTCATTCAAACATTCAGATACCCACTCACTCACCCATAGTCACTTATACACCCACTCACCCACCTATACAGAAACTCACACAACCATTCATTCCCTAATACAGCCACTGATACACCCACTCACTCACCAATATAGTGAATCACACAGCAACTCACTCACCCACACAGCTACTCTCATACCTACTTATATACCCATACAGGCAGTCATGCACGTACTCATACACACATACAGGCACTCAGACACCCACTCACACATAGATACACACAGTCACACAGCCATTCACATAATATATGTTAGAAATAGTATCACTAATTAGTAGTACAGAAGGTATACTATTTTAAGTTTTGTAGTACCTTGGATGTATGCTTAATACTCATGGGCCCTTATTTATACTTTTTGGTACAAAACTGCACTAATGCAGTTTTTCCCCAAAATGTTTAGCACAGGCTTGCACTATTTCTGTGCACCAGCCGGGCACCATATTTATGGAATGGTGCAAGCGGTGCAAAGGATAGGCTAGAGTAAAAAAAAAAATACTTTAGTCAGGTGTGGCTGGCGGTATAGAAGAAGGGGGTTTAGCATCAAAAAATGACTTTAGACAGGTTAGAGTTTTAAAAAATAATGACTCTAACCGGATTAGTGTCATTTTATGGTCCGAAACCTACCATGCCACATGACTACTGTCTTAGAAAAGGCAGGAGTCATGCCCACCACCCCAATGCCCAACATAGGGGACAAGGGTCCCCTGGGCGTGGCCATTGCACCCTCTGCCATGTATGGGAGCCCATTTCAGGGCCCCCTATGGCACTTTAAAAAATAAAATGCAATAAAATGCCTGTACTTATCTGTGCTTACCTGGGATGGGGTCCCCCATTCTCTGCAGTTCCTCTGGTGTGGGTGGGGGTGCCCTTGGGGCCTGGGGAGGGCACCTGTGGGCTTATTCCATGGTGTTCCACCATGGAAAGAGGCCCACAGGTCCCCTAATGCCTGCCCTGACCCAGGAGTTAAAAAACGGGCAAAGCAAGATTTGCACCATTTTTTTATCCCTCCCGTGCACCATTTTTGCACTGGAGTATAAATATGGTGTTAAGGCCATAGAGTAATTTTCTGCACAGGAACGTCTACCTTGCATCTCATTAAGGCAAGGTAGGTTTCCACTTCCAAAACATGACTTTGACTCCATAAATTTGGCGCTAGACGGGTCTAGCACCAAAGTATAAATATGGAGGTAGTTTTGCACCGAATTAGAGTAAAATAAAATGACGCTAATTCGTGCAAATAGAGTATAAATATGCCCCATAGAGTTTTAGAAACAACTCACACTCACTGGATGATGCCATCAGTGATGTCATTTGAGATATCATCAGTGATGTCACTGACCATGTCATGAGTGATGTAATATTTGAGGTCTTAGGCAGTCCATTGTGGGGTCATAAATTATAGTTAGCTCAGGTAACCGTAACTGCTGGATTTCATTAGTTTTATAGAAGTAAAATGTGAGCCATTTCATTGCTTGTCTGTTTTGCCATTTCTTTGTCTAGTTATCTTTGTCATTTTCTTATTGTTCCCATCAATTCCGTGGCCCTTCTGTTTGTTTCTCTGCTGCCACAATGCTCCCCACAACAGAGAGAAAGCATTTACCTGCACGTTTGCACTCTCACACACACCACTCTCAGCACCCTCACACTGACTGCACCCAGAATCCCACCTCTCACACCCATACAGAACACCCACTCAACACTCTCTTGCATCCTCAACACCTGCTCACTTACTAAACACTCCACAGAGATCAGGGACCTCCTGCACAGCCACACAGAAACATGGCTCACCACAACCTTGGCAGCAGACATAGCCACTGCCATCCCCATTGACTACAAGATCATCAGACAAAATCATCAGCACAAGCCCGGAAGCAAAAGTCACTATTAGTTTCAAGGACACCTTCAGATGCAACAACACCACAGACACAGCGACCAGCTATAGTAGGGAATCTCACCTTCATGCTGTAAATCACAGTTCGTTTTATCTTATGCAAAACCCTTGTATACAGACCACCAGGGCCCAGTGCCAGCTCCAGCAGCAATATCACAGACTGTGTTGCTCCCCTCATAATCGACTCTAGCACCTTCATCCCCAACTCAATCGCCCTTCTTGAAAATCTCATGAACATTAGCCCCACCCATGCCACAAACATCTCATGGGCATACTTTTCTCCTACCTGAACAATATCAAGGTCAACAACCATTGCCTGTTACCTGAACAGATCACTCCCTTGTTAACTTCAGCATTCCCATCCCATCATCACTGCACCTGCCCACTGAAAAACATCCCAGAGATGGATTTGGCTCCTGTCCTCAACACCTGGATCACTACTTGCGCCAACAATCAAGCCCCCTCAAGCGCAGAAAAACACAAACACAAGCTAGCTGTAGACAGAACAACTCAGGCTGATGAAACAACACTGTAAACATCTGGAGGGCAAGTGCAGAATAAGCAAGACTTCACGGGCAAAGACATTTTAAAGTCTGCCCTAGGAAGCGACTACCAACAAATTCAGAGCTTTACGTGCACAGCCCTCAAAGACCACATTGACATGGTGCCAACAGTAGGAAGGAAATCTCCACCATTATCAAAGATTTTGCCATTCCTGCAGCCACCTCCATCAACATCACTCCTCTCAAGACCTCTTAAACAATCTCACTTGCAACCAAGGCCCTTTTTCTTGGACGAAAAACTGACCTTGACCATATGGCCCACCCTCACTAAGGAAGAACATCTGTCAGACTCCTGCTACACCAATCCTTAAACAAGGGACTCACCCATCAGTGAAATCTTCACTCAGATCCTCAATGCCTAAATCAACTCAGCAACCTTTCAGGAAGCTTCTAAACACATTACTGTCACCTCCTTAATAAAGAATCACCAACTACAGGCCAATCTCTTCCCCCATACCTGCCCAAGATCTTAGAAAAATAATTAACAGATGTCTCACTGGCCACCTTGTCAACCAGCAGCTCCTAGACACCACACAGTCAAGGTTCAGACCCAATCACAGCACACAGACATTATTCGTGGCTGCAACAGATGCCATCCGCATGATTCTGGACAGAGAGACTGTAACCTTCATCCTACCTGAATTTTTGGTGGCTTTCGATGCTGCATTACACCCCATCCTCTTCAAACCTTTACCCAAGATCGGCACAAAGGCTTGCTCCCTGGCCAACCTGCTCTTTTTTGATGGAGAGAATGTAAAGGGTCAAACTGGCATGGTACATATTGGATGCACAAAAACTCATCTGAGGAGTACTTCAAGGTTTAGCCCTCAGCCTACTCTCCTCAACTCCACTAGCCAACGTTATCTGCACCCACATCAACATTCTCTTTTATGCTATGACACACAACTCACATGGTCTATCTCAGACAAAACCTCCAACACAAGAAGTAAGTTCACTGCTTACATGATCAAGGTAGCCACCTCGATAAAGTCCAGATGTCGCACACTCAACAACTAGTGATATTTGGGAAAAACACCTCACCGTCAGACTCCATGTGGAGGCTGACTGCCCTCTGTAACCCCCTGACAATTGCATTGTGTAGGTATCCCCACCAACAATTGCTTGAATTAGGTCTCTCCAGGTACTACCTCCTTTGCCAAAAGTGCTCTATCCACCTTCATCCTCTTCAGATTCACCAAGCACTAAGTTACCAAAATGCTCTTTAGGTACTGCTTAGTTCTGACTCATTCCTTTGCTCAAATTGTAAAAGGTCCTGACCCCCAACCCTAATTTACCTGTGTTCTTTTCTACATGTGCTCTTCTCCAACAGTGCCCCTAATACCAATCACTTCCCAGCCTGTATCTCACATTTTCCACATCTATGCTCTCCCCCCAATCATCACTTGCAGTCAATTACTTCTTGTGTGCCCTCTATGCCACCTTTCAATTCCATTTCCCTCAGGTGTCTTTATCAAGGGCCCACTGCACCTCCTATTTCTGTCTCTTACTTACTATTTCCACTAAGAATCAAATACACAACCTTGTGGCATGTATCCCCTTCATGTACCAACATTAATTGAACTCTATTAGTGCCCCAGATACCACTTTCTATGCCTCAAATGCTCTGCCTATTACCCCATAAATCAACCCTGTATCCCATTTATCTTTGCTCCATATACTGACTCTCTAGCCATGCAAATGCCCACCAATAGTACGTCTAACCTTGCCTCTCTATCTGCCCCACCATAAATCATCCCTTCTGAACCCCACCATGTGTCATCGACCTTAGTGTCCCAGATGAAACTCATACGTTATCTAATTACCAATCAGTGTTTCACACTTACAATCAACCAAACACCTAAATTACGTCCATTGATTGCCACACCTGCCCAATCTCCATGCCCATTCCCCAGATGCACTCCAGTTGCTCTCCATACATACCCCCCTAATCTTGGTATTCTGTGCACCATCATCATGTTCCCTCTCAATTTGCCTGCTACAAAAGCCCACCTGGGTACAACTAGAAGGGCCTTCTCCAGTGCAAAACTATGCTTGACAGAACCCATAGACTTCTGAACTACAGTATAAGGGTGTGCATTGCCACATGGAAGGATATATGCACCAACACATGGAGAGAGGAGAATGCTCTTTGGGTGATAGGCCGTGTTGTATTTTAAATACATTTAAGTTTCCAATTAAATTAAAACGTTACATTGAACCTGCTTATTTTAAAATGTTGCAATCTCATTTAACTGAAATTAAACAATTATAAAGCTATTCCTTTCTTAGGGTCATTAGTCATGTATGTTATTATTTGAAAATTAAATTAAATATATTTTGGATTAAGTTTGTTTTTTATGTTAATAATATATTGCAAACATTTTTATTTAAATAAAATACTGGGGTTCAAAACTGAGTTCATAATCCACAGTTATATACTTTTGGGGATTTTGTTGTTAATAACTAATTAGTGGTTCATATTTAGTTTTAATTTAAAAAATGTCTTTTCCAATATACTTCAGATTTAAAATACTTTACAATACATATGTGACCAAATATTAATTTACAAAATGTATGTATATTGACATCTGGAAAAATGAACATTAATTTAATTTACTACATAAAAAATAATTTTGTATAGTATATTAAAAGGTTAAGTAAAGGTATGGTACTTAACCACTTTTGTCTAACATAGATAATTTTACTAAATGTTGCTTACTTGCAGTTATTACATTACAACAGAACCTTTCCCACTAGTATATTTCTTTCAGTGTTTGTAGGATTGTGTTTTTGATTGGTGATTAAATAGAAAATCAGCCCCTTAACATATGCAGCTTACCTGGTGTCATTGGAAATGGAATTAGGATAGTAAATCTGTTACTCCTCTCCAATATATCTACTTTCCCAGTGTTCAGTGCTAGAGTTGAAAATCTAACCATCCAAACTCACATCCCTCCATTATTTGCATATTCCCCAAACTAAGATTAACTGGGCTCCCCATCTGTATACAGAATTTCCCCATTGGTTGTTGGTCTGTAGTTATAGTAAATCTGAGCACCCTAATGTATGTACTTTCCACAATTTAAGCGGAAGTGCAGTAAGAATTGTAAATTAAACCCCCTACCTCAATATATTCAATTTCATAAATGATATGGGGCTGGAATCAGACAGTAAATATGAGTCTCCAAAATATGTGCTCTTCCTCCAGTTTGTGGTACTGTAGTTAGAACAGTGAATTTGACCCCCCCCTTCTCTCATATATGTGCACTTTCTGAAATCTTGTGGGACTGGACTCAGGCTAGTAAATGACACTCCCACAAATCTATCTGTTTGTGGGACTCGGGAAGAAATAATAAAGTTGATCCATCACAATATATACACTTGCCCCAATATTTATGTGACTGGAGTTAGAATAGTAATTCTGATTTCCTTTATTTATGTACCATCAGTAAAATTATTTAGATTAAAGATAGAACAGTAAATATCATCTGTCCAATTACTGTACTTTCCCCAATGTTTGTACTACAGTATTTACAATGGAATATCTCCCCTGCCCTAATATATACAATTTCCTCAATATTTGTGGGTTATAGTTAGAATATTCAATCACACTCATCCTATATATACAACTTTGCTCATTTTATTTGGATTGAAGTAAGCATAGGAAATTTTACCCATCTAATTTATGCCCTTTCACCCAAAGTTTTTGAAAATGGAGTTTGACTACGGAGCCATCTGTCGGCAGCAATTTAGGCCAATTTCCCTATTAACTGTTTATGGTAAAAGTTACAAAAAAATAAGTGAATCAAAAACTAATATCTATTATAGATGTAATTTCCATACTTGATAAAGAATGCAATGAGTTATGTGCTTGTGATATATTTGATTTTCAGAAATCAATATAATGTTTTCAACATAGGTTTCTAAATTACATTTAAATCATTTTGTTTATGAACACTTTCATAATTAATAAATTTGTTTAAGCACATCTCATTTACTGAAGGTATACGTATTGGTACTGATGTGGGAGTCTAGGGTTATACTTCGTCCTTCAGGACCATCTTTGTGCAGTGCTTGTCAGGGCTGTTGCCTGAGCCCCATGCTTTTCAATATTCTTTTTGCTCAGCAAACAGGCTTGTTGGGCCTTTTCATTTTGAGGTCTTGGCTTACACTGATGACACAATCTTATACTCAGATTGGATGATAACTTTCACACAGTGCAAACAAACCTTTGGACATGTCTCTGTGCTGTAGCTTTATGGATGAGTAGGATTTTTTAAGCTCAACTCTGATAAGACAGAAAGTTTGATTGGGGGGATTTCCCTTGCCCTGGCCCAAGGCTAGTGGTCCACTTCAACTGGCACCAGCTCCATACCTGTGTATGGTGTGCTCCTAGGGCTTATTTTTGATGAGTGAGCTAAAATGTCCAAGATTGCTTTTCCATCTATGAAAATGCTGTAATATTCCTATTGACTCACAATTTGTGCCTTCAATATTGCCAGCGTTTATCTGACTTTTCCTAAATGACAATGTTTGAAACACCAGCCCATCACAATATTGGCATCCAGAGTTTACCTAGGATTCTCTAGTTGGTATCTATTCCAGATCACTCTGCAACAACTTAATTTGTTTCCTATTGCCATTGATTCTTATTGTTGAGCTTAAGAGTGTCTGTATCGGCATCAAACCATTTATGAAAATAGCCCTGCTTTTGTGCATAATTTGATCATTGTTTATTAACCTTCCTGAACAATGTCCTGATTTTGAGTTCCTGCTGAGGATCATAGTCTCAGAGCTGAAGCATGTTCATTTTCTGTTACAGTTACTAAGGCTAGAGATCTCTTCCTAATTATTGGCCTCTCTGTTCTGACCACATGGCTTTCAAGAAATCTCTAAAACCCTTTCCAGACTAATCATCCACATCCTACTAATATATTACTGTTTGGTATGTTTCATAGTGCAACAATGCAAGTAAAGGTAATTGCATGCTCTAGAAAATGCCAAAAAAGTGTTAAGCCTCACTACCTGATTTATAGACCTTTCCCAAAGCTTGTAGAAATAAAGTAAGCATTTCACATCTACCCCATCCCTTTTATTTAATGTTTGGATGATTGCAAGATTAAATAAATTATGATAACAAATATCTGTTTTAATTAATTTTTCTAAATTTGCCTCTCACTCTATAAAACAAATTTATTAAATACGTTTACAAATTAACATTTTATGTTAACTTTTAATAGTTTTGTTTAGAAATATTTTTATTATTCAACTCTTGATATTTTTGCACATTATTGTCTATTATATATTTTAGTTATATTTCATTTTATTTTTAATATACTATACTTTAATACTAGCTATTCTGGTAACACATGGTATGCACAGAAGATACTATTCCTATGTTTGCGACACACCAGCTTTGAGGTCAATGTTCATACAATCAAAACATGTAAGGTCAGTACATTATTCACCATTAAACTGTTTTACATTACCATCTATTAGTGGAAGCACTTAGAAAAGACAGAGGGCCTGATTACGAGTTTGGCAGTCAGAAAACCTGACAACCAGACCAGTGGTGAGGAGAACACCATGGAGCTGGTTGTGTCCCTACCGGACCCATTACAAATCTTCCACTGGGCTGACCGGTGGAAAACAAGGTTTGTGCACTGTCCCCACAGCAGACAGTGCGCATTCCGACAGTGCTGGGGAGGAGGTCCCTGCACTTGTTCTTCTCCACCCTTTCCATGGTGGTTGAACCGCTAAGAAAAGGCTGGCGGAGAACATGGTTGTAATCAGCACGGCGGTGCAGACTTCAGTGCCGCCGTGGCTGATTGCAACTACGACTGCCATCAACCCATCGGAGATCCTGGTGGAAATGGTGGTCTCTCAGTGAAATCGACTGCCAATCTTGTAATATGGAGATCAGACCCCAACAGCAGTAGCGATCTGATTCCCACAGTGAGTCTTGCTGTCTTCGGACGGCCAGACTCATATTCGGGGCCAGAGTTCCACATTTAAATGCTAAGTAGAAGAATTTCAAGTTGTTTATCCTCTGTAAACACAAATAATATGATACTTAATGAAATACGTAAATCTTAAGGAAACTGTCTATGGCAAAGACATACCTAAGTCTTAAACAAAAATAGGACAAAAATGTCCCCAAAATGGATAAAATGTTATTTACCTACAAAAACACATGGAACAAAAAGGCACGCGAATACTCATGTTAGATTCATTCAACAACCCCACCTGCCTGTGTCTGTCTGTGTCTATCTCTATATTATTCAATGGCTCCCTTATGAGCACAGAGGTTTGGTAAGAGAGTTTTATATTGAAATTTCCACCTTGGCAAACTTTTTTGCTTTGAGAAAACAAACACCCAAAGTTGGACTTTGTTTTCTCAGTGCAAAAAAAAAAAAACATCAGCGATACCCTTAATAAGATGGGCCAACTGTCACTGGGACCTGATGGGCCTATGGAGGATGGCCAGGTCAGAGGTTTACAGTGGCAGAGCCAGCAGAAGCTTTACATTGTAATCACAATATTTACTATTTCTAAAACAGGAGAAGAGCAAATTCCGTAGGACAGGAACACCACAGATTTACAGTGATCCTCCCACGTTGCTAACTAGGACCCGTATTGCAGTAGATAGGTAACTATTACCTACCATTAACACTAATCCCGTTGAATTTCAGGGTCCTTGCTATTTTGCTCCATTGTGTAATAGAGTGGGTACCAGCAAGAATCAATTATTTTTAGCTTTGGTATTTTTCAAATGAAAGTCACTGTTTGTAAATGGATCCGCTAAATTAATTTCCAGTAGCGCTTCGGAGCAATGTCAACGACTGCTCCTCTGTTTATTGATTCAAATGCCTACACAGATGCAGCAGACTCAGTCTGCAACAATCTCCTGTATACAATTCCAAGGTTTAACCCAGAAATCTTATCCGTTGGTAAGCACTAACATAATATCTTCAAACACACCAACCTAACCTTGACAAGACCATCATTTCTTTACTTTGGACAAGCCAAGCCATTTCATTTTTATAAGTGTTCACAGCAGCAGCTTATGGCACTTGCAAAAGACTTAAGAACTTAGAAAGTATAGTGGATACATGACCCATTCTCAGGATTAAGAGGAAAGAGAGTGACAGGAGCCTTTAAAAAATACACGTTTTCTACGCTTTTGAAGAGAAACCACTTGGAAATATTTCACAGGAACCCCCACTTTCTAGGTCTGAGATAATATTTGCAATTTCAGATGAGTGAAAACATAGTTTTATTGTCACTAGCATGCGTCGATTTTATAAACCTGGCTCGAGTGGACTATAATCTACCAAGAACGTAAAGGGCCCCTCTACATATATGGACAGCAGCCTCCAGAGGAATGTAAACAACACCTACAAAAATTACTGCATCTCCTAAACTTTTTGCTTGAGTATGGAGATAACCTATAAACCAGTGGTTCCCAACCTGTGGTCCGGGGACCCCTGGGGGTCCGCGAAGCCTCCTCAGGGGGTCCGCGACTGCTTAGAGAATTTAATATTATTAACAGATTAGGTACCCAGCTTTCAGTAATGACTCATTAGGGGGGTCCCTGGATTCCAATAATGGTTTAGTGGGGGTCGCCGGGTTCCAGTACTGATAAAGTGGGGGTCCACAGATGTCAAAAGGTTGGGAACCACTGTTATAAACGATACAACTTTATACACGGAAATGTCATTATCATATATATGAAAACAATACACACATAAACAAAAATAATATGAATGAATGAAATATAATGCAAATATTCATATTTGCTATTAGTAAATATTTGTATTATATTTCATTCATTCATATTGTTTTTGTTTATTTGTATATTGTTGTCATGTATATTAGAATGAGATAAAAAAAACATTTATGATGGAATAAAACTATTGTTTTGTTATATTTCTCATCTATATTTTGACTTTTAAATTTGTATCTTTTATGAGTTATCTTTATACCCAAGTAAAACGTTTAGGAGATGCAGTCATTTTTGTATGTGTTGAGTGGTGTATATAAATGAGGCCATAACCTAATCTCTTCTATTGAATAAAATGTTCCCATAAATGTAGCATGTAATGGATTAAGAGAGAAAGAGAGCGAAATCTTACTGAGCTCAGGTGATGCTTTACTTGTTTGGAAACCCCACTATCATCGCCTCAATGGACTCTCCCTCACATTTCTTTTGTCAGCCAATGCTTTGTAAAAATGTTGCTGTTTTGTATTCACTTCTGTGGCAAAGGTATTGCAGAGGGCTCTGATCCACTTATCTGGTTCTTAGGTCTTCAAATTTCGAAGGGCCAGATTTACTAAAAAGTGGTGCAGCGCCAAAATTTGCTGCAAATTGTCACTTAGGAAATCCAGGGAAGTTTTGAATCTACTCAAACACGGTACACCCCTGTGTTTTCCCCTACGCTGATGCTAAATGTAGCTGTCAGCGCCAACACAGGTACCATTGCACCATAGTACAAGTGTGTCTCTATTGAGGGGGCATCTGCACATAAACAATCCTGCACATGAACAATCTACAATGGTGATTTCGCACTTGTTAGTGTGTTGCAGAATGCAACACACTTAGAAGTAGCAAACCGCAATTTTTGAATGATTGTGTGCAGGAAGGAGTACCTTCCTGCACATAAACAATAATTCATGGCCTTTTGCTCTTTCTTTGTGTGCTGCAGTATGCAGCACACATGGAAAAAGCTAAAACGAAGAGGAAAAAAGGTATTCTCCTCTTTGTGCAATGGTAACACCACTCCTGGGGTGGAGTTAGTTTTTTGGCTTTGCCACAGATTCACGCCTTCTTGTAAATCAGGGGCAGCGTCAAAAGCAATGGGTGTTGCGGTGGAACGCCCACAGCAACACCCATTGCACGCACCTCTGACGCAGAAAACTGCATCAGAGGATCCCATATTTACAAGGTGGCGTTAAGCCACAAAAAGTGGCTTAGCGTCACCTTGTAAATGTGGCGCACTGCACAGTGATGCTCGGTGGCCCTAGGGCCTCGTAAATCTAGCTCTAAGTTTGTTAATTCTGTTGTCAGGCAATCCAGTGGCTCAACTAATCAAATTTAATGTTCTAAGTAGAGAATAATGAGACCTCTCCTGCTTAGTGTTAAGATCATTTGAAAGCAGAGTGGTGGGTGACATTATGTCCGTCGTCCAACAACTTAAAGGTGACTACCAGCCCAGCAGTCATCTCTGTACATTTAATGGAACCTCTGTCATGGCTCTGCCATGGCTCCTGAAAGCACATCAAAAATTGTTAAATCAGTGAAATCAATGGGGATGATATTTGTCAGAGTGTGATGTACGTCAGCCCCTTGTTCTTTACAAGATTAGTAACACAAAGGCACTCTTAATATGTCAACCCAAATCAAGATTTGCACCAATAAAAGTAGTCCTTCATGCAGTTGCTAGTTTGGGGGCCAAAATAGGCCACTGCAAACATACATGATTATTCCTTGAGGATCTAAAATTGCTCTGTCTAGAAGTCAAATGATACATATCTAACCTACAAAGCGCCAAAACACACAAAATTACGTAGCATGCAAGCTCAAAGTCTCTGAAGTCACCTAAGTTTCATGGCGCAAGAGCTCTCTGTGCCTAGAGATCCTTATAAACCTAAAGGCAGAGATCTTTTCATAAACCTTTTCAACTGTACCCCACAAACAATGAAAATCCCTGCTACTGTCATCATTAAACCCCCTTCCTTGTTAATGTTATTCAGAACCTACCCACTAAGATGTGTAGAAATGCATAAAGATGGTGTTTCTATGATTCTAGATTCTAATGTCTTTCAAAAAATCTCCCTTTCTACTTTTCATATATTCCTGTTTTGCATTCATATTCATGTATACATTACCACCCCTATCAGTCCCTATGGCTTTGTTGACAAATTGTTCAATGCATTATTTCTGTATAATCCACAGTCTACTATATAGTGCTCCAAAGCCCATGAGGTCTTGCCCATGCTGTACAAAGCTCCGTAAATAAAAAAAGTAACCTGTAATAATGCTCCACCCTATTGAAGCTTTGTAAGAATCCAGCAGCATTGGATTAGGTCTAAGGGACTGATTATGAGTTTGGCGGTATGTCGACCGCCATGGCAGTGTTGGCAGTCTGGCCATCGTTGGGTTGGTGATCAGACTGCCGTATTACGAGTCATGTTGGCCTATGGAGCAAAAAATGCTACTGTTCTGCTGACACTCCCAGGCAGAAGAGATTGCTGGGGTCACAAGGCAGCACAAACAGGCCATCAGAGCCTTTGTTGCCGCCGAACACATTATGAAGTGGCACACAGCCAATGTGGTGGTCCAGCTCCGATGTCTCAGCAGGAGGACACTGGGCGTATAAAGGGAAACACTCACCTGCAGGCACCCTCAGACTTTTGATGCCACAATGGAGCCCATCACACATGTCCTGCCGCTGTTGCTGAGCCGCAATGGTACACAACATCCACGCCAAAGTGGGCACAACTGACCATAACCACACACACACTTACCTGTGTCATCAAGCTCGACAACAGATCATTGCGCCATCAGCCACATCATATGGGGTCACACTACAGGCACCAAGTACACTTGTCAATGTGTCCAGTGTCAGAATCAGACAGAAAAAGGACATATTCACAGTCACAAAACGCCCTATTTGGGCAGGTCACTCACACTGCACCACAACACGACACAAAAACACACATCTGCTCATCTCAGTCAGGAGCAGTGAAGTGTACACAACGTTGTCTCACACAACACCAACAACACAGCAACATCACATCTACAAATACAGCTCACAAATTCACATTCCTCACATGCCATCAACTGCTGTCACATTCAACACTCATATTTATGGATGTGGACTGGAACACAAACACCACTTTCAGTAAACAGCTCTGCAATGGACACACAAATTACCCACATTACAACACAATGGAAGGACAATGGAATGCACAATAGACAGAGAGACAAATATACAAAGCTCACTATGCAGACAATACCTTCACAATAGGGATGGGGCATCAGGAGCACTCAGGGAAGTATACTGCACTCGGACACATATCACTTTGCACATGACCCTTAGACAACATTTGCACAGGAACTGGCCCTATATGAACCTCAGGGGCAAACAATACTAGACCCAAATGACATGCCTATCTGCACAATGTGGAAGTGCAAGTTAACAAAGCACATACAACTCCAATTGCATGGGACATACCTCTACATGAAGTAGCTGCAAGGTGCACACAGCTAAATGGACACATGCACAGTGAAAGCTAGCACAATTGAACACACTCCATGTCTGCACAAACAAAAGCTACCACACAGTAGATGAATCCATAATCCATACCGGGGGACAATTGTAACACCATACATGCTCACATTGGACAGCACAAGATTAAATACTTACCATACAATACAGCACACAATGCCATGACACCACCATTCCATTTACACCTAGATATCCATACAGTCAACATATACCCTTGTCTTGGGGGACACAAGCACTGCCCACAAAGTCAGATACTGCAAACAATAGCAAATGGAGCAGCAAGCAGGCTGTAACATATGCAACTGTAGACATACAACACAAGTCACTCAGGAACATGGAGGTAGAAAAGGAATTGCAGGACAAATGTGTACCCAACAAAACAAATAATTGGGTTTATTACATTTAAACTTGAAAAGTCCAAGGCCATTGGCAAGTCCATTTTTATATGCACAGGCACATCTCTGTGCTGTTACTTGACTCCAAACTACCAGGGAACCTCCACAGGAAGGTGCATCAATTGGGCATGCAGGCACCTCAGGGATCATCTTTGGAGGGGGTTGGATTTGGGATGGCTGGGTTTAAGTTTGTAGGGGTGGACTGTTTTTTAGGTGGGGTGGGCTTCTTCTTGGGGGAAGGGGTCTGGGTGCTTGCAGGGGAGGTTGGTGTGATGGGAGGACTTGGAGGTGGAAGAAATGTGGTGCTTGTGTCTGTGTTTGCTGCTCTTGTGTGCTGAGGTGGGTGCGTGCGGATCAGTCTGTGTGCTTAGGGTATGTAGGGGAACGGGGGTCTGGACAGGGAAGAGGGAGGAGGAAGGGGGACAGAAGGTGGGGGGTGACTTACTGCTGTCACTGTGGAGGCCAGAGTCTGAAAAGATCTCTGTAGGCCAGACATCATGAATGCCTTCCAGGAATGTATTTGTCTGTTGCAGTTGTGTTGCCAGTCCCAGAATGGCATTCCCAATGGTTCTCTGACCTACAGAGATACTCCTCAGGAGGTCAATAGCCACCACACTGAGGACAGGGGCAGAGGTGCCTGTGGAAAAGTAGAAGCCCACCCTCTTGGGTGAGTGGGCAGAGCCATCTGGGCGGGAAGCAATAGGGATGGGGTGCTAGAACAGGGGGTTGCGGACCAAGATGGTACAGGAGTACGGCCTGATGGGTCCACAACCACTAGGGAGTGTCAACTGGAGGAAGATTCCGATGATGAAGATGATGTTGTTCCGGTCTCCCCCATGGAACTCCCCTTACCCTCTGGCCCACTGGGTCCCTCTGTGTCCGTGATGTCTTGACCCAAGGTATTATGGCCAGATGCGTCCCCACTCAGCTGTGCCCTGCCTCCTATGCTTCCCTGGGCTGATGCTGCATGCACAAAGAGAAATAGGGTGATCACATGTCCATGATCACACATGAAGAACAGCTCTGATTAGCAAACATTACCATGATGTCAAGTAGGTCCCTGCAATAAACTCCACCTAAATGGTCTTTTAATGTGCCATACCATATGTATGCATGACAGCTGTACTGTCAACAGTTGCCCACAGGAAAATCAGGATCTCAGACAACAACAATTACATGTCTGAAGTTGTGTAATCACAGTAACTGTTGAACTAGTAGGAGGCCTCATCATCCTCAAAACTTTGCCCCATGGAGCAGACCTCAGATACCTGTTGTCATACAATAGTCGGCCAATGACAACTTCATTCCCACAGATCCCAAACAAGGTCATGCACGCATCTCTCTGTCACATACATAATGACCGAACAAAAAGAAATGATGCTCTAAAATCCTGCCA
Source organism: Pleurodeles waltl (assembly GCF_031143425.1). Classification (NCBI taxonomy): domain Eukaryota; kingdom Metazoa; phylum Chordata; class Amphibia; order Caudata; family Salamandridae; genus Pleurodeles; species Pleurodeles waltl. The sequence goes on along the minus strand of NC_090445.1, from coordinate 992,169,002 downwards.
GGTTGCTGACAAAAGTACAATGGCCTGGAGAAGAGAACATAAAAATACCCTGGAAGCAGTTCTACAATACACATTTTACCGAGTAATATTTGTTCCAATGGAGTCATGGAGGTAGTACTATTGTTGTTCATGTAGGCCACGCATTGAACATGGAAATGGACAATGTAGAGATCATGTGCATTAGGTCAGGGAGAGATGTCCCTAAAATCCACAACACAATGAATCAGCAAGCCCCAGAGAAATCACCACAAATGTCTGGCACCCTTTACAGTGGCATACTCTGAGAGTATCAGTAGATGGCATTTGTCCTTTGGATGTTGGAGAGGCCCAGTGATTTGCAACTACTTGTTGAAGGTCCTCAACATCTTGCCCAATTGGAAGCTACATCGTCTCCATTATGGTCATGCAGACTTAGGATGAATGGTTTTACCTCAACACATGTCATTTCAACATAACTGCAAGTCACTCTGTGATGCATGCCAACAGTCAGGTTACAAACCTTACCCATTTCACATGTGCAAAGCACTTTGCTATATGATTCTACATCAGTGGCATAGAAATGCACATTGTGGTTAAAAACTCTAGCCCTACCTGTCATGTCCCTCATTGCTACTGCAATGGTACATGCCAAATGACATGTTAGGATGCGTGAGGATATAAGTCAGCCAATAAACAATGGTGAAACACACCTGTATTTGGCACAACATGAAATGTATCCCCATTGTAAATTTCTTATTCCACACACAGGTTGCCATGCATATATATGAGGGAATCCAGACATCATCCCATCAATACAGCTAGACCATGTTTGAAAGAGCAACTTACAAATGATTTGCTAATGAGAAAGGGACAAATGCTGATATATAGGCACAAGGAATGTTGGCAACATTGATGGCACATAAATCATGTCAATGGACATTCCCCACTTACCAAGGGAAAGTATTGATCGGTAGCTGCACCCAAAGTACAATGTATTCTCTGTCACATGTATGATGGCCATCTTCACATTACAGACTGTAGTGAGGCACTAGCACCCATCATGCACTGAAGACAACTAGCCTCTGGGTGGCAGATGCCGAATGCTCACTTACCCAAACACATGGCTGAGGACAGTGATCCATTACTTCCTTGTCTTTGTCCTGTAACACTGAGGAGTAGTGGTCTGTTGCATTGAACTTATACCCACTACAACAACATACATTACTTGATTAATCATTGTACACAGCCATATGTTGTACCTAGAGAGTAAGTTGTTTATGGAGTGTACACAGTTGTGTTCTAGGTCCCTGGGCCAATAGGCAAGGCACATCAGTATACAACACATGACAAGTCTACACAATCACTCATCTACTGTGTTACATATAGCTCATTCCTAATCATCAAGGGGAGCTGTCAGAACCTAACACATTCACTTGGCAATGTGACAGGCAGGAATATGCCCTTAACTCACTCTCTTGTTGCTGCTGTTCTGTTCTCAAACACTCATCAAGGTCTGGGTAGGCCACCACCAGAACTGGTGGGGGGGGTGGTCATCCCCAGCATGACCTCTGCAATCTCCTGGGCCCTGCGTCTCAGGTCATGCCACCTTTTCTGACAGTGGGCACGCCATTGGCTGTCGAATCCCAGGGACTGCACCTTTTGGCAATGGCTCTGCATAGTTCCTTTTTCTCATTTGTGTTGGCCTGCATGGATGCAAATGAAAAATCAAGTGATTTTAATCACAAGTTTCATCGCAAGTGGTTGAATCACATAAATGTCAGTAACAGCAACCTATGACTTTTCTATTTTCTAATACTCCCCAAGTGAAAAACACACAAGCCAATAAGTACAGGGACATGACTATAGACATATGTATTTTCATCTGCAGACTAAACCACTAACCTTCTCATGGCATACAATGACTAAGCAAACTCAATGACATCAGGTAGCCCATGCTCTAGCAATCTGTACTGCGGTATAATCCACAATGAAACACTACACACCTATGTAACTTCTGCAGGGTAAACTCTTAAGGCAGGAATGGACCAACATATTCACACTCTGTGAGACTGATGCACTGCATACAGTCCCTACATTATACATGACTAACAATCAATGGGCTAGCATGGTAGGTACAGAAAGTGTCTTTCATGTCTATTTGTTAACAAGTGGCCTAAGAAATGCATGCTTATGCCACTTCAGGGGGTAGTGTTCTGTATAATGTACCTGTACCACAGAACACTCCTTTGGACATATGTTTCTATCCTACAGAGGTGTCATCCAACAAACAAAGGCATGTATTGTACAGTTTCTGCTACATGACCAAGCTACAGAGGCCTCCCAAGAATCAGCACACTGTCTGCACTGTGGGACTGTCATTTATTCAATATGAATGTAATGAGAAAATATGATCTATGTGAAGGAGACAACAGTGGTGTGTTAGTAAGGAACCTGTCATGAGTCTAAGACACACATTGACAAGAATGGTAAATGCACATACGGACTAGACTAATGATTTACTTCTAAACCCATTCCAAATCTAGCAAAATAAATTAGGCATTCAGGGCAGGTTTTTCCACCAGAGCCTCATATTGGTCACATGACAGGATCTGCTGGGGTATATAGAGTGGGCAGAGTGCCATAATTACATAGTACAGTGACTCTACAACAGCCCAGACTAGGTCTCATACTGGGAGATACATTTGGCAGGCCTTGGTCTCTGCAGGCTGAGCTGAAAGAACCTACATGACACTCCATTCCCATCACTTCCATGCATGACAGTACATCGTGTAGCCAGCAGCAATTTGTCTTGAGGTGTGTGAGCCAACCTGAAGGGCAGAGGGACTCATGGTATGCCTTCTACAGAACAGTTTACACATTGCTCACATCACTCTCAAATAACTCATACATCATGCATACAAAGCTCATACTGTCATGCACATACATGCTGTCTGACATTTACAACAATCATGAGGAAAGAGATGTCAGTGGATGGCAGTAATGTCACCTAACCTAGTATATGCATCCAATGCAAGGAGAATCAAGGACCCCTACAACCTCACACAACAGAATTTGACCAAACATATGGCACTGGCCACCAATACCTGCTCATTGTACATCCTATTGATGCTGCACAGACTACAACAAAAGACACACAAGAAGTCTAACTGGCACACATGAGCACATTCTAGCCTGAGAAGAGGGAAAGGATGGTGAAGTACAGACAAAATTATGCAAATGGGTTACTTACCTGCTTCTCTGGTGACCATAGAGCTGTCCATACAGGGGTTGGGCCTCAGTCACTAGTCTCTCAAGCTCCTCTGGTGAGAAGGCAGGGGCCCTATCACCTGCTGGGCATGACATTATTGATCCCAGAAGCGGCACACAACAGCTCAGGTGGTGCAGGTGTTGCTGGCAGCAGTGTCAGGAGACAAGTGAGCCAACTGTGCCAGGGGAAGTCAGCTTCAATGAGGCCCATGGAAGAACACAGCAGGTAGTGTAGCAGGATTTTGGGCTCCTGAAGCCAGATTTAGGTGTCTGGACAGGACTGGTGGAGCCCACCCCTACTCACCCAGTAATGTGTGTCAGATCACCATGACATGCTGCATGCTTGACAACATTGCCCTGCAGAGAAATATCCCAGAAGAGGGAGAGCCCGCAGTGCCACTGGGTGAGAATCCTGAAATGCCAAGTGAGGATGACAGTCGTGAAGAGTAAGGAGCTGACTTGCGGGAAGATCTCGACAGCTACTTTTAATGAGTGCAAGTATGCCAGGTGATGTCATGACTGTGACTGTACAATGGACTATAGTTGTGAGAAAGTGTGCAATTGAGTGTTCTAACAAAAACAAGGCAGATGATACTTTGCATTATTCAGTCAAAAGCTGCTTGAAGATTTACCCTTCAATATATCCCCACCTTGATGATGTTGATTTGTTTGTCTTGGTTTCCTTGCAATGTAATTAGATTTCCAGTTGCTTGCTATGTGATTTGTGTAATAGGTATGTTTTCAAACCTATACTCCTTGTTTTATCTTTGTACAGGTACCTTCACCATGACATGCTCATCTGGGCATTTCAGAGTTGTGACATTAGCAGCTATCTAACGCAGTTCTAACATGCACAGTGGACATGGATTGTTCTAGCTAATGTAAGTCACAGAGTTGGGATGTATGAGACCTGTGCCAAGGCAGTGTTTGGGTGGAAGGTCAGAAGTGCACATTGGACTGGTTTTTGTGATGTGTGGGGCCAATTGCATTATGTGTGTCATCATGTGAGCATGACATATGTAGTCACTGATTGCGAGTCATTTGCTCTTCATACTGGCTAAGCACTATTCTTGGATGACCTGTATGTAGCTGTAGATGTCTTTCATCATTGCAGGCCACAGTGCCTGTGCCACAATATTGACATATGTTTGTGTCATACCATCAGATGCATGGTCATTGGATTATGATGGCCCTAGGATCAGGGACTGTTGTACTACCATCTATCTGTATCTTGGATTATGTCATGTTGGATTACATTGGTGTGGTATGTGATAAGGTTCAAGCTGCTGTCATCATCCACTTTAATGTTTGCCAGTTCTACTGGACAATGTCTGACAAATCCCTCCCTTCCGTGGTCTGGAAGGTGTACTCTGCAATATGTACTTTGACTCAGTATGAGTCACACATTCTTGTGTCATAAAAGCCCAGACATATAGACAGTCTATGTGCTGTACACTGGAATAAAATGTTTGGTGTGAACAGACACTTTTATGTATGTGTTTGTGTGTAATTGAGCGAACTCTGACCTGTTTCAGGTCCTGAGCTCGCCCCCCACGACCGCAGCACCAACCTGCTGCCTCCTGCCTGTGTCCCCCGTCCACGCTGCCGTTTGCGTGTTCGAGGCCCTCCTCCACCCGCAGGCATCCTCCTGCGCCTCATCCCTGGTGGCTAGTGGGCTCACTTGACCCGTGTGCCGCTTCCGCCGTCCTGTAAGTTGTTTTTTTCGCTTTTTCTGCGCCTCGCCGCCGGCGCTTCTGCCCCCATTGTGCCCCCCTGATTGCTGTCTCCCCGATCGTGTATTGTGCCATTATTGTATTTCTGATTGTGTGGTTTTCTTATTGTGACTGCCTTTAATTTTGCTCGTTTTCTGTGTTTTTGCCCCTTGTGCGCTCCCCGATCCCTGCCGCTGCCTCCCTGCGGCCCCGCCCCCCTCGCGCCCCCATTTGCCGCTCCCTCCCGCCTCCCGCCTCCCAGCTGCTCCTCCCTCCCCCCTCCCTTCTTAATGGCTGGCGCTGCGCGTCGCGAGTGAGCGAACTCTGACCTGTTTCAGGTCCTGAGCTCGCCCCCCACGACCGCAGCACCAACCTGCTGCCTCCTGCCTGTGTCCCCCGTCCACGCTGCCGTTTGCGTGTTCGAGGCCCTCCTCCACCCGCAGGCATCCTCCTGCGCCTCATCCCTGGTGGCTAGTGGGCTCACTTGACCCGTGTGCCGCTTCCGCCGTCCTGTAAGTTGTTTTTTTCGCTTTTTCTGCGCCTCGCCGCCGGCGCTTCTGCCCCCATTGTGCCCCCCTGATTGCTGTCTCCCCGATCGTGTATTGTGCCATTATTGTATTTCTGATTGTGTGGTTTTCTTATTGTGACTGCCTTTAATTTTGCTCGTTTTCTGTGTTTTTGCCCCTTGTGCGCTCCCCGATCCCTGCCGCTGCCTCCCTGCGGCCCGCCCCCCTCGCGCCCCTATTTGCCGCTCCCTCCCGCCTCCCGCCTCCCAGCTGCTCCTCCCTCCCTTCTTAATGGCTGGCGCTGCGCGTCGCGAGTGAGCGAACTCTGACCTGTTTCAGGTCCTGAGCTCGCCCCCCACGACCGCAGCACCAACCTGCTGCCTCCTGCCTGTGTCCCCCGTCCACGCTGCCGTTTGCGTGTTCGAGGCCCTCCTCCACCCGCAGGCATCCTCCTGCGCCTCATCCCTGGTGGCTAGTGGGCTCACTTGACCCGTGTGCCGCTTCCGCCGTCCTGTAAGTTGTTTTTTTCGCTTTTTCTGCGCCTCGCCGCCGGCGCTTCTGCCCCCATTGTGCCCCCCTGATTGCTGTCTCCCCGATCGTGTATTGTGCCTATTATTGTATTTCTGATTGTGTGGTTTTCTTATTGTGACTGCCTTTAATTTTGATCGTTTTCTGTGTTTTTGCCCCTTGTGCGCTCCCCGATCCCTGCCGCTGCCTCCCTGTGGCCCCGCCCCCTTCGCGCCCCCATTTTCCGCTCCCTCCCGCCTCCCGCCTCCCAGCTGCTCCTCCCTCCCCCCTCCCTTCTTAATGGCTGGCGCTGCGCGTCGCGAGTGAGCGAACTCTGACCTGTTTCAGGTCCTGAGCTCGCCCCCCACGACCGCAGCATCAACCTGCTGCCTCCTGCCTGTGTCCCCCGTCCACGCTGCCGTTTGCGTGTTCGAGGCCCTCCTCCACCCGCAGGCATCCTCCTGCGCCTCATCCCTGGTGGCTAGTGGGCTCACTTGACCCGTGTGCCGGTTCCGCCGTCCTGTAATTTTTTTTTTTCGCTTTTTCTGCGACTTGCCGCTGGCGCTTCTGCCCCCATTGTGCCCCCCTGATTGCTGTCTCCCCGATCGTGTATTGTGCCATTATTGTATTTCTGATTGTGTGGTTTTCTTATTGTGACTGCCTTTAATTTTGCTTGTTTTCTGTGTTTTTGCCCCTTGTGCGCTCCCCGATCCCTGCCGCTGCCTCCCTGCGGCCCCGCCCCCCTCGCGCCCCCATTTGCCGCTCCCTCCCGCCTCCCGCCTCCCGCCTCCCAGCTGCTCCTCCCTCCCCCCTCCCTTCTTAATGGCTGGCGCTGCGTATCCGCGCGCAGCGGGCGCGCCGCTGGCGCGCCAGAGGCGCGCCAGAGGCAAGCCCGTCTGCGCCCGTCCGCGCCTGGACCGCGCCCAGCGCCACCCCCCTGGTCCTCACGCCCCCCGCGTCCGCTACTCAGCCAACGAACTCCACGCTTTCAACACTGGCTCCTCCACGGAGTGCTTCCTGGCGTCCCCGAAGCACACTAAAGGACCTTTTTCCTGCCGCTCCTGCAACTTCTCCTGCATCAGAACGACAAAACCAACAATAGAATCACTCAACCCCAACCACCTGAACTGCATCCTCATCAACACCCGCTCCGCACGAAAACACGCCATCGAGCTCTGGGATTTGCTCGACTCCACTGCACCCGACGTGGCCTTCCTGACCGAAACCTGGTGGAACGACTCCTCGGCTCCAGACATCGCCATCGCCTTAGCGGACGGTTACAAAATCACCAGAAGAGACCGAACCAACGGAATCGGCGGCGGAATAGCCATCGCTCACAAAGCTACCCTCAAAATCCACACCCACACTGACGACACCCTCAAGACAGCCGAACACCTCCACTTCCAGATCCACACAGACCCCAACACGACCCTCAGAGGAACCCTCATATACCGCCCTCCAGGACCAAGAGCCCCCTTCAGCGACACCATCGCCGACCTCGCAAGCACCCACGCCCTCGCTTCCCCGGATTACATCCTCCTGGGAGACCTAAACTACCATATGGAAAATAACAACAACATCAACACCGCAGCACTGACCTCCAACCTCCTCAACCTCGGACTCCGCCAGCTGGTCAACACTCCCACCCACATCGCTGGACACACCCTCGACCCCCTCTTCACCTCAAGCAACCACATCTCTTTCAGCCACACCTCCGAACTCCACTGGACCGACCATCACTGCGTCCATTTCTCCTATAAGAAAATTACCGAGCAGCACCGCATCCATCTACCCCCCTACCGCCGCTGGGGCAAAGTCACCCAAGACCAACTGACCAGCACCCTCGTTAAAAACCCTCCACCCGACACGACCGACCCGAGCACAGCCGCCATCAACCTCCATCAATGGATCCTCGACTGCGCCAACACCTTAGCCCCACTCAAGAAGCCCACCGCCAACCAAGGAAAGAAAAAACCAGCCTGGTTCACAGACGAACTGACCACCTCCAAAAGCCGTTGTCAGAAGCTCAAAAAGAAATGGATCCTAGAACGCATGCCCGACAACCTCGCCTCCCTCAAAGACGCAAACCGTGAACACCACCAACGGATCCGCGTCGCCAAGCGCGCCCACTTCACCGAACGCATCAACAACAACGCCCACGACTGCAAAGAACTCTTCGGCATCGTGAAAGAACTCTCAAATCCAAAAGCCAATGCCAACGACATCCCGCCCTCCCAGAAACTCTGCGACGACCTCTCCACCTTCTTCCACTAGAAAATCGCTACCATCCACAACAGCTTCAACACCGGCCCACCACCAGATCCCCCCCCGACGTCTCCAACCGCGACTGCCGCCTCACCGCCTGGACCCACGTGGATGACGCAGAAACCATGGCAACCATGAACACCATCCACTCAGGCTCCCCCACGGACCCATGCCCTCATCATGTTTTCAACACAGCCAACGCCACCATCGCCCCCAAACTCCGCAAGATCATCAACCTCTCCTTCACTTCCGCCACCTTCCCGGACAGCTGGAAACACGCTGAAATCCAACCCCTCCTCAAGAAACCCAAGGCCGACCCCAACGATCTCAAAAACTTCCGTCCGATCTCTCTCCTCCCTTTTCCAGCAAAAGTCATCGAGAAGATCGTCAACACACAACTCACCCACTTCCTCGAAGACAACTCCATCCTGGACCCCTCACAATCCGGATTCAGACGAAACCACAGCACGGAGACTGCTCTCCTCGCCGCCACAGATGACATCAGACATCAAATGGACAACGGCGAAACCTCGGCCCTCATCCTCCTCGACCTATCAGCCGCTTTTGACACAGTCTGCCACCGCACCCTACTGACCCGCCTCCAGGAAGCCGGCATCCAAGACAAAGCCCTCCACTGGATCTCATCCTTTCTCTCCGACAGAACTCAGAGAGTCCGACTCTCCCCCTTTCGCTCCAAAGCCACCAACCTCATCTGCGGCGTCCCCCAAGGATCCTCCCTCAGCCCTACTTTGTTCAACGTCTACATGGCCCCCCTCGCAAAACTGGCCCGCCAGCATCACCTCAGCATCATCTCCTACGCCAACGACACCCAGCTCGTCCTCTCCCTGACCAAAGACCCACTCACCGCCAAAACAAACCTCCATGAAGGACTAAAATCCATCGCCGAATGGATGAACAACAGCCGCCTGAAACTCAACTCCGACAAGACGGAAATCCTCATCCTCGGGCGCTCTCCTTCGGCCTGGAACGACTCATGGTGGCCCGCCGACCTCGGACCCCTGCCAGCCACGCAAGAAACCTCGGCTTCATCCTGGACTCTGCACTCACCATGTCCAAACAGGTCAGCACCGTCTCCTCCTCCTGTTTCAACACCCTCCGCATGCTCCGCAGAATCTTCAAGTGGATTCCAACAGAGACCAGAAAGATGGTGACCCAAGCCCTCGTCAGCAGCAGACTTGACTACGGCAACGCACTCTACACAGGCATCCCAACCAAAGACATCAAACGACTCCAGCGTATCCAAAATGCCTCCGCCCGACTGATCCTCGACATACCCCGCCGATGTCACATCTCCCCTCACCTGAGGGAACTCCACTGGCTCCCGGTGGAGAAGAGGATCACCTTTAAACTCCTCACCCACGCTCACAAGGCACTTCACAACGCCGGACCCTCCTACCTCAACTCCAGACTCAATTTCTACGCTCCCACACGTCAACTTCCATCCGCCAACCTCGCCCTCGCCGTCGTCCCCCGAATCCAGCGCAAGACCTGCGGCGGCAGATCCTTCTCCTTCCTCGCCGCCAAGTCCTGGAACTCTCTCCCCACATCTCTACGCCAGACCCAGGACCTCCTCGCCTTCAGGAGACTCCTCAAAACCTGGCTCTTCGACCGCTAAATGCAGCACACCTCCACCCCCCCCCCCCCCCCCCTCCAGCGCCTCGAAACCCTGACGGGTACATAGCGCGCTTTATAAATATCGTGATTGATTGATTGATTGATTGATTGTAATGGTTGTAATCCTGAGCAGGACACTGTGCACCTGTAACACATCCCACCTTGCACAAGTAAGCTATGTCTTCATCATATGGTTCACAGGGTTGTACATCTCTGCATAGGAAAATGCTGAAATTGAGCAAGCAGACAATGCGCTTGTGGTGGGGGAATTTATTACAGTGCTGATGCAGTAAATACATTTTTTACAGAAAAGAAGGAAAATAATAAAGTGAAGGTGTCAGTCATGATAAATAAAATCATTGGAGTAAATGCCACACCATTGGGAGTCCAAAGTCCAGAGTGCTCCTCCCATTAGAACTGGTAGGTAGTTCAGGATCAGTCAACAGAGTGAATGTGTGGCACAAAAACAGTTCCTTTAGGAAGAGGTCACTTGCTGGCAGCAGTTGGTGTCTTGCCATCCGCATCTCCTGGATTCTTTGCCGGACATCCCCACTTGCGTGGCGGGGGAAATCTGCTGCTACAGAGGCAGGGGTGTCTGGGGCTTGTTCCTCTACAAGGGCCTCCCTTCCAGTGGCTAGAACTGATGAAGAAGGGCCTTGTGTTGATGCACCAAAGGACGGTGTAGAGTGGTGTTGTAGAGCCCTGCTCAGGGTGGTGTTAATGTTCCCGCATCACCACTGTTAGGGTGGTCATGTTGGGATTGTGAGCTTCCCATTGTTCACACAAATCCCTATGAATGCCCCTTTGTAGTTGTTGATTTCCCGGAGTTCGGTCACTACCTGGCCTATCACACCTTGGACCCCCCAAAACATGGCTGATGATGTCCTGGCCAGGAGCAGCCCCAGTTGCCTCACCCCGCTGGCCACAGCATCCCTTCCACACACCCTACCCACACAGGCCTGCGCCCTTGCAACATGGTGCTCTCTCCTGGACCCTCATTGTCAGACGTGTTGGTTGCAACTCAGGATCCAGGACTGGGGTGGCATGAGATTATAGACACTGTGCTAGGGACACAGGTTCGTGGGCAAAAAGTGGCCTGTGATAGTGAGGCAACCATGGTGGGAGATGTTGATGTGGCCACAGTTGGACTCACTGTTGGTGTCTGACCAGGTTGCCCAGATGGGCTAGAACTATCCTCCACGTCTAGATGTCTAGGAGTGTCTTTTTCACTGAGGGCTTCATGCAGGTTGGTAGTGGCAGTCTCTTCTGTAGCCTCTGTGTGTCCAGTGGCAGCTCTACCTGTTGATGTGAAAGCTACAATGTTACTGGTTGTATTGTGATATCTACCTCCAACACTTTAGTGTTACATTAAGCATAGACCTTGTACAAAGCTATTTTGCAGTTAATCTTATTGTGGAAAGTAGCCATGATATTGGTTGTATTGAGGACATCTGTGAAGCATGCCAATCCCATCTAAGTTAAGCAGCTGCTAAAATGTGCAGATCATTAGCACTTGGGAGGATCGCCTGAGAATGCCATCTTGCCACCAGTGCAGGCAAAACAATAGCTAGGAGAGATGTGCCTTTGGCCATTTTGAGGCCTAATTGGTTGTGATGCAGGCAGACCCAGGACTTTTTTGTATATGTGACTGGAGTTCTCATGTGATCAGTACATTGTGAATGTGTCTGCTGTAAATCCCATTCTGGTGATGCACCTTTAAGCCTTTGGGATCATTGTTTTGTTCACTGGGTAAGGTGTCCTTCCTGTACTCAATAGTTTAATCTTGAGTTGCTGGTCTTGATGGAGCTAGGTGGCCAGACACATCTTAGAGTTAATCTGTATCTTGGTCACTCCCAGGTGAGTAAACTTCAGTTGAGAGTTAGCAGGCAGGGGTATTTGGACAAGTGACCCCTGGTCTGGTGTTTAGAGTTATTGAATCAGTGCCTCCTGGGGGTTGCAGTCAGGTCACTCTCTATACTACACACTGGACAAATGTTATCCTCCCAGGTGAGTAAACGTCAATTGAGAGTAAATAAATAGAGAGATTTGGACAAGTGAACATTGTTTTTGTGGTTGGAGTTAGAGACACAGGGGGTTATTCTTACTTTGGAGGAGTGTTAATCCGTCCCAAAAGTGACGGTAAAGTGACGGATATACCACCAGCCGTATTACGAGTTCCATAGGATATAATGGACTCGTAATACGGCTGGTGGTAAATCCGTCACTTTTCCGTCACTTTTGGGACGGATTAACACCTCCTCCAAAATTAGAATAACCCCCACAGTGCCAATTGGGCTTGGCATTCCGGTCACTTCCTCTTCTTCCAACCAGCATAAAAATGTATCCTCCCAGATGAGTAAACTTAATTTGAGTTTTAAGGCTCAGCGATATTTGGGCACGAGAGCACTGGATTAGTGTTTGGAGTTAGAGAGGCAGAGCTTCCTGGCATTAGCAGTCATGTCACTCCCTCTACTTCAAACACTTGATAAATGTCATCCCCACAGGTGAGTTTCCAAAGAAGGGTATTTGGAGAACCGTACCCTGGAATGGTTTTTTGAGTTAGAGAACAGTGGCTCCTGACCTTAGAGGTCATGTCAATCTCTGTACTAAGTACACTAGACAAATATCATCCTCCCAGGTTAGTACACTTCAATTGAGAGTTAAGACACAGGGGTTTTGGACAAAAAACACTAGTATGGTGGTTGGAGTTACATATACAGTGCCTGATGGTCTTTAGTACACAAACTTGACCAATGTTCTCACCCTAAGTGACTAAACTTTATTTGAGAGTTTACCAACAGATATACTGGAGCATGTGACCACTGTGCTGGTGGTTGGGGTTACAGAATCAGTGCCTCCGGAAGTGGCAGTCAGGTCGCTCTCACTACTCCCCAATACTTGACAAATGATACCCCCCCAGGTGAGTAAGCTTCACTTAGGAGTGAACTGCCATGTAGAAGAGAGCTTTGGGCTGGTGTTTACAGTTACAGAAACAAGGTCTCCTGGCCCTAGCAGTCAGGGCAGTCCCTGTACTATACACACCATACAAATGATATTCCTCCAGGTGAGTACACTTCATTTGTGAGTTAACAAACAGGAGTCTTTGGAGGAGAGAACAGTGGGCTGGTGAGTGAAGTAACAGTGAGGGACCCTCCTGGCCTTAGAAGTCATGGCAGTCACTCTACTACACACACTATACAAATGGTATCCTTCCAGCAGAGCAAACTTACATTGAGGGCTGCCAAACAGGGGTCTTTCAACAAATTAACACTGTTCTGGTGTTTTGAGTTGCTGAAACAGTGCCTCCTGTGAGACAAAATAGATTAAGACCACTTATCTGTATATATAAAACTTAAAATAAAAAAAATCCCATAAGGATCACTAAAATATTTGTGTGTCTTCCTTAAATACCCCAAACAGAATCCCATCACAATAACATTAAAAAATATATATTATAAATCACAAATAAAATTATGTATCAATTGCTTTCAAGATTGTGACACATTGGATGCAAATAATACTCTAAAAGATGGAAGAGCAAACATTTGCATTGAATTTAATTAAAAAAAATGAATATTATTAAAAATAATTAAGTTACAATTTGATAATATGTGAAGTTTCAATACAGTTGTTTTATCCTTTGCTGTTGTGTTAGTTGAAGCTGAAAAGGAGTTATGAGAATGTGTTTTAACACTTTGAATTGAAAAATAACTATTTTTTGTTAATTTAAAATTGGTTTTCTTAAAATTCCCTACTAGTTTCACTAGGGAGAGTTCCACCTCTGTGGTGGAAATCTTTAAAAAGAGGCAGAAGGTGCTAGTAGTAACTTTGACCACCCATTTAACCATAGATGTTTCTGCTCCCTCAGTGGAAGGGGTGGAGACTTGTAGTTCCACATCTAGGTGGAAATATACACATCGAAAGGAGAATGACAACCATGGTGATATTTGCACCTAAGTGTAGATCTAAATGTTCCACATCTAGATGGAAATATAAACATGGAATGGTGAATGACAACCATGAGGATATTTACACCTAAGTGTAGGTATAAATCTAATTGTGAGATGTTCTACAAACATACATTTCTGAATAGGGTCCATTATGAGAAACTTCTATGCACATAAACGTTAGAGTTGAAGAATGAACCGTGACCTACATTGTTAGTTAGGTCTGCCATTCTGGGATTCTGTGCCAAGCAATGGATTTTAGCCCAAGAGTGATTTTGTTTTTATAAAGCAGACACTTGACCTTCACCAGTTTAATGAACATGACTGATGAGAAGCTGGATTGAAGCCAACATTGAATACACGGACAATATTTACATATTAAATTCTTCTAAAATGAGTGTTACTATGTGCATGCATTTCAAGGACCCCAGGTTATTTCTTTAGAGACAGAAAGGCTATATAGGAGGAAAGATCAGGATAGGTACACAGAAGATTTATTAATTATACACCGTGCTAACATAGAATAGTCTGAGGTGTGTGTTATCTTGATTGTGGGAGATTGGCAACTTTAATTCTTAGTAAATGGAAAGATAAGCCTCAAGACTGGTCTTAAGCAATCATCCACTACATACTTGGATAAAGTTTGAAAAAGATAAGGTATAAGTTGAAACCAGTGTAAATATCCAACAACTTTCAGGCACAATAGACTGAAAAAGAAAATAGGTAGATGTATTGTACTCTTATGTAGTCCTAGGAACTTTCACATCAGTGAACAAAATGCATAGGGCCCAATTCACAAAGGTAAATATACACATGTAAATTTGTTTGTGTGTATATTTACTATTACATTGAGGTGTAACTTGACCCCCTTGATCGGCACCACTTTTTTTTGCACTCCAACATTTACAGTTGTGGACTTAGCCAAGTTTTAGACTTATATCAAGTCAGATGGAGGAGCAGTCTACAATAGAATTTATAAACATTTATTTACACTATGAAAGAAACATATATATATATATATATATATATACCTATATATATATATATATACCTATATATACATACATTTTATATCTAGGTATATATATATATATATATATATATATATACTAGGAATTTACAACTATCTATGAGTGGCACCCTAGTATACACACTGCCAGGCCCTCGAGCAGGCTTCAGCAACACCATCACCAACCTAATCTCTCCTTTTGCTGTCGACTCCCAGCACTACCTCCTACTCTGCAGAGCTCATCTTCCACGTCCATGATACCAATGACACCAACTCCTCCACCCTCCTAGAACAGCGCAACAACATCAGGCTCAGCCAACTGGCACCCACACTCAGCCAACTGCCCACCCACAAAGCAGGGCACGCGCTTGATGCAATCTTCATGTCCAGCACAACCAGGAACCGGATCTCATTGGCCCACGTCTCGGAACCTATATGGTCAAACCACCACATCGTCCACTTCCTCATCAACGTCACTCATCACCCCACCGCCAAATATTGAAGCACCCCCCGCCACAGCTGGGGCAAGATTACTGAAAACCTCTGGTCACAGACCTTAAACACTGCACATCAATGACCAGGCTATCAAGAACTTCTCCAACTGGACCACCAGGTGCGGCGACAAAATTGCTCCTCTAAAAAAAGACAAAACCACCAACGCCCACAATCCATCCAGCTGGTACACCCCAAAGCTCAAATCAATCAAACGCAGCTGCCAAAAACTCAAGAAAAAATGGCGTTCAACAAAGGGCCCCTCTGACAGAAGGGGTTTCAAGATAGCCCTTAGCAACTAACACAATCAGATCAAGGTCACTAAGAAAGCAGCAATCACCACTCACATCAACGCCGCAACCACCACTCCAAAGAACTTCACAAAATCTTCAATGAATTCACCAAATCCACAGCCATTTCACAGAAAAATTGCCACCATCTACAACTTCGACCCTCAACCCAAAACCACTGATGTGGACCTCTGGCCACAGCCCTAGTCAACTCACTGACCTCCTGGACCCCATTCACCACTCAGACCACAGCCAACAGCATAGCCTCCACCCACTCAGGGACATCCACTGACCCCTGCCCCAAACCACCTCTTCAACGCCAGAGCCAGTGCTATCAGCCCACTTCTAACCAACATCATCAACACCTCCTTTCTTCTGCCTCCTGACACCTGGAAACATGCTGAGATCTCCCCACTCCTCAAGAAGCACTCAGCAGACCCCAATGATCACAAAAACTACAAACCCATCTCCCTACTACCGTACCCCACCAAGGTAATCATAAAAGTCATCAACCAACAGCATACGGAATAACTAGAGCAAAACCAATTACTAGACTACTCACAATCTGGGTTCCGAGCCAACCACAGCAAAGAAACTGCACTGGTCGCGGCTGTGGATGACATCAGAACCCTCCTCGACCAGGGAGAAACAACAGTACTTATACTACTAGACCTCTCTGAGTCTTTATACATGGTTTCCCACCTCACTTCATGACATTGGCATCCGACACAGTGCCCTCAAAGGAATCGCCTTCTTTCTCTCAGGCCACACACAAACCATTCACCTCCCACCTTTCATCTCCGCACCCACAGCCATCACCTATGGGGTACCCCAGAGATCCGCCCTCAGCCATACCCTCTTCAGCATCTACGTGACCCCCCTCGCCAACATCATTAGATCCCACGGCATCACCATAGTCTCTCACGCAGATGATATCCAACTGATCTTCTCCCTCACCAAAGACACCCACAATGCCAAAAATCCAAATCCCTCAATGCTATGAAGGACATGGCCATGTGGAAGAAGGACAGCTGCCTCAAGCTCAATACTGACAACTCCAACATATGGGACCACAGCTGGTTACAAGTGCATCTCGGACCTCCACAACCCCTTCTGACCATGTTAGCAACCTCAGCATCTTTGACAGCCAGCTCTCGCTGAGTCACCAGATCAACGTGGTGGCCTCCTCCTGCTTCTACATCCTCCAGATGCTCCGCAGAAATTTCAAGTGGATACCCATCTGCGAAAATAAAATAGTCATGCACGCTCTGATCACCAGCCATCTCGACTACAGCAACACCTTCTACACTGGGCTCCCCACCCAGCCACTTAATAGACTACAGTCCACACAAAACGCAGCAGCCAGACTCATCTTGGACCTCCCTAGACGCACCCGCATCACCCCCACCTCAGAACCCATCATTGGCTCTCGGTCCAGAAGAGGTGACAGTTCAAGATCCTCACGCTGGCCTTTAAGGCACTATACAATCAAGGATTGGCATACATCAACCACAGATTGAAAATCCACACTCTTGCAAGACAGCTTCACTCCACCTCCCTCAACCTCGCAGTGGCAGCCGCTCCTTCTCTTATGTTGCATCCAAATACTGGAAAAGCCTTCCCAAACACCTCAGGATGGCACTCTCTATGGCAGTTTTCAGGAAACTACTCAAGACATGACTTGACTTCTCTTTGACTGAGATACGGCTCCCCAGTGCCCTCAATGGCGATAGTGCTTCGCTTTATAAAAAAAACTGATTGATTGATTGATTGACACATAAATGGAGATCTGCGCTACCTTGGTGAAGATATCTTTGTGGGAAGGTATAGGGAAGATTCTTAAAGTTCACTATTCTTCTAATTATACAAATGTTTTATCATGTAAACTTAATGTAAATTAATTTTAAATATTTATTATTAACCTAGAATTAATTAAAGTATCTATTGTTAATATTTAGATTTAATTTATAATGTGTAAACAATAATTTTCTAAACTTCCTCCCATCTTTATATTTTCATTTGATATGTAGTACATTTTATTATAAGTAGTACTAAATTAACTGTAACTAAGTCTAATTATCATTAAATAGTAAAGTAATAAAACAATTAATTAATAATTATATATAATATAATTTTTACTACATATAATACATATTGTATATACTCTTTACTATATGTATAATAAGTATAGGTTGTATAGTTATAGCTATAGATCTATAAATATATGTACAGACACACTTACGTAGGCACACACTCACACACCCACACAAATATTCATTACACAGTGGTGCTTGCCACTGTGTAGTTACAGTTAGCACCTAGTTACCATAGGGAATTGATTTTTTGTTTTGCTAATAACTTTGGCTACCTTTTCACAAAAATTTCACTCACCTCGGCTCCTTTCTGGAAAGTTTCAGGGTGGTCCATCAAGCATGAGCCAAGAAAAAGGGGAATCCCAAAATGCATTTTGCTTAAGCAAGTTCCATAGGGATTTTTGAACAGCGCTAAAGGCAAATGGCTAAAAGAATTGTACTAAATTTACCAGAAAGCTAGATCTTCATGCAAAAAGCATGCTTTTTGTAATTTAGTGCCACACATAACCCCACAGAAATTCAGCAGTTACAGATATAGTTATCACAACAAACCTAACTTGTGTCCTAAGGTAACTGTAGCTCATGCCCCACCATGCACGGTTTTCTCATGAAATACATTTTATTGCAAATTTTGCAGACATATTATCAATTATGTCATAGAAGATGTCATGAGTGATGTAATGTGTGGGGTAATTATCAGTGCATGGCAAGGGCATGTGTTATAGTTACCTTAGGGCACAAGTTATAGTTTCTTAAGATAACTATAACTATAACTGCTGAATTTCTATGGTTTTGCGTGTGTAAAATCTGAACCTATAACTTCCTTGTAATCTTTGGTTTTGTAGTAAATTTCTAAGGTTTTTTTATTTAATTATATTTCTTAGCTATAATGTCCCTGTAACCTTTGTTTTGTTCAGTGAATTTCTTTTTTTTTTTTTTGTTGAGTAAAGTAATATTTAATTACCATATGCTAATCCAACCACCGCTGTGCACGGCCTTCAGCCATGTGTGGTGGTGATTGGCCAATGCAGCTCACCCCTTGCTTTGGGTCTGTGAGTTAGTGAGTGGATGTATGGGTATGTGTGGTTGTGTAAGTGGGTGTGTACATGGCTGTGTTGGCCTGTGACTGTGGGCCTCATTATTAGTTTAGCGGTCCCACCACAGAACCACCAAACTCACAGGGAGGACCTTACTGCCATAGCAGTGACATTCCCCCAAGCGTATTACAATGTTCCCATCAGGCTGACCGACAGGAACATTTTAATATGTGTTCCGGCCAGGCTGACCAGTGGGAACAGTGTTAGGATGTTGCTCTCGGCTCCTTTAAGGGAGCTGAGG
Source organism: Pleurodeles waltl (assembly GCF_031143425.1). Classification (NCBI taxonomy): domain Eukaryota; kingdom Metazoa; phylum Chordata; class Amphibia; order Caudata; family Salamandridae; genus Pleurodeles; species Pleurodeles waltl. The sequence goes on along the minus strand of NC_090445.1, from coordinate 992,149,962 downwards.
CCAATATCCTAGCACTCCACTACCGTCAGAATATCACTGTCTGTCAAGCTTGCTGTTCCTGCCCCCTCCTCCTTGTCATCAATTCTCCAAGTCCATGCCCCTGCTCCCTCATTACAGCCCTGTGTGGTTGTTGCTCTGCCACTTACCTTCTGGCATGCCCTAAACAGCTAGCTTGCTGCTGCATTCACCTCCTCCCTACCCTCCGTTGTCCGAGTCCATGCACCAGCCCCCTCCCTCCTGCCATGCATGGTACAATGTGCTGTCATTACCCTCCATTTAGCTTGATGTCCCTGCCCACTGTTCCTGCTCTCCACTGCCCAAATCTATGTCCCATCATTGCCCTCCTGTTTAGCCTCTGTGCTTAGCTTGCTGCCCCTACTCTCCTTCTCTCTGCCCTCTGATGTCTGTGTGCTTGCACCTGTTCCCTCCTTTTTGCCCACCGTGTTCCATGGACCTGCCACTGCCCACTCTATCTACTCTGAGTGTTCGGTTGAGCTACCACTATGCCTCCCACCTGCCTAGCAGATGACTGCCAACTGTCCCTGCCACCTCCACCCTGCCTGTCTGAGTTCCATGCCCCTATTCCTTCCCTTCTGTCCTCCATGTCCATTTTGCTGCCACTCCCTTCTGTCCTCCATGCTCTGTTGTGCTACAACTGCTCCACCTGCCTACCTGACCTGGTCTGTTGTGAAGTCCCTTACCCTCCCCTCTCTTGTCTGTGTCCAGCCCCTACCGATCCCTTCTGACCTTCATGGTCCTTTGTGCATGACTCTGCCCCCTCCTCTTGCCCACCATCACACCCACTAACCCTCTTACTTGCCATGCTCAGCCTTGCTGCCACAGCCCCTCCCACCTGCCCTGTATGGGCAGCTTGCTGGCCCTGACCCCCTTCCACCTTCCCTCTGTTGCCTGTTTGTATGCCATTATAGTCCCATTGTTGCCCTCCATGATGTGTTGTGCTTCCAGTGCCATACTGCCTGACCTCCATGGTCAGCTTGCTGCTTCAGTCCTGCCCCCCTTGCCTCCTGCCCTCTGTTTGCATGTACATGCCCCTTACTCCTCTCTCCTGCCTTATATGGTCCATCGCCATGCCTCTGTCCCCTCCGCCCTGCCCTCTCCCTCTGCCCTTCATGGTCAGTTATGCTGCAACTGTCCCTCCTGTCTGCCCGGTATGGACAGCCTACTGCCCTTGCCTCTTTCCCCTCTGCTCTCTGTTGTCAATGTGCCAGGCCCTGGCCCCTCCCGGTTGCTTCCCATGGTCCATTTTACTGCTCTGATGTCCCCCTTACCCCATGCGGTGTACTGTGCTGCTGCAACCCCTGACGTCTGACCAGCAAGGTCATTTTGGCACCCTACCCATCTCTTTCCTATCCTCCTCCCCTCAGTGAGCCAATGTACCATACTTGCCAACATTTTTAACTTGGTAAGAGGATGATTTCAAGAAAAAAATAAACTGGAGTATTGATTTTTCCTATTGACTTATATTGAACAAGAGGAGATTTTAGTCAGGAGTCAGATCCAATAAAACCCTTCTGGGCTTAAAAGCATCAGGAGTAGACTGCCTGAATCAGGTCTTTTGTCATGTATGGTTGTGCTGCCTCTTCCTTCTGCTCTCAATGGTCTGTTATATTGCCACATCCTCTCTTGCTCATTCTGCCTGGTTGGTTTGTTTCCCCTAACCCCTTTCTCCTGCTCTCCACGGTCTATTGTGCTGCCACTGCCCCTCCCGCCTGCCCAACATGGTCAACTTGGTGCCTCTGCACCCTCCTCCCTTCCCTCAATTATCTGAGCCTGTGCTCGTGACATCTACCCCCCCACAGTATTCTAATGAACAACTAGAATACTAACATTCTATATTTATTACAAAAGAGTGGTACGCCTGACTTCATCTTGATGTAATCAAAACTGTAATACCTAAAGCATTTCCTTCAGAAATTATAAAAATGAGAAGGTTTTATTCCCATAGAAATTATGGCTAGTACTCCAAAAAAACTAAAATGAGGACATATTTTCTAGGTTATGGAGTAGTGACAAAGGGCCAGATGTAGGAAGGCATTAGCGCCTCGCAAACAGCGAAAAACGCCGTTTGCAAGGCGCTAATGCCCTCACGCGATGCTGAAACACATATTGCGAGTCGGTACCGACTCGCAAAATGTGTTTCAGACTCGCAAATAGGAAGGGGCGTTCCCTAACTATTTGCGAGTTGCACCGCGATGTAGGGTTGATTTGTGACTGCGAAAGCGGTCGCAAATCAACCCGCAGTTACCATCCACTTGAAGTGGATGGTAACTCATTCGCAAACGGGAAGGGGTCTCCAAGGGACCCCTTCCCCTTTGTGAATGCTCACAACAATGTTTTTTCAGAGCAGGCAGTGGTCCTATGGACCACTGCCTGCTCTGAAAAAAAACCAAACAAAAAGGTTTCTGCATTTTTTTCTATTTGCAGCTCATTTTCCTTAAAGGAAAACGGGCTGCAAAGAGAAAAAAAAAACTGCTTTATTTAAAAGCAGTCACGGACATGGTGGTCTGCTGTCTCCAGAAGGCCACCATCCCCGTGAGTGCCTAGACTCACTATGGGGTCGCAAACTGCGACCCACCTCATAAATATTTATGCGGTGGGTCTTTGCGACCCCGTAGCGAGTCGCAGAAGGTGTCTAAGACACCTTTCTGCATACCAATTTGCGAGTTGCAAATTGCGAGTCAGAAGGACTCGCAATTTGCAACTCGCAAATTGGTTTCTACCTACATCTGGCCCAAAGCACTTTTAAATTATTTGCTATATTGATGTTCACTTGGTTATATATTATGCTTAAGGGAGAGAATGTGGTGTTATGGCCAGAGCTGCAGACTTTTCAACTGAGTAACCAGGTTTAAGTTCTGACATCAGCTTGACATCCTCTGATTCTGGGCAAATCACTTAATCTCCCATACCTAGAGCCCAAAAGGAATATGTCCTTGTGTAATGTAACTGATGCTCATGTAAAGCACTTCAATACCTTTGGGTCAGGTCTTCGCTATATACAACTGCAAAAAAACTAACAACTCAGTGCTTTGCACACTTCGTCATTGGGCTATACTCGTGGTATATTCAGGTGATATTTGTGCTACCTTTGAGTTCTTTTTTTTCTGGTAGCCATCTTGGAAATCTTGTTTGTTATGAAGCTCCCTAATCTCCTTACTTACTGCAGTATCCTCAATAAAAAAAATGCTTTCTGTTTTCCACACTGATAAATCAAAATGACGGTCAGATGTGCCACACTTTTGGCATAAATTCAGAATGTTAGCACTCAAGTTGCTCATTGGAACATTGTAGTAAACCTGCTGATAACCAGGGAATCAACTGGCAGGTTAACTGGCAGGTTGCTGCTGGTGTTTAAAGTGCATATTTCAGTCTGTATGTCAGAATGTTTTAATGACATAGAAGAAGAAGATATTTGTGTTTCCTAATTTTTCTTTATACTGCACTAACCATAATTTCTATGACAAATTGAAACCTCTCATTTTGTTCCTTTCTAAATTAAAAGTTTTAAGTTTGACGAGTTTGAATTCATCAAGATGGCTTCAGGTGTGCGGCATGTTTCTGATAAGTATGATTGTTAGTGCTCTATTGTTCTTTAGAACATCCTGGGAAACTGTGTGAAACACAAGGGAATCAACTGACAGGCTGCTCCAGTTGGAAGAGCATGTTTTACTGAGAATTCCAGACTTCTTTTTCATATGGATGAGAAAGATAATGTGAATTTACAGACAAAAAGTTATCTACTTTTAGCTTCTGGAGCCTCTTCCATTACCTCTATGGGACAATCATGAGAAAATAGTTTTCTCACACCTGATTCATGATATCCCAGCAGAAGGCTTTTTGACAGTGTAAAATCACCTTAGCAACAAATGATTTATATTGTAACTAAAATCTGGTATCACCCTTTATACGTTCTCTTCTTTGTGACCCTCAAAACCTGCCATTCACTACAATGCATTTCAAAGGGGTGTTATCAGGTTTATTGGTCCCAAGTTGGCTGCCATCACTTTCTGGTTGAAGTGCTGACAATCAGATCTCACATAAGATATGTGCTTAGGCTCTGCCCAAATATGCAAATGTATTTTCCTTTAATATTTCAAAAACTGCTGAACGGATTTACACCACATCAAAGAAGTGTGCTTTGTAGGCCAAGAGCTACCTTTGTGCCAAATTTGGTGCAATTCAATTCAGCGGGTCAGTCTGCAGGTATGTCTAAAATCTCCATGGAAATTGACATGGGAAACATACTTTTTTGACCACCATCCCCTTTTTCCTGGCCCCTGATTGATGGGATCACCAAGAAACTTTCCATGCACAAGACCCTAGAGGACACCTTTTTCGAAAATGTCATAAAGATTCATCAAACGATGCCAAAAATATAGGTAAGTCGAAAAAAGCTTTTCCTATGGAAACTAGCCCTAACTATAACTACCTACTGGTGAGAGCCATTAGATTTTTTATACATATTTATGTATACATATTCACTGAAAAATACAATGTTTACTCATACAAAACCATAGAAATTCAGCGGTTAGAGTTAGAGTTCTTTTAAGTAACTATAACAAGTACCCTAGGTAACTATGACTTGTGTCCTTGCCATGCACAGTTTTCTTATCATTAAATATATTGCAAATGTTGCAGTGATAATATCAAATATGCCAAACAAGATCTCATCAATGACATAATATGTGTTGTAATTAGCTGTGCATTGCAAAGGTGCAAGTTATAATGACCTTAGGGGGTGAGTTATAGTTACTCAAAAGAACTCTAACTATAACTACTGAATTTCTATGGTTTTTTTACGACTAATTCAGAACCTAACTATAATGTCCCTGTAACATTTGTTTTCGTCAGTGAATTTCTATGGTTTTTTAATGTGAAGTGATTTGAATTATTAATTAATTGGCATGACCGGGGTTGGTTGCAGGGCCTGGTCTGAAGCAAGGCCTTGCAGTCAAACCCTATTAAATCACCCAACCCTGCGCCATGCACAGTATTTAGCCATGCACAACACAGGTAGGCCAAGGGTCTGTTTCTGTCAGTGGATCTGTGAGTGGGTGCGTGAGTGTCTGAGTGGATCTGAAAGTGGGAGTGGGAGTCTATGAGTGGGTCTAAGTGGGTGTTTGAGTGGGCGCATGAGTCTCTCTGAGTGCATGTATGAGTGAATGAATTAGTGTATGAATGAGTCTGTGGTTTTTCTTTCAAATTTGTTCACATTTGCAAATATTTTGTGAATAATTCATGGAAATTCATAAATTTTCATGACTATCTCACATGGTGAAGCTAAATTATTTTAAACCCATAATTTGCCCCTAAAACACACCTATATCACACCCCTGGGGTCAAGGTACCATCACTCTGACCCCTTATGCCACTTTCAATTAGGAGTTTCACCCCTGGGGACTGGGTCCCGTGAAATAAAATGGCTGCCGCAAATTTCTAGTCAGGTTGTGTCAGCCAATTATAGGCCCTCATTACAACATTGGTGGTAAATCCCGCTTACCGCCGTGCAGAAGACCGCCAGCACACCGCCGCCACTGCTGAATTCCGCCACTGCTATTACGACCCACAGCTCAGAATCCGTCAAAATCTAGACACCCACACAAGTCCGCCACACCAAAGGTCAGTGATAAACTGGCGATAACACAACCTCCACCGTCACGCCAACAGGAATACGCCCACACTATCACGAACCACGAATCCACGCGGCGGTCTTTCAACCGCAGTATTCCATTGGCGGTACACACCGCTGTGCTCAAAATACACACACATTTACAAAATACAACCCCATTGGACAAATCGAAATACACACACCTGATACACATACACACACCACTCCCACATACCCAATACAATATAAAACACACACCCACATTACCCACAAACCCTTACTACCAAAAATGTAGAAGAAGGCCAGAGAGACAGCAAAGCAAAGACAACACCAGCATACAGAGGCACACAACACCATCACACGTACACATCCACGCACAAAACACCACCTACCCCTAAACATCACCCCACACATCACAACACACACCACCTCACACATCACCCACACCACCCCATGGCACCGCAAAGACACCCCAGGTTTTCTGAGGAGGAGCTCAGGGTCATGGTGGATGAAATCATCCGGGTAGAGCCACAGCTATTCCGATCACAGGTGCAGCATACCACCATTGCTAGGAAGATAGAGCTATGGTGCAGAATCGTGGACAGGGTAAACACAGTGGGACAGCACCCAAGAACACAGATGACATCAGGAAGAGTTGGAACGACCTATGGGGGAAGGTGCATTCCTTGGTCTCAAGACACCACATTGCGGTTCAGAGGACTGGCGACGGACCCCCACCTTCTCCCCCACAACTAACAACATGGGAGGAGCAGGTCTTGGCTATACTGCATCCTGAGGGCCTCGCAGGAGTAGCTGGAGGAATGGACTCTGGTAAGGCAAAGCTTTAACTACTTCATCCCCCACCCTACCTGCATGCTATCACATACCCCCACCCTCGCCCTCACCTCCATTACTCCAGCTCCTCACATATGTCCCACTATCACAAACCACACATCCCATCACCAAGCCCTGCATGCAACAACAAAGCATGGATACCCATCACTAATGCATGTCCACTACACATACCCACACAGACCCCTAAACAATTAGGACACAAGGTCCTACACAGGAATGCAAGCACTGGGGTACAGGGTCACCCACCCATTGCACACCATGGCACACACAGATGCAATAATCATTCCTTTCAACCCCTGCAGGACCCCTACCCAACGTCACCGGACAGGAGGTTCCAGACATGTCCACTCCACCCACAGAAGAGGCCCACAGTGATGACAGCAGCTCTGTCCAACGGGATCTAGATGACCAGCCCGGCCCATCTGGGACCTTGGGACAGTCGATTCCCCTGACACAGTCACAGGCCACCACAGAGCCTCCCCCCTCAGGAAACACCAGCACAGCACCCATCTAGCAGGCCCACACCTCTGTCCCCAGGACACGTCAAGCAGCAGTGTGTCCACCACTACAGGGAACCCAGGCTAACCCACCACCCCAAGAACAGCAGGGACCTGGTGGCAGTGGTAGTGGGCACACGGTTCAGGGGACAGAGGCCCGGGAAAACCAGGGAACTGGGACGGCTGCTGTGCGACAGGGGGAGGACAGGCCCAGAGACCCCACTCTCCACGAGGCCATCTCCAACATCATGGGAGCCTACCATCATTCCTAGGAGATGATTGCAACAGTACTGGCCAAGTTTCAGGAGACCCAGCGGCTGCAGGAGGAACAGTATTTGGGGTTCAGGGAGGAACTCAAATCCATCAATACCACCCTGGCCACCATTGTAGGGGTGCTGAAGGACCTCTTGAACACCAGGAGGGACACTGTGGCACAACAAGGGGCCCCTGACACTAGCCTGGACGATAAACTGCCCACCACCTCCGCTAGTGGACATGAGGCACCGCCACAGGACCACAACACGAGCACCCCACCCCCTGCAGATGGAGAACCACCCCACAAGCAGTCCCTGAGATCCAGGACAAAGACAGAGAACAATGCCAAGACCCCCGCCAAGAAATGAGACCACCCTGAATGTCATCCTTCTGTCCCACTTTGTCATCCTGTCCATCCTTAAACTGCCCTAGCTCAACTTCCAATGCTCCTTTGGACAATGCACCTGTGAGACTAATAGACTGGACTCTGCCATGGACATTCCTCCACCATCAACCCTGACCATTTTACAACCCCCTCCACTATTTAGCAATTAAATAAACACCCTTAAATCACAAAACAATCTGGAGTCAGTCTGTGCTTTCACAAATGTGTATTTGCAATAACTGAGGGAAATAACAATGTCCATTGTATTGTCAACATACCTTTGTCACACAGCTCTAGTCCATGAGGTAACATAGCAGAGGTCACACAGTGGGACCCACATCTGTGAAATCAAAAGGGAAAGTTGCAAATCAGGGTCCATACACTGGGTGAAAGTGACAGACAGATGAGAGGTCGAACAATTTTATCAGATGAAGGAGGCAGTGATGTCTTCTTACCTGTGTCTCACTGGAAGTATTGATGGATCACGGTGTTTCTGTTGTCCATGTCCTCTTCTTCCGCCTCCTCTTCTTCACTGTGCACAGGCTCCACAGCCTCCACAACACCTCCTTCTGGACCATCCGCCTGCAGAAAAGGCACCTGTCATCGCAAAGCCAAGTTGTGCAGCATATAGCAGGCCACAATGATCTGGCACACCTTCTTTGGTGAGTAGTATAGGGAACCATCTGTCATATGGAGGCACCTGAACCTGGCCTTCAGGAGGCCAAAGGTCCTCTCTATAACCCCCCTAGTTCGCCCATGTGCCTCATTGGAGCGTACCTCTGCCCTTGTCCTGGGATTCCTCACTGGGGTCAGTAGCCATGACAGGTTGGGGTAGCCAGATTCACCTGCAAATGTCGAGGGACAACTGTTAGACACACACTAACCCTTAGGGACAATCCCAGACAACTATTCACACTGTATAGGGTCCATGTCCTCACCTAATAGCCACACACGGTGCCTCTGGAGTTGCCCCATCACATAAGGGATGTTGCTATTCCTTAGAATGTAAGCGTCATGCACTGAGCCTGGAAACTTGGCGTTCACATGAGAGATGTACTGGTCGGCCAAACACACCATCTGCACATTCATTGAATGGTAACTCTTCCGGTTTCTGTACACCTGTTCACTCCTGCGGGGGGGACCAAGGCCAAATGTGTCCCATCCATGGCACCTTTGATGTTGGGGATATGTCCCAGGGCATAGAAGTCACCTTTCACTGTAGGCAAATCCTCCACCTGAGGGAAAATGATGTAGCTGCGCATGTGTTTCAGCAGGGCAGACAACACTCTGGACAACACGTTAGAGAACATTGTCTGGGACATGGCTGATGCAATGGCCACTGTTGTTTGAAAGGATGCACTTGCCAGGAAATGGGGTACTGACAGGACCTGCACTAGAGGGAGGATTCCTGTGGGATGGCGGATAGCTGACATCAAGTCTGGCTCCAACTGGGCACACAGTTCATGGATTGTGGCACGATCAAGTCTGTAGGTGACTATTACATGTCGCTCTTCCATTGTCGACAGGTCTACCAGCGGTCTGTATACTGGAGGATGCCGCCATCTCCTCACCTGCGCCACCGGATGTGCTCTATGGATGAGAACAGCGATCAGAGGGTCAGACAAAACTGAGGTACGAAATAAACAACTTTATTGCACACATTTGTCAATCCACTATGTGCCTGTCTTCGTGTATATGCAAGGCCTAGATATGTGTGACGCATTTAAAATCAATGCCATGTGGCCCCCTGAAATGGCGACTTCCTGACCTGTAATGTGGGACGATGGGATATGAGGTAACTGCGCTGGTGTTGTACACCGTCGCGTTAGGCGGTCGAAGACCGCGGCGCAATCCTGCATTGGTTAACATTGGACCCTATGGGTCCCAGGAGCCAATGACGATGTACGCCGGCAGTGACGGTACGCACCGCCACGAACATGACTGCCATATTCTGTCTGTTCACTCACTTGATACCTGATCTTCGACAGGAGAGGACCTACACTGCAAGTCTTACTACATTTGCAGGAAACACATAACACTGTAAATTTGCTCACCTCAAATGTCTGTTTTCCTAGCAGAGGTTTAAAGCATTGAATTAGCATGATCCAATCCACGCCGAACTAGAAAATTGACAAAGCCTTTTGCCAAAAAATCATCAGGGGCTGCTTTTATTCATTCCAGGTTAGATTGAATGGTAATTTAATAATCTAGAGCTGGTATACTATGTCTTGATACCTTGTGTATTGTAACACCCTTCCCCATTATTGTCTGTGGTAGTGTGTTGCAGTACCAGAGGTAGCTATATGTGGTAGTTAACTTACTCCAAGGCTGTTCAGGTAGAGGCTACTTGAGCCTGTTTTGACACCTTGTGGGCCGTAGTAACTTGACAAGTGTAGTTTATGAAACCCAAGTGTTAGACCTGGCATCCTTGGTGTGGTTTCCCTTAACTTTTTTTCCCCTGATCGCCTGTTTTTCTGACTCATTTTTCTGGCTGTAAGGATTCTATGCACTTTACCACTGCTAACCAGTGCTAAAGTGGAGGTGCTCTGTACTATAAACATGGTAAAATTGACCTATCCACAATTGGCATATTTAATTTACTTGTAAGTCTCTAGAAAAGTGCACTATATGTCCCCATGGCCTGTAAATTAAACGCTACCAGTGGACTTGCTGCACTGACTGTGCCACCGCCCACAGTAGCTTTCAATTCCCATCTCAGGCCTGCCACGTCAGAACCTGTAGGTGCAGTTTTAAACTGCCATATTGGCCTAGCAAGTGTACACCCTTCCAGGCCCAAAGTTTCCTTTTTATTACATATAAGTGTCCTAAGGTAGGACTTGGTTCACCCCAAGGGCAGGGTGCAGTGTATTTAGAAAGTTCATTTTTCACTGCTGCAAGGACTATCTCTTCCATAGGTTGTTGCACCTGTCCCTTTTTGCAGGGTCATCCCCAATCTTTTTGCCACCTTCCTCCTAATTTTTCTGACCATTTTTTGTTGGCTTTAGGACTCTGAGCACTTAATCACTGCTAAAGTGCATATGCTCTCTGCGTAAATTGTATTGTTGATTGGTTTATTCTTATTGGCAGATTTGGTTTACTAATAAGTCCCTAGTAAGGCCTGTAAATCAAGCTACTAGTGGGCCTGCAGCACTGGTTGTGCCACCCACATTAGCAGCCCTGTAAACGTGGCTCAGACCTGCCACTGAAGTGTCTGTGTGTGCTGTTTTAAACTACCAATTCGACTTGAAAAGTGTACCCACCTGCCAGGACCAAACCTTCCCTTTTGGAACATGTAAGGCACATTTGAGGTAGGGCCTAGGTAGCCCCATGGGCCGGGTGCAGTGTATTTAAAAGGTAGAACATGTACTGATGTGTATTACACGTTCTAACAGTCAAATACTTCCAAATTCGGGTTTCACTGTTGCAAGGCCTATCTCTCTCATAGGTTAACATGGGGATGCCTTTAAATATCCTTAAAGCGTAGATTCCCCTTGAGGGCAAATAAAAATGTGGAGTTTGGGGTCTCTGAACTCACAATTTAAAAATACACATTTTAGTGAAGATGGTTTTTGGGCTGTGAGTTTGAAAATGCCACTTTTAGAAAGTAGGCATTTTCTTGCATAAACCATTCTGACTCTACCTGTTTGTGGGTTCCCCGTCTGGGTCAGTTTGACAGTTCAGCTGTTCACACCTCTTCTCTAGACAGTGACAAAAAAGGGGGCAAGGGTGTAGCTTGCATATCCTGATGATCCATCTGAGCAAGAGGGGAGGGAGAAGTGGTCATTCACACCTGAAAGGACTGTGCCTGCCCTCACACAATGCAGACTCCAACTCCCTGGTGTGTGCCTGGGGCCTGGCCAGTACAAGGAAGGATCTTGCAAACACTTGAGACTTGAAGTTTGCCAACTTCATAGGCAGAAAGGGGGATAGGAAGAAAACCAAAAGCCCCAGACATTTAGAATCTTTCTGGAATCAAGAGGAACCTCTGCCCAGGAGAAGAGCAGAAAAGCTGAAATGGGAGTACTGTCCCATAGCTGTGTTGCTTTGCTGGACTGGCCTGCAGTTGCTGCTTCTGCCTAAAAACAGTGCAAAGGGTGAACTTTGCTGTGTGTCCTGCTTAAGAAAGTTCTCCAAGAACTTGAAGGAGAGCTTGCCTCCTGTTGGATGTCTCAGGGACACCAAAGACTTCAGTTTCCTTGACCTGCAGCACTGGGAACTATGCGTTTTGTACTCCAGGTGGAGCTATCGACTTCAAGGAACTGTCTTTTTGAGTAAGCCTTGCAAAATTCATATATTTAACACTGTATGTTGGATTCTTATTGTTTTGGTCTTGTTTTGCACAGATAAATACTGGCTATTTGTCCAAAACTGGTGTGTTGTCCTTTTGTAGTGTTTACACTTATTACTGTGTGTTATGTGCAAATGCTTTACATATTGCTTCTGAGATAAGCCGTACTGCTTGTGCCAAGCTACCAAGGGGGTGAGCAGGGGTTATCTGAGCGGGTATCTTCCTTATCCTGACTAGAGTGAGGGTCCCTACATGGACAGGGTGCAAACCGACTGCCAACTAAGGACCCCATTTCTAATGTAGGTTAAAATTGGGATTGTCTTAGAACACATTTTAAGTGTAATTTCCAATTGTGAAGAGATAGAACTGTTGAGTTTGAGGCTCTAGACTCACAATTTAAAATCCCAACTTATAGTAAAGTTGGACTTTAAATTGTAGGTTTGAAAATGGCTCTTTTAGGAAGTTGGCATGTTCTTACTTTAACCATTCTGTACTTCTATCTGTCTCTAAATACACATCTGAGGTAGATGACAGTTGGGCTTTGTGCATCCCCTCTAGACAGTCACACAGAAAGGGAGCTTGGGTGTGACAGTTGCATCCTGATGGGACATTACCTGGCTGATGGGTCTTCCTGGGCTAGATGGGAGGGAGGAGCTGACACCTGCACCTGAATAGGGCTTTAAATCTCCTCACAGAAAGGGCTGCATACCCCCCTGTAGAGTGTCTAGATCCAGGGAAGGAAGGGAAGGGACCTTGTGATCTTAAAAGGCCTCTTCTGAAGTCTCTCCCACCTCAAAGACCCATTTTGGTATAAGTACTGGACCCCAAACATCAACAAATCAGATCACTTTTGGGGTCCTGAGCAGACTCTGCCAAGAAGAGAAGCTGTGCTGCCAGGAGGGACTGCCACTTTGCTATTTGCTCTGCTGTGTTGGCCAGCTGCTTGCTGCCTCTTCTACTACCTCAAAGGATATCTCAAGTAACACCAAGGGGTTGTTGGCTTGCCCCCTGTTGAAAAGCTCAGGGTCATCAAAGATTTTAACTGCACATCACTACAGTGGGACTCTGTCACCTGAGAGTCCAAGAGCAGTGCACCTCAATGAGAAACCATGAGCAACAGACAGTACTGCATGAAAAGAGAGTGCCAGTAGAAACAGACATCATTTGGAGCACACCCAGCCAATATCACTCAGCTCTCCTTTCAAGAAGTATTGTCTGCTGTCCACAAAGATGTTGCGGTACTCCCCTGGAGTCCCGTTTACATTCTAGAAGCCACATGAAATAGAGAGTTCTCACTATAAACTCCTACAGTAGAGTATCTCTTACAGTGAACCGACAAGAATACACACAAGCTGCAGCCTTGCTGTAGAATATAATGAACAAAAAATGATATGGTGTCAAAGACTGGAACAAATAAGGCAGTCAATGACAGTATTGACAGCAGCCAACTCAGTGATATTGTTGAGGTATGCCACAATCTGACAAACAAAATGGGCAAACATACTTAGGGGGTCATTCTGACCCTGGCGGTCATGGACCGCCAGGGACAACGACCGCGGGAGCACCGCCAACAGGCTGGCGGTGCTCCCATGGGCATTCTGACCGCGGCGGTACAGCCACGGTCAGAAACGGGAAACCGGCGGTGTCCCGCCGGTTTCCCGCTGCCCAAGGGAATCCTCCATGGCGGCGCTGACCCCCTTACTGCCAGCCTGGTTCTGGCGGTTTTGACCGCCAGAACCTGGCTGGCGGTAACGGGTGTCGTGGGGCCCCCTAACAGGGCCCCACCAAGATTTTCAGTGTCTGCCAAGCAGACACTGAAAATCGCGACGGGTGCAACTGCACCCGTCGCACCCCTTCCACTCCGCCGGCTCCATTCGGAGCCGGCATCCTCATGGAAGGGGGTTTCCCGCTGGGCTGACGGGCGGCCTTCTGGCGGTCGCCTGCCAGCCCAGCGGGAAACTCAGAATTACCGCGGCGGTCTTTTGACCGCGCAGCGGTATTCTGCCGGCGGGACTTTGGCGGGCGGCCTCCGCCGCCCGTCAAAGTCAGAATGACCCCCTTAGTCATCGAAGGGCCAGTCCTCTAATAAAGATTATAAACAAAATTCATAATGATCAGCTGTTAGAAACTGGGTTGTGGGTTGCCTGGAGTATGAGCCCTGATCAAGCAGCAACCACAAACCTAGTTAGGGTAAAGTCCAGGCAAACCCTAAATTAACATGTATTCACCCTCTGGTAACTTAGCACACAACAGTCAGGCTTAACTTCTAGGCAGTGTGTAAAGCATCAGTGCAACACTTCAAACAGTAAAATAGTGAAGATGCCACACAAAAGGATTTCACACCAGGTTTGAAAAATAGACCTGAATTTAATAAATAAAAGATGGCCAAAATGACAACAAGGAAATTAGTAGAACCGTTGAAATTGAATTTCAAAGTTTAAGAAAGAAAGTGCCAAGATGCACACTTAACTATCAGAAATTTATTGACAAGGTCAAAAGTTCAGTCTGACCACAATGGAGCATGGGCCTGCTACAGGGACCCAGCTAGGCCCGCTGAACCAAAGTATCTTAAATCGAATCCTAGTTGTGGAATGTTGCATGGATCCGCGTCGAAGATGCATACCACAGTTATGAGACACAGTGATGCTGCGGTGCATGGTCCTGTTGCATTGATGTTAAGGATCCTGGCAAAGAGGCTTCCAGTGCGAAGGCAGGGGTTGAGGATGCGTTGGGCAGTTGAGGCAATGCATTGGATCCGATGAGCCGTGATGCTGCGATGCAGAGATTCAGCATCGTCATCAAAGCTGACGCCAACAAGAGAAGTGAGTGGCTTGCATCGAGAAAATAGTTTCACAGCAGCGGTTCCAAAAGAGGTGCTGGAATCCAAGATGCGGAGATGTGGCAGAGATGCCAGTCTTTTGAAACGGGTCCAATCTATGCAGCAGCAGCAGTGATGTGTCTGTTCTGCTCAGGCACCGCTCAGACTAGAAGATGCATTGTTTCTGCTCAGGGTTGCACCACTCAGCAGAGATTATGCATCGGTTGTAGTGGAAGTGCACAGATATCCTGCCCTCCCTGCCCTGGCTCCAGACTAACTACAGGTGGCATTTAGCCCTTTGTGTGGGGACAGGACCTTACCTATTCAGATGTAAGTGAGGCTGTGCCCAGTCCCTCCCTCCCTCACATCCTACCTGGACGGCCCATCAAGTCACACCTAAGTTCCCATTGTGTGGTGCGTTCTAGGGAGAATACACAAAGCCCACTACCAACTACACTCAGTCATGTGACCACCTGCAGGGACCAATTGGCTAAGGCAAGAAAATGCCAACTTTTTTAAGAAGTGGCAATTTCCGAATTGCAATTTAAAATCCGACTTCTCTATAAGTTAGCATTTTAAATTGTGATTTCAGGGACACCAGACTTTAAGGAATTATCTCTTCCCACTTGGAAATTATGGTTATAAATTGTAATAAGGCAACTCCAGTGTTATCCTATGTGAGAGACAGGCCTTGCAGTAGTTAAAAACTAATTTAAATGTTTCCTACTACCTGAAGATGTAAATCTTAAAAGTACTTGTTCTGCCTTTTATATACATTACACCCTGCCCTCTGGGTTGTCCATGGCCTACCTTAGGGATGACTTAAATGTATAAAAAGGGAGGGTTTGGGTCTGATGAAAGGGTTGTTTATTCAGGTCAACATGGCAGTGCAAACCTGAAATGTATTGCCTTAGCCATGGTTAGAGGGCTACTTCCCCAATCAGTGCTTCAGGCCCACCAGAAGCATTTAGCTTATATCCCCTGGTTACCTGTAGTACTACTTTACTAAGAACTCATAAGTAAATTAAATATGCCAATTGGGGATGAACCAATATTACTATGTGTAGAGGAAACAGCAGTCCTAATACCACCAAAAACAAGGTCAGAAAAGTAGAGGAGGTAGGCACAAAGAAAGGGGGAAGACCACCCTAAGGCTGTCAGGTCTAACATGAGCTCTCTCTCTCTCATAAATAAAAGAATGTTCGAAAACCTAGCCTACTTCTATTGCCATTATAGCTTTCTTGGCTGCCTGTCTCTGAAATCTTTATGCTGCCACTGTAACAAAGAACTAATATTAATACATTCACTTAATTTTATTGTGAAAATCAGCCAAATATTTAAATAAGGTAACATTCCTCTTTTGGCTGATAACATATTCAAATGCTTTCTCACAAGATAATGTTTATAAACTCAAAGTGTTAGAGCTTTCAATTGCTGTCACAGAACAATATCAGTCCACTGAGGCATTCACTAAGCACATTGAAGAAATGCCGTAGTCTTTCTTCACATTCCATCAAAAATTCACAAGAATCAAATGTATCATTCTGTGCATGTAAAACCAGCTGTGC
This sequence comes from Pleurodeles waltl, assembly GCF_031143425.1. Lineage (NCBI taxonomy): Eukaryota > Metazoa > Chordata > Amphibia > Caudata > Salamandridae > Pleurodeles > Pleurodeles waltl. The sequence goes on along the minus strand of NC_090445.1, from coordinate 992,133,667 downwards.
TCTCATCTATCGCAAAAGTGTAGTTCATTACAATGCCAACTAGTTACGGACATGGGTGTCCACAATTCATCTATGTACTAGTGACCCAAAGTATATGTACAGTTCACCTTTGTGAAATTTGAGAGTCCAAAATCACTTGTACAGGATAACTCAAATCCTCTGTTGAACTGACAAGGCAAAGTTAGGAAGAGGTGGGCTGTCAACACTATTGCACATATAAATAATTCTTCCAAGATTGTGGACGCATCCTCAATACTTTCTTCATACTTCCTCTACTCTTCTCACAATTCAGTTGTTTCATTCTCTCCATGCTCTTTTGCCATAACGGAAGCCTATTTCTTTTGTTCCTCCGTTACAATTATATCTGTCGATAGGATCCAGCTAAGGTCATGATTGTTTTAATGATTCTTTTACACTGCTTGCCTGCAGACTCTTATGATATTTGGTTCAATGACACACCCCAGGATGTCATGGACCTTTTTGTCCTGAACATTTACTTCATTATTTGTCATAATCTTGAGTGTAAAGCTGGTGGTGGTGTTGCAACAATATTCCGCAGTTCTGTCTAGTGCAGGACTATTGCCAAGTGCATGGCCCAGAGAATGTAGCAGGCTGTGCCTGAAGCCTACACAGTAAAGAAACTCTTCTCCATGAACCCCAAGCTTTAAAAAATGAGTCTATAATGTTTACAGGCCTTTTCTGGCAGTACCACAAAAGTCTCCCTTCCCCTGGGCTTTTGCACTTCCTTCACTGTGCTACATTGCAAGAAAGAACTGAAGCTTCATTTAATCCCATGGGTGCTGCAGACGAACTGGTTACGTCCTCGGCTATGGCGCTCGTGTGCCCAGGACGTAACCAGCTCATCCTGCACCCAGCCCACGGGAATCGCTTTCCCTTCCACCCCACCAAGGACATCTGATGATGTCAGCGAGCGATCACGCACTGACCTCATCAGAAGTCGTCCTCCATCGCGCTCAAAGCTCAGCTTCCAGCGCAATTGGAAGAGAAATGAAAGCACTTCTCTTCCGATCAGGGGGTGGGGGAGTTTGGAGAGACATGAAAGTAAAGGCTTTTCCTTTCCTTTTATGTCACTCTGAGCATTTCTGCATCATGGTCATAAAGCGATCGTGCAGCAGAAATGCCCACTAGACACAAGGGAGTTTGTTTTTGTTTACATAAACAATGAAAGGGAGCTACACCTTAGGCAAGGGTCGCTCCCCTGGGGGGCATTTTATTTCAAGGCCGTCTCTGTCCCCAAGGGGGCAGAATCCACTAGGCACCAGGGATATATATTTTTTTATTTTTTACAGGAGGGGAGCGACTCATTAGGCAAGGGTCGCTCCCCTGTAGGGAAAATTCTTTTTAGGCCGGGAGCAGATATGCCTATTTTTATTAGGCCAATCTGCCCACAGGGGCGGAGAAACCCTAGGCACCAGGGAGTTTTTTATTTTTTTATTTTTTTATTTTTTACAAATGGGAAGCAACCCCTTAGGCAAGGGTTGCTCCCCTGGGGGGCAATTTTATTGTAGGTCATTTCTGCCCACCCTTGGGGGCAGATTGGCCTATTTTTCTTAGGCCAATCTGCCCCCAAGGGGAGCAGAAACAACTAGGCACGAGGGTTTTTTTTTTTTTTTTTTTACAGATGGGGAGCGTCCCCTTCGGAAAGGGTTGCTCCCCTGGGGGGGGGAAGGGGGGAATTTATTTTAGGCCATTTCTGCCCCCCTTGGGGGCTGATCGCACTATGGGCAAAAACCACTTAGGCACCAGGGATTCACGTGTGTGTGTTTTGTTTGGGGGCGCAGCCTCTTCGGCAAGGGTTGCTCCCCATGGAGGCACATTACTATTGGCCATTGCTGCTCCCCCCCTCGGGGGCAGATTGGCCTATTTTTTTAAGGCCGAAAGTCCACCAGACACAAGGGAAGATTTTTTTTCAATAAAAGAGGGTTGGGAATGGCCATACCCCCACCCCAAATAAATGGGAACAAAGTTGTTCTGCTCAACAGTGGGCAGATGTGGCAATTATACCTGATGCACTCCCCAGGTGGGGCAGAAAGCCAAGTAGATGCCAGAGAATTAAAAAAAAATAGTGGGGTGGTGGCTACCAACCAGTATGGGCATGGTTAAGCCCCACCCCAAGGGAAGGTGATAACAGTCTTTCAGCTCTCCTCCCCACACACTAAAAGATCTTATTCCAACGGCAAGCAAGAAGACATTTGACTATTTTGGGTTTTGGTTTTACATTTGGGCCATGAGAGCTTGGCTAACTCTCAAAATCGCCCCCCTTGGAATGGTGAGGGCTGCACTTTTTGTACTTCGGGACGCTGCCATCCAGCAAAATCTACGCAACCTAGACACATCTGAAAACTAAACATCTGGGTGAGTCCAACGTAGTGTGCTTCACATGCACTCCACATCATTTTCTTACCCACAATGTCTTGCAAACCTTTCAACATTGCATGAAATCACACATTTTCACCACTGTTTTGTTTTGGTGATGGAACCTTCCGTAATCTGCATGAATCCACATAATTCCTACTACCCTGCATTGTTGCTTCTATAACAATAAAAAGTCTGCCCCACTTATCAGCCTAAAAATGTTTTTTGTTCAAACTGCCCTTTTGGACCCTCTTTGTTTCCCCCTCAATTTCAACATGTTTTTGGCTCTTCCCTGTTACAGGCACTTGGCCCACCTACACAAGTGAGGTATCATTTTTAACGGGAGTCTGGTGAGAACGTTGGATGGTAGGTAATTTGTGCTGGTGCAGTGATCCCACACAGAAATGTGGGGAAAATGTCTTTTTTTTTTTTTAGCTAAATTTGAGGTTTGCTGAGGATTCTGGGTAAGAAAACACTGGGGGATCCACACAAGTCACACCGCCCTGGAGTCCCTTAGGTGTCTCTTTTTCAGAAATGTCTGGGTTTGGTTGGTTTCCCAAGATGGCTGCTGAGCCCAGGGCCAAAAACGCAGGTGCAACCCCTCTGCAAAAACAAGTAGTTTTGTAATTGATTATTTTGATGTTTCCACATAGTGTTTTGGGGCATTTCTTGTCGCGGACACTAGGCCTACCCACACAAATGAGATACCATGTTGATCGAGAGGGGATGGTGGATAGAAGGAAATTTGTGGCTCCTCTCAGATTCCAGAAATTTCCTCACCAAATTTGAGGAAACTTGTTTTTTTGCCAAATTTTGAGGTTTGCAAACGATTCTGGGTAACAGAACTTAGTGAGAGTGCCACAAGTTACCCCATCCTGGGTTCCCCTAGGTATATAGTTTGCAGAAATTACCAAGTTTGCTAGGTTTTCCTAGGTGTTGGATGAGCCAGAGGCCAATATCCACAGCTAGGCACTGCTCAAAAAACAGGTCAATTTTCATAAGAAACATTTGATGTGTCCATGTTGTGTTTTGGGGCATTTCCTGTTGTCGGCACTAGGCCTACCAACACAAGTGAGGTACTATTTTTATCAGGAGACTTGGGGGATTTTGGGTGCAAGGAAATTTGTGGCTCCTCTCTGATTCCAGAACTTTGCAGCACCGAAATGTGAAGGAAAATTGTTTTTTTTTTTGCCAAATTTTGAGGTTTGCAAAGGATTCTGGGTAACAGAACCTGGTGAGAGCTCCACAAGTCACCCCATCCTGGATTCCCCTAGGAGTCTAGTTTAAAAAAATGTACAGGTTCAATGTAAAAATGTGATGTGTCTATGTTGCATTACCTGTCGCAGGTACTAGGCCTACCCACAAAAGTGAGGTACCATTTTTATCAGGAGATTTGGGGGAACACAGAATAGAATAACAAATGTTATTGTCCCTTGTCTTTCTCTACATTTTATCTTTCCAAATGTAAGACAGTGCGTAAAAAAGAAGTCTATTTGAGAAATAGTGTAAGATGTGCAAATAACCACTGCTTCTCAACACCTTATCTTGTGCCCATTTTGGAAATACAAAGGGTTCCTAGATACCTATTTTTCACTCTTTATATCTCACTAAATGAATTGCTGTATATCTGGTATACAATCAAACCCCATTGCAAGGTGCAGGTCATTTATTGGCGCTGGGTACCTAGGGTTCTTAATAAGTCTCCAAACCCTATATATACCCGCAACCAGAAGAGTCCAGCAGACGCATTGGTATATTGCTTTCAAAAATCTGCCAAAGCTGAAAAAAGTTATAGCAGAAAACGTGGACAGAAACAACTCTTTTTTTTACCTCAATTTCAATGTTTTTTTATTTTAGCTGTTACTTTCTGTAGAAAAACCTTGAAGGATCTACACAAATGACCCCTTGCTGAATTTAGAATGATGTCTATGTTTCAGAAATGTTTAGCTCTCCAGGATCCAGCATTATTTTCACACCTATTTCTGTCATTAAGTGGAAGGAGGCTGAAAGCGCAAAAAATAGTAAAAATGGGGTATGTCCCTGTAAAATGCCAAAATTGTGTTAAGAAATGTGGTTTTCTGATTCAAGGCTGTCTGTTCCTAGAAGCTGGAAACATGGTGATTGTAGCACCACAGCCCCTTTGTTAATGCCATTTTCAAGGGAAAAAACACATGCTTTATTTTGCAGACCTTTTTTCCCATTTTGTTGAAGAAAACAAAATGTTAGCTGTATTTTGGCTAATTTCTTGGTCTCCTCCAGGGGATCCCACGAACTCTGGGTACCTTTAGAATCTCTAGAATGTTGGGGAAAAAAAGGACGCAAATTTTGTGTGGATAGCTTATGTGGACAAAAAGCTATGATGGCCTAAGTGCAAACTGCCCCAAATAGTCAAAAAAGGCTCGGCACAGGAGGGGAGAAGGCCTGACCGCGAAGGGGTTAAAAACACCTGTGGTAAGATATTTAATTTATGTTTGGATATCTGTTAGCACATCTCCAATACCACACACACCAATGGATTATACTTTTGTTGTTAATGCAACCCACCTTCCTCTCACACCTTCTTTCGCCATTTGCTTTGGCTGGAAGCTGCATTTATTTTATATGTCGTCTGAAATCACACTTCTGAACATTTATGTCTCCAGAATTACATATGTTCAGATGGCAAAAGCTTTCCTTCTTTGTTCAGTTCTCCAATTAGAGCAATGACGGTTCTGTTGGATTTGAAGGTAACCGTTTGTTAATATTCCCAGGCACCTTTTTCCTGCACTTTGTAATTTTTACCCTCTGTAACATATGTTCATATCATCTGCAATGTAACATAACTGTATTTGCATTACCCACCTTGTATGTTTTTTCCTTCATTGTAGACTGCTCTACCACTCAAGGGCCATACTTTCACTATAGAAAATCGCATGTAATAAAATACTTAAAATAGAATATCATGCTGGGTCAAGTTAATTACTCTGCTGGCCAGCTAGCATTCCAAAGTTACCCCAGGACAACTGGAAAGGTGATCATCCTTCTACTGTGAGAGGAAGAGGGTCAAGGAGAATTCTCCATGGTGATTAGCTGCCTCTCTCTGACAAACCTAGAAGGATGCTCCCACATTAGACAAAGACAAGACCAATAGATCTTTGCGACCAGTCATCACAAGGATTCCTCTGAATCGTGGACAGGATAAACTAAAGCTGCATAGGGGGAGTTCTGTTTAGACACAGAGGTCTTTTCTAATGTTGCTTCAAGCTTGAAAAGTCCCATAATGCTGAGTAGGGCAGCTTGTCTCCCGAGCAGATACTACCTGAGTGAGTTAGGGGTGGATAGGTGATGTTGCATCTATGGATTTTGTTGGAACTCCCATATTCTACTGCCGTCATCTCATTTTGAACCTCTCCACACAAGGGAAGAACCTTTGAGGAGAGAGGAACCACAGAAGAGGAGGAAAGAACTTTTGAGAAGAGAGGAACAAAAAAAAAAGGGAGGGGACGGATAGCATGGACGAACCCTTGTCTGGAGGGGAGGGACCCACCTTGAATCTGTACATTTGGACTCTTTTTGCACTTTGTCTCGAATGATAATGGCACTAGCTCCCTACTTCTCTCTTAGGGACAGTTAAGGCTGGACTTGGTGAGGATCCCAAAGAAAGGGGATTCCAATAGAAGTATATGGAATAGATGAAGATGTCTTGGGGGAGAATACCTCAGGCTCCAGACGGACTCAAAAGCACCCTAAAATGGCTGAATATCTTTGGTGCTTGTGGATTGCAGGAAAGAAGAGTAGCCTACCTTGAGGACTATAGGTTCATGTGGAGGACGATCTTAGGTCATCAAACTACCTATGGCTGTATGAGAGGACATTTTCAGAACAATACAGTCTACTACTGCAGAGAGCAAAGTAGCAGTACCCAGGGGTTGTTAAAAGCATCTAACACCATCAAGAGAAGCCATTTACAATTTTGATAGCAAGAAGCATGGATCAGCCCTGTTCACTAGAGCGCACAAAACGGAGAGGAAAACCACCAGCAACATCTGGGCAGAGATATTGCAAACCGAAGAGGTTGTGCATATGTGGCTTTGTCAATGTACCTGGCAGGTTCTCCTGGGGTCGTATGTGTCCAGTAGTTTTCTAATTACACCTTCTAGGAGCCAGTGACTAGTTGGGTCTCCTGAGGACAAAGAGTTGTTGGTGCCATTACATCTTTCGAACGTCTCTCGCATAGAAATGGGGGAACCGCATTTCCTTAACCAAGGAGCCCCTGTGGCATGAGCAGGAGCACTGTGAAGCTCACACAAGCACTTCGTGTGCTGGCATTTGACCTCCCATTCCACCCCCTTGCTTGGATGCAGGCAGTACAGGTGCTTAAGAGGAGTCTGGAGGCAAAGGAAACCCAACTCCCTCACCATCAGCAGAAGGAAACGTGCCTGGTGGGCAGGGAGCTGGGCTGAACCACAACGGATTTAGGAACTTTTGGGCACCCCAAGCTCTGCAGTGTAAGGTTTCTTCTCATTCACAGGGGCACCTACTTGTCCCTTAAAAGCATAGGTGTGTGTTTTAAAGAAAAAGCAAATGGAAAAGTACATATTTTTTGGCCTGGCAGTGACATCAAAGGCTTCAGTGGAAGCCGCATCTTGGAGCATAGGAGCGTACCTATTAACGTGGGCAGAAAACTAAGCACAATTTGGGTGTGGGGGCGGTTGTCAAATGTGGGCTTTTGATGCAAGGATACATTTCAAGTCAAACAAAAGCACGAGAAACACAATTGAATCCAACAACAATCACTCGTGTTCTGATTTTTTCACATTGTTACTGCACTATGGGGGTCATTCTGACCTCAGCGGTAAAAGCCGCTTACCGCCGGTCAGAAGGCCGCCACAATACCGGCGCGGCCGCGGTCAGCCGCCACGGACATTCTGACCCACAACTGCAAAACCTCCGAAAATCCGCCCTCCACTGCAGTCCGCCACATCAGCGGCCAGCGGTAAACTGGAGAAGACCAAACCTCCACCGCCACGCCAACAGAAATACGCCCATCCCATTATGACCCGCAAATCCACGCGGCGGTCATTCAACCGCGGTATTCCATTGGCGGTACACACCGCCGCGGTCAAAATACACACACCTTTACAAACCCCTACCACATTGGACAATTTGAAAGGCACACACCTGAAACACATACACACACCACTCCCACACATCCAATACCATATAAAACACACACCCACATCACCCACAAACCCCTACCAACAAAAACCAGAGACGAAGGAGAGAGAGAGAGACACATCAGAGAATAGAGAGCCAGACACACAGAGGCACACCGCAACATCACACACACCACATAGAAGCACAAAGCACCACACACCAACACACACATCATCACATACACCACCCCACACCTCATACACAGCACCCCATGGCACCACAAAGGCACCCACGCTTTTCGGACCAAGAACTCCGGGTCATGGTGGAGGAGATCATAAGAGTGGAACCCCAGCTCTTCGGCTCACAGGTCCAGCACACCACCATAGCAAGGAAGGCGGAGCTCTGGCAGCGGATCGTGGACAGGGTCAACGCGGTGGGACAGCATCCCAGAAATCGAGAGGACATCCGCAAACGATGGAACGACCTACGGGGGAAGGTGCGCTCGATGGTCTCGCGACACAACATCGCAGTGCAGAAGACTAGCGGGGGACCCCCACCCACTCCACCCGAATTCACAACATGGGAGCAAGAGGTACTCAACATCCTGCATCCTGATGGCCTTGCTGGAGTACACGGAGGAATGGACTCTGGTAAGTATAAGGCCAACCACTTCACCCCCCCCCAGCATGCTAACCCCCACCCTCACCCCCAACCCCCCAGCACACATCCTCCCTGAGAATGTCTCCCCAGCACAACCCACCCAACACCAACCCCTGCATGCCACCCCCAAACTATGGACACCCATCACCTAAGCATGACCACTGCACATACCCATCACCCCCCCCCCCACAAAACACCCTCACAACACCTCCCCCAAGGGAATGCCAGCACTGGGGGACAAGGGCACCCATAAAACGCAAGCTAATGCACACACAGAAACAATAACCATACCCTCTTACCCCATGCAGGACCCGAATGACAACACACCGGTCAGGAGGGACCAGAAATGTCCATCCCACCCCCGGAACAGGCCCCTAGTGATGACAGCAGCTCTGTCGACCTGGAACCTGACGACCAGCCCGGACCATCGGGGACCTCTGGGCAGTCGGTTCCCCTCACCCAGACACAGGCCACTGCAGACCCAACCCCCTCTGGGAACAACAGCACAGCTCCCACCCAGCGGGCCCATGCCTCTGTCTCTAGGACAGGTCAAGCAGCGGTGTGTCTACCACTACAGGGCCCCCAGGGTAACCCACCAACCCAACAACAACAGGGACCTGGGGGAGTGGGCACACCGTCCAGGGGACAGAGGCCCAGGGAAACAGGGCAACTCGGAGGGCTGCTGTGCGACAGGGGGGGGGAGGAGAGGCCCAGGCAACCCACTCTCCAAGAGGCCCTCACCACCATCATGGCAGCCTACCACCACTCACAAGAGACGATGGCGACGGTACTGGCCAGGTTCCAGGAGATCCAGGCACAGCAGGAGCAACGCTACATGGGGTTCAGCGACCAACTCAGCAACATCTCAACCGCTATGGGGAGCATAGTCCAGGCCCTGAACCGTATAGAGGACACGTTTCGGGACCATGTGGCATCACACAGGGCCCCTGTCACTAGCCAGGAACAGGAACAGCCTACCACCTCCGCCGGCGCTAGTGGACAGGAGGCCCCACCACAACGACAGCCCACCAGAACCCCACCTCCTGCTGAACAACAACCGCCCCGCAAAAGGAGCCTGAGATCAAAAAAACCGAGTAGGATGTCAAGTCCCCCGCCAGCATCACATACCCCCTGAAGTCCTCCCACTGTTCCACATTGCCACCCTGTCAAACCTTGAACTGCCCCTGCTCCATCCTGCCACAGGCATATGGACAATGCACCTGTGAGACTGAGAACTGGACTCCGCCATGGACATTACTCCACCCCCACCCATCACTGTTTCACTATCATGTACCAATATCTATGCACTAATAATAAATCACACATTGCACTGAAATCAATCAGGACTCAGCCTGTCTTATTTACAAATGTATGACACATTACATATCAATTACGTATTATTAACATTGTGAATTACACATACCGAGGTAACTTAGCATTAGTCCATGGGCCAACCAAGCCGAGGTCACGCAGTGGCTCATACAGCACAGAAAAGGGAAGGGAAAATCAAACATCATGTTCATAGGTCTGGGGGGAAATCGACAAAGTTGAGATGCAGGAGGCTTTCAGGAAATGTAAAATGGCATGGTTGATTATTACCTGTGTGCTACTGGAAATACTGTTCTATTACTCTGTCCTGTTGTCTGTGTCGTCCTCTGAGGCTTCCTCCTCTTCACTCTCCGCAGGCTCCACAGCTGCATCAACACCACCATCTGCACCATCCTCCTGCAGGAAAGGAACCTGACGTTGCAATGCCAGATTGTGAAGCATACAGCAGGCCACGATGATGTGGCACACCTTCTTTGGTGAGTACATCAGGGATCCCCCAGTCATATGCAGGCACCTAAACCTGGCCTTCAGGAGGCCAAAGGTCCTTTCGATGATCCTCCTAGTTCGCCCATGGGCCTCATTGTACCGTTCCTCTGCCCTGGTCCGGGGATTCCTTACTGGGGTCAGTAGCCAAGGCAGGTTGGGGTAACCAGAGTCACCTATTAGCCACACACGTTGTCTCTGTAGCTGCTCCATCACATAGGGGATGCTGCTATTTCGCATCACATACGCGTCATGCACTGACCCTGGGAACTTGGCATTTACATGGGAGATGTACTGGTCAGCCAAACAGACCACCTGGACATTCATCGAATGATAACTTTTTCTGTTTCGGTACACCTGCTCATCGTCTTTTGGGGGTACCAAAGCCACATGGGTCCCATCAATGGCACCAATGATGTTGGGGATATGTCCAAGGGCATAGAAATCACCCTTCACTGTAGGCAAGTCACCCTCCTCTGGGAAAATGATGTAGCTCCGCATGAGTTTCATCAGGGCAGACAACACTCTGCTCAAAATCTTTGAAAACATAGGCTGAGACATTCCAGATGACATGGCCACTGTGGTCTGGAATGACCCAGTTGCCAAAAAATGGAGGACTGACAAAACCTGCACCAGAGGGGGAATCCCTGTGGGTTGGCGGATGGGGGACATCAGGGCTGGCTCCAGCTGGGCACACAGTTCATGGATAGTGGCACGGTCAAGTCTGTATCGAAGTATTATATGGCATTCTTCCATTGTCGACAGGTCCACCAGCGGTCGGTACACGCGAGGATTCCTCCTTCTCATCGCAAGTCCCAGCGGACGGTGCCTAGGAAGGACAACATGGAGCACAGAGTCAGACAAACCACAGGTACGTACAGACAGCTTGCACAGTTAAAGAATGGCAATGGGTTGAAAGGCGTGTATGTGTGGCAATGCAAGGCCTAGGCCTGAGTGTCGCAGTCAAAATTAAGCCATGTAGGCCCTTGAAATGGCGGCTGCCTGACCTGTGAAGTGGGACAATGGGATGTGAGGTCATTGCGCTGGCGGGGCACACCGTGGCGGTAGGCGGTCGAAGACCGCGGCGCAAAGCCGCATTGGCTAACATTGAAGCCTATGTGTTTCAGGAGCCAATGACGATGTGCGCCGGCGGTCGCGGTACGCACCGCCGCGGTACGCACCGCCGCGGGCGTGACCGCCATTTTCTATCTGATTAATCACTCGAGACCTGATCATCCACAGGAGAGGACCTATACTGCAAGTGCTGCTGTGACCTCGGTCTGGAAGATACAATGGCTGCTGCGACTGGGGAAAGGGCCCCTGCCTTCACGTCTGAAGAGTTGGAGAAGCTCGTGGATGGGGTCCTCCCCCAGTATGCGCTACTCTACGGTCCTCCAGACCAACAAGTGAGTACACCGGGTGCACATGGAATGGGCTATGCCTGTGTGGATTGGGGTGGATGTAAGTTGGTGGGGTGGGGGGCGAATGAGGAGTGCAACGCCCGACAGATGAGAGCATGTGCCATATGGCAAAGTTGGTGGGGGGGGCCAATCACATCTAACATGCAGGTCATTGATGATTTCCTCCTTTCCACCCTGTACATGTCAAATAGGTCAGCGCCCATCAGAAGATCGAGATTTGGCGTGCCATCGCCAAGGAAGTCCGGAACTTGGGGGTCCACAAAAGACGGGGCACCCACTGCCGCAAGAGGTGGGAGGACATCCGCCGCGGAACAAGGAAGACCGCAGAAACACTGATGGGGATGGCCTCCCAACCTAGGAGGGGTGCCAGTCGCACCATGACCCCCCTGATGTCCCGGATCCTGGCGGTGGCCTACCCTGAATTGGATGGGCGCTTTAAGACATCACAGCAGACACAAGGGGGTGAGTATCAGCACATTCTCCTATCTTTCTGCGCAGTGGAGGTGTCTGGGTGGGGGAGGAGGGCTGTGGGTGACATTAGGCCAGGGCGCTTTCTGTAGTGTAGTCCTCTCCCTTAGGCATGGCCCTGTGCCCCCGGCCCCCACCTCTGTAGGGTGACAAGTACAGCCATTGAAGGTCCAGCATCTCCCATGTGCGCGTTTGACATCTCTTGGCCTGTTGTCCTAGTCAGTAGTACTGAGTAGTGTACCCCGAATGCGCGGCTTAGTGCATTAGGCTCCTGTGTCTGTCCTCTCTGCCAACGGTGTTGACATTGCATGCACTCAACCTGGTCTTCTTTTTTATCCCCCCACCCTTTCTCTTCATCTTCTTGTGCATGTGTGCATTAGCATCATCATGCGGAGGAGATTTGGCATCGGAGCACGAGGGAGCTGCAGGACACAAGGCCCCGGTGGGCCCAGGAACAGACACCGAGGGCACCAGTGATCCAGAGGGCGAGGGGAGCACCACGACGGGGACCGCTGGTGAGAGCAGCGACAGCGACACGTCCTCGAATGGGAGCTCCCTAGCGGTGGCGGCAACATCCGTGCCCCCCGCCTCTACAGGTACAGCCGCCACCCAGCGCACCAGCCCCGCCCTCCCAGCAGCCCCTCAGTCTTCGCTCCGTGCCCGTTCGCCCAGGAAGGCGCGCGTCTCCTTCGCCCCAGGCACCTCAGCCCCTGCCCCTGTTGCCCCTGCTGCCCTCAGTGCGGAGCTCATTGACCTGGTAAGGACGCTCATTGTTGGGCAGACGACCCTTTTGAATGCCATCCAGGGTGTGCAAAGGGAGGTGCAACAGAGCAATGCGTACCTGGAGGGCATTCATTCGGGTCAGGCTGCCCATCAACGAGCGTTCACTGCTCTGGCCTCAGCACTGACGGCAGCCATTGTCCCTGTTTTCAGCCTCCCTCTTCTTACTGCCTCCAGCCTTTCTCTGTCTCCTGTTCCTCAGCCTATCCCATCCACACCATCAGACCAGCCTGCACACACCTCAACACCCAAGAGTAGCTCATCCAAACACAAGCACCACAGATCCCACAAACACTCACCCAAGCAACACCCAGATGCAGACATGCCAACAGCCACTGCCACTCCTGTGTCCCCCTCCTCCTCGTCTCCCTCCTCCCTCCCTGTGACGTCTACACTCACACCTGCATGCACCCCAACATCAGCCAGTGCTTCCATCACCACCTCACCCTCCAGTACAGTCCACACTTGTGCAGTCACCACCCCCACTGCCATTTACACGTCCCCTGTGTCCTCTCCCACTGTGTCTGTCACCCCCTCTTCCAAGACACACAAACGCAGGCAGACACCCACCCAACAGCCATCCACCTCACGACAGCCTACAGCACCAGCACCTTCACCCAATGACAGCACACCTGACTCTCCTACAACCACCTCCTCTTCCTCCACTTCCATCTCCACTTCTCCTACCCTTTACCTTGGCCCTAAAAAACTTTTCATGGCTAACCTTGACCTCTTTCCCTCCGATGAGCTCCCCCCTCCATCTTCAAAGAGTCCCAAGAGCACCGCAGCCACCACCAGCCCAGCTTCGGGTGTCACTGTTGTGCATGGGTTCTGGAGCCCACCCTTTGCCAGCAGTGACACATCGATCAGCAGCAAGGACACGTCCAGCCCCCCCCCGGCAAGAGGACCCGCAAAAACAAGGGCCGCCGTGCGAGGACCGACAGGGCTGCCCCCAAGGAGCAATGTGCGGCCACTTCACCACCCACACCATCTAGGGGAGGCAAGGGCCCGAGAGCCCCATCAAAGGAGCGGAAGGGCAGCAGGAGCGCGGAGAAGGTGGACCCCACATGTCACATCCCAGCTGGGAAGGAGGACACTAAGGAGGCCAGGAGTCCGTCCCCGAAGGGTCCAGAAACGTCACGGTCCGAGGGCGACTGAGCAGGGAGTCCAGGCCAGGTCTGGCTCCTTTGACCTGCTGGATGAGCACCGCTAAACAGGGCCCGCGGGGCAGAAGAGCACCGCTGAACAGGGCCCGCGGTGCAGAAGAGCACCGCTGAACAGGGCCCGCCGTGGAGAAGAGCACCGCTGAACAGGGCCCACCGTGGAGAAGAGCACCGCTGAACAGGGCCCGCGGTGCAGAAGAGCACCGCTGAACAGGGCCCGCCGTGGAGAAGAGCACCGCTGAACAGGGCCCGCCGTGCAGAAGAGCACCGCTGAACAGGGCCCGCCGTGGAGAAGAGCACCGCTGAACAGGGCCCGCCGTGGAGAAGAGCACTGCTGAACAGGGCCCGCGGTGCAGAAGAGCACCGCTGAACAGGGCCCGCCGTGGAGAAGAGCACCGCTGAACAGGGCCCGCGGTGCAGAAGAGCACCGCTGAACAGGGCCCGCCGTGGAGAAGAGCACCGCTGAACAGGGCCCGCCGTGGAGAAGAGCACCGCTGAACAGGGCCCGCCGTGGAGAAGAGCACCGCTGAACAGGGCCCGCGGTGCAGAAGAGCACCGCTGAACAGGGCCCGCCGTGGAGAAGAGCACCGCTGAACAGGGCCCGCGGTGCAGAAGAGCACCGCTGAACAGGGCCCCGCCGTGAAGATAGGCACCGCTGAACAGGGCCCGCGGTGCAGAAGAGCACCGCTGAACAGGGCCCGCCGTGGAGAAGAGCACCGCTGAACAGGGCCCGCGGTGCAGAAGAGCACCGCTGAACAGGGCCCCGCCGTGGAGAAGAGCACCGCTGAACAGGGCCCGCCGTGAAGATAGGCACCGCTGAACAGGGCCCGCCGTGGAGAAGAGCACCGCTGAACAGGGCCCGCGGTGCAGAAGAGGACCGCTGAACAGGGCCCGCGGTGCAGAAGAGCACCGCTGAACAGGGCCCGCCGTGGAGAAGAGCACCGCTGAACAGGGCCCCCCGTGGAGAAGAGCACCGCTGAACAAGGACCGCGGTGCAGAAGAGCACCGCTGAACAGGGCCTGCCGTGGAGAAGAGCACCGCTGAACAGGGCCCGCGGTGCAGAAGAGCACCGCTAAACAGGGCCCCGCCGTGAAGATAGGCACCGCTGAACAGGGCCCGCGGTGCAGAAGAGCACCGCTGAACCTGGCCCGCCGTGGAGAAGAGCACCGCTGAACAGGGCCCGCGGTGCAGAAGAGCACCGCTGAACAGGGCCCCACCGTGAAGATAGGCACCGCTAAACAGGGCCCGCGGTGCAGAAGAGCACCGCTGAAGAGGGCCCCGCCGTGGAGAAGAGCACCGCTGAACAGGGCCCGCCGTGAAGATAGGCACCGCTGAACAGGGCCCGCCGTGGAGAAGAGCACCGCTGAACAGGGCCCGCGGTGCAGAAGAGTACTGCTGAACAGGGCCCGCCGTGGAGAAGAGCACCGCTGAAGAGGGCCCCGCCGTGAGGATAGGCACCGCGGAAGAGGGCCCCGCCGTCTCAAGCACCGCTCCGCTGGGCCCCGCCGTCTCAAGCACCGCTCCGCTGGGCCCTTCTTCTCAAGCACCGCTCTGCTGGGCCCCGCCGTCTCAAGCACCGCTCCGCTGGGCCCTTCATCTCAAGCACCGCTCCGCTGGGCCCTTCTTCTCAAGCACCGCTCCGCTGGGCCCCGCCGTCTCAAGCACCCCTCCGCTGGGCCCTTCATCTCAAGCACTGCTCCGCTGGGCCCTTCTTCTCAAGCACCGCTCCGCTGGGCCCCGCCGTCTCAAGCACCGCTCCGCTGGGCCCTTCATCTCAAGCCCCGCTCCGCTGGGCCCTTCTTCTCAAGCACCGCTCCGCTGGGCCCCGCCGTCTCAAGCACCGCTCCGCTGGGCCCTTCTTCTCAAGCACCGCTCCGCTGGGCCCCGCCGTCTCAAGCACCGCTCCGCTGGGCTCTTCATCTCAAGCACTGCTCCGCTGGGCCCTTCTTCTCAAGCACCGCTCCGCTGGGCCCTTCTTCTCAAGCACCGCTCCGCTGGGCCCTTCTTCTCAAGCACCGCTCCGCTGGGCCCCGCCGTCTCAAGCACCGCTCCGCTGGGCCCTTCATCTCAAGCACCGCTCCGCTGGGCCCTTCTTCTCAAGCACCGCTCCGCTGGGCCCTTCTTCTCAAGCACCGCTCCGCTGGGCCCTTCATCTCAAGCACCGCTCCGCTGGGCCCTTCTTCTCAAGCACCGCTCCGCTGGGCCCTTCATCTCAAGCACCGCTCCGCTGGGCACCGCCGTCTCAATCACTGTTTATGGTTCACTGTGCCCACCATGCCTCCTCCTTGACCAGTGGAGACTGTCATCCACCTGATGGACTGTGGCTTTGCACTCCCCAGGATGGTACAGTGGGCAGCCCACCCACTGTAGAGACATTGAGAGACTGTGGCTTTGCACTCCCCAGGATGGTACCGTGGGCAGCCCACCCACTGTAGAGACATTGAGAGACTGTGGCTTTGCACTCCCCAGGATGGTACAGTGGGCAGCCCACCCACTGTAGAGACATTGAGAGACTGTGGCTTTGCACTCCCCAGGATGGTACAGTGGGCAGCCCACCCACTGTAGTGACATTGAGAGACTGTGGCTTTGCACTCCCCAGGATGGTACAGTGGGCAGCCCACCCACTGTAGAGACATTGAGAGACTGTGGCTTTGCACTCCCCAGGAGGGTACAGTGGGCAGCCCACCCACTGTAGTGACATTGAGAGACTGTGGCTTTGCACTCCCCAGGATGTACAGTGGGCAGCCCACCCACTGTAGAGACATTGAGAGACTGTGGCTTTGCACTCCCCAGGATGGTACAGTGGGCAGCCCACCCACTGTAGAGACATTGAGAGACTGTGGCTTTGCACTCCCCAGGATGGTACAGTGGGCAGCCCACCCACTGTAGAGACATTGAGAGACTGTGGCTTTGCACTCCCAGGATGGTACAGTGGGCAGCCCACCCACTGTAGTGACATTGAGAGACTGTGACTTTGCACTCCCCAGGATGGTACAGTGGGCATGGTGGCTCCTCGTGGATCTGGCGTCGTGGACTCATGTGGCTGTGGTGCCCCCCCCTTCCCTTCCCCCTGAGGTGCCTGTAGTTTTTACATCTGATGCCCCTGCAGTGTTCTCTCCAAAGGACTCAGGTCTCCTGTGTGGGCTTTGCCCTTGTTTCTCAAAACTTTGGCCCACGGACATGATGAATTCGTAGGATGTGCAGGACTTGTTACTTCAGTTATACACTGATGTGTATGTCATTTGTTTTCTTGTGAATATCTTTCATGGTTGTACGATAATTTTCAGGAGCTTTTTGGTACATAAATATTTATTCCAAATTTGATTATGTCCTAGCATTTTTCAGGGGTGTTTGGGTGGTGTCACTGTGACTTGTTGCTCTGCATTGGTGTGTACATAGTTGGGGGGGGGGGTCGCATATGTGTGTGCCCGTAACCTTTCGGCCTCCCCCCTCCCGTGTGTCGTAGGTGCAGTACTCACTGTTGTCGTCTGCGCCGGACTTCGTACTCGTGGTAGATGAGAAGGTAGACGAGAGCAGGTAGGATGTTTAATTCGGGTTCCATGCTGTCCTCCTTCCTCCTGGAGTGCGTAGTGGTGAGCGTTTTCCCGTTCGTAGTCTGTTTCCGCCGTGTTTTTATCGGCGGTGCTCCCGCCCCGGAAAAGGTGGCGGATTGGTGAGTTGTGATAGTGTGGGCGGTACATTGTCTGCCGCCTGGCTGTTGGCGGTGACCGCCGCGCTGTTTGTTTGTACCGCCGTGGCGGGCGGAGTGTTAAAGTGGCTGTCTGTGTTGGCGGTTCCCGCCAGGGTCAGAATTCCATATTTTTTACCGCCAGCCTGTTGGCGGGTTGGCCGCCGCTTTAACACCGACCGCCAGGGTTAGAATCACCCCCTATATTTTTACCTTGAAGTGTGGCATTAGTAATGCAAATGACAGAGGTACGACTTCGGAAAATTCACATAACAAGCATGACAAGAATTCCCCAAATTATGCAAATTGTGCCAGTGTAATTTGAATTTTGCCTAAATCTGGTTAATAGTTCTCCCAAAAGTAACTCTCACAAGCAGCGGAAGCGGCATTTCTCACCTCTTGCCCCCTACTGTAAAATACACTAGAGCCTCACATACCTTGTTCAAGACCTGGGCTCTCACAAGGAGTACATTTGTTTTCCGTCAGATGTTCTAGGCCCTATTGACAAGTACAAGGGTGGCAAAGGTAAATCGAAACAGTAATGTGGTCATCAAGACAGTGGTGTATCAGAATGGCATGGGCACTACTAAGAGAAACAAAACGTGTTGTGCGGCTGATAGAGCATGACAGACCCTCACGAGAGTCTCCTGCAACAATTTTGTAAAAATATGGCTTTTCACCCCTCTCAGGGCTCAGCATTTATGACCCAGATAAAGTTTTACTAGTTTCAAGCATTTCAGGGCCGACCACGTAGTGTGCCTTTGGAGTGCATGAATTAATAGGTTTCTGCTACCTCTGTAATTTGCTAAGCAAACTTGTTCAACTATACAAATACGACTTTCACAGAAATGTTCTGTTTCGTACCGTTATCAAGAAGTGTATGTCCAATGACCACAGGGATGTCTCCATCAAGGGAAAAATAACTGCACATATATGTTAGTACTGTGAAATGTTTCACATTGGTGAATGTTCATGAATATTGACTGGCTTATATTCTATTGTCTTCTTTTGACAAAAGAAATGGGTCAGTGTTTCGTATGAACGTATGCCAACTTTTTGTCTGAAACATAAATAGGTGTATTGTAGTTTAGGAGGTTGTTACATCAGCACGTACACTGTTAAAGTTACAGCCAACACAGGGAATATTGTTTACCACTAGGTGTTTATCAGTGGCCTTTGCAAGTTTGTGTCTTCTGTGGGTTGCAAGACCCTTTAGGTGGTTGGGGGTGGGGGAGGGGGAGTAAACACTGGTGTTACCACCTGCCAGTATACAAATGTTTGTAAATGTGTGAATTTTATTGAGTTTTGTGTGCATTAAAGTACTTTTGCTTTTCAAAGAAAAAGTGTGGCCCTTCATTTTTATGGCTATTTGTTGCGTTCTGGGCTTCTAGTCCGCAACATTTCCCAGCGTACGCTTTCTCCCCACCCTCAAAGTCAAGTGCAACAGGGATATCTGGTTCCCGATTTGGAATGCAGCAGCACAAGATGTCCAGGACACTAGAATTGAAAGGCCCCAGATATTACAATGTGGGCAAATTAGAACTGTGCACAGGGAAAATTGGAGGTAAGGGGTGTGAATAAGACACCATGGAGAAAGATTTGTAAGGCTGTGGATTATACAGTGTGTGATGTGCAGCTCTGTGCCTCTGGTGTTTGTACATGGTGTGTAAGAGAGCACAGAGCCCTGGGCCGAAGGGCCGGGTCTGCACTATATGGAAAGAGCGGGAAACGTCATCAACCATGCGTTGTAAACAATGCAGATGTTTCCCAGGCATGCGTAACCACGCTTGCCTAAACAACGCATGGCTGTTTCTGTGCCTCAACCACGCACAAGCTGAACTACGCATATGCGTGGTTAAGGCACAGAAAAAAACATGCTTTGCTCGGGAGAAGACAGGGAGGACGCAGTGGGGTAAATGGGGAAGGGGTAAATTAAGAGATTGGGGTGGGCTATTTTTTTAAAGGGACGGGTTGGGTATTTTTTTAAGGGCTTAGGGTGGGGGATTGGGCTATTTTTTTTTTCTTTAGGGGCAAGAGTGACGCGGTGAGGTAAGTGGGGCTGAGGCAGGGCTGGGGGTGGATTAAAGGATTGGGGTGGGTGGAGGCCTAGGGAGGGCTATTTTTTTAAAGGGGCGGGATGGGGGGTTTGGGTATTTTTTTAAGGGATTAGAGTGGGGGTAGGGCTATTTTGTTTTAGAGTGGGGTGGTTTGGGTGTATTTTTTATTCAGGATGGGAGGCGGAGTAGTTTATTTTTAAAGGGGTGACAGAAAGTTTAAGGAAAGGAGGGAGGAAGGAGGAGACAAGAGAAAGAAGGATCAAGAGAGGACGCAGTGAAGTAAGTGGGGTTGGGGCAGGCTTGGTGGGTAGTTTTTAGCGGTGGGGTGGATTTAGGACGTGGGGTGTGTGGGGGTGTTGGGGTACTTTCGCTTTAGTTTTTAGGGGTGGGGGTTGGGTTTTTCTTTTTTACAGCCCAGGGTTGGCGGACGGTCAGAGTAATTTTTATTTTAGGGGCTGGGGTGGGGGGTTGGGATATTTTTTTTTTTAGGGCTTAGGGTCGGTGGGGGGTTCGGGGTAGTTTACTTATTCAGGGAAAGTTTTAGGGCTCAGGGCGGGTGCGGGATGTCGGGGTAGTTTAGTTTTTAGGGGTGGGGGTGAGGTAGTTCTTTTCTAGGGCTCAGGACAGGTGGGGGGTCGGGGTAGTTTGCTTTCTAGGGGTGGAGGAGTCGGGATAGCTTTATTTTTAGGGCTCAGGGCGGGTGGGGTTGTCGGGGTAGTTTAGTTTTAAGAGGCAGGGGTGAGGTATTGGGATAGTTTTTTTAGGTTTAGGGCAGGTGGGACGGTTGGGGTACTTTAGTTTGTAGGGGTGAGGGTGGGGTTTGGGATAGTTTTTTTCTAGGGTGGGTGGGGGTTCAGGGTAGTTTAGGTATTAGGGGTGGGGGTAGTTTGGGGACTCAGGGCGGGTGGGGGTGTATGATAGAACCCCGCATGCAGTTTTGCATGCCGTTTTCACACATGCCTTTACTAGGCATGCTTTTACAACGAAAATTCATTGTAAATGCATGTGTGGAAACAACGCGGTCATTGTTCCGACTCTGTTGTTAAGGCATGCGTGCTTCCAGCATGCATTGTTCCATCATACAACCGGGAAGAGCACAAAGTGTAAGATGGGCAACTTGGAGGCAAATACCTTTGAAACCACGTGCATATGAGCCATTCCAACTGGTTTTCTGCAAATTAGCGCTTAATAGGAAAGAGCATTGCACATCCAGGAATAGTCCAGTGGAAACACTTCAAAAAATGAATTAATCCAATAAAGTAATTTATGTATGTGTAAATAATAGAAAGCATGAAGCAGAGATTAACACATAAATTGCGTGCACCTAAAATACAAGGAAGAACACATGTACTTGGGCCATGTTCTAGGGAGGGCATAACATAAAAAAGGAAGAGAAGCTAAACAATGGAAATATAGCAAATGGCAGTGACAAAAAAAAACAACTAATGGTATGATGTGTGTGGGTTCTAGACCACTGAATAGTAAACATTGGGGCATATTTACAAGCCCCTAGTGCGACCGGAGCGTCACTTTTTGTGACGTTCTGGTGGCACTGTGGACTGTGCCATATGTACAAGCCAGCACTAAGCCACTTTTTGTGGATTAACGCCATCTTGTAAATATGGACCCTTCCAACACAGTTATCTGCGGCAGAGAGGCATTGCTTTTGACACAGCCCCAGATTTATGAGGAATTGTAAACCTGAGGCAGCGCCAAAAACTCCACCTGGGTGGTGTTTGCATGGTGCAACAAGGAGAAATACTTTTCTCTTTGTTTTTGCATTCTGCAGCACACACACACAAAAATGCTATGAATGATTGCTTATGTGCAGGGAGGTGTCCTTTCCTGCACATAAACAATCATTCATTAACAACTATTTGCTACGTCTATGTGTCCTGCATTCTGCAGGACACATAGAAGTGTGAAAACTACATTGTGGATTGTATGCACATAAACAATCATTCATGGCATTTGGCTCTTTCTATGTGTGCTGAAGAATGCAAAAAAAGCAAAAACAAGGAGAAATAAAAGTATTTCTCCTTGTTGCACCATGCTAACGCATTTCCTTCAACACAGACACCATTGGTGCAAGGATGCCTGCATTAGTGCTGGCAGCTAAATTTAGGGTCAGCGCTAGGGGAAACACAGGGGTGTGCTGTAGTTTTGTATATACAGCGCATCCTTGCATTTCAGAACTGACGCAGCACGGCGCTAATAATTTGGGTGTCATGCTGCACCAGGTCCTTATATAAATGCCCCAATATTTCTTGCAGCACAGTGCATGATCTGTGGCAGGCAAGACATAAGAATGGAAGGTTCTTCATGTCCACCAAGGAGATGCTGAGCTGCACATTTGCGGCCATTAGCAGCAGTGGGAACATTTACACAATCACCAATCCTTGTTGTTTCCTCTTTCTTTCTTACTTTGACAGTGCCACAGATGTGAAGCTGGCGACAGATTAAAAAAAATGTTGAAAGTTGCGTGTCATAAAGCTTTATAACTTCACACACTCCCAATGGCAAAAGAGTGCTACGAGTAACACAACCTTACCATTCTGAAGCCTAATCAGAAATGGATAAATAATTCACTGAAAAATTTTGTTTACACTGGACCCCTCTAAGCTGAAATTCTGATTCTTACTCCAGAATTAGTAGATGTTTACATATTTTTCACAAACATTGCGCTGATTTGGGAAAGCTGATTGAAAAACAACTTTTTCTGATAATGATCAAACCTCTGAGGAAGACTTGATTTCATAGATCAAATCCTAGATCTTCATCTATGATTCTTTCTCATAAACTAACAGGTCACCATGCATAGTCACCAGCAAGAAGTTTACCCATTGCCAAGATTTTATTTTCACATGGCTGTTCAAGTGAGTGCCAAGACTAGAAGAGGGTAAACAAATTTGTGATGAAGAGTGATGAAGAGTAATAGGAGGCTATTTTCGTATGACTATGCTAGACATCCTTCAGGCTGTGGGGTATATTTACTTTTATTTAAAAAAAATCAACACAGCAAGGGAACTTGCTGAGCTCCATTGCATGAAAGAAAGAAGCAGAAATGTTCCATATTTACAAAGATATGGAGCACTCCTGCTAACTTCTTGTGCTGGTGCACTGTGTGTCGCCTAGTGCCAATGCAGGCACCCTTGCACCACAGTGCAAGTGTGACTGAGTTATGTACAGGATTGTTTTTGTGCAGGAACTGATTAAGGATACCTTCCTGCTTAAACAAAATAATTAAAAGAGGCATTCTCCCTTTTCCTAAGTGTGATCCAGAATGCTTCACAAATGGAAGGTGGAAATAGTGTTGAGAAACAAAAACTTGTCTTCTCAATGTACCATCCTCTGGGAGGTGCACTGAACTGATGAAATCCCAGTTTACAAACCTTTGTAAGTTTGGAATTGCCTCAAATCCATGGATGGATGCATGGCAACATCCATGCTCCACCCACGGAGTGTCTCTCAGCTGGAAATGTAATGTAATGCAGCACAAGCAACTGCATTGCATTACATTTCTTTACAACACCACAAAAAGTGATGCTAATTTTCCCTTGCGTGGCTTTGTCAATCTTACTGAAGCATTTACGATACCCTTGGTTCGCCTCGCTCAATGCAAGGGCAATGAAAAGACATAGTAAACCTAGACCATAGTGTTTATGGATCACCAGCCTCCTTCCTGGTTAATGTGGGATGAACAGTAAGTAAAGGGATGATGAGAGAAGCCGGAATTCACAACACATACTGCCTCCCTCTTGTCTGTACATTGCTTCATTGCTTTGCAGCTAGATTTACGCTATACAAAGTCCACATGTATGAGGATTTATTTTTCAACTGCATTTGTAGAAATTGATTCAATCAATAATACAAGGATAACAAAATCTTTTAAGTTAGAAAGACAGATTTGACTAGTTGTAAATTTGAATAGTTGTAATCAACATCCACCAAATAGAAGTTTTACATTGACAACATATTTTTTTGATTAAACAAATGCATTGCACCCAAGAAGTCAAGGAAAAAATCTACTAAGGTGAAAATGAAGCTATTATTTTGTCACCTGCATGGACTGACAGACAGCTAGCACATCAGGAGTAAACCTCCCACAATGCGGGCCTATGCTACAACCAAAATTAAGCATAAGACAAAGAGACTACAAAAACAATAACTATTATGCTTGAGACATGGTGCATTCATCAGTCTGACAATCATATGTAGTGGTAGGTCATATCTATTTTGGAGATGCTTTTCTCAGGAGAGGTACTGTTATGAATGAACCTGAGTACTTTTAAATTGCATTTGAATTCTGGATCCTTCAGCAAGGGAAACAAGCATTTGCAATGCAGTAGGTCTTGCATTTGTGAGAGTTAGAGCTATTGGCGCTGTAAATGACAATGGCCCTCATTATGAGTTTGGCGGTCTTTTTAGTAGAGCACTGAAGTCACACCCACCATATAACCGCCAGTGTTGGCAGTCTTCAGACTACCATATCATGGCTGCTGGCTGCTCTCTGCCACTATTTGGCGGGTAAGCCACCAGCAGCCATACTGGCGGTCGGTGGTCTAGTGGAGCTTGCTCCGTCACCACCGCCACATCACTACAACACTGCCCCCATATTACAACATTGTATACGGAGTGGCGGTGTTGTGTTGGTGTGGTGCTGGCAGCAGAGCAAGTGCCATGGACCCAGTTCCCTCCCGGATGACCACCGCGACCACCAGGTAAGGTGATCGACCAACAGGGGAGGCAAGGTGTTGAGTGTTGTGTGCGTGAATGGGTGTGTGTGTGTGAATGGAGGGTGGTGGGGGGTGTTGTGTGTGTTTATGTGTGTGCAAGTGTCTGTGTGCTTGTATGAATGCGTATATGCAGGGGTGGGGGAGTATGTGTGCATGTATGCGGAGGTGGGGGGAGTGTCGTGGCCATGTGTGCATGTGTGTGTGAATGAGTAAGCGTGGATGTGTGCATGTTTGTCTGTAAAATGTATATATAAAGGTTGCACTTATCTTATCTTTTTCTGTGTGGAGCACTTTGCCCCAACTCCAGAGTCTCTGCAATCTTAAGGTTACGTTTTAGTAGTAAATGTGAAAGAGACAGAAAAAAGTTGCCAGAAAATAGACAATATGCATGAATAAAGAGATTAGCATAGGGTTGAGAAAGAGGGGTTTAGGGATGGTTAGGGAAGGTTTTAGGGAGGGACATGCATCCACGAGTAAGCCCATTGCTAACCATAAACTGCACTTCTAAAGTTGGTACAAACAAAAATGGGCCCAAAACAGTAGTAAATTTGCCCAACTCAGGGGCATATTTATACTCCGTTTGCGCCGGAATTGCGTTGTTTTTTTTGACGCAATTCCGACGCAAAACTAACTCCATATTTATACTTTGGCGTTAGACGCGTCTAGCGCCAAAGTCCATGGAGTTAGCATCATTTTTTAGCGTGGACACCTACTTTGCGTTAATGAGATGCAAGGTAGACGTTCACGTCTAAAAAATCGACTCCGAGGCATGTGCGTCGGATTTATACTCCCGGGCAAAAATCACGCCCCGGGAGTGGGCGGGTCAAAAAAAATGACATACGGCCGTTAAGGGACCTGTGGGCTCTGAAGGAGCCCAGAGGTGCCCTCCCATGCCCCAGGGACCCCCCCTGTTAGACAGAAGTCCCCTGGGCATGGCCATTGGGCAAGGGGGCATGACTCCTGTCTTTGCTAAGACAGGAGTCATTTCTATGGGGGTTGGGAGTGAAAAAAAAATGGCGCAAATCGGGTTGAGGTGCAAAAATTGCCTCAACCTGACTTGCCCCATTTCTTGACGCCCAAGCTCCATTTTCCCCTACGCCGGCGCTGCCTGGTGTACGTCGTTTTTTTTAACGCACACCAGACGGCGCCGGCGGCTAACGCCGGCTAACGTCATTCAATAAATACGGCGCCCGCATGGCGCTTCAGAATGGCGTTAGCCGGTGCTCATTTTTTTGACGCAAAACTGCATTAGCGCAGTTTTGCGTCAAAAAGTATAAATATGGGCCTCAGTGCCTAATTAAGTGCAGCACCACATATGGCCAACCAAAGGTACTGCAAAGCCCTCCCATAGGAAATAATTGAGATAATGACATATGAATAAATAAATATAATTTAATGTTAGAAAACATGTACAAATAAAACATATTTATTGTTTTAATGCAAAATATTTTAAAACCCTTTTTTAAAGTTCACCATGATTGCAACATTATATTTTATTAACTTAGAATTTAATTACTTTTAATCTATTTTATTAATTATTAATGTGAAATAAAAAAACAGTTCAGGCGAAGTCAGGTCTGTGATCGATTTGAAATGATTGAATCAGTTCATGCCCAATGTGAAGTTTAAAATAACGGCGCTGCAGAACATTCTTCTTTTTATCAACCAGGGGGACTTTTCTGGCATCCTTGGACTCACAGGATGTGTACCTGCATATTTCTGTCCGTCCGTTGTCACAGATGTTTCTATGGTTCTGTGTAAAGGGATAACATTATTAGTTCAAGGTATTACCCTTTGGTTTGAGTCTCCCCCTAGGGTTTTTATTAAAGTACTTGCCACTCTCATTGGTGTCATGCATATGAGGGGGATGAAAGTGTTTCCATACCTTGATGATATGCTGATTTCTGCTTCTTAAGAAAAATATATTTTAATTTAATCTAAGTTACCTAAATTACTTATAGTATTATTTAAAATTATGTTAATAGTGCTCTAGGATTTTGCATTTTTTTCTACTTTTTCAGAGTTAAATAAATATGTTTACTATTTCCTATACTTCGCCACAGGAAGATGTTAAGATCTTACACTTGTAAATTTGACTGTGCCCCTTCATTCTGGATGTAGAAATGTGTAAGTCTACGCTTGTTAATAACTTTACACTCTGATTCTGTGAAGAGCAGCAAGAATTACAGTCACTCAAAAGTGTAAGAGTAAAGTTACATGTGTAACTTACTCACAAGTGTAACCTACTTTGGTGATTATCCCAGCCAGTGTGTTAACCTAATCTTCAGGAATAAGCCAAAAATGTGGAATTTTGCTTTGTCAAGGACAGCTTGAACAATGTAAATGGATATCGAGCCTGCATTGCATACCTTCAGCCACTTCCCATCTCCTGTTGTGGTTAGAATTGCAGATTGTAAGATTTCACTGGAGTCAATAGAGGGGTGTTCCAGAGGATGCACAGTGGTAGCCTGCTACCAGGCTTAGAGGAGTAGCAGTATTGACAGTTCTCCTGAGTGCTGCACTCCTCACCTGTCTGCATGCAACACGCCAGGTCGGCGTTCTACCAAAAGTGGTTTGCATAAAGAGAGCACTTGCCAATAACCAAAGCCATGAAGCACAAGTTAAATCCTCCACAACACATAGGACTCGGAGGCCGCCATAGGGGCCTCACCCCAACACCGGTCATACACCAACCGACAAGACAGTTTTGTTTGTTGGAAGAAGTATTTATTTTCAAATATACTTTTATAAACATTCATAAACACAATTTATGGAAGTCATCATATGCACTTTACTCAACTAAAAACATTTCACTGCAATCTTTAATATATATAAACTGTTATAGACGCTACTTTGTAACCATAGATTTTTGACAGGATCCCTTCCTGTCCTGAACCTCCTTTGGACCACACAGGGACTGATCGTCACCTGTATCCTTAGGGGGGGCGGTATCCCTGCTTCCTCTGTTCCTTGACCCCTTGTTCAGGGTTCCGCCCCCTCTCCAAACACCACTCAACCAAGGGGTGTACCAGGGCGGCCCAGGGCATGAGCCCCGTGACCACCCCAGTGATCTGGGCTCCCTACCCCCAAACAGGTGTGTCCATCCGCAGGTTGGTCCAGGACTTCAGGATCCTATCTCTGTTGTTATACCGGGGCCCCACCCTTGGGGTCCCCTCTGTTGCTTCCGGTTACTTTATTCTCTCTTTCTGCGCCCTTCCTCCAAGCCTAATAATAAGGAGAGGGTGGGTGGGAATCGCCGATGGGTCTGCCTGTCCCTGGGCCGCCGCGCACGAAGTAAGAAGGCCAAGCCTTCTGGGGGGGGCGCTTTTATGCCCCCCCACCAGTGCGCGGCGGCCCAAACCGGTCCAGCGCTGCCCCGACCACCGACGCTCTCTCAGCGTCGAACTTCCGCCCGCGCGTCTCGCGAGACGCGCGAGCGTAAGCCCATGGCCAGCCTGCGCACAACTAGTGCGAGGCTCGGCCCCAGCGCCCCCGATCCCTAAGGGGCCGCGCTCCCCCCATGTTGGGGGGGCGCTCTTCCATAGGACTCGGAGGCCACCATAGGGGCCTCACCCCAACACCGGTCATACACCAACCGACAAGACAGTTTTGTTTGTTGGAAGAAGTATTTATTTTCAAATATACTTTTATAAACATTCATAAACACAATTTATGGAAGTCATCATATGCACTTTACTCAACTAAAAACATTTCACTGCAATCTTTAATATATATAAACTGTTATAGACGCTACTTTGTAACCATAGATTTTTGACAGGATCCCTTCCTGTCCTGAACCTCCTTTGGACCACACAGGGACTGATCGTCACCTGTATCCTTAGGGGGGGCGGTATCCCTGCTTCCTCTGTTCCTTGACCCCTTGTTCAGGGTTCCGCCCCCTCTCCAAACACCACTCAACCAAGGGGTGTACCAGGGCGGCCCAGGGCATGAGCCCCGTGACCACCCCAGTGATCTGGGCTCCCTACCCCCAAACAGGTGTGTCCATCCGCAGGTTGGTCCAGGACTTCAGGATCCTATCTCTGTTGTTATACCGGGGCCCCACCCTTGGGGTCCCCTCTGTTGCTTCCGGTTACTTTATTCTCTCTTTCTGCGCCACGAGGGCGACCAGGGCCCCAGGGTCCTACGCCCTCCCCACCAGAAAACAAACACTTAGCAAAAAACCACATGTCTGCCATGAATTGGTCAGTACCTGCATCAGATAAATGAACCAAATCCCTATGAAACATTTCAGGTCCTTTCAATTGTCTATGTGGGATGTTCCACAAACGGCCTGGACCAGGGCAAAGCTTTGACATCTCCGCGTTAAGCCGCCTAACTGACACATTGATTGTTCTTGGTTTGATTCCTGGGCCCCATCTTTTCCGTGGCACCATGTGAGACCAGGCGATGGCTGCATTAGGAAATTGTTTAGCAAGCTTTGTTATTTCTAGGAATATTGCCTCTCTGAGGGCTTTTCGCCCCAGATGTACCAGGTCATTGCCCCCAAGGTGAATGATGATGAGGTCCGGGGATTGGAGCCCTGCACATCCGCGAGCCAAATCAACCAGCTGCTGTAGCTGTTTAATTCCTTTGCCGCCAACCCCGCACCACCTGAAGGCCACGTCTAAGTTTGTCGCCGGATTCGGTTTACGGAGCTGCTGCAACCGGTACGCCGCCCGACGAACGAATGAATGCCCCAGTACCCAAACCACACGCGGAGCCATCTACTGCAATAAAGAGAAAATTGTGTGAGGAATGATACAGCATGTTAAGATACACAAACACTCCAAATTAGACCAGTTCTGGCCTAACGTAACGCTTATAACAGTTAGATGACCATCTGCCAATGGCCTTGACTTCAGAGATGGGCAAGCCTGCCCCCGCAGCTAACGTAGCCGCGCCAATCCTGAACGAGTGAGGAGAGTAACCTAAAGGCTCTATGCCTGCTGCCTTTAATGATATTTTCATTACCTCTGTAAATTGGTAGCGCGACAAACAGTCCCCATTTGCGTGTATGAACAGCGCCGTTGATTTTTCTAAAGGGCGCACCTTTAGGTAAGCGTCCAGGTTGGCAACCGGACAGATAAGAGACCCCTGCGCTGCCCGAAGAGCAATCCTCGCCCCTTTTCCTAATTGATCAGTCTTTGATTTGCGCAGTAGTATGGTGGCGGAGTTATTATTGATTATTACATCTGGCCATTGGAGACCCCCTGCATGGTCGGTCTTGGAAGTACCTAACATTTCCCCAATACGGAAGGCCCCATAGAAGGCCACTGAAAAAGCTGATGTGAATAAGGCAGTCTCAAAAGGGGAGGAAGAAACTACAGCAACTGCAGCCAGCAATTTCTCTAATACCTGGGGGGTTATAGGTCGCCTGGAGTCTACTTTGGGGCCCTCCGCTCTTGACCACCCCACCAGAGCCTGCTTAATAATAAAGGCATTGAGTTTCGCATCTTGCCCTCCTAGTTTGGCGAAAAAACGGATGGCTGCCAAGTTGGCCTTGGCGCACGAGACCGGCTTTCCCTTGTTTTTTAAATGTTGCAAAAAGGCACAGATTGCTTCGGATGAAAACCAATCTGAGGAGTTCACTGATTTCAAAAACAGTCTATAATTCAAGAAGGCCCTTTCATATGCCCCCTTTGTTCGTGTCGCCAAAGAAGCCCCTACTAGGGCTGACAGCGCGGGACACCAATCTTCCACAGTGATGTTGGAAACTCTGTCATCCTCTCCGACGCCTGTGGGTGGAACCTCTGAAAATCCTGCATCAATGATCGAGACAAGGCATCAGCTGCATTGTTATTTACCCCAGGAACATGTTTAGCCCGGAAGGTGATGTTGAGTTTCAAACATTGCAGCACCAGATACTTAAGTAGTCTCAGCACCCATCTGCAGCTAGCTTTTTGTCTATTGATTGACTCCACGACTGCCATGTTATCTGACCAAAATACTACTGTCTTGTTTCTCAAAGTGTCCTCCCAAACAGAAACCGCTACAATGATGGGAAATAATTCCAAGAATGCAATATTTTTGGTGAGCCCCAACTCTACCCAACCAGTTGGCCAATCCGCCCGGCACCATGCAGGACCAAGTATAGCCCCAAAGCCCACACTGCCTGCCGCGTCTGTAAATAGGCCAAGAGAAGGGCTGTCGGCAGGGGGAAGAGGCCAGATCACCGCCCCGTTAAAGTCTTGAAGGAATGCTTCCCACACTCTCAAATCATCCCTTACTTCCGCAGACAGTCTGGTGTGATGGTGTTTCTCGGTCAACCCTGCCATAGACCTAGCTATGGATCTGGAAAAGGGGCGGGCCATGGGAATGATCCTCAGGGCGAAATTTAATTGACCCACCAGGACTTGCAATTGGTGCAGGGTGACCTTGGAATGGGATAAGACAGTTCTGATGGACCCCTTAAAAACTTGAAGCTTGTCCAGAGGAAGGCGACACTCCCCCGCTACGGTGTCAATTTCTATGCCCAGGAAAGTGATGCAAGTGGAGGGGCCTTCTGTTTTTTCTTGGGCTATTGGGACCCCGAATTCCCTGAACATGGTTGTCAGAGACTGCAGGGCCCAAAGGCATTTGTTTGACTCAGGAGGGCCCAACACTAGGAAATCATCCAAATAATGTATAACATTTGCATGACTTGTACGCCTGGTGAAAATCCATTGCAAAGCAGAACTGAACTGTTCGAAATAACTGCAGGACACACTGCATCCCATGGGCATACATTTGTCATAAAAATACTCCCCATCAAATTGGAATCCCAAAAAATGGTAATCTGCAGGGTGAACTGGCAAAAGCCGGAAAGCTGCCTCGATATCTGTTTTTGCTAGGAGCGCACCCCGCCCCAGAGCCCTCAGCAACACTAGTGCCTGGTCTACGGTAGCGTAACGCACTGAACATAAAGTCGGGTCTATTGCCTCATTCACTGAGGCGCCGCGTGGGGCTGATAGATTATGGATCAGTCTGAACTGTCCCGGCTCTTTTTTGGGTACTACTCCTAATGGGGAACAGACAAAATTAGCTGTGGGTGGTGAAGTGAAGGGGCCAGCCAGTCTCCCTAGAGCGCATTCTTTTGCAATTTTTCTAGCCACCACGCCGGGGTTTTTTATGGCAGACATAAGATTTCTGCAGTGACCTAAGGGGGGGACCTGGGATGCTGGAATTCTAAAACCCTGTGAAAAACCTTTAATCAGTAGTTCAGCTGAAGCCTTGACTGGGTAAACCTTCAGCCAAGGCAACAAAAACTCTAAGTGAATGGGAGAAGGCAAGGAAGAACTAGGGGCCAGATGTAGCAAAATAACATTTTGCGACTTGCAAATAGCGAGTCATTGCGACTCGCTGTTTGCAAGTCGCAAAATGTTATGCAGAACGGTGTCTCAGACACCGTCTGCAAGTCGGTATGGGGTCGCAATGACCCACCTCATGAATATTCATGAGGTGGGTCGCAAATTGCGGCCCCATACCGACTATGGGCACTCGCAAACATGGAGGCCTGCTGTAGTCAGCAGACCTCCGTGTTCGTGACTGCTTTAAATAAAGCAGTTTTTTTTTATTTTAAGTGTAGCCCGTTTTCCTTAAAGGAAAACGAGCTGCACTTAAAAAGAAAACCGAAACCTTTAGTTTCGGTATTTTTTCAGGGCAGGGAGTGGTCCCTTGGACCACTCCCTGCCCTGAAAAAATGTTTTTGGGTCCAGTCACAAACTGGAAGGGGTCCCATGGGGACCCCTTCCAATTTGCGAGTGGGTTACCATCCACTTGAAGTGGATGGTAACTGCAACACCATTTGCGACCGCATATGCGGTCGCAAATGGTATTGCATACCACTAGGAATCGCAAATAGGAAGGGAACACCCCTTCCTATTTGCGATTCTGAAATGCATTTTGCGAGTCGGTCTGACTCGCAGAATGCATTTCTGCATAGGAAAATGTGATTTGCAACTCGCAAACGGCAGTTTTTGCCGTTTGCGAGTTGCAATTCCTTTCCTACATCTGGCCCCAAGTACTGGATTTACTCCCTTCCTTAGCTCTGTCCTTTGCTTTTTTAAGGCATTTAAATTCGGGGTGAGAGGGGTGCCCACAAAATGCACAGGAGTGCCTGAATTTGCACGTCCCAGGGGGGCGTGAACATACTTTCTTGTTAAACGCCCAGCAGGACCCTTTTTTGTCGCTTGTATACTGTGCTCGAAAGGGCTGCTTGTTGGGTAATTTGTTGTTCACGCACTCCAGCCAAACATTTACTTCAGTCTGGTCCCAACCAATTGCTGGGTCCTCTAACTTTGCCCACCTGAAATCACGGTCATACTCCAGCCAAGCGTTCCCACCGTACATATGGTGAGCTTTTAAAATTTTGTTTGCATAAAATATCATTGACAGACCAATGTCAGGTTTCTTTTCCAGCATGACTGACATAAACACATTAAAACCGAATAACCAATTTGTAATATTCTCTTCTATCTTTGGTTTTTTATCTGTATATGATGAAGCTTTAGTATCTTTATCCTTTGATTCTACTTCCCTTCTCTTAGCCCTTACCAGGCTAAAAATGTCCACAAAATCCCCTTTCCAAATTTTTTCCTTGATTTCAGAAGCCACATGTGCAGCTAACTTCCCCGGCCTAGATAGCAATGTGTCTGCACCCGTGACTTCAGCTGGTGTTACTATGGTGTTACCACCCTGTTCTATGACCTTACCATGTTCTTTTCCACCTGGAGGAGTCTGTGACAGCGGGCCCGGTGCCTGGCTGACACTGGGGCCTGAGGTCGCCACCTGCAATGAAGGAACATTACGCGCTGCTACCAATGCCTCCACCTGGCGCTTAAGTTCAAGTACCGAGTTCTGCAATGGGTCTCTAGCCCATGGGGTCGTGGGGAGTGGTGTTGGCACTGGCACAGTGAGGTTGGCCAACATCTGTGATACTGACGCCAATGTTTGGGTTGTCAGGTCCTGGGATGCCCCTGGATGGGCCCTAGCCGCCTGCCCCTGTTCTGTGACTGCGCTAGCTCCTGGTGCCACTCCCTGCGCAATGGGTAATGCTTGTGTGGGTACATCACTGGCTGGTGCTGCTAATGCTGCTACAGAACGCCGTATATCCGCCAGCATAGCTTCCACACCTCCCGCCACACCCGTGCTAGATGACCTTACCCCTGCGTGATGCCCAGCAATTTCTTCAGAAGGCGCAGCCGCTGCAATACTGGGGGTCACCACTGTGACTAACTCAATCACAGGGGGTGGGGGAGGGGTCAGAACTGCCTGAGGCGTAGGCTGTAGAACTACCGTCTCCCCAGTCTGTTTTTTATTCCTACGCTTAACTGGGGGAAAAGCTGCGGGTGGTGCTACGTTCGCGCGGCGCGGGCGGGAAGCCCTTACCTCACCGTCATCTCCATCTGAAGGAGCAGCCTCACCTTCTGAATCCCCGCCCCCTAACTTAGCTAAGACCAATTTTAATAGCTGGGCAAGATCAGGATCTGTGCCCTTCCTCTTACCTCCTCTCACCCTATTAGCTGCCATAATGCCAATATTAGGTAAACAAGTTGTAAGCAGTGGTAAGGCAACTATCTAAGTTATTAACCTAAAAGGAATAATCTGTTAGCCCAATGCCAACAACGCTTTTGCACAGTACAGTGGATATCAGTCCTAGGACACTGTCACGCAATGCGCAATGAAACACAATCAAATTAATGACAAAATTATATCACAATTAAATAAGCACCTTCAACAATTGACTATATGACCCCCTTTCGCTTTACCACACTGCTGAAGTGCAATGGGAGGAGAACAAATATCTGTTGGCACAAACACTTTTTTGCCCCAGCGCCACAGCCCTCTCCCACGTGCCACACAAAATGTTTCAACCATTAAAAGTAGGGAGAAACCCTTTAACTCACTGACCTGGGGTGGACACAAAATTTAAAATTATAGGGAGAAACCCTTTAACTAACTAACCTGGGGTGAAACCCCTAGCAGGTGAGAGCGCGCACAGAACAACCTCCTAACAACGGAGTTAGCCTCCGTGCGCTCACTCACCTCGCTTTCCTTTTATTGCCCACACGAGACTGACGAGGTCGCTCCCCTGCGCCTGTAATTACGCGTCCGATTTGCTGCACCCGAAGAACTCCGGTAATCCTGCTCCCCTTCTTGCAGGTCCGTCCTCAGGCGCCTCCCGGCGTGTGCTGGATTCGAACTCGGAACAAGGATAGCCTGCTGCCTCCCAGACACTCGCCCTCGCCGCCGTGCTGCAACTCTTCGATGGAAAAGCTTGTAATTTTAACACGGAGGAAGGTAGATGCAGGCTACTGGTCTTCAGAGCACTTTTGATTTTGATCGCCGATGGGTCTGCCTGTCCCAAACCGGTCCAGCGCTGCCCCGACCACCGACGCTCTCTCAGCGTCGAACTTCCGCCCGCGCGTCTCGCGAGACGCGCGAGCGTAAGCCCATGGCCAGCCTGCGCACAACTAGTGCGAGGCTCGGCCCCAGTGCCCCCGATCCCTAAGGGGCCGCGCTCCCCCCATGTTGGGGGGGCGCTCTTCCATAGTGCACTTTACCCTGTATATCAATCTTAGATGGCTGTCTCTGCTTTGCTTCTCAATTAAAAGATCCACGCTTCCTGTGTGATTTCCAGATGCTGTTTTCTGCACTTCTTGTTTCCCTTATAAAGGGCTCTGTGATACATTTTATCATGTTTCATAAAGCAGGTAAATGATTTTGGTTCTTTCACCACCTTAATGCTCATATCTTTCTCTGCTAATTTTTGTGGCCATTACAGTGCTTTTCAATGTTCTTGTTTCCCCTGACTCTTCTCTGATCTCTTTTTTCATTGCCCTTGTGCTGTTCTTTGCTACTGTCTAGAGGTGGGATCCTGCCTCAAGCTTATAGCATTCATTGATATTTTTCGGTATCCACTTATTTTACCCTGGAGGTTTTCTCTGCTGAGTTCAACTCTTGTCTTCCATTGTTGTGTTTTTTTCTTAATCAACATCAGTTTCTTACACCCTTTTTAGTTGTGCAAGGGCTGCAATGGCCGCAGAAGGAGACAACGTTTCTTGTGAAAGTAAAATGAAGCAATCCTTGCACCCAGTGCTTGACAAAGGATCATGCTACTATTTGCATGTTCATCCCTCTTATGTATAAAATGATTTAATTTGCTTGAAAATCCTGTTGGCATTAGAGGAAGTGGATTTTCCTTGATATAACACTACATACTGCTCAGGTGGGGCCTTATGGTAGGTAATGATCTGACCTTTAGGTTTGGACGAGATATAGGTCAATATAACCCCAATATGTGGTGACTACCACAATGGTGTATCCTCTGTTCTTCATATATTCTTTTTTAATTCATGTTATGTACATTGTTTACTTATTACCGTACTACCTGCTCATGCACTATGTTATTATAATTATTGCTGAACTTACCTGCTTCTGCACTTTGTTGTTATGATTAGGATTGAGGTTCT
This sequence comes from Pleurodeles waltl, assembly GCF_031143425.1. NCBI lineage: Eukaryota > Metazoa > Chordata > Amphibia > Caudata > Salamandridae > Pleurodeles > Pleurodeles waltl. The sequence goes on along the minus strand of NC_090445.1, from coordinate 992,097,920 downwards.
GTTCTGGATCGATGATTGGGAGTTGCTGAGCTCATGTTATCGAGCATGGACGTGGTCCACTGGGTTGCTGCTTATGCACTTCCAATATTCATACTTCAGACACTGAGGAGGTTGTTTGAAACCATGTATACTTAATTACCACATAAAATTAGTGAGAATGAGTGTTGAACTCAGCCATCTTCTTCTGACCCATGGCAGATTACAGAAACTCAAAACGCAAGCTAGAGCCAAAATATTGTGCATTAGTCCCAACATGCACTCTAAAGGCCAGAACGGCTCAATCCATGCATCAAATATAGTCTTAATGCAACAGTCTTTAAACAAAAGATTTAATTCCTTTGATATTCTATTGTTGTTGTAGAATGTGAAGCCCATGCAAAAATCAATCATCATCTAATGAAAGCAATTTTGCTGGCTTTTTTTTTAACCAAGTTCAATAAATCCCAATGCATTTCGGGTAAGCACCATTCATCAGAGGAACTGTGAAAGAATTCAACACACATGCAAATCAGGGTAATGATATTGCTGAACTGTATCAACTAAAAATTAATCAACATGCTGTTTTTGAACAAGTGAAATAGGGGAATACACCCGATGTTTCATCCACAAAAACTGCCTCCGTGGTATCAAGAAACCGTGTCTCTTCTAAAGAGGATATAACACAACAGAAAAGAAAGATGTCCTGAATAGGGAATATTGTATAACCCACCAATTAACTGTACCAGAATTGGTTGATGCGCAGGGGGTGAAAACTACATAAAAAACAAGAAAAAGAGCCCCATAGTGAACAGTCATACAAATCGTATCTTAAGGCTCTGTTGAGAATCAAAATGCTTTTGGGACAAAATAGGGTGCCTGAGTCACAGAAACCTTATCAGCAACGTGTTATGCGGTGCTTGTGACAGAACCCTAAATCCATAATGCGTTACTAAGTCATGCGCTGAACTAAACATGCAATACATCCAAACTCACAAAATTCCTAACAGCTGAAGATCAACAGGTAAACTGCGGTTGTCTCCAAAACTAACAATGAAGCACCCTGTGAAACAAACTTTGTTAGACGCTCAGCTAAAATACCATAGTGACCACTACCCCAATGCTAACTGCGGTATTACATACACTCGAGATCTTAACCGAAGATACTTCTTCAAACGCCAGTAGAATAACCACATCGGTATCGGGGTGCACAAGTGAGGTGTGGTTATTCTACTGGCGACTAAAGTGGGCTAATAAATAGAGGAATTACAAGAGACCTCCTCTAACACCTTATACCTTCAAAGGACGTGTGCGTCTCAGTGACCTGACGTAATTTCGAAGATCACTACTGTAAACAAATAACACCATGTAACACGAAAGGCCCAAGTGTAAGTCATTGTGATTATAAAAGAAACAAGCATTTGCAATGCAATAGGGTCTCGCATTTCCCCGAGTTACAGCTATTAGCAGTTGTAAACTCCCAACTGGACTTTTATTGCCACATTAAATGGAAAAAACAGCACAATCACGCTGCTACAGTTCACTCTTATGGACAGTTGAAGATGGCATGCAGGTAGAAAAAAAAATGCAAAAAACGAGCGTGATCGCGCTGCTACAGTTCACTCGTAGTGAAACCTATCTGCAAAAGTGCAATTGTCTACGCCGGGAGAAGTGCAATAAACTATGTAACAGGGTTGAAGTCATGCAAAGCGCTGGACCAAGCGAGATCATGCGGCAAAAAAAAGATAAAAAGTAGTCCACAAACTGGACGGAAAAAAACAAGCCTCGTATGTTTTCAGTACTTAGTCGCTGCCCTCAAGGAGGGCTAACCACCTGAAAAGGCATAACGTATGCATGCCTTCCACAAATGAAAGCAAGTAGATTTTGAAAGGCAAGACCATGAACCAATGAAAGACACTGACGTGACATGGACGGGGCTTCAAGCTCTTTTCTATCTACTAAAGCGTCTCGCAAGCGATACGCACGTGCAAGCGCATGCAACGCAGGCTCGACCCTAAAAAGAAATTGTGATTATAAAATAAAATGCCCATCAACATGAAATGACCAGTGTTAAAAGACTGTGCCTGCGTACACGTGTGTTACGGCTACAAAATACTGATGAATGGAAAGATGCCTTACTCTCCCTCTATACATCTCAACATCAGAGGACTGGTACCTAAATGTATCAATGACACAGTGATCACAAAGGTAAACAGACGGCACCAAGTGAAATTACATGCCACTAGAAGTGCAACCCACGTGTAAATCATGGAGCTCATGAAAAAAAAGAAAATGAAAAATAAATAAAAAAATTAAATGTCCATCAACGCTGAATTATCAAAATTGCCTATTTTCAAAAACAGTGAAATGTTGAGTGTATTTTTAATGTAAACTCATCCAGTACATAACAACAAACAAAATGATGTTCCATGGGTTAAATAAATGGAAAAAGCAAAACATGTCAAAAAACGTTAATGAACTCCCTACTACGGATGGCAGTGCGAAACACAGTATCACAAGTTTATTGAATCTACCAAGAACTTAAAAGCAGTACAATGGTGAGAGTAAAACTAATGTACACCCATTCAAAGTATAACAGTGTCCAAGCTAAACTCAGTGAGTTAAGTATTTAAGCAATGAAAAAATAAGCAATGAAAAAACAGGAAATATGCAATCATATCTGAAAATATCAATAACAATGAAAGCATGAACATGGAGACCATGTATATTTAAACACCCAATAGTCAGACATACAGTATATATACAGTAAGCTGCCTATAACATTGATTATCTGCATGAACCAAAACCCAACAACATGGTAAACATAAAGCATCACCCACATGCTTAAAAATTAACATGAATATGATAAATGCTACTTAGGTTTGAGCAAGGTTCTTAACCTAAACCCCCTACAAGAAGCACGCCATCTCAAATTGGTCATCAAGACCGTGTGGAAGCAGACTATCCAAATATTTAATCTAGAAGGAGTCTAGTTGAGCTAATCTTTTTTGATTGTGCACATCTGGATTAAGTTGTACCACCTCTAGTATTGTAAATCTCAATTTTGCCTCTCCTTCTTGATAAGGATAAACTTTCTTCGATGTTTTTAAATATGGTGAAAGAAAACAAAGGTTTATCACGAAAAGACCTTTGAATTCGGGTTCTAATTGCCCTTGTTGAAAACTTTGAAATACACACCTCTCTGGTAAAACTATTAGGTGATTTCTGTTGAAAAAGGATGGTTGGATCTGTAGTGAGTGTTCTGTCTACGACATTTTGTATGACCTGAGTGTGATAACCTTGTTGTATAAGACTCCAATGAAGTCCTAAACATGTCGGCTTCTGACATAATCTTGCGAATATGGAAGAATTGTGAATATGAAGGAGGGTGAAAACTGCTGAATAGTAAGGCATTGTTGCGGTCTGTGGGTTTCCTAAACATTCTGATTTGTAAACCGCTTCCAGATGCCTTTATGTGCACATCTAAAAAGGATATACTGTGCTTGCTGATGGTGTGGGTGAACGAAATTCAAGGATTTTCTTGATTCAAAGGGAGAATCTGATCCTCAAGAAGTGATTTAGACCCATTCCATATCAAAATAATTTCATCAATGTACCTGCAATATGTCACCAAGTGTTCCAGCCAAGTCTGTGATGAAAATACTGCTTTGTTCTCAAAGTGGGCCATGAAGATATTAGCATAACTGGGTGCCCCAGAAAAACCCATGGAAGTGCCGTTTTTTTGGAGGTCGAATACATTTTTCCACTGAAAATACAGACCTGCCATGGCCCAGTGGATTCAGCTGGCCTTTGTGTTTGTCTAGACTGACGGTCCAGACCGACATTTGCATTTCTACCCACAAGTGACATCAAGAGCAGACATTACTAAACTGAGGTGGAGCTCCCAAAGTTGAAAACGGAATTAGTGTCTCGTTTTCTATCAGGTCTGTAGAACACCTATCCGCAGGTCAGGCAGAGAGGCAGATGGACATCAATGCCTGCTGCGACAGTCTTGCACATCCTTTTGTGTGTGTATGATCATTACATAAGCAATGGAGATTGTGTGCAACCATCTAGGATTAGGTGTACATAATGTAAGCAACATGCATTAACATGCCACCATCTTTGAAACCTGCATACTATTATATATGTCATACATAATAGATTCAGCACTTATTAATCTTGACCATTTTAAACAATGTGTATCATTAACCAAACACGTAATACTGTATGTATTGCACACGAAGCACAGACTCATTTGTGTTCATTCTTAGAAAATGAATTTCTTTATTGCAACTCTCCTTTGGTGGAACAGAATAAATGTTCATTTTATTACAATGTAACTAACATGTTTCATACACACAGTCTTCTTCAGGTCTCAAGGCAGTATACTTCAGTTTTGTACAGAAACACTGGGGGCAGAAAATGCACCATAGCATGCCGCTATTCATGCCATGTTCATAGGACTCGGAAGCCGCCAGCAAGCCCTTACCCCCAACACCGGTCATACACCAACCGACAAGACAATTTAGTTTGATGGAAGAAGTATTTATTTTATATATACTTTCATTAAAAATCAAATAAACAATATATGCAAATCATCATTTGCAAATTACTCTATTAAAAACATTTCACTGCAAAATTAATATATACTGTCATAGATACTTTTTTCCTTTGTAACCATAAATCATTTTTGACAGGATCCCTTCCTGTCCTGAACCTCCTTTGGACCACACAGGGACTGGTCGTCACCTGTATCACTGGAGGCGGGGCGGTACCCCTGCTTCCTCTGTTCCTTGCCCCAATGCTCAGGGTTCTGCCCCCTCTCCAAACACTAATCCGCCAAGGGGTGTACCGGGGCAGCCCAGGGCATGAACCCCGTGACCACCCCAGTGATCTGGGCTCCCTACCCCCAATCAGGTGTGTCCATCCGCAGGTTGGTCCAGGACTTCAGGATCCTATCTCTGTTCTTAAACCGGGGCCCCACCCTTGGGGTCCCCTCTGTTGCTTCCGGTTACATTTAGTCTCTCTTCTTCCGCCTAATACTAAGGAGAGGGTGGGTGGGTCAACAAAAAGCCTGTCCATTCAGGCTGCCGCGCCAGGAAGAAGAAGGCCGAGCCTTCTAGGGGGGGCTTTTATGCCCCCCACTGGCTCGCGGCGGCCCAAACCGGTCTGGCACCATCGTAGCCCCAACGTCCTTAATGCGGAGTTACTTCCGCTCCCACGCCTCGTGAGACGTGCGAGCGGAAGCCGCAGGCCAGCCCGTGCACAACTAGTGCGAGGGTCAGGCCCCCGGCGTCCCTGATCCCTAAGGGGCCGCGCTCCCCCCATTTTGGGGGGGGCGCTTTTCCATAGGACTCAGAAGCCGCCAGCAGGCCCTTACCCCCAACACCGGTCATACACCAACCGACAAGACAATTTAGTTCGATGGAAGAAGTATTTATTTTATATATACTTTCATTAAAAATAAAATAAACAGTTTATGCAAATCATCATATGCAAATTACTCTATTAAAAACATTTCACTGCAAAATTAATATATACTGTTATAGATACTTTTTTCCTTTGTAACCATAAATCATTTTTGACAGGATCCCTTCCTGTCCTGAACCTTCTTTTGGACCACACAGGGACTGGTGGTCACCTGTATCCCTGGGCGGGGGGGCGCGGTACCCCTGCTTCCTCTGTTCCTTGACCACATGCTCAGGGTTCCGCCCCCTCTCCAAACACCAATCAGCCAAGGGGTGTACCGGGGCGACCCAGGGCATGAGCCCCGTGACCACCCCAGTGATCTGGGCTCCCTACCCCCAATCAGGTGTGTCCATCCGCAGGTTGGTCCAGGACTTCAGGATCCTATCTCTGTTGTTTACCGGGGCCCCACCCTTGGGGTCCCCTCTGTTGCTTCTGGTTACATTTAGTCTCTCTTCTTCTGGCACGAGGGAGACCAGGGCCCTAAAGGTCCTTCGCCCTCCCCACCAGAAAACAAACACTTGGCGAAGAACCACATATCAGCCATGAATTGGTCAGTACCAGCGTCGGACAAGTGAACCAAGTCCCTATGATTGTCCTTGGCTTTATTCCTGGGCCCCATTTTATCTGCGGCACCATGTAAGACCAGGCGATGGCTGCGTTAGGGAATTGCTTAGCTAGCTTCGTAATTTCTAAAAATATGGCCTCCCTGAGGGCCTTCCGTCCTAAGTGCACCAGGTCGTTGCCTCCAAGGTGAATGATGATGAGGTCCAGGGACTGGAGCCCTGTACATCCACGAGCCAGATTTACCAGCTTCTGAAGCTGTTTAATTCCTTTACCGCCAACCCCGCACCACCTGAAGGCCACGTCTAAGCTTGCCGCTGGATTCGGTTTACGGAGCTGCTGCAACCGGTATGCCGCCCACGAACCAATGAATGCCCCAGTACCCAAACCACACGAGGAGCCATCTACTCAAATAAACAGCAAAATGCCCAAAAAACGCACGTCTGGATCACCGCTCCCCCAAAGACCTGCCGCCTTCCACGAAGGGATGAGTCTCGACGAAGTTTCAATGAAGATAAGCGGAGTCTCCAACAAAAATCCAGTCCGTTTAGGCCGCCCCGCCAGGAAGAAGAAGGCCGAGCCTTCTGGGGGGGTGCTTTTATGCCCCCCCACTGGCTCGCGGCGGCCCAAACCGGTCTGGCACCGTCGTAGCCCCAACGTCCTTAATGCGGCATTACTTCCGCTCCCACGCCCTGCCAACTAGTGCGAGGGTCAGGCCCCCGGCATCCCCGACCCCTAAGGGGCCGTGCTCCCACCATGTTGGGGGGGCGCTTTTCCAAAATGCAACAGGGTTCCCTTAGGTCCTTTACTCAGTACTTGTGTACCTCCTTGACAGTTTAGCTGACTTCTTCTAACATTTGTATTTACTTGACTAGCTCATTTTCTTATTCATTTTCTTATACAATATGTAACATCGCTGGTGCAGGTAAAATTCAATATTCAGTATATTCCTTACAAACACCAGGTACACCAGTCATGAAATGGAGGCATTGGTTCAGAGTTTTCAAAAACTCTCCAATTGCTATGGATGGTAAAAAGTTAAAAAAAGAAAGGAAAATAGCTTTGCAATGTAACTGTTTGGCAACAGAAGTCCAAAATATATTTGACCATTTGCCTGATGTACAATCCAGCAATGAAGACGTTGAGCATTGGGATGATTGCATTGAACTCATTAGGATGCTAGAAAAACATTCTTTGGAGGAATCAAATGTAGTAGTAGTAGAACATAATGCATTTTATTCCAGACAAAATCTAGTGATGAGACGATTCATGAGTATCTTACAGCATTGCATATTTTAGCAAGTTCTTGCAATTTTAAACATAGACATTGATGGAAAGTAACAATATTGCTAAGGGTATTGAAAGAGTGCTTGTTTCTCCATGTATGCTTGCAAGTGAGTATCAGTGTTAAAGAAGTACTTCTGTGAATATCATACCTAAGGAAACTGAATATAGGTATAAACGGAGAGAGCGTAATTTTCAAAATGTAGATGCATGCTGTTGATGCAGACCAATGAATAATTATAGCAATATTAAATATCATCATGCTCTAGGAAGGAAATGTGATACATGCAAGAAATGTGGGCATTTTAGCAGAGTGTGCTGCTTGTCATCATCCGCAGACAGAGTGAGTAATGTGTCAAGTGAAAGTGTATCTTGCATAAAGGGAGCTAATATAATAACTAAACTAAATTATGGTTTAGATTGGGACTATGTCTAAAATACTTCATTGAGTTGATATGGAAGGTGAACCTACTTACTTAGCTGGCACCCACTGGTCATTCTGTAACATCAAGACTGGATCTGTTGACTTACAAGTCACAGCAGACTCAGGTTCTATAGTAACTAGGATTTCTGATTCTACATCTTATACATTTTGGAATGGAAAGGTCTTTAAAAAAATCTGACAAATACTGAAATGTGAGTATTTCCAGGAGTACCTGATTTTTAATGGCAGATGTGTTTTCATCAAAATATAAATGGTCAAGAAAGGAAAAGATATCATGGATTGGATAGATCGTGCATGTCTTTATATAGTGCTTTGAACAAACACTTCAAATCCTGTGTTCTTTGTAAACATTCTGGAGTAATTGAAGAAAGAGTGGGATATCTATGTGGCTCTGAGCATAAGACATTATTTAAAAAAAAAATTATTCACATTACACACAAAGTTGTGGCATAAGGTCCCTAAGGCCTGACTCTATCTTGACTGCATTGACTGATCACTTGAAGATTGAAAGACATAGTGGAAAAAGTGTGGGTGTATCATAGCACTCCTCATTCTTCTACTAGTGTGAGTCTTTTTGTATTATTCCGTAAATCGAGGATAAGGCTTATTTCTACATGGGTGGTAAAACTGTTGTAACTGCAAATGGCAGACAGGAAATTGGTTTGGGTAGACTGAGACTGGTAGGAGTTCACAATAAGGTGAAAATTAGTCATGATTAAACGGCTACATTCGGATTTGTTGGGAAAAAATGCTGGGACTTAAAAGAAAATGCGACAGTAGTACTAGTAAAACTTACTTTAAATATGAGGGCCATTCATTGTTCTGGATGGCAGTTTCGTAGATGCTGATCCGATGTTGTAGCGCATGGATGTACCCTGCTAGGTCGCTACTTAGGGCCAGGTGTAGGTAAGTAACAAATTGCGACTTGCAATTTGCGAGTCATAGCGACTCGCAAATTGCAACTCGCAATACGAGATGCAGAAAGGTGTCTCAGACACCTTCTACGACTCGCTATGGGGTCGCAAAGACCCACCTCATGAATATTTATGAGGTGGGTCGCAGTTTGCGACCCCATAGCGAGTCTAGGCACTCACAGGGATGGTGGCCTTCTGGAGACAGCAGACCACCATGTCCGTGACTGCTTTTTTAATAAAGCAGTTTTTTTTTTCTTTTTGCAGCCCGTTTTCCTTAAAGGAAAACGAGCTGCAAAAAGAAAAAATACCGAAACCATTTAGTTTCGTTTTTTTCAGAGTAGGCAGTGGTCCATAGGACCACTGCCTGCTCGGAAAAAATATTTTTTGGGGCATTCACAAAGGGGAAGGGGTTGCATGGGGACCCCTTCCCTTTTGCGAATGAGTTACCATCCACTTCAAGTGGATAGTAACTGCGAGTTGGTTTGCGACCGCATTCGCGGTCCCAAAGCAACTCTGCATGGCGATGCGGTCGCAAATAGTAAGGGAACACCCCTTCCTATTTGCGAATCGCAGCCACAAATTGTGAGTCGGTACCGACTCGCAATTTGCGGTTGTGCATTGCGTTTGGCCTTTTGCGCTTCGCAAACTGCGTTTTCCCCCTTTTGCGAGGCGCAAAAGGATTCCTACATCTGGCCCTTAGGTACTTACAATATGCATACTTCAAATACCAAGGAAGCTCTTGGAAGTATGGATACTCGAGCACTACACACAACAATAAATGAAAGCTAACTGTGATTCAATATGCTAGTCCACAAAAGGGGGCAAGCACCTCACCTTCAGGAAGAATGAAAGGCGCTCCAACTCATTATGGGCAGCTGAAAGCGCTGAACAAGTGCAGAACTTGCATTTAACAGACATGGTAAAAGCAAAGTGTGACCCAAAAGTGAATCTAGGTATCTCTAACTTCTATCGACTACATATGTAATAATTATTAACAAGCTCAGTTTTAAAAAACGATGCCCATTTCCTTTCAAACAATTCCGAATGTGTTCTGTGCCTTAAGTTTCGTTAGGCCACTGGCTCTGCAGTGTTCATGCATAATACCATTTCTCTTGGGTTATTCGAAGTGTAGCCGCATTGCTAGTTGTCTCTGAAGTCTATTTCTTTAAAGCGAGTAAACATTTTTCGATGTCTTATGTGTGTTGTTTTATTATTCAGGAGACTTTCTGGTCTGCTCAGTTTCACTAGTCGGGAACATGCATGAGCGTTTCTGTCCTCATTCACTTACTTAGTCTTATTTTGCTTTGGCAAAGTCAAAGGACTAGTGTTTGCAGGAGACGGCGTTAGGGGTGTGCGAAGTTCGCGTAATTGTCACGCTTTTGCATAAATATATTACGTTAATGAAAAGCTATTCGAAATTCCTCACTATAATGCAAAAGACAAATTCGTCCTTTTGAGGGTGTAGCTTTATTTCAAAGTTTTTAAGAGCTGTTCTGTTCAACTACAGTCTTCGCCCGTCAATAGCTGTTCAATGGAGACTACTCCGACCGATTGCTCTTCAAGCATTTTGTGTCGCCCGTATTACTGACTCCCTTTAAAAAAAAAAAAAAGATATTTCGGTACTAGAGTGCAGTGCGACACGGTGAAAATTTCTTCAAGAAATTTCGAGTCGAGTAAGACAAATTGTTTAATGCGCAATATTTCACCCGACTCGTGTATGTCATTTCCTCGCTTACATTCGACGCCCGTTTCAGCTCGAGCCAGCCTGCTTCGCTATCGTTTAATATATAGAGCCACCATGATTTATTAGCATTTGAGTTTACAGAGGTCGCAATAAGCCTTTTAACGGACTGACCAAAAGTCTGCTTTAAGCTCCCCAAAGCCTATAACTTTAATGTTTGTTGACAGCGGAATACAAACACTGCCAGCATGTCTTGCCCCTATACAGAGCGACACTTCGAGAACCTACGCATGCGAGTCGCGAACCATTAAATGTGAGGCTTGAGACGTGGTTGGCTGTGGAATGTAGCAGTGCGGCCTGTCATAGACATTTATGTCCCTTATATGGCCTCCGAGCAGAAGAATTGGCACTGTCACTCCCCATCGTCAGGACCACACATCAGTGTCAGAGGCATGGTTTTGATCTTTAAAACACCTCTCTATATACTGGTATTCAGCCCTCTCTCTCTGAAAGCAGGAGACCGACCTGATGCCGCTATTCACAGTTCATTAGCCAAAATGGAGGCACAAATCACGCGGTGACAGATGCGGCTAATGACAGGGGCATGCTGTCTCCATAGGCATGTGTAGACAAATAACCTGGGTCAGTATTTTGATGAGAAGCAAAATAGGCAGGAAGTATAACATTTAATGGCACTGAACCTGTATTTCATTAACGAAGAAATACAGTAAAAGAAAACACAGTTTCCCTGCGGTTCTTGGAGCTGAAAACGATTAATCAACTCAGTGCTATGCCATGATATCAATTAAGTTAATCATATGGTTAAAGGCTTCAGCTCCATTACCCTGAAGAGACTAAGGGCCAGATTTACAAGGAACTGGCACAGCCAGGCGCTGTGCCAAAATTGGCAGCTCCACCCTGCGTCAGTTCTGAAATGCAAGGACGCTCCATATTTACAAAAATATGGTGCACCCCTGTGTTTCCCCTAGCGCTGACACTAAATTTAGCTGCCAACCTGGGCATCCTTGCACCAAAGTGCAAGGGTATCTGGGTTAAAGGGAATGATTGTTTGGGGCAGATTTATGAGAAAGTGACGCATCGATCCGATGCCCAACCTTTCTTGCGTACCCCTACCGCCATCTAACGACACCATGGTTGCGCCGTTTTTATAATACGTCACTCCGTGGCAGTCGTTAGCACAGTAGCATCAAAAAATGTTATGCTATTGTGATGCTTTGCTGCACTAGCATCAAAAATATTGATGTTAGTGCAGCAAAGCAGAGGGAGGCCCATCGGTTACCATGGGTGTGTCATTTTAATGCCTGCCTTGGGAAGGCATTAAAAATGGCAGAAAAAATGGCGCTGAGAAATGTTGTAAATTTCAGTGTGCCATTTTTTTGGACCTCCCTTCGTCGGAACATCCCTCGTTGCATACATTATGCCTTACGCCACGCATAATGTGGCGCAAGAGTTTGCAAAGTGGTGCAATGCAAGCATTGCGCAACTTTGGGAATCTGGTACAGGAAAAAGACCACCTTAGTGCCGTCTTAGCATAAAAAGATTATGCTAGGGTGACGCAAGGTGGCACAAGGGGCTTGTAAATGTGCCCCTTTTTGTGCAGAAGGGTGTCCCTTCCTGCACATAAACAATCACAATAGTGATTGGGCACTTCAATGTGTGCTGGAGAATGCAGCACACATAGAAGTAGCAAATTGTCATTATTGAATGATTGTTTATGTGCAGGAAGGGACACCTTCCTGCACATAAACAATCATTCATGGCGTTTTGCTCTTTCAATATTTGCTGCCGAATGAAGCACAAATGGTAAAAGCAAAAATGAGGAGAAATAATAAAAGTATTTCTCCTCGTTGTACCATGCTAAAGCCACCCCTGGGGTGGCGTTAGTTTTTGGCGCTGCCATAGATTTACGAAAGCAATGGATGCTGTGGTGGAACGCCCACAGCAACACCCAGTACATGCCCCTCTGCCACAGAAAAAAGCGATAGATGGGCCATATTTATAAGGCAGAGTTAAGTCACAAAAAGTGTCTTAGCGCCGCCAGGTAAAAATGGCGCAGTGTACAGTGCCACCGGAATGTTACAAAAAGTGGCGCTCCATTAGAGCTAGGGGCTTGTAAATATGCCCCTAGTTATTATAGAATTGCAAGCAGTGTAGAAGAATCTAGAGGTAAGGCCTAAGTTTATTTTCTCAATCGCCCGGCATGAAAAGAAGAGGACATTTAAAATTGCGCCAAAGCAGAACCACAGTGATTGAGTCAGAGAGAATCAGCAGTCACCACCAGTTTTGTTTTGCTTACTTTTCATGATACATAAATAAGGGTGTGCAAAGTTGCCAAGTTTCCTTCTAGCAAGCTTCTCATAAATTTCTTTATTATTCTTTTTTTAAGAAATTCATATCACACCCAGCCCATGAGTTATTTGGGTACTACAATAAACAGCACACACATTTCATACATAGACCCATAAAAGATGCAGCCACATTAATGTCTAAAAATGGGGTATGTGTCAAATAACTAGACAATTTAGAGAGGGCCATGAGGCCAGTTTGTGGCATATAAAGATCATGGAAGCAAAAGATTAAGGGCCTGATTTAGAGTTTGGTGGATGCGGTTACTCCTTCACAAAAGTGACCGATATCCCGTCTGCTGTATTACTATTCCCCATAACATTCCATGGAAATCGAAATACGATGGACAGGATATCCTATGGGATTTATATTTTGGCATTTATATTTTGGCAGATGGGCTATCTGTCACTGTTGGAATGGGATAACCTGTCCGCCAAAATCTAAATCAGGTCCTAAATAAATATAAATAAGAAATTCAATTTAGAAATAGCCAGAATAGGCGTGTTTTGAGGAGTTTCCTAAAAGACTGATGGAGTGAGCTTTTCTGATTTTCACTTTAAACACTACTACAATTACTACCTGCAGTTGGAGTGGGTTTCTGCATGGGGCTTTTTGTGACATTATGGCTGCAGTACTGTTCCTTTTGCCTTTACTCCTTCCAATCAATAAGTCAAGCCCTTCTTCACACATTTACATCATGTTCCCTAAGCACGTCATAAGGCAATCCCAGTGAACTCAAAATGTGCATACTCTCTCAGTGTACACAATTTTAGACAAGAACTGCATCACACCACTGTGAGCCTTTTTTTATACATCAAACAGCATAACAACAATATTACAATATTGTGATCAAGTAACTAACACCCGTAGCAACAATGTATTTTTTTATTTTGTTTTATTAAAGCTTCCTCAAGGATTAAACGTCCCATGCACCTCATCAGTCAACCACTACCTGACATCTCCTCTACTCATCACTCTTAGAGCCTTTACGTCCTCACCTTCTATCTGAAGATTCTGCAAAGATAAAGCGGAACCACACATCTACAGATCGCAAAGCACCACACATCTCCCCCTTTTTATCCTAAAAAGACATTTAAAAGCAAAGCAACCAATAATCGAATAAAATATACAAGTATAGTACAATAAAATTAAAACACATGTGATTTGTACCAGCAGGTGAACAATAACAGCAAACAAAAAAAACACAAGTTTAGGGGAACACATTAAAATGATAGCAACGTTTCATGAATAGTCTTTCATAAATCTTGGTGAAAATGAGAACAACTCTCAAACATTCTTTCATAAATCTTGGTGAAAATGATAGCAACGTTTCACACAGTCTTTCATAAATCTTGGTGGTAGAACCAACCATTCACCCTTCCTGGGCCCCACACACACATCAATATGCTCATTTCTGGATGCACCCCACCATCAGAGCCATGCTTCATAACTGCAAACCTACTTTAATTCAAAATGTGGTTGTCTTCCAGTTTTACAGCATTCCAAAATAGTATAACCACCTAGAGTGGTGGAGCTGAGAATTTTGAAATCTTGCCAACCCCATGAGGATATTGTACTCTCACCAAATTGCACACCACGGTTTGACATGTAGAATGATTGTTGTCAAAGAGTTATTTTCTTTTCAAAAACCTCCCTGTTGTTTCTCCTTCTACTTATCCACAGTCACAGAAGCACACACTTTCTTGTAATTCATCCATTATGGGCACATCAGGGAATTTCGTTTCCTACCCTTAAATAAGTTGAAAGGCACTCTAGCAGTTACAGAATGAGATGCCAACTGATAAATTTCCACTCTCATTTTTCATTCTCCAGCTTTTGCTCTGCAATCTAGCAATCGGAATACCCCCTTTCAAAACTCTGTTTAATCTCTCTACCATACCGTTGGATTCAGGATGGTAAAGGGAACACCTTCTGTGCTTGATTTCCTGATGGGACAAAAATTATTCCCTTTCCCGAGAGATTAGTTGCCCAACATTATCTGTGTGCATATATTCTAGTAACCCCTCTCTATCAAACACCTCCTTAAGAAAGACCACCACATTGCACGTCGCTATATTTTGAGATATGTTTATTTCTGGCCAAACAGAGAACAAGTCAATTAGAACTATCACATAAAATTGTCCTGTTCTACTAACTCCAGGCCCCACAATATCCAGGACATCTTCTTACATACCCTTTATGGTGCACCATTATCTGAACTCTTGTTTTATTTACCTTGCTACTACACATACACTACTGACAGTCTCTAATAGCTCGCTCTCTACCTGAGTATCAGGCCTAGTCACCAAAGGTGTAACCTGTAGTGTCTTGTGAGTTAGCGATGACAGGACTCTTTTGGTTCCTGAATGACTCCATAGAACTTTCACATAAGTGTTTGAGTGTGGTGAATAGATTTTCTGTTTAGAATGTTGAGTTTGTGCTTGCTCGCAGAGGAATAAAGATGTGTAAGACCAAGCTCCAATGTGGCGTATTCATTTATGAGTACCCAGACTGGGGAGGATGGTACAACTGGCGACGAAGTAGTGGATACGTAACCCGAAGAACTGACAGTGGTCTTTCAGAGAGTTGGCAGTGCTCCAGCAAACTGCTCGTGCGTTCCACATGTGCCTCAGTTGAAGTGAAGATTAATGTTTGGCATATGTGGAATCAAAGCACCACTTCAGCCAGTGCCAAGCTTTCGAAGAAGATGAAGGCCCTACAGAGAAATGTGTCTATTATTGGCCAGAAACCTACTGGAGATGCAGTGAAAGAGGTACCACACCACAACACAACACAGAGCTATAAGATATACAGAACGGTAAAGCTAAAAGCAGTGATCACCAGGTACAGAAGAGTGCTAGAACCAGAGATAATTGAGTGCAAAGAAAAGCTAAAGACAGAAAAAACCAGAAACGTAAAGCTCAATGAGCCTTAACAGGAAGGTGCAAGAGAACACTGTGAGCAGAAGCAGGTAAATGCAGAGAAATATTAGAGGTGATGATAATCAGATGTATGGAGAATATGATCACGCTTACCAGAACCTGCATAAAGAGAAGCATCTGACCTCAGCGCCAGGTGCCGTAACCCAAGTGAAAGCACTGGGATTGTGCCTGCAGAGCAGTCAACCCTTCATGAGGCACACCACTGAAGTTGCCAGGTGGGGCTTAGAATAACTCATAAAGTCTTTGAGAAGTTGGAGGGTTCCAATGGCTGCAAAGAAAGAGGCCACAAGACTTCAAATCGTCAGTGACGCTCCTGATGCCAGCACGTTGCAGGGTCCTAGAGATGGTGTGATTGAAGCAGGTCCAAGTGGAAAGCAGACGGTGCTGGAGAGGATACTACTTTCAACGTCAGCAAGTTTTACAATTGGTTATAGTGCTGCTTCCTTCTTAAAACCACCACTTCTATTCAATACCACTTTTAGAAATGGGGTCTTTGGTTAGCTGTCAGGTTACCCCCTGTCCAAGCAAGGACCCTCACTCTAGTCAGAAAACACAATCCCAATTATCCTGTGCCCACCCTCTGGTAGCTTGGCACTGAGCAGTCAGGCTTAACTTAGAAGGCAATGTGTAAAGTATTTGAGCAAGAAATCATGCAATAACACAGTTTAGCACCACAAAAATTGAACACACAGGGCCTGATTCTAATGTTGGCGGGCGGCGGGAGCCGCCCGCCAAGCTACCGCCGCTGAATGACCGCACCGCGGTCAAAAGACCGCGGCGGCCATTTAGACATTTCCTCTGGGCCGGCGGGCGCTCTCCAAAAGAGCGCCCGCCGGCCCAGAGGAAATGCCCCTGCAACGAGGACGCCGGCTCAGAATTGAGCCGGCGGAGTTGCAGGGGTGCGACGGGTGCAGTTTGCACCCGTCGCGTATTTCAGTGTCTGCTTAGCAGACACTGAAATACTTTGCGGGGCCCTCTTACAGGGGCCCCTGCCGTGCCCTGCCATTGGCATGGGCACGGCAGGGGCCCCCAGGGGCCCCGCAGCACCCCCTACCGCCATCCTGTTCCTGGCGGGCGAACCGCCAGGAACAGGATGGCGGTAGGGGGTGTCAGAATCCCCCATGGCGGCGCAGCAAGCTGCGCCGCCATGGGGGATTCAAAGGGCAGCAGTAAACCGGCGGGAGACCGCCGGTTTGCCTCTTCTGACCGCGGCGCTGCAGAATGCCCTGGGGCAAGTATACATTGAAATATCACTGTAAAAATTATATGAAGTATCTTTAGTTTTTAAAAAGCAACAAGTGTCTCTTGCATTCACAAACTACCTGGTTAGCGTTCAAATTCCCCGCAAGGGACCGTAGAAGAGGAGATGCATTAAGAACGGGGAGGTGTGTGTCGATTTTCTGGCGCACACAGACGATGCGTCATTTAGTTTCCACGCAGGGCAGGCTTTGCATCGATTTCCGGCACGTAGACTGGGATCCTCTTCAGGTTGCGGGGTTTTCGGACGCACTGGGGACGATGCATTGAAATCCTGTGTGTGCAAGACAAAATCACAGGGGTTGCGTTGATCCGGTAGGTGATGCATGGAAATTTCTACTGCACGGCAGGCGCTGCATCGATTCCTCTCAGGAAGTCGGGCTGCATCGTTCCGGCTCGGCTTTCCGTCGATCCAGTGGACCGTGCGTCGAAGTTCTGGTCGCAATGCTTGCGCTGCATTGATCTTCTCTTGGGAAGTCGAGCTGCATTGATCCGGTTTGGCGTGCAGTGATTTTCTCACTGTGATGCAGGCTGTGCGTCATTTCTTGTAGGCTGTGCATCGAATTTTCACCGCACAAACAGTTATTTTGCTGGATGCAGTCTTTTTGGTCCTGATACTTCAGGGAACAGGAGGAAAGTTCTGTCCAAGCCCTTGGAGAGCACTTCTCAGCAGAGCAAGAGGACAGCAAGGCAGCAGTGCAACAGCAGGGCAGCAGTCCTTTACAGAAAAGCAGTCAGGTGAGTCTTTGGGTAGCCAGGCAGTTCCTCTTGGCAGATTGCAGGTTCTGGTTCAGGGTTTCTTCTCCAGTGGTATCTTGTCTAGAAGTGTCTGAGTTAGTAGGGTCAGAGACCCTGTTTAAATACCCAAATGTGCCTTTAAAGTGGGGAAGACTTCAAAGGGTGATTTAGAAGTACACAAGGTCCCCTTTCAGTTCCATCCTGTCACCAGGGTCCCAGTAGGGGGTGTGGCAGTCCTTTGTGTGAGGGCAGGCTACTGTTCTTTGACATGTAAGTGTCAGACCCTCCACCCTCCCAGCCCAGGAAGAACCATTCAATATGCAGATGTGTGCAAGTGTGATTGAGCATCCTGTGTTTGGGGTTTGTCTAAGTGGAATGCACAAGGGAGCTGTCAACTAACCCAGCCAGATGTGGATTGTAAGGCACAGAAGGATTTAAGTGCAGAGAAATGCTCACTTTCTAAAAGTGGCAGTTCTAAAATAGTAAGATTAAATCCAACTTCACCACTCAGCAGGATTTTGTATTACCATTCTGGCCATACTAAATATGACCTTGTTACTCCTTTCAGATCAGAATATACCACTCAAACAGTATATGAGGGTAGCCCTAATGTTAGCCTATGAAAGGAGCAGGCCTCACAGCAGTGTAAAAAGGATTTAGGAGTTTTACACTACCAGGACATATAAACTGCACAGGTACATGTCCTGCCTTTTATCTACATAGCACCCTGCCCTATAGTTACCTAGAGCCTAGCTTAGGGGTGACATATATGTAGAAAAATGGGAGTTTAAGGCTTGGCAAGTACTTTTAAATGTCAAGTCAAAGTGACAGTGAAACTTTACACACAGGCCTTGCAATGGCAGGCCTGAGGCATGGTTAAGAGGCTACTTATGTGGGTGGCACGATCAGTGCTGCAGGCCCACTAGTAGCATTTAATCTACAGGCCCTGGGCACATTCAGTGCACTTTACTAGGGTCTTACAAGTAGATTGAATAAGCCGATTGGGTATGAACCAATGTCACCATGTTTTAAGGGAGAGAGCATATGCACTTTTGCACTGGATAGCAGTGGTAACATGTGCAGAGTCCTAAAACCAGCAAAAACTGTTGGAGGGAGGCAGGCAGAAAGCTAGGAGTGACCACTCTAAGGCTGTCAGGTCTAACAACCACCAAAAATCAAAATATTGGTGATAGACTGAGTGTCTGGGTAGAAACTTTTGATGATTTCATGGATGCACTGGAACAAACAGATAACAAAAAGATTGCCAAATACTTCCAGAATCTTTCCAGCACAAGTTTAAATATCACTTTTTAAAGATTTGAAAGCGCCTCAATCCTTAAGAATTAGTTGTTGTTTCTTTGTAACACATAGTACCTGGGATGCATCAAAAATGATGACACACGGGGATCGCAGAGGAGAAGATGCATGGAAAAATAAGGTGTTGCGTTGTATTTTCTGACGTGGCACAGATGATGCGTAATTTCTTTCCATGCCACAAGGTGATGTGCCGATTCCCAGGAGCGCAGCCTTGGTTCTTTACTGCGTGCTAGGATATATTGACGCCCAGGGACGATGCGTTGAAAATCCTTGACATGCTGGAAGAAAGAGCAGGCGCTGCGTCGATCTTGCTGGTGATGCAGTGACATTTCAGCCGTGAGGCAGGCCCTCCATCCAATTTCCGGTTGCAAAGCTGGCACTGCGTTGTTCCAGTCAGAGGTGTGGCGATTTCCCAGCCGCAGTGCAGGTGCTGCTTCAGTTTCTGTAGGCATTGTGTCGATTTTCGGATGCACAAGGATTCCTTGAAGAGGTGAAGTCTTTGATGGCCCTAAGACTTCAAAAACAGGAGGGAGGCGCAATCCAAGCCCTGGGAGATCACTTTAGGAGGAAGGCAGGAGTCCTTCTAGCAGAGTCAGGAGTACCAAGCAGCAAGGCAACAATCAGGAAAGTAGTCCTTCAGCAAAGCAGTCCAGATGAGTCATTTGGGCAGCCAGGCAATCTCTCTGACAGAGTCCAGGAGTAAGTCCAGAAGTGACTGATTTGGTGAGGTCAGAGACCCAGTTTATATCCCCCCAAATGCCTTTGAAATTGGGGAAACTTCAAAGAATGGTTTTGAAGTGCACACTTTCCCCTGTCAGCCCAGTTCGGCCTGCCAGGATCCCTGTTGAGGGTTATCAGTCCTTTGTTTGAGGGCAGGCCTCTGGCCTTTGAAATGTAAGAGAGAGACCCTCCGCCCTTCCTGTCCAGGGAGACCCATTCAGTTTGCAGATGAATGCAGATATAACTGAGGGTCCTGTGTTTATGGCTGTCTGAGTGGAATGCACAAGGGGAGCTGTCAACTAGCACAGACCAGACGTGGATTGAAGACTGGGCTATAACGCACAGATGGCAGTAAGTGCAGAGAAATGCCCACTTTCTAAAAGTGGCAACTATAAAAGAGTAATAAATAAAGCAAACTTCACCAGTAAGCAGGATTTTCTATTTCCATTCTGGCAATCCTAAACATGACAGGCTACTCCTTCCAGATCAGAATCTACCACTTTAAAGTATATGAGGGCAGTTCTAATGCTAATCTATGAGCGAAGCAGGCCTCGCAGTAATGGAAAATTACTTTTATGGGTTTTGCACTACCAGGACATGTAAAACACATAAGTACATGTGTGGCCTTTTACCTACATAGCACCTTGCCCAATGGGTCACCTAGAGCCTACCTTAGGGGTGACTTATATGTAGAAAAAGGAGAGTTTAAGGCTTGGCAAGTAGTTTTAAATGCCAAGTCGAAGTGACTGTGAAACTGCACACACAGTCCTTGCAATGGCAGGCCTGAGACATGGTTAAGGGGTTACTTATGTGGGTGGCACAATCAGTGCTGCAGGCCCACTAGTAGCATTTAATTTACAGGCCCTGGGCACAGGTAGTTCACTTTACTAGGGACTTACAGGTAGATTAAATATGCCAATTGGGTATAAGCCAGTGTTACCATGTTTTTAGGGAGAGAGCACATGCACTTTGGCACTGGTTAGCAGTGGTGAAGTGTCCAGAGTCCTAAAGCCAACAAAAATGAGGTCAGAAAAAGAGGAGGAGGAAAGCAAAAAGTTTGGGGTGACTCTTCAGAGGGAGCCATTTTCCAACACGGATGAAGGCTAAACCAGAAAATCAAAGAAGTACTAAATCTCAAGCTCAGTTCAATGCCAAATGTGGACTACGATAGATATAGTCTCAGTCATGAATGAAGAGAGCTGGTGAAACAATTGATGAAGAAGCCATACATCTTAGAGTTATAGATGTTTGTTGGTCAGATTCATGCAGAAGATGAATGCTGAGAGACACACTTAGGGACATATTTACAAGCCCCTAGCACCTCCTTGTGCCACCCTAGCGTTATTTTTTTAATGCCAAGGTGGCATCAAGGAGGCCTTTTCCCCGCACCAGATTTACAGAGTGGTGCAATACAAGCATTGCACCACTTTGTAACCTCTTGCACCAGGCATAATGTATGTAAGGGGGGGAGTTCACATATTAGGAGGCCCAGAAAAATGATGCAGTGAAATTTATGAGATTTTACTTTGCCATTTTTACTGTCATTTTCAACGCCTGCCCAAGGCAGGCGTTAAAATGATGCTCCCATTGTTTCCAATGGGCCTTCCCACGTATTGCTGGACTAGTGGCATATGTTTTGGTGCTAGTTGACCAATGCACCACAATAGCATCAGACATTTTCATGCTATCGTGTTTACGTGCGCAATGGTGTGCAGTATTGTAAATACAGTCCTACCATGGTGACTACAGGGGACTCAGGAGGAGCGCAAAAAAAGTGGTGCATGATAGCTGATGCGCCACTTTCTTGTAAATATGCCCCTTAGTATGGAGCATGTACTCATGGCTGCAAGGGCTGAGGAATGTGCAGATCGAAATGCTGCTTACATGGAGGCCAGAGGTGCCCATCATGACTCAGTCATTAACATGAAAAGTAAGCAGAAACACAAGGCCGAAGAACACAAAGTGATGTCTCCAAAGAAAAAGAAACTGTGCTTCAGATGCAGATTTTCATTTCAACATGAGCGTAAATGTCCCACCATTGGACAAGTACGCAAGAGTTCTGGGAAACAGAACCATTTTCTAACAGTCTGCAAGTCGAAGAAAAAACTAAGTGTGCCATGCTGAGAAAATAAAATGGATGCCTGAACATTCCAGAAGTAATGTTCTACGCACCCCTACAAGGCGAAGCTGCAACATCAGCTGAGACAAAGTGACACTAAACGAAGGTGATCATTATCTCAATCTTCGTCTATTCACTTTCATTGTCAAGTGACAATAAGGCAGGTGGATGTGCGGTAGTGATGTTTACCTCAGAAAAACATATGCTTTTTGGACTGGCCACGAACTAAAATACAAGTCAAAGAAAAGTCAACATGAAAAATCACAAAGGCATTTCAAACATTGTCTGAAAAGTACACTAAAAATAAATGGCTGCTCCATACTTTTATTATTGACAGTGATGCATCAATAAACATTATGCCTGAGGAGAAATACAAAGATCTGTCTCCACTGTCCTATCTCACACTGTCAAAGACTAAAGTGTATACATGGACTTAAAGAGTCATGGTTCATTCGTAGCATCCATGAAGTACAAAAAGACAAAAGTGCAAGAAACCATTCACGTACTTCAAGGCACTTCGTCAAGTGCCTGTTTACTTAGTTTCAATGCTGCTGCTGATATGGGACTGATATCTATGAATTACAACATGAATGCTCATCACAGAATAGTGAGCTGCATATAGAGGGTGTTGTTGACGCATGACCAGTTGGGTTGGGCACGCTCATTGCCCAACACAATGGACACCCAAATGCTCAAAGGTATATTGTGGCATATGTAAGCAGAAGTTTGTCACAAACTGAACATGCCCATTCACAACCTGAGAAAGAAGGTTTAGTAGTGGTGTGGCCTTGTGAACATTTCCACATATTTTTACATGGAAAACCTTTCACTATTGTAACCGATCATCAAACATTGCTTGCTATCTTTGGCAATCCAAAAGCCAAGATGCCTCTCAGAATTGAACAATGGGGTTTGCAACCACAGGAATATGATTACACTAATAGTGCACTGACCTGAGAAAGATCAAAAACCTGCTGACTATTTTTTACTAGTGCCACCACAGGTTCATGATACCCCTTCCAAAGAGGCTGAAACCTACATTAACTTCATGGTACAGTCAAACACCCCTGCCGCTACATCTTTTGAACAAATTATTACTGCAACGATCAAAGACAGTGACATGTTAATACTGAAGGACATTATTGCACATCAGTTCTGGAAACAGCACACTCGGCCTCTCCCATGTGACAGCGAATATCAGAAGTTCAAAAATGTAAAAGACAAATTATCTATTACTCAAGAAGATATTGTCTTACTAGGTTCGAGAAATTTCACAGTAGAGAGCCTGTGACAACAAGTAATTGAAATAGCCTCTGAAGTACATTGTGGAATTGTTTCCACTAAACAAGCTCTGCGAGACGAATTTGATTTTCGCATCTAGATGAGAGAGTTGAAAAATAGTTGAAGACTTGTCATTTGTGCAACTGTTTAGCTCCCAGAATCGCTCATCATACCTTGAACATGTCAAATGTACAAAAACAAGTATGGAAGAGAATTGCTATTGATTCCTTTGGTCCTCTTAACAATGGACATCACCTGTTGGTGATTATCTTGTCGATTACTCAAGAAAGAGTCATTGAGAAATTAGATGACATTTTTGTAATATGTGGTGTTCCTTCAAGTCTAAAGTCTGCCAATGGTCAGTCTTTCAACAGATGGGAATTCTGAGACTTTCATACTCACCTCAATGTGAGTCATCAGAAAATCACACCTCTTTGGCCACAAGCAAATGGCGCTTTATAAGCACATTTTTTTAAAATTTCAGCGTGCTAAATTGGAAAAACTTAACCCCAAGTCAGCTCTCCATGCTACTCTTCGAGTTTACCGGTCAACTCCTCATTCAATGACAGGTGAAAGTCTTGCCACACTGATGTTTGAGAGAGCCATGAAGACTGAGTTACCACAATGAACCAACAGGAGGATCTACAAAAGATGGTGAACTTCATCTAAAAGACTTGTGTCATAAACAAAAGTATATGCTGACATGCATTGATGTGCCAAGAACATTACTTTCAATGCAGGAGATCAAGTAGCGATGTGACAACAGAGAAAATGTAAATCTAATGCTCCATTTGATGGTGAACCCTTCAAAGTTGTGACCAGCAAAGGACACATGGTGACTCCTCACCGTCCTGGAAAGTTTGTTAGGTGAGATTCTTTGCATTTCTGACATCTGCCTCATCATTAACCAGTTCCTAATGTCAGAGATGAGAGTGGTTTGATTGAGACTGCAGAGCATACCCTGACTGCATCCGTCCCTACATCACCAGTATCAGTCATGGACGCTTCTCTTCTCTCTTCCCAGCCCCAGAGGACACAATCTGGGTGTTGGATCAGAGCTCTAAGACGACTTCTCGGGAAGTCGTAATATACATATATACAAGTATACACACACACATATATATATATATATATATAAGTATATATATATATATATATCTATATATATATATATATACTTATATATACATATATATTTATATTTGTACACATATATATACACACACATATATATATATACCAATATATAACATTATATTTATACAGTCCAAACAGTTCTGCAATTCCACTGGCCACATCCACCAATCGGGGCTGGAAAAACAGGTGCAGATCCCATTTGACAATTGCAACCCAGTCCTTCAGCGCTCTAATCCAAAAGGGAAAAAATGCACACAAAGTGTCAACATGTTGCAATAATTTATTCGGCTATCCGTTTCAACCCACAAGGGGTCTTCACCACGGCAATAAATTATGGCAAGACTCTGACACGTTGTGTGTGTTTTTTTCCTTTTGAATTATAACACTGAAGGACTGGGTATATGTATCTATATATCTGTAAAAAGAAATATTTTTATTTAAAGGGGAGATGTAGTTTCTTGTTGTTTGTTAGCAATGACGGGGCACCTTTTGGTTCCTGATGGACTCTGTAGAACTGCAACATAATTGTTTGGTGAATAGATTTCATGTTTAGAATGATGAGTGTTCACTGCTGCACGCAAAGGAAGAAAACCAAGCTCTGGGTGTGGCAAATTCTTTTACAAGTACCCAGGCTGGGGAGGACGCTACTTAACCTAATCCTCTCCTTGGATTTACAAATTCCTAGATATCCTTGATGGGCCAACCAGAGGCGCAAGAGGGAGGAATAAGCATTGTACCTCTCCACAACAATCCTTGTCATGCTGACCACTCATTGCTAACATTCCAGTATTTTAAACCTTCAACACTTACTCCTTGTTTGGATTTCAATTCACCCTCAGTCACCTTGATAATTTCCTGCAGGATTACATCACTAGCAACCACATTTTTCCACTCATCTTCCTCTTATGTGCTTTCCATGACCTCACACACATATTGCAGTCATCAAGATCATCCTCATCATTCACATCTGCTTGTGTCTCAGATACTAACCGTGAGAGACAGTCTGCCACCCTATTCTCAGCCCCTGAAATGCATTTGTCACAAAAATCAAATCCTTTTAGACAGATCATCCATTTAGAAATTCTGATTGATATGACATCCAAGCTTTTTTTTTTAATAAAAAAACATTCTTAGGTGGTTTCGGGGGAGTTTTGACTGCTAAATTCGTTCCCCATAAAAATGTCTTTAGCTTTCTGATGGCCCAGAATATACAAAGGGCTTCTCTTTCAGTGATGGAGTACCTATTCTTGGGACAACCAAACTTCTGGAAATGAACATGACATTTTTTTCTTCCCTGCTTTGCCCCTGTTTTAATACCGCACCTAGCCCTTTGGAGCTAGCATTCGTAAATAAAATTGATCTTTCTGTGATGCTAAAGCTCTGTAACAAACAGGCATTGGACAAAGCATTCTTTATGTCTTCAATTATAGTGTGCATTGAGGTGACCCCATGAATGCTACCCCCTTTTTCAACAATTTCCTCAACTTACAAGTGTGACTAGCACATTGGGAAACAAATTGGTTGTAATATTCTGCCATTCCTAGGAAGTTAACTTAGTCATCTTTGCTTTCAGGTATGAGTAGCTCCCCAATTTTCCTCCCTAAATGATTGTTAGGCCTTACACCTCCAACAGTCAATTCATGGCCTGGCTACACAATCTCTCTGTGGTTAAGCACATACTTGGCTTCTTTAAAAGTGGGACCTCTCTTTCTAAACCTTTCTAAGACACATCTCAACCTAAATGTAGTTTGGTTGAAGCATCTACACACATGCAAAATGCAAAACAGCCACCGCTTATGGGCTGAATTTCCTTGCAAACAGGAGAACCAGCTGTCATGATGCAGGAATTTCGGAAGCGGAATGGTCAACCTTTATTATGGCAGCATTTTCTGGGGACCAGGGAGCAAGGAACATGCTGCCCACTCTACCCAGATTGGAACGTTCTTCTTTTACTTTTCAATTTCAACCGCCTTCGGAAACACATTGGTTGTCCAATGCACAACTGCGGTGAACCCTGAAGAAGTTGAGATCCGACGGGGCTCCCGGTCCGAATGGTCTCCCCAACCATTTATTCAAGAAAACCCGAACCTTTCTGGGCATCGACCTTTGCTCGATTGTTCAATAATGCTTTTACTGCCAATGTTATACCCGTCATGGAGAGGCAGCATCTTGCATCCCATACATAAAGCTGGTTGGAGATCAGACCCAACAAACTATTGCTTAATCGCCCTGATAGACGTGGATGCTAAAGTCTTTGCCTCTGGTCTACTATTGGACTTGGAAGAGTGGACGTACGCTTCCAACATCATTCCAAAAACATAGACCACTTTCAGGTCAGAAATGAATACCTCGATCACTCTTTTAGCTGAAAAAGCCAAGAGAAAACACATGTCATTTTATGACTGTTTCATTGATTTAAAAGCTGCCTTTGCTAAGGTGCTGAACCAGAAACTATGGACAAAAATGTCCAGCTGAAATTGCTAGATGTAGTTAGAAACCTACACACAGACACCTGGGTCCAGGATAAAATTGGAAATGGCGATAGAATTGCCCAGAAGATCCCCACATATAATGGATTAAAACAGGGGTGAGTGCTCACCCCAACCCTATTTAACATTTCTATGGCATATCTTGACTCCAGATTAGCGGAAGTGCCATGCAACCCCCCAAAATTATCGAACGAACAGGTGCATGTCTTACAATACACAGACGACATTGTGCTTTTCAGCCAGACGCAGTTGGGTTTCCAGCACTTAATTACTAAATTGATGGAATACCTGACTATGTGGGGTATCGAGTTAAAGCACAACACAGTACACATAAGACCAGTCGCATCAAGTTCAAATTGGAGGCTGCCGGCAAACAGATAGAGTTGGTTAAACACTACAAATATCTTGGAGTAACGCTGGATGCAATTTTAACTTATAAAGAGCACTTATTGCAAACACGAAGGGTGGCTCACAAACTATGCTTTTTCCCTCTCAAAGTTACAAAAAAAGCTGGGCAGTACATCGCAGAGCTATCTATTGCAGGTTATTAGAGCAAAATTCCTTCCTTCATTAACCCACGGATTGGAGCTACTTAAAGGGCATGAAGCCCCTCTGCTTAAACACCTACAGTCAGTTTTGTTCAAACAAATTTTCCATCTACCGAAGCATTCATCTCAAGCTCAGGTGAGGCTGGAATCTGGGTTGTCCCATCAAGCTCTGGTTTATTGGGGGGCAATCATAAAAATGTGCTGGAAACTAAGAGCTGCTCCTGCTGACACGTTGGCTGCCCAATGGTGGACGGAAATGGGGCTGCAACCTGACGATAGCTCATGCTGGTCATCTGTACTCAAGCAAGCTTAGACCAACTTAAAGTTGTAGGAAGCATGGGACACCAATACCGCTTCTTTCCCATTGATTAAAAAAATATTAATAAGGCTTCCAAACTCTTTATACTTGAACAGCTGACAAAGCAGACATGGTGAAATATCACGGCTGGTCCATCCTAAACACATACACAGCCTGGCATCCCCAGTCTTACTTCACGACTCATCTTGCTGGCTCCAACCAACATTAATTTCTTCAAATCCACATGGGTGTTTTCCCATCTAAGGACCTGGTCCCATCGTGGAAGCAAACTTGGCAAGACCTTTCTTGCCACATTTGTGGCTTATCAACTGAAAAGAATATACATTTCTTGTGTATTTGTCACATCAATGAGAAAGAAATTGTTATGTCCCCACTGAAATCCCTACAAATTAGATCTTGTCGTACAGCCATGATGGCTCTTTTAAATGGGCATAACAAACACCTTGGGGATAGAGCTACCAAATTCCTCTTGCATGTTCAAAAATGGCTTTCACAATTGGTTGAGACTTGTGAGGGTTTTCTGAATTTGCTCTGAACAGTCATGACTGGTTTCTGCTTACTTTGGCACTTTAGTGATCAGCTAGCCCTGGTCCCTTCATTTTTTAGGTTTAGGCCATTATCACATTGGGTCATTGTGTTTAATTCTAGAACTGAATTTCGGGTTAACAAGGAAAATGTTAAAATCTAATTAATCAAATTAGTCAAATTTGTATCCACATGTTTCAGTGGTTATCTTGTAGCATGGTGATATTTTAATTGTTTATGGTATGTACATCTAATATGCGATGGTTATTAATGAACTTGCTTACTTACTCACTCCAGAAATGCCCTTCAACACATCCTCAATGGTGCTCTAAAAGGCTGAGGCTGCTGATATAAGCCCAAATAGCATTTCTGTAAATCTGAACTCACCAAAAGAACTGATAAACAACATCAAATCTATATAACTATCCTCTAATGTGATCTAGTGGTATGCAGCCTTTAGGTCCAAAGTGAAAAACAGTACTGCACCCTCCAATTGAGCCAACATCTCAGTAATATTGGTAATGAGATGCCTATCCACTACCACCGACTTATTCAACCCTCTTAAATGCACGTATAGCGTTATATCACCTGAAGCTTTGAGAGCAAGTACAATCTGGGCCACCCACTCTGTAGTATCCACCTCCTCAAAATTCCTACTTTTTTCAACTTTTCAATCTATTCAGCTATTGCCTATCTCAAAGCAAAGGGAAACCCTTCACACAATTGGAGTAACATTCTCTTTCAGCACAATTTTAAGAAAATAGCCTAATATACAACCTAACGTCTCACAAAACACATCAGAAAGTTCCTGACGTAAAACTCTAACCAACATATCATCATCAATATCCATCTTTTGAACAGATTTGAGCACATCAGTCACACTGTCTTCAATACCATTGGAACATTTTCTCAAACTGACTCCACAGAGTGTGGCACAATATCTTTCAGCTCTATGAGGGGGTTCACTGTTTGGATCTAACATCAAATATTAACTCTGTTTGGTGGACCCAGCTGCTGATACTATCACCATTACTGGGAATATAAATCTTTGTAGTGTCTTTGCTAATTCATAGACATAGTAAGTGTGCAGGGAAGCCATGGCAAAGGCATTTGCTGGACACTGGTCATTACGAGTTCCCCAGCTACATGATGGCCTCTCTGAGCCCTGAGTTGTTT
Organism: Pleurodeles waltl; assembly: GCF_031143425.1. Taxonomy (NCBI): domain Eukaryota; kingdom Metazoa; phylum Chordata; class Amphibia; order Caudata; family Salamandridae; genus Pleurodeles; species Pleurodeles waltl. The sequence goes on along the minus strand of NC_090445.1, from coordinate 992,068,652 downwards.
GGTATCAAACAACTCAGAATAATAAACTCACACTGATGCAGGTATTGGATTTATTATAAAATGTATGAAGAGGGCACCTTAGAGGTGTCCCCTGCAAAACCTAACAGACCTGGCATGGCTGCTGAGTGGTCCTAACCAGCCTGCCACCACAAGACATGATTCTGGACTCCTTGGATGAGAGCCTTTTGCTTTCAGGAATCAGAATACAAAACCTTTCCTGGGTGGAGGTGTTACACCTCCTCCCCCAGGCAGACACCTTGCACCAGCGATCAGCTTCAAAGATTTAACTACCTTTGAAATCTGACCTCCACCTCTGCTGCTAGCAGCAGATGGCTGCCCAATGGTTTTGCCCCCAAATTAGGCAGGAAAACTGTCTGGAAACCTAGCAAGGATAAAGGGAGTGGTCATCCCCAGCCTGCACCACCCATCAGGAGTGGCAAGCGAGGTGACGACTCCATTTCATTTTCTTCCATTTTGGATGGTAGGAAAATAGCCAATCAGGTTTGGGGATGTGACCCCTTCCAACAGGAAGTGGTCACTTAGTGTGTGTAGCCACCCTAAGGTAGGTGGCCCATTGGCCACTACCAGGTACTCCGCCTAACGCCCCCTAAATGCAGTATCTATAAGTTATCCTTTGACCAGGAGATTAGATTCAATGGACACAAAGAAGACCAGGACAAAGAAGACCTAAGGCACGAGAACAGAAGTCCTGCTTCAGAAAGAAAAATATGCCAAACCTTGTCTGGTGCTCCAACGACAATCACTGAAAAACCCCAGAGCACTTCCAGGCTTCTGAAAATTGCCAAGAATCTCCCTCTGAGTGAAGGTATCACTCCCTGCATCCAGCAGGCAAGGAACCTGCAAAGTCTGGTAAAGTGACCAGCTGCTGATCAATGACCTGGACCCAGCAGCCAGGCAAATTCCATACAACAACCCTTAAGAACAAAACCTGCCACCATGCCAAGTTTGGTGGTATTGCGACTCAGCAGGGCTGTGGCGTACCACTACCCGGAGTACCAGAACACCCAGAAGCAAAGTCCACTCCGGACTTCCAAAAGCTCAGAAGCAAGCACCAGTCAAGGGACGTCAGGACACCCAAGAATCACCCCCCACCCCTGAGCCACCACCCAGAGTGGCCCTGCTGCCCTGCAATCCACCCTTAAAGTTGCTTGCTCCTGACTTCAAGGTCTCCAAGATGGCCGACCTATCTGCCCTGCACCCAAGCTGTGATCTAAGGGTCCCTAACCTCTTGCAACCTCCACCCTCCAAGGGGACCCATTAGGCTTAACTTTAAGTCCAACTTTGTAGTGTGCTTCCAAGTGGGCCCCTTCTCCTTTGGGCACCAGCTCCAAGATCTTCAGCTGCTGCTCTTGCTTGAAACAGAAACTGCCTGGTGTTCTCCATTTGGCCCATTGGACCCTTCGATTACCTCAACCTAAAAACAGAAGGTGATATTCCTTAGAGCATTGCCTGATGTTACATGCATTTTTTAATTTTTTCCCATTGACTCCTATTGTGCATAATAACGCACAAAAACAGAACATTTTCTAAACTTTGAAAAATCATAACTAAAAGAGTATTTACCATATTTATATGATCTTGGTGTTAAACGTTTCATAAAAATCCGAAGTAGTTCTGTAAATTGGTCTTGAGTTATTCTTCCAAGTGAGTGTCTACATTTATTGACACTGTGAGTACAACAAATGCTTAGCACACCTTCTGGAGTAGCCCAACTCCTCACCCACACTACCACAAAAACAGAGCATCAGGTGGTCTGCTTTTTACCTCTGGATGCCAAAGTGGGGTTGCGTGGACTCTGCATGGTGCACATCATTTTCGTACGAGCCAGCCTCCTACATTCTCTGCATACATTTATGATTTGGCTTTCTACTGCTTAGCATTCTGGCCTCTCCTTTTGGTCTTCTTTGAGTGGTAGACTCTGTTAGGCATTGTGGAGACAATTCATAGGTCCATAGGGCCATCGAAGCAGGACGTGGCCTGGAACTTGGGACTAGACTGGAAACATTCACAGGGCCATGGAGGCAGGCCGTAGCCCGGAACTGGGGATGAGATTAGATCTGTGGCCAATTTCCACATTGATGCGCATCTTTTTATTTATTGTCCCATACTCTGCCAAACCCCATTTTCAAAATGTGTTTCCCCCTTTACTTATTTTTTGCTGTATTCTCATTTCAGTTAGCCTCTCAGGCTATCAATTTCACTTTATGTTTCTTTAGATATAGGCTGTAGAAAAATATACCTGTCTCGCAGATATTTAGTAAACAATAGACAATAAGCAATAAAAATATCATACTACATAGAAGGCATATGGGCCAGCCCTTTCTCCCATTGCACCCATTGAGTGGCCAGTCCTCTCAGCCATTGCTTTGTTGTGAATGTCAATTACATTTGTAAGAAGCCCGCATGGAAACAATTTAGTATCTAGAGATTCTGTCATCAAGATGTTGACATTTTGCCTCATAACATCTGAGTCTGCAGCAGAAAGTGGAGCATAGACAAGCAAAGTAGTCCATCTCCAACTCCCACCATAGTGCACTAAACACAGGACCTCCAGGAAGTATGGTGTACAGTGAAAGAAGGACTGCAACAGTGAATACATTTTTAAATTTCCAAAAATCGAACAAAAGGGAGTGCTTCAAGAGTCTAATAATTGTATTATGGAGTTTGGTCTCTGGTTCTTCTCTTCTCTGTTCATGAAGTACCCATGGGTCAGTGGTGCCAACATCAATGTACTATTCTCCAATATCACAATAACATGGGGGCCTTGGTATGAAGACTCAAAACAATTCTCTTTATTATTCTTCAATAAACCAAAGAAACAGCCCACCAAAGCATTTTGTTGTCTGAAAGGACTTCATCAGGACTGAAAGAAAATTCTGTTCTGAATGCATGTGTACAGTCCTACTACATCTAAAGAAACAAACATCATATTGCTGTACCAATTCACATCCCCAAGTTTATTAAGAACATCCATGGTGTCCCGGATGTATGATGGCAGACTGACTTCTAGGGGTTTTACAATAATGTCCACATACTCAGACAGATGCTCTGTGATGCTACCTATGCCCAAGATAATAGGTCTCCCAGATGAAGAGTCACTAGATTTGAATAGTGACCAAAATATCAAGAAGGTAAGTGCAAATACATTAGTATATATTTACTATTCGTAACTTCATTTCAACGTACCTTGATGATATATATATATATATATATATATATATAGTAAAGTTACTTATACGTGGAGTTATATACAGTAAAACTTTGCTTCCTAAAGAAAATTACATTCACAATATTTTTGTCCTTGATATTCTTGACATGATATTTTGTACCATGATATTTCTGTTTCTGACATTCTGTCTAAACACCTTCTCCACTCTACTCCATGAAGGGATAGAAATGAACACTGGCTTTCTCTAACATCAACTTGCCCACAGCCCTCCCTCCTCTGTGAGACTGCGCCAATGCTCCGTAGGCCTGGCAGCAGCGGAGACCCATTTCTGGTCTGAGAGCTTGATGTTGTTGACAAAACTCTCAGAGTAAAATTGGGGAGATGTTGAACGAGACGGTGATAAAGGGGTGGTACGTGGATGCTCTGTAAAGGCCAAGAGTGAGTTGAAGGGAAAGGATAAGAAAGGGAGAGGAGATCTGTGGTCCAGACTTTCCTCATGTGATATATCAGTTGAACATTTCACATGAAATAATCATGGGAGGGGATGTGAAGAGCTCCATCTCTGTGCCCCTAAACACTCTCTACTACTCTACTCCTTAAGGCATTTTTCTGTGCTGCTAGTACACTTTCCCCTTATACTCCCCTGTGCTTTCAGTACCCTATCCCTTGCATTATCCTGTAGTGCCAGTACTTTCTGCTACTAGTATTCTGCTCCTTTGTGCTGCCACGTTGCTCTCTGCTCTCCCATCTGTGCCCCATTGGCACTGTGTTACTAATAGTCTGATCATTCTGTTTACCGTCTTCTACTGTACTGCCCCTTCTCCAGTGTTCATAGTTTCTCTCCTGCCTATTTGTACCTCTTCCACCTTGTCCTCCCATCAATATTCACCGCATTTCCCATGTGCACTCTCCCATGTGCACCTCCTTTTTAAAAAAAAATATTATTATTTGGGCAGAACGAAATGCAAATAAATTCATCATATAAAACAATCGGAATCAGCATAGAATTCATGCTTAACCTCAGTTACATTTGGTTATATTCAGAACCAGGGTGCAAAGTAAGAGTAGATAATTGCTTTTAAGGTAGCATTGTCCATGATAAAAAGAATATCTGAAGAAACAATACATTTGATTTAAAGAAATACATTTTTGATAAAAAGCTGGAACTATGCAGCTCACCATATAATTAAAACTCACTTCGTCTTACTTAACAAGCTGGAAATTGCAACACAATACAGCACTTTAGGCATTGCCTAAAAACCCCATCAAATACCGTCCCAAAATGTAAAGGAAACAATAAAGTACAAGAAAAACAAAAAAAACCTCATACAATATTGTTACATTGCTTCTGCCCTGTTTTAATGTGTATGTGGGGCATCTGGATTTTAACCATCCAATAGTATCCTTCTACAACTATGGGGAACATCAAAAACCCAAAATAGCCTGGAATCTCTTGAGTGCACCCACACGTTTGGCATAAGCCTCCTCTAATTCTTCTGTCCAATTCATCTTATTCCACCATTGCTGAAGTGTTGGGACCTCCCGCGTTCTCCAGTTCTGAAGAATCAAAGAGTGAGGCACTGCTATGGCTATTGAGACAAAGTATTGCTGATATCTCCTTAGAAGCCAAACCTCATAAGATGAGCCAAGTAGGACTAACATGGATGACAGAGAGATCCTAGTTTGAGTAGAGTGACTTATAAACAGAAAAACTATGCTCCACAATTGCAGCAAACTGGGGCACTCAAAGAAGGTGTTGAACCCAACCTCCCATACCACTTGCCTGATACCTGAAACAGAGATCTGAAAGGACGGGATACATTTTATGTAACCTATGTGGCATATAATAAGATAGCCATCTTGATAAAATGAAATTCATCTCAAATGTATGGATCTTAATGACCTATGCCCTAACTCGCACAAAAACTGCCATTCTTTGAGATTAAACCTACAACCAGTTTCCTGATAGATTTGCTGAAGTAATTCTAGTAGTATACTCTGGTTGACCGATTGGTATAAAAAATGATACCATTTGCCTACCCAAAATAACTTTGTACCATACATTTACTCTACCAGAACTTGGGCCCTCTCCCCCATGGACATATTACTTGCCTTCAAGAAACTAATGATCTAATAAAAGCTTAGCCAAGACGATAAACTCTGGGGAAAAAACTGCTGATTAATAGAGTCCCATGAAATTAACTGAGTACCATTGTAAAAATATCCCAGCTTTTCAAACCCCAGTACCCCTTGATAGGGTGATGCCCCAGATACCAGTATCTTGTGAAGAAGTATAAGTGTGGCACCTCGAATCACCCCACATGGTAAACTACGACTTTATAACAAGTTTTTTTAGGAAGTTTAGAGGTTCTCAAGAAAACCAGCACTGCAACTGCACTATCTAGTCATGTGAGCCAGCAAACAATTATCATAACCCAGGGATGTTGCTGCTAGCAAAATCATTATGAGGATTAAAGTAGCTTTATCATATATCTGAAAATGTGGCAAGGCTAAACTGCCCTGAGCTGTCTCCAACTCTAGCAAGGACATCTTAAGCCTGGGTTGTTTCTGAGCCCAAACAAATCTCCTAATTACCATATCCAATTCTTTGAAGTATACACCCGGAATTTTCAAGGGGAGATTTATTAAAAGAAAAAGGAAAAGAGGGAGAATAGACATTTTGATTAAGGTGACTCGCTCAATTAAAGTCAAAGGCAATCTAGATCAATGTTCTAGCAACTCTATATTTCATCAATGGTGTTCCGAATATTTGCCTTCTCGGCCTTCAAATATAGAATGATGTCATCGGCAAACAATTTAATTTTCAACATTCCTTCCATAGGTGACTGAATCAAAAGGTTTGAAGGTATTCTCACCACTAGGAGTTCTATAAAAAGGGTGAACAAAAGCGTGGACAGTGGACAACCCTGTCAGCTACCAGGTTTTACTGCCACCACCCCACCTCTATGGTGTTGACCATGATTTTGCCTCTTCCCCACTATACATCTCTTTAAGCATGTCAATTACCAAGAATGGAAACCTGAATTTTGCTAAAATGGAGAGTATCGCATTCCAGTTAGCAAGGTCAAATGCCTTTTTGGAGTCCATCATCAATACTATGGCCTTATCTTTATTCAAGGAAAAAAAATTAATAGCTTGAATCAAAAAATAAGTAATGGCTGCCATTGTTCTATGTGGCAAAAATCGATTCTGATCAAAATTAGCCATTTGTTGAGCACAGGGTGCGGCCCGAACCACCCAAACCTTTGTGACCAGCTTGTAGTCTGTCTTTAAAAAACCTATGGGGTGGTCGGAATTAGGATCAGTAGGGTCTTTTTCTTTTTTAAGTAAACTGATCAGAACTGATTCGGTAAAGGTTTTAGGGACTGGCGCACCATCATTATCTTGATTAAACAGGTCTGTTAAAACAGGAAGCAGTTCTGCCACAAAGGTCTTATAAACTTCAACCGGAATGCCATCAATGCTGCTAGCCTTTGCGTTGGCCATATTCTTTTAGTGTCCCGGTCACTTCAGATGATTCAATGTTTTTAGTCAATGCGTTTTTTTGACTGTTGGAGAAGTAAGGCAACTGAATTTTGAGCTAGGTACTGCTCAAGTTCTCCTGGAGGCACTAACTGAGTCTCTCCATAAATTTGCCTATAATGATTAACCCGATTTGATGCATCAAGCGTAGGATTTTACAAAAAGGAGAAATCACCTCCCATAACTAAGGGGCCAACTGCCTGAATTGTCAAGTTTTAAATTTGATTGAAGGCCTCTACATCATCAGAAATAAGACAATAGTAATTCAGAAACTTCAAAAGATTGCCCGTCACTTTGACTCTACATCCATCTGCCCATCTTAGCATGCAAAATCTGTTTTACCTCCCAGTCCACCGTATTTGAGAATAACATTGCCACTCCCTGTAAAGCAGGCCCTGCAGAGGCAACATATGTCTGCAAATAACTTGAGGTAATAGTGACTTTGGGTGTATTGTACTTGAGATGTGTCTCCTGGAACAAGATTACCTCAGGACTGAATGAAGCTAACCACTTTCAATAAAGCACCACTTTTTCACTTATTTCCCAAACCCTTGACATTGCAGGTAATAAATCCTATATGATTTTTCATTGCTTATCCCCCCACCCTCAAAACCCTTGAGCCACCCACAAAAGTGTCTTGGAAATGCCTATCATATTGTGCACCTACCATCCTTAAGAAAAGATCAAACATTCTGACTAACCTTTGACACGGTCAATACAGCTGATATGGCTTCCATCCTGCCCATTTTAAGTGCACCCACCTTACCTCAACCGTCCTCTCGCCCCCAACCCTGTACCCAACCTCTGAAGGGAGGGCTGCCCACTTCCCCCCAACCTGCCATCCAACCTACGGGTGCCATGACCCAGCACCCAGAATGCTCCAGCTTGTGACCCCCTCTCCTTCCCCTGAGAAAAAGAAAAAAAAAAAAGAAAAAAAGAAAAAATAACTCTTAATAAATCCCTTACCCTGTATCATTGACACACTATCTATCTGCCGGGTCCTTCTTTGAGTCTTTAATTCTTGGCCATCCTAACCATAAAGGACTGTGCCTATTCTACTGCTGAAAACAAAAGAAATTGCCCAACATTGAGCACCTTCAACTTGGATTGCTGGACTACAGAGGTTCATCCCCCAAGTAGTCTGAATTTTCTTATTAACTCTTAGAAGGCCTTTCGACAGCGTGCAGTGGCAACAGATGGATACAGAACCATCCTCATGTGAATGTTCTGTGAAATAACAAAGGATTTCTGACTAATGGCTGCGGTCAATATCTGCTCTTTAATAAGAAAGTCAGAAACAGTCAGCAGAATTGTCCTTGGATATTTTGCATCAGGGTTCAGTGCACCGGAACCCTATGCACCCTCATAATTGTTAAGTCAGAAGAAGCATCTATTAGAATATGTTTCTTGATTAATGACTCTATTAAACGTGGCACACTCTGAATGTCCCCTTGTGATTTGTGCTGATGATCCGAAATACCTGTGAAATGCAGATTGGAACACCTGGAATGATTTTCCATTTCCTCCACTTTCATCATCAACTGATCCATCTTTCTCTGTTCCCAGACCTGATCTTTGTGGCAAGTATCTAGTTTATTCTCAAGGTCGGATGTTCTTTGTTCGACCTCCTGCAGCCTCTCAGGTAAAAGTTTAAAGTTATCCTCTATTTTGGCCAATCTTTGGTGCAACATCTCAATTTCGCTAGCTTGCTACATTTTCAAGTCTCAGATCTCAGCCAGTATAGTTTCCAGTAGTGATTTTAAAGCCTCTAGTTGTTGTACAAGAAACTGGGAAGTCATGGTGGCATAATTAGTGCCATTCCAACTTCAAGAATCGCATTAGAAAACAGTTGCTGTAGATGCCTGGTTGCTCACATGCCCATCCTACTGTGTAACCTCCAAGACTTGAATTGGACTTTGTGCAGATGTTAAATCAGATGTTAAATTTTATACTGAAGCTGAAATCAGTGGGGGTGAAGTTATTTCTTCTGATGGTGCTGTATTAACATTGACCCCCCTCCTAAACTTCTTGTGAACACATATTGTTCAGGTCCTGGCTGGACACCCCTGACATCATGTATCTTCGAATTCAATCCAGGCCCTTCCATGGAGAGGGATTTTTGAAAAAAGGGGACAGCCCTTGAGTCTCACAGTCGATGACTTTGCAGTTGCTGGGTCCGGTCAGAGTGTTACCACATCTATTTCCACTTCTGCATTTCTCTGTAAATTTTCACAATGAAGCTGTTTCTGTGTTCCTGATGTGGGAATAGTACTGGTATGCTCTAACTGGGGACCATCAAATGACCTCAAGGACTGGGCAGCGCTAGTAGTATAAGACTGGCTAGGTAGATTCTGGATCCCATTATTATTCAGCCGACAGGGGTCTGGACTAGCTTGAAGAATCTTGTGTCTTGCTCTCACACTTGGTCTACTTGGGACAGTGGGTTTAGCACAGTGCTGCCACATGCTATGACAGGACATATGGGACCCTCGAGGCTCTTTCTAGCAGGTCTCAACCCATCACGACTCCTCGCAGCAACTGGACACCTCCCTCTTGACCCTACCCGGCCCCTTACTCCCCCTTTTTACTCTCACTCACCAGACCTCAAAGTGCCGCCCATTACGTCTGGTTTGCCACTTCTCACAACCTCTCAAGCTTCTCTGGGGGTGTGGTGGTAGCCGCTTTCAGCCGCCTTGTAATTTGTTGTAGCTCGCATGAAGAAATCAAACTACTAAAGCACCATAACATTGTGCTGCGTGTGACATCACAAGCGGTGGAGAGAGGGGTCACTAACAGATCTTGCGACAGTCCATGCGGGATACCACCTACCACCCTAGTCAGCGCTGAGTAGCAGTGGCCAGCCAACCCCATGTGCACCTCCGATGCCATCCTTACTCTATTGACTCCACCTCTGCTCTCCCTTGCTGTACCCCATTTTTAGGAACATCTTCTTCCATGTACTGGTCTTCTCCCTTACAGTGATCGAAGTGTACATGTAAAAGTATAGGACCTGCGATTTTGAGTTCAATGTAGGTAGTGGATATTGGTTTGGTTTCTGTGGGGGTGGGGCCAGAAAGACAGTTGAAAGGGCATTTCACCTAAAGACAACTGTTTAAGAATAGTCAGCCTAAGTAGACATTCAGCTCAACAGTTTCCTTTTTTTATTTGGAGAGCATGGATTGTTGACATGCAAGAGCCCCAGAAAAACTTGCATTTTATTTTTGAGTCATAGAAAAGTCATATAAATGTTTTATACTGTCACTGCTTTGCTTGGAGGAGCTGTCTTACTGAATAGAGACAGGGACATACATGTTCCAGACGGGTATTTCTACGGTAGGTGCATCAACATACCTGTCTATCTCAGTATGTTTGGAAACTGTGACCAATATATCACACACTACATGAACCCACATGAAAAACAAATATTCATGCCTTTGAAAACATTCACTCACATATGCCAGGCATTAAATCAAAAATCTTATGCCACTACCCTTTATGTGGAATTTGTAATATCAGTGATGACATACCATGTATATATATCACGTACACTTAATTGTAATACCTTAAGGAAGAGTCTGCCATAGGATATAGTGTTAAGATTGCATTCAGGGGTCTCAGAGGTGTGTGATCATGTTATTTTTAATAATACACAGAAGGCCGCAATCGCTGTTTAAAAACTTGCCTTTAATTTCCTTATCACAGGGGACTTCTGATGTCTCTAGTGTCCTGTAACAATGAAATGATGTAGCTGCTCTACTGTCATAAGTTATGATAGTTGAGTTCTGATGTCATAATGCCCGCAGCAACAGCCAGCAACCAGAGTGAAAGGCAGGTCACAGAGCATAACTAGAGTTGCAGTTTAAATAAAAAACTAGATGTGGCTTTTCCTTCTTCTGATCTGTTTTTTTCTAAACGTACATTGATCAGCAGAACAGAGATTTTAAAGGCAACATGTTTATTTTTTGCATTCTTTCCTGATGGAGTCTGTCAAAATTCTACACATTACATTTTTTAATTGTGACTTGCTTTAAACTGATTTGAATATCTTTTTGCAAGAAATATCTAACTGATTTTTAGTGTGTTTAATTTTGCACTACATATTCTGCATTTCTACGAACATCCTATCTCTTTCATATGAAAGAGCACTGGAGCCAATATTTAAGTGTTTAGGTGATTTGTGGGAGGGGGCATGTGTGATCATGTAGTATAAGGTATAAAGTACCTCTTGCCATACATTATAAGAATATTGCAAGACACTTTGGAGTTCCATGACCCTGTAAAGGAGCTTGGCCTTTGGGCTAGTTCTTTTATATGGCCACGGAACTCCTAGGTTACCCGCAACAGCCTTATAATGTACGGCGGGGATACTTTATCTCATATTTAGTGTTCTGAAGGGATCTCCTTACTCAATAACTCCAGTAGAAAAATAACATAGGTATTATCGTACAACTAGAAAGTAATTTTACCTACTCTGTTACATCTATGTTTTCCTAATATAACTGAAGAATAGAGTTTGTGACTGCTTCAAAAAGACATTACAAATAAGTTAAGATAAGCCTAGTTGATACATTTAATGTGCTGTTCTTGATGCGCAAATGAAATACTCTGCATTTGCTTATAGTGGAAGACTATTTGCAGGAAGACAACATGTTCAACACATTTACATGTCTTTCAGGAAGCAGGCAACAATAAACAACTAAAGCAACTCTCCTGTCTTATATACAAAAAAACACAACAATCATTATGATATGCATTATAAATACAGAAAACACATTTTATTTAATTTGAAACAATACAAATACATTTTTACAACAACAAAAAAATACATATTATCGAAGCATCATACTTTCGGATGACAAACATCAAAGACTCAGACAAACAACAATCAACACAACATATAACAAATCATCACAAGCTGACCAAAACCACAATACCTCAAAAACATATAAAACAACCTATCGCACAAAATTTATTTCAAACAAATCAGTACTTAAATAACTAATATATTTTTCAATAAAGGGAAATAGATATCCTTTCTTGTTCTGGCAGTAATATGTATTGTCCATCTAAATCTTATATCTTTGCATTCTGCCACTTCTTGTACAAATATATATCAAAATCTTCATATGTAAGCTCAATTCATCTGGTTAAAGAGCTGTCAAAATTTGGTATTCTGTCCTCTCAATTGATCTTCTTAGAACACAATCGAAGTTTAGTGCTCCATCGCCATCGCCGACGCGCCTTTCGGTGGTTTCAGCTTTCCAATATATTTATAATTTTTCAGACCACCTTCTTCAGGGCAAATGCAGTAAAAAGCACCAAAGGACACCAAATGCATCTAAATCAAAAAAATGAAATAGGAAGCATTGTTCAAATATATAAATCTCTACATCATACTTATATTATACATTAATTAAAATCATTTAGTGCCATCCGAAAGTAACCCAAATATAATATATGTGGATGTGATAACAAAAAAGATCAGATAATTTAAAAGCCCAAAAAGTGAAATAAACAAAATAAAATAAAAAAGTATAAACACATAACTAATTAAACATACAATCAAATACAAAACAAAACACAAATAGTAATTAATACCCAACACCAAAACATGTGAGAAAACATCACAGAGCAATTAGTAAAAACGTCTATTTTTCAAGAAAAAACCACCATATCAAAAAGACGACTTTCATACCCAGTAAGACTTTGGGGGTCATTCTGACCCTGGCGGCCGGTGGCCGCCAGGGCCACCGACCACAGGAGCACCACCAACAGGCTGGCGGTGCTCCCACGAGCATTCTGACCGCGGCGGTTCAGCCGCGGTCAGAAGCGGCAAGTCGGCGGGCTCCCGCCGACTTACCGCTGCTCGGGGGAATCCTTCATGGCGGCGGAGCGCGCTCCGCCGCAATGAGGATTCTGACAGCCCCTACCGCCATCCTGTTCATGGCGGGAAACCCGCCATGAACAGGATGGCGGTAGGGGGTGCCGCGGGGCCCCTGGGGGCCCCTGCCGTGCCCATGCCAATGGCAATGGCAATGCCCAATGGCATGGGCACGGCAGGGGCCCCCGTAAGAGGGCCCCGCAAAGTATTTCAGTGTCTGCCTTGCAGACACTGAAATACGCGACGGGTGCAACTGCACCCGTCGCACCCCTGCAACTACGCCGGCTCAATTCTGAGCCGGCGTCCTCGTTGCAGGGGCATTTCCTCTGGGCCGGCGGGCGCTCTTTCGGAGAGCGCCCGCCGGCCCAGAGGAAATGTTTAAATGGCTGCCGCGGTCTTTTGACCGCGGTGCGGTCATTTCACGGCGGTACCTTGGCGGACGGCCTCCGCCGTCCGCCAAGGTTAAAATCACCCCCTTTGTCTTTAAAAAGGATTTGAGTGTTCTCTTGGCTATATCTCTACAAAGGATAAATGGTGATTTGTTAGAGTTCAGCTAACATAAGAAAAGGCTTGAATTAGATCGCCTTCATTTAAGAAATCACTATCTATACGTCAGCCAACTGCACAGAAATCGTTATTGAAATACACTCAAGAGATTTCCCTCACTATAAAGTCACAAGCTACTATATAGCTCAAATTAATAAAGGAATCCTTGGCTGTCCGATGCCCGCCCAGCGGCAACCAAACAGCCTAAACCATTGGCCAGCCAACCGACAAACCCACCATGCACCTCAAAGTGTCCAGATCCGAGGCAGAGGGGCCACACACACGATCGAGCAGCCCGAAAGAGCACACCAGAATGGCCCAAGTAGAGCACGCCGAGCCCCAGCGTCCATCAAAAGGATCAGATGGCAAAACACGTGGCCTGCGTGCCGGTCCACAGCGTCAGCCGGCAACAACACGCAGTGCCTCCTCTCCACCACTTGGCATAATGTTATGCCATACGGCAATGAAAATACCTATCACCATGTCAGCAGCCAGCGCGATAGATCAACACGCTTTCCGCACGGACCGCCATCAGGGCCTCCCAGAGGACACCAAAGCCCAGCGTGCAAACCCCGGACCACTCCGGCACGCTCCCCCAAGCCACCCGATCCTAATAATGACCCCCCCACCCCAAACCAAAACACCCGCACCGAGCAGCCAAGGCAGGACTGCCAGTCAACAAGCCGACAGCCGAACCGTCAAATGGCCGCAACGTGGACACCAAAACAGCCAAGGACCGCTAAAGTTAACACAAGACTCGCTCTATAAACCTCTTATAAGAGATTTTAAATTAACCTTGCAGTCAGGGGAGCATCATTTTCCTACTGCAAGTCAGGTCCACCAATTTTAAATGAGTCTAGTGTCCAAGGAATTTGACCCCGCTCTTAAACATCCTCAGCCGGGGCTTCCGAGACAAAGAAGCATAGAAAAAGGACTGCTCATAAGGAAAGGCAAAAACCTCTCAACAGTGACGGCCATCTTGAAAGATTTAAAATTCATGTAATGCTATTCACAATATATATAAGAAGGTTGCAGATAATTATCACAAGATAATAGTAAAGGTATCATAGAACACAACTCATGTGGAAATATCCAGGAAAAGGAGTCTAGAGGGCATTATGCCACAGTATTTCTTCATTTAAACCTTTATGGTGTGTATCTATGTAGAAAATCCAAAACACTTCGCGTTTTTCCTAGTTTTATCCACATCATGACCGCTTTTTGGGACAATCTTTTCCAAAATCATCCATCTGATATCCTCCTCTCTGTGTTCATATTCAGTCCAATGTGAAACTAAAGGGGCATTTTGCTTGTGGGTCCTCAATGACGATCTATGTTCATAGTATCTTGTTTTAAACTCCCTCAATGTTTCACTAACATACCCTAAGTTACATGGACAAAGGATCAAATAGGTGACATTCTTCGATCTACAATTTGACATTGTTGCCAACTCGATAGACTTGTTAAACATGATTTTATCTGAAATGATGGCTCCCGAACAAGCTTAACAAGTTCCACATTTATGGTGACCCCTAATCTGTTTCAGGCCTGTAGTAGACTTTTGTATAGGTTCTCTACAGATATCAACTGTTGACTTCACTAGAATATTTCTCAAATTACTGTTTGTTTTGAATGCAAAAAGGGGTTTGTCCAATGGTTCCAAATCTGACCTGACATTTAAAATATGCCATTGTGAATTTATAATTCGTCTGATTTTATCATTAAGATTTGAATGGTCGAATAGCACATACCAACCTTTCATTTGCTTTCTTGTCATGCTTCTGAAACATAGAGTGGCGATCATAATATTTGACTCTTTTCAGAGAATCTTTGATCAGTTTTGAAGGATAACCTCTTATTAGAAATGTCTTTGCCAATACTTCAGCATTTGTTTTTAAAGAGAACAAATACTTTAGTGCAAATGCTTATAGTGGAAGACTGTTTGCAGGTAGACAACGTGTTCAACGCATTTACATGTCTTTCATGAAGCAGGCACCATAGCAAGAAAATTGAGTGGGGCAGGGAATGACAGGATCACATTATTAATGCCTAAACAGCACATCCCTTTTGTAAGGTTTGCTCATGGTAGATCTTTTACACTTTTTTGAGATGTGAGTTATACTTAAATGCAAAGATTTTATTTATGCTAGTGCAAATACAGCCCATCATGCCTGTAGAGTTCACAAACAAAGGATGGGCACAAAACCGCCTCAACAATGGATAGCATGTGCACTTAGATATCGTAATGTGAACAAAGCACCCTCTTTTAAAGGGATTCAGTGCTGGGCAGGGACTCCCATTTAAACCTACACCTCCACTACTCTTACAACTCTTTGGCCCAAGGCAGGGGATAGGGAGGGGCCACACGGACAAGCAGTGAGTTCTTTCTAGTCACCTGACTGACAGGAGATTTGATGGGCAGGCAAAATGAAAGAGGTGACACGATGTGCATGTCACTGCTGGTCCTAGTGTCACTGGAGCAGAAGGCTACTTATGGCTGCACCATTTTGTTGGGTCCACTCCGTGTGTTCCCAACACCATGCTCAACAAGAGAATCTTGTTTGGACTAGGCATTCACTTGGGACATTGTCTATCACACTTTTGATATGTCTTGAGGCATATTCTTCCATCATGTTGTTAATGCCTTTATTGTTTCACAGTCCACCTAACATGGATTGTTTGCTCTGCAAAGCATAAAGGACTGTTTTACAACTAAAAGTACACTCAACCATAACAGTTTTAGTCACATTCAATTGTTTCATCTAATTAGAGCATTGTATACAAAAGCAAAGTATTTTTTCCTGTAGCAGCCATTCATTAATGCTTTTTGCCATTGGTAAAATGTGAGCTTGGCTCCTACAAAGCATCCTGTTTTTTTATTTTTGCTTTTCACATGATTAGTATAACACATGGATTATTAATTGCCACCAATATCACTATCAACTATTCCAACAACAACAGCACCACCAATACTATTCCATGACCAATACTGCCCAAAACCAACACCACATCAACAACATCACATATACCAATACCACCACGAATACATCTACACCAGCACCATTGCCACCATTACCTTTTTCACAATTACTACCACCACCAGAAATACCAATACCACCAACAACTCCACCAATCAAACCAGCTATAGAGACCTTCAACACCACCCTCACCATCAGTATTACCACCACCAATATCCCCAACACTTATACCAAATCATCAATACCAACAGTAGTTCCAAGCAGGATAACAAAGTGGAACATGGATGTGTTGATCATTGAAATTTTTAGAAGTTTCTGGGGAGCCAGGGTAAATCTTTGCCCAATGGGCGCTCCTAGGAAAGTCTGCACCAAACCTCCATCCCACAAAGGAAAAATGTCAAAGTCTCAGAAGCCACTGAAACTCCATCACCATTTTTCACAAATGCTGCTTTCAGTTCATATTAAATTAACCACTCGAGTATTACCTATTCCCAAGTCTCTTGCATAAAATAATTTACCTCTTAACCCATGCTCCCCATTGGCTCTTGCTAACAGCACATTAAGAAATCAGATATATCCATCTCGCCGAGTATCTTGCTGTGAATATCAGCTACTGAACATTCCTGCTAGCAACCATGTTTTGCAATTAATGTACTAATTTAACCAGCATTGCACTCTCACCAACCATCTCAGTAAATTATCACTTCTACCACATGTCTAACCCATATAATCAACTCACTTGGTACCCCCACTCCTTTTAATATTTCACTCATACCATGGTCTATGTATGGTGTATTCATGCCTATATATGTGTCTTCTGTGTGCACATCTCCTTGTGTACATTGCCTACATTTGCATTTTTTTAACTTATTTTATTGTTTATTTTTTAAAATATTTTCACTGGATTTTGCATTATAAAAGCAGTACATTTAAAGCTCCATGAGAATTCATCAAACAGTAAAATATCATACGCTAAAGCAGAAACACATAAACCAATGGCCTTCATCCAAGTTTTACCTGATAGTCCTAACAGTGCCCAAACCTAAACCACATAAACAAAACACCAGAGAGTACATGGCCACCAACCCCTGATTTTGGGCACACAACTTCAATAACCCATTTCTCTATTTCTTTGGCTACTCATCCCCTACCTACTAATCCATATCGCACCAGCCACTTAATCAACCCTGTTCATTCAGGATGCCATGCTCCTATGCGACTCCCAAAACGGTGACCAAATTGCTTTACCCTTCATAAGCTCCCTTCAGTCTCTTTTCTCATAAATCATTCTTTTGAGATTAAAATTAGGCCTGGATGTAGAATTCCGCTCTGCCCACGGAGTTTGCGGAATTTGGGCACTCCGTGACATGTGAAGTAGTGCAGAATTCCTGAGTTCGTCTGCCACAGAGTGGAGTAAGTTTGCACTTGCAAGATTGGGTTTTGGTGCTCTCTCGTCAATGCGACGATTCTCCTGGGCCGCTAGTGAATGCGCATGAGACCTCCCATTCTCTTGTGTTGATTCCAGCCACGCCAGTGACCAAAACAGACTGCTCACGACTGCAAACTCACTTCTAAAGGAGATTTTCTACTCCAGAGCCACTAAATCTAATCAAAAAGAGTTTTTTTCTTAGATTTTCTTCTCCGATGGACCCTGCAATTTGTTTTTCAGATTGAGAAGCCTTTTTTTCCAAACAGGAAGGAAGTGTGTCAGAGACTCCAACTTCCTATTTCTGTCCAACAGGCTCCTCCCAGTTCTTTGACCATCCCCTGGTCATTTTTCACTTGGATTTCAAGGTGGAAGGATCGCTCTCTTTGTATCCTGGATATACTTTTGGATTTAAGGACTTTGTTTTTATGAAATCATCACACAAGTAAGTTCTAAAACTATATTGAATAAGGGTATTGTTGTTTGTTTGCTTGGGCATAAACCAGTATTTTTTTGTACTTTAATGTGTAGTGGTGGAGGATGCCTGGAGTTTAAGTATGGGCCTAGTTATTATTTATTTTGCATTTCATTGATTTGTCACCTTTTGTAAAGGAAAATAGTTGCATAGCTCAACTTTTCCACATGTTTCAATTTGCAATATTATCCCAGCATGCGTCCATGATCACCCAGGACCATTAAGGCAGTTGTACCAGGCCAGTACTAGTAGTCATTAGTGCATGAAATAAATGTTTCAGTGATATATGTTTTTAAAACTTCATTTAGGGTAGAGATGGCATTGGATTAATTAAATTTGAAAATGTTGGCTATTGTTTGAATTTCAGTTTTTTTCAAAAAGTTTTGGGGGGGGTAATAATATTTAAAGGCATCGGAGGATGTAGTTTGACCATGTGGCTGGCTGGCTGGCAGCCATTTCGTCCATCTAGCAAGTGTCCTTTACCATAGGCTTGCTTGTGTTCTTTGTTTGCCATGCCTCCTTACTCCTTGTTGTTGTTTGACCATGTGGCTGGGAGCCAGTCTGTGCATGCAGCCAGTGTCTATTTGCCTTAGGCTTGCATGCGTTTTTTGTTTGCCATGCCTATTTGCTCCTTTTTGTTGTTGTTTGACCATGTGGCTGGCAGCCATTTTGTGCATGCAGCCAGTGTCCCTTTGCCATCTGCTTGCGTGTGTTCTTTGTTTGCCGTGCCTCCTTGCTCCTTGTTGTTGTTGTTTGACCATGTGGCTGGCTGGCAACCATTTTGCCCATGCGGTAGTGTCCCTGGCCATAGGCTTCCATGTGTTCTTTGCTCTCCATGCTTCCTTTTTGCTTCTTGTTGATGTTTGACCATGTGACTGTCTGGCAGTCATTTCGTGCATGCAGCCAATGTCCTTTGCCATAGGATTGCATGTGTTCTTTGTTTGCCATACCTCCTTGCTCGTTGTTGTTATTGTTGTTGTTTGACAATGTGGTAGGCAGCCATTTTGTGCATGCAGCCAAATTCTCTTGCCAAAGACTTGCTTATGTTCTTTGCTCTCAATGCTTCCTCCTTGCTCCTTTTTTTTGTTGGTTGACCATGTGGCTGGCTGGCAGCCATTATGTCCATGAACCCAGTCTTTCTTTGCCATAGGTTTGCATGTGTTCTTTGTTTGCCATGCCTCCTTGCTGCTGTTGTTTGACCATGTGGCTGGCTGGCAGCCATTTTTGCCATGCAGCCAGGGCCCCTTGCCATTTCGTGCATGCAGCCAGTGTCCTTTGCCATAGGATTGCATGTGTTCTTTGTTTGCCATACCTCCTTGCTCCTTGTTGTTGTTGGTTTTCGACAATGTGGTTGGCAGCCATTTTGTGCATGCAGCCAGTTTCCCTTGCCAAAGACTTGCATATGTTCTTTGTTCTCCATTCTGCCTCCTTGCTCCTTTTTGATGTTGCTTGACCATGCGGCTGGCTGGCAGCCATTGTGTGCATATAGCCAGTGTCCCTTTGCCATAGGCTTTTATGTGTTGTTTGTTTGCCATGCCTCCTTGCTCATTATTGTTGTTGTTTGAGCATGTGGCTGGCTGGCAGCCATTTTGTCCATGCAGCCAGTGTCCCTTACTGTAGGCTTGCATGTTTTCATTGTTCTCCATGCTTCCTCCTTGTTGTAGTTTGAACATGTGGCTGACTGGCAGCCATTGTGTACATCCACTGTGCAGCCAGTGTGTCTTTGGGTTGACATAGGTTTACATACAAACATTGTTAGTTATTGATCATTTATTTTTAAAGCATCTATTTTTATTTGTTTCTATTTTAATTTTTACATTTTTATTTGTAATTGTAATTTGATTGTTATGCCATTTTAATCTTTTTATTTTAATGTTTATATTTACATTTTTATTTTTTATTGTTGGCTTTTTATTTTTATTTTTTATTTTTTTTACTTTAACTTTTTTTATATATTTTTTATTTTTATTTTTAATTAATCCTGCATTTTGCCTTGATCCATTCCTCCTTCCATCCATCCACCAAAGCATATCCCCTTTACCACCTTCCCGCCATAGGTTATTTTATTTAAAAGATTATTCATTTACCCATGCACCTCTCTTTGACTACTCCTGGTTTCTCCTAATACAGATGTAAATAAAGCAAAGAGCTTAATCTGCCTGTTGTGCTGTCTTATTTGAAATGTCATTTTTTATGGTGTGGTGGTGTGGTTTGCATTTACAATAAATAGAAGGTATATAACATAAGTAATCAACCACACTAAGATTGCATTTCTTTGCACTACTTTCAACCTACTGCAACAATGGCATGCCACATTTCATTAACTGCATGTTTTTCTTGCTTTGTTGTGTTTAGGTGAACAGGACAGGCTATCCCACATCACCCACAGTACTGCCAAAACGAAAGCACTACAGTGACTTCGGACAACAGGCACCAAACTCTTTCGCTTGTGCATCTTAGTGCCACTACCAATCTAGAGAAAGTTAAGATGGCCCCAAAGAACATTTCTCCCAAGAAAGTGGGCAGTGAGAAGAAGCAGCTTTCCGCCAATGGCATGCTAACCACAAGCTTTTTCGGGAAACACGTGCGTGCTGCTACACCAGCCTCCAGGGAGGAACCTGGGAGCACTCCTGCATCAACAACAGTACCACCTCAACACAAGCTCAAGGGGATGCCTGTAAGTGAGGCAGCCACTACAATCATGGCAACTCCAACGAGCAGTGATGTTAAATTGGATTTGTCCCTTTCACAGAGTAGTACCCAATTGGTTCAGAAAACAGAGCAAAGTGGACAGCAGCTGCACCCAGATCTTCCCAAAAATGGAGCAGAACAGGAGGTCAAGGTTTCTGTCAAGCAAGAACCTCCTCTTTTAGAATCAAGGGATCCCAGATCTTTAGCAAGAAAAAGGAAGGGTACCACTATTCCACCATTATCTCCAAGCACCACTTCTGATGATGATGATAGGGACATGGAGTGGACCCGGCAGAGTCCGGGAGACGCAAGGAGAAGCAAGGGAAAAGAAAAGTTTCAGAAAGTCTTAGAATCATGGAAGGGGATGATGATGAGGATGATGACAACAACACAATCATTGTAGAAGCTGGCACAGTGGAGTCTGACATTACTATCCAACCTGCTCTGAGGTATGTGGCATAGACAGCACCGTGAGCTCCCATATTTGTAAGGACCCAGAAGAGACTTGCACCAACCCCTGCCTCAGTACAAGTATGCACTGCAGAGAGGCAATCAACACAACAACAACCACCTACATCCAGTTCTCCTCTGGCATTTGAAGTGGCCCAATAAGTAAGTACTCCTCCCCAGTTTGGGACTTTTCTCAGATTAGCAAAAAGGAGGTGAACATTGCCATATGCTCCATTTGCCACACTGGTGTTCGTCAAGGTAAGCCTGGTTCATATAAAGCGACTGGAGGCCAGACGAACCATATGAAAACACATCACGCAATCCGGTGGGAGCAGCACCTTAAACAAACGGCTCAACATGGTCATGAAGGTGAAGAGAGCCAGGAAACATCAGCTACACCTGGTCAAGTCATAGTGGAAGGCGAGGAAGAAGAGGGTGACACCATCCGCACGCAAAGCAGCCCTGTCCCCAGCAGTGCACCAGAATCACCTGCCTCAGCGATCTCACAATGGCACAGGAACACTCAGAGTCAGATTAAGACACCACAGCATACGATGACTGCAGCACCACGATGCGCAATGACTCTACCACCACCTACATCTGAAAGGTTGCCTGCATCAGTAGCCCCACAAAAGAAGAAAATCCAGGCTACAATTATGGGCGTGTTTAGGCAGGAGGGGCCTTATGACCGCAACCACCCAACGGCGCATTTGTACAATGGCAAGCTGGCAAAAATGTTAGCGCTAGACCTCCTCCCTTTTTCTTTTGTGGAAGGAGTGGAATTCTTAGAGTTTGTGACAGCCGTCTGTCCTAAATGGAAGGTTCCAATGCAGACCTATTTTGCCAGAGTTGCTGTTCCAGCACTGCATCATGATATGTGTTGCAATTGGTTGGACAAGCTTTGCAGCAAAGTGTTGTCCACACTATCCACCTAACGACAGGCATGTGGACCAGTTGTCAGGTGACTGATTACATGTGCATCACTGCACACTGGATCTCTTTTCTGGGGGTAAAGCAAAAGCTATCTTCAGGTCTTGGTCCGGAAGTAACTTTTAAGAGCATGCAGCAGCATACAACAGTAGCTATCTTACCCATGGAGAAGTCACACACAGCTGCACACATCTAGAAGGAATGTAATAGTAAGGTGTCTGAATGGCTGTGACCCAGTGGTCTTCGAGTTGGATTTGTTGCCATGGACAACTCAAGGCCATGGCAGACAGTGGCTATTTCAGGGTCCTGTGTTTGGCCACTGCATCAACCTGGTTGTGCAAGACTTTCTTAAAAAAGATGACATAGTCAGCAACATACTGACCACCTACAGATGCATCTGCACTCATTTCAGCCAATCTTTTAAAGGCCGGCAACAGTTGTGGATTATTCAGTGTCATAAGAACTCCAGTCAAATCCCTGATACAGGAGGTGCCAACACGTTGGAACTCAACCTAGTATATGTTTCAACGTCTGTTTGAGCAGTACAAACTAATACATGACTATGTTATTGAAAGAGGAGCTGTTGCAATTTAGAGAGCTTTGACCATGTGTGTGGAAAAATGGGGCCTAGTCAACTGCCTCACATAGATGCTGCTCCCTTTTGAGGTTTTCATGTGCAAAGATAGTAAGGAGGACAGTACAATGGGCCAAACTATCCCACTATTGTATCTGCTCCAGGACCAGCTAAACAAGGTGGCTGGAAGGTTTGCATTCAAGGGTGCGTATGAAAACCCAGAAACACATGCATTGGTTACTAGCCTAAGCTATCTCTTGACTTGTAATGCAAATTGCACAATAACATAATCTCATCCAAAGAGTACATCTCTGCCAGCCTGCTTGATCCACCATCATTCTTCCAGCTATCATTCCTTTTTCTGAAGGGGATGTTCCACAATACAAGAGGTGGATTTTTGAGCAACCATGAGAACTGGAAGAAAAATGGCTGGAACTTAGAGTCCCACTCTGCAGTTCTGGAGTGCCACCTTCAACTTCCAGGGGGTGCAGTCCTGCCTCACATCTGCCAACCCCACCAACAAGAAAACCAGTGACAACAGCAACAGAAGAATTGGACTCAACATCTGCATTGGCTTAGTTTCAAGTGGCAGGTCTTAAGTCCAGTGCAGAGCCGAAGGAAAAAGCGGTCGAGCAGGTGGCAGCACCAAAGGATGCTCAAGGAGTATCTGGATGACCCAAAAGAGGTGTAGGTGGATCAAACCTCTGTGATGTATTGGTATGGGAAGATGTACCAATGTCCATAGCTCAGCAGGCTGCCAATAAAGATTCTGGCTTGTCCTGTAGCAAGGGTATCTGCTGAACGTGTGTTTAGTGCAGCTGGTGCAGTTGTAACAGTGAGAAGGACCAGTCTCACTCCTCAAAACATAGATTGACCATGATCAAAGTTCACCAGCATTTCATACCACCTGATTACACCAGTCCTAAAACACCACAGGAGGAGGAAGAAGATGACTGGTCCAACTCAATTGTGTTAGCTGACCAACTTCTGGGTGAACCACCCGAGTTTAAAGATGCACTTTATTTCCCTGATTGAGTATGCCAGTGCCACCACAGAACTTTTTAATTATTTCTCATTGAGTTTCCTTTTCTTTTTCTTTGTTTAAAAACATTTGCTTGTGAAACATTACATTTTTGTTGGATTTATGATGCCCCACCATTGATTTTATAGTCACATACAAGCCTGGATTGGAGTTGGACCCATGTGCAGTGAAGAAGCCCCCACACACCCATCAGGACATTGGAGATGCTGCCTGCCTCCCTAACATGCCATTGCTTATCACATAGATCACCTAGCAGGTCTGCCCTGGAAGATTATTGATTAAAAGGCTGCCAGTGCCAATGTCTAATTGAATGTGTGAACACCATCAAAGAGGAGGTATTTTGTTAAGCCACCTGGCTTGGATTGGAACAGGTAACTAAGTGACTATTGCACTGATGAGTGGTGATATATTGATTGATTGTGATAATGACTTTGTGAGTGATAACTAACGTAAGTGGTGGCTGATAGTGAGGGAGCGAGTTCAACAAAAATGTAAACTTGCTTCTGATGATTTGTAATGTTTGGGGGCTGATGAGTTAACATTTTTTCTTGTAAGTGAATAGCCTTTCAAAAGTAGTTAAATTTATTTGCAGGGTCTACTCCTATTTTCTGGTCCCTCGTAATAAACCAACCACTTTACTTAGAAAACACAAATCTACACAAAAAATACTCCAGTTCTGTTTCTATATTTGTTCTTTTATAGTAGTGGACCTCACACTCGGTTTGGGACTGGAAAAGGGTTACGCTGAATCTGGAGGAGGAACTTGTCAGGGTAGGGGTACCTTAACAGCTAGAAAGGTGAATGTTTTTTACTTCAAAGAGAACCCATGATTATGGAAAAGACTCTGAGACCTAGTACTCACTCAGCTCTGTGAACTGGAGAGAAGCGTGTTGATTTGAAAATGCTGCTGAGTATGTGGTTGCTGCATTGCTAGCTCAAACATGAAATTCCTCTTATGCTCTTGCTCTGCCTCTGAGTATTCTTGGTAGACCCCTAAGTCCTCCTGACTCCTCATGAAGTTTGCCTTGGTTTCTTTTGTCCTTTTCCTTTGTTTTTAGAATACAGTTACGGTTTTTTTAAATGCACAGGTCTTCTAGCCCTCTCCTGCACAAACAAAACGTGCAAAGCTCAAGACTCCAGCTTACCTACCTGACAGATTTAGAGAGACGCCAGAGTGATGAACATGCCTGTTTCCAATGAATTTACTGAACTGTGTCATCCTTTTTTACTTCTCCATTTGTTTTCTTGCACAACAGATTGATGATGGTGTGCTACTCAGTGGCCCAACAAACATTGTCATGGTTTCTTTTTTGTACTGTTTGTCTTTGTCACACATTTCCCCAAATGTCCTTTCCCATACATTCATTGAGCCCCTAACCCTCTTCCCCCGAGCAGTGTGAGTTATTGAGCTGTGACCTAATTTTACACCATGAATGAATCACACACTTGCTGGTACGGATGTGGTGAAAGCAAGTAAGCAACATCAACTCACTGCATGACCTTCTACCACAAGCCCCATCAACATCTTCATTCATGCCTTGTGTGTGTTCTTTAAATGCTTAACCTGGTCCAAATACTCTTGAGTCTGAGCCCGCTTCTGACTCTATGATCTCATTTCCTAAGTTTAGTTTTATTATACTATAGCTCCCCACCATTGTTCAGAAGAAATTGATATTCCTATATGTATTATAATATCAGGTCCTCTTCTTTGCTGTGTGTCAATACTGTCATTGTGGTAGTCTGGTCTCAGTCTTCCTACAGTTATAATATATGATGATGACCCACTAACTCTCTATTTTCTTTCAATCGAGTTGACAGTGGTGGATAACCCTTTTAATAATCCTGTAGTTACAGTTCACATAGGTGGGAGTCACACTTTCTGTCAAGTTCTGTCTTCCCTGTTAGCGTGCTAGCTTGCTACTACTACTACCTACGACCCCCTTAAGATGCCATCTTAGGAAAGCCCTGCAGTAAGAAGACTCCCTCACTTCATCAATTCAGGTAGGAGAAGTATTGTGGATTGAAATGAACTTGTTTAGTTAGTATTTAACTCCTACTGGACAAGATGTTGTACTGAGTTTTTGTAGGCAAAGTAGGCAAGGGCAATCATCCCCTACTGGTCAACAATAGTTGCAGAGGGCAATAGAGCAAGTGTCTAAGTAAATTATATGCTCTTTTTTAGCTGATTTTTCAGCAGATTAAAAATAGGCTACACTAAAAGAAAGCAGTGCAAACTAAAAGTCCAAAAGTCCAAAATAAAGATTTGAGAGGTAAATGAAGTACAAAAATAATATCCCCTTTATTCTTTAAAAATATAAAACCCTCTCTCTCCACCAACAAACAGCCCCACGCCTCTCCTCCAACAAATATAACCCCTTCCTCAAAAAATCCCAACTCCATCCCCTCACCCTCTCCACCCACAAGAAGTCCCTGCCACCAAAACAATTTTTTTTTAAAAAGGGCTTTTAAAAGGGCACTGTCGATATGGTTCCGGAGCTGGTTAATTCTCTGCTATATCCTGGTGAGCCGGCTCCCCACTGGCTGCAGGATGTGCCTTTAAAATGCCTTGGTGGAGTGGGAGGGAGCAGCAGAAGATGCAGTCAGGGACCCTGACTGCTGGCGGTGGTGCCGGCGATGTAAGGGCCAGGGTGCTCGGGGCTGGCATGCTCTTCTGCTGGGTCCTGGGGCTGAGGCAGCTGTTTCAGCCTCTTCCTCCTCCAGGATCACCAGGAACTGGTCCTTGGCCCGAATGTTCCACAGCCTCTACTGTCACAGATGTGCCACTATCTCCTGTCTAGTTGGTGGTGGTCATCTGGCACGAGTAGCTATATAGAGAAAAAGAAAAATATCAAAAGACAAATTGTAAACAATGGTCTGAACAAACACTTGTTCAAATGATAGCTAGTGGGTGGCACATTATCATTACATTGTTGGTGCTCTAGGGAAGATGGAATTTGATGTGATTATTATTTATGATTAGGGGAGTCACAGGGGATTATTTTATTTGTTTACCTACACATGCCTCACATAAGAAGCACTAACTATCTGATAGAAAATAATTAAGGCAGATTAAGACCTGATTAAAAAGCTGGTGATTTCATTTTTCTTTCTTTTAAAGGCTCTTCTTGTAACAAATTATACACAGTTAGTGGAAAAATAAAAAAGAATTACCTCTCCTTATGATGAAGAAGGCATTATGCACTATGGAGTATAAGTTGCTGTGCCACATTATTGGAGTCATGCTAGCCAGTGCTTCAAGTACGTTGCTACTGTCTGCAGTTCAGGCAGCTGTAGTTGACAATTATTTATCTTTAATTCCAATATCACTGCTCTTCCCCACAATCCTTTAACTCAGTTTAGTTTCTACCATGACTCCAAAGGGGCAGATGAATAAATAAGATACATCACACATGTTGTGTAATAAATGCAGATATATTTTCCTGTTTGCGGCAAGTACATGGGGAGTGATGCATGCACTACAGGAAAAGGAATGGGCTATATAGATTGTATAAGGCATGTTCATCACAGAGTATTCCCTACACCAAACTTGAAATCAAATTGTGCACTTACTAGTCCTACTTTACTCACTGCTCTTGCCCACCATCACAAATTATTTCCAACAAGTCGATTCACTGGGAAGTAAGGAAAGTAAAGAAACTTGACTTACTGTACTGCAGAGTAAGGCAGATGGATTAAGCAGGTGGGTAGAGCTTTCGCTATAAAAGAATAGAGTGACGTCACAGATCTATCTATAAAGGAAGAGCTCCCTTTTTTATTCATCCAAGCAATTATTCAATCATCCTTTCATTCTTCCCCTATATACCGTATACACCCATTCAGTACCCACAATATCCACCCTTTCTTTCAATCATCCTTTCACTCATCCATCTATTTACTCAATAACAATACTCACCCACACACCCTTTTTCATCCACCCATGCATCCTTTCCTTTCACTCCTTTCACCCATACTTTTCTTTAAACCTCCCGTTCTTTCCCGCTTCCATCAAGCTATGATTTTTAGCATACATTATGGCCCTCATTCTGACCTTGGCGGGCGGCGGAGGCCGCCCGCCAAAGTCCCGCCGTCAGGTTACCGTTCCGCGGTCGAAAGACCGCGGCGGTAATTCTGACATTCCCGCTGGGCTGGCGGGCGGTCTCCTTCAGACCGCCAGCCAGCCCAGCGGGAAAGAGGCTTCCACGATGAAGCCGGCTCGGAATCGAGCCGGCGGAGTGGAAGCTGTGCGACGGGTGCAGTTGCACCCGTCGCGTATTTCACTGTCTGCGCAGCAGACAGTGAAATACATGTAGGGGCCCTCTTACGGGGGCCCCTGCAATGCCCATGCCAGTGGCATGGGCACTGCAGGGGCCCCCAGGGGCCCCGCGACCCCCCCCTACCGCCATCCGGATCTCGGCGGTCCGACCGCCGGGATCTGGATGGCGGTAGGGGGGGTCAGAATCCCCGCGGCGGTGCAGCAAGCTGCGCCGCCGCGGAGGATTCAATGGGGCCGCGGTACACTGGCGGGACCCCGCCAGTGGTGCCGGTCCGACCGCGGCTTTACCGCCGCGGTCGGAATCCCCATTGGAGCACCGCCGGCTTGTCGGCGGTGCTCCCGCGGTCCTCCGCCCTGGCGGTCAAAGACCGCCAGGGTCAGAATGAGGGCCTATGTGTGCTTTTGCTGAGTTGCAGATAGAAGAGGCCATATGTAACCACCTCTGTTGCTGTTATGCAGGTGTTTCATGAATCCGATCATGAAAATACCCTTGTAGCTAGTAACAGCAATTGCCAATGAGCAAGCAATTTGACTTACCAGCATCTGTCCCTGTCACCACGTCTCTCCCCGCTTCATCTGCACCTGCAGCGGTGGAACTCGAGCTGACTCCTCCTAGTCCACTGGTGGTTGGTGTGGCTATTAAAAACAGCATACAGTTTTTAGATGCCAGATCCAATTTTTAATAATTAAATTTTAAAAAAATGCAACCACAATCTTAACAGTTCGGTTAGCACTGCAGTATCTTCCACAAAATATCACTCTGGGCATTTTGCTGGAAGGTTAGAAAAGCCAGGTAGACAAGCCAAACCAAAATCTTTGCATAATAGACAGGTAGACAAGCCAACCAAAAGCTTCATGTAATAGAGGGGCAGAGCTATACTCTATGATTGACGATGACGCAGAATAATTGAAGAGCAACGAAGGGGTGGGATACAAAATGGTCAATGAAAGACAGCAAAAAAAGATAATGCAGGGATAACAGAAATTAATTGCACACTTTTGCTACCATACTTGTATGACCAACTATCGTTGAGTTGGCTATATTCCTAAAATCCCTATTCCAAATTTCCTTAAGAAAATCTACATTGAAAACGAATGTATTGCAATGAATGATCTTTTATTCTATTATCATTTCTCAAGCTCCTCGATGGACCAACTCAGTCTCCCTTTTTTTGTAAAGCATGCATACTCACATCAATGTGAAATTGCTTGGCACTGTAAGCGCTACATAAAGTCACAGACAACTCTAACTCACTGATACCACGTATTCACTATGGAGTTAGGAGGAGGACAGAGGAGTCTGCCTTGCAATGGCTTCTTAAATAATCAGCCAAAGCGAGTGCCTACCTACCAGTATAAAATTAATGATGTAGCACCGGGCACATGGCTAGCTCTAACTGGATCACATAATAAATAATAATCTTACGTAAACTAAACGTACCTTACCTCTGAGTGGAAGCCACATGCTGTTCAGAAAAAAATATAGCATTGTAGAACAAAAACACAATAAAAATATAATACTCACCAAGCCCCGGGATCTCCATGCCTAGCAGGTCCTGCTCGCAGTCGATGATATGCGCCCAGTGGTGCGTCAGCTTCTGGGTGGTGAGCTGGACCTGGGTGGCAGCCCTGACCAACTGGCGCACCCTTGGCCAGTGCTCCTGACGCTCCCATAGAGGGTACCCGCTTCCAGGCCTGTCGCCTGCTGCCTGCATAGAGGGGAGGTGGCGCTGCACATAAAAAAATGTGCTGCCACCTCCTCCTCTCTGAAGATTGGGCAAGGCTGCACCCCTTGACAGCGGTGCTGCCCACAAGGCAGGTGGCCGATGTTGCCCCACTGCTGCTCTGTCACGGTGCTGGGTGGGTAGGGTAGGAGAAAAGAAAAAGAAACAGTAGGAAAAGGAAGGAAAAAGAGAAAAATAAATGTCACAAAAAACACACAAAAAATAAAACCACGTAAAAACAATGAGACACAAAAAAAACACTAATACAATAAATTTTAAAAATAGGGGTAGATTAAGTATGGTTGCACAGCATGAAGAAGTTAGTGCTACTCATATGAGCCTGGATAGAGGAAAGAAGCAGTGGTTCTTGTCCTGAATTTGAGCTGTGAATATGAGCTCTTGATACAGGTGAATGAAAGAAGCATACTGGCATGGGGACCCATGGGGTTATGGATAGCCGATTTGGTTTAGGGCTGAGGAACAGACCCAGGAGCTAAAGCATCAAGACAGTAGCCAAGCACAGAGCTGGTGACATTTCTAAGGGAATGTAATACCATAATAGTAGTTTGGAAATGTAAACCTGAGCAAGAGCACCAGCCACAAATTGACCCTAACTATTAGAGGCAGAATGTGGCACTCTTGTGCTAAAACCCAACCTCAAACTTCTACCAGTAGTCTGGGTTGCTATCAACTGTACAGCCAATAAGCATTACAGAATTTGTCCATTTAGTGAAAACCAGATTACCAGTAACACAACAGTTTACTGAATGACATTGGAGCTCCGCTCATCAATCCCATCTGAGGTGACACAACATAGAGGCTGCAATCCATGACATTACACAGCTACAGGAAGAGGACAGTCCACTGTCCAATCACATGTATCTGTAGGCAGTGGAGCAGACAAAGTTCCACACTTCTGTCTCAGGACTACTTCTAATCAAACGGTCATGTAATGTGTAGATAAATTGTAGTATATCACCACCTTAAACACACAGAGGAACAACTACATAGCAGTACACCTGTTCTCAACAAATCTATAACATTAGTCTAGAATTTAAGAATGTCCCCACCACCAATGGGCCGACCAACATCCAAAAACCACAACACATTGACAACAAGAGTTGTAATCAGGTTATATCATGATGGAGCAATTTCCTCATTTTGCAAATTAAAGAAAAGTAACTGAACAGTGCTACTGTAACTGAAAAGTGCTAATACAATGCTGAATAACACACACATAATAAATGAGAATTTTTTTGTAGTAGGTAAAAATACTTAGACATTGAAAGCACGCACATGAATTACTGTAATGTACTGACTAAGGTTACTGATGCCATGTTAAACGTCGGCTTTACATGTTTAGGAGAAAAGACCAGTTTTTGCATTCCAATTGGTGTTTTGCTCAAGATGTTTTTCTCTTACCTACTGCAGATGCTGTGATTTTCCTTGATCCTTCTGTTAGCAAGTGAATATGTATTTGTTCTGTATTAAACAACTGATAGTGAGGTTCTCACCAGCAGAAGAGGAGATGACAGGAAGTATTACGAGGAAACGTAGTAAGAACTGTCTGTACTGCATTGTGAAGATGAGAGAAACTAGTTGGTTTACCTACTTCCAGGGTTTGCTGGAGACTGATTGGTTGGTGGAAATGTAAGACTTGTTGCTAATGATATTTTGTAGAATCATATTAGTGTGTGCTCCTTAGATTAGTCAGGATGGACCATAAAAGCTTTACCGTATGAATTATATTTCCTGGGATACCTTTCTGTTTTTTGCATGCCCAGAAACTGGAGTTTGAAAAACTTCAAGCTGAGCTGAGAATAGTTTCAAGCTTTTGGTCATTTTTCTGTTGCTTCAGTGCTGAGACTTCATGCCTATGAAATACTATTCTCAAATCTGAGCCCATCATTTGGGTTTCTGAAACTGACACCTCATTTTGCTTGCTGAAAACAAATTCCCTTTCATGTCCAAACTTATTTAATATACGTTAGGGTTTCCTTTTAGGAGCACACCCTGCATTTTCTCTATATTATTTGTAATTCTGACTAGTGTAGTGTTTTGTCTTGTCATTGGGTATCGGTTAAAGGATTATTTGAATATGTAACCATGATGATCAAATTGAGTGCTTACTAAATAAACAATTTTACTTAAATTGATTTTTTAACAAACCTCCTAAACTCACACCAAATCTCTTTATTGTTCCTGTGAAAACCAATGGACTTCACTGTGATTGGTGTTTGAAGTAAATGATTGCTTCTTGTCATTTCTTCTTGTTGACTAAGAAAGGTGTATTTGAACAATGGAGGGAATTATTTCATGATTCTTCTCAAAGATTGAGGTAAACGAATCCCAACAGCCCAATACTGCACCACATTGACAATAAAAAGAAAAGGTCAATAAATCAAGATGCAATTCGTCCTGATAGCAATAAGTCAAACAGAACAGGGGGGTCACCTTCACATCTGAGGCACCTCCGGGGAGTGGCAGTACTACAATAACACACAGATCACAGCTAGGCAAGCATTCAGAAAACAATTCCCTTGGAATGGAAATGGGAATGAAGGCAATACAGTGACTGCCCACCACCAGCAAGGAGGGAGACTAAAGGTGACATGACATTGTGGTTCACCTACAAGACATCTCAACAGGCAAATAAGCAGAGGACATAAAGGCTATGCCTAAGGGCTACTGCAGTTTTCCTCAAGTTGCTCCCATACAATTCAACCATTTGCACTGCCTTGTCAAGCTCGTCCGAAGATTGGATTTACCAACAGATGTTTTGAAACATACTTTAACATTTTTACCATTCAAGATAAAAATATGTGAAAATTAGAGGGACTGTTGGAAATGGTCCTTTTTGAAAGGTTAACGCCAAACTTTTTGCCTTCATCCTCCTATATTTTTTTAGATCTGTTTTTGGGGCCTGTAAATCAAATGCTACTAGTGGGCCTGCAGCACTGATAAAAACATGTCCCAGACCTGCCATTGCAGGGTCTGTGTGTGCAGTCTTGCACTGCCAATTCGACCTGGCAAGTGTACCTAAGGTAAAAGCCCCAACCTTCCCTTTTACAACATGTAAGGCACCCCTAAGATAGGCCCTAGGTAGCTCCAAGGGCAGGGTGCAGTGTATGTTAAAGGGGGGACATGTCCTGATGTGTTTTACATGTCCTAAAAGTGAAATGCTGCCAAATTCGGTTTTCACTGTTGCTAGGCCTATCTCTCTCACAGGTTAACATGGGGACTGCATTTCATTATCCTTAAAGTGTAGTTTCCCTTTGAGAGCAGATAGAGATTTGGAGTTTAGGGTCTCTGAACTCACAATTTAAAAATACATCTTTCGGTAAAGGTGATTTTTAAATTGTTTGTTTGAAACTGCCACTTTTAGAAAGTAGGCATTTTCTTGCTTAAACCATTCTGTGCCTCTCCCTGCTTGTGTATTCCACCTCTGGGTCAGACTGACAGTTGGGCTGTTGTGAATTCCCTCTAAACAGTGACACAAAGGGAGCTGGGGTGTAGCCTGCATATCCTGAAGGGCCGTCTGGGCTAGAGTGGAGGGAGGGGTGGTCACTTACTCCTAAAAGGGCTGTACCTGCCCTCACACAATGCAGTCTCCAACCCCCGGAGTGTGTCTGGGGCCAGGCCTGGGCATGGCAGGATCTTTTGAACAACAGAGACTTTCCTTTGAAGTATGACTACTTCAAAGACAGAAAGAGGTATAAGTAGTGGCCCAATACCCCAGACTTTCAGAATCTTTCTGGATCAAAAGGAACTGATGCCATGGAGAGGAGCTTAAAAGCTGGAGGCGGAGTAGTGCCCCTTTGCTGTTTGCTTTGCTGGGCTGGCCTGCAGTTGCTGTTTCTGCCTTAAAAGAGAGCAAAGGGTGAACTTGGCTGTGTATCCTGCTTGAGAGAGTTCTCAAAGGGCTTGGAGTAGAGCTTGCCTCCTGTTGGAAGTCTCAAGGACACAAAAGACTTCAGTTTCATCTGCCTACAGCACTGGGAACTGTGTGTTTTGTGCTGTTCAGGAAACAAAACACCACTGGCCTGCACTGTGACCTGCCGCCGCCGCACGGAGCTGCACCGTCCCACTTCACACCTCAACCCTGGTCTCACCGATGCTGCCCTTTGATGTCGCTACCAAGTCACTGCTTGCACCGTGACCTGTGGGCCCCGCACTCCGGCATCGCCTTGCTCACACCACAGCCTGGGCAATCCCGACGACGACGCTCCTGCTGACACCGGAGCCGCTGCCTGTATCGTGGCCTATGCAAATTGATTGTGCGCACACAAAGCACCGTCCGATCCTGCACCACAGCCCCAGTCCACCGACACCAGTGACATCAACTCCAGTGTCGTCGCACCGACACTGCTGAATGCCATCACTGAGCTGCTGCCTGTGCCATGACCTGTGGGGACCGCACGTAGCATCATCCCGCTCCGCATCGCAGCCCCTATGCCACCCATGCCAGCGCTCCTGACAACACGTGTGACTTCAAGGCCCCGATGATCCCGGCATTGAACTCCGGAACAGGCCTCAGCAACCCCCTCTCCGGATCACATCGGGAGAATCACGATGCCCTGCATTTTCAAGGTACTGTTTGTGGGTGTTTCCGACACCGTAGCTGGCCCACGATGCTATGGCCGGCCTGAACTGCTGGTTTTGTTGATCATGATGCTGTGTTAGCCCCAGCTGGAGCTATCAACTTCAAGGAACTGTATTCTTAAGTAATTCTTTCAAAATACATATCTTTATTGCTGTATGTCGGATTTGTATTGTATTTGGTCTTGTTTTTTATATAGATATTTTTTTCTAAAACTGGTGTGGTGTCCTGTTGTAGTGTATTCACTGTGTTAATGTGTACTATGTGCAAATGCTTTACACATTGCTTCTAAGATAAGCCTGACTGCTCGTGCCAAGCTACCAAGGGGGTGAGCAGGGATTATCTGAGTGATTATCTCCCTTTTCCTGACTAGAGTGAGGGTCCCTACTTGGACAGGGTGCAAACCGGCTGCCAACTAGAGGCCCCAATTCTAACAGGGACTATAATTGGGAGCCATCAGCAAATCAATCAGGAACCTTCAGCAGGCACACTACACAGGAGATCTGCACTGAAACAAGTGAAAGTGCTCCTTAAGTAGAAAAGCAAAATGCATGTATTCACAGTCTGAAAGAAGCCTTGGCAGAGACAATAAGTCTCGCCCATAGAAGAGCTATTGGCAATGGTATGTTGTACACCACTGTGGCTGCAGTTCAGCATGGCTAAACGTTAATGGCATAGAGTGTCAGAGTGGAGTGGTGGTAGAGTATCATAGAGTGGATTTGTTGGACTGTCGTAGAGTGAAATTGGAGGGGTAGAATGTTGTAGATTTAAGTAGAGGGTACTAGGGTACTAGAGTTCACTGGTTCAGTGGCAGAGAGCATTGTACAGTGGATTGGGGTGGATTAGGGTGAAGTGGGTAGGAGTGGGTTGAGGTACTGGGGTAGATTGGATTGGAGTAGAGTGGGGTAGAATGGATTGGGGTAGAGTGGATTGATTAAGTGGAGTGGGGTGGATTGGTGGGGGGTGGATTGGATTTGAATGGTGTGGATAGAAATGGGGTGAGGTGGACGGGATTGGGGTGGATTCGATTGGGTGGATTAGTTTGGATTGGGGTGGGGTGGGTGGTTTGGATTGGAGTGATAAGGCTAGGGCAGGGTGGATTGGATTGGGGTGGGGAGAACTGGATTAGAGTGGGGTGGATTAGATTGAACTGGAGTGGGATAGGCTTGATTGGACTGGACTAGGGTGGATTGGACTGGACTGAGGTGGATTGGAATGGAGTGGGGTTTATTGGATTGGATTGGGGAGGGTTGATTGGATTAGTGTCGGCTGGATGGATTGGAGTGGGACAGGCAGGGAGAGCTGGGTGGTTTGGAAAGTGGTACACTGAACTGTGATGGGGTGAGTGTATTAGTTTGGATTGAGTGTGGTGGACTGGAGTGAGTGCGCTGGATTGCATTGGAGTGAGTGCAGTGGATTTGAGTTGGGTGGGGTAGATTGGAGTAGGGTGGATGGGATTAGAATGGGGTGATTTAAATGTGGTCGGATAGATTGGATTGGGGCATGGTGTGGCGAGCTGCGGGGGAAGGATTGGATTGGGTTGCGGTGTATAGGATTGGATTTGAGTGTATTGGATTGGGATGAATTGGAGTGGATTGGAGTGGGGTGGATTGCATTGAGGTGGGGTACATTGGAGTGCTGTGGGGTAGATGGATTGGATTGGAATGGGGTTGAGTGACCCTGATGGGGTGGGGTGGGTGGGGTGGATTGGATTGGGGTCGGGTGGATTGTAGTCAAGTCAATTAGAGTGGAGTGGATTGGATTGGAGTAGGGTGGATTAGAGTGAGATAGAGATGATGGATTGGATTGGAATCTGATGGAATGTGCATTGGTGGGGTGGGTCAGGGTACGGTAGGTTGGATTGGAATGAGGTGGACTAAAGTCGGTCATATTGGAGTGGGGTGGACTGTATTGCAACGAGGAGGACTGGGTTGCAGTGGACTTGATTGGAGTGGGGTGACTTTGATTGAAGTAGGATGGATTGGAGTGGGGCAGATTGCTTGGGATGAAGTAGGGCAGATTGGAATGGGGCAGATTAATTTTGAATGGAGTGGGGCAGAACAGAGTGGGACAGACTGTTCAGGATTGGAGTGGGGCAGATTGTTTTGGATTGGAATGGGGCAGATTGGAGTGGGGTGGACTGGAGTGGGACAGATTGTTTTGGATCGGAGGGGGGCAGACTGAAGTGGGGCAGATTGATTTGGATTGGAGGGAGGCAGATTAGAGTATGGTGTGGTGGGTTGGTGTGAGGTGGACTTGATGGGAGTGGGTTGCATTGGATGGGAGTGAGGTGGATTGGAGTGGGGTGGATTGGGATGGAGTGGGGTAGATTTGATTGGGGTGAGGTGGATTGGATTGGAGTGGGTCGTATTGTTTTGTTTTGTAGTGGGGCGGATTGGAGTGGGGCAGACTAGAACAGGGTGGATTGGAGTGTGGCAGATTGTTTTGGATTGGAGTGGGGC
Organism: Pleurodeles waltl; assembly: GCF_031143425.1. Lineage (NCBI taxonomy): Eukaryota > Metazoa > Chordata > Amphibia > Caudata > Salamandridae > Pleurodeles > Pleurodeles waltl. The sequence goes on along the minus strand of NC_090445.1, from coordinate 992,031,867 downwards.
AGATTGGAGTGAGGTGGACTGGAGTGGGCCAGATTGTTTTGGATTGGAGTTGAGCAGACTGTTTTGGAATGCAGAGGGGCAGATTGGAGTGGAGCAGATTGTTTTGGATTGGACTGGGTTGTTTGGATTGGAGTGGGCAGGTTGTAGTGGGGCAGCTTGTTTTGGATTAAAGTTGGACAGATTGGAGTGGGGCAGCTTGAAATGCATTGGGGTGGGTAGGATGTTTTGGATGGAAGTGGGGCAGATCATTTTGGATTGGATTGGGGCAGAATGAGGTGTGGCAGATTATTTTGGATTGGAGTAGGGCAGATTGGAGTGGGGCAGATTGGAGGGGATTGGAGTGGGGCTGATTGAAAAGGGGTGGATTGAGTTGGTGTGGGGTGGGTTGGATGGGAGTGGAGTGGATTGAGTTGGTGTGGGCTGGATTGGATGGGAATGGGGTGGATTGGAGTGGGATGAATTGAGATTGAGCATGGTAGATTTGATTGGGTTGAGGTGGATTGGTTTGGAGTGAGGCGTATTCTTTTGGATTGGAGTGGGGCAGATTGGCGCGGGGTGGATTGGATTGGGGCAGATTGTTTTGGGTTGGAGTGGGGCAGATTGGTTTGGATTGGAGTGAGGCAGATTGGAGAGTGGTGGGTTGGGCTGGTGTGGGGTCGACTAGATGGGAGTGGGGTAAATTGGATAGGAGTGTGGTGGATTGAAGTGGGGTGAATTGGGATGGAGTGGGGTAGATTGGATAGGGGTGAGGTGGGTTGGATTGGAATGGGGCATTTTGGATTGGAGTGGGGTGGGGTGGGGTGGGTTGGGGTGGGACAGATTGTTTTGGATTGGAGTTGGGCAGACTGTTTTGGAATAGCAGAGGGGCAGATTGTAGTGGAACAGATTGTTTTGGATTGGAGTGCTTCAGTTTGCAGTGGGGCAGATTGTTTTGGATTAAAGTTGGGCAGATTGGAGTGGGGCAGCTTGAAATGGATTGGAGTGGGGCAGGTTTTTTTAGATGCAAGTGGGGAGGATTGTTTTTGATTGGAATAGGACAGATTAGAGTGGGGCAGAGTTTTGGGATGGAAATGGCGTGGATTGTGTTGGTGTGGGGTGGGTGGATTGGACGTGAGTGGGGTAGAATGGAGTGGGGTGGGGTCAATTGAGATGGAGTGAGGTAGATAGGATTGGGGTGAGGTGGATTGGACTGGAGTGAGGCATATTCTTTTGGACTGGAGTGACCAACCCTTTATTTGGGTTTTTACCTAGAATGGCAGCTGAATAATGAGAAATGTGATGGATAATTATTTATGGTTAAGGATGAGTTATTTCAGATGTGGAAGCGGAGCTCGTGGTCTTGGAAATTGTGCTAAGGTTGTCTGAGTGTTTATGATAGATGCGTACATGTTGCCGTAATAAGTGAATTCTGTAGAACTGATGCCAGAATGTAATTGTGGGAGTTATTTGTGGTTTGCAAGAAAGTGGTATTTGTCAGTTGTGTGTGATATTAGATGGTGTTGGTTGTGCTTATGAAATAGTGATTGAATTAGTTTATAGTTTGTGGGACTATTAAGAAGGAGTATGCTGGTGTATAGTGAAATAGCCATTAAGATGGCCTTGCTCTCTTTTTTCATTGGCAATTGTTAGAAAGGAGTCTTTGGTTGGCAGTCAGGTTACCCCATGTCCAAGCAAGGACCCTCACTCTAGTCAGGGTAAAGGAAATGCACCCTCAGCTAACCCCTGCTCACCCCTTGGTAGCTTGGCACAAGCAGGTAGGCTTCACTTCAGAGTGCTAAGTGTAAAGTATTTGTACCAACACACACAGTAACTCAATGCAAGCACTACAAAATGACACAACACAGGTTTAACAAAACAAGACCAAAACAACAAAAATCCAACATACACAAGTCAAGTTATTAATTAAAAAGCAAAGAGAGTCTTAAATCCTTGAGAAAACACGTAAAACACTGTTAGCATTGAAAAGTACCTGAGTAGCCTCGAAATAACATGTACGGGCGAATGTGCATTGAAAAAGGTAAGCGTTGCGTCGATTTCTCACCCGCAAGTGAGACCATGCATCATTTCTCCTTCTCCTGTCGGGTCGGCGTGTGTCGTTTTTCCTCCCTGGAGGGGAGCAATGTGTCGATCCGGGCCACATTTATGTCCGGGCAGGCGTTGTTCTTTTTTTTAACACCCAGCAAGGTCTGCATAGAAAATCATGCCACACGGTATCAGCAGAACCGCGCAATGTGGGTTGCGACATTAACAGCCTCCATCAGCCAGTGTTGCATGTCGTTATTCCAGCTCCGTGTGTCGATTTTCCAGCTGCGATGCCAGTGGAGCGTTGATTTCTGCTGAGGAGCCGCCGGCGCATCATTTTTCAGCCGCATCTCGGAAGTCGTGTCAAATTTTTCCCCGTACGGCAATCTGTGTGTGGATTTTCAGTCTTGGTCTGCCAGATTCACCTTCTAAGGCCCCAGGAACTGGATAGAACACCACTTGGCAGGGCAAGGGTCTCAGCAGAGAGTCCAGGTGCTGACAGGAGAAGTCTTTGATGGTCCTGAGACTTCAACAACAGGAGGCAAGCTCAGGACAAGCCCTTGGAGATTTCTTCACAAGCAGGAAGGCACACAAAGTCCAGTCTTTGTCCTCTTGCACAGGCAGAAGCAGCAACGTCAGGATAGCTCCAGGATAGCTCCACAAAGCAGGGCAGCACCTCTCCTCAGCTCTTCAGCTCTTCTCCAGGCAGAAGTTCCTCTTGATATCCAGAAGTGATCTAAAGTCTGTGGTTTTGGGTGCCCTTCCAATACACATTTTGCCTTTTGAAGTAGGCTTACTTCAAATGAAAGTCTCTCTTGTTTGTGAAATCCTGCCTTGTCCAGGCCAGGACCCAGACACACACCAGGGGGTTGGAGACTGCATTGGGTGAGGGCGGGCACAGCCCTTTCAGGTGTAAGTGACCACTCCTCCCCTCCCTCCAAGCACAGATGGTTCATCAGGATATGCAGGCTACACCCCAGCTCCCTTTGTGTCACTGTCTAGAGAAAGGTGCAAACAACCTAACTGGCAAACTGACCCAGACACAGAATCCACAAACAGGCAGAGTCACAGAATGGTTTAAGGAAGAACATGCCTACTTTCTAAAAGTGGCATTTTCAAACATACAATCTTAAAACCAACCTTACTAAAAGATGTATTTTTAAATTGTGAGCTCAGAGACCACAAACTCCACATGTCTATCTGCCCCCAAAGGGAATCTACGTTTTTATCATTTTTTAAAGATAGCCCCCATGTTAACCTGTAGGAGAGATTGGCCTTGCAACAGTGAAAAACAAATATGGCAGTATTTCACTGTCAGGACATATAAAACACATTAGTGTATGTCCTACCTTAAACAAACACTACACCCTGCCCCTGGGGCTACCTAGGGCCTACCTTAGGGGTGTCTCACATGTAAGAAAAGGGAAGGTTTAGGCCTGGCAAGTGGGTACACTTGCCAAGTCGAATTGGTAGTTAAAATTTGCACACACAGACACTGCAGTGGCAGATCTGAGCCATGCTTACAGGGCTACTATTGTGGGAGGCACAACCAGTGCTGCAGGCCCACCAGTAGCATTTGATTGACAGGCCCTGGACACCTCTTCTGCACTGTACTAGAGACTTACCAGTAAATCAAATATGCCTATCATGGAATGCCAATTACATATACTGTACATTTTATGCAGGAGCACTTACACTTTAGCACTCGATAGCAGTGGTAAAGTGCCCAGAGTAACAAAAAAACAGCAAAAACAGAGTCCAGCACACATCAACAACCTGGGAAACAGAGGCAAAGGTTTAGGGGAGACCAAGCCAAGGATGAAAAGTCTAATAGCAATTAAAATTGGCATAAAAGCCAGCTTTGACTTTGCAGATGTTTTGAGTGTGATAGGATCTTTGGCAAGAGTATGTTGGCCACTATTTCTTCAGTTTCCAGGTTTCCTTCATATTAGCATTTGGTGTTTAAGTGTAACAAAAGTACAGAGGTCTGAGTTTTAAATTTTTTATAAGATGGTGCGCAGCAGTCTTCCAGGGTGTAAAGAATAACACTGTATGGCTAAGCAGAGTGTTAGAGTCTGTTGTTTAATTCAATGGTAAGTGCTTATTTGAGGTTGCCATGGAGAGTTTTTTTAACAATCTATCAGTATGGGGCTGGCATAGAGTGATGCTGACAGAAGTAACCGATGGGTGGTTGGTGCTATTTATGGCCAAGAGTTTTTAAATAACATGGTGAGACTATCGCTGGTGTTTAGGAAGTGCATGGTGGAGGGTTATGTATCCATGTGGATGAGCTCTCCAAAGATGGTGGTAGGATAGGTGGGTTAAAACCATATTTCTGTGATGAATAATGCAATTAGCTTGCTACAGATTAATTTTGCTCTGGCTTCTGCATGTCAAGGACTATAGGATCATTGATAATCATGAGTGATCAATGGGACGTTAGTACAGCATGATGTGGTAGGTGGGGATAAGATGTTGGGAATTAGAACATGAATGGGATTGAGAGGATTGGTTTTGTGCTTGTTGGGCAAATGCTTATAAATCAGCATGTGAGTGTGGCATAGTGGGATTAAGGGAAGGGGCTGTTATATATCAATCTGCAAATAGGTGGCTGTTCAGGCATTGACTAACAGGGGCTTCCTGAAGGTTAAGAGAATGCATCAATAATGACCAACCTATGAATGAAAAGAGGTTCGGATACACTGAGCTATGGCATTAGCTTTCAGACAATGTTTTCAAAATGATTACACATCACAACATATCATATGGCTTGAAACATTGTTTCAAGATGTGAATCCAATGAAACATCTTATTTCAAATATTGTCAAGGTACTATTTACTAGGAGTTTGTGGACAAACTCATTTTTATGAAAAAGAACTATGGATGGAGATACAGTTATCTAAGTGGAGTGAGATATGGTGAATTAAACCTATCAACCCATGAACACACAAGAAAACTATGTAAAATCTGTATTGATGGTTACTGTTATAATTGGCAGAGTTTCCAGCTGGCAGAGGTATGAACCAGGAACCAGAATCCTTGTCAGCGTAAGTCACATACACCCTATAAATTAACCTGTGCTCACCCTATGGTAGCTTGGTGCAGAGCAGGCAGGCTTAACTTAAGCAGAAATGCCCAACACTTCAAACAGTAAAACAGTGAAAATACCACACAAAAAGATACCACATAGTTAGCAAATTAGATCTCCATTTAATAAACAAAACAAGACCAAAATGACAAAAATCCAATAAGTAGATGTTGAAACATGAATTTGTAAATATTAAACTTAGTTATAGTGCCTAAAAGTATACAGTAAAGCGCTAATCAGGCTAATCAGGCTATCTGGTCATGGTAGACTAGGTGAAATCCAAAAGTTCAGACTGATCGCAATAGAGCGTGGGTCGAATAAAGTACCACACAAGCTCTGCTGAAGTTTAACCTTCTCAAGAATTGAGCCAAGAGTCCCATTTGTGGGGAAGAGCACTGGGGAGGTTCGTGTTTGCGGGGAGTCAGATGAGTGTTGTGGACAGGCAGGTTGGAGCCTCGCCGTCATGAGCGGTGGTACTTCTGTGGAAGGAGACACACTTGTAGGGGCTTACGCTAATTGTTGCCGTCTCTACATTGGAGGAAGTCTGTGGTGTCCTTTATGTTAGAAGTTGTGTGCAGACAAATTCCTTGAAAAGAACTCAATGTAACTGGACATATTCTCCAAGGAACTGTCCCTCGAGAGCACAATCGGCTTACCAGGGTAAGTTGACCACATATCTATGGTCTTGGAAAGGAGAGAGAGGACCGGTAATTGGGGAAGTCTTTCTTGAGGTAATCATATTCCTCAATCTCAAGAAGTCCTTGTTCCCTCCAGACTTAAAGTATTGCCCACAAAGTAATGATGAATTTGGGTTATTCATCTATGGAGATAGGAGCATAATACTCCTTGTCATTAAGTTGTCTGTATGCCTTTATTATGGGGAAACATGTTTCACCCTGACTTCAGGGGCATTATTCACATCTGGACTTAGTTAACTGTGAAATGTGCTGTTTTGCATCTCTATCACTCCTTCCAAGATGGTGCCCTTTTCTCACTTGGTGGTCGTGTCCATTTTTTTTTTTTATTGTCTAAAACTAGGTCACTTTTGTAACCTAAGTCATGTGACCAAGGCCAAAAAGCCTCTTGTGGTTTGGGTGAATTAAACACAGATTTTTCACCCTCACCATGTGAGCACTTTAATCCCTCTTCTGGCTTTAGTGTAAAATAGATATTATATATACATATAAATTCACTTAAAAATCCAAAGGTTATTGGGCCGTTATAGTTAAGCTCACATTTTAAACATATGAAACCATAGAAATTCACAAGTTATAGTTAGATTTACCTCAATTAACTATAACTTGTGCCCTAAGGTAACTATAACATCCCTGTAACGTTTGATTTTTAAGTGCATTTCTGTTTTTAAAACAAATTCTATTTCCTACCTATAACGTCTATGTAACCCTTGTGAACTGCTGTGTTTTTTTTAACAAATAGGTGGTCATTATGACATTGGCGGTGAGTGACAAAGTGGTGGAAATACCGACAAAAGGCTGGCGGTAACTATCGCTAAATTATGACCATGGTGGTGAGAACTCCCATAGACAGCCAATGTACTACACCATCTGCCAGAGCATTAACACCACACACGATGGTCGTATTCATCAACAGCCAGGCAGAAGACAAAGTACTGCCCACAATATCATGACACAGCACACCACCACGATTTCCGGGGCGGAACCACCGCCATCAAAAGCCTGGCGGAAACACTGCACAGAAGACAAAAGTCTCACCATCAGAGACCCAGAGAAGGACAACGCCGCCATGGTTCCAGAACTGCAAGTCTTTCCAATGCTCTTCTACGCCATGCTCCACCTGGAACACCAATGCTGATGAAGATGACCACAGTGAGTACAGCCGCCTAGCACACAAGGGAGGGAGGGAGGAAAACGAGAGTGACACACACACACACACCCAAAACACACTCTAGACACACACACACCATACACACAACCAGCTGCAGACGTAAACCATTGGCACAAGACACACTGCATAATAATAAAACAAGAAGGCAGTAATGAGAATGTATTAATTGGGAACAGCCACCAAATGAACCGATTGGATAACAAAGAGATATGTACAAATGTCCACAAAGGGCCAATGCCCAGTCCAAAGTACTAAGGGCCCACATGGCCAAAGGGCAGAGTTTAAGGCCCAACTTGTTTCTTGACATCACCTGCACAGAACTCTGCAGGGGCATCATTTTGCAAGCACACAGGCACCTCAGGGGGATGGGGGCACCTCAGCCAAAGTCAGAAACTTGCCCACTGGTTCTGGATGGGGCTCCATGCCCATTTTCTTTGCTAGGGAATGCAAGGTCACAGTCTCTCAGGTGATTGACTAGCCCACTGGTTCTGGAGGGGGCTCCATGCCCATTATCTTTGCTGGGGATTGCAAGGTCAGTCTCTAAGGTGGGTGACCTGCCCACTGGTTCTGGAGGGGGCTCCTTGTACAGCAGTCCCTGGAGGGTGCCCTACATGCCCTCTGCAGGAGGTGAGTGCTGCACTATCTCAGTTGCAGGCTTCTTCCCCTTCATGGCAGGAGTTGAGGGCTCCTTCCCCTTCATGGTAGGAGGTGTGGGATCCTTACCCTTCCTGGTTGGTGGAGTGGGATCCTTCACTGTCTTGCCTCCACGACTAGGAGGGGCCTCCACTATCCCCGGTGACTGTTTGACTGAGGTGCTGGGCTGGGTCGTTGGGACCCTGCTCTTATGGGAAGGACGGGGGGAGGGAAGGGAAGAGGTCAAGTTGGGCAAGGAAAGGCTCCTTAGGGACGGTGGGGTAGGAAGAGGGAGGAGGGATGGGAGTGGAGGTTGAGGGAGTGGTTGTTGGAAGTGTAAGTCTGCTGGACTTGGGTGCAGGTTCATGGGCAGTGTGCGTGTGTGAGGTGGATGGCTGTTGCATGTCTGAGTGCTTGCGTTTGTGTCCTTCAAGAGGGGGACAGATAGGGTGGGAGAAGACACAGGGGATGCGTGGATGGATCTTGTGGAGGTGTCTGCTAGTGAGGCGTGTGTGCTGGTTGGTGCGATGATGGTGGTGATGGATGTTGAAGCAGTCCATGCGGGTGTGAGTGTGGATGTGAATGTGAGGGAGGTAGAGGACAAGGAGGTGGGGAGACAGTAGAGGCAGTGGATGTGGTTGTGTGTGCAACTGTCTGGTGTTTGCATGAGTACTTGTGGGCTGAAGTGTGGTGCCTGTGTTTGACTGTGCAACTCTTGTGTGATGTCTTGTGTGCATGCTCGGCTGTACTTGTGCTTTGGGATGAGTTGGGGTTGAGGAGGCTGAGACTGGGAAGTGGTAGTTGGAGGGGGGGTGGTAGGTACAGGGACAATTGCTGCCATCAGAGAGGAGGCCGGAGGCTGAATCGATCTCTGTTGGGCCGCCAATCCACTGTGGATGCCCTCCAGGAATGCATTGCATTGCTGCATCTGGGATGCCAGCCCCTGGATGGCATTCACAATGGTTGACTCCCCTACAGAGATGGATCTCAGGAGGTCAATAGCCGCCTCACTCAGGGCAGCAGTGCTCACTGGGGCAGGGCCTGAGGTGTGTGGGGCGAAGGAGATGCCCACCCTCCTGGGTGAGCGGGCACGGGCAACTCGCTGAGGGGCTACTGGGAGGGCGGTGCTGGGATGGGGGTGGCAGCTGTACCTTCAGCTGGGGTGGTCACAGACGTGTCCGCCACCACCAGGAAGCTTCCATTGGAGGAGGTATCTGAGTCTGTGTTGCCATCCCTCCCTTTGGTTCCCTCGGCTTTGGGGGACTCTGCTGCCTGGATCCTGTGGGATAAAGCTCCCTCTGTCGCCGGTGCCCCTGCTCCTCCACCAGATGATGCTAATGCACACATGGACAGGATGGCAGAAGAAAAAAGAGAGATAGAGAAAGGGAGCACTAGGTCAATTTCTGCACCAACACCACAGAAGGCATACACAATATCATCACACACAGGGATCTGGATTGAGCACTATGCATTGCACTGCCAAACAATTGGCTAGATGCCACAGCAAGATGATGGTCAACCACTGCCAAATGCACCCCTCCTGGGACCCACTAAGCCCTGTCTGACATGGAATGCAACCTAGTTAGGATACCTTGATTTCCCTTTCAACCATTACCCTTGAGCTGGATCACGCTGCAATGTCTGGCCTGGCATTAAGGGGTATACACTAACTAACACCCACCACCAGGATCCCATGCCACCTAACAATTATTGTTGTAACAGCCACTGTACTCAACCTCTTGTGGCTGCTGTGATGCCCTCAAGCGCCCATCCAGCTCTGGGTAGGCCACTGCCAGTATGCGGGCCAACAGGGGGGGTCAGGTTACAACGGGCACCCCTTCCTCATTGGGAGGCCATCCCCAGCTGGGCCTCTGCGGTCCTCCGTGCCCAGTGTCTCAGGTCCTCCCACCGTTTACGACAGTGGGTGCTCCACCTGCCATAGACCCCCAGGGTCTGCACGTCCTTGGCGATGTCACACCATAATCCCTTCTTTTGATGGGTGCTGACCTGCAGAGGCGAGACAGATGGGAGGACACCATTACACATACAGTCCAGCCTCTTACACATATGGCCCACCAATCCTGTTTCCATCACCATTGGCACACACACATCGCCCGCCGCCCACCATGTACACCACCACAAGGCATCCCCCCATAACACAATGCTTTCACACACATCTCCATGCATCCTTCCCACATGCATTGTGCCGAAGGTGTACTCACCAGTTGGTCTGGAAGCCCATACAGCAGTCTGTACTTGGGTAGGACCCCATCCATCAATCGCTCCAAGTCCTCCGCAGTGAAGGCAGGGGCTCTTTCCCCAGTCACACGGGCCATGGTAGGTTCCAGACACAGGTCACAGCAGCACACGCAGTGTAGGCATTCTCCTGTTGAAGGTCAGGAAACAAGTGAGGATTCAAATAGAAAATGGCGGTCACGTCCGTGGTGGTGTACACCGTCACCACCGGCGCTCATCCCCATTGGCCACTGTACTCCATAGGGCCCCATATTATCCAATGAGGAATTGCACGGCGGTGCAAGACCGCCTTCCGCCACAATGCCCAACGTCAGCGAAGTTTCATCACTTCCACCTGTCCATACATACCGGACAGGAGGTCGCCATTTCATGGTGATGGACAACGATCAGATTAACCTTAACTGTGTCACTGCCTAGATTTGCACATAACTTGCCATTCCCACTGTCACATCACATAAATTCACTATGTACACAGATGTGGGGGTTCCATTGTTCAAATTGTGACAGCCTACTCACTCTTGTGTCCCGTAGATATCTACCGCTGCAGATGAATGGGAGGAGAAGACAAACCCCAGTGTATAGACCCCTTGTGAACTTGGCTACACTGGAGGACAGGCACATTATACTGACTTATAGACTGGACAGGGCCACAATCACAGAGATGTGTATCCCCCTATTGTGCAAGTGCTATCAGTGCTCCATTTCCTGGCAACTGGTTCTTTCTAGGTGACAGTGGGCTTGGCAGCAGGAATGTCACAGCCATTGTTCTCAATCGTGCTGGCCAGGGGAAGGCAGGATTCTATGCAATGGGGCATATCCACAATATTATTGGGGGGATTGATGGAACGCCTACTGCGTTTGTCCCCCCACCACCAGAATGAACAGGTTTTTAACAATTGTAAGAGTTTCCACTCACTGAATGTACAAATGGTGTGCCTGGCGGACCAGTACTTCTCCCACGTCACTGCCAATTATCCTGGGTCTGTGCATAACACCTTTGTCTTGAGGAATACAGGCATCCCAAATGTGATGGCCCAACTACAGAGGCACAGGGTGTGGCTAATAGGTGAGCCAGAGTTCCCACCCACTGGATGCTCAGTGTATATCTTTAGGTGTTATCCCCATAGCATTGTGTAAGGCTAAATGTTTTCTCTCAATACATGCAGGTGACTCTGGCTACCCAAACCATTGTGGATCCTGACTCCTGTGAGGAATGCCAGGACAGGGGCTGAGGAACATTATAATGAGGCACATGGACGAATAAAAAGAATAATCAAGAGGACCTTCAGCCTCCTGAAGGTCAGGTTCAGGTGCCTCCATCTGACAGGTGGATCCTGGAAAGGCCTGCCATTATAATAGTGGCATATTGCACAACCTGGCCCTCCGATGACATGTGCCTTTCCTGCATGAGGAGGAGACTGGAGATGCCCCTGTGGCAGCAGTGGACCCTGAGGACAGTGAGGAGGAGGAGGAGGCAGACGATGAGGATGTGGACAACAGAACATCAGTTATACGTCAATACTTCCAATGACACACAAGTGAGACAGTGGAACTGATCATTGCTCTGACTGTTGATTTAATCTGTGTGACTGTAGCGTAATGGCATTCACTTCCTTTCCATCTCAGCTTACTGTCACCTATGGCTTCTCATTTTCCAGATGTTGGTGATATGACCACAATGTCCTGATGTGATCACTACATACAGTTACAGGTGATTAATTGTATGCTATCACAGTGTTCAGATCATTTGCACAAGATGCAACTGTTCCCAAAAATGCACATTTTCAACACATAAAACAGTGTCACTCAAATTGTGTTCAAGGTTGTATGTTGTAGTGCAAGTAACTGACTGAAAAGTGCAATGGAATGGGGGGATGGTAGAGGAAAGTCCAGGGTATTGTTCCAGTCTGTCTGTAGCACAAGTGCAGTGTCCAAGAGGCCATGGGAAGGGAAGTAAAGGCAGTTCAAAGTGGACAAGGTGACATGGTGAGATACAAGGGGGGCAATCAGGAGAGTCTCATTTCCTGGCAGTGGTCTTGGTCTTGGCAAGTGTCTCTGGCTTCTGTCTGGCTCGCAGGGAACCTTTGTGGGGTGGTTCACCTTCTGAGGGGGGAGGGGTGGTGGTGGCCTGTGGGTCCTGTGGCAGGGCCTCCTGTCCACTAGCTGCAGCGGAAGTTGTGGGCTGGTCAATAGACTGGCTGGTGGTAGGGGCCCACTGGTGTGCTGTCCATTCCCTCATGATGTTGGCTATGTCTGCCAGCACCTCTGCTGTGGAGATCATGGTGGTGTTGAGGGCCTGCAAGTCCTCCCTGATCTCCTGATGGTCTTCCTCCTGCAGCCGCTTGTTCTCCTGCATGTTGTTCAGGATCTGGCCCATCGTGTCTTGTGATTGTTGGTAAGTCCCCAGGACATTAGTGAGTGCCTCCTGGACAGTCTATTCCCTGGGCCGGTCCTCCCTCTGGTGCACAATGGTCCTCCCAGTGTCCCTGTTGCCCTGTGCTCCTGACCCCTGACTGGTGTGCCCACTGCCACTGACCCCAGGTCCCTGATTGTCTTGGGGGCGAGGTGTGGAATGGGGTCTCTGTACAGGTGGGCACACTGCTGATTGAGGTGTTCTGGGGACAGAGGTATGGGGACACTGGGTGGGTGCTGTGGTGTTGGATACTGATGGGGCAGGCTCTGTGGTGAACTGTGAGTGGGCTGGGGTGACCAACTGTCCAGTGGTCCCTGATGGGCCAGGTTGTTAATCCAGATCCTGAAGTCCAGAGTTACTGTCTTCACTGGGGGCATCTTCTGTTGGGGGACTGGATAGTTGTGGCACCTCCTCTCCGCTGAGATTGGCTGGGGCACCTGTGGAGATGTAAGTGATGTATTATGCTTCATGCCTATGACATATTGTACATCCCTAGCTTCCCCTCTATCATTGCTGTTGCCCTGCCACCTTTGAATGTGTATGGTGGTGTACTGATTGTCAGTACCCCTATGCTGTGCATGCTTTGGTGATGGGTGTCCATACAGGGCTGGGAGGGCTGCCCATGCAGTGTACGGCATGCAGGGCTTGGCATTGGGGTTAGTCATCTGCGTTGGTGCTGTGTGTGGGATGGAGTGGATTGATGGGAGTGAGGGTGTGAAATGGCATGCAGGTATGGGGTTGATAAGTCATAAATGTTGACTTACCAGTGTACAGTCCTCCGGCTACTCCAGTGAGTCCCTCTGGATGCGTAATGCTAAGACTTGCTTCTCCCATGCTGTCAGCTGTGGGGGAGGAGGTGAGGGGCCACCGCCAGTCCTCTCTATGGCGAGCTGGTGCCTTGCTGCCACGGAACATACCTTCCCCCGTGGGTCGTTCCACCTCTTCCTGATGTCATCCCTTGGTCTTGGATGCTGTCCCACGGCATTCAACCTTTCCATGATTTTCTTCCATAGCACCATCTGCCTTGCAATGGATATCTGCTGGACCTGTGCTCCAAAGAGCTGTGGCTCTACCCTGACTATTTCCTCCACCACGACTCGCAACTTCTCATCTGTGAAACAGGGGTGCCTTTTTGGGGCCATGGGTGTTGTGTGGTGTGTTTAAGTGTGTGGGTGTTGAGTAGTGTGGTTGCGTGTGCGTAGTGGAGTGTGTGAGGGATGTATGGTGGCAATGATTTGTATTCATAAGGGGTTGTGGATAGTGTGGGTGTGTTTTGTAGTGGCATGGTGGGGTGGGTGTGGTGTGTGTATGAGTGTCAGGTGTGTGTTTTTTTAATTGGTCAGTGTTGTGTAGTTTAGTATTTGGGTGTCCATTCTGAGTGTGGCGGTGTGTACCGCCAAGGGTTTACCACAGTTGAATATCCACCATGGTGATTCGTGGGCCATGATGGGGTGGGCATTGTTTTGTTGGCTTAATGGTATGGGTGTTGGTACCGCCACTTTAGCACTGACCTTTGGGCTGGCAGCTTTGTGTATGTGGCTGTCTTCTGCTGGTTTGGTGTGTGTGTCATAACATGGCGAACGAATATCCGCCACCGCAGTGGTATGTTGGCGGCCGTCACCATGGCAGTAGGCAGGATTTACCACCAATGTCATAATGAAGGCCATAATATTTTTCATTACTATTCGATAATCAAATCACCTGGTGGTTGTCCACTGATGCCAACCCCGTATAAGCACCCAACCTTGCACCATGCACGGCCTTCACCTGTGCCTAGGGGAGGTTACCCACAAGACCTGGCCTGCAGCCAGACTCTGCGGCCAACCCCCCCTAACCAACCAACCCCATGGTGTGCACGGCCCTTTTGCCACGCATGGCAGGAGTTGGCCGTAGACTTTCTGGGTGTGAGGGTGTATCTGGGGGTGACAGTGGGTTTCAGATTGCCTGTCTTGGTGTGAGAGTGCAATCATCAGGCTTTTATTGGGTGCATCAGTGTGTGCACAGGTCTGTGAGTGGGTGCTTGACAGTGTCAGTGGGTCTGTGAGTGGGTGGGTGACAGTCTGAGTGGGTCTGTGAGTAGATGGGTAAATCTCTGAGTGGGTCTGTGAGTGGGTGCTTGAGGGCCTGACTGAGGCTGTGAGTGGGTACTTGAGGTTCTGAGTGGGTCTGTGAGTGGGTGCATAAGTGCCTGAGGGTACCTGTGAGTAGGTGTGTAAGTGTCTGAGTAGGTGTGTGAGTGGTTGAAAGATTGAAAGAGTTAGAGAAAGAGAGAGAGAAAGAAAAAAATAAAATGAGAGGGACAGACAAAGAGAGTTTTTTAGGCTTTGATATATGACATACTTAGAACGAGATATTTTTAGACAAATAAAAAAGAAAAATGTATTTGTCATTTAAAAAGAGTAACATTACCTTTCAGTATGAGCCTTAAAGATTTATAGTAAAAAAAAAAGAGAGGAAAACGAGTTTAGCTGGATTCAAACTCTCAATACTCAGTGTGAAGGTATGTGACCCTCACACTGAGCTATTAATTTCCTCTTCTTTTAATATATTTTTTTGCCTTTTGTGGGCTTTCAGAGACCATGAGGAGAGCCCTTACGGGCTCCTCTGCAGTCGTACATATTTATTCATTTTTTTGTATTTTTTTTTTAATTATTTGAACAAAAGGCCCTTTACGGGCTATCTGGCACTGGGGGAACGCCTAAGGGCTTCCCTCACTGTGCCATTGCTTCAGCAAGCATGGAGCTACTTTAACAGCAGATCCCTGCTTGCTGAAGCATTTCATCTCTGCCCCTTACACACATGTAGGGGACAGAGATGAAAGCTTTGGTTTTTGACAGTAGGACCTGCTTTAAAGGTCTTGCTGTCCAAAACCAAAGTGTTTGCTATGGCTGGCTGCCAAACCACAGCAAACAGCTATGTCCCAGGGGTGGGCATCCTGGCAAACAGCAGAAGCAGGCCCTGGGGGGTGTCGATCCCCAGGGCCATCAGTAGCTCTTCGAGAGGGGCCGTCTGGCCCTCCACCAACAATAACAGCCCCAGGGAGGTGGTGATCCCGGGGCAAAAGGGTGTCTGAAACAGACCCCCATCACTTTTTTATTATAGCACCAGGGAGGTGGTGATCCCTGGGGCTGCAGGGAGCTGTGCGCCCCCCTGCACAGAATATAAAGAATGCCCTGGGGAATTGGTGATCCCCAGGTCTGCGGGGGACATGCGGCCCCCCGCACAGAATATAGTAAATGCCCCTGAGAGGTGGTGATTGCTGGGGCAGTCGGGGGGCGCATGTCCCCCCATCCTAAATATTTACAAAGCCCCGGGAAGGTGGTGATCCCTGGGGTCTGGGGGCGCACGGCCGCCCTGCACATACTTGATTATAGCCCCGGGAAGCTTGTGGTCCCCGGGGCTGGGGGGGAGGCCTACAGGCCTCCCCCACGCTTTAAAACACTTTTGCCCCAGGGAGGTGATGATCCCCAGGGTGCGGGGGACACCAGCCCCCCCCCCCCACATTATGGTACAACTGCTCCTGGGACTTGGCCCTTCCGGAAGGCTTAATAAACATGAAGCCCACACTTTATTTATTTTTTATTTTATGGCAGATCCGTGGATCCACTGCGACTCTTGTGTAAAATAAAAATAAATTATTTTTAGCCCTGGGGGTCCCTTTGGGACCTCACCACCAGAGCTAAGGGATCAGGGTGTTCATACCCTGGCCCATTTTCCCTACTTGTTACTTTTCTTCTTTTGTTGAAGTGTTGTCAGCTCAGCACGAGATCTGGAGGGATTGCAAATCCTTTGCTTCCCTAGATATACAAATTTGTTTTCCCCTTAATCTCTCAAAAACTACTGAGCGGAATTACACCACAGCAAAAAAATCACTCTTTCTGGATCAGGACCTACCTTTCTGCCAAATTTGGTGTAAATCTGTCCAGTTGTTTCAGCGCCATCTCTGTTCAAAATTCCTATGGAATAATGAATGGGGAAAATGTGTTTTGGGACGCCCCCCTGGACAGATCACCTCAAAACTTTGCATACAGCAGCTGACCTGACTGGCAATTTTTTTGGGAAAGTTTTGTGAAGATTCATCAAGCGGTCAAAAGATATAACCAAGTAAAAAAATGCTTTTTATATAAAAACTAGGTGCTAACTATAACTACACACATATATATATATATATATATATATATATATATACATATATATATATATATATATATATATATATATATATCCTAGTGGCACCCTCGCCATGCACAGTTTTCTCATCAATAATTTTACTTCAAATGTTACAGTGATATTAGCAATGATGTCAAAAAAGATGTCATGAGAGATGTAATATCCCAGGTAATTAGCACTGCATGGCCAGGGCACGAGTTATAATTACCTTAGGGCACAAGTTATAGTTACTTGAAATAAGGAACTACAAAAGCTGAATTTCTATGGTTTTGTGAACGTAAAAACAGAATCTAACTATAATGTCCCTGCAACATTTGTTATTTCTTAACTATAATGTCCCTGTAAACTTAGTGTTTTTTCAGTGAATGTCTAGGATTATTTCAACATTAAGAAAGATGCCCATCGCAGTGCATGGTGGGTGTTGGATGCAGGGCCTGGCTCCCTAATTTACTAATTTACTGCAGTAACATCAGTACAAAATGCTTTCAGTTTTCCATTTTGACTCCATCAAGATGGCATTCAGATGCACCACACCTTTGGCATAAATTCAGACTGTTAGCACTATAGTTGCTCATTAGAAACACTGTAAGCTGCAAATCACCAGGGAGTTAACTGCCAGTCTGCTGCTGGTGTTGAAAGACAATGTTTCAGTCCGCATGTCAGAATATTTTAATTAAATAGAAGAGAAAGATATTTAAGAACTCACTTAAAATGTGCAAATTTTTCTTTCAACTGCCCTAACCATAATTTATGTGACAAAATGAAGCCCCGATTATGTTCCTTTCTAAATTAAATGTTTTTAGTTTTACTAGTTGTACCAGTTTTGATTCAATCAAGATGGCTTCAGGTGGGCCTACTTTTGTCATAAATAAGACTGTTCACGGTGTGAAGGTTCTTTAGAACTCTCTGGGAGGCTGCAATATAGCACAGGGGAATCAACTGACAGGCTGCTGCTGTTGGAAGTACATGTTTTACTGAAAATGCCTGACTTCATTCTCATATGGCTGAGAAAGATAGTGTGAATTTACAGAAAATATGCACTCATTCTAGCTTCTGATGCTCCTTCCATAACTGCTATGCTAATATCATGAGAAAACAGTTTTCTCTCAAACATGATTCATGAAATCCCAGAAGGGCAAAATCATCTTAGAACACACCACAATTCCTAAAATTACTATGGTACCATCAACAAATTATCTACATTGGAATTAAAAATTGTTATCACCCTTTATATGTCCTCCTTTTTGTGATCCTCAAACACTGCCATTCACTACAATGCTTTTCAGTCGAGTGCTATCATGTATGTTAGTCCCAAAATGGCTGTCTTCACTTTCTGGTTGAGGTGCTCACAGCCAATCAAATCTCACCATGAGATCTGCGATTATGCTTTGCCCAGATAAACGCATTGGTTATCATTTACTATCTCAAAGACTACTGACCAGATTTACACCAAATAAGAAAAAGCATTATCTGCAGACCAAAGGCTACGTTTCTGCCAAATTGGGTGTAATTCTGCCCAGAGGATTTGAAGTCGTCTTCAAATCCCCTGTGGGAATTAAAATGGGAAACTCACTTTTGTTTAGCCCCCTTTTTCTTGGCCCCTGCTTGACGGATCCCCCCGAAACTTTCCATTGACAACAAGACCCCTAGGCAAAGTTTTTTGGAAACTTTCATGAAGATTAGTCAAATGACGCCAAAGACATAGCTAAGTCAAAAAATGCTTTTTAAATGGAAACTAGGTCCTTTTATATATATATATATATATATATATATATATATATATATATATATATATATATATATAAATACCACTTGACCCCTTGATTATGCCTCCTTACACAATGTTTTAGTATTTGGGGCAAAGACAACTCATGTTACTTTAGTAGATCTTGTGTTACCTCCAAAACGTATGGTTTTTGAGCCCACCCAAGACATGCCCTTCTTGCATACTTTGATAGAGGGCTGGCACAAAGAGCTTCGGGCATTGTACGAGGATCAACTTTTGGCACAAAAAAGCTTTTGTACACGATCACTTTGCGGCACGCAAACGTTAGTGCAAACCTTTAATAAATCTAGACTTTAGGGTTGAAAGATGTCAGAAAATGACCACTCTCTTTATGTTTTAATGTTAATGTTTCACACTATCGCCAAGACCTGAAATTAGACAAATTATATAGCCATAGTAACATTTTAGTGGTGTTCTTTTTTCCACACTGGTTGATTTCTGTCCCACTCAATGTTGATCCACGCAGCTCATAA
The DNA here is from genome assembly GCF_031143425.1 of Pleurodeles waltl. Taxonomy (NCBI): domain Eukaryota; kingdom Metazoa; phylum Chordata; class Amphibia; order Caudata; family Salamandridae; genus Pleurodeles; species Pleurodeles waltl. The sequence continues at coordinate 992,013,159 of NC_090445.1, read as the reverse complement.
TGGGCCTATCTAGCTTTTTGGTGGGAATGCAGCAGGCAGTACCCTGGGTGCTAAAACTGTTCATTCATAATGTTACAGAGAGACTTATTTTTCCCCGGAAGCAGTTTTTTTGTTCAAAAAACCGAAAGCTCCATGAGGTGACTGATGCCAGGCCTTCGATAAAATAGTTTAGTGAACAGCCTTGACATCCTTATCAGTACTCTTTTCACAAAAACAAGATGTTGGCGCCTTTTTTGCGTTGTTTTTGCTACATTTTCAGTCTTTGTCTCCTCGGGTAACAGTCGACGTACACTTTGAAGTTTCATTCATTACCTGTGTTAAAGTCAACAAAGGCTACATCTAAGACAGCCAGTCTCGGGCAGGATACCACTTTTTTTCAGCTGCCTAATTAAATGTAATTACTTTATTTTATCCCAGGGTTCAAACTTGCAGCGTTGCCTTGTAATAATTGAAATTGCATGCACGGTCAGGGGACTGCTTGACGCCAGAGAGGAGACGGCCCTGCTGTCATTCCTTGCCGTAGCGTCTAAGTCAAAGGTACAGAGACGTCGTCATTCCGCTACCTAGTTATTAGCCGCGCTACGGGAGAGCCTCGGCAGCTAAGCTCCTTCTAAATGGACGACAGGATGTACTGACCCACTCCTGTTCCCTAAATAGCAGCGAAAGGTTGGCATGCGCTGTAATTGGCCACACCACGAATCTTAAGAACTTTCAAAGGCCTTGTGGGTGATGTGTTCTAGCGCTGACCTCGCCTATCAAAGCCCGCGTTTGCCAGGGCTATGACAAAGATCAAAAGCAAAGCCCTGCCCGTCATTATCTCCTTTGAAGGTTATGAAGAATAAGCGCGTCACTGAAGATGTGAAAAGGTCGGTTTAAGTCGCTGTCCGGTCCTTGTTCCCACTGGCTGGTTGCAGACCGGCCTCAGACGGGCATTATAGCTTGCCTGTCTTTTTATTTTGTTATCGCAACTCTAGAAAACCTTTATTGTGAAAAGGGGTAAATTACTAGGCCGGAGCCTCTAATGAGGTCTAGGGAAACTATTTGACCCACACGCTGGTCTCAGGTTGTGCTGCATTTTGAGTCTGGTCTTAGTGATTAATCATTTGGTAAATCTAGTCTCACCAGCGCTAATGATAGGGAGTGCCTTCAGCCCTTTTGTCGGCCGGTGAAATAAGAGCATCTTTAGTAAGTGTCAGAGCCCTCCCCTTTTGTTAATGGTGCCAGCAGGTCTAGGACAGGGCAGTTAGAGCTAATGCGAGATCTTAAGGCTCAAATTGCATTCGGGTTTAAAGAGGGAGCAGGACATGTTCGCTCCCACCACCAGACACATCGACAGCTTGAATGGCTGTGGGAAGAGTGCCGCGTGACACAAAAACGTGAAACCGAACAGGCGCCCCGGATATAATTTTTCGTTAAGTCAACTGGGTGCTACTGAGCTCGCTCGTTTCAGGAAATATTTATACAGGTGAAGCAGTACTGTTGTGAAAACACCTATTCAACTTTATTAAACAAGATAAAATATCATGGAAATCATCCGTTAGAACATGACAGGTCCCCTTGGCAGTATTCAGTGGACAGACATAAAAGTCACCAAAGAAACACAGTGGGCAATGTAGCAGTGACAAGAAGTGCAGCTACTCTCTCTTTCAAATGAAAGAAGTGCAAGTATTCAGTACTGGACAGGGCATGCCTCTTATAACACTGCTGTGAAGGTTTGAACATTGAGCCAAATGCAGGAGGACAAGAAGTGGCCATGTCAGGTTGGCTGTGTAACAATGCACATTTAACTAAGTTAGACTGTATGATTTAATTGTGGGAGACGTTTTGTCAGAGAGGTTTACTATTTACTTATGAATCTTTCCAGTTTGATTCATTCCTGTTGCCCATGGGTTACAATTGATCTTTCTGTGGTGTTGCTGGCCTATCTGAGCTGTGTTGGAAGTGCGTTTTTGGGTGTGGGGTGTGTGTGTGTCATGGCATGTCTATTATATTCCGTTGAGTTTGTAATGTTGATGAGTGTTTAGTGCTTTTAGGAACAACGTATTATTAGGCTTTTGGAAGCAAATTGATTGCTGACTGTTTAGCATATATGTGGTTTGATATGCACAGGGTTGGATTGGGATCACAATTAGGCTCAGGGACTTCCAAAAAACTTGCCCATATTCTCAGATCGTCCCTTTCATTGATCACCATCTAGTTAGTCTCATGGGAATCTGGCCAGTTACTTTTTTTTATTATTTTTTTGTAGTCGTATATAGTGTGAACTCAGCCCAAAGGCACTGGAGCAATGTACAAGAGCTCAAGTTACTTTACATAAGATCATATTTATTTGTATTTTAAGTGAGATGATTTCCTTTTAGGGGAGGCTTTGGCTGACGGATTCTCTGTCACAAGTGTGACGGATATCCAGTCCTCCATATTACTATGTTCATAGGATATTGTGGAATCGTAATATGGCGGAAGGGATATCTGTCAAGTTTGTGAAGGAGTAACCCCTCCCGCCAAACTATAAATCAGGCCCTAAGTCTCTTGGGCCTGTTTACAGTAGCCCTAAAAAAACAGCCCACAGGTGACCCTGAAGCACCGGCCCATCATTCAATGCCCAACTGCCCACCCTCCAAGCTAGCTTGGAACTTGAAGAAACACTGCACTCTGTAGACTGCAGTATGGGGTCCAGAATACTTTCCTGGCAAATTCCAGAGGCAGATGGTGATTCTGGGGAAGACTGCTTTTTCAAATGTAGTTCAGATGCTCGGCTGAATGTGCTGTGCTGTTTTAAGTGAGTGAAAACTAAAACCTGTTCATGCTTCTTTGTGGCACAACTTGGTAGCCAGTTTTTTTGAAGGCCATGTCAGTATACAGTAGTGCATATTTGTTTTGTTTTGGGTATATGTGAGATATTCTATGTACTTTTTGTATTGCATTTGTGTGTGAGATATCTTGGTGCCTGTATAATGCTTTTGAGGCTAATATGATGGCCATCTATATAGCATATCGAGGCATAGATAAGTTAGTTAATGTGACTCGCTGTATTTGTGCAAGCCTACTCTTAGTGGATAAGTCTTTCGACCGAAAAGTAATGGCTGGATTTATGTGGAAGCTATTTTCTGATAGATGTCAGTGAGTTGTTCTGTTTATTATTTTCTTTTGTATTTTAGCCTATCCTCTCAGAGCAATGCACGCATTACATTATTTGGATGGAATAGCTTTCATTTTATTACAAGCACTGATTAAGATGCATTAACAAGATACCTTTCCTTTTATTTGAGGGAAGAGCAGATCAGTGATCTGTTATTACTGAGAAGCATGACCAGGTCTCTATATAGCTTGTGTAGGAGGCTGGCCTGGCTTATAGTGGGTACCTTGTGGTACTTACACCCTGTGCCAGGTCCATTTATCCCTTATTACTAGAATAGAGGTGTTTCTAGCAGCTTAGGCTGATAGAAGGTAGCTATGGCATAGCAGCTTAGGCTGAACTAGGAGACATGCAAAGCCCCTACTATACCACTTATATCATATAGAACAATATCATAAGAAAACACAATACTCAGAGTTACTAAAAATAAACGTACTTTATCCTAGTGACAATATGCCAAAAGTATCTCAGAGAATACCCTCACTTAGGAGGTAAGTTATATACACAAGTTATATGTACACAAACCCAAAACAGGTAAGTAACGGTAAGAAAAGTAGTGAAAACAATGTAGAATCACAATAGGATGCAATAAGTAGACATAGGTCTAGGGGTAACACAAACCATATATACTCCAAAAGTGGAATGCGAATCACGAATGGACGCCAGACCTATGGGAGATTGTAGAGGGTTGCTGGTACTGTGAGAAAACAGTAAGGGTGTCCAAAATACCCCACCCCAAGACCCTGAAAAGTAGCAGTAAAGTTACCTTACTACCCCAGATAGACACAATAGTCATGATAGAGCATTCTGCAAGAACCACAAGCACCAGCAAAACACTGAAGACGGATTCCTGGACCTGAGGACCTGTAAAGGAAGGGGACCAATTCCAAGAGTCACGAAAGTGTCCGGGGGGGAAGATGCCCACTAAACCCCAGATGAAGGTGCAAAAGGACTGCCTCCGAGTGGAAGAAGCCAAAGATTCTGCAACAAACAAAAAGGGCTAGGAACTTCTCATTTGGATGGAAGATGTCCCACAGCGTGCTGGATGTTGCAGAAGTGTTTCCAGGCAGAAATATTGCAAACAAGCCTTGCTAGCTGCAAGAGTCGCGGTTGAGGATTTTGGGTGCTGCTGGGGACCAGGAAGGACCAGGATGTCGCCCCTTGGAGGAGGAGACAGAGGGGGCATGCAGCAACCCAGAGAGCCCCTGCTGAAGCAGGCAGCACTCGCAGAAGTACCGGAACAGGCACTTAGAAGATCTGTGAACTCACAGTCACAAAAAACGGGTCCCATGTCGTCAATTCCAACTCAGCGGGTTGAACACTACAGGACGGAGTGCTGGGGACCCAGGCTAGGCTGTGCACAAAGGAATCCTTGGAGAAGTTCACAGAAGCCGGAGCAGCTGCAAATCACGCAGTACACAGGTTTGCTGTCTGGCGTGGGTAGGCAAGGACTTACCTCCACCAAATTTGGACAGAAGGGCCACTGGACTGTGGGAGACACTTGGACCCAGCTTCTGTGTTCCTGGGACCACGCTCGTCAGGATCAGAGGGGACCCAGTGGACTGGAGATGCAGAAGTTTGGTGCCTGCGTTGGCAGGGGATAGATTCTGTCAACCCACGGGAGATTTCTTCTTGGCTTCAAGTGCAGGGTGAAGGCAGACGGCCCTCAGAGCATGCACCACCAGGAAACATTCGAGAAAGCCAGCAGGATGAGGCGCTACATTGTTGCTGGGCCCATAGGGATCTCCTGGAACCCCAATACCCTGGGTACCTAGGTACCATACACAAGGGAATTATATGGGTGTTCCAGTGTGCCAATGAGAATTGGTAAACTTAGTCACTAGCCTGCAGTGACAATTTTAGAAAGCAGAGAGAGCATAAACACTGAGGTTCTGCTTAGCAGAGCCTCAGTGATACAGTTAGGCACCACACAGGGAACACATACAGGGCATACATTATGAGCACTGGGGTCCTGCCTAGCAGGATCCCAGTGACACCAGGGCAAAAACAAACATACATACAGTGAAAATGGAGGTAACATGCCAGGCAAGATGGTACTTTCCTACAGCTTGCAAGTGCTCATCACTAGCTAGGGTTTGGTGAGGGTCTTGTGAGGAATTCTCCTGATGCTCCCATCATGGTGGAAGACAGTGATGAGATCGCCCTCCACCATAATTAAAAGAAGCAGTTGTTGCTGTGGGCCATGACCATGCAACAGGTGTATGTGAAAACGTGCTGTGCCATCTGGGATGCTTCTTTGATAGAGCCCCTAAATGCTTGTGTCTGTGTCCCCCATCTGTATACAGATCATGCAGGGGCTCATTTTGTCTCACAGCAAATTGAAGGAATTGCTTCATCATTTGCCAGAGGGCATTATCCCATGCAAAATATGGGAATGCATTTGTGACAGCAACCATGCTGTGTTAATGACACACGCAGACTCTCAAGTCAGGAGGTACACTGTCTGTACATCATATAGAAAGTGGCACACATTCACGGCTCGATTCACAAAGGTAAATTTACACTTTTGTGTAAATGTTTTCCCATTCACAAAGGTATTTTATGAGTAGTACCTTTACTACTGAGGAGTCTCCAGACTCGCGGTGGAGACTCTGCATTTAAAAAGATATGACTGGCTACATTTTTATGTGATGAGTCTCCGCCACAAGTGCAGAGACTCTGCAGTCATAAAGATACTACTCGTAAAACACCTTTGTGAATAAGAAAAAACTGTAGGCTTACACAAAAGTGTAAGTCTATCTTTGTTATTCGGGCCCTCAGTGTTCCCGAAGGATGTTTTTGGTAGGGGGCATGGGTTTCAAGGAACCCCACAGGCATCCCTCCACAGGTAGGTTCTGTTGAACAACAATGCCCACCTATGGGAAGATCTCTGCCCCTCCACAAAATCAATCAGGCAACCACCTGCAGTGATAGATGAATTGGAGGTATTAAACTGCCAGCCCATCTACCACAGTATTTTTTAGGTCTCACCTACCAGACAGCGCAAACTGTCTTGTTGCAGAAGAACTTTTGTGGGATTACAAAAAAACGTAAGATGGGCTTACAGCCCATATTGCTTCCCATTCATTGGATTTATTGTCACTTTCATTTGCTTGCTTCTTTTTTGATGGCTTGCCTTCCTTTTCTTCTGTTTGTTCCTCCCACTGGAGCATAGGCTTTTTACCATAGTTTTGAATGGCTGACTCGTATCCTTCCACTGCTCACTGTTAGGCAACTATTTTTTTCTTTTTTTCTAAGCACACCATGAGAAGGCATGTTTTTTCCAGTACTCTACCTCTTGTGCTTCTCCTCATGCCCCAGGTTGATCTCTCCCCACCACTCTGTTGCTCTCTCCCTCATAGGCTGCTTTTTCCCTCCTCCCCCACATTGGTTTACTTTTCTTTTATCCCCCAGCCCACTCTCAGTTACTTTTCTCCATGGATCCACAGTTGACCCACTCGTTTTTTTATTTTATTTAATTTTATTTAGGCCCAGGCAGCAAATTGCAGCTAACCTCGTGCCTTAAAAAATGCTTTTGCACTAGCAAAATTAAATTTTTCGAAATTTACTGATCCATCTTGAATCAGTAAACTATAAAATCTCTTCAGGATAATCTTTTAGGCACAGGCATGGATGAAGACACATGCACGCTCTTACATGATCACACATGCAGAAGCCGAAGAAACGATGAGGCCATTGGCTACACTGTTGCACCTTTTTTTTTCTTTCAGCTGATGCACCGCACAATCACTAGATAGCTTTAGCAAAGCCAATAGGCTGAAAAGATGAGGCCTATTGACTTTAACAATGCATGCCTCCCAACTGGGCATACAGTCCCGGTCAGCTCCTTGGCACACCGTCAACGGTGTGCCACAGCACTGACCGGGACACTGCTCCATAGAGGTAATACATAGTACGGTGCCATGTTCACCCAGATGTATGATGACAAGATAGGTTCATTGACAAGTGTGATGCTCCAGATAGGACCAACTAGCCATAGAAAGTCAAGGCAGCTGAAAATTGTTCTCCATCCAGCTTTAGCTGTGTGTGCCTGGATTGTTATCCCGGGAATGACTGAAAAGGAAGTGGCAGCATGGTCATGTGAATATTTAAGGGAATTATCATTTTTGGTCAATTATTATGGGTTTAACAAGAGAATTCAGAACAAACCTAAAAAAATTATAATTATGAGCAGATGTGCAATCACAACAGAAATACAAATATTTTTGAAGCACCACACAGGTAGGTTTATAAAATTGTCTTGCTGGAAATAGATGGGTGTGGGATATATGATTTCAAATATTATATTGTGGGTGCTGGATGGAGTGAGCTGATGATAAATAGAGTGATCATGCATAGCTTGTGAGATGTGCTCTGAGAGTGGCACCTAGGATGAATTTGGTCAGGTGTGAGATAATGAAGACGTCATCTAGTATATAAGTGGCAGAATATATAATCTAGGATATGACACTTTCAAAACATGATGTACCTTAAAATGGTCAAAACCCAAATAGTGCAGGCTGCAGTCTGGGATGTCAACAGCACTAAACTAAATCAGGGGAGAACAAGATGTTCTGAAAGATAGTCACAAGGGATAATCAGAGAACAATCAAATGGGGAAAACCAGTCAGGATACCCTGTTCAAACAGGTCAATGGAGTGCTTAATCAATACAACAATATTTTTAATGTCTACAGCAAAGTCATTGAACTAGGGCCCAGAGTAAAACAAAATTTGTACTTTTTGTAAAACTTTCATATACATTTTATGATTAATTGGTTTCAAAATATTAACCGTGAAAGATTTAATTAAGAACATCCTAGCTTACTCTTCATTTATTCATAGACCCCACATTCATCACCTTGAAGGCTCTGCAACGTATCTTCCCCCACCTCAGATTTCAACACATGGTGCAGGCTACTAATTCTCTTGTACTATCTAAACTGAAATATGGCACTGGCCCTTACCATTGATCATCTCTATCTATTATGAAAAAACTACAGCCCATTTAGAACTCAGCTGCTGGGCTACTATTACATGTAAAACCACAAGCCCACATCTCCTCTGCCTTGAGAGCACTACACTGGTTACCGGCTGTCAGAAGATCCACCTTCAAGCTGCTTTGTATCACCCACAAAGCTATACAAGGAACAGAACCACTCTTCATCAGAAACAAATTAACCAAATACATTCAACAAAGAAACCTCCGCTCAATAGGTGGTACATCCTTCTCTGTTCAAGCACCCAAACTATGGAATTCCTTACCCCAAATATATGATCCACAGATAGCTATCTTATCTACAGAGGACTATTAAAGAGTTGGCTCTTTCCTTCATTACCACCCTATTCAAACAGCAATGGACTATACACATGCCTGTGTTGATAAATATTTATAATCAGATTATGTGTATAATCTACATATGCATAGTTCTTTAAGAAGTATGTATAGTTTCTATTTCATAATAATAAATGATACACATACTCTTTAAACCTGTTTAACAAATGTATATTTACTCACGTTAAATATATATGTGTTTATGCGTTTGTGTGTGTATATATGTATACATATATTGGGTTTTTTATTCTATGCTTAACATGTTCATAGGTCATTGCATACCTCTTAGATAAATTGTTATATTAGATACTTATGAATCACTGCCTTCTTTCATAAAGAGCAAATTTTACCTTAACTATTTAACAGCAAGCATTTCACTATTGAAAAATTGAGGAAAGATAAATTAATTTTATAAAAGTACACTTATTAATTAACATCAAATAGTACAAATCTTGAAAGTCTGTGTTTATACATTACAACTTTACTTCTCATATTATTATTCCCATTATTATACTCCTTGCACATATATTCACTAACTATGTATTTAAATATCTGTTTATTGATTACTTCAGTCCTACTCTACTAGAGAAAAATAAATAAAAATAAATCTATAAAGAAAGTTAAAAAATAAATAATTTAATAAAAAAATGTATATATAAATTGTACTCAGTTGTAAGCTTTAATCTGTCTCCCCATTACCCTAAGTCTCTATCAGTCTATCCTCCATCCCCACTCTGACTCATCCCGAACCCATTCTACTACTTTGATCTCCAAAATAACCCTGCCTAAGCTCTTCCCTCCTGTACCACATCTAGCTCACCCCAAACCTCAGTTTACTACTATGATCTCCCAAACAACCCTACTAAATTCTCCCTCATTTTTCTCACCTTTGACCTCATCCAAAACCCCTTCTGCTACTATGATCTCCCTAACCCCATTTCACAGACTCTTCCCTCCTCCATCTCTCCTTTACTCAACCCAAACCTCATCATATTACTATAAACTCCCAATTAACACTTCTGGATTCATCAGTCCTCTTTCCCTCTATTACTCTAGTCAATCCAGCTAACAAGCTCACATATCCACTGCTCAAATTAACTCATACTAATACTGTACTCATATTTCCCACTACTGATTCCTCTTAGGTTCTGGATTAGCGTACTACTTGCCAAAAAGCACTTTGACGCCTCATCAGGGGTAGTGAGCACTATAGAAATACAATTACAATTACATTTCTCTCTTCATTATCTACATTTTGTATGTATGTACTTATGTATGATTGTATGTATGTGACATTTTTAATGGCACAAACCTACCATAAAGGTAAATGAGTCCCGTACAGGTGAAAATAAAAGATACAGTCAAAGGATGATTGGAGAAGAAACTGGGCTCTGATGTAGTGTTCTTTTAACATGCAGGTGTTCAGCTCTTTCCTTCTTCCATCTACCAACAACTGAGTTTTGGTATATTATCAGAGTAAAGCAAACAGTAAAACAACCTATAGGCCAATGCAAAATAATACACAGCTACATGTTTAAAAGAGTACAACATGAAAACTAACCTCTTACATCACCACAGTGTTAAACACATCAATTCATGAGAACCTGTTAATTTGAAGTAGATTTCCAACATTTTGATGGTTTACAAAGAAGCACAGGAGCATTTGTAACATGGAATACAGGGTGTGTAAGGTGCCATTAAAAGCAGTTGAATTAATAATTTTTGAGGTATTTAAGGAATCAAAGAACCAAGGGCTTCATTCAATCAAAATCTCCCTCAAATGCAAACATCGTGTTGACAGCCAAATCATGTCCCTATACTTATATTTTGAGGCTGCCCTTGTTTCCTTATTGCTTTTATTTGTTGACCACCTGAGTGCGTTGGGTATGCACAGATGTTCGTCCCAGGCTCACTGTGCCATAGGACTCAAGCTACACCCTACTGATGAACCCAAGTTTGGCAGAACTGGTCTGGGGTTGCCTGTGGTCTTCTGGAGGGGTCTTCACCTTGGACTTTGGGGCACACTGTTCCTGTGAAGAGCAGGGTCGGTATTGATTTGCATGAGGCAAGCCTTTGTCAAGAGTGGAGTGCAATGCGGTCACAAGTGATTGCCAGTGTCTGAAAGGAATTCAAGCATTTCATGCATCACCTTGTTGTTGTTGTTGCACTTCTTTTCTAATTAGCCATTTCTTGCATCTGAACCTTGGAGCTTACAAATTAGGTGATATGCCCTTTTGTAATTTCTGTAACATAGAAAAAAGTGCACAAGCTGCAGGAACTGAGTTGTCATTTTTTATTTTAAAAGGCAAGACATGAGGAGTCATACCCTACAGAACAAAGAAGGGGTAAAACCCAGTCACAGAATGGCTTAGAATTATGAAAGCAAACTCTGCAGATGATAGTACGTTTTTGCGATTATCCTGGGTGGCATTTGAAATGCAGCATAGACACTGTTTCAAAACTTGATTTATGCACTGTGTCTCTCTGTTAGATTGTGGGTGGAACCTTGCTTGTTGGATTCCTTGCTTGTTGGATTCCTTACCCTCTATGCATTGTTTTCCAAAATTAACGAGGTATACTGTGATCCCCGATCCGAAATGATTTTCTGGGACAACCTATGGAGACAGAAAATATATCATGTAAATACTTGAGCTAATTCAGGAGCCTAAGGCAACTTACGTAATGGACTGAAAAGAGCCATCTTATTATAATTGTCAACGGTTAGCATTATAATCGAACACTGTGCGCAAACTGGAATATCTATGACATAATCATTGGAAATAACTGACCCACCGCCAATGTTTTAACGAGGCCCTTTACGACTAATTGGTTAAGCATATGAAAAACTGCATCCGTAAACCTTTAAAAAATAGATGATGATTTTCAAAGTGCAAAAGGCATTATGCTGCAAAATGTCCCAAGGGTGTAAAGAAAGCAGTCTTCCATTTGCACCCTTTTCCTATTCATAGCAAGTGTCAGGCATCACCAAGATTCAGGCCCTCATTACAGCCCTGGTGGTCGGTGATAAAGCAGTGGTAATACTGCCAACAGGCAGGCAGTAAAAAAAAATGGAACTATGACCATGGCGGAAACCGCCAACAGAGACAGCCACTTTAACACTCCGACCGCCACGGCGGTAGCAACAAGCACTGCAGCAGTAACCGCTAACAGCCAGGGGGAAGACAATGTACCACCCACAGTATTACAACAGGCAAATCCGCCAGCTTTTCCGGGGCGGTACCAACGCTATCAAAAGCATGGCGGAAACAGTACACTGAAGGGAAACGGCTCACCTCTCGATACTCACGGAAGAACCACAATGCCATGGAGCCCGAGCTACACATTTTTCCAAAGGTGGTGTACCTCCTCATACACCAGGAACACGAACGCCGGCGAAGACGACCACAGTGAGTACTGCACCTAGCACACAAGGGAGGGGGGGGAAGGGAGTGACACACACATGCAACATGCAAAACCCCCACCCCCACCCACACCCCCAACACTAAACACACAAACAGATCCAACAACATTACATATACACCCCGTAACCCTCAGGAATAATGCAAGGACAAAAGGAATGGATTAAAATGAGTGTGATAGTACAAGTTAAGATAAATACGTCCTTAAATCAATAAACAGTATGTACAATATATACAAAAGGAGGGACAATGCCCACTCCAAAAAGTCTGTGGACCATGGGGCCATAACACATAGGCCAAGGCCACATTTGACTCCTGCCTCAATAAGGAGAGAACACTGCTGGGGCATCAGGTCGAAAACACACAGGCACTTCAGGGGGACAGGGAATGGGGGGCACCTCAGCTAGAAGATGGTACAACACCACTGCTCCTGGAGGGGACTACATGCCTACGTCCTGGTCCTCGGGAGTGCAAAGCCGCAGTCTCTCTAGTGGGTGGGTTGCCCACTGCTTGGTCCTGGGGAGTGCAAAGCCACAGTCTCTCTAGTGGGTGGGTTGCCCACTGCTTGGTCCTGGGGAGTGCAAAGCCACAGTCTCTCTAGTGGGTAGGTTGCCCACTGGTTCTGGAGGGGGCTCTGTGCCCAGTGTGCTCCATCCTTCCAAGGAGGGGGTGAGTGGATGCCTTCTTCCACTGGTTCTGGAGGGGGATTTGTGCCCATTGTGCTTTATCCTGCCACGGAGGGGGTGAGTGGATGCCTTCTTCCACTGCTTCTGGAGGGGGCTTTGTGCCCAGTGTGCTTCATCCTGGTTGGTGCAAGGTCACAATCTCTCACATGGGTGTCACACCTACAGGTGTTGCAGGGGCTAGGATGCACTGCAGCCCATGTAGTCATGACTACACACTGCTCTCAGGTGGTAACGGCTGCTCAGTGGATGTCAGTTGCGGTGCAGGTGGCCGTGCTGTCAGTGGTGGGGTCGAGGCTCCAGCCCTTCCCCCGCAGCCTCGGACGGCTGCACACTGGGGCTGCTGCTGCTGGCAGTGGTGCTGCTGGCAGTGCAGGTGGCGGTGCTGGCTGCGGGGCAGGTGGTGGTGCTGGCAGTGGGGCAGGTGGCGGTGTTGGCCGCAGTGCAGGTGGCGGTGCTGTCAGTGGTGGGGGGAGGCTCCAACCCTTCCCCTGCAGCCTTGGATGGCTGCAGTGCCAAGGCTGGTGTTGTATGCCCCTTCCTGCCCTTTGCAGATGGTGGTGCCTCCTTGCTTCTGCCAGCTGGTGTTCCTTTTCTGCCCTTGCTGGCTGGTGTCCCCTTCCTGCCCTTGCTAGCTGGCGGCCCATTCTTGCCCCTGGCAGGTGCTGACGGGTGCTTCCTTGGATCCTCTTAGTAGCTGCAGAACCCACAGTGGCGTGGACTGGGTGGCTGAGGTGCTGGGCTGGGTTCTGACCACCTTGGCCCGAAGTGAAGGATGGGGGAGGGTTAGGGAATAGGTCAGAGGTGGTGAAGAAAAGCTTCTTAGGGACACTGGGGCGGGAAGAGGGTAAAGATTTGGGAGTGGAGGAAGAGGAAGTGTTTGTAGGAGGTGTCTGTCTGCTGTGTTTGGGTGCAGGTGCATGGGCTGACGGCTGTTGTGAGGTGGATGGCTGTTGGGTGTCTGAGTGCTTGCGATTGTGTACTTTGGGAGGAGGGGTCACAGACAGAGTGGGAGAGGACACAGGGGACGTGTGCAAGGATGTGGGGGTGGTGACTGCCAGTGAGCGGCATGTAGTGATAGGTGTGATGGTGATGGAGGTAGTGGATGAGGAGGTAGTGCATGTAGGTGTGAGTGGAGACACTACTGGGAGGCAGGTGGACGACGAGGAGGAGGGGGACACAGTGGAGGCAGTGGATGTTGGTGTGTCTGCATCAGCATGGTGCTTGTGTGAGTGCCTGTGGGATGAAGTTTGGTGCTTGTGTTTGCCTGATTCACTTCTGTGTGTTGATTTGGGTGAATGCAGGTCTGAAGGTGTGTTTGGGATAGGATGTGGTTGAGGGGATTGGGACTGGGTATAGGAAGTTGGAGGGGGAAGGCTGGAGACAGGGACAATTGCTGCCATCAGTGAGCTGGCCAGACCCTGGAATGCTCTCTGTTGGTCCGCCACGCCAGAGTGAATGCCCTCCAGGTATGCATTTGTTTGTTGCAAATGCCTTGCTAGACCCTGGATGGCATTCAGTATGGTTGACTGCCCAAAACAGAGGGATATCAGGAGGTCAATAGCCTCCTCACTGAGGGCAGCAGGGCTGACTGGGGCAGGGACTGAGGTGCCTGGGGCGAAGGAGATGCCCACCCTCCTGGGTGAGCGGGCTCGGGAAACTCGCTGAGGGGCTGCTGGGAGGGAGGTGCTGGTACGGGGGGTGGTGGCTGTACCTGTAGTTGGGGTGGGCACAGAGGTGTCTGCCACCGCCAGGGAGCTTCCATCAGAGGAGGAGTCGCTGTCTGTACTGTCCCCTCCTGTCTCCGTCTTGGTGCTCCCCTCGCCCTCTGTCCCACTAGTGCCCTCACCGTCGGTGGATTCGGCATCCAGGCCAACGTGGGATGCAGCTCCCTCTGTCGCCGGTGCCTCTGCTCCTCCGCCAGATAATGCTGATGCACACAAGGACAGGGTGACAAAACAAAAAGGGGGGGAAGAGACAAAGGATACACTTGGTCAATGCCAGCAACAACACTACTGTTGGCGTATACAACTCACAGGGAACACCCCTATGCACTAGGCCATGCACTACCAGTTACAATGCTAGTCACCAGGCCATGGGGTACAATGCCTAATACCATTAGCTGCACACCTGAAACCCACAGGACCCTGCCCAGTAGTAGATGCCCACTAACATTATTGGGGTTGGAGTGCATCTGAGCTTGCTAACCATGGAACCTGCTCTGCCATGTCCGCCCTGGCCTAGGGGCACCCACAGCCCACATCCCCCACCCAGGTAACACCTTAATGCGTGCAAACTCATGAATCTGTACTCACCCCCTTGTGGCTGCTGTGATGCCTACAAATGCCCATACAACTCCGGATAGGCCACCGCCAGGATGCGGAACAACAGGGGGGGTCAGGTCACGACGTGCACCCCTTCCTCGTTGAGAGGCCAGCCCCAGCTGGGCCTCCACAATTTTCCTTGCCCAGCGGTGCAGGTCCTCCCACCGTTTGCGGCAGTGGGTGCTCCGCCTGTCAAAGACTGCCAGGGTCCGCACCTCCTTGGCGATGGCACGCCAAATACCCTTTACCTGATGGATGCTGACTTGCAGAAAAAAATGCAGCAGAAAAGGTATTATTCATACCGTTCGGACTGTCATTCTCACGGCCCAACATATTCCTCCCATCCCCTTCTGCACATACATCGACCACCATACATGCCGCACTCTGCCCAGGACCCCTCAGCCCCCCCCTACGTGAGGTTTACACAGACAGCACTCCATAAATTCATGCCCCACGCATCATGCTCACAGTGTACTCACCTGTTGGTCTGGAGGACCATAAAGTAAACGGTACTGGGGTAGGACCCCATCCACCAGTCTCTCCAACTCCTCTGAAGTGAAGGCAGGGGCCCTTTCCCCAGACATTCGAGCCATGGTCGCTTCCAGACACAGGTCACAGCAGCACTTGCAGTGTAGGTCCTCTCCTGTTGAAGGTCAGGTAGCAAGTGAGTGACCAGATAGAAAATGACAGTCACATCTGCGGCGGTGCGTACTGTCACCGGCAGTGTACATCACCATTGGCTCCTGGAACCCATAGGCCCCAATGATAACCCGTGCGGTGTTACACAGCGGTCGTTGACTGCCGCCCGCAATGGCGCACAACACCAGCGGAATTACCTCATTTCCACTTGTCCCTCCTCACAGGTCAGGCGGCCGCCATTTCAGTGGGGCACAGGCCATGTCACCTAACTACGTCACAGCAGACATAGGCACATCAACTGACTTACAAGTTCACATACTCTTTCTGTAAAACAAACATAGCATATTAATCTGAATATATGTTTGAATATGACCTTCTGCTCACTGTTTTTCACCCTAGAGTGCAACCGCTGAGGATGAATAGGAGATGGAGACACCCCCCTGTGTACAGACTTCTGGTGGACCGAGCGACAATGGAGGACAGGCACATTATCCTAACCTACAGACTTGATAGGGCCACAATCACAGAGATGTGTGCCCAATTGGAGCCAGACCTGATTTCAGCTATCCGCCACCCTTCAGGTATCCCCCCTCTATTGCAGTTACTGTCAGTGCTCCATTTCTTGGCAAGTGGTTCCTTCCAAGAGACAGTGGCCATGGCATCAGGGATGTCACCGCCTATGTTTTCAAACGTGCTGACCAGAGTGTTGTCTGCCCTGATGAAACACATGCACAGCTACATCGTATTCCCCCAGGTTGATAATTTGGCCACAGTGAGGGCTGACTTCTATGCAGTGGGACATATCCCCAGCATCATTGGTGCTATTGATGGTACACATATTGGCTTTGTACCACTCTGGAGAAATGAACAGGTGTCAGGAATCGAAAGAGCTTTCACTCTCTGAATGTGCAGATGGTGTGTTTGGCGGACCAGTACATCTCCCATGTCAATGCAAATAGCAGCATCCCATGTGTGATGTCTCAACTCCAGAGTGTGGCTAACAGGTGAGCCCATGGTCCCCACCCAGTTGATGTAGGTATATGAGTGTGGGGTTGTCCCTAAGGGTGAGTGTCTGGCTAACAGGTATCCCTCAATATTTTCAGGTGACTCTGGTAACCCCAACCTCTCATGGATACTGACCCCAGTGAGGAGTCCCAGGACAAAGGCAGAGGAACGTTACAATGAGGCACATGGGAGTACAGGGAGGATAATTGAGCGAACCTTTGGCCTTCTGAAGGCCAGATTCCGGTGCCTGCATCTGACAGGTAGATCCCTGTAATACTCACCCAAGAAGGTGTGCCAGATCATCATTGCATGTTGCATGTTGCACAACCTGGCCTTGAGACGCCAGGTGCCTTTTCTGCAGGAGGATGAGCCTGGAGATGGTCATGTGGCAGCGGTGGAGCCTGTGGAGAGTGACGAAGAGGAGGCAGAGGAAGAGGATGTGGACAACAGAACTACTATAATTCAACAGTACTTCCAGTGACACACAGGTAAGACGCTGTAACTTCACCATCCATTGCAGTTTTGTATTGGACATTGTACATGGTAGCCTGATTTCCCTATTTCTATGGCCACTTGCTGTACCCTTTGGCATCTCTATTTTCAGATATCTGTGCCCCACTCTGGCTCCTGGTGTGTTTACTGCTGCCTACTACAGGTCATACCTATGTAAATATAGCTGTACATTTGAATTGCAATGTTTACAGCTTGTTAAACTAATACGTATTTCAATCAATTGACAGACTCCATACTTGTATTAGTTTTAAGGGCGTTTATTTAGGTGATAATAAGTGTAGGGGGTATTACAATGGGCTGGGTTGATGGTGGAGAAATGTCCAGGATAGAGTCCAGTCTATTGGTATCACAGATGCATTGTCCAAGGGGGCATGGGAAGTGGAGCAATGGCAGATCAAGGTGGACAGGGTGACAGAGTGGGACACAAGGGTGACATTCAGGGGAGTCTTATTTCCTGGCAGGGGTCTTGACAATGTTCTCTTGCTACTGCCTGGATCGCAGGGACCTTTTGCGTGGTGGTTCTCCTTCTGCAGGGGGAGGGGTGCTGGTGGCCTGTTGGTCCTGTGGCGGGGCCTCCTGTCCATTAGTGTCGGCGGAGGTGGAGGGCTGTTCTTCGGTGTGGCTAGTGTCAGGGGCCCGTTGGTGTGCCACTGCCTCCCTCATGGTGTTGGCCATGTCTGCCAGCACCCCTACAATGGTGACCAGGGTGGTGTGGATGTCTCTCAGGTCCTCCCTGATCCCCAGGCACTGTCCCTCCTGCAGCCGCTGGTTCTCCTGCAACTTGGCCAGTATCTGGCCCATGGTCTCCTGGGAATGGTGGTATGCTCCCAGGATGTTGGTGAGTGCCTCGTGGAGAGTCGGTTCCCTGGGCCTGTCCTCCCCCTGTCGCACAGCAGTCCTCCCAGCTTCCCTGTTGTCCTGTGCCTCTGTCCCCAGAACCGTGTGCCCACTGCGACTGACTCCAGGTCCCGATCGTCATGTGTTTGTGGGGTTGCCTAGGGTCCCTGTACTGGTGGACACACTGCTGATTGACGTGTTCTGGCGACAGAGGGATGGGCCTGCTGGGTGGGTGCTATGGTGGTGTTTCCTGAGGGGGGAAGCTCTGTGGTGATTTGGGAATGTGGCTGGGTCACCGACTGTCCAGAGGTCCCTGATGGGACAGGTTGGTCATCCTGATCCAGGTGGGCAGAGCTGCTGTTATCACTGTGTGCCTCTTCTGGGGGGGGTGGGCTGGATGTGGCTGGCACCTCCTCTCCGGTGACGTTGTGTGGGGGGGGTCATGTGGGGATGTAAATGCAGTGTTATTGTTTCTGCGTGTGACATCTTGTGCATGGGTATGTTTCCCTCTATGGTTATTATTAGCAAGGCAGCTTTGGCTTGTGTGATTTGTGATTTGGTTGGCTTAGTGATTGTCACTAGTGTGCATGCTGTGGTCATGGGTGTCCATGCAGGTCTGTGATGGGGCTCCATGTATTGGTGTAGCATGCAGGGTTTGGTATTGGGATGGGTGGGTTGTGATGATGGGGTATATGTGAGGTGGTGGAGTGATGGGGCTGAGGGTAGGGGTAGGTGTTTGTGATAGCATGCAGGTGGGGGGGATAAAGTAGTAAAGATTTGGCTTACCAGAGTCCAGTCCTCCTGCTACTCCTGCCAGGCCCTCAGATGCATGATCGCCAAGACTTGCTCCTCCCATGTTGTTAGTTGTGGGGGAGGAGGTGGGGGTCCACCACCAGTCCTCTGTTCAGCTATCTGGTGTCTTGCAACCACGGAACGCACCTTCCCCCGTAGGTGGTTCCACCTCTTCCTGTTCCTTGTTCTGGGGTGCTGTCCAACGCTGTTGACCCTGTCCACGACTCTCCGCCATAGCTCCATCTTCCTAGCAATGGACCTCTGCTGCACCTGTGATCCGAATAGCTGTGGCTCTACCTGGATGATTTCCTCCACCATGACCCTTAGCTCCTCCTCTGAGAACATGGGGTATCTTTGTGGTGCCATGGGTGTAGTGTGAGTGGTGTGTGTGAGAGTGTGTGGGGGGATGTGTTGGGGTGTGTGCTGTGAGGTGCGTGGATGGTGTTTGGGTGATGGTGTTCTATGGCTCTGATTCAGTGGGTGCTCCTGACTTGTCTCTCTCTCAGTTGTCAAATTCTTTGGGTCGTAAAGGGTTGTGGATAATGTATGTGTGTGTGTTTTATATTGGTGTGGGTGTAGTGTGTGTATGTATGTCAGGTGTGTGTAGTTTGAATTGTCCAATGTGGTGTTGTTTCGTTAGTGTGTGTGTATTATGAGCGTGGCGGTCTGTAACATCAATGGTTTACTGCGGTTGAATTTCCGCCGCGGAGATTTGTGGGTCATGATGCTGTGGGCATATTTCTGTTGGCGTAACGGTGTGGGTTTTGGTACTGCCATTTTATCACTGACCTTTGGGCTGGCAGACTTGTGTGTGTGTCTGTGTAGTGGTGGATTTCTATGTGTGGGTCATAATAAGTGTAGTGGCATAGCAGTAAGCGGCACTTAACGCCAATGTCATATGGAGGGCATCAGTTTCTTAAAAATATGAAGTCCTTCACTGAGTGTAACATATCCCTAGTTAAGGGAAAAGGATAGCAGTTTTAAAGTGTAATATCATTAAACCCTCTGTAATCAATGGAAAGTCTTAGGGGCATATTTATACTCCGTTTGCGCCAAATTTGCGTCGTTTTTTTCGACGCAAATTCGGCGCAAAACTAACGCCATATTTATACTTTGGCGTTAGACGCGTCTAGCTCCAAAGTATGAGGAAAGAGCGTCATTTTTTTGCGTGAACGCCTTCCTTGCGTTAATGAGATGCAAGGTAGGCGTTCCCGTCCAAAAAAATGACTGCGACACAAATGCGTCGTATTTATACTCCCGGGCAAAAATCACGCCCGGGAGTGGGCGGGGCAAAAAACCCCGCATTTGCGCCTCTTTTTAACGCCTGGGTCAGGGCAGGCGTTAAGGGACTTGTGGGCTCAAAATGAGCCCACAGCTGCCCTCCCATGCCCCCAGGGACCCCCCCTGCCACCCTTGCCCACCCCAGGAGGACACCCAAGGATGGAGGGACCCATCCCAGGGACATTCAGGTAAGTTCAGGTAAGTATATTTTTTTTTTTTTTTTTTTTTTTTGTGGCATAGGGGGGCCTGATTTGTGCCCCCCTACATGCCTCAATGCCCAATGACCATGCCCAGGGGACATAAGTCCCCTGGGCATGGCCATTGGGCAAGGGGGCATGACTCCTGTCTTTACTAAGACAGGAGTCATGTAAATGGTGTCTGGGCGTCGTTAAAAATGGCGCAAATCGGGTGGAGGCGATTTTTTTGCGTCAACCTGACTTGCACCATTTTAAGACGCCCTAACGCCATTTTCCCCAACGCTGGCGCTGCCTAGTGTACGTGGTATTTTTCCACGCACACCAGGCAGCGCCGGTCTGCTAGCGCCGGCTAACACCATTCAATAAATACGGCGCCCGCATGGCGCTTCAGAATGGCGTTAGCCGGCGCTAAACTTTTTGACGCTAAACTGCGTTAGCGCAGTTTAGCGTCAAAAAGTATAAATACGGGCCTTAGTTCTGATGTCTCTTTCTTGGCTAAAAAAAGATTGGTGCCTCAGATGGGGAGTGAAGCCTGGTGATGAGACCATTTTGCTAATTCTTCTCTAGATATTCTTTTGAAACCTTTTTTCAGTCCAGAGAATGAATCTGTTCTACCAAAGGATACTTTACTTACAGGAATAATCTCAATATGACAACCGTACTCCTGAGAGAGAAGTAAGGAACATACAACAGGTTTTTCAAAACCATCATGAAATTCGTGCTATCTGGTTGGAATATGTGCCACTAAAGTGGTAAGTTTAGGTGTGGTGTGAATTTTATAATCTACAGATGAGAATAGACCAGAATACCAATACTGAGCAGATCGCAAGTAGTGCAAAGCACAAAACTCCGAAGACAAACTCCGGTCTTTGTGGTCC
This sequence comes from Pleurodeles waltl, assembly GCF_031143425.1. Classification (NCBI taxonomy): domain Eukaryota; kingdom Metazoa; phylum Chordata; class Amphibia; order Caudata; family Salamandridae; genus Pleurodeles; species Pleurodeles waltl. Next base: position 991,992,121 of record NC_090445.1, on the reverse strand, counting down.
AGTTGATATATATAGGTTGTTTCTACACAGCCATGGAATGCCAATGTCACTGGCTAATGATGTGAAGTGATTAGGTCGAATAACCAAATGTCAGCATGCCATTCAATAGATACTTGTAGAAAACATGCCCTTACAGTAACATATCATGAACTTAACCCCTTGGGTGCCCTGGACCTAATGGTTACGTCCTCAGATACACCACTCGGGAGCAGAGGACGTAACAATTACATCCAGGTACCGGCCCTCGGGGGAAGGGTTAGCGCTCCCCCCGAAGACCTGGCACACCCCTCTCCTAGGCAGGGAGAGAAGGGGAATCGCTTTCCCTTCCACCCCGCCCTCCCCTGTCCCCCCTGTGGCATCTGATGATGTCAGTGCATGACCTCATCAGAGGCCGTCTCCACCACGCTTGGATTGGAGGAGAAATGTAAAAGCATTTCTCTTCCGATCGCCTGGAGGGGGCGAGAGAGGTAGGAAAGGAAAGGAAAGGAAAGGAAAGGAAAGGGTCACTCCCCTGGGGGGGGCACATTTCTTATAGTCCATTTCTGCCCCCTCTTGGGAGTAAGTCGGCCTATTGTAATTAGGTCAATCTGCCCCTGGGGGGGGGGAGAAAGCCCTAGACACCAGGGTTCATTTTGTTTGGTTTATTTTTTTATTTATTTATTTTATATGTCGGGAGTGACCCCTAAGGCAAGGGTCGCTCCCCTGGGGGGGCAAATTGTCTTTAGGCCATTTCTGATCGTCCTCTTTTTATTAGGCCGATCAGCCACCAAGGGGGGCAAAAACCACTAGGCCCGAGGTTTTCTTTTGTGCCAATTTTACACAAGGGGAGCGACCCCTTAGGCAAGGGTCACTCCCCTGGGGGGGGATTTATTTTAGGCCACTTCTGCTCCCCTTGGGGGGAGATTGGCCTATTTCTATTAGGCCGATCTGCCCCCGGGGGGGACAGAAACCACTTAGGCACAAGGGATTGGTGTGTGTGTTATGTTTGGGGGGGCAGCCCCTTGGTCAAGGATCGCTCCCCATGGGGGCACATTACTGTTGTCCATATCTGCCCCCCTTGGTGGCAGATCAGCCTATATTTGGAAAGCCCATCTGCCCCCAAGGGTGGCAGAAAGCCCACCAGAGACCAGGGATTTTTTTTTTTAAATAGAGGGTGGGTGTATAGCCACACCCCCACCCCAAATAAATGGTGCCAAAGTTGTTGTGCCCACCGATGGACAGATGGGGGAATTACACCTGATTCACTCCCTGGGGGGGAGAAAACTTACTAGATGCCAGGGAAGTAAAAAAAACAAATAGTGCCGTGGTTGCTACCAACCAGTGTGGACATGATTATGCCCCACCCAAACAGAATGGGGTAACAGTCTTTCAATTCTCCCTACACACTAAAACATCTTATACCATGGCAAGCAGGAGGTCGTTTGAATATTTTGGGTTTCGGTTTTACATTTGGGCCTTGAAAGCTTGGCTAACTCTCAAAATTGTCCCAGTTGGAATGGTGAGGGCTGCACTTTTTGGACTTTGGGACACTTCCATGTAGAAAAATCCACAAGACCTAGACACATCTGAAAACTAAACATCTGGGTGAGTCCAGGGTGGTGTGCTTCACATGTACCTGCACCATTTTCTTACCCACAATGCCCTCCAAACCCGCAACTCTGCTGGAAATCACACATTTTTCCCACATTTTTGTGATGGAACCTTCCAGAATCTGCAGGAATCCACAAAATTCCTACCACCTAGCATTGTCTTATCTATACCAATAAAAATTCTGCCCCACTTGTCAGCCTAAAATTGTTTTTTTTCAAACTGCCCTTTTGGATCCGCTTTGGTTCCCCCTCAATTTCAACATGTTTTTGGCCCTTCCTTTTCACAGGCACTTGGCAAACTTACACAAGTGAGGTTTCATTTTAACCGGGACATGAGGGGAACGTTGGATGGTAGGAAATTTGTCCCGGTGTGGTGATCCCACACAGAAATGTGGGAACAAATTATTTTTTAGCCAAATTTGAGGTTTGCTGTGGATTCTGGGTAAGAAAACACTGGGGGAACCATGCAAGTCACGCCTCCTTGGACTCCCCCGGGTGTCTAGTTTTCAGAAATGTCTGGGTTTGGTAGGTTTCCCTTTATGGCTGCTGAGCCCAGGACCAACAACATAGGTGCCCCCGCAAAAACAATGTAATTTTGTATTTGATAATTTTGATGTGTCCGGATAGCGTTTTGGGGCATTTCCTTTTGCGGGCACTAGGCCTACGCACACAAGTGAGGTACCACTTTTATCAGGAGACTTTGGGAACGCTGGGTGGAAGGACATTTTTGGCTCCTCCCAGATTCCAGAATGTTCTGCCACCAAAATGTGAGGAAAAAGTGTTTTTTTAGCCACATTTTGAGATTTGCAAAGGATTCTGGGTAACAGAACCTAGTGAGATCCCCACATGACACCCCACTCTGGATTTGCCTAGGTGTCTAGTTTTCAGAAATGTACAGGTTTGGTAGATTTTCCTAGGTGCCGGCTGAGCTAGAGATCAAAATCCACAGCTAGGCACTTTCCAAAAAACACGTCAATTTTCATTGTAAAAATGTGATGTGTCCATCTTGTGTTTCCTGTTGTGGAAATTAGGCCTACCCATGGAAGTGAGGTACTATTTTTATCAGGACACTTGGGGGAAAACAGAATAGCAGAACAAGTGTTATTGCCCCTTGTCTTTCTCTACATTCTTTCCTTCCAAATGTAAGACAGTGTGTAAAAAAGAGGTCTATTTGAGAAATGCCCTGTAATTCACTTGCTAGTATGGGGACCCCAGAATTCATAGATGTGCAAATAACCACTGCCCCGCAACACCTTATATTGTGCCCATTTTGGAAATGGAAAGGTTTTCTTGATACTTATTTTTCAACCTTTATATTTCACCAAATGAATTGCTGTTTACCCGGTATAGAATGAAAACCCATTGCAAGGTGCAGCTCATGCATTGGCTCTGGGTACCTAGGGCTCTTGGTGAGCCTACAAGCCCTATATGTCCCTGAAACCAGTAGAGTCCAGCAGTTGTAAGGGTATATTGCTTTAAAAAATCTGACATCGCAGGCAAAAGATGCAGAGTAAAACGTGGAGAAAAATTGCTGTTTTTTCACCTCAATTTCAATATATATTTTTTTATTTTAGCTATTATTTTCTGTAGGAAAACCTTGTAGGATCTACACAAATGACCCCTTGCTGAATTCAGAATTTTGTCTACTTTTTAGAAATGTTTAGCTTTCTAGGAACCAGCATTGCTTTCATACCCATTTCTGTCACTAACCCAAAGGAGGCTAAAAGCACAAAAAATAGTTAAAATGGGTGATGTCCCAGTGAAAAGTTTTCTGATTCAAGTCTGCTTGTTCCTGAAAGCTGGGAAGATGGTGATTTTAGCACCATAAATGCTTTGTTGATGCCCTTTTCAGGAAAAAAACACAATCCTTCTTCTGCAGACCTTTTTCCCCATTTTTTAAAAACAAAACAAAATGTTCTCTGTATTTTCACTAATTTCTTGGTCTCCTCCAGGCGAAGCCACAAACTCTGGGTGCCCCTATAATCCTCAGGATCTTGGAAAAAAGGTCACAAATTTGGCATGGGTAGCTTATGTGGACAAAAAGATATGAGTGCCTAAGCACGAACTGCCCCAAATAGCCAAAAAAGGCCTGGCACCTGAGGGGGAAAAGGCCTGGCAGCGCAGGGGTTAAAATAGCTGCATCAACCAAATGGATAATAGCATGTTCTTTTGCTACTGGCCCAAGTCTTGGCCATAAACAATCCTGTAGCCTGAGAATCAACCATGATGTAAACAGAGATGTTACTTTCTAAAAAACAGGAAAGACATGTATAAATGAACAGTTGGGAAGAAAAACGTTGCAAATAGGACATATTGTTGGCCATTAAAGGAGGGAGATAAGAAGAAGTACTTGCACTCATCTCTCTAATTAGAGTGAGGTGTTGGAGTTTCCCAGTCTCTTTAGTGTAATTGGAAAGGAGAGAACCATGTGGCCCTCCTTTCCACAATACACACACAACATCTGATCTCATCTTCTCTTGCATTCCTCTTCAGAAGGTGGGTCATGTGTTTCTCCTTTTTGCATTTGTTCTTCTGTAGATTCAGGAATGGCTTCAGCAATCTTAGTACTTAGAGGACTTTCTATTGGAAGCCATAAAGGTTGCCCTATTTCCTTCTCAGACCTTGTTTTTTATAAACTGTACTCAATTTGTAAAGCTATAGTCAAAGTTGCTGTTAAGTCCCTGGTCCCGCTACTCTGACCAACTCATCCTTTATGTCCTTCTAAAGCTATTTGATTAAATTGAGTTACATAAATAAGCATGTCTAGTAAGCCTTGGTGGATATCAAGTAAGCATTGCTCAGTACTATAGACCGTGTCTGACTGATCAAACTTGGTCTGAAAGTGCTGTAAGAAAACAGCATAGTTATCTAAAATAGGATCACTTCCTGTTACAAACAGTACTAGGAGCCCAAGAGGGCAATGCTTGCTGTAAGGTGGTGTTCTCCACAGACAAAGCCTGAACTTGTTGATTTAGTGCTTGTACAGCAGCAAGTAAATCCTCCATAAGCTCCATGTTAGTAATAGTATTGCTAGATCCTAACAACCTTTGAAGGCACAAACTGTTAATGGCAGGTTTCACCAGTTTTTTACCTGACCCTGTAGTTTAGAGCAAGGATGACAAGTATGACCCTCCCCAGCAGATCGAGGACTTCCTTTCAGAATGACTGAAGGGCAGAAAGGAGGAGCTAAGCAATCGTAACGCAAACAAGTTAATAAGAAAAGGAGACCCAACAACTAAACAATGGAAGAAAAAGTACAAGACATAAAACAACCCTTCAATCAAAGTAAACAATATTAGAGATAAAAAGAAGCATTTAAAAAAAGGAATAAGAAATTTACAACCACAAAATAACCCCAGATAGAAGTAAAAAGGGTCCTGGGGTGCAAGGATGTTGGTCATGATGAAAATGGAATCCATGAAGCTTTACTATGCACTGAAGCATACATTACATGCCTTTTTTGAAGCAACCAGTGTAGACAACCCCACACTTGATCTGGAAACACATTACATCTGTCTTGTATAACAATACTCCATAGGAATATAATGTACTTCCTGTAACAAGATCATTCATGTAACGTCCTCTTAGCTAAGCAAGTGACTTAAACCCTTTCTGTTCCAACATCTTTATTTGCAAAAAATCAGAGGGTGGAGCATATTGGGTCATCTCCTACCTAATTGCTCATAAGTATTTACAACACATCTTGCCCTGCTGTCAGTGCGGGGCTTACAACCATTTAAAAGTGCACAATCCGTCACTCAGTGCCTGCTGGTAGCATGTATGCCAGAATTCACAGCATGCCATACTGGCCGTGGAACAGAAAAAATAGCTTGTGATCAATACTATATGGGGATTGGCATTGTACTCACATGGAGCATCATTGAAGGCTTCTTGTGAGGAGTTCAATAGTGTTTGTCAGTTATGGCATTTCTGACTCAGGCACAGGATCCTTCCTGGCACTAAAAGCTAAAATAATCAACTTATGAACCTGGGTCCTACATCAAACTATTTTATCTGTTCATATGACCCGCTTAGACAGCTGGGAATGCTTTGTATGCACCTCGCTGTAAAAAAAGTTTCCTCCTGTGTTCAGCAATGTAATGATGTGACAAGTAAGAGCCTCTTGTAATAAACTTGTAGGTGGGTGTTGCTTTTCTTTTTCCTGGCCATGTATGGAAAGAGAATTCATTCCGCGGGTAGAGATTTGTAGAGAGAGCTCAGAGAGACATAATGGGTTGAAAAATACTTCTCACATTTTTAATATGTATGGAGAAATTCAGCGTTGAGGCACCGGGGAAAAGAGTGGACATGTTATTCATGACTGTCATCGCACAACTCCCCATCACTCACTATTATTTCATGAGGTGATGGCCCACATAACCTTCTGTGGAATAAAAACATCTTTTTGTCGGTACCTATCCTTTTACAATTTCAAGTACAACTCTTCTATGTCTGAATTACTGTACTGATTTGCTTGTGAGCCTTACATACACTTACAGTTCACTCTTTGCAATTCTAAGGTATTTATAAAGACCAGAGTTGGAGATCTGATTTCTCATTATTAGATTATTGAAACTATTTCACCTCTTCTGTGCAGTAGTTTCTCCAGCAATCCCTTATATCTTTGATAGTATGGTACCAGAATATCATTGTCAGATTATTGTCTGACATAAATATTGTGCACGGAATATTGTTCGCAAAACAAATCTTCTAACGTGAGCTAGTAATAGTAAATCTATACCCAATGGGATAATACTTTTGTAAAGGGTATTTAAGACGCAATATTTATGCCAGACAATATTTCTGTGCATGATATTCCAACATACAATAATTTTGGTGCAACCATAGTTTATTGAGAAACCACATGTTCATATTTAGTACTTGAAGAGAAATGGGATGAGTTTTAATCTTTTCCCAAATTCAAGACTTTTTGTAGTGTTTCTCAAAACAGGCGCATGTCATGTAAAGGAATTTAGGGGGTCATTATGACCCCAGCGGTAGGTGATAATGTGGCAGTAGTACCGCCAACATTATGACATTGGTTAGTTGGCTGCAGCCAACCTGCCAATTTACAATTCCTACCACCATGGTGGTAGCAGCCGCCGGGCCGGAGGTAACAATCTCCAGCCCGGCGGCCGCTATTGTACCGCCAGTGACATTTTGAACCTGCCTACTGCCATGGTTTTCGTGGCGTTCGCAACGCCACGAAAAACATGGTGGTAGGCCCTCCCAGTGACATGGAATTTGTTCCCTGTCACTGGTAGGAGGCTCACCCACCCCCCAAACACTCCCTGGATGCCCCCCACCACCCTCTCCATCCACGCTCCCCACTTCCGATCCCCCACACCGCATACTCACACACACTCGCAGACACGCACCATGCATACACACTCTCACTCACACTGGCATACACACATTCGTTCATGCATGCATTCATTCTCGCACATATACGTACACACATTCACACTGACATGCAGACACACATTCAGATTTCCATTTGTACCCACATTCTCACACATGCATACACCCACGCAAACAACACTACACACACAGTCGCATTCACGCACACACTCACACATTGATGCATACAACCCCACACACACACGCACAACACCCTCCAACCTCCACCCCTGTCGGAAGCCCAACTTACCTGCATCCAGGGGGTCTTCTGTGAGGGAACGGGACAGGGCGCTGCCAGCAGAACACAGCCAGGCCATGTCATGTGTCATGATACGGCTGACAGCAGTCTACTGGCATGGCGTGGCGTGGCAGTGCTGGTGGCAGAAGCTCCACCTTACCACCATCCGCCAGTATGGCCACAGCCGGATTTCTGCCCTTCTTCTTATGGACGGATGACAGCCACTGCGACGGTCTTTTGGCGGCTGTTATCGCGGTGGTAGGAGGCTTATACCACCATTGTCATAATGTGGGCCTTAGTGTTGAATCACCCAAGTATTGCATGTTTCCCATCATAAGAAAGGCATAGCTTTATCTATATGGTGAGAGCTCTACAGGTAATAAGAGGTACACGTAATAGCTGCTATTTCACAATTCACAACAGCTTCCCACTGCATATAGGGCAGGAATGAGATGAGACTGGGATGTTCCAGAAGAAGTTCCAAGAGACTGATAACTGATATGAAACTGTCACGTCGGAAACAGTAACAGTGTGGAGGTCTGAGTTCATGGGCGGAGCTGTGGACTGCTGTGCCATGCCAGAGCTGCAAGCCTCTGCCCCACACCCTAGATGCAAGTCACTACAAGCTGCTGTTGTCATAGTGCCACAATAGCACTGCAGTGCCGTGAGCTGTTCACCTCCGCTGCTGGTCAACGCCCCCCTGTGGCATGCAGCTCCTGCTGCAAGTTCTATCAGTCTCTCGCAGGCCCTTCGAGAGCGAGCACTGCACCGCACCGCATTGGATCAGCTCAGTTCGTGCGTTCAGCTCCTCAGTGCCAGTTGGCTGCATCACAGATCCAGAGGCCCAGTGGGTGGGTGTCTTGTATTAGGTCTCAGCTGAGCTCAGCTGAGGTGGTCCCGCATCAGCCTGCACCAGCCCAGCTTGGCCCCAGACTGCCTAAGATCATCCCAGATAGCCCCAGGCCTGGGAATGAGGGCTATAACAGCTGGAGACAGTGAAAGGAGAAAGGAGTAAAACCAACACCCCTTCAGCAACCTGCAGTTTGGAATCTCCAGCAAGCAAAAATGTGACAAACCTAAATCAAAGAAATAAGGAAGGGAGTGACATAGGAGGGCACTGAGAGCCATGGAGTAATCATATCTGTGGCAGCAGGTGTACCAAGTGTAGAGCAGAGGCCAAAGTAGGTACCACTCACCCCCCTCCCACCCCCTCTCCAGCCAGCCAGACCATTCTTCCTGCCACTACCTGATCATGCCACTAGCTATCTGCCTTGACCCTGGGCTCTAGAAAAAAGCAGAAGTAGCAGGTTAATGTGGCAGCACTCTAGTAGCAGCGATTGTGGCAACAACATTAAGAAGTGGTCCTCCTTGATAAAGTACACAGGTGGCCAGCTAGGCTGATAAAGCTTCTGCAAGCTGGGAGGCCTACATAGCCACTCACTTGCAAATCCCTGCCAGCTCACAATTTCCTGTCAAATAGGAGTCACATGAGCATCTAACATACTCCTTCCTGCTGCCTGCTTCAGCAAACTGCCAGACCACCTGTAGTGCTCACCTGATAACCACATTAGGACAGGATAGCTAGAGACAGAGTGGGAGAAAAGACGGTCTTAGATGCTATTGTCACCATTTTAAAGATACTCTGGCCAACATTATAACAATTGCGGTATAAGCCGCCTACCGCCACGGTGACAGCCACCAAAAGACCGTTGCTGCGGCTACTATCTGTCTGCCAGATTATGACCACAGGCGGACTTCCACCACAAGAAGGGCGGAAATCTGGCTGTGGCCACACTGGTGGATGGTGGAAGGTGACGCTGCTACCAACAGCACCGCCACGCCACGCCAGTAGACCGCCGCCAGCCGTATCATGACACATGATACGGCCTGGCGGTGTTCTGATGGCGGGCGCTGCTGGAAGACCCCCTGGATGCAGGTAAGTTGGGCTTCCGACAGAGGAGGGGGTATTGTGTGTGTGGGATGTGTACATGAATGTGTGAGTGTGTGGGTGAATGCGACTGTGTCTAGTGTTGTTTACGTGGGTGTAGGCATGTGTGAAAATGCGTGTACAAATGGAAATGTGAATGTGTGTCTGCATGTCAGTGTGAATGTGTGTAAGGATGTGTGTGAGAATGGATGGATGAATGCGTGAATGAATGAGTATATGCCAGTGTGAGTGTGTGTATGAGTGGTGTGTGTCTGCGAGTGTGTGCATGTATGGAGGTGGGGGATCGGAAGGGTGGAGCGCAAATGGAGAGGGTGGTGGGGTCATCTGGGGAGTGTTTGGGTGGTGGGTGAGCCTATGACCAGTGACAGGGAACAAATTCCCTGTCACGGGTAGGGCCTACCACCATGGTTTTCGTGGTGTTGCGAACGCCACGAAAACCATAGCTGTAGGCAGGCTCAACATGCCGCCGGTATACAATAACGGCCACCGGGCTGGAGATTGTTATCTCCGGCTCGGACGCTGCTACCGTCATGGCGGTAGGAATGGTAAATGTCATAATGTGGCAGTATGTACAGCCAGCCTGTTGGTGGTACTACCGCCACATTATCACCTACCGCCGGGTTCATAATGACCCCCACAGTAAGCTGCAGCAAAAATGAAAACACGAAGCACCCTGCTGTGTCAAATACAAGCACGTCAGCGACCATATAACGCAGTAAAAAAGGCAAAATAACAAACAGCTGCATTTCAGCTAATGGGGCTCAGAAAAAGCCCAAACAGCGCCTATCACCGAAAACAATCACAGATCGGATTCATTCAAGGGAGGCCCTCTCTGGGACTACAGTGGTGACAGCTCCAACCCAGGAAAATGGGAAAATTATTTTAGAGGGTAATTTCCTGTGGATATTAAGTCCAACACAAGTATGTCACCCAGTGTTTCCTCCTGTGTAGAGTACAAAAATGGACATGAGGGCAGGTATAATCGGCAAGCGTGGAGTGAGCGTGAAATACCAAACTTGATGCCAAATTTGACAGCAACATTGATCCCCCCCATAATTAAAGCCCCTCAGGGGTGAAAGGGCCCATGCTCAGCAAGGGATTAATTTTAGCACAACTCAACTTGGGAGGTGGGAGTGCAAAGGATCCACTGAAGATTTAAACTGTAATATGATACCTCTCACCCGAGGATAATAATAGTGGGCAAAATAAAAGACACTGCAGTTGACACTTTAGTAAACAGCCCGAGATATTGGTGTATGCCACCAGTAAAGGAGGAGACAAGGCACACCCCAAAATCTCCCAATCACTCCTCCAAATTATGCCACCTTATCAACTAATAGGAAATGATTTGATTTGATTTGATTTGATTTGAAAAGCAGGCAGGGAAAACAAGAGAGGTGAGAAACATGGGCAATGTGTCAAGAAAAACAAACACTAGATAGCGGGTCTCCACTAGCCAGAGAAAAGGCATGGGGGTGAATTGGAATACGTTCTAGATCTGGTACTGACAGGGGGATTGGCTGGGATGCCGACCCATGCAGATGCTGCTCATGCAGATGCCTCCCAAGCAGAGTGGCAAGGCAAAAGGTGCTCACTGTTGAGCTGGTGCTCAAGCTTTTCAAATCTATGGCTCATTTGAAAAACAGCACAAAGACCCAATCGCAGACCCAGTGGAGGTGAGGCTTTCCTCTTCATCTCAAACTGAGGTGCTGGTGAAACTCAATAAAATGTTAGACACCATGGCCGATGAAGCAGTGCCGCACACAGATAAATTAGAAGTTCAAATCACTATCTTACAGACCATTGCCACTTTAATCACAAGAATCGGTGGGAAACTGGATCACCAGAATAACTTAATCATCAGAGTGCAGGATTCAGCATAGATGAATATAAAGTAAATGCTGTGCTCATGCAGGTCCCTACTAGAAAAATTGTCAAGTTTCTTGGGGATTATGAACACTATGATTAAGGACCTGAAAAGGGAAGCAACAAAACCAGACATCATAAGCGGTACTACCACATCAAGGGTATTAATCTCCAGGAGCAGCAGCAGGTGTCACAGTGGATGCTCCAACTTCTCTGGCAGAACCAATTTATGCGGGTGTGCCTTCAGAAGAAAGGGAGGCAGGCAACACACCAACTGATTTTAAACTCACCAATCAAATAATTAAACAGATTGCCAAAGATAATGATCCACTTCATCAGAGCACAGCTATAAGGCCTCAGCTGAGCCCCTTCCCCTTCAAACAGGCTGTTGAAGAGTGAGGCCAATGCACTGGAAGCAGCCGGGGGGGGGGGGCACCTTAATCAAGGAAAAACATGAAAAGATTTTAAAAAAACAAAGGTAACCGAAAGAGAAGATCAAACCTTCTGCATGGGTTGCAGCAAGATAAACACAAGCCTAAGGGATCAACCGGCCCATCTAATCTCGAAGCCATTGGTGGCCCCATGCTAACCTGTCAGGAAACGCCTGGGGAAGGTGTAAAAACCACCAAAAAAGGTGTCCCAAAACAGGAAACAACAATATTACAATGGTTCTCAAAATAGGACTTATGTTTCTCCTCAGAACATGCAATTCAAATGTCTGACAATAGTTCAATAGAATGCAATAACTCCAAAGTTGAGACACAAACAAATCCAGAGCCTCAAGTATCTGGAACAGCTGTCGGAACACCGAGCCAGTACAGGGTACAAAGAAGAATTACACAAGCAAGTGGTGTCCCCAAAGGGGAGTTAGAAAATTCCCCAAAATCTTTGGAAGGGCACAGATCCCTAAAGGAGCCAGACCAGAATCCCAACAAGCAAGACAAGCTGGAACAAAAATGTGAGTGAGGGATAAAACATGAAAGACTCCCTCCCCCCAAGAAGGAGGCAAGGGCAAGGTCCAAAGTGATGGGAAAATTCTCAAGACTGAAAATGACAACAAAATAGCCCTTTGTCTCGAATACATCTCCAGAGGCAAGTGGGAGGTCCTCAACAGAGGTAACATCATAAAACTCTGTGCCAATTTATCAGGCCTGGAAGATATCGTCCCCTCTGACATTGATGCCATGCCCTTTCTACCCCCAGAAAGTGTGAGACAAACAAAGTTATTCAAATTAACTTCATCCATCCTATTCCAGTAAACATCTAGGACTGAGTTCTATGGGGCACTATAAAGGGAAGCCGTCACTGGATGTCTCAGAAGGTAAGCTGACAATAATGACAAGCAGGGTAGGGGACGGGCACAGCTGGACAACATGGCAAGCAAAAATCATGGATTGGGTATGGCCTCCAAGAGCATTAAGTACCCGCTCCTAGCACAGGGAAACAGACAACTCAGAGCACCTTAAAAATTTGCTCTTGGAACATAAGAGGGCCAATTGATTCTGAAACAAAGAATGTAGTAATTGCTGAGCTGAAAAGACATGACATGCGCTTGAAGAAACATGGGCAATCCACTCATCCCCCTGGCATGACTTTACAGCATATGAAGCTCTGGTGATGGCATTCCAGTCAGGGGTCCATGCCTCAGGAGGCATGTCAGTCTATATGAAAAATGAGCTAAGGACCAAAACAACAGTGCTTAATACAGGGAATGGTGATTATATTATCCTTATGGTATCTCTGGCTAACAGTGGAATTGTTAGGCCCACTGTTTTCCTTATTATAGGGTGCATCTATCTTCACCCAGCCAAGGCAAGAAGAGAGTTAACTTTGCCAACAGTGCTCCTAATACTGATAAAGCTTAATGGCTAAAAACATCTCTCCTGGATGCAATGTGGGTCATCATGGGAGACTTCAATGCCAACTTAATGTGTGCAGGACCAAATAATACTCTAATGGACCTCGACAATGAAACATGGGCCGTACCACCAATTTGCATGCAATATCAAAGACCCGATAATCAAGTAAAGCATTTGCAGTCACCCTAAATCAGCTAGGTTTCAGCATTTTAAATGTAGATTTGTGTCGGACACCCAAGCCGCCTATACCCACTCCTCCTGCTTTAGGATCACCACTCTAGATTATATGTGGGGTCTTTAGCCCACTTCCAGTGTATATGTAAATTTGAAGTTACACCACCTCTGGCGAGTGAGCATGCAGGATTTCGATCATGCCTGGGGAATTACCGCCTGATCGCATTCCTGCACATAGAAAGGAAGTGTTACACAAGTATTCTTATTAAGGAACTGCAAACTTGGGCAGTAGAAAAAAAAGCTGATTTCCCTAAACCAAACAGGCTACCAAAAGGGCTGCCACATCAAAGTCACCTAACTTACATCTCCTATCTGTGTTAAGCAACTATGGCATCCAAGGGCAAGGCCCTCTATTTTGTATTTATAGACTTTCAAACTGTGTTTGATAGCGTCTCCAGAACAAAACTCTGGTCAAAGCTGAACGCCTGGAGTGTTCTAACCCATTTATTGAAAGCCATCATAGCATTGTATTCCAACACCTGGGTGAAGATAAAAGTCAGCGCCAAGTTGAACACCACTGCAACAATCATGACAAATAAAGGCTTGAAGGAAAGGCTGCATATTGGCACCACTTCTATTTAACCTTTACCTGGCAGATTTAATGGAGCATCTCGAGAAGGAGAGGGCATTCCCACCAAAGATAGCCGGCACCAGTATCCAGTCTCTCCAGCATGCAGATGACATGGTTCTTTTTGATATGTCACCAATAGGCCTGCAGATGAACTTGTCACCTACTGCAAAGCCAACAACTTGGAGATCAATGTAGAAAAATAAAGGTCATGATCATTTCATGCAAATTGAAAAAAGGGGAGCTTGGTTCATTGAGGAGAGTGCAGTCGAAATTGTTGAAACTTACAAATACCTGGGGGTATGTCTGAGTAGCAGGGACTGCACCGCACCGCACATCCATGCTCAGCAAGTAGTAGCAATTTGGAATGGGCATTTTGCAAGCTACAGAAGCCAATGGTGAATCCTGATCTACGGCACCTCCTAAAGGTGATGGGCTGCAAACTATTACCCAACATCGCCTACGACTAATTGGCTGGACAGAGCACAATCCACTTCCTATAGAAGAGTCTTCTCCCTGCCTAACTGCACCTCACATGCTCATATTTGGAGAGAATTCTGGCTCTTTTTACAGCATGCGATATTGAAGGCAAAATTCTTGGTCTACTTCCCTAAATTGAAGCAGACAATGAAGGGTACACTAAAACTTGTAATCTAGGAAGTAATAAGTATCCCGATGACGAGCCGGCATAGCTACCTAAACCATGCATTGAATGTCTTGGAGGCTCGAGTGATTTGGTCGAGTGACCTTCCTATGTCCATAGCCTCAAACCTGCTAGTCAAGCAAGCAAAACTAATATCAAGAGAACAGGATGCACAGGCCCTGAAGAAACTGGTGCATGGTGCCTGGGTTGCAAGACTGTACAGTCCAGGGGCCCTGCTGACCTACCTCTCATTGCCTTTTGGTAAGGTCATGAAAAAACAACTGATGAGACTAAGATTTTAGTTAATTGCCCTGAAAACCTACTAATATGGCTGGAGGAGATTTGAAGTCAACAATAGACAATGCTGTTTCTGAGCAAAATGAGAAGAATCTCTGACCCACATTCTCTACTTTTGCGAAAAGCTGATACCATTAAGAAGCAGCTAGCAGCCCAATTTTGAAATTTATTAAATTTGCCCTAGCACTTTCTGTCAATGCGGAGGTCTATGAATTAGAATCTTCTTCAAGTTGATATGCTGCTAAACACTTTTCACGTTTCCAGATCAAATGCATGGTATTTCACATGGGCATTAAGATCTGACTTTACATATCAGACAAAGCTAGCACTTCAGATACTGGGGATATAGGTGAACTGACTATTTCATGGTCCTCATAGTCCTTATGATCACGAGGCCAGACAATATTATCTCCATGGCAGGTCTTTTGATCGACTACATCTAATACTTTTAATTTATTTTAACATAATATGCTGCGAAAACCTTTCACTTTACTTGGGACTTAGTCTAGGACTACTTATTAGAGGCAAAGACAGCATGTTTGACCCTTGGGGTTATATAATATTATCTCCAAGACAGGCCCTCCACAGTAATATGCTGTTAAATATGATGAACTTTAAACCTATCACACTTTACCCAATGCACAACAGAGGCAAATAGAGCAAGCTCTTTCATGGGAGGTCAGAAAACATTATCTCCAAGGCAGGCCTTTAAATCTAATATGTCAAAAACACTGCACTCTAAACATTAGTTTTTTATTTATGCCTCAGGATTGAAATTCACATCAAAGGAAAGGTTAGCATTATAGGCATTGAAAGTACCCAATCTCACTGCATTTTCTTTCGGCATTTGCATTGGAACTTACACCAGGTGCAAAGCATTTCTAGGTAGTGAATGCAGAAAGTTTTTAACTTGACGATTTTTTATCTGCTTACTGAAGTATGGCTTCCTTGCACTTGCCTGCTAGCACTCAAACTTATATTGCACCAGCTGAAGAGCCAGTGTCTCTATTGTAATGATTTTAATTAATTGTTCAATAAAGAATTTATCACAATTCACAACTATAGACAAACTAAAGTCAAGTGTCCTTATGTACACGATCTAGAAAAATGTCAGTTGGGGGGACTTTTCCTGCATGAACATTTGATGGAATAATGGAATGAGTGGGCTGAGAAATGCCCTCATCTATCTTCTTATTTTATGGCCACTACAGCTGCAAGTCTGCAAGGAGATTGTCATCTCCACATGTGCTTGGTCTGTATGAGTCAGGGACCTAGCTGAGCTCTGGACAAGTTACCTAAAATGAGCGCTGGCTCTCTGCAGGGACAAGGTAATTCTGAAGGAGGGGCTTAGTATGCGCAAGACAGTCTCTGAGATAAAAAATCTTACACTAATGCAAGGCACAGTTCATCTGAGTCTTGATAGAAAACCAGCAGGTGTTATGGAAGAAGAGCTCTGACTAAATCTCTGTGCCAAAGTCATCAAGCCTCATTATTTTACTGACAATCTTGGTAAGACAGGCTTGGTAACAATGATCAAGGTTTCGAAACAGGCACAAGAAAGGACTACAGGGAATAGAGCAGGAAACACTGCTTACAAAACTGGGCTCAGGGAAAAGCAGAGCCTGACTCAGAGAAGAGGAACAGGAATTAACTAGAAATAAGCACAAAGCACTATGAACACTGAAAACAAGACTGGGAAATCTGCAAATAAACAATGGCATCGCTAAAGTGTGCAGATTGGAAAGGGCACACCAGATCACAAGGCAAGGACTCTGCATACGACCAGTCAGGAAGTGTACAGGCTGATCTAAAAACTATGGGGGTCATTCTGACCTCGGCAGTAAAAGGCACTTACCGCCGGTCAGAAGACCGCCATAACACCGCCGCGGCCACGGTAAACCGCCACGGTCATTCTGACCCGCAACTGGCAAACAGCCAAAAACCCGACATCCACAAAAGTCCGCCACACCAACGGCCAGCGAAAAACTGGCGATGAACAAACCTCCACCATCACGCCAACAGAAATACGCCCATTCCATTCCGACCCACGAATCCACGCGGCGGTCTTTCAACCGCGGTATTCCATTGGCGGTACACACCTCTGCGGTCAAAATACACACACCTTTACAAAACACAACCACATTGGACAATTTGAAATACACACACCTGGTACACATACAAACAACACACCCACACACCCAATACAATATAAAACACACACCCACATCACCCATAAACCCCTACGACAAAAAAACCCGACAGAAAGCCAGAGATAGACAGTACTGCTTAGACAACACCATCACACAGAGGCAAACCACACCATCACCCACAAAATATCCACGCACAAAACACCACACATCACCACACTCACCACACTCTACAACACATACACCACCCCACACCTCATCCACTCCACCCTATGGCACCCCAAAGACACCCCCGGTTCTCAGATGCCGAACTCCGGGTCATGGTGGAGGAAATAGTTTGGGTAGAGCCCCAGCTCTTCGGGACACAGGTGCAGCACACCACAATTGCCAGGAAGATGGAGCTATGGCAAAGGATAGTCGACAGTGTCAACGCTGTGGGACAGCATCCACGAAATCGGGATGACATCAGGAAGCGGTGGAACGACCTACGGGGGAAGGTGCGTTCTATGGTATCAAGGCACAACATCGCGGTGCAGAAGACTGGCGGCAGACCCCCACCTACTCCCCCAGAATTTACAGCATGGGAGGAGGAAGTCTTGCACATCCTGCATCCTGAAGGCCTCGCAGGAGTATCTGGAGGAATGGACTCTGGTAAGTCAAATCTTAACTACTTCTTCCCACCCCCACCCCACCTGCATCCCAAATCATACCCCCACCCTCACCCCCACCCCCATCACACCTACTCCCTGCAAATGTCTCACCATCACAACCCACCCATCCCAACACCTAGACCTGCATGCGTCCACAAAGCATGGACACCCATCACCAAAGCATGCCCACTGCACATACAAATCTCCCCCACAAGCCACCCTCACAAAAGCCCACACACAGGAATGCCAGCCCTGGGGTACACGGGCACCCACCCATTGACCGATATGGTACACACTGAAGCAATAACCATACCTCTATACCCCTGCAGGACCCGAACGCCACCACACCGCCCAGGAGGGTCCAGAAATGTCCATCCCACCCCCAGAAGAGGCCACCAGTGATGACAGCAGCTCTGTCTCCCTAGACCCAGATGACCAGCCCGGACCATCGGGGACCTCGGGACAGTCGGTTCCCCTCACACAGCCACTGGCCACAGCAGACCCAACCCCCTCTGGGAACACCAGCACAGCTCCCACGCAGCGGGCCCATGCCTCTGTCTCCAGGACACGTCAATCAGCGGTGTGTCCACCACTACAGGGCACCCAGGTTAACCCACCACCCCAACAACAGGGACCTGGGGGCAGTGGTAGTGGGCACACGGTCCAGGGGACAGAGGCCCAGGGAAACAGGGGAACTGGGAGGGCTGCTGTGCGACAGGGGGGGGACAGGCCCAGGGAACCCACTCTCCACGAGGCCCTCTCCTCCATCATGGGAGCATACCACCACTTCCAGGAGACGATGGCGACGGTACTGGCCAGGTTCCAGTAGATCCAGGTCATGCAGGAGCAACAGTACATGGGGTTCAGGGAAGAACTTAGAAGCATCAGTTCCGCAATGGGCACCATCGTAGGGGCACTCAATCAGATTGTCACCACATTGCGGGACCATGTGGCACCACAAAGGGCCCCTGTCACTAGCATGGACCAAGAACAGGCAACCACCTCCGCCAGCGCTAGTGGACAGGAGGCCCCCACACAACAACAGGCCACCAGAACCCCACCTCCTGCAGAAGAAGAACCACCCCGCAAGCGGGGCCTGAGATCTCGGAAGAAGACAGAGTAGGATGTCAAGACCCCCGCCAGCAAAGGATACCCCCTGATGTTATCCCACTGTCCCACATTGTCACGCTGTCCAACCTTTAACTGCCCCTGCTCCACCTTCCACAGGCATATGGACAATGCACCTGTGAGACTGAAAAGCTGGACTCTGCCATGGACATTCCTCCACCATCACCCATCACCGATTTCCCACCATGTCCCTAAATTCAGCATTTTAATAAAAACACTTATTGCACAAAAACAATCTGGAGTCTGCCTGTATTGTGAACAAATGTATTAAACATAATGCTGCCAAAATGTCCAGTTACACAGTGATGAAAACATACCACTGTCACACAGCTGTAGTCCATGGGGAAACAAAGCAGAGGTCACGCAGTGGGGGCCACATCTCTGAAATTTGAAGGGAAAGTCACAACTCAGTTAACATACACTGGGGGAATAGGACAGACAGTAGAGAGGCAGGAGACTGTAAGTAATTGTAAAATGCTGGTGTTGTATTTTACCTGTGTGTTATTGAAAATACTGTTGTATCACTCTGTCCCTGTTGTCTGTGTCGTCCCCGTCGTCTTCCTCCTCTTCACTCTCCACAGGTTCCACCGCTGCCACAAGACCACCATCTGGACCATCCTCCTGCAGGAAAGGCACCTGGCGTCGCAAAGCCAGGTTGTGAAGCATACAACAGGCCACGATGATATGACACACCTTCTTTGGTGAGTACATTAGGGATCCACCTGTCAAATGCAGGCACCTAAACCTGGCCTTCAAGAGGCCGAAGGTCCGCTCGATCACCCTCCTAGTACCCCCTTGGGCCTCATTGTACCGTTCCTCTGCCCTGGGATTCCTCACTGGGGTCAGTAGCCATGACAGGTTGGGGTAACCAGAGTCACCTATTAGCCACACACGGTGTCTCGGTAGCTGTTCCATCACATAAGGGTTGCTGCTATTTCGCATGTTGTACGCGTCATGCACTGACCCAGGGAATTTGGCATTTACATGGGAGATGTACTGGTCTGCCAAACAGACCACCTGGACATTCATTGAATGATAACTTTTTCTGTTCCTGTACATCTGTTCACTTCCTCTGGGGGGAACCAAAGCAACATGGGTCCCATCAATGGCACCAGTGATGTTGGGAATATGTCCAAGGGCATAGAAATCACCCTTCACTGTAGCCAAATCCTCCACCTCAGGGTAAACAATGTAGCTCCGCATGTATTTCATCAGGGCAGACAACACTCTGGACAAAACCTTAGAAAACATAGGCTGAGACATCCCAGATGAAATGGCCACTGTTGTTTGGAATGATCCACTTGCCAAAAAATGGAGTACTGACAGAACCTGCACTAGAGGGGGAATCCCTGTGGGTTGGCGGATGGGTGATATCAGGTCTGGCTCCAGCTGGGCACACAGTTCCTGTATAGTGGCACGGTCAAGTCTGTATGTGAGTATGACATGTCGTTCTTCCATTGTCGACAGGTCCACCAGCGGTCTGTACACGGGAACAGTCCTCCATCTCCTCACAAGTCCCAGCGGACGGTGCCTAGGAAGGACAACATGGAGCACAGACTCAATCAACCCACAGGTACGTTCACACAGCTTGCATAGTACACGATTCTCAATGCATTGAATGGCTTGTATGAGTGGCAATGCAAGGCCTAGGCCTGTGTGACGCAGTAGAAATTAAGCCATGTGGGCCTTTGAAATGGCGGCTGCCTGACCTGTGAAGTGTGACAATGGGATGTGAGCTCATTGCGATGTCGTGGCACACCGTGGCAGTAGGCGGTCGAAGACCGCGGTGCAAAGCCGCATTGGTTAACATTGAACCCTATGGGTTTCAGGAGCCAATGAGGAAGTGCGCCGGCGGTCGTGGTATGCACCGCCGCGGTACGCACCGCCGCGGGCGTGACTGCCATTGTCTATCTGCTTAATCACTCGAGACCTGATCATCCACAGGAGAGGACCTATACTGCAAGTGCTGCTGTGACCTCAGTCTGGAAGTGACAATGGCTGCTGCGACTGGGGAAAGGGCCCCTGCCTTCACTTCAGAAGAGTTGGAGACACTCGTGGATGGGGTCCTCCCCCAGTATGCGCTACTCTACGGTCCTCCAGACCAACAGGTAAGTACACTGGGACCATGCTTAGTGGGCAATGCCTGGGTTGAGTGGGGTGAATGAACGATGGTGGTGAGGGGAGCGAATGAGGAATGCATCGCACGACAGATGAGAGCATGTGCCACATGGCAAGGTTGGGGAGGGGGGGCCACTCACATCGTCCATGGAGAAAAGTGATGATATTTCTTTTCCCACCCTGTACATGTCACATAGGTCAGCGCCCATCAGAAGATCGACATTTGGCGTGCCATCGCCAAGGACGTCCGGGCCCAGGGGGTCCACAACAGACGGGGCACCCACTGCCGCAAGAGGTGGGAGGACATCCGCTGCGGGAGCAGAAAGACCGCGGAGGCTCTGCTGGGGATGGCCTCCCAACGTAGGAGGGGTGCCACATGGCAATTGACCCCCCTGATGTCCCGGATCCTGGCGGTGGCCTACCCCGATTTGGATGGGCGCGTGAGGACATCACAGCAGACACAAGGGGGTGAGTATCAGCACATTCTGCTATATTAGCGCACAGTGGAGATGTCTGGGTGGGGGAGGAGGGCTGTGGCTATCTCTAGGCCAGGGCGGTTTCTGTAGGCTAGGCCCCTCCGTAAGGCATGGCCCTGTGCCTACGCCTCCCACCTCTGTAGGGTGCTAAGTACAGCTATCCATGGCCCGGGCTCACCTATGTGTGCATTTGTCGTCCATAGACTTGTAGGCCAAGTCACAAAAATTGAGTAGTGTACCCCGAGTGCGCGGCGTAGTGCAGGGGGCTTCTGTGTCTGTCCTCTCCGCCAACGGTGTCGCCAATGCATGCACTCAACATGTCTTTCTTTCTCCCCCCCCCTTTTTTTTGGTCTTCCTGTTCATGTGTGCATTAGCATCATTAGGCGGAGGAGAAGTGGCATCGGCGCACGAGGGAGCTGCATCTCACATGGCCCCGGAGGGCCATCCAACCGACTCCGAGTTCACCAGTGAGACGGAGGGCGAGGGGAGCTCCACAACGGGGACCCGTGGAGACGTCAGCGACACAGACACGTCCTCGGAAGGGAGCTCCCTTGTGGTGGCGGCAACATCCGTGCCCACCGCAACAACAGGTACAGCCGCCACCCAGCGCACCAGCTCCGCCCTCCCAGCAGCCCCTCAGCGTTTGCCCCGTGCCCGCTCGCCCAGGAAGGCGGGCATCTCCTTCGCCTCAGGAACCTCAGGCCCTGCCCCAGTTACCCCTGCTGCCCTCAGTGCGGAGATCATTGACCTCCTCCAGACGCTCATTGTTGGGCAGTCTACCCTTTTGAATGCCATCCAGGGTGTAGAAAGGGAGGTGCACCGGAGCAATGCATACCTGGAGGGCATTCATTCGGGTCAGGCTGCCCATCAGCGATCGTTCAATGCTCTGGCCTCAGCACTGACGGCAGCCTTTGTCCCTGTCTCCAGCCTCCCTCCTCCAACTCCCTCCACCCAGTCCCACTCCCCTGTTCCTCTGCCTATCCCAGCCTATCTGCAGACCAGCCTGCACACACCTCAACACCCAAGGGCAGCTCATCCAGACATAAGCACCACAGATCACACAAGCATTCACCCAAGCAACATCCACATGCAGACATGCCAACAGCCACTGCCTCCTCTGTGTCCCCCTCCTCCTCGTCTCCCTCCTCCCTCCCTGTGGCGTCTCCACTCACACCTGCATGCACACCACCATCAGCCAGTACGTCCATCACCAGCACACCCACCAGAACACTCCGCACACGTGCAGTCACCACCCCCACTGCCATTTACACGTCCCCTGTGTACTCTCCCAGTGTGTCTGTCACCCCCTCTTCCAAACCACACAAATGCAGGCAGCCACCCACCCAACAGCCATCCACCTCACGACAGCCTCCGTCACAAGCACCTGCACCCAAAGACAGCACACTTGACTCTGCGATCCAAGGAGGAGGGGCAGGAGCCCTTTAATAACTTGCTCGCGCTCCCGCCGTCGCGGGAAGCGCTGTGATCCTAGGAGGAGGGGCAGGAGCCCTTTAATAACTTGCTCGCGCTCCCGCCGGCGCGGGACGCGCGCGGGCGGCGCCCGGGCCAAGGGCGGACCCGTCCTGCGCCCGTCAGCGGCTGACAGAGGCTGGGCTGGGCCACCCCCCTAACATCTATCTCCCAAGAAGGCCATATTGTACTTAGTCCCATTTGTTATTTCCAACTCTGTGTCCCCAGTCAGCTGCTCCATTTAATCTGACACCTTATCGTTTTACCTTGCACCTACACTAACATCAGATGGGCAAAAGGAAAGCAATAGAGGCAGGGGCCGGGGCAGTACTAAAAGCCAAGCGAAAAAGGCAAAAGCATGCAGCTAGCAACTGCGTCATGGATAGAATCGACTCTCTCCTGGGCGAATGCAACGGAATACTAACTAGCCCCCAGGGAAACATTTCTTTTGAAACTGGGGAGGGGCCCACTTCAACTAACAGGAAGGATGGTTCCATGAAAATCGCTGAGATTTTCGTGAAACGCGGGCAACAAGTCACCGACATTACAGGGGTGGGTGAAAGTAGGAATGTTATCACCCATGCTGCCCCCTCCTTAGCAGAAGACCTACCACTTGCCACCAACGATCCCATCCAGCTCAGTAACCGCTTCAATCCCCTAACCAACTTCCCTGAATCAGGCGACGATATCACCCCAGATACCCTGGCAGATGGGCCAGCAGCAACCAACACGCACTCTCCTCATGTAACCCCACAGCATATCGAATGCATACAAGCTCTAAGGAAGGAAGTCACAGAACTCAAGCATATGGTTAACTCATTACTTGCAATAGTAAAACAGCTAACCCACGCAAACAACACGACCACCACTAACCTTGCCCTAAATCCAACCCCATCAGGCATCACAACAAACTCGCCCAACTCCTCTGCTTCCTGCCACGCTGACCCTCACCCTACCAAAGAAAAGACCATGAACTCTCACCAGACACCCTTTTTCCACAATTTAAGCATAGGAAATTCACTAGACATCTATCATAATACCCTCAAACCCATGAGCAACACCGCCTCAAAATACTCTACGCAACCTGCCACTGACCAGTCCCATTCAGGTAATATAGTTCTAATGGTCAACGTTCCCAAGTTAACCACATTGGCGCGCAAGGAAGGGGTAGACTCTATCAAAAACAAGGCAATCCACTGGATTCGCCATGTTAGAGGCTGCCGATCCATAATACGCGAGGACCTAATCAACGTAGTACGACGGCCAGACCCGGGAACTCACTTTGATATCCTAAAACTGACACTTAAGAACAGGACCATGGTGAACAATCTGGTGGCCCTAGACGCTAGAACAAGCCCACCTGCACACTCACGCATCCAGTTTAAACAGCCCAGGTCTCCCACTCTCCACGAGGAGTGTCCGAGTTACCACCCAGCAGAAAACCTATCCCCTCTTGGCAAATATGATTGACTCACAGCCCCACCTAAAATCTATGCAGGCAAACCTTGCAACCTTCTAGCATCTATCACCCCTAGATCCTCCTTTTACCCCACCACTGTCTGTCTATGTACTCACTCCCCTACCCATGACACCGAGACCATTTCCGGCTCACTGAGCAATCATGACATCAATGCTCCATCCATCTTGCAGGCACATTGCCTACCAAACCAAGAGCTGCTCTCTAGGCCCGCAAGCACCTCCTGGATCAGGACCAGGCCAGCTTCAACAGAGGAACATCACCCACCACCGCAAGCCTCACGGGCAAACATTGGGATCAACCCATCTTTGCTCCCTCAGCCACATCTGCCAAACCAACCCCTGACAGCCAACTTTACAAACCCCGGGCATCCAGACAGGACAACTCAGCCACAATCTGGGGTACGACTTGTCTCATGGAACGTGGCAGGTCTGAAATCTATTCTTCCCCTTCCATCCTTCTCCTCTTTTATTGACGAACTTGACATATGTCTCCTTCAGGAAACATGGTCACTCGACCCACTCTTCCGAACAGGCTATACAAATTTCCACATCCCCGCTGTGGCCAGCACGAGAGGCAGGCCCTCAGGGGGCCTGACCATCTGGATCAAAACATCACTTATCTGCCATATATCACAGCTACCTACCGTCTCTCCCGACCTGTTAGGCCTTCGCCTATCCTTTGGGCCTGACACTGTGGTGAACATTTTCAATATCTACACTCGAGGGGTCAGGGGGGTCAAGTCTCCAAAACCCTCTGCGCCCTCGTAGCCCTCTTACAAAATTATCCCCGCCATCACAAGACCATCGTGGCTGGGGACTTCAACGTCACATTCGAACCCCTTGACTGGGACGATCTCAGGTCCACCCGCGAGGAAGATCAAGCTTGGTCTATCCCCGCCCTGTCAATTCCACCCATCAAGAGGTGGACGTCGGTTGCTATTCAGGTCAAAACTCTGACCATGGAGTTTGGACTCAGGGCGCTAAATGGCAGAACCAATTCAGACACCAATGGTAGTCACACGTACAACAAAACGAACCACACCAGCAGAATCGATTATTGCCTTTTCGATATAAGATTATGGCCTCTAGTCATCGATATGACAATCATCGAAAGGACTGAAAGTGATCACAACCCTCTCTCTGTTCACACATTAGCCCTAGGTAACCTCCCAGCCACGTCTAACCCCGCAGCAGTAGCAC
This sequence comes from Pleurodeles waltl, assembly GCF_031143425.1. NCBI lineage: Eukaryota > Metazoa > Chordata > Amphibia > Caudata > Salamandridae > Pleurodeles > Pleurodeles waltl. Next base: position 991,966,811 of record NC_090445.1, on the reverse strand, counting down.
CTGAGGGTATTAGCCTGGCCAACAACAAAAGATACCTAAAATGGGACAATATTGTGGCCCGGCACGCACTCATCAACGCTGCCAACAACACCCTAAAATCCACACTAATGGACCTAGAGGCAGGCTCTGCAACTCCCCACCAGGAAATAAGCTCTATCCACACCTCCTGCTTTAGGGATATCGCAGCCCACTTCTCAGCACCCCCAGCCCACGACGACAAACGACCTAAAGCCAGGCACCGCTGGTTCAACAAAACATGTCGGTCCCTAAACAAGCGCCTAGTTCAAGCCATTAAATCCAAGGACCCCATCGCCATCCGCGTAGCTAGGAAGTCCTATAAATCTGCAATATGCATAGCCAAGCGTGATCCAGATAGCAAATGGTGGACAGCACTCAGCGACGCTGTGCGCGAGAGAAATTATAGTCTGTTCTGGTCCCTGGCAGCGCGAGGCCCGGAAACCAGTGGTCTGGACATTTCAACCAACATTGCCCCAAGAGACTGGATAGTCCACTTTAGCAGTCTGTACTCCCCTGATCATGATAGCCCCACCTCTGTTTGTACGGGCCCCCTCCTATTTCACTCATTAGCACCCACCACCGCAGCACCCCTGTTGTTCTCTCAAAGTGATATAACCTATTCTCTAAGCACCCTAAAGCGCGGCAGGGCCCCTGGTTCAGACTGCGTCCCAGCAGACCTATTTTCAACAGACCTAGCATCCTGGTCAAGATACCTCACCATTCTAGCTAACGCAATAGCATCTGGGGCGCCAATTCCCGATTCTTGGAAAGCGGCCATTGTTATTCCAATCTTTAAAAAGGGCGACAGATCTCTTCCCTGTAACTATAGACCCATTAGCCTTATTGACTGTGTCCAAAAAGTCTTCTGCCACTGCCTCCTAGGGAAGATCGAAGAATGGATAATTGACCAAGATATCCTTAGCCCCCTCCAAGCCGGTTTCCGAAAGAAGATCTCCACCACTGATCAAGCCCTCAGATTCCTATTATTATATTGGAAAATAGTGTTCATTGGTAAAGGCAGCCTTTATGTAGCTTTTGTGGACCTCAAATCTGCTTTTGACCTAGTACCTCGTAACAAACTTTGGGTCACTCTCTCTCGGATGGGAATCCCGGAACACATCCTTGCCATTTTGATACGACTCCACGAGGACAACTACGCACAAGTCAGGTTGGGCAACAAGGGACAACTAACTGATAGAATCCACGTCTCCCGGGGTGTGCAGCAAGGTTGCGTACTTGCCCGACCCTCTTTTCCCTGTACATCAACAAAATTGTCCCCTCCCTCCTCAGACTGCAGGCTGACGCACCTTCACTTGGCACACAAAAAATCCCAGTCTTACTTTTTGCCGACTACACTCTTTTGATATCCAAAACCCCCAGTGGTCTAAGGAAACTCCTTGCGTGCTTCGAGCATTTCTGCTCATCTCAGGGTCTCGAAATCAACGCCTCGAAAACCAAACTAATGACCCTTAATCCCCACAGATCTTTCAAAGGGAAATTTACTTTAGAGGGCCCCTCACTTGAGAAGGTGGGCATTTTCAGCTACCTGGGCATAACACTCACTGACAACATGTCCTGGAAGCCACACATAGGAAAACAAGCCCTTAAATTAAGACAAACAACTGGGACTCTACTAAAAAATTTCCACCTCTCACACACAAAACCAATTCGCCCAGCATTACAGTTATACGAAGCCCAGGCAGTTTCCTCAGCGCTTTATAGGGCCGAACTCTGGGGTTACACCAAAACCCAAGACCTAACCACCGCTGAAAACAACTTCCTAAGAAACCTCGTGTCCCTTCCGCTAAGCACCCCACTGTTCCCGCTTTTCAAGGATCTCGGCATCAAACGCATTGGTCACAAAGCCCGCCTGCGACCTCTGATGTACTGGCGGCGTCTCTGGACCACTCCGGAACTTGACATCTTCACCGAAGCCCTACAGGTCATCCTAAAAGCCGACCACCTTCACAGAATCCCCTGGCTACGATCCATCAAGGATTTACTACACTCTATCGGGCTCGATGATCTCTGGAACTCACCAGCCACGTCAGTCTTTCCCTCGAAAAGCGAACAAAAGAAACTATACTGGCAAATGGCCAACCACGAAGATACTCGGGCTGCACTCCACACTACATTATCTTGTGACTTTGCCAACTTAAAAGAGTCATGCAAGTACGAAACTTTTTGGGACCTAATCACGGTCCCAAGGGAAAGGAAACTGTACTTCCAGCTCCGCATTGGAACACTCCCATTAAGACTTTTTACCAGCAGCTGGTCACACAATGAATCCACCGCATGCCCTGCTTGCAAAGCCCCCGTCGAGAATCTCCCTCACCTCCTTTTTGCATGCCCCGCGTATACCGCCCCCGTAGGAAATGGCTGGCCCCGGCATGCAGACTACTGGGAGTACGCTGCTCTACGCTAGCCCTGCGAATCCTTAGATCAGACACCAGGCCAATGCTAGTGATCGCTATCGCTAAATTCCGCGGAGCTAGCTGGCTTATCAGAGGGAAAACTCTTCTGGACAAAGACTCCAAATAAGACTGTCCCAGCATCCTGCGCAGCGCATTTCATTTTATTTTCATTTCATTTCATTCTATCTCATTTTTACTCCATTTTATCACTGTATTTACCTGCAATTTTATTTTTTATGTGTATTTATTTGTATTTATTACTGCTCACGCTTTTTTGGCTCTTGTAGCCGCAATAAAGCTTTTTGAATTGACTCTCCTACAACCACATCCTCTTCCTCCACTCCCATACCCACTGCACCTACCCTTCCCATTGCTCCTAAAAAAAAATTCCTCTCCAAAATTAACCTCTTTGCATCACCTGACCCACCCCCTCCATCTCGTAAGAGTACAAACAGCACCTCAGCCACCACAAGCCCTGCACCTACTAGGACCATAGTTCAGGGCTATTGGAGTCCACCAGCTCCTAGGGCAGGAACATCGGCCAGCAGCAAGGGGACAGCCAGCCCACCCCCCTGGGAAAAGAACCAAAAAAGGGAAGGGCCGGCGCGACAGGCCTGAGACGGCTGCCCCCAAGGACACTACCCTTGCCCCGTCACCTGGCACATCCACAAAGGGAGGCAAGGGCCCCAGAGATTCGGCGAAGGAGGGCAAGGGCAGCAGGGCGGACAAGTCCGGCAGCAGGCGAGCTGCCCAGGAGGGCCCCACCAGCCCCATTTCGGGTGTGACGGAGGACACCCACGGGCCCCGGGCTCCAGCACAGGAGGGGCCCGCAAGCGAAAGGTCGGATGGTGACTGAGCGGGAAATATTGGCCAGATCTGGTTCCCTAGGAACACAAGACAAGCACCGCTGAACAGGGCCCCGCCAAGACAAGCACTGCTGAACAGGGCCCCGCCGTGACAAGCACCGCTGAACAGGGCCCCGCCGTCTCAAGCACCACTGAACAGGGCCCTTCAAGACAAGCACCGCTGAACAGGGCCCTTCAAGACAAGCACTGCTGAACAGGGCCCCGCCAAGACAAGCACCGCTGAACAGGGCCCCGCCGTGACTAGCACCGCTGAACAGGCCCGCCAAGACAAGCACCGCTGAACAGGGCCCTTCAAGACAAGCACCGCTGAACAGGGCCCCGCCAAGACAAGCACCGCTGAACAGGGCCTCGCCGTGACAAGCACCGCTGAACAGGGCCCGCCGTCTCAAGCACCACTGAACAGGGCCCTTCAAGACAAGCACCGCTGAACAGGGCCCTTCAAGACAAGCACCGCTGAACAGGACCCCGCCGTGACAAGCACCGCTGAACAGGGCGGCGCCGTCTCAAGCACCACTGAACAGGGCCCTTCAAGACAAGCACCGCTGAACAGGGCCCTTCAAGACAAGCACCGCTGAACAGGGCCCCGTTGTGACAAGCACCGCTGAACAGGGCCCGCTGTCTCAAGCAACACTGAACAGGGCCCTTCAAGACAAGCACTGCTGAACAGGGCCCCGCCAAGACAAGCACCGCTGAACAGGGCCCTTCAAGACAAGCACCGCTGAAGAGGGCCCAGCCGTGACAAGCACCGCTGAACAGGGCCCCGCCGTCTCAAGCACCACTGAACAGGGCCCTTCAAGACAAGCACCGCTAAACAGGGCCCTTCAAGACAAGCACCGCTGAACAGGGCCCCGCCAAGACAAGCACCGCTGAACAGGGCCCCGCCGTGACAAGCACCGCTGAACAGGCCCCGCCAAGACAAGCACCGCTGAACAGGGCCCTTCAAGACAAGCACCGCTGAACAGGGCCCCGCCAAGACAAGCACCGCTGAACAGGGCCCCGCCGTGAAAAGCACCGCTGAACAGGCCCCGCCAAGACAAGCAACACCAGCCCCATTTCGGGTGTGACGGAGGACACCCACGGGCCCCGGACTCCAGCACAGGAGGGCCCCGCAAGCGAAAGGTCGGATGGTGACTGAGCGGGAAATATTGGCCAGATCTGGTTCCCTAGGAACACAAGACAAGCACCGCTGAACAGGGCCCCGCCAAGACAAGCACTGCTGAACAGGGCCCCGCCGTGACAAGCACCGCTGAACAGGCCCCGCCAAGACAAGCACCGCTGAACAGGGCCCTTCAAGACAAGCACCGCTGAACAGGGCCCCGCCAAGACAAGCACCGCTGAACAGGGCCTCGCCGTGACAAGCACCGCTGAACAGGGCCCGCCGTCTCAAGCACCACTGAACAAGGCCCTTCAAGACAAGCACCGCTGAACAGGGCCCTTCAAGACAAGCACCGCTGAACAGGACCCCGCCGTGACAAGCACCGCTGAACAGGGCCCCGCCGTCTCAAGCACCACTGAACAGGGCCCTTCAAGACAAGCACCGCTGAACAGGGCCCCGTCGTGACAAGCACCGCTGAACAGGGCCCCACCGTCTCAAGCACCACTGAACAGGGCCCTTCAAGACAAGCACCGCTGAACAGGGCCCCGCCAAGACAAGCACCGCTGAACAGGGCCCTTCAAGACAAGCACCGCTGAACAGGGCCCCGCCGTGACAAGCACCGCTGAACAGGGCCCCGCCGTCTCAAGCACCACTGAACAGGGCCCTTCAAGACAAGCACCGCTAAACAGGGCCCTTCAAGACAAGCACCGCTGAACAGGGCCCCGCCAAGACAAGCACCGCTGAACAGGGCCCCGCCGTGACAAGCACCGCTGAACAGGCCCCGCCAAGACAAGCACCGCTGAACAGGGCCCTTCAAGACAAGCACCGCTGAACAGGGCCCCGCCAAGACAAGCACCGCTGAACAGGGCCCCGCCGTGACAAGCACCGCTGAACAGGCCCCGCCAAGACAAGCAACAGGGCCCTTCAAGACAAGCACCGCTAAACAGGGCCCTTCAAGACAAGCACCGCTGAACAGGCCCCGCCAAGACAAGCACCGCTGACAGGGCCCTTCAAGACAAGCACCGCTGAACAGGGCCCCGCCAAGACAAGCACCGCTGAACAGGGCCCCGCCGTGACAAGCACCGCTGAACAGGCCCCGCCAAGACAAGCACCGCTGAACAGGGCCCTTCAAGACAAGCACCGCTGAACAGGGCCCCGCCAAGACAAGCACCGCTGAACAGGGCCCTTCAAGACAAGCACTGCTGAACAGGGCCCCGCCAAGACAAGCACCGCTGAACAGGGCCCCGCCATGACAAGCACCGCTGAACAGGCCCCGCCAAGACAAGCACCGCTGAACAGGGCCCTTCATCTCAAGCACCGCTCCGCTGGGCACCGCCGTCTCTGAACTGCTCCGCTGGGCCCTTCCTGTCAGGCACCGCTCTGCTGGGCCCTTCATCTCAAGCACCGCTCCGCTGGGCCCTTCATCTCAAGCACCGCTCCGCTGGGCCCTTCATCTCAAGCACCGCTCCGCTGGGCCCTTCATCTCAAGCACCGCTCCGCTGGGCCCTTCCTGTCAAGCACCGCTCCGCTGGGCCCTTCATCTCAAGCACCGCTCCGCTGGGCCCTTCCTGTCAAGCACTGCTCCGCTGGGCCTTTCATCTCAAGCACCGCTCCGCTGGGCCCTTCATCTCAAACACCGCTCCACTGGGCCCTTCATCTCAAGCACCGCTCCGCTGGGCCCTTCCTGTCAAGCACCGCTCCGCTGGGCCCTTCATCTCAATGCACCGCTCCGCTGGGCCCTTCCTGTCAAGCACCGCTCCGCTGGGCCCTTCATCTCAAGCACCGCTCCGCTGGGCCCTTCCTGTCAAGCACCGCTCCGCTGGGCCCTTCCTGTCAAGCACCGCTCCGCTGGGCCCTTCCTGTCAAGCACCGCTCCGCTGGGCCCTTACTGTCAAGCACCGCTCCGCTGGGCCCTTACTGTCAAGCACCGCTCCGCTGGGCCCTTCATCTCAAGCACCGCTCCGCTGGGCCCTTCATCTCAAGCACCGCTCCGCTGGGCCCTTCCTGTCAAGCACCGCTCCGCTGGGCCCTTCATCTCAGGCACCGCTCCGCTGGGCACCGCCGTCTCTGAACTGCTCCGCTGGGCCCTTCCTGTCAAGCACCGCTGGCCCATTGGCAGGGCCGGATCCGTGTCGGGCAGGGCTTCACGAAGCACTCTGGGCACCATGCCTCCTCCATAACCAGTGGAGTCTGTAATCCACTTGATGGACTGTGCCTTTGCACTCCCCAGGATGTAACAGTGGGCAATCCACCCACTGGAGAGACTTGAGAGACTGTGGCTTTGCACTCCCCAGGATGCAGCAGTGGGCAATCCACCCACTGTAGAGACTTGAGAGACTGTGGGTTTGCACTCCCCAGGATGCAGCAGTGGGCAATCCACCCACTGTAGAGACTTGAGAGACTGTGGCTTTGCACTCCCCAGGATGCAGCAGTGGGCAATCCACCCACTGTAGAGACTTGAGAGACTGTGGCTTTGCACTCCCCTGGATGGTACAGTGGGCATGGAGGCCCCTCGTGGATCTGGCGTCGTGGACTCATGTGGCTGAGGTGCCCCCCCTTCCCTTCCCCCTGAGGTGCCTGTAGTTTTATTATCTGATGACCCAGCAGTGTTCTCTCCAATGGAATCGGGTCTCGTGTGTGGGCTTTGCCCATGTGTTTATGCACATTGGCCCACGAACAATGGAAGGTAGCCAATATGTGCCGGACTTTTGAGCTATGTATATATTGTTCATGTTGTAATATTTTTTTTTATATATTTAATATTTCACTTAACTTCAAATATGCTCTAATATACTTAAATATTAATGATCATTTTATTTTGTCTTTGCATTCTTCCGGGGGGTTTGGGGGGTGTCACTCTGACTTGTTGCTCTGCATTGGTGTGTAGGTATTTGTGGTGGGTGGGGGGGTGGGTGTGTCGCATATGTGTGTGCCCGTAACCCTTTCTCCTCCCCCCTCCCCTGTGTCGTAGGTGCAGTACTCACCGTTGTCGTCTGCGTTCGTGCTCCTGGTAGAGGAGCAGGTAGACAATAGCTGGTAAGATGTTTAATTCGGGTTCCATGCTGTCCAGATTCCTCGTGGAGTGTATAGAGGTGAGCGTTTTCCCGTTTGTAGTATGTTTCCGCCGTGTTTTTATCGGCGGGGCTCCCGCACCGGAAAAGGTGGCGGATTGGTGAGTTGTGATAGGGTGGGCGGTACATTGTCTGCCGCCTGCCTGTTGGCGGTGACCGCCGCGCTGTTTGTTTGTCCCGCCGTGACGGTGGGAGTGTTAAAGTGGCGGTCTGTGTTGGCGGTTCCCGCCAGGGTCAGAATTCCAATTTTTTTACCGCCTGCCTGTTGGCGGGTAGGCCGCCGCTTTAACACCGACCGCCAGGGTTGGAATGACCACCTATGTCATCCACAGAGATTGAGACAGAAATAGTAAGGAAAGAAACAAATAAGAATAGTAGCAAGGAAACAAAAGGAAGTAGAATTAAAAAGAAAGCCTGGAAGTAGAACAGCAGGAATGCATTGGAGCACAAACAGCCTCAGCAGTAAGGACTTTTACAAGCCACTTCATGCTTAGCTCATAGGGCTAAAATAGGAAGAAGCTCATGGTATCAGCACAGGAGCAGGAGAGAGCAAGGAATAAACATGGTTCTAAGAATTGGGAAACAACCAATGAAGCAAAGGCTAAACTGGAAATTAGAAACAGGAAGATCAGGAACACCAGAAGGGAAACAGAAAAGTCTGTGATGGAGGGCTAATTAGGGGCAAGAGAGAGAGAAAAGTCCAGAGGCATTTATGAAAGGGTCACAATAACTGTAGGATCCAAGAACCAAGATCTAGAACAAACATCCACCACCAGGGTGTGATCTAGAATGATTTGGTGACAAAGGGGACTACAAGGACCATGATGCATCAGGAAGATGATGTGAAAGCCTGGGCTCAGTTGTGACCTGGAGCTAAGAATGCAAGGCATTGTGAATTGTTCGTCCATTTCTAATGTAAAAGCTGGAGCCCACAAGGCCCTCGTGACTACAACCGAGTGTCCAGATCGCAGAATTCTGATAGTCTGAGATAATAATCTGTGAGCAAATTGCATAATAAACTTTGGGAGTCACTCCTCCATTTGAAATACAATAAACACTGGTGGCTAATCAATTATAGAACTGAATTATACATTACAATTCTAAAAGTTCGTTGAAATCTGTAGGTGTGTAGCCCACATAGAGCATTCTAATATGCTGAACAAGAGGGCTCTGAATATGGTCACACAGTATTACCCAGAGGAGTGCAAATAGAGGATATTCACATCCTCGCACATTCAAACACGAACATATTAACAGGTCAAAAGACAAACATATTCAGATGAATTTTAGGGATTGGGTGTTAAGAGACATCAGAGCTGATTAATGCCCTTTCTGTAAGAAATGTTGCAGAGGACGAAATTTGGTTCCCTTCCCTCTCTGCTGTTGGAAAATTACAATAGGACTTTAATCAGCCAGCAACATTATATATCTAATGTTTTAATATATTCATAACTCTTAAGGGACGGACAGGGCACTATTTTTTGCTTTTTAGTAGAAAAAGTAATAATAATATTGCTAGATGTATGTGCTACTCAAACAAAACCTAGCCTGGAAGATATGGAGGGCAATATGTCAGAGTTCTTCAAATAATTTAGTTTTATAAGTGAATCCCGAAGTTGTCATTCTCTTTTCAGACATTTCCACGTTGATTGATGGTTCTGGATAAGACTAACATTTCTTGACTGCTTTTATAATCAATACCTATCACCCTTTCGTGAAGACAGAACCTTAGGGGAAGCATTTGTGATCTCAAACCAAGTACTTATTATTTTTCTATTGTACCCATTCAGAAAATAATCGAGGTTATGAGAATATTGTTTTCTTTCTAATCCTTTATTTCAAAGCTGTAATGGTAAGCACTATGATTAGGCTGAATCACGTGTTCTATCAAAATACATTATACTATTCTTCTTTTTGAGTCTTATTTGAACCAAATGGTTGCTGGGTTGCAATGTGTTATTTACACTACATTGACTCAAATAAGGGAAGATTTATATCATTGCAGCCAGAAGAAATAACCAAGGTCTTGTTACAAGTGGATCAGTGGATGAAAATATATCATTAGTTTGGGAGAGTGGAGGCGCTACCCGTCCTTTAGGGCGGAGGGGCCACGCCCCCCCACCTTTTGCCCCTCATGAAGAGTGTCTGTCAGGCTGAACAAAGGTCAGCCTGACAGACACTCTTCAAGTTCAGGTCAGGCAGCCAGGAGCAGACATGTGCGATTTGCGCAGACTCCTGGCTGCCTGAGCTGAAGTTTGCTGGGCTGAGGAGGTCACAGCTCCTATGGGCGTGACATCCTCCGCTCAGCGAAGGTGCCTCGAGGCCCTCCCCTGGGTGATGAGGAAAGCATCACCCATTGACTTTGACCTGGGCTCTTCACGTTTAAGCCCTGAAGCGCCATGGCCAGGGTCAATCAGTGACACTTCGTCACAGAGTGGGGTGGGGCAGTCTCCCTCCTGGGACCTCTAAGGCTGAAGGTAAGTGTATGTGTTTGTGATCTTTTAAAATGAATGTTTGGTGCACGCGTGTATGTTTAAATATTATGAGTGTTGTTAATGGATGTGCGTGCATGCATGTGTGAAACAATGAGTGTGTGTGTGTGATCTTTTAAAATGAATGTTTGGTGCATGCATGTTTGACTGTTATGAGTGTTGTTGATGGATGTGGGTGCGAGCATGTGTGTGTGAAAGAATGAGTGCATATGTGTGATCTTTTAAAATGAATGCTTGGTGCATGCATGCATGTTTGACTGTTATGAGTGTTGTTAATGGATGTGCATGTGTGTGTGTGACAGTATGAGTGTGATTGTGCTTCCCGCCCACCCCCCTCCCTCCTAAAGCTGCCAGCCGCCACTGGGAGGGTGTGAGTCCTTTCCAAGTAATAAGGTCATACTTTTGTCACATCAGTAAATGAACCTTGGCTCAACTCCTTGTAGTTATGTCACAGAGCAGACAGGTGTAACAGAAGAAGAGAAGAAAAAGTGGGTAAAGCGTTTCTAAGTAATAAAAATTTTAAAAAGCCAAAACGAAATGCATTAAAAATCCCACAAGCAATTTCCAGAGAACAAGAACAGTTTAAGGTAATTTGCATCAAAATGATTGGAATCCACTTAGAAGATATGGAGATGAGAAATGTTAAATTTAAGGGTAGAAAGCACCAAGGTGTGATGTCCTTTTCTCTGTCTGTCTGTCTCCACTAGACAAGCCCTGGTGGCGAGGGGAAGAGAAAATCAAATAAGGACTCCAACACCCAGGTAAATCACTCCCTAGGGGTGTGGGTCATTTGTTTTTCTCTTTCAGTAAAAGATGGCTACCACATTGTCAAAATTCCAATGAGAAATTTTTTTCCGTAATTAACCAGACATCAAACCCATATATCATATCCATTACTGGGGAAAATTTGTGATCAGTGTTGTTTCTTGCCCCTAATAAACAACAATCCCAGTCTATCACTATTTATTGGTGTGATTAACATTACATCTAGAACAGTCACTCTTAAAGATGCCCTAAATGTTATATCCGTTACTCTCACTGGTAACATCTTTTGTCTTGTGTTAGTAAAGTAAGGACAATATTTATACTTTTTTTGGACCGCGTTTGCATCACTTTTCGACGCAAAAGTGGTGCAAACTTACAAAATACAATTATATTTTGTAAGTTTGCACCTCTTTTGTGTCAAACAATGATGCAAATGCGGCACAAAAAAAGTATAAATATGGGCCTAACTATCCATGTTCCAGGTAAAGTAAAGGGTTGCCCTTTTTTGTTCACAGATGTAGATCTCCAGCAGAGTCCCTGTGGAGAAATCCCTACTCTTGCACACATTTTAAAAGTAGGGCACCAGATTTATCATTCTTTCAACCCAATGCAGAAAGAGAACTTGCTCCACTGCTTGAAAGAGAGAGGGCAGGAATGAGCCATATTTACCAATTTATGGCACATTCAGGTTCTCAGCCTGCACTGTTGCACAATCTGGTGCCTAGGGCCAACACAGGCACCCTCGCACCATGGTGCAAGGTCACCTGTGTTGCAGACAGGATTGGATTGTTTTTGTGCAGGAAGGCACACCTTCCTGCACAAAAACAATCCTCTGAGGCTTTTTCCTCTTTCTAGGTATGTGTTACAGAATACAGCAGACTTAGGAAGAGAAAACAATGGCCAGAAATAAATATATTTTTTCTCGTTGCACCTTCCTTTGGATTTCATAGCATTTTGACTCATTTCCAGGTTTACCAATGTTGGTAAATCTAACAACGCACCAAAATCACAGTTGGGTGCATGGGAACACCCACATTCCACCCATGGAACGCCTTCCCAGGGCAATTACCCACGGTGTACAGAATGTATTTATATTTACAACATTTCTTAAAGATCACCTGCCTGGCCTTCCTCAGGAAATTCCCATGTTCTCATGCCTAACTCTCAAACTAGCATGGTAGAAAATCCACTTTACTGTTAAATTTTCCTGGGTCATAAATGTACTTTATGATCCTACATATGCAAATTCTGAGACTCATGATTTGTGGACTTTTACATTACAAAGGAGTCTTGCCTCACACTAATGTTGCAATTAAATATGTGAAAAGGGTTAGGAATCGCAACCTTTTGGGAATTCTTTTGTTCTTTGTACAAATACCCATTGGAAATTTCACAGATAATACGGGAAACAAACATATCACTTCAAATCATTTCAAATCTTAATTTAAAATACTAACACAAAGAGAACTATCCTCTGCTACTTACTAATTAGTTGTGAGTTATTTTCTTATTTCTTTCAAAATAAAGTATTATTTCACATTCATTTCAAAATTTACATGAAAATGTATTATTTCTTAGAGCATCAACGTTATGAAGTATACACCTATAATATTCATGTCGCATGAAACATTAAATAAAGTCTTTGGATGGGAGATTAACAAAAGAGAATACAAAATTAATTTGAATAGATATAAAAGGTAATATTTAAGTACGCTCTGCATTTCCAAGCATCACACAAAGTACCTTTTGTAACCAGGCTATATGAAAACTATCAGTGCCAACACAGGAGCTTAGATGAAATGCCAAACGCATAAAAGTATTCTTAGTTCTAGCTACTTATTTCTGTGCATTTCATGTTCTGTATTGCTCGGCATCCATGTGTTGTTCATTCATTACAAATTCTTTCTTTAATTATTTCGTCCTTTCACGCTTCTGAGATTAATCACATTGGCTAAAAACCCTTGCAAATGGGAGCAATCTGAAATCCTCGAATGCTGCCAAAAATAACCCTATTTGGAATTGCATGATGCCTTTCACCTCCCTGAAAATCAAGAACTACATTGGCACAAACAAACTGCTGGAATCACCGCCAACCTTTTCTTATGCGAAGAAAACAGTGTTGCAATCCTTTGCATGCATTTGATGGTGCGATTGTATTCTAGTCTAGTATAAAACAGAGGTGAGCGAAATTCACATAATTAGTTTTTGTATAATTATGCAAAATAGTGGGAAAATTACACAAAGTTTCACGTCGAGCGAATCTGTCAATTAGCGCCATATTTTAGGATGAAATGCCGTCCTCGTAACAATTTAGGATGCGAGGATGCATGTTTCACTAAAAAAGTACAAAAAACACAATTGACGTGAACATCACCCGCTAACATTCTGGTTGTTTGCGTTGTGCGTGCAGTCAAACTCTAGTTTTTATTTTTTTTTACACAAAAATGCCATAAATACACAATTGTGGTGTAACTGCATAATTTGGGAACTTTGGTGTAATAAGCATAACGTGAATTTCCAGGAATTACGCAAATTAGACGGGAGTAATTTCAATTTCGCCCAGTCCTAGTGTAAAATATAGAGGTCCTCCTGTACTACTTTTTTGCAGTGCAGCACTTCGCTGTCCTCTTTCCTGGATACTTGACTGGGCTAGTGTTATTGTGCAATTTTACACTAAATTAAGTTTTAGTGCTTAACTGAGAGGCACAAAGGAGTACCAGACTGATGTATAAGTGATGTTTATGGATCCCATAGCTATTCTCAAATGCTTCAATCAAATGACATTTGAGTTCCAGTTTTTTCATTTAGGGAACGTGAGCAAATGCTGCACATGTACCCATACTGGGGAAAAAAATAAAAAATTGACAAGGTACCGAAGGAGTCTACAACACAATTCAGTGTGGTTTTAGACCGGGCCATCACACCAAAACTGCATGGTGCACATTGATGATGATGCTCTATGCTCACTCAATCAGAATGAAACTTGCTTACTAATCCCATTTGACCTGTCAACTGCGTTAACACTGTCATCTTGAAAATCTTATGACCCTGTTAGAACGCAGGATGAGTCTCTCTGGTACCAAGTTGAAATGGTTCTCCTTATTCCTACACAAAAGATCTCGGCGCATTCTGATCAATTAGGCTCTATCCGATCAATCACCTGTTATGCAAGGCATCCTCCAAGGTTCTACACTCTCCACTACACTATTTAACCTCTACATGGGGCCCATGACCAAAATCCTCAAACTCTCTCACATCTCCTACCACATGTATGTGTATGATTCTCAACTCTACATGAAAATTGCCTCTCCTGATGACATCAGCATCAGTAGCACCTTGACCAAAGCTCACTCTGGCTGGCACGTAACCACCTCAAACTCAATGCCCTCAAAATTGAATTCTTATTAATCTCACTGCCCAGTATCACCCTTAATATCAAAGACTAGCTCCCACATCCTACTGCCCTGAACTGTACTTCACACATCAGTGACTCAGCTACATTTCTAGGAATAATTTTGGACAATAACCTTTTCATGCAAAATCACATCCATGCCTGCACCAGAGGAGATAACCATCAACTACACATATTGAGGAGACTAAAACCTTTCCTTCTAATGGTAGATCTCAAAACAGCGGTTCAAGCACTTGTGATATCCAAATTAGACTATGGTAGTGCTACCCTTGTGGGCCTTCCAAAAATCAAACTTGCACCATTGAAGGTTGCCTTCAATGCTGCAATAAGGCTCATTACTGGTTCAAAAAAAAGGGATCATATTGACCCATTGAATTGGCTACCCTACGAGGCTAGGATCCATCTAAAAATTACCAGTATGACCCATAAAGCTCTTCACTACAATACTCCCTCTTACCTGACCAGAAACTGACTATATCTGATGGAAACAGATCCTCCTGAAGCACAAGCTCCGTTCTACTTAAGCAACAAAAAATAAACAGAAAGAAAACCTACAATCAAGCCTTTTCCAGAATTTCTCCTAAAATCTGAAACTCTCTTCCAACCTTCCGCTTCCATCTTCAAATGAGAAGTAAAACTTCAATTATCTAACAGATTCCTCTCACACTGAGACCATACTTCCCTCTACCCAGGCACAACGCTATTACCGGCCTGTATGAGATCATCCTGACACCCATTGGAGTTTGCCCATGCAGTTATCTATGATTGCCTATGTGTTACTGCCTTTCTTCTTACTACTTGCTTCAGTAATTTTTGCCTACATGACCAACAAGAATGTTCATATATATATATATTCTTTATTGTTTGGATCATAACTACTTTCGTTATTGTGTAAAGCACTCTCGCACCTGAAAGCAGACCTGCCAGCTCACACGGTGCCACAGTGTGTCACACTGTTTTTTGCGTATCTTCACGTGGTCACCAGACGAGGAGTCAAAATCTCACAGTGGCAGGAAAGAGGAGCTGGAAACAACTGGAAAGTGTAGATTTCCAGCTCCACCTTGAAGAGGTGTGAAAACACCCCAGGACATGGACCATTGCTCAGAGGATGGTGAAGGAGGTCAATGGGGGCAAGGCATGGGTGCAGGCTGGCCTCAATGGTAGTTCAGCATACATCCTCATCCCTTCAACAGCTACACCCCCTTCTCACATGGCGATTTTTATTTTCAGGTTGGCATGTCTGCAAAAAGGTCTTGTTCACTCTGTATAAAACTCTATAAAAAAAATAGAGCTGCATGGAGGACAGATTCGAATCAGAGGGCAGAGTAACTGCGATGGAAAAATGGGAACTGTACCAGAAATACAGGTGCAGCACCAAATGAAGTGCTTGTATTTGATGACAATGTGTGTGTTTGTGTAAAGTTACAGACAAATGACTGCATTTCCAAATATATGCCTAAAGTTGAGTGATAATCCCTGATGGTCTATGAGAAATTATTCCATTAGCTTGATGTAACCCCTCTGTTGCCAAAACCTATAATGTTTTGGGACATTAGTCATTGCATAGCCAAATAAGACTATAAAGATTATCTAGCTTTGCTGGATAGTGGAACTTTTATTTTTTCACCCTATCAGTTCCAGGATGATTGACAGTCATTTAGTCATATTATTTGACTGATAATATATTAAAAAAAACCTGAATAGAAAAACAAATGTAGATGAGATATAAAAGGAAAGATAGATGCTATGAAAACCTATACGGCTTGTGTTTTTGTGAAAATTGTCTTTTTGAAATGACCTTTTAAACATTTTGAAGGAAAATGTAGTGGAAAAAAATCATGCGTTGACTTGTCCACACTCCACGGAGGGATAAGCTTGATTGCCAGTCTACAAAAGTAGTGAAAAGTGCTCATTCTGAACCAGCTTTTTAGTGAATGCATGTGACAATTCACTAATTGCCAAATTTCTATAAACTTTTTAAGTTATATAAAACTTGCAAACAAACCAAGAAGTTATTAGGTTTGCACAAGTGCTAGAAATTCACATACAGCAGAAATTGACCATGTTGTGTTTTGGGGCATTTCCTGTTGCGGGCACTAGGCCTACCCACACAAGTGAGGTACCATTTTTATCAGGAGACTTGGGGGAATTCTGGGTTGATGGAAATTTGTGGCTCCTCTTAGATTCCAGAACTTTTTTATCACCGAAATGTGAGGAAAAAGTGTTTTATTTGCCATATTTTGAGGTTTGCAAAGGATTCTGGGTAACAGAACCTGGTAAGAGCACCACAAATTACCCCATACTGGGTTCCCTTTGGTGTCTAGTTTAAAAAAATGCACAGGTTTGGTAGGTTTTCCAAGGTGCCGGCTGAGCTAAAGACCAAAATCCACAGCTAGGCACTTTCCAAAGAACACGTCAGTTTTCAATGTAAAAATCTGATGTGTCCATGTTGCATTTTGGGGCATTTCCTGTCGCGGGCACTAGGCCTACCCACACAAGTGAGGTACCATTTTTATCAGGAGACTTGGTGGAATGCCGGATGGAAGGAAATTTGTGGCTCCTCTCAGATTCCCGAACTTTCTATCACTGAAATGTGAAGAAAAAGTTTTTTTTGGACAGATTTTGAGGTTTGCAAAGGATTCTGGGTAACAGAACTTGGTAAGAGCCCCACAAGTCACCCCATCTTGGATTTCCATAGGTGTCTAGTTTTAAAAATGCACACTTTTGGTAGGTTTCCCTTGGTGCCGGCTGAGCTAGAGGCCAAAATCTACAGCTAGGCACTTTCCAAAAAATAAGTCAGATTTCAATGTAAAAATGTGATGTGTCCATGTTGCGTTTCCTGTTGCGGGCAGTAGGCCTACCCACGCAAGTTAGGTACCATTTTTATCTGGAGACGTGGAGGAATGCAGAATAAAAGTGTTATTGCCCCTTGTCTTTCTCTACATTTTTCCTTCCAAATGGAAGACAGTGTGTAAAAAAGACTTCTATTTCAGAAATGCCCTGTAATTCACATGCTAGTATGGGGACCCAGTGATTCAGAAATGTGCAAAAAAACACACTGCTTCTCATCACCTTATCTTGTGCCCATTTTGGAAATACAAAGGTTTCCTTGATACATATTTTTCATTCTTTATATTTAACCAAATAAATTGCTGTATATCCAGCATACAATGAAAAACCATTGCAAGGTGCAGCACATTTATTGGCTCTGGGTACCTAGTTTCTTGATGAACCTACAAGCTCTATATATCCCCTCAACCAGAAGAGTCCAGCAGATGTAACGGTATATTGCTTTAAAAAATCTGCCATAGCTGGAAAAAGTTATAGAAGAAACGTGGATAGAAATGGCTCTTTTATTACCTCACTTTCAATATTTTTTTATTTTAGCTTTTACTTTCTGTAGGAAAACCTTGAAGGATCTACACAAATGACCCCTTGCTGAATTCAGAATTTTGTCTAATTTTCAGAAATGTTTAGCTGTCCGGGATCCAGCATTGGTTTCACAGCCATTTTGGTCACTAACTTGAAGGAGGCTGAAAGCACAAAAAAAGTAAAAATGGGGTATGTCCCAGTAAAATGCCAAAATTGTGTTGAAAAATGTGGTTTTCTGATTCAAGTCTGCCTGTTACTGAATGCTGGGAAGATGGTGATTTTAGCACAGGAAACCATTTGTTGAAGCCATTTTCAGGGAAAAAAACACAAGCTTTCTTCTGCAGCCCTTTTTTCACAAAAAAAAAATATATATTTAGCTGTGTCTTGGCTAACTTCGTGGTCTCCTCCAGGGGAACCCACAAACTCTGGGTACCTCTAGAATCCCTAGGATGTTGGAAAAAAGGACGCAAATTTAGCATGCGTAGCTTATGTAAACAAAAGGTTATGAAGGCCTAAGTGCGAACTACCCCAAATAGCCCAAAAAAGGCTCGCAACAGGAGGGGGAAAAGGCCTGGCAGCGAAGGGGTTAAGGGGGCCCGCTATTTTGAATTTTACACATTTATGATATTTGCTGGAAACCAACTGTGGCCCGGAACCTTCCTGCTATGTAGTTGGTCACTGCCTCAGAGATCTCAATTTCTATGATCTCTGCCTTGAGGATGGTCCTAGTATCTGCTCCCAGTTGTGGCACTAGAAGGTCACCTACAAAGCTAGTCAAGGCCCCCACATTCCAGCTTAGTCTTCATTTTATATAATCTACTTAGGCGATTGGCAAAGGCTTGGACGATGTTGTCGCTGTTTCCAACAAGGACCCATTGTGTCCACACACCCTGTTGAACTATCTCTGTCCTTCATCCTCGTGAGCTAGCCAGGCTAGGATTTTCTGGCCTTATTGCTCGCATCGTAAAGCCATGCCTATTTATTCCAGATGAGTGGTTTCATCTCCTGTGTAACTTGGGACCTGTATTCCTCTCAAATGACCTCTAAGTGTTGTGTCTGCTATTTTGTGGGACTGCCTATGTAATTGGCTTCCTCTTTTACTACTTGTTTTTCTAATTCCTGTGTTTTTTTGTCCTGCTCTCTTCACTCCCTCATGACATGGGCCAAAAGGTGTCCTCTCATGACGATCTATATGTTTCCCACAGGGTTGGGTCAGAGCTGACCGACACTGTGTTGTCTCTGTGAAAATTGTTTGTGTTTTAGGTAATACATACCTGTGTTTTCCAGTCCGTCACATCCCTTTGGTCGAGTTTGCACCCTCCCTTCTGTTTGGTCAGGGAAGATCGTAGAATAGTAATCATTGAAGAGTGATCCAATATGCCCTTCGGTAGGTAATGCGTGCCTTCAAACTGTTCCAACTGGTGTTTCGGCACTAATAGACAGTCCAGGTGGGACAGAGAATACTTTTCAATAGAGGAATATGAGAAGTGGTGTTGTGTTAGGTGACTCTCCCTCCAGATGTCCACCATGCCTGTTGCCTCCAAGAATGTGTGTAAATTCATGTCCAGTTTGGGTGATTTCTCAGATTTGGTAACTCTGTCCAGATGCATGTGTAACGAGACACTGAGATACTTAGCTACCACTAGGAACATATCGGGCACCTCCCTGACCCACCCTCCCGACCGTTCCAGCCCGGACATTGGCATACCCTGGGGGAACTACCCAGAGGCCAAAGTCACGTTCATCCTGTTCCACAATCCCCTAACTGCTGCATAGTATGCCTGTTGGTCCTCCTAGCTTTTCAACACCTATAGTGGTGAGGATCCATGGGCTAGGATTCCTGTTCCCTCTAGACCCTGTTGTAAACACTGTGTGAGCCAGCAGGCATTATCAACTTTGCCCCCAAAAAATGCATTTGTTCCCAGCTATGTGTGGCCCTCATTATAACCCTGGTGGTCAGTGACCACCAGGGCAATTGTGGCAGTAGTACTGCCAACAAGCTGGCGGTACTGCCTGCCTCATTTTGACCATGGAGCCAGCAGGCATTATCAACTTTGCCCAAAAAATGTGCATTTGTTCCCAGCTATGTGTGGCCCTCATTATAACCCTGGTGGTTAGTGACCGCCAGGGCTATTGTGGCAGTAGTACTGCCAACAAGCTGGTGGTACTGCCTGCCTCATTTTGACCGTGGAGCCAGCAGGCATTATCAACTTTGCCCAAAAAATATGCATTTGTTCCCAGCTATGTGTGGCCCTCATTATAACCCTGGTGGTTAGTGACCGCCAGGGCTATTGTGGCAGTAGTACTGCCAACAAGCTGGTGGTACTGCCTGCCTCATTTCGACCGTGGCGCTTCCGCCATGGTAATACCGCCGGGACTGGCAGTATACCGCCATGGCGGTCCCGGCGTTTGTAATCCGCCAGGGCAGCGCTGCAATCAGCGCTGCCCTGGGGATTTTGACTCCCCTTACCGCCACCATGTCATTGGCTGAAGACACCGCCATGGAAAGGCTGGCGTAAGGGGACTCAGGGTGCCCGGGGGGCCCCTGTACTGCCCATGCAATTGGCGTGGGCAGTGCAGGGGCCCCCAGGCACAGCCTCACCGTGAAATGTGCAATGGGTGCTACTGCACCCGCTGCACATCAGCATTGCCGCCGGCTCTATTACGAGCCGGCAGCAATGTTGATGTCACTTGTGCGCTGGCCCAGCAGAAAAGTCAAAATAGGGAGCCAGAACTACCGCCAGCACTGGTGGTATTCTGGCGCCTGCAGCCTCGGCAGTCTTCTCAGAAGACCGCCGAGGTTGTAATGAGGGCCTGTGTCTCTTGCAGTATTATAATGTCTGGGTTATGACAGTTAAAGTACTTTGTCACTATTCCTCTCTTTAGCTTGCTGCTCAGGCCATTATATTTGAGAATAGCAGTTTGAGTGTCAGACACTGTGGGTTGATGTGCCTTAGGTTCCCACATGGATCTGGTCCTGTGTGCTTATGAGCCCCTCACTTGGTGCATATGTGGGTGTGGTTATGTACACTGATCTGCAGACTGGCTACTTCCCTTTTCCCCACAACTCACCCCCTAACTCTTCTCCCCACATCCTCAGGCTGCAGATTTAAAACTACTCACCACCCCTATGACCAAGGTGTATGTAGGGAGCTGGCGTAGTGTGTGGTGAACACCTAGTGTGTAGTCAGTGTATACCAGGTCCAGGTATCCCCTATTAGTGAAGTGTCTAGGAAGCCAGGGCTCTCTAGAGGTATCTGGATGAGCAGCCAAGACTTATCTAAGAGGTGTGTAAAGCTTAAGGAATACCACTATATTCACACAGCAATTTCACATGTGAAAGAATCACACAGTGTTACGCAAATAAAGGTACTTTATTATGGTAACACAATTACTAGAATATTGTTAGGCAGTCTCCTCAACTAGAGGTAAGTACACCCTAATTATATACACAATAGTAATCAGCAAATAGCATAAAAAGTAACAAGCAATGTCAATACTTAGTAAAAATAGAAAGGGCCCTGGGGAGGGCCAAACCATATACAAAGAAAATGGAATGTGAGATACAGCCCCCCACCTGAGGATGTGGAATCAGTAGAGGGGAGCTGGAGGCTCTAGGAACCCCAAGAGGTGAGTACCAGAGTGACCCCCTGCGATCAGGAGAGCAGAGGTAAGTACCTGGGTTTCCCCAAAACTAACAGGAGGGCTTAGTAAAAGGATTGTGCAAGACCAAGACCAGACTGGAAGAACCAAAAGGTAGATTCTGGCAGAAGAGGACCTGGCAAGGTAGGGGACAAAGTCCAGTTCAAGATGGAGTGTCCGGTCATGGCAGGAGCCACTACCGGCCCTTCTGTGAATGCAGGACCAGGTCAATGGAGGAAGAAGAAGACCAGCTGTGCAGCACTGAAGATAAAGAGGTGTTCCTGAAGCAATTCAGATGGTGTCCCACATCGGCTGTCAGGTTGATGTCAGTCAATGGTGCTGGAGAACCACCAACAAGCGTTGGCAAATGCAAATGGAAAAAAGGACGAGTTGCATGGCTCAAGGGACTCATCCCAAGGAGGGGAGACCAGGGTGACCCTCAGCAGTTGCGAGAGTAACCATAGCAGTCACTGCCCCCACAGGCAGCCCACTGGCAGCAGGCACAGCAAGCCGCAGTGAGGCCCTGTCAGCACACCTGAAGAGAAGTCCCACTTCTCTGGAGCAGCAGAGAGGAGTCTGTGCTTGGCAGAAAGAAGTGCTGGAGGCTGGGGCTGCACGGAGCCTGAGGATCCCTTGAATCAGGAGCAAACAAGCCTTGGTAGTAGCAAGAGTGATGGTGCACAGGGGTACTGTCCTGCAAGGAGATGGAAGGGCTTACCATCTCCCAAGTTGGACAGCTGGCAGAGAGGACCAAGGGCACCACTCCAGACCACCACCTATGATGCAGGATCCAGACAGTTCTGGAGGAGAGCAGATCTACGCAGTCGGTGGTAGTTACAGTTGGTGCCTGAAGATGCAGGGGAGTAACTCCTTCACTCCAAGGGAGATTCCTTCTTACTTCTTGGTGTAGGCTGCAGTCTGATTGACCTCAGAGGATGCACAGCTGGGAAAAGGAGGCAGTTGCTGGAAGGAGCCGGAGAAACAATGTTGTAAAGTGGAAACATCAAGGTCCCCGCAAAACAGTCACGATTTTTCAGAGGTCAGAGATATACAAATTATAATTTCTCTAAATTTCTCAAAAGCTACTGAACAGATTCACAACAAAAGTGTGATCTGCGTACCGACAGCTTGTTTTCTGCCAAATTTGGTGAAATTCCGTCCAGTGGTTTGGCCTGAAATCATATCTAAAAAATCCTATGGCAATGAACATGAGAAACACAACCTATATATATATATATATATATATATATATATATATATTTTTTTTAATATATATATATATATAGAGAGAGAGATAAATATATATATACATGTGTGTGTGTATATATTATATATATATATATATATATATATATATATATATATATATATACATATACATATATATATATATATTTTTTTTTTTTTCACTTAGAAAACAGAGCTTATAGGGGCGTCATATCAAAGGTTACAGGCACAGTTTTTTCTTCAATAATTTGAGTTCTAATGTTTCATCTATATTTGTAATGACATTATAGAAGTTTTCATGAATGCTGTAATATCTGGTGTAATTAGCAGTGCATGAGGGAGCAAGTTTTAGCTACCTTAGGATGCGAGTTATAGTTACATGTAAGAACCCTAACTCTAACAGCTGAATTTCTATGGCTCTCTACGAGTAAATTCAGAACCTAACTATAACGCCTCTGTAACCTTTGGTCTTTTCAGAGAATTTCGATGTCTTTTTAATGGATACTAATTTTCATTACTATATGTTAATCCCCCCCTCCCCAGGTCAATCTCGGCCCCGGGGACCACATCCCCTGAGGCCTGGCCGTTTTTTTTTGGCAGGGGTAAGGGGGGCCATGCATCCCCCCTTCTCAGGCTGATCTCGGCCCTGGGGACCTGATCCCCAAAGGCCTGACCAAATTTTTTTTTAGGGAGGGTGTGGCACCTGGCCCCACTCCCCAGGGTGATCTCGGCCCCAAGGACCCCATCCCCAAGGCCTGGACTCATTTGTTTAGGGGAAAGGGGGACAGCAAAGCACCCCCAAGCCGATCCTGGACCTGGGAACACCATCCCCCAAGCCCTGGCCTAACCCTTTTTTGGGAGGGGTCCATGCGGGACACCTCCCTAGGCCAATCTTGGCCCTGGGAACCCCATCCCCCGGACCCAGCTTAATCATTTTTTGGGTGGATTGGGGTCCGTGTGGCCCCCCTCCACAGGGCCAATCTCCTGGAGACCCCATCCCCGGGGCCAGCCTAATAATTCTTTTCGGGGGAGGTGGGGCACATGGCCACCCTCCCCAGGGCCAGTTTGGGCCCCAGGGATACCATCCCCCAGGGCCAAGCCATTTGAGCTGGGTGCCCCCCCAGGGCACCAAGTTTGAATGTTGGGGACTGTGGGGGGAGCCTGAAGACCCCCACATTCCCAGCTGGCTCCACACCTCCTGCTGGAACCAGCATTGCTGTCACAGAGAAGGAACTGCTAAAGCAGCTCCCTCTCTGTGAGAGCAATGCTTCCTTTTGCTGCCTACCTGCATGTCTGCGGGTAGGCATACAGAGGAAACTCTGCTCCGATGAAGGGAGAGCTGTTTGACAGCTCATCCTTCATTAGAGAAGAGTGTTTTGCTGTGACTTGGCGGCAGCTTCAAATTCAGAATTTGATTGTGACGAAGGTGAGCAAAGGATGGGAGGGAGGTATTCCACCTCTCTTCTAGCTGTTCACTGGCTGCCAGCAGTTACCATTATCAGAGTGAGCAGCAGTTTATGTCTAAGCATGAGGATAATGACACTGAATTACATGTAATGCACGTTGGAAAATATGTTTGTACAATAACTCTCATGATGCTATTTAAACTATATGGAGATAAAACGCGGCAGTAGAGAAGGAACACTCAAACAGTGCGTTTTGGGACTACCAAGTCATGTGACACATTATGATAGATAACCACTGGCTGAGATCACACCTGCTTGTACTTTCCTGTGAACAAGGCGTTACGTTATGTTAGGATTTATATCTGCTACTATGAGGTTGATTAAATGCACGGATTTTACTGTAGATTGGTGCTGCCGCTGTGTGGATATATATCTATATACATATATATATATATATATATATATATATATATATATATATATATATATATATGATATATATGTCTTCATTCATATATATATACACTGTTTTATTCAAATATTCTATTGCCCATATCCAGCCCCAGCAACGCGTTTCGGCTCAACAGACTTGTTCACAGTGTTGGTTCATTCATGAGTGCACGTTATACTTGAAGGAGTGCGATTTTGGATTTGCACTGCTGGTGGCCGTGCCGGCCATGATGCACCACTCCGATTGCTGGCAGTTCAGAGAAGAGGAGGATATATATATATATATATATATATATATATATATATATATATATATATATATATATATATATGAACTACTGGCGGTTGCTAGTTAGGATCTAGTTTCCATAGATAAAAAGTTTTTTTGTTTTTCCAATAACTTTGGAGTCATTTCACAAAGGAGGAGGTGCATGTGGTCGCCCTCCTATGGCTTTTCTGAGCCCCAGGGATCACCACCCCCCAGGGCTTTATTAAAACACAGGAAAGTGCTTCAAGGACTCCCCTGTATTGGACTCTTCTGAGTGCCGGTGACCACCACTCCCCTGGGGTTTTATTATTAAACAGAGGGAGCTGCACTGGGTTAACATGCTCCAGGGACCACCACCTCCACAGGACTAAATTGTAATTGTGAGCAAGGAGGCTTTGCAGACCCCCAGACTCCGGGGACCATTGCCTCCCCAGGGGCAGTAACAATATTAAAAGTGAGAGGGGGCCACACAGCACTCCTCCCGGGTCATATACGGCCCTGGGGACCACCACCTTCCTTTGGTCGGCCCATGCATAAGAAAGATGGGAGGCAGCGTGGTCCCCCTCCTGGAGTCATTAATGACCCTGTAGACCACTGCATCCTAGGTCCAGGTTCTGCTATCTCCTGAGGTGCCAAAACTCAGGAGATAACAGTTTTCTTTCACTTGGCAGGAGGTGTGATACCTCCTACCAAGTTAGAGAAAACAGTAACTCCACTCCCAGCAAGCAGGAGCTGTACAGCTGCTCTTACATGCTGGGAGTGGAGTTAACATCTGTTTCTCTGTGCACTGCCACACAGGCAGGGAAACAGATGAAAGATTGCTCCCACATAGAGGCACCTGTATATTTAGCAGCTCTCTGCATGTGGGAGCAAGGCCAGCTCCCCCAGGAGGCGGGGAGCTCACTGGGACCTTGGGGGCCTTCAGGCTCCCTCCTTAATCCCCATTTTGCAAACTGAGTGTCCTGGCTGTGGCCTGGGTACCCAGGTGGACGTGGCTGGGCCCGAGGGCATGCGGTCCCCAGTGTTGAAATCAGCACATAATGCAACACACCTGGAAGGAGAAAAGAAGGAGGAGAAGTTAAAATATTTCTCCTTGGTCTGCTACCCATGGAAAGGTGTAAGGATTTTTCACTGTCCCAGGTTTACATCATTTGGTTAATCTGGGGCAGCATCAAAATCCATGGGTGTTGCATGGTAAAACCCATTGTAACACCCATTACACCCCCCCCCTGGCGCAGAGTAAGGCAACACAGTAATCTATGCGCTTTTCCTTACTCCTTATCTATGAGGCCATGAAAAGCCATGCAAAGTGGCTTTGTGTGGCCTCATAGTTATGGTTCTGCAGCTTGCACCACCAAAGCATCAAACAAAGGGACTATCCAGCAGCACACATGGCTTGTAAATATGCCACAGAGGGTGTGACCCTTGAGAGGGGTGGTGGTTCCCTTTGAAACTCCTGGCTTGCCGGAATTCTGTTCAGTCTCAGGTATGGTCCCTGGGCTCAGTGGCCAGTCTCAGGCTACCACCCATGAACTGGTTGAAGGGAGAGAGGAGGATGAATGCCTAAAACCTGGGGGTTATGGCACCCCACTCTGAGAAACCTCGGATGTCAGAAAAATCCTGGATGGGCAGGGGCCTGCTTCTTGACACTGACAAATGTCAATAGCCTTTGAGGGTTTCTGTTCTGATAGGCAGAGTTTTTCTTCGGTTGGGGGCAGAAGTCTGATCCATGGGGAGGAATGAGCCATATTGCTTTGTTGTCCATGGTGGTACAGTCTGTCTACTGTGAGGTATCATTGAGCTAGTTAAGTTTAGGAACTTCAGAGATGCAGTCCACAGATGAGTAGAAGGGTTTCCCATGGGGCTGTTCAGTGGCTTATGGTAATGTTCACAGAGGAATCCAACTGCATTCAGAGGTGCATAGAACTAACAAATGCCATTGCAGAAGAGTCCCTTTGTCCACATTCTGTCACCTAAAAACCCAATAAGGTATTGATTAGTCTACTTTGGCATTTGGCTGTGGGGGGGGGGGGGGTGTCATATTGGATTTAGTCCCTAAAACCATTTCCAGGGTCACTCTCAACCCATTTCCCTTCCCTTTACCTATATTTGCTGAATTCATTTTCGTTGGCCTTAGGCCTCTGTGCAAAGTACCAGCGCTCTTTCTTTTAAACAAAGTGGATTTGGCTTATACCCAACTGGCACATTTAATTTACTTGAAACTCCTTAGTAAAGTTGCTCTACATCACTATATGTATCCAGGGCCAGGGAATTAAAAGCTGCTATTGGGCCTCAGCCGTTACTGTGGCACCCACTTAAGTAGTGCTTTAAGAGCATGCCTGCCACTGTTTGCAGTTTTACACTGCCATTACAACCTGGCAAAATAAACCTTTTGCCATGCCTAAACCTTCCTTTTTATTACATTTAAGTCACCCTTAGGAAAAGGCTATAAACAGCTCCTGGGTCAAGGCACACGGTATTTAAAAAGTTGGACATGTACTTTAAAGTTTTATATGTCCTGGTAGTGAAACTGTCTCATATTCATTTTTTATTATTGCAAGGCCTACCTCTCCCGTAGGGTACCATTGGGTTGCCTCAGTACATTTAATAAGTGATAACTTTTGACTAGGAGCAGGTAGGAAAGTAATGTTTGGTGCCCGAGGCATTGTAATTTAAACCCCCTTTTAATGGTAAAGTCAGAATTTAAGTCACATTTCTGAAAATGCCACTTTTAGAAAGTTGGCATTTTCTTATCTTAACCATTTTGACCCTGAAGCCTGTTTCGGAAACATATGACTAGGTCTAGTTGGTGGCTGGCCTATGTATATTCCTCACAGACAGCATCACAATAGAGGGTGTGGCTGTTGGCAGCCTGGGCCATCACTGGCAGGATGGGGGAAAGGAGCTGCCACTTACACCACATCCATTTCAGTGGCACTGGCTCTGCTCACACACAAAGGACTTCACACTAGCATATTGTGCCCCCAGACAGACTGGGGCCAGGGCAGGGAGGCAGGAAATTCCAGACACCATTGTAGGAGGAAACTTCAGAAGCATCTCCCAGTGGGCACCAGGTATAAAAAGGAGACCCTCGGACCTACTCTTCAGTACCCTCCTGGAAGTGTGGATACTAAAGAAGAAGTATGGCCTGCTGTTAAGGGCTGCTCCGCTTGCTGAGAAGGAAGATTGAACCTGCACCTTTCGTCCTAGAGTGAAGTAGCTCTGGGTCAGCTGACTGACCTCCTTTTCTGACTAAAAGAGACACAACAAGCTTCAGAGTCCTCTTTGCAAATGCCCAACTGACCTGCTGCAACTTGAGCTACTTGGAGCTGCAACTAGACCTGTTTGAACCCTGCTGACCACTGCTGGAGTGAGTTCCTGATCCCCAAGTGGTACCTCCCAGGTCCTCAACCATTGAACTCCTCTTTAAATAAAATGAGACATCCTGAAGTGTTTTGCTCTTCGTGACGACAAACAGGTCATTTGCACAAGAGCTTGTCAGTCAGGCTGACTGCCACCATGAAGCTCTGGAGAGCCCAACAGTTCTGCTACAGCAACAGTCAGCGACGACCATCAACCTAAGATCTTCCTAAGTGCTACAGCATTGACAGCCCATGGTGACCACCAATGCGCATTCCCAGCAACGGCCATCTGCGATGCCTGACAGGACCATCCTGCTATAGAGTCGAACATCTGTGATGACAGGCCTGCTCTTCATGCTACAGTGATGACTCTCTCCATCTCTCTCCTTGCTCCTCTCGGCCTTCTCCAGCATGATCAGAACTCTTTGCACTGGAGTTTAGAAGATAACTTTTTCAGCAGGACTAACCTATCCCTGTATTTGGCCCATGCTCCATCACAATCAGCCCCAACTTGTAACTCTCACCCAGTCTCGCACAACCAGATGACCATGAGTGGTGCTTTGTGCTTTGAGGCGCAATACTTACCGTAACCCATTCCATGCACCAGACACAGACCCGCACCAGAGGGATTTCCTGCTGCCAAAAACAGCCTTGGGATGTGTGGAAGAGCTTCCCCAGCTTCCGAGACACTTTTTTCTTTTCAGCGAAATGATGATCAACGTGCATGGCTTGCTGATGTCATTTCACTGAAAACAAAAGTGAAATGAACTAATCAGCTCATTTCACTTTCACTGCCTCAGTGCTCGAGGGGCTATCTCAGCCCCCCAAGCACCAAGGCAGATGGGAGAGGTATCATTGGAGAGGGGAGAATCCTTCCCTCCCAATGGTACCTTTCCCTAGTGGATCCCTGCTTGGGGATCAACAAAGGTGGCCAGAAAACCCACTAGGCACCAGGGATTCTTTTTTTTGTTCATGTAAGGGTGGGGGCTGCCCAGAATGAACATTACAATGCCCTCCCATTTAAAAAATTGGGCACAGTTTTGCTGCTCCCCTGGGGGGCAGATGGGGTATATTACCCCGATCTGCCCCCGTGGAGGCAGAAAGACTACTAGACAACAGGGACTATTTTTTTTGTTAGTATATGGGTGAGGGTGCTGAGGATTGGGCATGGCAAGGCCGCCTGCACCTCCCAAAAAATGGGCACACACCTTCATCCCCTGAGGGCAAATGGGGCTATTGTCCCTGAGCTGCCAATGCAGGGGGAACAGAGAGCCCACTAGAGACCATGGACTTTTTTTTTTTTAGTGTAGGGGTGGGTGCTGCCCCAGTTTTCTCTGCCCCCCAGGTGGCAGATTGGTGTTTTATCCCTGATCTTCCCCTGGGGCGAGCAGAAGGCCCACTAGACAACAGGAACTATTTATTTTATTAGTGTAGGGGTGGGGGCTGCCCAGAAGGGGCATGGCAATGATCCCACCCTGTAAAAAATGGGCACAGCCTTTTCTGCCTCCCCTGGGAGGGCAGATGGGGATTGTTATCCCTGATCTGCCACCCAGGGGGCAGAAAGCCCGCTGGACACTAGGGAAGATTATTTTTTTTTTTTAAAGAGAGATGAGGTTGCCTACCATGAACATGAGTATGGCCATGCCTCCACCCCAAATAAATGAGGACACAGTCTTTCTGCCACCCTGGGGGCCAAATGGACCTCCCAGGGGGACAGACAGCCCACTAGACGCCAGGTAATAAAAAAAAATAGACATGGTTTTGCTCCCACCCCAACTGAAGAGAGTAACAGTCTTTCTGCTCCCCCGTGGACTAAACCATCAGATCCCAATGCAAGCAAGAGGACATTTGACTTTTTTGGGTGTTCATTTGACCCAGGAGAGCTTGGCTAACTCTCAATTTAATCTCACGTACAATAGTGAACAGCAGCACTTTTTGGACTTGGGTAGCCCGCCACCTGGAAAAACCTACCAGACACGGACAGCTGGGGGAGTCCAGGGTGGGTGGTGTGCTTCACAATTACCCTACATGATTTCCCTAACTAAAATGCCCTGCAATCCTCCATCTTTGCATGACGTCACACATTTCCCCTACATTTCTGTGATGGAAACTTCCTGAATCTTCAGGAATCTACAAAATTCCTACAACCCAGTTCTGCTCCACCTGGTCTGATAAAAACTCTGGCCCAGTTATGTGGCTGGACCTAGCACCAGTGACAGGAACGGATCTAACTGAGGTCAATAGGAGTTTCCATGCAAGGGCTCCATTGTTCTTGGTTTGGAAATGGCAATGTTTGCGGTTTGCAGGGCATTGTGGATAAAGAAACACCTAATGGGATCCACACATGTCACACCATCCTGGATTCCCTTAAGTGTCTGTTTTTTTTAAAAATGCACAGGTTGGCTAGGCTTCCCTAGTTCTGGCTAAGCTAGGGTCCAAAATCTAGAGCTACCCACATCGAAGAAAGAGGGTCCTTTTTCAGTGGAAAAATGTGCTGCATTCAATTTGCATTTTGGGCTGTTTCCTGTGGCAAGCACTAGGTCTACTGAGGTGTCATTTTTTTGGAGACCTGGGGGAATTCCGGGTGAAAGGAATTTTGTGGCTTCCCACAGATTTCTGCACTTTGCATCACAGAAATGTGAGGACATTTGTTTTTTAGTCAAAGTTTGAGGTTTGCAAATGATTTTGGGGGGAAAAATGTGGTGAGAGTCAGGCGATTCAGCCCATTCTAGATACCTCTAGGTGTCTAGTTTTAAAATATGTACAGGTCGGCGAGGTTTCCCTGGGTGCTGGCTCAGCTGTGGTCCAAAACCTAGAGCTACCCATATTGGAAAAAGAGGGTCAATATTTAGTGAAAAATTATGATGCGTAAATGTTACATTTTGGGCCATTTCTAGTCGTTACTAGGCCTACACAAGTGAGGTACTATTTTTATTGGGAGACCTGTAGGGACATATAATGATAGAACAGTTGTTATTGCCAACTGAATTTCACTGCATTTGTGCCTTTCAAATGTAAGCCATTCATAAGAAATATGACATTTTGAAAACTACCCTCCAAATCATATGCTAGTACAGGTACCCACAAATTCAGAGATGTAAAAATAACCACTACTCCTAAACTCTATATCTTGTGCCCATTTAAAAAATACATACGTTTCCTTGACACCCATTTTTCACTATGTCTATTTCGCTATAAAATTTGGTGTATGCTAATGTAACCCAGTCTATGAGAAAGATGACATTTTGAAAACTACCCTCCAAATCATATGTTAGTACAGGTACCCACAAATTCAGAGATGTAAAAATAACTGCTGCTCCTAAACTCTATGGGGGTCATTATGACCCCGGCAGTCGGCGTTAATGTGCGGTAGTACCGCCAACAGGCTGGCGGTGCTTACCGCCACATTATAACACCACAAAACCATGGCGGTAGGCCCTATCAGTGACAGGGAATATCTTCCTGGAGCCCACCTCTCCAAATACCCCTCACCCGTCCCATACATCCACGCCGACAATTCACACACATGCAATCACACACTCATTCACACATACATACACGCATGCATTCATCCATTCACACACACATCCGCACGCACTTCAAAACATACACGCATTCAAAATTCCATACATTCATGCATTCACACTTCAATACATTAACACGCTCACACTTCAATACAGTCACGCACTCACACTTCAATACATTCATGCATGCAATCAACTCTGAACATACACCTGCATTCACACACACACTCACACATACATGCACACATCCCCACACACACACAACACTCCCCACTCCCCTCCCCTGTCAGAGACCCGACTTACCTGGATCCAGGTGGTCCTCCGGCAGGAGACAGGATAGGGCGCTGCTACCGCCAGCAGCGCCCACCAGCAAAACACCGCCAGGCCATATTGTTTCTGATAATATGGCTGGTGGCGGTCTACTGGTGTGGCGCTGGTGGTGGTAGCAGCGCCACCTTACCGCCATCTGCCGGTATGGACACAGCCGGAATTCCGCCCTTTTTGTGGCAGAAATCCGACTGTGGTCATAATATGAAAGCTGCTGGTAGCTGCGGCAATAGTCTTTTGGCAGCCGCCACCGTGGCTGTAGGCGGTTTTTACCACCAATGTCAAAATGAGGGCCTATATCTTGTGCCCAATTAAAAAATACATAAGTTTCCTCAATACCCATTTTTCACTCTGCCTATTTCGCTACAAAATTTGGTCTATGCTAAGTACTCAATTAAAAAACATTGTACTGTGCAGCTACGTCGTTGACTCTGGGCACCTGGATTTCTTTCAGAACCTACAAACGCTATATATCAATTCAACCAGAGGGGTTTCACAGACATAATGGTATATTGCTTTTGTCAATCAGCCATTGTGACAACATGTTACAGATGAAAATGTTGTCACAAACTATTGCCTATTAATATTTCTCATTTCAACTGTTATTTTCCTTGGGAAAACCTTGAGGGATCTACTCATATGACCCCTTGCCGAATTCAGAATTTTGTCAACATTTCATAAATCTATAGCTCTTCTGGATCACCCATGGGTTTCACACTGATTTCCACCACAAACTGGAAGTAGGTTGAGAGCACAAAAAAGAGGGAAAATAGGCTACCTCTTAGAAAATGCCCAAACTGTGGTACAAAATTTGTTTTTTTTAATTCAGCTCTGCATGTTCCTTGCCTATTGCCAGCCATCTGCATGGTAGCGCATCAGAAGGAGAGATACATTCAACATGGGGGTGATTGGGATTTTGTTCTGCTCCCAGTGATGGCACACACAACTGCGTGCTAGAGACTGAGCTCGCTTATGGTGAAAACCGGATGTCCTCATGCTGAGGATAGGACGCATCCTCACCATACCAACTGGTATTATGTATTTTATGACAGTTAAAGACATACACATCTTATATAGTTCAAAAGAGGCCAGGAATAAGATGTCTGAAGTGTATCCACACATCTTCTACTGCAAGGAGTCCTCTACAAATTTAAAAGTATAAGGAAACAGGAAAACCATCAGCTCTGAATCCACAGCAAGTGTGAGATTACACAGGGATTAGGCATTAGTTTAAATATCATAGACTACCTGAATAACAGACTACATAGTATGCACTATTTACAGAATGGCCGTCACCCTTTGAATAAATATATATAAGGACAGTGTATGAAAAAAATTTACACTATATGTTCTCCTTTTGGCAATATTTTTACTTGTAGACACAAGTTGTGTTGGTGTACAAACAAATTTGTGACATGAGGGAGATCTTTTTTATATCCTACGGCGTCTGGTAACTTTGATCCAATTAGAATAAAAAGTATATGCAAAATAGATAGCTACTAGTCCAATAATAATTAGCTTATTATTGTTGACAAACGTCTGGGAATCAGTCCCTCAAGAGTCAGTGTTGATTGCATTACTCCTGAATGTTCCTGAAAGCTGGGAAGATGGTGACTTTGGTACAGCAAGCCGTTCATCAATTCAATTTTTAGGGAAACAACAGGCACTCTTATCAGGAGAACTTTTTCCCTATTCTTCTCAAAAACTCTGCTATATTTTGTCAATTTCCTCAATCCCCTCTGGTGAAATCCACAAACCCTGGGCACCTATAGAATCCAACGATGTTGGAAAAAAGAACAAATATTTGCCATGGATAGCTCATGTGAACAAAAAGTTATGGATGCCTAAATGTGAACTGCCCCAAATAGTAAAAAAAAGAGCTCAGCACTGGGTGGGGAAGGGGGAGGGGGAGGATGGGGCAGGCCTAGTAGTGAAAGGGTTAAGTATTCAAAGTTGCATATCTTGTGCTCTTCTGTTCAGATTTATTTCAATTTTTGGTGAAATAATGTATTACATTTTAACCTGTTTTACTTAATTGGTGTGGTATTTTTCTTGTGTTGTGTTTTCACTTTATTACTGTTTGTGTGCTGCAGAAATACTTTATACATTGCCTTTTTTAAGGCTGGCTGTGTTTGTGCCAAGCCAACAGAGGGTTAAGCACAGGTTTATTTAGTGACTTTTGACGTTCATCCTGACAAGGAATTTGTTTATTATTTGAGAGGGGCTTCCATCCCTCTCAAATCATAAACCATTTTTTTGGCAGATCCCACATATAGGTGTTATCACAATACTGGCCTGGTTCTTGGACCTAAGCAAATGGACTATAAGGGAAGCTCCAAATGCATCAGAGTAAGTAAAACGTAAAACTATCATAGCCAGGAAAGGGGGAGAAAAACATTTAAGTTTATATTGTCTAACATCTGTGTGTATTTGTTGTAACCAGAGCAAATGTAATCATGTGAGACATAGGATCTCTAACCTTTAAAGTGTGTTATGTATTTCTCACCTGACAGAGTTTAGTTATATTTGTTTTCTTGGTTCCTATATAATTTCTGTACAAAAATATCTATCTATCTATCTATCCACCTAGCGGTCTATCTATCTGTCTATTCATCTATGTTCTATGACATAATTTATCACATCACTCATGACATCTGAAATTACATCATTATTGACAACACTGATGACATCATCCAAGTTTCTTTTGCATGCACTATTCTATAAACTAGTATGGCATGAGAGGCCTGAATAATTACAAAATAGCTCATAATAATATAAAACATAATTAATGCTATCACAGATACAACTCCCTAAGGTGCATGTGTTATGTGCAATATTGACCCTATAACATAGACTTCGTGGGTAACCAAATCCACATTAACAATCAACCACAGATAGATGGGTAACCCCTACTGCACACAGTGCTCAATCTCTATATGACTACTACGAGAAACCAAGTTCCTCAAGATACTCAATATCTGTTCCAAAATTAATGCCCTGCTACGGACAGCTTTTATCTGTATCAAAACAAGCTTACATTGAGAATTTAAGTTGAAATAAGTAGAAAAGTGGGTACGGTAAACAAAGTTTACTCTATGGACAGACTTTGCTCTGTACCACACTATTTGCCGACAATCAAACTATCATGAAAAATACACCATCGAATATTAAAAAGTATCTAGTAAGAACATTGCTTAAAATGACCAAGATCTGAAGGTGCTAAAGATCATACTACCTACAGCCATAATACTGTGATGAAAACTTTACAGATAGCCCATCTTCTGAGGCAAACACAATCTTCCATGTTATGTAGAAATTGTTATGCTGAGCTGATTCGGTTGAATAACTCAAGGCTGCTTACAGAACCTGGGGCCAGATGGAGCAAAGTTTTGCGAGTTGCAAATGGTCCGAATCGCTATTTGCGACCCCGCAAAATCGAAATGGGATGCAAAAATCCCATTCCCAATCACCAAATAGCAATGCGACCCAGCACTGACTCGCAAAATTTGCTACCTGATTTTGCAAACCGCAATCAGGAAGTTGCAAATTGCGAGTAGCAATGCATATGCAAAAACCAGTCGCAATTTACGACTAGTCGCAAAAAACCAGTTTTGCACACCCAGATTACCACTGATTCAGAGCAGGTGGTAACCAGAACCAGAGTATAAAAGGAGACCCAGAAGGCATCTGGGCTACTCAAAATGACTGAACTGTATGTGATTGCATGGAGGAGGAGAGAAAAGTCCAGGCTGTCCAGCAGAGGAGGAAGAGGCAGAGACAGGAGGGGATATACTGAACCAGGCAGACACTATTTCAACAAACTGAGGAGAAGATATAAGACAAATATAGACTGAGCAGTGCTGTTATCTTAGTGATTATTGAGCTGCTGAAACCGCAGCTTGAACGACAGACAATGCGCGGCAGCGCCATCTCCACACATGTGCAAGTGCTATGCTCACTGCACCTCTTGGCCTCCGGTAGCTATCAGGGGGTGATTGCAGTGGCAAGTGGGGTATCCCAAAGTGCCCTCTCACGATTCTTCAGACGTTTCCTAGATGCCATACTCGCACACATGTCTAGATATATATACCTTCCTAGGAATGAGGCAGAAATGAACAGCACCAAGTTGGACTTCTACAGAATTGCCAACTTCGCCCATGTAATAGGGTGTGTGGATGGGACACATATACAAATTTGCCCACCTGCAAATCTGGAACATGTGTTCTGCAATAGGAAATGTACCCACTCACTAAACATCCAGGTGGTATGTGATGCCCATAATGTCATTACTAACATTGTAGCTAAATATCCAGGGAGTACACATGACTCATACATATTCAGGCACAGTGGGATACACCAACGCCTAGAATGTGGGGAGTTTGGAGAAGGATATCTAATAGGTATTTGTGACTACACTCTGAAGCCTTACATACAGGTCACTGTGTAACCCTGTGATGCCCTGTTAAATTTGCCTCTTTTGTCAAACAGGTGACAGTACATATGCCCTGAGACCATGGATATTCGCCCCATACCTAACACCTGGCAATCAGAACAAGAGGCGACACAACATTGCACATCGGTGGACCAGAACTGTAGTCGAGAGGACCTTTGGTTTGTTAAAGGCAAGATTCCGATGCCTCCACAAAAGTGGAGGAGCACTCCAGTATGCCTCAGAAATACCATGCAAGATAGTCGCCACTTGTGCCATCCTACACAACATTGCCACCAGATGTGGGCTACATCTCACCCCTGAAGACACAGACACGGAGGATGAGGAGCAAGAGCTACCATACCGACAGCCTGGGGATAGAAGCATCGCAAATGAGGGCAGACAGAGACGGAACCACATTGCAACCCAATACTTTGGCAGGTACATGGCAACCGTGATCACACTCACTAATGTCAGACACACATAGCCCAGTTGTGTAGTCAAACAAACAAAACCTTTTTATTGCTAAACTATAATGTTGTTTGAAAAGTGCAGTATGCAACAGTCTTGTATTGTAAACAGTCAAATCAGACACATTAATTTAATATGCCTCAATACTAGTACATGTCAGTGGCTCACAGCCTCCTCTGACTGCGGCCACCATGGCTCACTCCAGGTGGGTCCCTGAGCCCTGCCGTGCACTACTACTCCTCAACACACGCCCATCAGTGGCAGACACACTGCTGATTGTAGAGCCCTCCTCGCTGTCCTGCGGGGCATCCCCTGTGCCCCTTGCAGCCTGTCTGGTCTCCATGATATCAACCGCATGGCTGATGCGGCCAAGTCCCTGTGCCACATCACCAACAAAATGACCCAGTTCTATCTGCAGGCTGACAGTGCGCCTTGACAAGCAGGTTGTGTTCGTTGCCAGGCGCCCAATGGATGCTGCAAATATGTTGAAATGGCTGAAATGTTGCGCTCCCTGTGCCGTGCCTGTGCCCTGTCAGCCACCAGTTCCCTGACGAATAAGTCAATGGATTGTGTCAGGATCCCCGAGTGCGTGTTTATTGTTTGGAATTGATTGTCCACATTAGCCAGCCCATGGGTCACAGTTGTCTGCAGTCTTGTTAGGTTCCGGTTAATTGACCTCAACTGTCTATTTTGTAGCGCTGACCCTGTACTAAGGATGCCTCAAGTCCCGTAAACTCAACATCTGCAACATCCTCCCTGTGCACAGACTGCACTCTGCGGTGGCGTCTGCGCACTGCGCCTGCTGATGGCTGTGTGTGCCTCTCGGTAGGAATTGGCCCTAGTGCTACCACTGCTGCCTCCATATCCAGCGGAGGATCGTCCATGGACTCCGGTGGCATTTCCATGGGTGGTGGTGTCCTGCAGTGCCCTGCTGTGTCAGTGGCAGCCTCCTCCTGTGAGTCTGGCCCATGTTTCTCTCCCTGCACGTTTGCGCTGATGAGGGGGCCTTGAGGGAGACCTGTGGGACATAGGGGATACACTGTCAGTCTTGCACATCTGTGTTTTGCCTCATAATAAACATTTGCCTATATTTGGACTACTGTACTACATTGCCTATAATGCACTATTCTAGAGGTTGCTAGACTGGAATGGAGCTAGTTTGGAGGTGCCTGCTGCTGTGTACTGGGATTGTGTGTATAGTGCATTTGTGGGTGTCAAAGAATATATTTTGGTACTTACTTTTTGGTGTTCCAGACGCGGAACTGTCCACATCTCCTGTGCCCAGTACAGCCTCCGGCTCCAGTGTTGTCTCCACCATGGTTTCCAGTGCTGTAGGTGGTGGAACGGTGGATGGGCCTCCTCCAGTGCCCTGCATCTCCCTCATGTGCTCCGCAACCCTCTCCTTGGTCCTGGAGCGAAGGTCATACCACCTTTTCCTAATTTCGTCCAGGGTACGGTGGCTTAGCCCAATGGCATTTATTTTGTCCTGGATGTCTTGCCATATTTTTCTTTTTGGGTGTCAGCGACACTCATTGCTGCCTTGCCAAAGAGTTGGTCATGGTGCAGGCAGCACTCCTCAGTAAGTACCTCCAGCTCCTTGTCAGAGAACTTGATTTTTCTCTTCCTTCCAGCACTGGGTGTCTCCTTCTCCATTGTTGTTGCAGCTCCTCTCACCTGGGTGTGGCTCTGCAGCTTGGGCAGGGTGTGTATCTCCCTCCTCCCAGTTCTATTTGGTAACTTCGTGGTTCTGATGTCATCACCGAGAGCCAGGAAGTGGGTATTCAAACTGTTTTGTTCCACCTGCAGGCAATTTACGACACCGGACGACACCCTTTGTGCAATTTGCGACCTCCCTTTTAGAGAGGTTGCAAATTGCGAACTCGCTAAAAACAGAGGTCGCAAAATGCAGTGCGACACAATTTGGAATGGCGAGTCTTTCTGGCATTTGGAAATAGCAATTCGCATGGATTCGCTATTTACGAGTCGCAATTTTTTACCTACCTACATCTGGCCCTTAGAATCTACTATGTAGAATCTTTGCCCTGTTGGAATTTTTTTTGCAGAACCAAAAAAACGTGGGTGGAACATACTGGACAAAACATGTTCCACACCTCCAGACAACTATGATGCTTTAGAAGCACATGCATTTTGGAAACACTTACACCCATTAGCTGGAAACAAGCTGTACAAAATTAAGTAGAAAAGTAATATGGCAGTTACCTGCCACTATGTAAACTATAAAACAAACTAACACACTCATTGGATTGTCGCGTGGGCTCTCATTATTCTAAATGAGACTACTGGATTTCTAGGTAGCAGGATCTATAACGGTGTGGGGGACTGAGTCTGACCCACGTGTAAAGAACTCTGTCACCCTAAATCCGGTTTTTGCTCCGGCTAACTAGCAGTGCCTCATTTCTCCCATGTGGAAGGAATGATTTGGCAGCCGAGCGCATGACATCTTGGGAACTTATCAGGGAAGTCGTGGTTACTCAGATCCAAACCAACTCTCTTATTTCCAATATGATCTCATATACAAATGACAAAGACAGTATAAGTTTTATATAATGTTTTAATAAAACAACTGTATTTTAGATATTAAGGCATGAGCCGCAATAACCAGAACGATACAACACAGTAGGATTGTAATAGTTACCAGGAGAGTAAAACATAAAAACAAAGCTATCATATTGTCAAACAGTTTCTACTCTCCCTCTGCTTGTTCTATCTAGAGCACAGCATGTTAAGCTTCTAGCTTGCCTATTAGAATCACTGTGGAGACATCAGCCCTCATACCTGAGCAAAGACCTGTGATCTTGGTTCAGCATCTGCAACGAGGCAGTCAGCATCAAGTTGTGGTTCTCTGGTCGGAATCTCCCTCTTGCGTGTATTGGGACAAGGAAGTGATTTTATAACTAACATGTCATCGTGATCACAAAATGTCCCTACGCAGGAATGCCAAGTCTAAACTCTTACCACGTCTATCGGCAATGTACCAGACTGTATCCTTGACTGAAGCACAGAGTAAATATGTTATGGAGAACTCCAGTGCTGAAGTAGGCAAAACAGTGTGATATGAATAAAAAACAACACAGTAGAACTGGCTATTTGAAAAATAACAGTACGAAGCCTAATAAAAAGCATGTAGAGCAAAGTACACAGAGGCTCTAAGCTGTCAGCAAATGAATAAAATACAGTATATTCAGGGCAAAGTGCACAAAGGCCTAAAGCCTGAAGCTAAAGCGCAATGAATACGTAAAACTAACCACACTACACCCTCCCCTTGTCGGTAGCAAGTGGTTCCAATAATATAAAAGGATGCCCTAAATATAAACAATACCTAAAAAACGTATTTCGACAAGGTGAGAAGACAACAAAGTCATAAATTTAGGTAACATGTGACCATAAAGCCAAATTCAATATAGTGTCAATTTCGTAAAAAATCCAATCGTCAGATAGAAGCAATAGAACGCAGGAGTTCCTCCACTTCGATATATGTCAATATCGGAAGATCCACGCCACAAAGTACCATGGAGCAGGTGTGATCCAAAGCCCCAAAACCATTCAGGGCGGCACCCCGTGCAGGGCCTATGAAAGAGACAATACCATCTTCCTCCAGGAAGGGAATCTCATAAACTGCCTCACGAAGCAAACGTATCCGTAGTGCACAAGTCTGGGAATGAGCCCTAATCGGGAACATCAACAGATCAGTATCGACCATTGGAGGCCGCTGCAATGAGAGACAGAGAGCCAGTGCATGTTCAAACGAGCACCAAAGGCATCGAAACACGGGTTGCACACAATCCAAAACCGGTCTGAATGACAGAGACCAGTCGCACTCCAAATGTCCCAGTAGTGTCGCTCCAAAATGCTGCATCATGCGTTCACGACACAGCTGCGCTGATGGGAGCAGCAATACAGGATCTCGTCGTGACGGGACAGCCATTGCGAAAAAATAGCAACAACAGCAAGACTCCAGCCAATAAAGACAAAGTAATCGGGAAACCCCCAAAAATGCTTCAGAAAATAGAATGTATAGCCGAAGGTATCAAACCGAATATGGAAGAGAAGGTATGAGCAAAACCAACACCAACGACTTTGAAAAAATGTGCAATACCAGCAGTGCTGGATGCATTAAATATACGTCCCACAAGTTCACCGAAGTGATTTGGAAAGTTTGCATTCAAAAGGGACTGTATCTCCGCCGATGACCTCGCCACCTGAAGTGCGTAGGTTTCGCTAGCAGATGTAAGGGCCACATGCTTCTGAAACAATAAAGCTTTTAGCCGACTCAACTTGTCGAAATCAACCTTGGAAGTAGCAATATGAGGCCAGATGTCCGCTACCTCCCTAAATTGAGTGGGGGGAAACAACACATTCCCGCAGCACGTAACGGCCTTGTTGACAACGACGATGTAAACTATTCCGGCACGCATGCCACAGCAGCGTTCGCTGTTAAGAACAATGTAACTGCCGTTAGAAAGCACTGGAAAGTGTTTTTAATAACCGGGACTGGAACTTCCTTCAGATAACAAGCTAAGTTAGCAATCGAAGCGTTACACGCCCCGTGCAAGGACAGCTGTTTACAAACCATTGAATGGCTGACAGAAGCTTCGCATTCGCTGCCGCTAAGAAAAACCTCCTTCAAACCATTAACACATCTGTACTGAAAGGGAAGGTCCCACACCTCGTGTATGTAACTGTCTCCCAATAGTTCATATCTACCCACCGGAATGTGCTTCAAACACGAAGTAAATTGCAAAGTAGAGATAGGCAAATTAATAACCCCATCGATCAACCATTCAGCTGACGGAACCTCAGCTACAGTGAAAGGCAGTTTCTCTAATTTCTCAATATTTTACATAACATATGTCGCTTCCTTTTTAGCCATCAGTTGTTGTTGACGAGTCAAATTAAAAGAGATAAAGATCTCTCTGGCACGAACGTGCTGCCATGGAACGCGACCCGCCTTCAAGGTCTGAAGAGTCCAACCCAGCTGCATGATGGACCGCGTCTGACTCTGCCCATGATATAAAGAAGACATGTCCGATTTAATAATGTCAATGGCAGAGGAAACAATGCTGTCAATCGTGTAAACACGTTCAGAAAGGGTATGCATGCCATTATCAACAACAGACAAAGTCTGCATCAGATTTTCTTGATCAATCTGCCTCAACCGGGCTGCAGCCTCTTGTTGTGAAAGCTTCCAAATCTCATTATAAACCTCGTATAAGAACCTCTTCCTCCGTGGTACTTTGGGACCTGACAAAAAATCTTGTAAATCAGTATTATTAGACAGTAACATGAGATGTGACTTAACTGCATCCAGCGTGGATGACTTCAACCATTGCTGACAAAGCTTCCCCACACTGTATGTAGTTATAATATCAGCATGTTCTGGTGAAACGTAACGAGGGTCTGCCCTACTAGTCCTGAACCCCCCTGAAGAGGTGACAAAACGTTGATGACACATATTAGTGTCTACAGGCCATAATACCCACCCGCCTGGATGTAACGATGAAGTGTTAAGCGTACCATTCTGGACCCAATGTGTAAAGTCACTGAAAGTAGCATTCACATAGTGCTGCCAATTTTTTAATTTAGAAGGGACAGGTATACTAGGCAAAGTCAACTCCCTAATCGTCGCTAAGCCCAAACAGCTAGTCTGTACTGTGTCAATGAGGAAAATCATCTGCACAGGGATAATACATGCTCTAAATAACGTGTCCCTGCCTTGCATTTGCCAATTTTTCGTACCCCAAACACTTTTCAAGTCAACAGTTTTGAACCAGTATTCATATCCCTCGACCGACAGTTTAGATACAAACAAATTGGAATACAGTAATTTAGTATCGGTCAATAACATTAGCTTATCAGAATACGGTGTAACTTTAAAATAGTAGGACCTAGCATTACGTGGATCACGTCCAGCAAAATATGCAAATTTTTCATAATACGTTTTTGAACTCCCTTGTGGAGGAGTCGAGCAATGTTCCCATTGCACATAATTAAACATGGGCTTAGGGCTACTAGCTTTATGAATAAAGTGGTGTCCATAATAGTTGTAACAAAACATGTCACCATGATTATCTCTAAACTGGTAAGCATCTTCATCGTCATACACAGTATAATATTGCAAATCCGTTAGCATAGAATCTACTGTCTTCACATCCCAATCATCAGAAACAATGCCAGGTATAACAATATCATTCATTGATAATTTGAGGACATACGGTATTTGAATCAATTCAGTGGGACCATTTCTATCAAACATTACTTTATCCCACACAATTCCATCTGGAACTGGTATAGCAGAAATGTTCACTGTGGACAAGTCTCTTCGAACCATATGAGACGAAAAATGCGGTTTTAACACAGTCTCCACGTGCTCAATGTCAGATCGATCAGGAAGAAAATGACCATGTATTATCAGAAAAAAAGTAACCACAAATCCCAACCATAATAAAATAGTCTTCACGGCCAAAAACAGCCAAAAATAGTTCCAAGGAAAAACAAAATATGTTTGTTTAAGCCATCCCAGCAGCCGTCGTGGACCGTGGACAGAAGACATCGAGGACGAGGAGCCGGACCCATCATTATCAGCGTCGTTGAAGCAGCCAGAAGCGGTTCTAGCAAAAGGTGCAACTGTGAACGAAGAAGCAGATGGAGGCTCTCGCCGTGGCACGCTATAAACCACATGTTCAGAAACGTCAGTAGAACGTACAGCAATTTGATCACAAGATTCCATATTAATCGCCGTCGGTGGAACAATCGCAAGGTATTATCCACCCTCCCCAAGCTCGGAGAGGAAACAGAGTCGGTGAAAATCACCTGCAGCGGGACCTCTTCCCCAGTAGTGAGAGGGATTCCGGAACTACTGGGTGTCCCTCTTGGTCTGCTGTGCAGAATCGGCCACATGTTGTAACTTGACATTGTCAATGGAAACAAAGCGATTTCCTTTGGCCCCTCGCAGCGGTGGTAAAATCACATTTCTCGTGCCGCTTACCCCTAACACAGGGACAGGTTCTCGATAAGAAGGACCAAATTCTTTTTTAACTGCGACCTTTTCACGCACTAGATCCCCAATCCTGGGTATCCAACCAGTAGGTGTTACTGGCTCATCCTTAATTCCTGAGGAGGCAGCACTGGCAGAAGAGTTATCTTCACGGAATTGTTGTAAATCCTGCAAAACAGTGACACGATCATTTATGTCAAAGGGCGTATCTGCCGCCTCCACACCAGGACCATCTAGATCAGGAACATACATTTGTGTTCCAAACAGGCACTCATATGAAGTACGAACCCCCAGTGACCTTCTAGGCAAGTTATTAAGTGCTCTCTGTACTCCATATAGATGGGCTAGCCAACCACGACCCGTACCATTAACTCTGGCCGTTAAGGACTGCTTTAAATCACGATTTAAACGCTCCACGACAGAATTTCCCTCGGGATGAAATGGAGACGAGAATTGGAGTTGGACCCCCAACTAAGCCATGGTGTCCCTGAATGCCTTAGAGGCAAAAGCAGGGCCCTGGTTCGAATGAAAAGCCGCAACTGCAAATATATCGACAAAGATGCGCAAATCTTTAATAACAGTGCGAGCGTCAGCCGAGCGCTGTGGCCATACCCATACAAATCTGGAGCACGAATCTACAGCAACCAATATATATTTGTATGCACTATCTGGCGTCAGCGGACCACAATGATCCAAGTACACACACTGTAATGGTTTATTTGAAATCAGAAGGGGCGTCTGCTGCGGGCGTCTAGCCGACGACGCTTTAATTTGTTGACAAACGTCACAACAAAGGACATATTGCTTCGTCTCTTTATAGAGACCAGGCCACCAGTAACGAGCCTGTAAAAGTGAAATCGTGGCAGCCACCCCAGCATGTGCAGAAGCCACCCCCCCATGTGCTGCAGAAATCAATCGAGGTCTCTCAATTTTATTGGGAATTTCACGTACACCAATGCCTGGAATTGTAACAGTAGCATTTAGCGCACCATTCAAGCAGTAACTATATTTTGAAGGAAATCCTTTAGAAAAGGGCGTGCCATCAGCCGTAGCCTTTAAGGCAGCTGAAATTTCTGTGTCTGGTTTGGAACTCGAACGAGTCACTGCGGCCACAGTGGCGACAGCCACTGCCGATTTCGCGGCTTCATCAGCCAAAGTATTCCCAGCAACGTGTATTCCAACGCGCTGGTGTCCAAGTGTATGCACAACATGGACTTTAGGAAGCGTTT
This sequence comes from Pleurodeles waltl, assembly GCF_031143425.1. Lineage (NCBI taxonomy): Eukaryota > Metazoa > Chordata > Amphibia > Caudata > Salamandridae > Pleurodeles > Pleurodeles waltl. The sequence continues at coordinate 991,921,955 of NC_090445.1, read as the reverse complement.
CCTTCAGATCCGCATCCTTACCCCACAACATTTTATGCTTAATGGTGTTGCCTTTAGAATCTCTGAACCCATTCATCTTCCAATAGTGTAAATATTTGTTGAAAGACTGCACACAGTAGTAGGAGTCACAGACCAGCAAGGTTAAAAGTGCCGGATCCGCGTGCCCCAACGCTAACAATAGAGCTTTGAGCTCAGCCAGCTGTGCCGTGCAATCTCCCAAGGTTTTAGTATAAGTATGTCGGGGGCAGAACACTTCCCCCTCCATAGTGCCGCTCACCACCGCACATGCAGCAGAATACTGTTGTTTAGTCCCAACCGCTGGTTGCGCAGAGCCATCAGTATACATGACCACTTCATATTGGTCAATAGGCAATGTACCAGCAGGAACAGGGTATTCTATTTCGTATTGAAGAAATTCTTGAGTCTGCAGTTTAGGGTCAAATACATAATCAACATCAGTGGCTGTCAAAGACGTAGCCCATTGTATCCATCGCGGGTGTAAAGCTTTCGAATTAGGTACACTCGCTTTCGTAACAGCCTCTAAGGCCGGAACCAGGGAAACAACAACTATGCGTTGACCCTGGGCCAGCGGTCTTTCTTTAATAACAGCCATCTGTACTGCAGTGAGAATTTTCTCAGTTTGTGCAAAACGTTGCTCTGCAGCAGAATACAAGTGAAACTTGTATGCAATCGGGACAGTCTCCCCTTCATTAAAGGTGACATAAGTAAACCCAACAGCCCCAGGTATCACCCTGATCACTAAATGAGTCTTATTGTCCCGTGTGTGTAAGTGTTTAACTGCTAAAAGATCACTCTGTAATTCTCGCAGTATGTGTGTATGTTCAATCGTCCAAAATTTACTTGAAAAATTCGGGCGAATCAACTCGTATAAGGGTTTTATACGCGTTGCATAATCAGGAATGTAAGTTCTGCCAAAATTCAGAAACCCCAACAATGACTGGAGCTTCCGAACCGTATTAGGAGGCTGCAATAAAGCACATTTCTCCAAAAAATGTGGTGCTAGGCTCTTGCCCTCACTCGACAACTCATATCCCAGAAAAATTACGCTGAGGAAGGCAATCTTTGATTTCTTAAAATTAAACTTATAGCCAATATCAGCAAACCCCACAACAATGCGCGATACACACCTTAGATGTTGCAGAATCTCATCATCTGTCAGATATATGTCATCAACATATGATAATGCTTCAGGGTCGAACTCATGCAGCACTTCAGTTACACGAGCCGAAAACAGTCCTGGGCTATTCTTATACCCCTGAGGCAAACGACAAAAAAATTTCTGAGAGCCAAACGCACTGAAACAGGTATAGTCCCGACTCTCGGGCGCTATATTCTGGCAGAAAAATCCATTCGAGATATCTAATGTTGTCTTGTATTTTTTACGCACTATATTATTCATAAGCGCTGCGCTGTGTGAATTCTGTATTGCATATGTGCGTGTATGACTATTTAAATGTCGATAATCCACCACTATCCTATATGAATGGTCCGGTTTAGCAACCGAAAACAAGGGATTATTCATCGGCGAGACACAGGGCTCAACTACACCCTGATACTCCAATTGTGTAAGAATTTTTCTAACCGATGCCCTAGCTTCAAATTTGATAGGATATTGCGGTTGTGGCTGAGGTTCGCTCTTTATCGGAATTACATGATAAGGTGATTGTCTGTCCCACCCCACGTTATTTCTATACAAGGCGGGAGCCTGTGCTAGAGCCCATGATTTACTATAGGACTCCGCGAGTTCTCTCGGAACAAGTGGTGAGAAGGAAGGTGTAATAACCTCCTCCCCAACTGGACAGTCGCGAACAAAGTCAGGTGGCCAATCTTGTTCGGCCAACAGAACATCATATGATTTTACCACATGGTCCCAAAAAATGGCGTTTATAACACGGTCAATGTCCCCTTCCAATCGCAGAGTCACTTCATATACTCTATCAGGATCAGAGACACGCATATCCGCCGTCTCGACTTGTATGAAGTCATCAGTTGCTTTCACCTCCAGATGCTCTAGAAGACTCCGGCGAACTATTGTGACCTCTGCCGCGCAGTCTAACAGTGCCAACGCCCATGTCTTGTTCGTCAAGAGAACTCTCTTCTTGAGCGGCATGTCTAACTGAGACAGCTGCTACTTTCTTCTTTTTAAATTGCTGTTTCTGTTGCAGCGGTTTCTCTTCTTGTTTAATAGAAACCTCCGCTGAGCGTTGTGAATCCTGTCTCGGTTTCATGTACTCCGTCCTCCGCTCTGACCGCCCACCTCTCTCACTTCTCTTTTCCGAGGAGTCCTGAAAGGAACGAGATTGGCGTGTATAAGTATATTGATATCTATCAGGCGTCTTCAAAGTATCCCTATTCCTGAGATTATACTTATTCTGTGGGGTCTCCGGTTGCGGAGACTGCCCACCATCTTTCTTCGGTGTTTGCTGTTTCTTTTCCCAGCGCTTTTTCGACCCCTCAGGATGTTGCTGTTTAGCATTTTCTTTATTATTTTTACCCTGTAACTCGGGTTTTTGTGGTCTAGCCCCTAGGCTATCACGACCAATACTAGAATATGTTTCCGCTATTATTCTCGGAAGCTCCCGCTCCTGATTAAGCAGCGGTACATCCCGAAGACGCATACGCACTGCTAGTGCTACTGCCTCTCCTTTGAGATTACTCAAAATAATAGAAGAAACTGTGGCAAAATTGCCCAGCAACTGCATGCCCAAATCCAAGGCAGCCCCATATTCATCCTGAATCTGTTTAAGTACGTCCGGTAAATTAGCTAATGTCGGTGTACCGTGTGCCGTAGTGTAGAGCGCGGCAAACACCATGCCCCAGGTATTACAAAGGTTCACCGGAGGAACCATCCCGTACGGCAAACACATCGTCAAAATTCTATGTTTATCCTGAGTTCCCGTATGGGGAAATACTGCTTCCAGCGTATTAATTTTTTGCGCCAGCCAAAGCGGAGTCTCCTCTCGTTTAGCTGGTACCTTACCCATAACTGAGTGTACAGTGGCCGGATTAAGACCCGGAACCACAGCCTGTGGGTGCGCTGGAGCAGCACGCGCTGCATTCGTATTTAATGTCTGCATCACAAACTGAACTAATCGTCTATATGTAGCCGTTAATTCCGTATATAAACGACGAACATCAACCACTGCCAATTGAGCAACCGCAGGATGTGGTGTATATGTAGCCAATAAAGGCCAGGTAGGACCATCATTACTCAGTGGACCTAACCTAACTTGTGCTATTGTGTGTGGGAGGGCGCCATCAAGCCAATTATGGTGTTCTTGATAAGATAGAGGTATTTCTAAATAAGCGTAAGCCCTGTATTGACCAGGGACATTCGCAACTGTGTATTCGTGAAAAGTATTTGTTCCTCCATCCACTGCTGGAAATGCGACCCAAGAATAAAAAAGTTCCGTTCTATAGGCTGCATGGGCGTCCACCACAAAAGTGACTGGACCCCCCTGGACTGTCAGTCCATGTGTCAACAGATGTCCCGTGAGCGGATGTCGCATATTAATTGCTATGTTCACTACATTAGGATTTGCCATTTTATAAAAAACGGCTTCAGGTCAGAGAAGGCACACCAATATCGGGGTCTTTCCTTTCAAAGTTCAAGCTTGAACAACCAACCACTAAGCAATAGGAAGCACCTATGCCGTGGCGGCGGAAACCCTCAGTCCCACAGACGTCTCCGTATACGGAACCAAGGGAGTCAAAATATATATGAGACCAAGAGAGTCAGTCGGACCTAATCATTAGAGCCAGACTAAACGTTGGCGGCGCCATGTCGCGTGGGCTCTCATTATTCTAAATGAGACTACTGGATTTCTAGGTAGCAGGATCTATAACGGTGTGGGGGACTGAGTCTGACCCACGTGTAAAGAACTCTGTCACCCTAAATCCGGTTTTTGCTCCGGCTAACTAGCAGTGCCTCATTTCTCCCATGTGGAAGGAATGATTTGGCAGCCGAGCGCATGACATCTTGGGAACTTCTCAGGGAAGTCGTGGTTACTCAGATCCAAACCAACTCTCTTATTTCCAATATGATCTCATATACAAATGACAAAGACAGTATAAGTTTTATATAATGTTTTAATAAAACAACTGTATTTTAGATATTAAGGCGTGAGCCGCAATAACCAGAACGATACAACACAGTAGGATTGTAATAGTTACCAGGAGAGTAAAACATAAAAACAAAGCTATCATATTGTCAAACAGTTTCTACTCTCCCTCTGCTTGTTCTATCTAGAGCACAGCATGTTAAGCTTCTAGCTTGCCTATTAGAATCACTGTGGAGACATCAGCCCTCATACCTGAGCAAAGACCTGTGATCTTGGTTCAGCATCTGCAACGAGGCAGTCAGCGTCAAGTTGTGGTTCCCTGGTCGGAATCTCCCTCTTGCGTGTATTGGGACAAGGAAGTGATTTTATAACTAACATGTCATCGTGATCACAAAATGTCCCTACGCAGGAATGCCAAGTCTAAACTCTTACCACGTCTATCGGCAATGTACCAGACTGTATCCTTGACTGAAGCACAGAGTAAATATGTTATGGAGAACTCCAGTGCTGAAGTAGGCAAAACAGTGTGATATGAATAAAAAACAACACCGTAGAACTGGCTATTTGAAAAATAACAGTACGAAGCCTAATAAAAAGCATGTAGAGCAAAGTACACAGAGGCTCTAAGCTGTCAGCAAATGAATAAAATATATTCAGGGCAAAGTGCACAAAGGCCTAAAGCCTGAAGCTAAAGCGCAATGAATACGTAAAACTAACCACACTACAGGATGATGTCATCAGTGATGCCATCAGTGATGTCATAAATTATGTCATTTTCAGATGTCTCTGCTTTATGTTGGAAGTTTCTGATCCTGATGTTGTGCTCACCTATTTGTCAGCCCCCTCTCCCTCTATGTCTCTAGGACCTTCAGTAATATTTGCATTCAAATCCCAGTTAGAAGCGTAAATGTGATTTCCTCCCCAATCCTTGTGTGTACATTTTCCCTAACATGTTAGATTGGCGCTATCTGGCTTACAAAGTTGCTGATTGAAGAGCCCCCAGCGCCTCCTTGTGCCACAGTAACGTAATTTTTTTGCGCTAATGCGGCCCAACAAGGCCAAAATCACTACGCCAAAATAACAAAATGGTGCTATGTATGCATTGCGCTACTTTGTAACACTTTGCGCTTCATTCTGCATGTGCCAGGCATAATGTATGCAAAGCAGGCATTCCCCTGTTAGGGGGACCGAAAAAATGGCACAAAGAAATCTAAAAATTAAAAGGAGGCATGCCATTGTTGACAATGGGCCTCAATGGGCTTTGCAGGATTAGTGTTAACCTTTTTTTATGCTAATCCTGCTAAGCTCCGAACTAGCATCAAACAATTTGATGCTAGTTCCCCTACCTACTGCCATGGTGCACTGTATCTTAGATACGGCGCACACATAGTGGCGTTAGTGGGCACTAAGGGATGCAGCACCACTTTTCTTAAATCAGGGCCAAAATGTTTTTCACTTTCCCCAATATTTGTTAGACTGGAGTTAGAATGATAAAAGAGACCCCCCAACCCATAGGTATGCACTTTTCCTAACGTTTAGTAGACTAGAGTAAGAATAGCACATTTGACTCCACCCCCAAATCTATGCACTTACATTTGTTGGACTGGGGTTATAATAGTAAATTTGAATAACCCCAATGTATGCATTTTCCTTAATGTTTGTTAGAGAGGATTTGGAATAGAAATTTGACCATCCCAAGGTTTGTACTTTCTCCTGTTTTTTGGACTTGAGTTAAAATCGGAATTATATAACGCCCCAATGCTTGTACAATTTTTAACTAGATTTAGAATGCTAACCCCCCCCCCCCAGTAAATCAACTGTCCCAAATGTTTCTTACACAAGAATTAAAATAGTATATGTGACCCCTCACCCAAACACAAACACAGTTTGCACTATCCCTAAAATTTGTTAGGTTAGAAGAGCAAATCTGTCCCTCCTAATGTACAGAGTTTCCTCTGTCCATTAGTATCATTAAAAATAGAGCTAACCCTGAACGACGGTCTATTTTGTTTGAAAGTGTCAGCCTTAGCTATTTGGTAAAATATATAAATCATACTTGTCCAAGATCTTAACATTCAATTGCCCAACTTCCCATCTATGGTTTAAGTATGTTAAATGTCAGTTCTGTGACTTTACCTTGAGCCATATGCAGTCATCCCCACGAGCACAGTGATAAAAGATTTCAAATACCGAAAACAATGTACTGGAGAAGATAATGTTTTGCTGCCCATGACCGAACTTTGAGGAGCAGACTTGAGCACCACTACATAGCATCTTAAGTTTCATTGGAATTAGAATCGTATTTAGATAAAATTTCCCCTCACGTTTTTGCGCTTGTATCTGTAATTTCAGTGGTGTTTTTACCCGTAGCAACAATCATTCCAGCTGCAGCCTGTAAATGTGGTGGATCACCTCAGGGAACATTGATGTATCTTTTCTTATTTTGTCCATTGTATGCTACCTTGATATGTCAGTAGCTAATGTCCATCTTTTTAATGGATAAAATTAGGAGACCTTATTCTTTGTATGCATTAGTCACGGGGTTGATGATTTTTTTTTAGCTTTTTAGGATATCTCTTTCTATGGTCTCTGTTAGTATGAATTAAGATTTGAATGTAGGATTTAATTTTATAAATCATAGGTCAATAGTGATTTACGTAGATTTTTCTTCATCATCAATCTCTGTTAGTTGTACGTTTGCTGTTTGTATTATTTTTTGTTATTTTTACTGCTTTAATGGCCTAGTGCCGAAATAAAGCTACGATGATGTGTATAAGATTGCTACTTTGCTACATTATTATAGTAAGAAGGGTGGTCCTGCAGTACACGTTGGATGTAAAAACTGAACGCAGGAGTAAGTAACTGAGTTGTGAGTTTAGCAGATGTCACTGGCTTGTACAGTTTCTTTAACTACTAGTTAGTGAAAGCTTTAACTGCTCCCACAACGGCTCTTTGGCCTTTTTATATCTGGTGTTAGCCAATACCTTGTATTTTAGTTAAATCATTTGTATGATATATTTATAGTAGCTTACAGCCAGCTCTCTTCATCCATTAGTCTGTTGTTGTGACATTTTTCTTCTGCTTACAACAGTATACATCATCAGGCAATGGGTCAGTCCACCTCAGCCATTTGCCAACTTAATTATGAGGGACACTATTCTGCCTTTCACAAGGAGCACATCAAAACACAAGTTAGTTCCCTTAAGTGATAGGAACTACTATGCCAATGTATACTTTTTAGGTCCAAAATAATTTTTTTTTTTAGCCAATCTTTTATTTCAGACTAATGAGAGCAGGGACTAGCAGCTTTCCTAACAATAAAGTTGTGCAAAAACCTTGGGAAAACAGGCATTGACAAAGCCAAAAGGCTGGCAGCCAATGCCGGACACATTGGTTGTGCTAAAGCTTGTGTCTTTAGATATGTGGATTCATATTTCAGATTTATTCTTTTTTATGATGATTTCTGTTTTTTAACTTACGTTTTTAGCATGTGTTTATAAAGGTAATTGTAACTGCACGCATTTTCTCATGTGTTAAGTATTGCAAATAATAGAATAAAAACAGAAAACAGTACAGTATCGCAATGTAGTACATATAGTAGGGGCAAACTTTTGCTTTAGATGTATCAAGACGTCACATAAACCCTGGGCATCAAGTAAAGTCGCTGTGCTGTGTTGCATGATATGGAGAGAGCAGAACAACACCATATCTACTAAGATGTGGCTCTGTTCTGCTCTCTCACGGCACTGGTGCACTGTAAGCAGCCATGTGCCAATGCAGACACCCTTGAAGTCCCACCTTCCAGTACAAGACCTATGCTTTAAGACTTTTTTCACTTTGTATTTGGGCTGTACAATGTTGCATAGATGCACAGTGGGAAAAAAAGCAGAAATGAAAAGCTACAGTTCTTTGTAAATAGTGATTTGCACCAAAACCCATGGGTGGTTGCGTGAGAATGCTCCTGCACCACCTGTGAAATACCACTCTGGTGGAGAGTAACTCATTGCTCAACTTTGTGTTAATATGAGTTACTATCCAATACAAATCACAATTTGGTTTGGATAGTAAATCCCACCTGAACACTTTCCATCTGATTTGCGTTTTAAAAGTAAACCAAATCTGAACCAAAACATTTGTAAATCTAGGCCTCTGGCTTTTTTCATAGCATATATAACAATGGTTCATCATTTTACATAGATGCATACGGCCTGGGATATAAAAGGAAGTGGCTGTTTACCCAGCTGCTGGGGAAATAGTGATTTGTTTCTACTATTCACTCACACCACTGGCTAAATAGCAGACATTTTTTTACTATTCACCCAGTGTCCTTGAAAATAGCAGAGAAACCTCACTATTTACTCGGCCGCTGGCTAAATAATAAAGATTCTGCACTGTTTGGCCGACAGCCGTGCAAAGAGCGGAAAAACCTCACTATTTGCCTGGCTGCTGGCTGAGTAGTAGTGATTGTGACCTGATCAGCTGGTGGTAGTGCAAAAAACAGAAAAACATAATTATTTAATAATTATTTACCCTGAAGCTGTCTAAATAGCTTAATTCTGCACTGCCTTGGCAGCAGCCATGCAAATAGCAGAAAAACATCACTATTTACCTGGCTGCTGACAGTACAGACTCTGAATTGTTCGCCTGGCGGACGTGCAAATAGCAGAAAAACTTCACTATTTACCCGCCATTGGTTAAAACGTACAGATACTGTACTGTTGGGCTGGTGGCCATAAAAATAGTAGCAAACCTTAAATATTGACCCGGCTGCTGACTAAATAGTAGAAAGTTTGCACTGTCCAACTGGAAGCCATGCAAATAAAAGAAAATTTTCACTGTTTACGTGGCCACTGGCTGAACAGAAGAGATTCTGCACTGTGTGGCTGATAGCCGTGCAAAAAAGAACTGTTCATTCAGAAGCTGTGAAAATAGCAGGGAAACTTAAATATTTACCTGGCTATTTGCAGAATAGTAGAGATACTGGGCTGTTTGCCTGTCAGTCATAGAAATAGCAGAAAAAATGTCACTATTTACTTGGTCGCTGGCTAAACATTAGAGATACTGGACTGTTTGGCCAGCAGCTGTGCAAATAGCAGAAACAATTCACTATTTATACTGTCCCTGTCTAGATAGTAGAAATTCCTCACTGTTTAGCAAGCAGCTTTTGGAAACCTTCTCCCCCTGAGGCTACCTACATCTTGTTGTAAGGTGACCCATTCCCCTTTGCAGATCAGTTACCACCCCAACTCGGGGGTCATTAGCTCCTCAATGGTTTGCGACAGCAATTGTAGTCACAAACTATCAATAACGTCCTTTCCAAATTGAAAAGGGGAAGAAGGGAACTCCTTTCGTTAACCATCCTTTTAACTCACATAACATTTTAGGTAGCCTTTTATCCACTGCCCCTCGCTTTAGTTCTAGGTCTTCATCCTGTGTCCACAGGAATGCAGTCAATACAAGCCCAGTATTTAGGGAAGCTGTATCTACTCTCCATCATGTCATGCAAAAAATATTCCACTGGTCCATGCACTAAGACTTTCATCACACAAGGAGTCTTACTACTATTCACCTAGATGCAGGTTTACTGAGGCCTTAATTGCCATTGCATCACACATGGTGACGCAAGCCCTTAAAAATGGGATTTACTAACCCACAGAAAGCCACTTCTTTGCATTACCCTGTGCTGAGAAGGCATTCCATGGGTGGAGAAAGGGCCATCTATGAATGTTGACACAATCCCAGATTTACTAAGGTGAATAAACATAGGTTTGAGGAAAAGTGCCTTAACAAGGGAGGTACACAGATGAGAAATATCTGTATTGCTCCTTGTTACTTCCTCTTCCAGTGTGTGTTTCACAATGCAACACACACAGAAAGAGGAAATGCCTTAAAAGATTGTTATTGTGAAGGAAGTTGTCCTTTCCTGCACAAAAACAATCCTACTTGTCATGCAGGCACTCATGCACCACAACCTAAGGTTGCCTGCGTTGGCATGAGGCAGCACACAGTGCACCAGCATAGGTAAAGAGAAGAAATGGATGATATCTTAGTAGATATGGCAAATTTCTGCTCCCTCCCTGCCACACAACACAACACAACATAGCAAGTAATCATGCTGACTTGAGTTGCGAGACTTCTTAGTAAATCTGCCCTTTGCCACATACCCACCTGAGAAACACACACATGGAATGTCAGCACAAAGATCTGGTGGTCACAAAGAATCAGTCTTTGGGCCATGTAAGATGATGTATCTAGAGCCTCCATCATCCCTTCTTCTGCAGTACTGGAACTGGGTAATCCTGACTTTGTTCAAACAGCTGCTAGTGCTCCATTGACAGGGCAATTTTCAGATTTTAAATGCACCAGCATTCTTGAACCCTAATGGAACATAATATCAGTACCATTGGATGGGAAATTATGTTTCCAATTTAGGGTTGGTAAGCTCCCCCTAAAATCATTTACTTGCAAATGGGCATCAAATGACTCTGATTTGAGCCCAGCTTGTAACAATGTAGTTGAAACTGTTACCAATGTTTTCTTTTGTTGTCTTGCATATGCTTGTTCCCATCAGACATGGATTAAGCCGCTATGTAAACATCTGGGCATTTGCAACTATTGCATTGTTCCTAAAATTCTAAGATCTAATGCTCACCCATTGCAGGCTTGTACTATTGCTAAATTCTTGAAGCAACTTTGGTATATAAGAAGAAAAGCTCTACTTATGCAGGGAAATTGATCCTAGCTGTTGCAAAGGTCTAACCCTCTAGTGTTCCTTGTATTGCACTCTCATGGTTACTCTGTTGATTCCTATTTGGTGAACTGTTTCATATTGGAATGTTTATATCGACTTGCTGAGATTTATTGCAATGTTTTAATGATTTTGTGATTACTTTACAGGATTCATTTTAATGTACATATGTGGTATATTTTGTACCCTTATGGCATTATTGCCCCAATAAAGTTATTACGTAAATAAGATCTATCTGGAGCCTCCATCACCCCTTCTTCTGGTCATCAGAGTCTCTCATGATCTTGAGCTTCCCTTTGTTGATTATCATATCCCCTTGAGCCCTTTGTAATACATTAACCATTCTTCATGACTTCAGCCATCTGAGTTTCTCAAACCCTTACTGTCCTCCTTCACAGACCACACTCATTTTCATCCATCCACCTTTAAACTCCTCTGCCACGTCTCAGTCCCTATGCATTCAGATTCACCCTGAGGCTACTGTGCCAGCACCAGACCATGGGGGTCATTCTGACCTCGGCGGTAAAAGCCGCTTACCGCCGGTCAGAAGGCCGCCACAATACCGCCGCGGCCGCGGTCAGCCGCCACGGATATTCTGACCCACAACTGCAAAACCTCCAAAAATCCGCCCTCCACTGCAGTCCGCCACATCAGCGGCCAGCGGTAAACTGGAGAAGACCAAACCTCCACCGCCACGCCAACAGAAATACGCCCATCCCATTATGACCTGCAAATCCACGCGGCGGTCATTCAACCGTGGTATTCCATTGGCGGTACACCCTGCCGCGGTCAAAATACACACACCTTTACAAACCCCTACCACATTGGACAATTTGAAAGGCACACACCTGAAACACATACACACACCACTCCCACACATCCAATACCATATAAAACACACACCCACATCACCCACAAACCCCTACCAACAAAAACCAGAGACGAAGGAGAGAGAGACACATCAGAGAATAGATAGCCAGACACACAGAGGCACACCACAACATCACACACACCACATAGAAGCACAAAGCACCACACACCAACACACACTTCATCACATACACCACCCCACACCTCATACACACCACCCCATGGCACCACAAAGGCACCCACGCTTTTCGGACCAAGAACTCCGGGTCATGGTGGAGGAAATCATAAGATTGGAACCCCAGCTCTTCGGCTCACAGGTTCAGCACACCACCATAGCAAGGAAGGCGGAGCTCTGGCAGCGGATCGTGGACAGGGTCAACGCGGTGGGACAGCATCCCAGAAATCGAGAGGACATCCGCAAACGATGGAACGACCTACGGGGGAAGGTGCGCTCGATGGTCTCGCGACACAACATCGCAGTGCAGAAGACTGGTGGGGGACCCCCACCCACTCCACCCAAATTCACTACATGGGAGCAAGAGGTACTAAACATCCTGCATCCTGATGGCCTCGCTGGAGTACACGGAGGAATGGACTCTGGTAAGTACAAGGCCAACCACTTCACCCCCCCCCCCCCCCAGCATGCTAACCCCCACCCTCACCCCCAACCCCCCAGCACACATCCTCCCTGAGAATGTCTCTCCAGCACAACCCACCCAACACCAACCCCTGCATGCCATCCCCAAACTATGGACACCCATCACCTAAGCATGACCACTGCACATACCCATCCCCCCCCACAAAACACCCTCACAACACCTCCCCCAAGGGAATGCCAGCACTGGGGGACAAGGGCACCCATAAAACGCAAGCTAATGCACACACAGAAACAATAACCATACCCTCTTACCCCATGCAGGACCCGAACTACAACACACCGGTCAGGAGGGACCAGAAATGTCCATCCCACCCCCGGAACAGGCCCCTAGTGATGACAGCAGCTCTGTCGACCTGGAACCTGACGACCAGCCCGGACCATCGGGGACCTCTGGGCAGTCGGTTCCCCTCACCCAGACACAGGCCACTGCAGACCCAACCCCCTCTGGGAACAACAGCACAGCTCCCACCCAGCGGGCCCATGCCTCTGTCTCTAGGATAGGTCAAGCAGCGGTGTGTCTACCACTACAGGGCCCCCAGGGTAACCCACCAACCCAACAACAACAGGGACCTGGGGGCAGTGGGAGTGGGCACACCGTCCAGGGGACAGAGGCCCAGGGAAACAGGGCAACTCGGAGGGCTGCTGTGCGACAGGGGGGGGAGGAGAGGCCCAGGGAACCCACTCTCCAAGAGGCCCTCACCACCATCATGGCAGCCTACCACCACTCACAAGAGACGATGGCGACGGTACTGGCCAGGTTCCAGGAGATCCAGGCACAGCAGGAGCAACGCTACATGGGGTTCAGCGACCAACTCACCAACATCTCAACCGCTATGGGCAGCATAGTCCAGGCCCTGAACCGCATAGAGGACACGTTTCGGGACCATGTGGCATCACACAGGGCCCCTGTCACTAGCCAGGAACAGGAACAGCCTACCACCTCCGCCGGCGCTAGTGGACAGGAGGCCCCACCACAACGACAGCCCACCAGAACCCCACCTCCTGCTGAACAACAACCACCCCGCAAAAGGAGCCTGAGATAAAAAAAACCGACAGAGTAGGATGTCAAGACCCCCGCCAGCATCACATACCCCCTGAAGTCCTCCCACTTTCCACATTGCCACCCTGTCAAACCTTGAACTGCCCCTGCTCCATCCTGCCACAGGCATATGGACAATGCACCTGTGAGACTGAGAACTGGACTCTGCCATGGACATTACTCCACCCCCACCCATCACTGTTTCACTATCATGTACCAATATCTATGCACTAATAATAAATCACACATTGCACTGAAATCAATCAGGACTCAGCCTGTCTTATTTACAAATGTATGACACATTACATATCAATTACGTATTATTAACATTGTGAATTACACATACCGAGGTAACTTAGCATTAGTCCATGGGCCAACCAAGCCGAGGTCACGCAGTGGCTCATACAGCACAGAAAAGGGAAGGGAAAATCAAACATCATGTTTATAGTTCTGGGGGGAAATCGACAAAGTTGAGATGCAGGAGGCTTTCAGGAAATGTAAAATGGCATGGGTGATTATTACCTGTGTGCTACTGGAAATACTGTTCTATTACTCTGTCCCTGTTGTCTGTGTCGTCCTCTGAGTCTTCCTCCTCTTCACTCTCCGCAGGCTCCACAGCTGCTTCAACACCACCATCTGCACCATCCTCCTGCAGGAAAGGAACCTGACGTCGCAATGCCAGATTGTGAAGCATACAGCAGGCCACGATGATGTGGCACACCTTCTTTGGTGAGTACATCAGGGATCCCCCTGTCATATGCAGGCACCTAAACCTGGCCTTCAGGAGGCCAAAGGTCCTTTCGATGATCCTCCTAGTTCGCCCATGGGCCTCATTGTACCGTTCCTCTGCCCTGGTCCGGGGATTCCTCACTGGGGTCAGTAGCCAAGGCAGGTTGGGGTAACCAGAGTCACCTATTAGCCACACACGTTGTCTCTGTAGCTGCTCCATCACATAGGGGATGCTGCTATTTCGCATTACATACGCGTCATGCACTGACCCTGGGAACTTGGCATTTACATGGGAGATGTACTGGTCAGCCAAACAGACCACCTGGACATTCATCGAATGATAACTTTTTCTGTTTCTCTACACCTGCTCATCGTCTTTTGGGGGTACCAAAGCCACATGGGTCCCATCAATGGCACCAATGATGTTGGGGATATGTCCAAGGGCATAGAAATCACCCTTCACTGTAGGCAAGTCACCCTCCTCTGGGAAAATGATGTAGCTCCGCATGAGTTTCATCAGGGCAGACAACACTCTGCTCAAAATCTTTGAAAACATAGGCTGAGACATTCCAGATGACATGGCCACTGTTGTCTGGAATGACCCACTTGCCAAAAAATGGAGGACTGACAAAACCTGCACCAGAGGGGGAATCCCTGTGGGTTGGCGGATGGGGGACATCAGGGCTGGCTCCAGCTGGGCACAAAGTTCATGGATAGTGGCACGGTCAAGTCTGTATCGAAGTATTATATGGCGTTCTTCCATTGTCGACAGGTCCACCAGCGGTCGGTACACGCGAGGATTCGTCCTTCTCCTCGCAAGTCCCAGCGGACGGTGCCTAGGAAGGACAACATGGAGCACAGAGTCAGGCAAACCACAGGTACGTACAGACAGCTTGCACAGTTAAAGAATGGCAATGGGTTGAAAGGCGTGTATGTGTGGCAATGCAAGGCCTAGGCCTGTGTGTCGCAGTCAAAATTAAGCCATGTAGGCCCTTGAAATGGCGGCTGCCTGACCTGTGAAGTGGGACAATGGGATGTGAGGTCAATGCGCTGGCGGGGCACACCGTGGCGGTAGGCGGTCGAAGACCGCGGCGCAAAGCCGCATTGGTTAACATTGAACCCTATGGGTTTCAGGAGCCAATGACGATGTGCGCCGGTGGTCGCGGTACGCACCGCCGCGATACGCACCGCCGCGGGCGTGACCGCCATTTCCTAGCTGATTGATCACTCGAGACCTGATCATCCACAGGAGAGGACCTATACTGCAAGTGCTGCTGTGACCTCGGTCTGGAAGTGACAATGGCTGCTGCGACTGGGGAAAGGGCCCCTGCCTTCACGTCTGAAGAGTTGGAGAAGCTCGTGGATGGGGTCCTCCCCCAGTATGCGCTACTCTACGGTCCTCCAGACCAACAAGTGAGTACACCGGGTGCACATGGAATGGGCTATGCCTGTGTGGATTGGGGTGAATGTAAGTTGGTGGGGTGGGGGGCGAATGAGGAGTGCAACGCACGACAGATGAGAGCATGTGCCATATGGCAAAGTTGGTGGGGGGGGGCCAATCACATCTAACATGCAGGTCATTGATGATTCCCTCCTTTCCACCCTGTACATGTCAAATAGGTCAGCGCCCATCAGAAGATCGAGATTTGGCGTGCCATCGCCAAGGAAGTCCGGAACTTGGGGGTCCACAACAGACGGGGCACCCACTGCCGCAAGAGGTGGGAGGACATCCGCCGCGGAACAAGGAAGACCGCAGAAACACTGCTGGGGATGGCCTCCCAACCTAGGAGGGGTGCCAGTCGCACCATGACCCCCCTGATGTCCCGGATCCTGGCGGTGGCCTACCCTGAATTAGATGGGCGCTTTGAGACATCACAGCAGACACAAGGGGGTGAGTATCAGCACATTCTCATATCTTTCTGCGCAGTGGAGGCGTCTGGGTGGGGGAGGAGGGCTGTGGGTGACATTAGGCCAGGGCGCTTTCTGTAGTGTAGTCCTCTCCCTTAGGCATGGCCCTGTGCCCCCAGCCCCCACCTCTGTAGGGTGACAAGTACAGCCATTGATGGTCCAGCATCACCCATGTGCGCGTTTGACGTCTCTTGGCCTGTTGTCCTAGTCAGTAGTACTGAGTAGTGTACCCCGAATGCGCAGGTTAGTGCATGAGGCTCCTGTGTCTGTCCTCTCCGCCAACGGTGTTGACATTGCATGCACTCAACCTGGTCTTCTTTTTTCTCCCCCCACCCTTTTTCTTCATCTTCTTGTGCATGTGTGCATTAGCATCATCAGGCGGAGGAGATTTGGCATCGGAGCACGAGGGAGCTGCAGGACACAAGGCCCCGGTGGGCCCAGGAACAGACACCGAGGGCACCAGTGATCCGGAGGGCGAGGGGAGCACCACGACGGGGACCGCTGGTGAGAGCAGCGACAGCGACACGTCCTCGGATGGGAGCTCCCTAGCGGTGGCGGCAACATCCGGGCCCCCCGCCTCTACAGGTACAGCCGCCACCCAGCGCACCAGCCCCGCCCTCCCAGCAGCCCCTCAGCCTACGCTACGTGCCCGCTCGCCCAGGAAGGCGCGCGTCTCCTTCGCCTCAGGCACCTCAGCCCCTGCCCCTGTTGCCCCTGCTGCCCTCAGTGCGGAGCTCATTGACCTGGTGAGGACGCTCATTGTTGGGCAGACGACCCTTTTGAATGCCATCCAGGGTGTGCAAAGGGAGGTGCAACAGAGCAATGCGTACCTGGAGGGCATTCATTCGGGTCAGGCTGCCCATCAACGAGCGTTCACTGCTCTGGCCTCAGCACTGACGGCAGCCATTGTCCCTGTTTCCAGCCTCCCTCTTCTTACTGCCTCCAGCCTGTCTCTGTCTCCTGTTCCTCAGCCTATCCCATCCACACCATCAGACCAGCCTGCACTCACCTCAACACCCAAGAGCAGCTCATCCAGACACAAGCACCACAGATCCCACAAACACTCACCCAAGCAACACCCAGATGCAGACATTCCAACAGTCACAACCACCTCTGTGTCCCCCTCCTCCTCGTCTCCCTCCTCCCTCTCTGTGACGTCTACACTCACACCTGCACGCACCCCAACATCAGCCAGTGCTTCCATCACCACCTCACCCTCCAGTACAGTCCACACTCGTGCAGTCACCACCCCCACTGCCATTTACACGTCCCCTGTGTCCTCTCCCGCTGTGTCTGTCACCCCCTCTTCCAAGACACACAAACGCAGGCAGCCACCCACCCAACAGCCATCCACCTCACGTCAGCCTACAGCACCAGCACCTTCACCCAATGACAGCACACCTGACTCTCCTACAACCACATCCTCTTCCTCCACTCCCATCACCACTTCTCCTACCCTTTACCTTGGACCTAAAAAGCTTTTCCTGGCTAGTCTTGACCTCTTTCCCTCCGATGAGCTCCCCCCTCCATCTGCAAAGAGTCCCAAGAGCACCGCAGCCACCACCAGCCCAGCTTCGAGTGTCACTGTTGTGCATGGGATCTGGAGTCCACCCTTTGCCAGCAGTGACACATCGATCAGCAGCAAGGACACGTCCCGCCCCCCCCCCGGCAAGAGGACCCGCAAAAACAAGGGCCGCCGTGCGAGGACTGACAGGGCTGCCCCCAAGGAGCAATGTGCGGCCACTTCACCAGCCACACCATCTAGGGGAGGCAAGGGCCCGAGAGCCCCATCAAAGGAGCGGAAGGGCAGCAGGAGCGCGGAGAAGGTGGACCCCACATGTCACATCCCAGCTGGGAAGGAGGACACTAAAGAGGCCAGGAGTCCGTCCCCGAAGGGTCCAGAAACGTCACGGTCCGAGGGCGACTGAGCAGGGAGTCCAGGCCAGGTCTGGCTCCCTTGACCTGCTGGATGAGCACCGCTGAACAGGGCCCGCCGTGGAGAAGAGCACCGCTGAGCAGGGCCCGCGGTGCAGAAGAGCACCGCTGAACAGGGCCCGCTGTGGAGAGGAGCACCGCTGAACAGGGCCCGCCGTGGAGAAGAGCACCGCTGAAGAGGGCCCCGCCGTGAAGATAGGCACCGCTGAACAGGGCCCGCGGTGCAGAAGAGCACCGCTGAACAGGGCCCGCCGTGGAGAGGAGCACCGCTGAACAGGGCCGCCGTGGAGAAGAGCACCGCTGAAGAGGGCCCCGCCGTGAAGATAGGCACCGCTGAAGAGGGCCCCGCCGTGCAGAAGAGCACCGCTGAAGAAGGCCCCGCCGTGAAGATAGGCACCGCTGAAGAGGGCCCGCCGTGGAGAAGAGCACCGCTGAACAGGGCCCACGGTGCAGAAGAGCACCGCTGAACAGAGCCCGCCGTGGAGAGGAGCACCGCTGAACAGGGCCCGCCGTGGAGAAGAGCACCGCTGAAGAGGGCCCCGCCGTGAAGATAGGCACCGCTGAACAGGGCCCGCGTGCAGAAGAGCACCGCTGAACAGGGCCCGCCGTGGAGAGGAGCACGCTGAACAGGGCCCGCCGTGGAGAAGAGCACCGCTGAAGAGGGCCCCGCCGTGAAGATAGGCACCGCTGAAGAGGGCCCCGCCGTGCAGAAGAGCACTGCTGAAGAGGGCCCGCCGTGAAGATAGGCACCGCTGAAGAGGGCCCCGCCATCTCAAGGACCGCTCCGCTGGGCCCTTCATCTCAAGCACCGCTCCACTGGGCACCGCCGTCTCAAGCACCGCTCCGCTGGGCCCTTCATCTCAAGCACCGCTCCGCTGGGCCCTTCTTCTCAAGCACCGCTCCGCTGGGCCCTTCTTCTCAAGCACCGCTCCGCTGGGCCCTTCTTCTCAAGCACCGCTCCGCTGGGCACCGCCCTCTCAAGCACCACTCCGCTGGGCCCTTCATCTCAAGCACCGCTCCGCTGGGCCCTTCTTCTCAAGCACCGCTCCGCTGGGCCCTTCATCTCAAGCACCGCTCCGCTGGGCCCTTCATCTCAAGCACCGCTCCGCTGGGCACCGCCGTCTCAAGCACCGCTCCGCTGGGCCCTTCATCTCAAGCACCGCTCCGCTGGGCCCTTCTTCTCAAGCACTGCTCCGCTGGGCCCCGCCGTCTCAAGCACCGCTCCGCTGGGCCCTTCTTCTCAAGCACCGCTCCGCTGGGCCCCGCCGTCTCAAGCACCGCTCCGCTGGGCCCTTCATCTCAAGCACCGCTCCGCTGGGCCCTTCTTCTCAAGCACCGCTCCGCTGGGCACCGCCGTCTCAAGCACTGTTTATGGTTCACTGTGCCCACCATGCCTCCTCCTTGACCAGTGGAGACTGTCATCCACCTGATGGACTGTGGCTTTGCACTCCCCAGGATGGTACAGTGGGCAGCCCACCCACTGTAGAGACATTGAGAGACTGTGGCTTTGCACTCCCCAGGATGGTACCGTGGGCAGCCCACCCACTGTAGAGACATTGAGAGACTGTGGCTTTACAGTGGGCAGCCCACCCACTGTAGAGACATTGAGAGACTGTGGCTTTGCACTCCCCAGGATGGTACAGTGGGCAGCCCACCCACTGTAGAGACATTGAGAGACTGTGGCTTTGCACTCCCCAGGATGGTACAGTGGGCAGCCCACCCACTGTAGAGACATTGAGAGACTGTGGCTTTGCACTCCCCAGGATGGTACAGTGGGCATGGTGGCTCCTCGTGGAGCTGGCGTCGTGGACTCATGTGGCTGTGGTGCCCCCCCTTCCCTTCCCCCTGAGGTGCCTGTAGTTTTTACATCTGATGTCCCTGCAGTGTTCTCTCCAAAGGACTCAGGTCTCCTGTGTGGGCTTTGCCCTTGTTTCTCAAAACTTTGGCCCACGGACATGATGAATTCGTAGGATGTGCAGGACTTGTTACTTCAGTTATACACTGATGTGTATATCATTTGTTTTCTTGTAAATATCTTTCATGGTTGTACGATAATTTTCAGGAGCTTTTTGGTACATAAATATTTATTCCAAATTTGATTATGTCATAGCATTTTTCAGGGGTGTTTGGGTGGTGTTACTGTGACTTGTTGCTCTGCATTGGTGTGTACATAGTTGGGGGGGGGGTCGCATATGTGTGTGCCCGTAACCTTTCGTCCTCCCCCCTCCCATGTGTCGTAGGTGCAGTACTCACCGCTGTCGTCTGCGCCGGACTTCGTACTCGTGGTAGATGAGAAGGTAGACGAGAGCAGGTAGGATGTTTAATTCGGGTTCCATGCTGTCCTCCTTCCTCCTGGAGTGCGTAGTGGTGTGCGTTTTCCCGTTCGTAGTCTGTTTCCGCCGTGTTTTTATCGGCGGTGCTCCCGCCCCGGAAAAGGTGGCGGATTGGTGAGTTGTGATAGTGTGGGCGGTACATTGTCTGCCGCCTGGCTGTTGGCGGTGACCGCCGTGCTGTTTGTTTGTACCGCCGTGGCGGTCGGAGTGTTAAAGTGGCTGTCTGTGTTGGTGGTTCCCGCCAGGGTCAGAATTCCATTGTTTTGACCGCCAGCCTGTTGGCGGGTTGGCCGCCGCTTTAACACCGACCGCCAGGGTTAGAATCACCCCCCATGTCTTTTACATAGGGAGGGTTGTAACAGTACTGGCTTTTTATTCAGTTTGCATGCTCTGGTTTTAATTTCAGAAAATACTTACCAATTCCATATGTAGGAGGAAGAGGTTTTTTTTCGAAGGGTTGGCAATATAAGAAGCATGAATAAGAACTAGTTACAACAGGGAGATCCTACTACATGTGGCCTAGTCTCATATAGGTACCTTTTTGCTCCTGGTCTTCTTCCTTTACTTCTCTGTCCTGCTGTTCATTAAGGTGTTGGTCCTCCTCCCAGTCCTGCTCCAAGTCCTCCTTTTCTGGGTTGCTTTGGTTCTCGCGATACTCATCTTGGCCCTGGTCTAACTAGTTCTAGTCTCCATTATCTGGACATCTTGGTTGTAGTCATTGTTGACCCTGGTCTTCCTGGCCTGGCTCCTGGTTCATCCTTGCATTATCCCTTCCTGGGCCTCCTTATCCTGGTACTACTGATCCTCATCCTGATACTGCTGGTCTGTTGGGTCCTTATCTATGTAGCCCTGTTGTCCTTGTTCTCCTAGGGCTGGCACTCCTAGTCTTCCTGGTTTGAGTCATCCTGATTCTCCCTGCCCTTGTCCTTGTCTATGTGTTTCACCTGGTACTGCCTCCACTGGATTGGGTCCTCCTTATTATGTTATCTTGGGCGGGAGATATTTTGGTCCTGGTCTGGTCCCATTGTTCCACATGGCTCTGGTTGTCCTGGTTCCCCTGTCCTCCTAGTCTAGTCCTAATACCCCAGTTCCTAGTCCTCCTGCTCCACTTGGAACTTCAGGTCCTGTCCCTTTGACTCCTACTTCTCAGGTCCTCCCAATACCGATGCCCATCCTGCTTATTCTGATCCTACTAGTGCACCTAATCATCCCCATCTGGTCTCTGGTCTTAATAGCCCTAGTCCACCTACTCCTTACCTGACCAGTTCTCCAGGTCCTCCTGCAACATGTCATGATACTTTTGGCCATGGCCCTCCTACTTATTGTCATCATGGACTAACTTGTCCACTTTATCCTGATCCTCTTTGTTCGGGTCATCCTGTTTATTTTTGTTCTTAGCCAACCAGCTTGGTCATCATGACTCCGGTCATCCTGGCCTTGTTTGTCCTGATCCTCAATTTTCTCCTCATCCTGGTCCTACTTGTTATGCCAGGTCCTGATAATCTGGACCTCTGTGAAGTGAACTTGCTTTCCCTTTTGGTTGTGGTACCACTGATCATCATTGTGTTGGTATTCTTGGTCTTGTCCTGTGTGCTCTGGTTTCATGGCTATCTCACCTTTGTTCTTCAGGTCCTGTTCTCCTAGTCTTCCTCATCCTCAGTCTGGTTTGCCTAGCAATGGTCTTCCTGTTCCTGGTCCTTACCTGGGCTGTGTTCGCTTCCAAGTGTTGTGCCCACTAGACTTGATCCCTGTGTTTCAGGTTCTTCTTGTTTGGTTCTTTGTATTCCTAATCGTTTTACCTCTGCTCTTTCGGTCTTCCTGGATCTTTCAGACCACCTTCCCCTAGCTCTTTCTTTTGTTTCTTAATCATCTTGACCCTCGTCCTTCTAGCCTGGTCCTTCTGATCGTTCTCACGCTGCTCATCTGATTTCCAGTACATCATATCCTGGTTCTGCTGGTCCCCTTGGTCTACCTGGCCTCTGGTGCTCTGGCACTCTTAGGCCTTGCCTTCTTAGCTCTTGTCTTTCTGCTGTGGATCATCCTCACCTTTCCGGACCTGTACCTTGTCTTCATGGTACTTCTGGCTCTGCAGCAAATGCTGTGGGCCCTCTTGGTCCTTGTTCTCTATGTTTGGGTTCCTGTGATCCTCGTCATTTTGGTCCTGGTCCTCTTCTCCTGGACATCGTGGTCTAGTACCCTTGATTTTCCTAGCTCTGGCTGTTCTGGTCCATCCAATTTTTTTACCCTGGCTCTCATACCCCCAGGTCCAGGTCTTTTGCCTTTACTTGGTACTCTGGGCACTGTTTCTATGGCCATGGTCTCCCTGGCATTCCTAGGCTTGCTCCTGGCTCTACTAGAGATGATTGTTCTAATCCACCATGCTCTGGTCTTGGTCCTCCTGGCTCTGGTCCCCCTGGTATTCTTGGTACTGCCCACCTCATCTTCCTTGCATCTTCTAGCCCCTGTCATATTGGCCTAGATCTTGTTTCCTTGAATCTGGTCCTGATCTTCCTGGCCCTGGTCTTCTTGTTGCTTGCCTCATGCAGCTACACAATCATGTT
Source organism: Pleurodeles waltl (assembly GCF_031143425.1). Lineage (NCBI taxonomy): Eukaryota > Metazoa > Chordata > Amphibia > Caudata > Salamandridae > Pleurodeles > Pleurodeles waltl. The sequence continues at coordinate 991,899,092 of NC_090445.1, read as the reverse complement.
CCCCCTTTATCTAGTCCTCCTGGGCCTGGCCATCCTGTTGCCCATCTTCAAGGCTATCCTGTTCCTGGCACTGTGGCCTGGACCTCCAGGCTGTGATCATACTGGTCTTGATTTCCCTGGTTCTTATCTTCCTTATTCTCTTTTTCCTCCTCACTCTGGTCCTCCTGGTTCTGCTACTCAAGGTCCTGATCCTCTTTGCCCTGATCTTCCTGATACCCTTGGGCCCATATTTATACTCTGTTTGCGCCTGTTTGCATCATTGTTTTTTATGCAAATTCGGCACAAACTTATCTCCATATTTATACTTTGGCTTTAGACCAGCCAAGCACCAAAGTTATGGAGTTTGAGTCATTTTTTATACGTGAAAACCTACCTTGCGCTAATGACATGCAAGGTAGGCGTTCCCGTGCAAAAATGACTCTTAGGCATGTGGGCCTTATTTATCCTCCGGCGTCAAAATGATGCACAGGAGGCGGTGGGCCTTAAAACATGGCGCCCAGCCGGATTTGCACCGGTTTTTAATGCCTGGGTCAGGGCAGACGTTAAGGGACCTGTGGGCTCATTTCCATGGTGGGAGACCATGGAAGCAGTCCACAGGTGCCCTTCCCATTACCATTGGGCAGGGGGGCATGACTCCTTTCTTTGTTAAGACAGGAGTAATTTCCATGGAGGTTGTGCATCAAAAAATGGCACAAGTCAGGTTAGAGCCAATGTTTTTGACTCTAACCTGACCTGCACCATTCTTTGGCGCACAACCCCCAGTCTTCCCTGTGCCTCAGCCCGGTTGCCATCATTTATTTTGACGCTAACCAGGCCACAGTGCCGGCTAACGTCATTCCATAATTAAGACGCCCGGCTGGCGCATTGGAATGGCAGTAGCCGGCAGTAAACTCTTTGACGCAAATCTGCCCTAACGCCGATTTGTGTCAAAAAGTATAAATATGGGCCTTAGGGCCAGATGCATAAAAAAAAATTGCACTCGCAAACGGTGCGAATCGCAAAATTCGGCCGTTTGCTAGTGCATAAAAAGTGGTCTGCGATGCATGAAAGGCATTCGCAGACCACAAATAAGAAATCACAAAATTTGCGATTTCTTGCGTTGCGACCTGGTTTGCGAGTCGCAATTTGCGATTCGCAAAATCCACATCACAAGGAGATGCTGCAAAAAATCGCAAATTGCGATTTTTCGCAGAATGGCATTTTGCACATGCAAAATACCATGAAAAGAAACCAGGTGGTAACCTTGTGCAAAATAAAAAAAATCATTTAAAATGCATTTTTAAATTGAACATGTAAAGCACACATGCCCTTTTGGCATGTGTGCACCTTACATGTCCCCCAAAACATTTTTGGGGTGTAGCAGAGGGGGCCTTAGGCCCCCAGCACCCTGGGCTTTTGCATTTCCAAAATTGTGATTTCTGGTTCAGAAATCGCAATTTTGGAAATGCAAAAAATTTGCAGCTATGGCCCAACACGCCCATAGCTGCGAATGGGGCCGGTATCGCCATTTGCGATTCGGTAATAGCATTTGCGATTTTTATGAAATCGCTATTACCGATTCACAAATGTGATACATGGCACTTTGCGAGTCGGAAATAGCGATTTCTTAAAAATCGCTATTTCCGACTCGCAAAGGGCCGTGATGATACATCTGGCCCTTAGTCCTTTGTTTCCTGGTTGTCTTTGAACTTGTTCCTTCTGACTCTGGTTGTCTGTGTCCCATGCCTCAGCTGCCTGGTATTCTTGATTAAGGCCATTCTTGTTTTTCAGAGTCTTTGCCCTTCTTGAGACTCTATGCACGTTGTCTCTGATCCTCTTGGTCCTGGTCCCTAGAGTTTGGCTTCTCTTCAACCTAGTTCCCCTGGACCTGACCCACCTGATATCTTAGCAATGCAAAAGGATGATGGACGGAGTGCTGAACAATGCAAACACTTACCCCCAGTCACAAATCTGTGTTTAATCTATTGTTCTTTTGCTCACCATGCCACCCCAGTTTGGACCCAACCATATGCAAATCAGCCTTGACCCTGTTCCTCATGGGAACAATCCAGCCCGAACTGCAAGGCCAGGTCCTCCCTGGACCAGAACCAAGCATCTTGGGACCAGTTTTAGGGAATCACCCTTCATCAGCAAGGCTAGCTTGAATCCAGTGGCACAGTGAGCACGGGACCCCCGTCTGGGCATACCCATCCCACTTAGGGCAACTGTAGAAATACAAAAGGATGATGGACGGAGTACTGAACAATGCAAACACTCACCCCTAGTCACAGATCTGGGTTTAATCCATCGTTCTTTTGCTCACCATGCCACCCCAGTTTGGACCCAGCCATATGCAAATCAGTCTTGACCCTGTTCCTCACGGGAACAGACAAGCCCAAACTGTCAGGCCAGGTCCTCCCTAGAACGGAACCAAGCATCATGGGACCAGTTTCAGGATATCAACATTCATCAGCCAGGCTAGCTTGAATCCAGTAGCACAGTGAGCACGGGACCCACGTTTGGGTATACCCTTCCCACTTAGGGCAATTTTAGCAATACAAAACGATGATGAATGGAGTGCTGAACACTGCAAACACTCACCCCCAGTCACAGAGCTAGGTTTAATCCATTGTTCTTTTGCTCACCATGCCACCCCAGTTTGGACCCAGCCATATGAAAATCAGCCATGACCATGTTCCTCATGGGAACAGACAAGCCCGAACTGCCAGGCCACATCCTTCCTGGACCAGAACCAAGCACCATTGGTCTGGGTTCAGGATATCACCCTTCATCGGCCAGGCTAGCCTGAATCCAGTGGCACAGTGAGCACGGGACCCACGTCTGGGAATACCATTCCCACTTAGATCAACTTTAGCAGTAAAAAAGGATGATGGGCGGAGTAATGAACAATACAAACACTCACTCCCAGTCACAGATCTGGGTTTAATCCATCATTCTTTTGCTCACCATGCCATCCCAGTTTGGATCCAGCCATATGCAAATCAGTCTTGACCTTGTTCCCTCTGTCTTGGCCCAGTTGGCCCTGTTCCTTTGTAGTCCTTTTGGGCCTTGCCCTGGTTCTCCTCACTGTCAACCTCCTAGCCTTGGTACCCCAGGTCCTGGTCCATCTTCCTTCCTGGCACTCTCAGGCCCATATTTATACTTTTTTAGCACTGCATCTACGCCGCTTTTTGATGCAAAAACTGCGCAAACTTACAAAAATACAATGGTATTTTGCAAGTTTGCGCTGCTTTTGTGTCAAAAAATTACGCAAATGCGGCACTAAAAAAGTATAAATATCGTCCTTAGTCTTTGTCCTCCTGGTTTGGCATTTCCTTGTTCTCCTGGCTCTGTTCCTTGTCTATTTAATCCCACTGGTACTGCAGTCATTGATCCAGGTTCCCAAGATCCAGGTTCTCCTTGTTTTGGCTCTCCTAAGCCTGGTGATTTTTGCCCTGTTCTCCTGCCCACCACTGTCCATTCCACCTGGTTTTGCAGGTACTGGTTGGTCTTCTTACCTCAGATCCTCCTCACCCTGGTACTGCTACTTGTAATGATTATTCTGACATATTTGGTAATCCGGGCCCTAGTCCCCTTAGTACTGAACTTTATGACCCTCTTAGCCCTGTTTCCAATCCTCTGTGTCAAAATCCTTTTAGTTTACTCTTTACCCCTCGCTCTGGTCTTCTGGGTGCACCTGGTACTGCCCCCTTGGTCTTCCTAATCCCTATCCTGCTTATCCTAGCATTATGGGCACACTGGCCATTGCCCTTCAGGTCCTGATCTTCATAGTCCTCTTTGAACTGGTCCTGATCCCCCTGGCCCTCTTACTCCTGCGCCTTGCCCATATTGCTCAATCAATCAATCAATCAATCAGTCATTGTTGAGCGTGTCATTGTCACCCCTGGGGGTGTCTGGGTGTTGGGGTGCAATGTCTCTGTCGAAGTCTGCCAGTAAGTGTGAAGTTCGGAGGGAGAAGGGTAGGTCTTTCCAGGTCTTGGCAGCGATCCAGATACTGGGTGTGTGTGAGGGCCAGAGAGGAAAGGTGCAGGTGTCTGGTGGGTTGGTGGAAGTGTAGATAGTGGTAGTCCAGTCCTTGATTGTGTAGACCTTTACAGGTGTGCACGAGGAGGTTGAAATGGCATCTCTTCTGGACGGGGAGCCAGTGGAGGTTTCCGAGGTGGGGAGGTGATGTGGGTACACCTGGGAAAGTCCAGGATGAGTTTACTGGCCGTGTTTCATATTGTCTGGAGTCTCTTTAGGAGTTGGGAGGACATGCTGGCATAGACAACACCATAGTTCAATCAATCAATCAATCAGAGTATTTGTAAAGCACACTACTCACCCGTGAGGGTCTCAAGGCGCTGAGGGGAGGGCAGGTGGGCTGCTACTGCTTGAACAGCCATGTCTTGAGATGTCCCCTGAAGGTAAGTAGTTGAGGCAACTGGTGATGATGATGGTTTGGGTGACTTTTTTCCTGGTGTTGGCTGCGATCCATCTGAAGATTCTGCATGCAGAGAGTGTGGAAGCAGGAAGAGCCAAATGCGTTGATCTGCTGCTTCATCGTCAGCTCACTGTTGAGGATGATGCCAAGGTTGCAAGCCTGGTCTGTAGGCATGGGAGTGGGTCCCAGTTCGGCTGGCCAGCAACCATGGTCCCAAATGGAGGTGTTTCTCCCAAAGATCAGGACTTCTGTCTTGTCGGAGTTGAGCTTCAGGCAGTTGGCTTTCTTCCATTTGGCTACGGTGGTCATGGAGTTTCGTAAGTTGATTTTGGTGGTGGAGGGGACTTCAGTAAGTGAGAGGATCGGTTGAGTATCATATGTAGGAGATGATGTTGAGTCCTTGGGATCTAATGTTGTCTGCCAGGGGGGCCCTGTAGACATTAAATAGAGTGGGGCTGAGGGCTGAACCTTGGGGAACGCCACAAATGAGACTGGTGTGTGCATAGGTGAAAGGGGTTAGTTGGACACTCTGAGTGCTTCCTGTCAGGAAGGAGGTGATCCATTTGAGGGCATTGCTTTCTATTCTGATGCTGTGGAGTCTGTTGATGAGAGTGTGGTAGGAGACAATGTTGAATGCGGCAGATAGGTCAAGGAAGATCAGGGTGGTAGTTTCCCCATGGTCAAGAAGAGCTCTAATGTCATCAGTGGCAGAGATGAGTGTGGTCTCAGTGCTATGGTTGGAATGGAAACCTGCCTTGGAGGTGTCCAGTAGGTTGTTGTCTTCCAAGTAGCAGGTGAGATGCTAAATGATGGTCTTCTCAACTACTTTAGCCAGGTAGGGGAGTAGAGGGTTAGGTCAGTAATTCTTTAGTTCGTTGGGGTCGGCAGAGGGTTTTTTCAGGAGGGGTTTGATTTCCACATGTTTCCATTGGTTCAGAGAACTTCTGAGGTGATGGAAGTGTCAAGGATGCTGATGAGTTCTGTGCTAATAGGGTTGGTTCCGAGGTTGAACAGGCGGTGGGGGCATGGTCGGTGGGTGTCCCAGAGTGAATGGATGCCATGATGGCTGAGGTGTATTGAGTGGTGAGGGGTGCCCACATGGGGATCATACTGTTGGTGTGTGCGGGGGGTGTTGAGAGAGCTGAGGTTGAAGATTTTGGGGGTTGGGGTTCTAAGATGTTGTAGATGGTGGCAATCTTGCTCAGGAAGTAGTCTACAAGGGTTTTACAGAGTTCTTGGGAGGTGTGGATGGTGTTCTCTATGGCTGCTGGGTTGGAGTATTCTTTAACTATCTTGAAAAGTTTTTTTATACAGTTTGATGCTAATTTGGTGTGAGTCATGATGGCTGTTCTCTTGGCCTCCTTGAGTTTTCGGTGGTAGTTGCTGAGGGCTGCTTTATGGGCTGTTATGTCTGAGGGCTTCCTCGTGGATTGCGATTGTTTCTTCAGTTTGTAGGAGCTGCGGTTGGTGGCTCTGAGCTCCGGAGTGTACCAGCTGGCATTTGTAGAGGTTTTGTTGGTTCTAATGGATTTTAGCGGGGCAACTGATTTGGGGCATTCGGTGATCTAGGAGGAGGAGTTCAGGATAGTCTGGTTGAGGTTGGATGAGGCCTTGGGTTTGGATGAACTGAGGGCCTGCATCCTCTGCTCCAGTTGTGGCATTCAGCTCTGTGTTTCCAGGGGTGGTGTGTTCGGCGTCGGCAATACTAAAGTAGGCAGTACTGAGGTCGGACCAGGAGAGTTCTGTGACATGGTTGAATCTGACTCTGTCACTGGAAGTGAAGAGGGGGTCAAGAGTGTGCCCTGCCTTGGGTGTGGGAACATTGACTAGTTAGGTGAGGCCTATATTGCTCAAGTTCTCGAGGAGGGTGGTGAAGTTGGCGCAGTTGGGGTCGTCGATTTGGAAATTGAGGTCACTGAGTAGAATGTAATGGTTGGAGTCGATGGCTAGTCATGGTGATGCCCCCATCGTGTTTCTTGGTGCAGTGTCATGTATGATCATGTAGCCGTCAGGTGTTGCAGTGGTGATGTTGGGGTTCGAGGAGGGGTTTAGCCAGGATTTGTTGATGAAGGTAGCATCTGGTGAGAGTGAGGTGATGGTGTCCCAGATTTATGTGACATAATTGCAGAAGTATCGGGCTTTGAGACAGATACATCGGAGAGGTCCTGGGTTGACTGCGGCCTATCTGGTAGGTGCGGGGTCCTGGCAGCTCGGTGCTGTAGGAGAAGTGGCAGTATGAGCAGGTGATATGAGAGAATGTGGTGCAGCAGTTGTTGTTGTGGCGCCCAGGATTCAAGGGTCTGAGCTCATCAGTGGAGTAGCAGTGGGTGGCTGGGGGGCAAGGTTCCTGGCAGTGGGCATGGTCCGGGCATGGATGGGTGCAGACATGCTTTCACAGATGTTCTGTGGCCCCTATTAAGTAGGTCCCGGGGGAGGGTGAGGCACTGGGTGGTGGGAGGCGGGAAATTGCAGAAGGAGGAAAATGGAGAAGAGAGAAGGATCAGAACAGGCAAAAGCAGGGCAAAAACAAGCAGAAAAGAGGAGGAAAAAGTGCAGAAAACAAGCAGAAAGGAGGGGGGAAGGTGCAGAAAACAGGCAGAATAGAGGAGGAAAAGATGCAGAAAACTAGCAGAGCAGAGGAGAAAAGGAGCAGACAGCGGGCAGATCCAGGCAGCAGAAGGTGACAGATGTCAAGCTAGACAGAGACTGTCATGGGGGAGCTGGCACGAGGACCTGCTCAATGGGGCTGCGGTGCAACCAACATTAAGAGGTCCTGGAGGAGGACAGGGCACTAGGCGGTGGGAGGCAGGAAACGCCAAGAGGAGGGAAATGAGGAAGAGAGAAGGAGAAGCAGAAAAGGCAGGTAAAAATGAGCAGAAAAGAGGGGGGAAAGGTGCAGAAAATAAGCAGAAAAGAGGAGGAAAAGAGCAGAAAACAAGCATGAGAGGAGGAGAAGGTGCAGAAAACGATCGGAAATGAGAAGGAAAAGGTGCAGAAATCAAACATAATAGAAGATAAGACGGTGCAGAAAATGAGCAGAATAGAGCAAAGAAAAGTGCTGAAAACGAGCAGAAAAGTGGAGGAAAAGGTGCAGAAAATGAGCAGAGGAGAAAAGCAGCAGACAACGAGCATAACATGGTAGCAGAAGGTGGCAGAGGTCAAGTTGGACAGAGACTGTCAATGAAAGTCTGTGTGTCTACCTGTGTCTCTCAGACATGGGAAATGGAACAGGGTTTATATTTTCCTCACTTAAGCAGACTAGGAGGAAAGGAGACACTGAACAACTTTCCTGAATACATTGCAAAGATCAACAGGACAAAACAAATGTTTGAAATACAAAGTTCGTCCTGCAGCTGTGATCCCTGAAATCATTGTATTTTACAGTTTGGATCTCAAATGTGCATTTTAACAACATAAACTGACTGCACTCAGGATAACTCTGCTTGGTGTTTTATTTATTTACAGACTTTCAGTATGTTACATGCAAACACATTCTTGTCCCAGTGACCACATTATGCCACCATCAACTAGTCTTAACCAGTTTTATCAAACAGCACTTTGCATTTTTGTTTCACCTTAGAAAGCTTCACAGGATGCAAGGTACTGTTGGATAAACCCAAGGCCTGGTTTAAGGTTTGACACCTAATATGATCCCCTTGGCAGCTTTGCACACTCGTTCCTTCACCACTGCTAGCAGAGTGTACGTTCTGTGAGGGAGGCTAAAAGATCGGATTCTTTCCTGCCCTGCATCTAAAGTTGCCACTTTTCTAAGAGACAAATACCTGCTACATGTTCAAGTGTTAAGTTTCGGCAAAGGTCAGGACAGCATATTAATATTGCACAGAACTTTAAACAAAATCGTCTGTTTTCATTCTTAACATAGCCTTTCTTTTTTTATTTACTGTTTAATTAACAGTCAGGGTTCAGTAATGCTGCATTAACACACATCATTCTAACGTGTTTACTTCGCATACTTAATAGTTTGAGTGTGTACTGGGAAGGGGAAGAAATACAGCCTTTGAATGATTTTCCCAGTTTCTGTGCTGGCTGTGCCAATAAAATACTGGTTATGCCAGTAATTAACTGGTCAGGTGGCAACCCTACTTACATCTATTTTGTGAAGTAGACATGCTCTGCTACTGTACATAGTGCCGTTTTGTGAGTGAGGTTTGCACTGCTGTTGTCCATGCTGTATATTTTGTGAAGATAAGCTTCATTGCTACTTGCTTTTAGTGCTTTACCTGCACATGCTATTTATGTTTTGTGTGAAGGGGGTTTTCGCACAGCACCTACCACCAACCATCTGTTTTGTGAGGGAGAATCCTACTACTATTTCTTGCATCCTTGTGAAGGAGGCTTGCACCACTGATTACTGTGATGCACCGTTTGGTATGAGAGATGACTACCCAGATAATTTCCATGGTGCTATTGGTGCAGCTCCTTTGCCTGAAAGCGATTTTCATAGTCGTTATCTATACTGTGCCATTTTTGCCTTTGTCTGACGAAAGCTTGTCCTGCATCTGCCCATGTTTTTGTGTGTGAATGAACCTATGCTAGGTAGCTACTTTTGTGCCTTACCTCTTTTGCTTACCTCTACTGCTAGCGTGAGCTAAGACTGTAATGCTTCTGCCTAAGTTATAGCTCTTTATTATGTGACGAAATATTGTCCTCTAGCCCATATTCTAGCTGTTTTTGTGCGTGCATTAAGCCTAGAATGCCTCCATCTGTGAAGTTCCTGTACTGCTTATGATTTAAGTTTAAAATGCCGCTGCTTGTGCTGCTCTGTAGTTGTTGCTGTCTTTAAGCATTTCAGGGATCTCTATGATTAGCCCTTGCCCTCAACTTTGTGCTTTGGACTCAATCGCAGTGTCATAAGTAATCTGGTTCAGAGACTGACTTGACTGGGCTGAATGACTACAGGGAAATGAACTGCAGAGTTGAGGCAGAAGAACTACCCGGATGCTGTGAAAGAAATCGGAGGACACCAGCCAAAGAAGGGAGAGTGAAAGCAAGGTGGGAGGAAAAGAAAGGAAAACGAGGAAACGAACCCTTGATACAATATACCCTAGCAAATACCACTCTATTTCTCTCCATTCCTTCTCAGCATAACCTTTACATTGAGCATCTTGATCTCAAATTATTATTGTGTCGCACAGCATGGCCCCCTCCATCATGTGCAAACAGACTTTCTCCCATGCCATAACATAGGACTGATAGTGCTGTCGAACCTGGGTGACCTGAGAGGAGAGGTTTGTTCTGGCTGGGTCAGTGTCTAGAGTCTTTTACTTCTGTTGACATCATTCATAGTTGTTTTCTTTGATAGATAGTTTTACAGAGGTAGTATCCAAGGCACTGTCTTAATCTACTTTGCTAAGACAGTGCTTTGAATACCAATCCATAATTTAATTTGATAAAAACTCTGAAGCTGTGGTTTCTCAGCTTTTCTATCTGTAAGCAATAGAAGTATTACATATCGATGTGAGGACCACCTCATATATTAAACACAATTCTTGTCAGGATGAACTGTTTTAGTCATCGGTTTCAAAATATAGAGTAAATGTTAATAAATAAAATGACATCAAAGCACTAACAAACCAACTAGTAGAACCAAAGATATGAATTTTTTAATTTTTAATTAAAATCAGCACCAAAAAGCACAAAACGCTAATTGGAGTTATCTTGCCAAGCTCAACCAGGTCAAAGTTAAAAGTTAAGTCCAGCTGCAAAGGAGTGCTTGTTGTGGTTGGATCCAGGTCCCCGGTTCATCCCAGTGGAATGTTTACTTCTGGCTTAGAAGCGTTTGTGGAGCACAGTGGTTTTTGATGAGTTGCTGGAGGGGCCAGCTCTAAGCTGGACCTGAAGTAGAGCTTGGCATTCACAGGTTGCAGAAGAGAGGTCTTGGTGCAGTTTTCGAGAAAGATAGGAAAGCAAGCAGACGAAGTCTGAAGTCCATGCCTTGGAAGGCCTCGATGTTGATCCGATGCTGCTTTGCATTGATCTTCATAAAGTTTTTAGAAATGTTTCTGAACGTCAGAGGTCGACTGATGACTCGATGGCTGCTGCTCTGACAGGGATCTCTGTCTCCATCAGCTTTCAAGGCAGAAAGGTGGCAAAAAGTTTTCAACTCTTACTTCCAGCAGTTTGGGAACAGGAGGAGTGTGCTCTGACACTAGCAAGGGTTCAAGACCTAGGGAAGGTACGACTCACTCCAGCAGAGACCATCGGCAGGGTACAGAGAAGCCTAGTTATAACTGTTCCCTTGGGCAGTTGAAGCGAGAGCAGTGTCTGGATGCTTGTTGTGCCCCTGTAGTTCAAACAGGAGGTCAGCCAACTGACCCTTGGAGTTACTTCTGGGGTCCTGGGTTTAAGGCAAACATGTCCAGTTTTCCTTCAAGTTCTTGAGCCAGCAGGGCAGACCTTCTTCTGATTCCTCACAGGCACAGGACTGCTCCGAAGAGAGGTCTGTGGGGTCCACTTTTATACCCAGTGCCAGCCTTTATCTACCCCCTAAACCAGTTCTCGTCAGTTCCTCCCCTCCCACCAGGTTGGGTGCAAGCCTGACTGGAGAGACAATAGGGGGACAGGCCTAGGTGTGAGCTTCATCTCTCAGTAACAAGGCAGGCATCCTTCAACACCCAGTAAGGGCTGAGCATAGCCCGCATGGCCATATTGACAAGGGAGGCATTTCCCTCTTCACACCCAGAACCCTTTGTCCTCTGTCTGGGAGCAGTACACACCTCACCACAGGGGAGCCATCAGGGGTCAAGTGACAGCTGCACACTATCAGGAAAGCCTTTTGGTTTTAGGCAGGGAAATGTCAACTTTTTAAAAGTGTCCTTTTCCAATAAGGTAATATAAAATCTGAATTGACCATTAAGTTGAAATTTAAATTACTAAAATGATCCCCTGAACCCTTTTCTAGCTATTCCAAAACTTAATTTTACCACACATTAAATATATTAGTGTAAACCAATGTTAAGGTATGGGAGAGACAGTCTTCCTACAGTGAAATACGACTTTGAAGGTTTTTACCTGCCAGGACATGCAAAACATTAAATATACAAGTTCTGCTTTCTAAATACCTTTTACCCTGCCCTAAAGGCTTTTACGGCTTACCTTAGGGGTGATGTAGTGTTGAAAGGGAAAGCCTGACATTTGACCTCTGTCTATGACCACACAGAAAATGTGACAAAATCCAAACAAGCTTTAAATTAATCTTTATTGCTCATTCCCATTCAAAACTTCAAAATTTTTATTTTGAGGGTGCTGCAGTACCACCAGCATTCCTACTTCCAATACCTATGTCAGGACCCAGCAAGGAGACACGTACTGTTTGCTAAGACACTATCCTAAACAGGATCTGGCTCATTGCTCAGGCAAGGAAACACATGTCAATGCCCCAGAAAGGTGTAAGACCCTGTTTGGAGTGGGCTGCACTATCAGGCCTGGAGACATGCTTTGCAGTCCTATAGTTGTGGATGGCACAATGGGCGCTACAGTCCACTAGTAACATTTCATTTCCAGGCACTTAGGACAGGTGGTACCATATACTAGAGACTTAGAGCAAATTAAATGTGCCAATTAGGTGTATACCATTGTTATCATGTTTGAAAAGGAGAGCACACATACTTTTCCTCTGGTCAGCAGGGGTAAAGTGCACAGAGTTCCATAGTCAATAAAAACAGAGTTCAGTGGAAAGCAAAAATCCCAACTGACCTGCAGGAAAGGCAAAGTTCCAACATTAGCCTATGACAAGGAAAGTACAACAAGCCAAGCTAGGGGTTCCTTTCTTCTCTGATGGTAATGAAGAATGGTGGCCTTGCACAGTTTCTATGTGCTGACATTTCATGGAAGACACATCAATTACAAAACATACTGCATTATTTCACAAATATGGATGTCTTCTGCTATAATGAAAGTCTAAATGTACGTTTTTAGAGGTTATGAATACCTTTGTGCTTGCTGTGATTTCAAGTGCTACAATTGGGTGTAGGATTCCAGTAATTAATCATTAAATATACTTCAAGAAGTGCTGGTCTTGTCCATTTATAGTACAATGATTCTTCTGAGAAGTGCAAACATTGCTTAATTATGCGCCGGGCTTGTGGCACAGTGGATTAGTGCATGCATTGCAGCTGTCTTTGTTTGGCCCCATGGTCAAAGGTTTGAATGCAAACACACCAAACCAGCCTTCACCTTTCTGAAGGAATAAAACTAATGCCACTGAGGGGGGTGATATTAAGCATCTATATTTTATCAGGCTGGGTACAAATGCACTTTCTGAGTAAGCCTTCTATATGACCAGTATAATAAAGTATCAACACTCAGAAGTGTTCACAATATTAAATTTAATGTGTGCATCATAGTTGACCTGTGCCTCTAGTGCTCTATTTGTTGCACGATTTGTTACTTAAATAAATATATCACTATGATGAATTGTTTGTGTCTCAATGTCTGAAGGGGAGTGAAGGATGTAACAGGCTCTGGAGGCTGGATCTGAGCATTGGAGGCTAGAGTGGAGGTTGCACTGAACATTTGATGAAGTAGTAGCACTTGAATTACAAATAAATACTGGCAAGAACTGTTGAGCAATGAAAGGCTGGCCATAATACGGCTGTATCTCGGTGTTTTAGGCTGTAACTGCATATAACTGTGTTAGGCATATAATGGCTACATCTGGGCATGTGATTGCTGAGCCCTTGGAATATCATGGCAGTACACAAGTTAAAATATAGGTGGCTTAAAAAACCCACACTGTGTCTTAGTAACTACTAACTTTGCACTTAATTTGCAGCTCTTAATATCTACTTATGTGATGCTGTGTGGTCCAAGGGTTGCGGTCAAAGGACATGTGATAACAATTCCTATGATGTCACTAAAATCAAATAGTGAGAGACATCACTTCTTAAACCCCCAGTGTTTCAGAGTTACTAATAATTGTGTCCATTTGTATGGTGGTGTGCGCTGCAAAGACATGTGAAGTCACTTCCTGGAAAAATTGTGGTTAACGGGCACGTGATGACAATTCTTGTGATGTCACAGAAGTCAAAGGGCAAAATGTTGCTTCTGCTACCCCTTGCATTTTGGAGAATCAAGGTCCATGAAGCTTATTTGAACTCCTCATGCAAGCAGATAAGATCATTTTCAGAGCTCCCCTAATACTGGGCTCAGATATCACCAGCCACCAGGGAAACAAAACAATAAAAAGAAACAGGGGTAGCAGGTAAAATAAAGTGTATTGACCCAACAGCTGGTCTGCTTTTTCATAATAAAGAACTTATCATTGCATTTGCTTTTTTACCTTTACCAGGAAATATTTTTGCTCTTAGAGAAACCCTTTCCTGCATGAAACCACATTTTTGCAGGAGGTCTACATCTATTTCCACCATCCAAAGGGAAATTCGCGCACCTCTAAAAAGGAGTAAATCTCTGACCATTTCCATAGTATGCATGGGCTAGACAAATATTTGTAAATATTCACAAAAACATGAGTTTAAAACATTTCCCAGCACCCAAATTCTCAATCACCCATTCTCTGCCCCATCACAGAATTGACTCATAAGCAATATAAGACCATGTTGAATGATATTACACATAAGCAAATGGAGTTGCTACTGCATGGTCACCATTCCTGAATGTCTTGTATGTGTAGGTTAAGTCATTTATGCATGCACAACTACTAGTGTGGCTTCAGCTTACACTGAGTATGGAACTCATTACATTTCATACAGTAGTCAATACCCTCCTGACCCTAGAAAAAGATGAACTTTGCCTCCTGATATTGCTAGATATATCAATTGATACACCAAAGACACACAGTTCTACTTGAAATCTTCATCTGCTTCGGACATTGAACACCTCAAACTCTGCCTAAACATCATCCAAACGTGGATGTCCAACGCCTACTGGAAGGGTTTTCCCAACCAAAACAGATTTCCTGTTGTTTGGGAGAAACCACAAAAAAACTGTTAAAAAACAGTAGAATATGAAAAATGTACAGAGTAGTCAGTACTTTACTTGTAGACACATTTGACAATGACCAGTATTGAGCTTTGAAGTTCACAGGGAATACGTTGGTGAATTTTATATTCTTACAGTTGTTTATTTGTACAAATTTAGATTCATAATTCTAACCAAAACATTTTTTAGAGCATTAATGAGTGTTCATGTATTCTGAATAATGGATTTGTGTAGAAAATATGATAATTTAGAAAAAATAATGAACGCATTTGAAAATGGAATCACGAAGAGGGGCCGCCAATGTTCACAAAGGGTACTTAGTAGTGGATTAATATTGAGAAATGTTGGATATGTTTGGCTAGTGTAGTAATATGTCATATTAAGGGTTATGCATTATGCTCTAGCTTTATTAATTGTAGGCCTTAACTTAACGAATGTCTTGATCTAGTTGCCAGGCCTCATGTTTAATAAATGGTTGTCCTAGAGACTTAAACTGTGGTTTTCCTTTTTGCATTGTTTAAATGTGCTCGTAGCTGAGAATCCTTTCTCATGAGAACCGACTGCTAGAAGATGCTGTTCTTGCTAATGTAACATTTTGAGTGCAAATGTGTGTGAGACTGACTTTCTCAGGAGGAGAACAGTGGATAAACTGACTGGAGTGGAAGCAGCAACAATATTGTCACCTGACAAGCCGGATGATGAGGACACTGCAGGACAACCAATCAACAACATGTGAATAGTTTATAGTATAATTCATAGATTTGGAGTTTTAGTTTTATTGGACAAAGTGTGAACATGCAATTAACTGACCAATGGGGATTTGGGAAGTAGTTTTAGTAGTTTTAATTTAACAGAACTGCTAGGGAGAGGGATAGCTCATTCTTGCCCATTTTGCATCTTGACAAGAGACAAGCTTAACTTTAATGCTTAAAGACTTTGCGTTTTCTGAACTTTGATGCTGAATCCTGATGCCTTGCTCATTGACTGATGTCCAGAGGGCGAAGACTGACTCTGCTTGCTGATCCACACTGAGGATAGGTATTATGAATTAGACTGCTGACTGTCATGTGTATTTGCTTTTCTTTTCTAGGTACCAACCGCACTGTTTTTATAGCACCATAGTTAGATGTTTCTCCAAATTTGTGTTACTAAATTATTTTGCATGAAGCCCAAAATGCAGGTGCTAATCTGATGTTACTTAAGGATCCTCACTAATGAAATTGTGCTAAGAGAAAATAATACTTGATTAATTTCTCTGTTGATCTCAAATGTACAAAATTGCTCGGATGAAGTTGACTTTGTTACAATTTTGCACTGTAACTTGTTGTAGTTCAGGCTTTGATCAGAATATGCTTCTTCTGCCGCTTTGGACAGCCAGTATTGTTTCTGTATGTGTTTCATTTGATTTACAGGTTAATCTACATAACCTTAGCATTGTTATTATAGGGAAATAAATATTCTAACTTTTACTTAAAGTTGTGGTTATTCATGACTGAAAGGTCATGGTGCGTGACAATTACTGACTATTGATTATTACTGTTATTGATTGCTACTGATTATTGATGCTGTGTATTGGTTATTAATTATTGATTTGCATGTACTGGATATATGGTAAGAACATCTTAATTACTAGTCAAAAGGTCCATCAAACTATTCGCGTCCCCTTGTAAGTTTAACTATTAAGGTCAGACACGCAGAGATGGTAGCAGAGGATGGTTGTCTCATTAAAAGCTTATCATAAATGTCCGATACAAAGTAACAGGTGTTAACAGTATTGGTATAGAAATGTGAAGGTTTGACTCCATAAGGGCCCATCATAAATATCCAAAGATAGTAACAGAGGTGAAGGTTCATTATTATTGAGATTTGGATTTTGTTTTTCAATCAAGCTAATTTGAAAGAAAATGATGTTCCCTTAAGTCCAGAAATGACTTTCCCAGAATCCTGGATCCTGCTATTGGTTGTTAGAGGATGTTCTCTGCATTCTAGTGACAGTGTGACTGAAGCAGGTTGCGCTTGCAAAGCTTATGCAAATCGCAGGTAAATTGCGAGGTTTGTGAGGGTTTAGGGAGATTGCGTACTCCAAATGAAGTTGTAGAAGGTGTGTGTCGTACTCAACAGTGTGAGAGTAGGGAAGTCATCGAACTTCACATGTGTGTGGTGATTTGGCGACAAAAATTGTCCATGTGGTTGTTGAGGTACAGACCCTGCGTGGTCTAAGACTCTGGAGTATGTTGAAATGTGTATGAGACACTTGGTTTTATGTTATAATCTGTCTGGTTTAGTAGGTTGATGGGGCGTGGCCAACAAGTAAGTGTGTGAGTTAAAGTGAATGAAAGAAAATTTTGACTGAGATTTGGTGAGTCCTATGTGCACCAGGACAAACACATTGATCGGCTGAGAGTAAAACTTGCAGCTTGAATTTTTCTTGCAAATCCGGGAGACTGAGAAAGAAGAAGTAGCTGGAAGAGCCGTCAGTGAAAAATCCGTAAGGTTTCGTAAGCGATTGTGTTACCTTTCCTGTAGTAAACCAGCAGTTTTGTTTTTTGTTTTTTGACTAGTGCTCGCAATTTTTGCATTAGTTTGTGTGAATTGAAGTTTGGGAGGACAAGCCACAAGACTTTGTCAGCCGCAGTACGTGTGAGTGTGACGTCATTGGAGCCGCACTGGGATAGGTCGGTTAGTGAGAAGGGTCGTGCACGGATTGGTAGCCGTCCATGAGAGGCAATTGGTTGAGAAAGCAGGCAAAAGGAATTTTGGGATTAAAAGTCACTTCCTGAGTTGATTTTTAAAAAAAAGGTCTAAAAGATGAAATTTTTCAAAGTGTTAAAGAATGCCTTAAGGGGAGACACGTATATTATAACAAATACTAGAAGGTACACCAGCTTACATTGTAATGAAAGAGAAGGGTGTTCTGTATGTCTTTGGCTAAAGCAATGGTGCAAATTGACAGAGAAGGATGGGAATTTAGCGTTTCCTACAAATGGGACATTCAGTTTGAGGGTTTTGGAAAATTTAAGGATGATGCTATATGAATCAAAGCCCCTTCCGAGACCAGCATAGTTTGAGCCACTAGCGATTTGGGAGCTAGTAGCCAGACAGTAACAGTAACAGAAATTTGAGAGGAGGATGAGAAAGGCAGAAAAGACTTTAACAGAGGCTAGGTGGGACAGTGCTGAGAGAGTTTGGAGGATGGAGACTTTGCGCGGAATTAAGTTGTTTCCGGCAATTACACAGGGCAATGAGAAGGAAGGAAGTTTATTACGCAGTTATTGAGAAATCGCCTACCGCCATATACAGCGCATGAGAGTGGTCCAAGTACCAGTACTGATCCGACAGCCCGACACAGGTTAATGGGACAATGAGCCCGATGCAGGTTAATGCTAGCCTGACACAGAATGTGATGCAGAGTTGTCCTAATGTGCCTACTATTCCTGTAGTGCAAAAACAGATGCAACCGCCACAGGCTCAGACAATCTATCCTGATGTGCCTATTATGGAAACGACTTCGAACTTAATGGTGCCTACGAAACAGGTTTACCCAAGACCTATGTTGGTTCAGACAGAACCAGCACCACTTTTACTGCCCCAAGTGCAGCCGCAGGTAATGCCAAGACTCACTCCAGTAACAGGCACACAGTCAGATATGACTCTGATGGTGAATCAGAATATGGGAGTTACTCTCCCACATAGCGCAAGAGCTAGAACAGCCCCAGATACTATGTCGCTACCTATTACTGTTGGTCCAGCTGAACCCTTATTTGCACAAAAGAAAACGACTGTAGGTGAACAGGGAGTCGTGTCCCAGAGTATAATGAGGGGAAGTCATAAAGAAAATGTTCCTCCTGTGGGACTGACTTTTGACGGATGAAGCTCATTGCTAGACCTTAGTCCATTTGTAGCACTTCCAGGTACTATGGCAGGGTCAAACATTAGGCAGAGTTTGAAATTATTGACACCGCAGACCCCGAATGTAGCTGCACAACAGGTGCTTCCAGTCCATTGCAAGGACTGACAGCTCAGCATTTGACTGAATAGTTAGACAATCTGAATACCTCGCAGAGTGCTCCTAAAAGAGAGGAGTGTTTGAATTATGCCAAGCTAAGCATGGAATGGAAGTTGGTGAACTCATTGAGGGAACCATGGGGGTGAACAGGTTAGAATCCTACACAGAGGCAGAATTGAGTTATTTGTGCCCAAAGATTATGAGAGAAGTGAGCAATGTGCATCAGAAACTACCAGAGTTGGCAGAGAAGTACGACATAGAAATATAGAAAACAAGCATTTGAAAAGTAGTTACAGATTAGATTTTGAGGCTCAAGATTTTGAACACATGAGATCTGCCGGAATGAAAGCACACCTTAAGGAATTGCTTCAAAGTGCCCAGACCTGGGGCGCATTAGACAAATGGGAATGCAGATAGGTAAAGAAAAGAGACAAGAGAAAAAGGGATTCTGCGGAGCTGACTGCAAATGTGAAGCAGGATAAAGATCCAGTGAAAGTTTTACCAATGAGAGAGATTCCAGCAGAAAGTTTGTTCATGTGCTGTGGAGCAGAAGTGACATTTTGTCATTACAAATGATTATCCAAAATTGAGAGCGAAGCCAGTGGAGTGGTATCAGCAGACACACAGGTTTGTGAAACTTGTGAAATGTCTATGGGAGGATTTGAACACATTACTAGAGATAGTGGTTCCTGCTGATCTGTGGATCGAGTGTAAGAGGAGTGTAGATTGGCCAACAAGCGAACCGAAGAGAGTCAAAAATACAGGTGCACCATCTCCTGAGGTAATGAAATAATATTATAAGATGGTTGAATTCTTGAAAACGAGAATTTCGCCCAAGAATATTGATTGGCAGAGGATTGACAGGAGAGCTCAGGAACCAAAGGAGTCGATACATGCGTATTATGAGAGACTGTTGCAGGAGTTCAAGTATTACAGTGGTACAGAAACAATTGAGGCGAAAGACATGTTTAATTTTGTGTTCAGATTTGTGGAAGGGTTGAGACCTGAGATTAGTCAGATGATTAAGAGGCATTTGATTTGCTGGCAAGGAAAGCCGATTGATGAGGTGTTACAATATTCAAAATACTGTATTGGTGAGATTGAGTTGAAGCAGAAAAAGTTGAAAGAAAAGGTGATGGTGATGCAGATTAACATCAAAAAAGAGAAAACGACAGGTAGGGACAAATTTAATCCTGAATTAAATTAACAGTCATTAATTCTGTTAATCCTGAGTTTAATTTCTTTCTCTTATTTATTTCAAAAAATTATGTAGTAAAAAAGGAACTATGGTTGTGTAATCCAAAACCTAATACACATTACATCAATTACTAAGCTATTATTTACAATACTCTCAAGTAAAACACAATAAAACACACAGTGAAAAAAACCTACACAAAGTCATACCCTACACATATAAATAGTGGTCACTATTATACAACTCCCAATGTGATCCACTTCTATAAACTAAGGCAATGGGTTTTTCATGCACTTAACTATCACCGCATTGTGTATTTCTTTCACACAAGCGTGCATTGTGATGCAGATTAAAGCAGCTCAAATAGGAGTGCAAGGGAATTTTCCGCAGCAGTTGCCGCAGCAGCACCAGGGGAACATGGTGTTTCAGCCCCAGATGAGAGGTAGAGTTGTGGAGGAAATGTGAATCGTGGTCCAGACTTAGGTACTGTAGGGCTTCAGAATGATGTGCAGGGAATGAAGACATTGTTGCCAGGTCACGTTTGCTGAGCCGTTGGATATTGGAAACAGGAGTGTCCGATGAAGTGAGGGAAGCTGTCTTTCAGCAGAGCAATAACCTCAACTCATTCCAGAAAATGAGTCGACCGAGAGTGAGAGGCCCTAATCCAAATTTTCAGAATATGTGAACCAAATTCAGAATTTCCAACCTATGCAGTAGGTGCAAATGCCACGTGTACAAATGACAGAGTTGCAGCCAGTGCAACAGCAAGTTCCCATGGTACCTAGACAGCAAATTCAAATACCTAAAGCCCTGATGCAACAAATGGTGCTTTCTCAACAGGTCACGGGTCAGAGACTTAACCAAAGTAGTAACACAGTGCACCAATTCCCGTTACACAGTGAGAATGGAATGAATGATGATTGGACGAGTTACAGTTCAGATGAGGAACCGTGTGTGCTTGCAACTTCCTTAGAAGTAGATCAAAGAGGTCCCTATGTGAAGGGAAAGGTTATGGGTCACATAGTTTCATTCTTGGTTGACATGGGAGCTACATGCTCTACAGTGAGAAGTGCAGAAGTTCCAAATTTGCCCCTTTCAGGTAGAACTGTTCCGGTTGTGAGAGTAGCAAACCAGTATTTGACAAATCCAATTACAGATCCAGTTCAAGTTGAGATTGCCAACTTTCAGGTATTGCACAAATTCGTAGTCTACAATTCAAGTCTGTTATCCCTACTGGGAAGAGACTTGCTGTGTAAAACGAAGTGTTTGATTACTTGTTCTAAAGTTGGAATTAAGATTCAGATGAATAGTGATGATGAAGATGACCAAGCCCCAGAGATAGAAGGTGAGACTATAAATGAGGAGTACCCTCTGATTGAATTTTTCACTATGTTCACAGTGAAAGAGTTTCATCGTGATTTGCTGGGAACAGTTAAAGAGAAGGTGTGGGATTTGACAGGAAAAGAAGTAGGGCTGATAAAGGGAGTTGAGCCAGTTAAGGTTACTGTGAAGCCAAATGCAGTTTTTCCTCAACTTCCACAGTACTACATGCCGCAAGATGTCCTTATGAAGGTTTCCCAGATAATTGCAGACTTTTGTAAAACAAGGCTTTCTAAAGGAAGTATGGAGCAGTCCATGTAATTCTCCGATAAAGGGTTTGCAGAAGCCCTGTGGGTAAGTTTGAATTGTTCAGGACTCGAGAAAAATAAACAAGATTATGGTCAAATGTTGTCCTGTGGTGCCAAATCCAGCTGTGATAATGTTTCAGATTCCATGTGATGCTGAGTGGTTCACTGTCATTGATTTGTCACAAGCCTTCTTTTCTGTGCCTCTTCATGAGGATAGGCAATTTCTCTTTTGTTTCAAAGTTCTGGATCGAGTTTATTGCTGGTGCAGAATTCCTCAAGGGTTTTCAGAGTCACCTTCCATATTCAATCAGATCCTGAAAAAGAAATTGGATTAGTTGGAATTGCCTTTCCAATGGACCTTGGTGCAGTATATTGATGACTTGCTGATTGCGTCCAAAACAAGGGACAAGTGTGAGTATGATACAATTGTCCTGCTGAACCATTTGGGAAAGAATGGTCACAAAGTGTCTCAGCTTAAATTGCAATATTACTAAAAAGTAGTGAAATATTTGGGTCATCAGATTGAGAAGGAAAGATATCCGGAGAAAGGATTACAACAATATTGCAGATAAATCCCCCAACCAAGCAGAAGGATGTCAGGATGTTTTTAGAAATGTCGTCAATGGATTCCAAATTCTTCAGCCATTTCAAGACCATTGCAGAAGCTGACACATAAGGAAGTCACTGATCCTATAGTGTTAGACCAGGCTGGAATGAAAGCATCAATTGAATTGAGATAGAGTCTGTGCAAGGCTCCAACATTGGGTATGCCTGATTACATGAAACCTTTCACATTGTTTTGTCATGAGTGTGATGCATGTTTTTTGTCTGTTTTGACACAGGTCCATGGAGGTGTAAATCGCCCAGTAGCATATTTTTCAGCTACTTTGGACCCAGTTGCACCAGCCTTACCAGGTTGTTTGCACGCAGTTACAGCAGTTGGTCAAAGCCTTACGCAGTGTGAAGGCATTGTGATGGGACATTCCCTGACTGTAATGGTCCCTCACTCTTTTGAGATTCTACTTACAAGGACAAAAAAACAATATTTGACTGGTGCGAGGTTGACCAGATATGAAACAAGTATTCTAGGGTTACCAAATGTATCATTAAAATGATGTACAGTGCTGAACTCAGCAACCTTACTTCCAAATGAAAATGTTGAACTTGAGCAAGTGGAAGATGTTGAGCATGATTGTCTTGAAGTAACTGACCTGTGCAAAAAAACGAGACCTGACATCAGAGATGCCCTATTGGAAGAAAATGATCAAATTATCTTTGTTGATGGTTCTTGTCTGAAAGAAAATGTAGGGACACTGAGAGCAGGATATGCTGTGTGCACAGTTACTGGTATTTTGGAAGCTTCCTGGCTTTGAGGAGTGTATTCTGCCCAAGTAGCGGAACTGGTAGCCCTTACTAGAGCGTGCCATGTTTCTGTTCAGCTGAAAGTTACAATCTATATGGATAGCCAGTATGGATTTGGAATAGTCCATGATTTTGGCCTGTTGTGGTCACAGAGAGGTTTCACGACCTCTTGTGGTTCCTTGTGGTTCACCAGTGAGAAATGGTGAAAGGATTAAAGAATTGTTACATGCTATTCAAATGCCTGAAAAGATTGCTGTGGTGAAATGCAATGCACATCTGAAGTCGCAAGACTTTGTGTCATTGGGAAATAGATATGCGGATTAAGTCACAAGGTTTTGCGCATTGAAATATATATCATTCAAAGGCAAGTGGGAACTGTTTTCTGAAGAAGATGAAACCTGTACAAGCTATGCATTGAAAGTAATTGACACTTTGGAGGAATTGAAAATGTTACAGAATAATGCTGACAGGGAGGAAAGTCGTTCATGGAGCAAAATGAAGTGTGTGCAAAGCCAAAATGAATTGTGGGTTCCAGAAGAGGGTCAATTGTTTTTTTCCAAATAGCCTGTTGTCTCAGGTAGGTACTATCATGGTCAAGAACATATTGGGAGGGATGCAATGATTCGATTGTTCAAACATGATTGGTTTAACCCAAAGTTTAGACAGGTTGCTGTAGCAGTTTGCCATCCTTGTGTCATTTGCCAACAACTAAACGTGGGAGAAGGGACAGTGGTTATTTGAGCCACATAAGAAAAGAGGGAGGTCCATTGAGCAGAATGCAGATGGATTTTATTGAGATGCCTGTGTGTGGAGGTTAGAGATATGTGTTGCCGATTGTTTGCATCTTTAGTCACTGGATTGAAGCTTATCCTACATGAAGAAATGATAGTCTCACAGTGGCAAAACTACTGCTTAGAGAACTGATTCTGCGTTTCAGGTTTCTGATCTTTTTAGAATCAGATAGGGGAAGTCACTTCAACAATGAAGTAATTAAACTACTGTGTGCAGCATTGAACATTGAGCAGAAGTTGCATTGTAGTTACCACCATAAAGCATCAAGACTAGTGGAACAGATGATTGGTACCTTGAAGTCAAGAGTTGCAAAGATGTGTGCGTCCACAAATTTGAAATGGCCTGACGCATTGCCTTTAGTGTTGATGTCAATGAGAAACACACCCAACAGGAAGACAGGATTGTCGCTGCATGAAATCCTTATGGACCGAGCCATGAGGTTGCCAGCGGTGCCTGCAAATTCACCTGTCAACATTACAGATGATATGGTGTTGGACTACTGCAAAGGTCTGGCTGATATGGTTCGCTCTTTCTCTCAGCAGGTGGAAGCCACCACACTGCCACAGATCCATGACCCAGGGCACAATCTGAGAGCTGGAAACTGGGTTGTGGTCCGGAAAAACGTCAGGAAAACGTGTTTGGAGCCTCGTTGGAAGGGAATGTGTCAGGTAGTTCTGACAACTACCACAGCTGTGAAGTGCGCTGGAACTCCGAACTGGATTCATGTGAGTCATACAAAGAAAGTGACACTGGTTCATGAGGAAGAAGAGTTGTTGAGAATAACAACAACAGCGAAACAAGTCTCAGGGCCCGAAGGAAAACAAAGGGGAACTGAGACCGGATCTGAGCCCATTGAGGATGGTTCAGTCACTTCTGTGAGAGACGAGGAGGGTGACGGAGAGCCTATCTCAATTGAGGCAGCAGGAGAGCCTAGTCAGAGGAGGGCTTTCCCAGAAGCAGATGATCTTGAGAGGCAAAAATAGCAGTTGCCAGATCCAGAGAGGAAAGGAGTTGAGGTGGATCAAAGCCATTGTGATCTGACTCATCCTGAACTGATTGCAGGTCCATCAAGAGAAAACACTGCAGAACAAGGAGAAGGTTCAAATGTGGCTCTGAAGAGAACACTGACAAAGGGTCCACTGAAAGGAGATAAGTGGCCGGAGTCGCAAGTAGAAAGAGCATAAGAAGTGGTTGTTGAGATTACAATCGAGGAAGAAGTAGATACCACAAGGAGAGAAGATGTAAGGGAAGGAGAATTGAATGGTAAATGAAAGTTGAAAAGAAAGAGAATAGCAAGTCAAAGATACGCAAGTCCTGAATGAGGGTATGCAACTACAAGTGAATGGCAGCAATAGGTTTTGTCTTTTTGTTTTGATAGAGATATTCCAGGTCAGTATTTGGGCACTTGAAGGAGGCTGATGAACTGAATTGCTGAAACAATATGGGAGACCATTTTTGAGAAGTGTTAGAAGTCAGCAGGATTTGGTATTACTATTCTGGCCATACTAAATATGACCTTCCTACTCCTTTCAGATCAGCAGCTACCACTCCCATACAGTATGAGGGCAGCCCCAATGTTAGCGTATGAAGGGAGCAGGCCTCACAATAGTGCAAAAACGAATTTAGGGGTTTTACACTACCAGGACATGTAAACTACACAGGTACATGTCCTCCCTTTCACCCCCACAGCACCCTGCTCTAGGGGTTACCTAGGGCACACCTTAGAGGTGACTTATATGTGGAGAAAGGGGAGGTTTAGGCTTGGCAAGTACTTTTAAATGCCAAGTCGAGGTGACAGTGAAACTGCACCCACAGGCCTTGCAATGGCAGGCCTGAGACAAGGTAAAGGGGCTACTTACGTGGGTGGCACAACCAGTGCTGCAGGCCCACTAGTAGTATTTAATCTACAGGCCCTAGGCACATGTAGTGCACATTACTGGGGACTTATAAGTACATTAAATAGTCCAATCAGGTATGATCCAAGGTTACCATGTTTAAAGGAAGAGAGCATATGCACTTTAGCACTGGTTAGCAGTGATCAAGTGCGCAGAGTCTAAAAGCCAGCAAAAACAGTGTCCAAAAAGTGGAGGGAGGCAGGCAAAAAGTTAGGGGTGACCATCCTAAGGCTGTCAGGTCTAACAAGAAGAGACTGTTGAAAGTAACCGGAAGAGACATTGATAACCTGTTTTGACTTTTGACAAGCTGCTTACCGATTTTGACAAGAGATCCTGGAAGTGAGACTGAAAGCTGTAAATAATTGCTGAAAGAAGAGTTTTCTATTTTTGATTTTGATTTTTGCTGCAAGTTTTCCTGCATTTTCGTCTGCTTTCTGGTTCTTTACAGATCATGAGTAACATTAGTCAACAGGGTAAGAATACTAGGGACTGTAAATATATGAGTATTGGTTTGGCGATTATGTGTGGAATATTGTTTGTGGTGTTGATTGTGGGTATGTCTGTTCATGACAAGAGTGAAGCCAACCATACTTCTACTTTTGAGACAACTACTGCACTAATGGCAATATAAAAGTTTAGGTTAGATGACAAATATTTGTATGGGAATACCAATGCACAAGGAGAACTTTCTTCTAATTTTTTCTACTGCTTATTGAGTGAGTATGTTGAGACGATGGATGCGAAGAATTGTTATTTGTGTATGCAGATTCTTTAATCAGTTGAGGAAGGAGTTACATACCATGGCTTGTCACTAACATATGGAATAAGCTGTAGTCTGCTACTAACAAGATTTTATAACCAGGAGTACATACAGTGCTTTTACTCAAATTATGATATGCCGTTTTCGTTTGTTCCTATAAATAGGTATTGGAGTAGTTAGCTAAGGATAATGAAATAGCAATAGTTAGAGGTTTCTTTGAGCTTACATTGACATTTGGCACAGCTTATGCACACCGCAATAATTTAGCATGCTTGCTGACACCTTTCGAGAAAAGTTTCTTGGATCACACAGATGACAGGAGAAGGGAATTGAAGGAGAAGTTAGAAAGAGGTTTAGAGAAAAGGACTTACAGGAATGATTATGCTTACAGTGCAATTTAAACACCAGGGAAATTAGCTTTAGATGTGCAACACGTAGGGAAACTTTGTATATAAAGGCCTAAATCACGCACTGATACTTTGTTTGAATGAGTGAATGTGAGCATGTGTTTTTGTTTCAGAGTAAATGGATATTTATGTTGAAGGGACAGGACCCGACGATTCCCAGCATTTATTATCTCAATGGTTTTAATGCTTATTACTGTCTTCCAAGAGGATGGTATGGGACATGCTATTTGGGAATACTTTTCCCAAAGATTTATCAAATGGATGATTTGAAGGACTATCCGAAAATGACTTAATTACATCATATGAGACAGAGGAGGGAATTCTCTGATGGTATAGTGGGAGATATGTTTGGAGCAGTGATTCCTTCAGTGGGAGTCATTCTGAATTCGATAAAGATTCGAAAGTTGTCTACTAATGTGTATAACAGCTGACAAATTTTTCTGGGGCCATACTCCTGATAGATACTGAGTTAGCTGCTGATAGAGATATGACTCTTCAGATTCGTCTTGCTTTAGACATTCTTTTAGCGAAGGATGGTGGAGTCTGTAGCATGATTAATTCTAGGCATTGTTTTTCGTATATTCCTGATAACAGTAGAGAAGTTAGAGGCTTAATTACTTATCTGACTAATGAAAGTGCTGATTTGAAAGGATTGAAAGAACCAGGTGTTTGGAAAAAGGTTGGCAAAGGTTTTACTTCAGTGGGAAAACAGCTCAGCATCATTTGGATTGGGGTTCTACTGAAAGTATTGCAGGGAATATTAATTATTGTGATTTGTCTAATTGGAATATGGGGATTGTGTAAATTATGCAAAATAATTAAATTGAAAAGCTCAAAGAATAATCAGAGGAGGGAAGAAAAGAAAAGGAAATAATTGTATAGGGAAAATTCCAAATTGAAACAAATGTATGAGAGGATTGAATTGACAGAATTTTAGCTGATGCAAAAATGTGTGGGTGGTAGTTAGTGTGATGACACATTTAGTCATCAGAGGAGGGATTGCTAGCGCAGATTTTTTAAATAACAATTATTAATGAGTGTTCATGTATTCTGAATAAGGGGTTTGTGTAGAAAATATAATATGTAGAAAAATAATGCACACATTTGAAAATGTGATTACGAAGAGTATACTTACTAGTGGATTATTATTGAGAAATGTTGGATATATGTGTGACTAATGTATACGTCATATTAAGATATTAAGGGTTATGCATTATGCTCTAGTTTTATTAATTGTAGGCCTTAACTTAACAAATGTCTTGACCTAGTTGCCAGGCCTCATGTCAAAGCTGTATTTCTTAACATTTAATACATGGCTGTCCTAGAAAGTTAAACTGTGATTTTCCTTTTTGTATTGTTTAAATGTGCTCATAGCTGAGAATCCTTTCTCATGAGAACCAACTGCTAAAAGATGCTGTTCTTGCTAATGTAACATTTTGAGTGTAATGTGTCTGAGACTGACTTTCTCAGAAGGAGAACAATGGATATACTGACTGGAGTGGAAGCTGCAACATTATTGATACCTGACAAGCCGGATGATGAGGACACTGCAGGACAACCAATCAACAACATGTGAATGGTTTATAGTATAATTCGTAGATTTGGAGTTTTAGTTTCATGGAAAAAAGTGTAAACATGCGATTAACTGACCAATAGGGATTTGGGAAGTAGTTTTAGTAGTTTTCATTTAACAGAACTGCTCGGGAGAGGGATAGCGTCTTGACAAGAAACATGCTTAACTTTAATGCTTAAAGACTTTGAGTTTTCTGAACTTTGATGCTGAATCCTGATGCCTTGCTATTCGACTGATGTCCTGAGGGCGAAGACTGACTCTGCTTGCTGATCCACACTGAGGATAGGTATTATGAATTAGACTGTTGACTATCATGTGTATTTGCTTTTCCTTTCTAGGTACCAACTCCACTGTTTTGATAGGGCCATAGTTAGATGTTTTTCCACATTTGTGTTGCTAAATTATTTTGCATGAAGCCCAACATGCTGATGCTAATCTGATGTTAGTTAAAGATCCTCACTAATGAAATTGTGCTAAGAGAGAATAATGCTTGATGAATTTCTCTGTTGAACTCGAATGTACGAAATTGCTCAGACGCAGTTGACTTTGTTACCATTTTGCAATGTAACCTTAGAATGTGTTGTAGTTCAAGCTTTGATTCAATTACGTGTCTTCTGCCACTTTGGACAGCCAGTATTTTTTCTGTATGTGTTTCATTAGATTGTTAGATTAATCCACATGACCTCAGCATTTTTATTATAGGGAAATAAATATTCTAACTTTTACTAAAAGGTGTGGTTATTCATGACTGAAAGGTCACGGTGGGTGACAATTACCTACTCTATTGAATATTACTGTTATTGATTGCTACTGATTATTAATGTTGTGTATTGGTTATTGATTATTGATTTGCATGTGCTGGAGTTATTGTAAGAACATCTTAATTGCGAGTCAAAAGGTTCATCGACCTATTCATGTCCCCTTGTAAGTTTACTTATTAAGGTCAGACGCACTAAGACACGAATGGCAGTCAACACGTTTTACTCCTTTTGGCACACAAGCCTGGGGCTTTCTCAAGACTAAATCTCAAATGTCTGTAGGACTGTGATGGGATGCAAATTCAGAGTACAATATGGAACACTGATTGAGTCTCAGACTACACGTTTTTCTCTGCACATATTAGGAACAGAATGCATTGATATGCACATCTGTAATGTTTGGTCACAGTTGAGGGCCATGCTCCCTAAAAATATACTTCTGGCTGCGAGCCTGATCACTGATGATATCTCAGGTAACATTCTTTTTTTTGTACCTGAAGAGGTCCCTCTGGGTCCCACCCATGAGTCAAGGCGTCTCTGCCCTTCCCCCTTAAATGTTTTTTAAGTACTTTAGGAAACATAATGCCGGCTGCAACATCTTTCTTGAAGTTATGGCCAATGAGTTTGTTTGGTCCCGTGGACCAGTATAGGTAAGACGGGACCAAAACGGCCAGCGGGAGAAAAAACTCTCTTGCCAATCAGAAACCCTTTTTTTATTTATTGCACTACAGGAATCCAGGCACACACCCACAGGGCCAACCATCCAGATAGGCCTATTTTCTTTAGCCCTTTCTAGCCCACCCAAGCACTTCTTTAAACACAAGCTTCTCCAAAATGGCAGTCTCTATTCAGATATTTTCTTAGGCAAAGAAACAATCCAGTCTGTGTCAGGATCCTTCCAGATGCACAGAAACACACATCTGTGCTCCGGAGAGGCAATGATAAATTTTGTATAGGCTAAGCATCTGGCTGCTTGCTATGATCAAAAACATGGACATATATGTCCCAGAGAGGAGCTGTATGCTGCTTATATATTTTCTTAGTCTAAGAAAAAAATATAAACATGTCTGGCTCTTTGCTAGGACACACACAAACTCCACTGTTCTATCATGGAACTGGACACTTATTGGATGTTCTCTGAGACAAATGAAAATACTGATTGTGCCTGGCTCCTTGCTGGGGCACACACCTTTGAGTTTGTGTACTAGCAAGGAGCTGGGCACTGTTATGATTATTTTGTAGACTAATAATAAAATCTGGTATGTAACTGGAGCCTTCATGGGCACAGAAACACAATTCTATGCCCCAGTGAAGAGGTGAGGGGCAGTTTAGATTTTTTCTTAGCCTAGTAAAAGAGAGAAGTCCAATCAGTGTATGGTCCCTCGTTTGGACACAGAAACATACATCTGTGCCCCAGCTAGGACCAGGACCATGTTTGGATTTTTTTAGGATTAGAAAAACTCATCTCACTGTCTTGCTGCTTCCATGAGCCCAGACAGGCACGTTAATGCCCCACAAGGAGTCTGACACTGTTTAGATATTGACACTGGGGCTACACACTCAGAGAGCACACTCATCCCTCTCAGTATTTTTTTAGGAGAAGAAAATTAGTGAGTGTCTGACTTCTTTTTCTGGGGGACAGGCACATGCTTTGCTGTCTGAGCAAGGAATCCGTTTTTTTTGTGTTTTTTTTTTTTGTTAAGATGGTAACAAATCCAACCTGAGCCGGGCTCCTTGCTTGGGCACAAAACTGTATATCTGTGCCCAGTGATGCTGGAATAGTATTCCTAAGGTGAGTGCTGACATCAATGTTACGTCTTGCAATCCAAAAGGAGTTTGAAAAATCCAGGTATAAGGCAATGAACAAGTGTAGCACATGAGACAAGCCCACTGAGCAAGAGAGTGGTAAGGGTGTAGTAAGTATCTGGTGTTGCATTATGGAGCACACAATTGCAAATATATCACTTAAGTGTGGTGTTGAATCACAATGTCATTCACAGGCAGCATATTTTCTATTGAAATCACCACTGAATTTAGAGTTTTACCTATAAAACAATATAGCATACAAATGATAACATTTGGAAATGAGGTTTCAGTGATCTTTGTCAATTGGTAATCACTAAGTAAAGTGTCTTGATTCCTTTTCATTTTATTACATCTTTTTTTCCATCATACTTCAGAATTACAAAACGTGCTTCGTTTGTGCTTTCTAGACTGCTGACATATTTTGAAATATTTGGGAGTTCATTTATAGGTATTTATGTTTTGATGTGTTACTAAAAATGGCATCCTACAGTCTTTCCTTTCACACCTGTAAGACTGTTGTAAAGTTCACTTTACAAAGTGCTCTGCTTTGCAGTCAGAGGAAGAAAAGTAAACACCAATCTCCATGTTAAAAGCCTGACATTTGACCTCTGTCTATAAACGCACAGAAAATTTAACAAAATCAAAACAAGCCTAACAATCATCTTGTTGCTCATTTGCATTCAAAAACCCAGGATGGTTATTTTGAGGGTCTTGCAGCACCATCATCACCCTACTTCCAGCACCTATGTCTGTGCCCAGCAAGGAGACAAATACTGTTTGGTAGGAGACAATTCCAAACGGCATCTGGCTCATTGCATAGGCACTGAAACATATGTATATGCCCTAGAGAGGATCGAGACTCTGTTTGGAGGCTTACTTAACCAATACAAAATCCTCTAAACATCTGTGTCCTTCCTGGGGCATAAAAACACCTATCAGGGCCTAAGGCTGTCTGGCACCTAGAAAAACCTAACAACCTAGAAAAACCTAACAACCTGTTTAAACAGTAGACATGGGAGGAGTCCTGTGTGGGATAGCCACCACTTTTTCTTTCCCAGAATTCCCTGTCCATGTCAAATATTAGTAAGTAAGACTGAAATGTAGTCACATTTTTGCGAGGGAAGGATCTGAAATTTGTGAGTCACTTTGAACTTCCACTAAATGTTCCCACGCATCTACTAATTATACTACTAACTCACATAGGTGGATAGGCCTATTGTAGCTGAAAGCAGCACACCAAGGGGGTCATTCTGACCTCGGTGGTAAAAGGCCCTTACCGCCGGTCAGAAGACCGCCATAACACCGCCGCGGCCGCGGTTAACCGCCACGGTCATTCTGACCCACAACGGCCAAACCTCCAAAATTCCGTCCTCCACTGTAGGCCGCCACATCAGCGGGCAGCGATAAACTGGAGATGACCAAACCTCCACCGTCACGCCAACAGAAATACGCCCATGCCATTACGACCCACGAATCCACACGGCGGTCATTCAAACGCGGTATTCCATTGGCGGTACACACCGCCGCGGTCAGAATACACACACATCACCAAAACACAGCCACATTGGACAATTTGAAATACACACACCTGATACACATACACACACCACTCCCACACAATCAACCAACTATAAAACACACATCCACATCACCCACAAACCCCTGCGACCATAATTACTGAGAGAAGGAGAGAGAGACACAGCAGACAATCCAAAGCAAGACACACTGAGGCACACTACACCATCACACACACCACATAGTAGCACAAAGCACCACTCACCAACATACTTATCATCACATACACCACCCCACACCTCACCCACACCACCCCATGGCACCCCAAAGGCACCCACGCTTTTCGGACCAAGAACTCCGGGTCATGGTGGAGGAAATCCTAAGAGTGGAACCCCAGCTCTTCGGCTCGCAGGTGCAGCACACCAGTATAGCTAGGAAGGCGGAGCTATGGCAGCGGATCGTGGACAGGGTCAACGCGGTGGGACAGCATCCCAGGAATAGGGAGGACATACGCAAAAGATGGAACGACCTACGGGGGAAGGTCCGATCGATGGTCTCCAGGCACAACATCGCGGTCCAGAAGACTGGCGGCGGACCCCCACCCACCCCTCCCGAATTCACATCGTGGGAGCAAGACGTCTTGAACATCCTGCATCCTCAGGGCTTTGCAAGAGTAGCCGGAGGAATGGACTCTGGTAAGTCCAATCTCAACTACTATATCCCCCCCACCCCACCAGCATGCCAACCCACACCCCCACCCTCACCCCCAACCCCCCAGCACACATCCTCCCTGACAATGTCTCACCAGCACAACCCACCCATCCCAACACCAACTCCTGCATGCCAACACAAATCATGGGCACCCATCACCTAAGCATGACCACTGCACTAACCCCTCCCCCCCCTAACTACCCTCACAACACCTCCCTCAAGGGAATGCCTGCACTGGGGGACAAGGGCACCCATAACACGCACGCTATTGCACACACAGAAACAATAACCAAACTCTCTTACACCCATGCAGGACCCGAGCGACAACACACCAGCCAGGAGAGTCCAGAAGTGTCCATCCCACCACCGGAACAGGCCCACACTGAGGATAGCAGCTCTGTCGACAGTGAACCTGATGACCAGCCCGGACCATCGGGGACCTCTGGGCAGTCGGTTCCCCTCAGGCAGCCACAGGCCACACCAGACCCGACCCCCTCTGCCAACACCAGCACAGCTCCCACCCAGCGGGCCCATGCCTCTGTCTCTAGGACAGCTCAATCAGCGGTGTGTCTGCCACTACAGGGCACCCAGGCTAACCCAACTCCCCAACACCAACAGGGACCTGGGGGCAGTGGTAGCGGGCACACCTTCCAGGGGACAGAGGCCGGGGGAAACCGGGCAGCTCGGAGGGCTGCTGTGCGACAGGGGGGGGAGGAGAGGCCCAGGGAACCCACTCTCCAAGAGGCCCTCACCACCCTCATGGGGGCATACCACCACTCCCAAGAAACGATGGCGACGGTACTGGCCAGGTTCACTGAGATCCAGGCACAGCAGGAGGAACGCTACATGGGGTTCAGGGAGGAGCTGAGAATCATCGGGACCGCAATGGGGACCATCGTCCTGGCCCTCCACAGGATAGAGGACGCGTTGCGGGACCATGGTGCACCACACAGGGCCCCTGTCACTAGCCCGGACCAGGAACAGCCTACCACCTCCGCCGGCGCTAGTGGACAGGAGGTCCCAACACCTCGACAGCCCCCCAGAACCCCACCTCCTGCTGAAGAACAACCACCCCGTAAGAGGAGCCTGAGACCAAAAAAAAAGACAGAGTAGGATGTCAAGACCCCCGCCTGCAGGACATACCCCCTCAAGTCTTCCCACTGTCCCACATTGCCACCCTGTCCAACCATGAACTGCCTATGCTCCATCCTTCCACAGGCAAAAGGACAATGCACCTGTGAGACTGAGAACTGGACTCTGCCATGGATATTCCTCCACCCCCACCCATCACCCTTAGAATCACATGTACCGATATCTAGCACTGTAAATAAATCACATTTTGC
The DNA here is from genome assembly GCF_031143425.1 of Pleurodeles waltl. Classification (NCBI taxonomy): domain Eukaryota; kingdom Metazoa; phylum Chordata; class Amphibia; order Caudata; family Salamandridae; genus Pleurodeles; species Pleurodeles waltl. Next base: position 991,864,958 of record NC_090445.1, on the reverse strand, counting down.
ACACAAATCTGTTTTGAGTCATGCTGTATTATTAACAAATGTATTACATATTACTGTTCAATTTCTGTTCTGTCAATTAGTCATGACAACATACCAATGTCAATACGCTGTATTTCATGGGCGAACCAAGCAGAAGTCAGGTACTGAGTCAGACAGCACTGAGAAGGGAAGGGAAAGGCAAAAATTAATGAAAAACATCTGTGGGGAACTACAGAAAGTACAGATGCAGGAGGCTATAAGCAATTGTGAAATGGCGTGGGTGATTCTTACCTGTGTGTTACTGGAAATACTGTTGTATCACTCTGTCCCTATTGTCTGTGTCGTCCTCAGAGTCTTCCTCCTCTTCACTCTCCACAGGCTCCACGGCTTCTACAACACCACCATCTGGACCATCCTCCTGCAGGAAAGGCACCTGGCGTCGCAAAGCCAGGTTGTGGAGCATACAGCACGCCACGATGATATGGCACACCTTCTTTGGTGAGTACATTAGGGATCCACCTGTCATATGCAGGCACCTAAACCTGGCCTTCAGGAGCCCAAAGGTTCGCTCAATCACCCTCCTAGTACGCCCATGGGCCTCATTGTACCGTTCCTCTGCCCTGGTCCTGGGATTCCTCACTGGGGTCAATAGCCACGGCAGGTTGGGGTAACCAGAGTCACCTATTAGCCACACACGCTGTCTCTGTAGCTGTTCCATCACATAGGGAATGCTGCTATTTCGCATAACATACGCGTCATGCACTGACCCTGGGAACTTGGCATTTACATGGGAGATGTACTGGTCAGCCAAACAGACCACCTGGATATTCATTGAATGGTAATTCTTCCTGTTCCTGTACACCTGTTCATCGTCATTTGGGGGGACTAAAGCCACATGGGTCCCATCAATTGCACCAATGATGTTGGGGATGTGTCCAAGGGCATAGAAATCAGCTTTCACTGTAGGCAAATCACCCTCCTCTGGGAAAATGATGTAGCTCCGCATGAGTTTCATCAGGGCAGGCAACACTCTGGATAAGATCTTGGAAAACATAGGCTGAGACATCCCAGATGACATGGCCACTGTTGTCTGGAATGAGCCAGTTGCAAAGAAATGGAGGACAGACAGAACGTGCACTAGAGGGGGAATTCCTGTGGGTTGGCGGATGGGGGACATCAGGGCTGGCTCCAGCTGGGCACACAGTTCATGGATGGAGGCTCGGTCAAGTCGGTATCGTAGTATTATGTTGCGTTCTTCCATTGTAGACAGGTCCACCAGCGGCCGGTACACGCGAGGATTCCTCCTTCTCATCGCTAGTCCCAGCGGACGGTGCCTAGGAAGGAGAATATGGAGTACAGAGTCAATCCACTCACAGGTACGTACAACACAGCTTGCACAGTACAGGTAAATGTATGGTTTGATATGTTTGTATGTGTGCCATTGCAAGGCCTAGGCCTGTGTGACGCATTAGAAATTAAGCCATGTGGGCCCTTGAAATGGCCGATGCCTGACCTGTGAAGTGGGACAATGGGATGTGAGGTCACTGCGCTGGCGGGGCACACCGTGGCGGTAGGCGGTCGAAGACCGCTGTGCGAAGACGCATTGGTTAACATTGAAGCCTATGGGTTTCAGGAGCCAATGACGATGTGCGCCGGCGGTCGCGGGATGCACAGCCGCGGTACGCACCGCCGCGGGCGTGACCGCCATTTTCTATCTGCTCAATCATTCGAGACCTGATCATCCACAGGAGAGGACCTATACTGCAAGTGCTGCTGTGAACTCGGTCTGGAAGTGACAATGGCTGCTGCTACTGGTGAAAGGGCCCCCGCCTTCAGTTCAGAAGAGTTGGAGAAGCTCGTGGACGGGGTCCTCCCCCAGTATGCGCAACTCTACGGTCCTCCAGACCAACAGGTGAGTACACTCAGTGCACATTGAATGGGTTATGCCTGTGTGGAGGGGGGGGATGTAAGTTGGTGGGGTGTGGAGGGAATGGGGAGTGCAACGCACGACAGATGAGAGAATGGGAACCATGACAAGGTTGGGGAGGGGGGGGCATGTACTCCAAACATGCAGATATGTGACGGTTTCTCTTTCCCACCCTGTACATGTCAAACAGGTGAGCGCCCACCAAAAAATCGATATTTGGCGTGCCATCGCCGAGGAAGTCCGGAACTTGGGGGTCCACAACAGACGGGGCACCCACTGCCGCAAGAGGTAGGAGGACATCCGCCGCGGAACGAGGAAGACCGCAGAAACACTGCTGGGGATGGCCTCCCGACCTAGGAGGGGTGCCAGTCGCACCATGACCCCCCTGATGTCCCGGATCCTGGCGGTGGCCTACCCTAATTTGGATGGGCGCTTGAGGACAGCACAGCAGACACAAGGGGGTGAGTATCCGCACATTCTCCTATCTGTATGCGCATTGGAGGCGTCTGGGTGGGGGAGGAGGGCTGTGGGTGACATTAGGCCTGGGCGCTCTCTGTAGTGTAGTCCGCTCCCTTAGGCATGGCCCTGTGCCCCCGCCCCCTACCTCTGTAGGGTGCCAAGTGCAGCTACCCATGCTCCAGCATCACACATGTGCGCGTGTGTTGTCCCTAGACCTGTTTGCCTAGTCAGAAGTACTGAGTAGTGTACCCCAAGTTCGCGACTTAGTGCACGAGGCACCTGTGTCTGTCCTCTCCGCAAAGGGTATTGCTAAGGCATGCACTCAACTTTGTTTAATTTCTCCCCCCACCCTAAATCTTTGTCTTCTTGTGTTTTAGCATCATCAGGCGGAGGAGATTTGGCGTCGGAGCAGGAGGGAGCTGCAGGTCACCAGGCCCCGGTGGGCACTGACACAGACACCGAGGGCACCAGTGATCCGGAGGGCGAGGGGAGCACCACAACGGGGGCCGGTGGAGACACCAGCGACACGGACACGTCCTCGTTTGGGAGCTCCCTAGCGGGGGCGGCACCATCTGTGCCCCCCGCAACAACAGGTACAGCCGCCACCCAGCGCACCAGCACCGCCCTCCCAGCAGCCCCTCAGTCTTCGCTCCGTGGCCGCTCGGCCAGGAAGGCGCGCGTCTCCTTCGCCCCAGGCACCTCAGCCCCTGCCTCTGTTACCCCTGCTGCCCTCAGTGCGTAGCTCATTGACCTGGTGAGGACGGTCATTGTTGGGCAGACTACCCTTCTGAATGCCATCCAGGGGGTGGAAAGGAAGGTGCATCAGAGCAATGCCTACCTGGAGGGCATTCATTCGGGTCAGGCTGCCCATCAACGAGCGTTCACTGCTCTGGCCTCAGCACTGACGGCAGCCATTGTCCCTGTCTCCAGTCTCCCTCTTCTATCTGCCTCCACCCTTTCTCTGTCTCCTGTACCTCAACCTATCCCATCCACACCATCAGACCAGCCTGCACACACCTCAACACCCAAGGCCAGCTCATCCAAACATAAGCACCACAGAAAACACAAGCATTCACCCAAGCAACACACAGATGCAGACATATCAACAGTCACTACCACCTCTGTGTCCCCGTCCTCCTCGTCTCCCTCCTCCCTCCCTGTGACGTCTACACTTACACCTGCATGCACCCCAACATCAGCCAGTTCTTCCACCAACAGCAAACCCTCCACTACAGTCCGCACACCTGCAGTCACCACCCCCACTGGCATTTACACGTCCCCTGTGTCCTCTCCCACTGTGTCTGTCACCCCCTCTTCCAAGACACATAAACGCAGGCAGACACCCAAACAACAGCCAACCACCTCACCACAGCCTACGTCCCAGTCACCTGCACCCAAGGACAGCACACCTGGCTCTCATACAACCACATCCTCTTCCTCCACTTCTCTCACCACTACTCCTACCCCTTACCTTGGTCCCAAGAAAAATTTCCTCGCCAGTTTTGACCTCTTTCCCTCCCCCGACCCACCCCCTCCAACTGGGAAAAGTCCCAAGGGCACCTCAGCCACCACCAGCCCAACTACTACAGCGCAAGTGGTGCATGGCATGTGGAGTCCACCCTTTGGCGGCAGTAACACTTCGGTGAGCAGCAAGGGGACAGCCAGCCCCCCCCAGGCAAGAGGACCCGGAAATTGAAGGGCCGCAGTGAGCGGACAGAGACGGCTGCCCCCAAGGAGGTGACTCCGGCCACTTCACCGGCCACAGCAGCCAGGGGAGGCAAGGGCCCGAGAGCCCCATCTAAGGAGCGGAAGGACAGCAGGGCGGAGAGGACAACCACCAGGAGCGCGGAGCAGGAGGGCCCCACAAGCCCCATCCCGGCTGCAAGGGACGACACCAAAGGGCCCAGGACTCACTCCCCGAAGGGGCCTGACACAGCACGGTCGGAGGGCGACTGAGCAGGGTGTCCAGGCCAGGTATGACTCCCTTGACATACTGCAAGAGCACCACTGAACAGGGCCCCGCCGTGCAGAAGAGCACCGCTGAACAGGGCCCCGCCGTGAAGACAGGTACCGCTGAACAGGGCCTGCCGTGCAGAAGAGCACCGCTGAACAGGGCCCCGCCGTGAAGACAGGTACCGCTGAACAGGGCCCCGCCGTGCAGAAGAGCACCGCTGAACAGGGCCCCGCCGTGAAGACAGGTACCGCTGAATAGGGCCCCGCCGTGAAGACAGGTACCGCTGAACAGGGCCCCGCCGTGAAGACAGGTACCGCTGAACAGGGCCCCGCCGTGCAGAAGAGCACCGCTGAACAGGGCCCCGCCGTGAAGACAGGTACCGCTGAACAGGGCCCCGCCGTGAAGACAGGTACCGCTGAACAGGGCCCCGCCGTGAAGACAGGTACCGCTGAACAGGGCCCCGCCGTGAAGACAGGTACCGCTGAACAGGGCCCCGCCGTGCAGAAGAGCACCGCTGAACAGGGCCCCGCCGTGCAGAAGAGCACCGTTGAACAAGGCCCCGCCGTGAAGACAGGTACCGCTGATCAGGGCCCCGCCGTGAAGACAGGTACCGCTGAACAGGGCCCCGCCGTGAAGACAGGTACCGCTGAACTGGGCCCCGCCGTGAAGACAGGTACCGCTGAACAGGGCCCCGCCGTGAAGACAGGTACCGCTGAACAGGGCCCCGCCGTGCAGAAGAGCACCGCTGAACAGGGCCCCGCCGTGAAGACAGGTACCGCTGAACAGGGCCCCGCCGTGAAGACAGGTACCGCTGAACAGGGCCCCGCCGTGCAGAAGAGCACCGCTGAACAGGGCCCCGCCATGCAGAAGAGCACCGCTGAACAGGGCCCCGCCGTAAAGACAGGTACCGCTGAACAGGGCCCCGCCGTGAAGCCAGGTACCGCTGAACAGGGCCCCGCCGTGCAGAAGAGCACCGCTGAACAGGGCCCCGCCGTGAAGACAGGTACCGCTGAACAGGGCCCCGCCGTGAAGACAGGTACCGCTGAGCAGGGCCCCGCCGTGAAGACAGGTACCGCTGAACAGGGCCCCGCCGTCTCAAGCACCGCTCCACTGGGCCCTTCCTGTCAAGCACCGCTCCGCTGGGCCCTTCCTGTCAAGCACCGCTCCGCTGGGCCCTTCCTGTCAAGCACCGCTCCGCTGGGCCCTTCCTGTCAAGCACCGCTCCGCTGGGCACTTCCTGTCAAGCACCGCTCCGCTGGACCCTTCCTGTCAAGCACCGCTCCGCTGGGCCCTTCCTGTCAAGCACCGCTCCGCTGGACCCTTCCTGTCAAGCACCGCTCCGCTGGGCCCTTCCTGTCAAGCACCGCTCCGCTGGACCCTTCCTGTCAAGCACCGCTCCGCTGGACCCTTCCTGTCAAGCACCGTTCCGCTGGGCCCTTCCTGTCAAGCACCGCTCCGCTGGGCCCTTCCTGTCAAGCACGGCTCCGCTGGGCCCTTCCTGTCAAGCACCGCTCCGCTGGGCCCTTCCTGTCAAGCACCGCTCCGCTGGACCCTTCCTGTCAAGCACCGCTCCGCTGGGCCCTTCCTGTCAAGCACCGCTCCGCTGGACCCTTCCTGTCAAGCACCACTCCGCTGGGCCCTTCCTGTCAAGCACCGCTCCGCTGGACCCTTCCTGTCAAGCACCACTCCGCTGGGCCCTTCCTGTCAAGCACCGCTCCGCTGGACCCTTCCTGTCAAGCACCGCTCCGCTGGGCCCTTCCTGTCAAGCACCGCTCCGCTGGACATCGCCATGTCATGCACCGCTGCGCTGGGTCCCGCCGTCTCAGGCATTGTTTATGGTTCACTGTGCCCACCATGCCTCCTCCTTGACCAGTGGACTCTGTAATCCACCTGAGAGACTGTGGCTTTGCACTCCCCAGGATGGCACAGTGGGCAATCCACCCACTGTAGAGACTTGAGAGACTGTGGCTTTGCACTCCCCAGGATGGTCCAGTGGGCAACCCACCCACTGCAGAGACTTGAGAGACTGTGGCTTTGCACTCCCCAGGATGGTACAGTGGGCAACCCACCCACTGTAGAGACATTGAGAGACTGTGGCTTTGCACTCCCCAGGATGGTCCAGTGGGCAACCCACCCACTGCAGAGACTTGAGAGACTGTGGCTTTGCACTCCCCAGGATGGTACAGTGGGCATGGTGGCTCCTCGTGGATCTGGCGTCGTGGACTCATGTGGCTGTGGTGGCCCCCCCTTCCCTTCCCCCTGAGGTGCCTGTAGTTTTGACATCGGATGCCCCTGCAGTGTTCTCTCCAAAGGACTCAGGTCTCGTGTGTGGGCTTTGCCCTTGTTTCGCAGAACCTTGGCCCACGGACATGTTAGATTCGTAGGATGTGCAGGACTTGTTACTTCAGTGATACACTGATGTGTATATCTTTTTGGTTTTTGTAAATATTTTTCACGGTTGCTCAATTATTTCCAGGTGCTTTTTTTGTACATGAAAATTTATTCAAAATTTGGTTGTGTCATTGTATTTTTAAAGGGTCTTTGTGTGGTGTCACTGTGACTTCCTGCTCTGCATTGGTGTGTACATATTGGAGGGGTGGGGGGGTCGCATATGTGTATGCCCATAACCTTTCTTCCTCCCCCTCCCGTGTGTCGTAGGTGCAGTACTCACCGTTGACGTCTGCGCCGGAGTTCGTACTCGTGGTAGATGAGCAGGTAGACGAGAGCAGGTATGATGTTCAATTCGGGTTCCATGCTGTCCGGATTCCGCGTGGAGTGTCTCGAGGTGAGCGTTTTCCATTGGAAATGTCTGTTTCCGCCGTGTTTTTATCGGCGGTGCTCCCGCCCCGGAAAAGGTGGCGGATTGGTGGGTCGTGATAGGGTGGGCGGTACATTGTCTGCCGCCTGGCTGTTGGCGGTGACCGACGCGCTGTTTGTTTGTTCCGCCGTGGCGGTCGGAGTGTTAATGCGGCGGGCTGTGTTGGCGGTTCCCGCCAGGGTCAGAATTGCATTTTTTTGACCGCCGGCCTGTTGGCGGGTTGGCCGCCGCTTTATCACCGACTGGCAGGGTCAGAATGACCCCCCAAATCTGTCTCCAAGTTAAGTCAATATGGTGTCAATGTGCTGTTCACACAGTTACAAATTTGGACTATTCCTATACTAAGCAATAGGCTCACCCACACATGTAGGATACTGTTTTGTATTAAGGAAGGTGTGGGAGCATCAGAGACATTGTTATTTTTGCCCATATACTTTCATGTTTTCAGTCTATTGTGGGTAATATAATGTATGGAAAGTCATGTAAGCCACATCACTGGGGATTCTGCTGTGTCCTTAGTTTTCAGAAATGTCTGTGGTTGGTAGACTTCCTTGTGGGCCGTCTGACCCCCAGCACCAAATATTGCAGACATTCTCTATGGAACTTGTCTGTGGAGCTCTGCTCAAATCCATGGAAAACATACATTCCTTATACGCTCACACGCAAAAGACCTAGGAGAACATAGATTTGCTTCAAGCTTTAGCAGATATGTTTCTGTGTGAGGAAGGTTGAAGAAACCAACCATGTTTTGGAGAAACGACATGCTGAAAGTCTGGCAAATGTTTTACTTCGATAGCTAACCAGGGAGAGGGTAGTCTGATGCCCAGTTATAGAAACCTTATCATGCCCACATGGTAAAAGGATACGGCTATGACAGGTTTCACTATACTTCAGGGGTGATACCTGGAACCAAAAAGAAGGTAGCCTAAACCGACACTTTGTTTTCAGTTTCTCTATAGATTTCCCAAATTCACTGCATCCAGTTTATCACCTATGACCACCCCAAACTTATAGAAAACCCATGCATGTTTGGAACCCCATGCTTATACCACCAGTTAGAACAAAGCTAGGGGTCAAACCCTGGCAGGGACATATTGCTATGTGAGGGAAATTGGAGGAAATTGCCACGCTTTGGAAAAATTGCAAAAATGTTTACAAATGTCCAGCTCATTGCAATCTCTCGGCTAGACAGTCAGGCTGAGGGAGGTTTATACCCAGCAAAAGAAACCTTAGGTTGTGTAGATGTTATAAATATATGGTTGTTGTACATTTTCATAGAGTCTGGGGGTAATACCACTGACCCAAAAACAGTTAGCCTATAGCAACATTTTGCTTGCTGTTGCTTTCTGAATTTCCAAAATGCACTGCACCTAGTTTATTGCCTGTGGGTACCTTGAACCCATATAATACTCAAACAAGTCTAGTACCCCCACACTTAAAGAGAATTAAAACGGTGGGATCAAGTCTTTGTAGGGATATGTTCCTGCAGCTGAAAAACCTCATGTTCAGCATGATCTCCGGGCCATCCAGTGAGGGGAAAGGAGGACTTGCTTGCACCAATAAATTCCTCAGGTCATACAGACTTTACAAATATTTAGTTTTCACACTTTCTATATAGTTCTGATTTTGACATATGTTGTCAAATGAAGAGTGTGACATAGGCAGTGATTCTGTTACATTGTGATTTAGGCCAATATTAAATCATTGATTCTGCCGACTACATTCTGAAGGAAAAGTTACACATATTTGGTATTGCCAGACTCCAGACATTCAAGACATTTCCTTAGTCACAGTGGTGGCTGGTGACGTTTGAAAGTGGTAGGATGAAAAAGTTCTTTCCAACTTTCACGACATGAGCAAGGCAGCCACACGGTCCCAAGGTCTGAAGACATACCGTAAAAGCAGAAATCCTGGGACCAATTCCGGCTTCCCCATTTGACCAAACTGTGTGATCCTAGGCAAATCCTTTACTTTACCAAGCCTCCCTTTAATTCATTATCACATATGTGTGCACCTTAAAGTAAGCAAGTTCAGAAATGCTCTGTACAAAGACATCTTAAGTTTGATTTCATAGAAAATAATGTTGCTTCATGTATTATAAAAAGCTAGGCCACATAAATTATGTACATGACAACTGACTAATAGCATTGTCATTAGGGTGAGGAGACAGGAATGTTTCTAAATGTGTATTTAAAACAACTTTTTAAAAAGACAGCAGGCACACGTACTCTGTCTCATACACATGTTTGTACAGTCACACACATCAGTGTCAGTCAGCCCCTTGTTATTGTGTTGTAAGGCAGCCAACATCCAGAGGTGAAGCTGCTGTGCTAATCACTGCAAGACATAGAGCAGTGTCACCCCTGGCATCATGCGCTGTACAGTAGTCAGTAAGAGGGAAAGGAGTTTGCTGTGTAGAGTATTGGTGAGCTGTCTGGGGCGGATCCTGTTGACAGACAAAAGTGGTGCAGATAACTAGATGTAAATCTTTCTGCTAAACCCTATACTAGGAGTTTTAAAAAAAGGAGCCAGCACATAGGCAGAAGAGAGAACATTCACCAGCAGCACATGAGTGGGTGTCAGCCTGTCCAATAATTAAAGTATACTAGCACATGGGTACCGCAAAAATGCCAGATGACCTGAGCAAAAGTAAATCCTCCCGAGCCCCTTGCAAAGCAAAAGAGTGAGATGTATGGAATTAAAGGAGGACACAACATCTACATGCAACCTAGAATGTTATCCCTTTCACCTTGACTCTACTAGTCCGTGCTGTCTATGATTGTACATGCACTCGCTGAATACGTCTCTACGACCTGTGGTCCACGGAGTCAACGACAGGGGCAGACAAAAGCAAGAGCATGGAAAAATGGACCACATCCTGCACTGACATAGCTGTTCTGTCTATGTTTATTATCATTTTCTTTAAAAGGGATGGGGCCATGGGGGTGACATGCACTGAGGAGGAGTGCTCAGCACTCCCTCTTCACAGTGCATGTGTGTTTGTCCAGCCGTCTCAGGCCGGCCAAACACACATGTACTGTAGGCTCTCTCCAGCCCAGCACAGTTGCTGGGCTGGAGAAAGCCTGCACAGGCTACCAATCTGCCTGGGAGCACCCTGACTGGGTGCTCCCAGCCAATCCTGAAGCTGCTCTGAGCAGCGTCATGATTGGCGCAGGGCGGGCTGGGAACCTGTGCCTGCAGAGGCAGAGGAGCGTCGAGGGACAGTGGCGCACTGGAGGAGGTAAGTGTTTTTTTTAATTTATTAAATTTAATATTTATTCCCTGCCGCCTCCCACATCCTTCGAGTTGCTACTGGTATATTTTAAAATGGAGCAGCCAGCCCTTAGCTGAGCTTCTCGTATGTCCCAACCTTCCTCCTCACCTCTCCTGAATGGTGGGGCCCTGCCCATCACACTCACATACACTAGCTGTGGCTGCTTAGTTAGCAGTCCATTCTTTTTTTGTCTATTTGAGAAATGTAAAAAAATATTGAGCCAATTTGCTGAAACAATATCTTCAGATTGCAATGATATAGTAATGTAAGGTTTTCACCGACACATAGCCCTGAATGGGCAGAACAATGTATAGTTTATGTGGGTGGACAAAGGGCCAAAGATATGTGTAAGTTTAAATAACCTAATGCTAATTTTTTCAAAAATGTTCCAGGGCAGAGGTGCACAAACTTGCCTAAGGTGGATGAGTTAAACATGTCAGCATAAATAAATAAGTTTAAATCATGGAAGATGTTTTCACAACAATGGCAAACTTGGGTAATCGTTAGGGTTTTAAAATCGTAGCTGTAGCTTGCTCTAGACCAGATATCACATGAGCGAATCATTTCTGTCAAAGAGGCACTTAGCATTTAAATCTTGAATTTGAGTTTACTTAGTTTGGCAAATGATGGTCGTCGACAAAAAATTGGCAGCAGTCTCGTCCATCTTACTTAAAGTGTATAGTCAAGTGCACGCCCTACAAAGAGTGGGCGGCGCTTGTGCCAATTCTTGACCCATGTGCCCTACTCGCTCAACTCCAAATAGCTACCTTGATTCCTAAATTTCAAATGACAATTATATTTAATTTTAATCTCGACTCTTTTGTGACAAACTGAATTTAAGTGCCATGCTGTGCACTCTTTATTTCAATACAGATGCCAAGCACACTCATGAAGTATCACTAATAAACCCTGGTGAGTATGATTGAATCCAAAACATCGCTGCATTTGAAATCATGATACACTTCACTTGCTACCCTCAATACTTCTGAAATTCACACCCCCTGAAGTGGATTCAGTTTATTCCCAGCTATTCTTAAACTCTTCAGATTCATCTCATTTTTACAAAACAAAAATAGTATTTGCATTTTTCAAAAGTGTGTCTTTGAGGAGAATGCAAGCACCTCTTCAGCATCTGTCAATTGAAAAGGTCAAAGAGAAAACAGACAAGCTTCAAGCTAACTCTAAGACGGGTTACCAAAAAAGAAGCCAAAAAAATGTTGGGAGATAATGCATTCAAATTTCAAACAAGGAATCTTACTAGCTGGTGAACATTCTTCGGATATTCTTGCCCGGGAATTATTAAAAATCAAACGCATTCATAAAGCTAATGCAAATACTTTTCCTTAAACAATAAACACACCATTCCTGCTTTGTGCAATTCGAGTTAAGTCATAGCTTCCCATGTACTTCTTTGTAGCTAAAAGAGAAAGGCGTTGTACGTCTGAAGGAAGAGATCTTAAGAACTATACAATGTAATTACCAGCATCCTTGGGCTTTGTATTTGTTGATAGAAGATTTGGAACCGCTTGCTCAAAGGATTTGGAGGGATCACAAGATGAATGGGGATGTAGTACTCCGAAATTTGAAAGACAGGTGAAGATGTTCACCCACACATAGAGCGCATTCTCACCATGGCTGGCTTTGATCTCTCTGCTGCAGTAGAGGAAATTAAGGGACTTACTTTACCTTAAGAGTCTGTAATAACACTAACCCAGACACATCAACCTTCCAGCATTACACTGTATTGCATTCTCACAGCTTAAAACATAAATAGACATCAAATATCTCAATTGAGCTTCAGAGTAAATTTTATTTTTGCATTAGGAAATTCTTGTGGCCAAGAAGGCGTGGGAGGGCTGGGGACTGATTTTGCAGAATGTGTTGTTTATGTGTGCACGAGATGTGGCGATAATGCTCTTTTGACAGCAAATTAACGTTTGCAGATAAAGCACAAACCAGTACTTGATTTCCAAATATTCAGGCACACCATTGTGTTCTAACTGAGGTTACAAAAACAGCTAAATCTTGATAAAAAATAAAGAGCAACACGATAAAAAATTAATCCACATGTTCATGTGCAAATCCATCTCTGCTCTTTTTCAAAAAGAATTGTTTCATGGTTCCTTCTTTCTGCTGTTTCTTGTTCCAAAACGATCCATTTGAGGTCATTCACTGAATGTTTTGTGATGATGAAATGCTCAACCATTTTGGCACTACTGAATCTACATCATATATTACTCCTATGTTCACTGATTCTTGTGCTGAATTTCCTAGCTGTCATCCCTATATATTTGAGGTTACACTGGAAACTAATCATGTAAATTACTTGATGGTATTGCAGCTTCCGTGCTTCCTAAGTTGCCATGGGGTGCCTAAACCAAGATAGATTTCTTTTTGTTGATGCAGTGAGCTGACATAAACTACATTGACCACAGAGGTAGTGTCTTGTGACTTGTGGTAGCCCCTCGTGTTTGTTATTCCAACCTTCACATTCTGCCTCCTCAGTCATTGAGGCTATTTCTACCCTCTGTGCTGGGGTTGGGTCACATTCTAGTATCTTGTAATTCTGTCCGTCAACTAATACTCTTTGACATTCCTTTCTATATGTAGTGGTTGTTTGTAGAACAATGCTCCCGCCTTTGTCAGCAGGTTTTATTGTAATCTCAGTGTCATTTTGCAGTTCATCCAGGGCAGCATGTTCAGTGTTGCTTATGTTTTGGAATTTTCTTACTGTCATTGGGTCTATTTTTTCCATTTCTGAATATACTGCCTACTCGAATGTCAGTTGCACTACTGGTGTAGCGTGAGTACACAAATCCCTACTTATAGATGTGTGTAGCCCACCCACTCACATTAGTTGACATGGATCCAATGATGAATCTGGCCACAAGTGGTAGCTCTGGATGAGGACTATACAAATATATCCAAGTAATGTGGTAAGAACACTAATTTATCTGGGTGCCACTCGCACACTCACTTGAGATGTTTTGAAGGTCTCACATTTGATAGAGTCATTCAAAGGTTGGACATGTACTTTTAAGTTTTACAGTTCCTGGTAGTGAAAAACTACCAAATTAATTTTCACTTCTGTGAGGACTAAGCCTTCCAAAGGATAACATTGGGGATTCCTTATTATATTTAGCAAGCTGTAAGTCCAAATTGAGAAGCAGTAGATATCTCATGTTTGGTACCTATGAAATTGTATTGATAACCTCTCTTTAATGGTAAAGTCATATTTTTCATTACAATTTTGAAAATGCCACTTTTAGAAAGTTGACATTTTCCTGCCGTTAGCCCTTAGTGACTGTAGCCTTTCTTCTGTCTTGGGTCACATGAATGTTTGTAGCTGAAAGCTAGACTTTGTGAATTTATCCAGGACAGTCACATAATAGAGGAATTAGGTGTGCCTGAATGGGCCATCTGCTGGAAGGATGAGGGGAGATTGGGGCAGAGCTGAGCACATCCCCACTTACACATGAATAGACTGTGCTCTGCTTTTACACAAATGGCCTAACAACCCTGTATTGTCATTGCAGATAGCTTGGAGCCAGGGCAGGGGAGGCAGGAAGTTTCATCCACTTGTCTTTGCAGATGCTTCTCCCATCTTCCAGGAAAAGAGAACCAGGGTATAAAAAAAGGGCCTTCACCTGTCTCTTTAGTACAGTTCTGGACCAGTACAGACCAGTAAGAAGGACTGCTGTGCTGCTGAAAGGACTGACACTCTGCTGGACTGCTGCTCTGAAGGAGCTGCTTTCTTGCTATGCTGACCTGCTGACTGCTGCCCTCTTTCCTGGGGAAGAAAAAATTGGGCCTGCAACTTCATCTTGAACCCCGGGCCCCAAAGTGACTCAAAGGGCTAGTCTGCTGGCCTCATGATTTGAGCCTTAGGACATAAAAGGCTCCACAGCAGCTCCTGGATTCCTCTTAAGCCAGTTTCTGACCCCCCAGTGGTGCCTTTCAGGCCCTGGACCCTTAGTGTGGCTCTCGATCTCTTGAATTCAAGCTATTGAGCTCTTTGCTACAGTGAATGGGCCTGTTTGCACCAGAACCGTGCCACTTGCACCAAAATTCAAAGCGAGCTACTAGCTATCAGCTCTCGGTTAACCACCAACATGAAACTCCAGCCCGTTCGTCCACAACGCCTAGCCAGCTATTCGTACCACACGGACTGCTACCCGGGACGTTCTCTGTGCTCTTTGCAACTCTCTCAACCGTGAACAGGACTCTTGGCACAAAACTTGAGAAGGTAAACCTTCAGCAGGACTAATCTGGAAGTGTATATGACCTGCGCTCGATCACGGTCAGCCTGAACTTTTGATTTTGACCCGGTCAGTGTGACCAGATGTCCCAAGTTGACTCTTTGTGCTATTTCGAGCCTTTTTCTGGTAACTCTTGAAAAATTCATAACTTCGGTTCTACTAATTAGATTTTTGTTGTCTTGCTGTCAAATAATTTATTAAAATGTACTCATTTTAGTGAATCTTCACTTTATCACTGTGCGATGCAGAAATCTTTTACACATTGCCCGTAAGTTAAGCCTGACTGCTTTTTGTCCCAAGATGCCCAGGGTTAAGCACAGGTTAATTTAGTGACTTTTTGTAGTTCACCCTTCAAGGGACTGTGGTGGTTTCATGATCAGAGCTCACATCCCAGTCAACCATCAAGCCAAATTTCTCAAACTAGTATTATTGATCTTACCACAAAAGGGCCTGCTGGACTCAATGGTGCACATTATACATGTCTAATAGTCTCATCTGTGTGCACATTGTGGAGTCTTTGTACAAACAAGTTTGGACATCACAGTCTAGAACCATGCCTAGAGTCCCTTAATAATGACGTGATAGTTCAATTTAAACTTTTCTTTCTGATAAAGAGACGTTGGTAGTTGGACATTCAATAAATAAGTGGTCTTTTCTAAAGTAAAGGTGTGCAATGAAATCAGAATTTAAATAAGGATCTCTTTAGAACTATGAATGAAGATTGTGTCAGTTCTGCCTAATTCATTCATAAGAGAGTCTTTCCTTTTCCGGCAACATGGGAAAAACCTCAGCAGCTCAGGAAGTGCAAACTAAATAATGGGTGACGCATCATTATTTATGCATTTATCAAGTCCATGGAGTAGGGCCCATATTTATGGAATTTTGGTGCAGGGGAGCACAGCAAGTCACCTTGCTGCACTGCGCTGCCCTGCGCTGCCCTGCGCCTAAGGTAAAGTGGAGGAATGTGCGCATCTGTGCAATAGGGCACATTTCTGTCCTTTCTCTCTGCCCTGGCACCATTTTCGGCACGCTGCCCTGTGTCTAAGAGAAAGAGGAGGATTGTGCACATCTATGCAATATGGTGCATTTCTGGCCTTTTCCCCTGCTCTAGCGCCGTTTTCATCAGCCTTGTGCCAAAGCAGGCACCCTGTGCCTGCGTTGCATGCAGGATTAGTTTTGTGCCGGAAGGGACACCTTCCTGCACAAAAACAATCCTGGGAGCCTTTTTACTGCAGTGCAGCACACATAGAAAGAGGAAAAAAGGAGAAGAAATAGTGATATCTCTCCTTGTTGCGCCTTCCATAGGGAGGCGTAAGGTATTGGCGCATCCCCAGATTTTCAAGGTCTTGTAAATCTGTGAAGGTGACAAAATGCATGGGTATTGCGTGAGAACACTCACCGCAATGCCCATGGAATGTCTCCATAACGCAGAGTAAGGCAACGCAGTTATTCGCGCTGCCTTGCCTTACTCTGTATTTATGAGGCAAATCAAAGTCACACAAAGTGGCTCATAAATATACCTAGGTGTTTACTCAGTTAGTAATGATACACCTGATAAACTTTGTTAGCTTTGCTAGTTTTTTAGAGGCATTGGCCTATCATGAAATGCAGTTATTTGTCACTAAGCTAGTCCATCATTACACTTCGATATACATGCTCACAAAGTGTAGCACAGTGTGGCACAAATCCATGCAGAGTGAATACTGAGGGCTACAGTATATCAAGGTATACGTGATTTGGCCTGTGCTTGCAAAAAGCCAGAATGGATGGGGCACTTGCCAAACTGTGTCTGACTTACTGACCCAAGCTTCTTAACCCCATTCTAGCCAGGAGCGTCCCACCACACATTTATGCAAAAAAACGCTAAGGGCCTAATTTAGGAAAAGTTAGCACCACCTTTGCATCATTTTTTGACACAAAAGAGGCGCAAACTTACAAAATCTAATTATATTTTGTAAGTTTGCACCGTATTGCATCAAAAAATGACGCAAAGGTGGTGCTAACTTTTCATAAATCAGGACCTATAAGACAAAGCTACCAAAGGTTTGTCTTTTTCAGCTAGGGCGGCTCCAAGTCCAGGACCTCCAGTTCTGACATATTTGTAAGTTATACCTTTGTAGAAAATGTTCTTGTGGCCCTGCTGTCTTGATGAAAATTGATCATAGCTCGAAGATTGGTTCTTCAGACTCAGTGTAAATTTGCAGAAGCCTACTCAGTACCACAGTTTTTGGTACACAACTAGTTCAAACCCTTCACAGTGAATTCTCTGCCGCAGTCTTTCTCTTCCGATGGTTTCAGGACAGAGCATTTTACCCACAGCCACAGTCATAAAGACCTATGGTGACAAGCAGAGGTACTATTGAAAAAGTATTAAATGTTCAACCAGGTACCTCCATAACTACGTGTTTAGTATGAGAAACACGTGGTGCATATACGTTGTGCGTTGAGGAAAGTATGCAAGAATCTTTTAATCACTGATCTAAAACTTGAGTGTGCTTTATTAGCAGAACCAAAATGGAACCGAAACCCCTGTATTGCTTAAATCCATCTGATTAGATGCATTGAATAGATCCATTGATTATCCATCACGTTTGTATCCTTGAACCTTGTGCACCCTCTTTCGCCACCAACCGGGATAAAAGAAGGAACTGCCACACATGAAGGTTTCCAAACGCCATCCCACATTAAAGAACTTTAGTTGTGCTTGGATTAAACGTTGGTGCGTGCTAGGCAAGGAGTACCATGGACATTGACAGCATACCCTGACATACCTGTTGATCCGGGGAACAAAAACAATTATGAACAAACCCGTAAGGTGATATGAATTCTGACATCCATATAGGTGAACAAATCTGAAAATTACTGGTGATGACTGGCCAAAGTGTGTGCAATGTGTGGTAGAATGTCAACAATAGAATGTGAGGGACCTCATCTCTAGGACTGATGTCATGTTTGAAATTAGACTGTGTGTGGATTTGATGAACCTAAATAAATGTGTGGTGAGTGATCAATTTCCATTACCCAATATAACGGAGATGGTCACACTGCTACACTGGTCCAAGTATTTCAGCAAATTGGACCTGACCTCTGCTTACCATCAGGTCATGTTACATGAAGACTCAAGAGACTACACCACCTTCGTCACTCCTTTTGGAACTTTTGGCTTAGTGTCTGTAGCAGCTGTATTGCAGTGCTTAATGTACAATATGTTTGGCTCAGAACCAGGTGTTACGTGCTTCCAAGACGACATTTTGACATGCACAGACTGAAGAGGAGCATGAGAGGAGAATTAGGAAGGTGTTGAAAATTTTGAGAGAGCATGGGTTGACTTTCAAGATTAAAAAGTGTTCCTTCTGTAGGCCTGAGGTGGAATATTTGGGTCATAGGATAACTCCTAAAGGGGTGTGTCCTAAGGAGGATCTTGTTATGAACATTTTAAGTTTACGTGAACCAGAGAAAAAAAGAGGAACTGTTATCTTTTTTGGGAATGGTTGAGTTCCATGTTAAATTTTCACCAAATTTAGCATCGAAAACGACCAACATGCAGAAACCATTGAAGAAAGGGAGAGAATTTGTGTGGGATGATGAGTGCAGAAGGGAGTTTGAGAGTATAAAGAAAGAATTGACAACAGTTGAAAGTTTGAGTTCATTTGATCCTAATAAGATGTGTGTAATCATGACTGATGCCAGTGTGAAGGGATTAAGAGCAGTACTTTTACAAGATGTGGGAGAACATGATCTTAAACCTGTTGTGTACTGTTCCAGGACTTTGCGAGGAGCGGAAGTGAATTATTCGACAATTGAGAAGGAAGCCTTGTGTGTGTTTTGGGCTGGTAATAAATTGAAGAATTTTCTGTGGGGAAGAGAGTTTCAAATTTTTACTGACCACAAACCTCTTGTGGAAGTCTTTATGAAAAGAGGTCTGGATATGATCTCTGGAAGGATTAGTAGGTGGATTGTCGGGTTACAAGACTTTGCTTTCAAGGTGTTTTATTTTCCAGGTCCGAGTAATAAGATTGCTGACTGTTTGTCAAGACTAAGTACAGAAGTAGAAGGTAGTTCGGGGGAAAACCAAGAGGATGTTATTAGTGTTTGTAATGTGACAAGAGGTATTGTTGAACAAGATGAGTGGTTGAGAGCGATTTTGGAGGATGCAGTGTTACAACGAGTGTGTAGAGAACACAGTAGTAGATGGAATACGTATGTGAAGGGTGATGAAGAATTGGGAGGATTTTGGAAGGTGAGAGATGAGTTGTCTGTAGAGAATGAAATTTTGTTGCGGAGTCCAGATTAGTTGTTCCAGTTTCTTTGAGAGAGAGGATCATAGAACTAGGACATGAAGGTCATCAAGGTATAAGTAAAACTAAAGCAAGAATTCGCCTTAATTATTGGTGGCCAGGCATGGATCTCATGATTGAAAGGAAAGTAAGAGATTGTCGTGATTGCTGCAAAAGCAATAAAGTTTACAAAACAAGAGTACCACCCATGTGTACTTGTGAAAGTTCTATCAAGCCGTGGGATGTTGTGGCGGTTGATGTAGTAGGACCTATCTTTGGAAAAGGAGGATGTAATTATATTTTAGTTTTGGTGGACCAGTTTTCGAGATGGACAGAAATAGCTATTAGTGGCAGTATGGAGACCAAGAAAGTGATTGATTTCTTTAATGAGATTTTTAGTCGTGAGGGTTTGCCGAACATTATTCTCACTGACAACAGGCCCCAGTATGTGTCAACTGAGATGGAAGAGTATTTTAAGTCCAGGGGTATTATGCATAGAAAATGTTCCTTGTACCATCCCGAAGGAAATGGTACGGTGGAAAGGTTTAATAAATGCATAAAGGAGTGCATACAATTGGAAGTTGCAGCTGGCAGAAATTGGAGGGATGGTCTTAGGAATTTCCTTCATGCATATAGATTATCACCTCACTCCACGACCGGTAAAGTACCGTTTGAAGTTTTCAGGGGCCGGAAGGTTAACACACGCTTGGCACCAGGTTGGGTGTGTTGGGGTAAGAATGAGTGTGTAACATGGTGTGACATGAGTAAGGAGGAAAGGGGGGAAGAGGAAAAATGCTTAGAGAAAAGGAAGTAAAGCTATGATAGGAGGAAGAACACGTGCAAAATTGAGGTAAAAGTGGGGGATAAGATTCTAATTAGAAACCCTAGGTTAAGTATGTGTGAAAGTAAGTTTATGGGTCCATTTGAAGTTGTCAAGCTTTTCAGGAATGCAGGGAAAATTAAGGATGGAAGGGTGTAGAATCTCAACCGTGTTGTCATCTCAAAGAAATTGTAATTTTCGGTGGAATCTCAACTGTGTTGTCAGCTCAAAGAAAATGTAATTTTCCTCAAACAGTTGTGTGTGGAATTAGAATTTTCATGAAGAAAATGTTATTGTTTTTTTATTTATGAATCCGTCCCTTAGGTTATATTTATTTGTTTCTTATCTATAGTATTCCTTATTACAAGGGTTGGTAATTGTTTTAAAGGGGAAAGGTGTGTGGTAGAATGTCAACAATAGAATGTGAGGGACCTCATCTCTAGGACTGATGCCATGTTTGACATCAGATTAGAGTGTTGGAGTCAGAGGTTCCGAGGGAGCTGTTGAAGAGCTGACTGTTTTGTATCCTCTCATTTTTCTGTGGATAAGATACTCCTATTAAAAGAACCTACTTCCAGGAATATCAGGCGAATGCCTCTTTATTACACAATACACCCCTACTGATTGGCAGATCTCCATGACAAGAATATAAAGAGGTCTACAGTCAAATCATTCTGCTCTTGAGTGTTTCTGAGGGAAGAGGCACTTTTCAAAAGAACCACTGATATCTGAGGGTGAAGACAGGACACAGTTGTACAATCTGCTCACAGTATCAGAATAAATCAGAACATCATGTCTTTGGAAGTGGAAATGACTTCAAGTGCAAAGTCATTCCTGCATAAGATGATCCTTGTTATGGTAAATGCCTCCCAAATCCTACAGTAAGCCATCTTTATGGTCTGGCTTGACAGAACAGCTGTTGTCAGACAATTATGTGATGATCACTAGAGAGGGGCTTTGGCTCTGCCTACATGTTGTTAGCCAGGAGCACATGTTTTGATTGGGCACAGGCTATGTGCTTTCTCAGAAAAGTGCTTGCCTTTCGGCAGTTGTGATCATTTTATTTATTGATCCAGCTGCCTAAGCTTGAACTTACAGGGTCACACACATGACTCTGGAATGCTAACAGATTGTCTTAGAAATCTAGATTATGCATGTTGGTTTTCTCTGACAGAAGCACGGATGGGAGGAGGGCAGTCAGTAACCTTACATGGATTTGTAGGTCTAGCTTGACAGTGCAACTGTCACCTGATCTTTTAACCTACACCAATATTATTCCACAGTTCGCTTCCACAGAAAAACATATGTATTCGCATGCAAATTACTTCTAGTGCTTCACATTACAGTATTCCTTTAAAGCCACAACCATTGGTATTACCAATACTTGTTTTGTTACTGTGAGACAATCTATGATTTTACTCAAGCAGTACAATGGCAAAAAAAGCACCTTTGAAGCACTGAAGAAAGAACTCAGGAAATGACAACTCAAGTACATGATGCTCTTTCTGGCTAGATTCCACCTTGTTGCAGATGTTAAATCATGGCATTTCTTCAGTCCAGATGAGGTCTGGGAATGGCTGGAGGGATGGTGCATGACGACCAGTCCTGAGCACTTGATCATAACAATGTACAAAGAATCCAACCCCGAGGCGGAGCTCGAAGTGGAGACAGGCTATCTGACACTCGCACCTATGCCCATACTCTGTGAAAAGATAATGGCCAAATACCACAGTTCGTGGACAAATAATCACAGCCCGATCCTCAGATTGATCACCATGTATGGAGACAACACTATTAGCATGATGAAGACATTCCAGTATCTGACAATGAAACACAAGTGAACAAAATTGGAGATTCACTCTTAACGGCAGTGTGTGTTTTTGGCGATTTTGAACATCTGGCCAAACGAGGCTCAGCCCTTCCTACGGAAATGTATATTTTTTTAGGTTAGCTGAGATTGGGGCTACTGCTTGGCTGTAACGTGATCCGTCAATATTACTAGCATTGCATTGACTTTAAAATGTCAATGTTTGTGCAACATACCTCTTGCATACTGTTAAAATGGACTGTTTAAGACTCTGCACAAGGTTGTAGGACTGGGTGCTTTATTTCTATTTTCTATTTGTTGCTATTTATCTGGATTGTACACAGTTAATGAGAGTACTCACCACTGACAAAGTACTGTGACACAAGTGACACCATGCCAGACATAATATATGGTTCTAACGCAAGGCACTCTTAGAATACCCACATCGGGGCATATTTAATAACAAGTCAAGCATGAATGATCCATGTCTCTTATCATATGGCACACTCCTGCCCTCTTCCTGCGTTGGCGCAGTCAGTTCAGCCTAGTGCCAAGGAAGGCACCCTTGCACCATGAAGCAAAGGTGCCTGGGTTACAGCCAGAATTGTTTTTGTGCAGGATGGGACATCCTCCTGCACAAAAACAATCCTCCGAGGCCTTTTCCTCTTTCTATGTGTCCTGTGGCACAAAGCACACATAAAAAGAAGAAGAAAACATATTTTTTCATGTTATGCTTCTCCTGGGAAGGTGTAGCATTTTGATGCATTCTCAGGTTTATTAATGTTAGTAAATCTAGGAATGCACCAGAAACCATGAGTGGATACGTGGGAACACCCACGCTACAACCATGGCACACCTTCCTAGCACAAATCAACACACAGCAGTGACTTGTTCGGCCCGGCGTTGTTCCAGATTTACTATGCCGCTCAGAACCATGCAAGGTGACTCTGTATGGCATAGTAAATCAGACTTAGGCCCTCATTATAACCATGGCGGTCGGTGATAAAGCGGCGGTAATACCGCCAATAGGCTGGTGGACAAAAAAATGGGATCACGACCACGGCGGAAAACGCCAAAATAGACAGCCACTTTAACACTCTGACTGCTAGGGCATCAGCAATAAACACTGCGGCAGTCACCGCCAACAGACAGGTGGAAGACAATGTACCACCCACCGCATTACAAGGCACCAATCCTCCAGCTTTTCCGGGGCGGTACCAACGACATCAAAAGCATGGCAGAAACAGTACAATGAAGGGGAACCACTCACCCTTCGACACTCAACGAAGTTCCAGGACGCCATCGAGCTCGAACTGCAGGTCCTCCCCATGCTGGTGTATCTGCTAATACGCCAGGAATTTCAAAAAAGGCGGCGGCGACTACCACAGTGAGTACTGCACCCAGCACACAGGGAAGTGGGGAGGAAAAAGAGAGTGACACACACACGCAACACCCTCACCCACAACACCATACACACTAACAGATCCAACAACATTACAGGTACACCCTTTAACACCCTGGAAGAATGGAAGGACAAAAGGAATTGAGTAAATGCATATAAAGTAACGATTGTAAACAACAGTTTATACAAATATTTACAATATGTACAGGGGGCCATACACTAACCATTGCAAATGTCCGTGGACAGTGGCCCAAAAAATCATGGGTGAAGCCCACACTTGAATCCTGCCTCAAAACAGAGAAAACACTGCAGGGGCATCGGGTCTAAAAAACACAGGCACCTCAGGGGAAGGGGAGAGGGGCACCTCAGCCGGAAGATGGTACTACGCCACTGCTCCTGGAGGGGGCAACATGCCCACAGCGATGTCCTGGGGAGTGCAAAGCCACAGTCTCTCAAGTCTCTCAAGTGGGTGGTCTGCTCACTGCTTGGTCCTGGGGAGTTCAAAGCCACAGTCTCTCAAGCGGGTGACATGTTCCACTGGTTCTGGGGAGGGCCTTGTGCCCAGTCTGCTTCATCCTGCCAAGGATAGGGGAAGTGGATGTATCTCTCCACTGGTTCTGGGGGGGCCTTGTGCCCAGTCTGCTTCATCCTGCCAAGGACAGGGGGAGTGGATGCATCTCTCCACTGGTTCTGGAGGGGGCCTTGTGTCCAGTGATGGTACACCTGGGGTGTGGCAGTTCACATTCCCTCACCTGGGTGTCTGAGGCACGAGATGTGCAGGGAACAGGTAGCATGATACTCCATGGAGGCAGAGCCAGACTCCATCCTGCGGCGACTTAGGCTGCAAACTGCTGGTAGTGCCAGTGCTGGTGGTGGTGCCTTAAGTAGTGGATGCAAGGTCCAGGACGTCTCCTGAAGCCTCGGACTGCTACCCACTGGGGATGCTGTTGATGTCTGATGTAGTGGCACCGGCTGGGCATGTGGTAGTGCATATGGCGGTGCAGGTGGGGGTGCCTGCGGCAGTGTCTGCAGCAGAGATGCTGCTGGTGCTGCCTGTGGTGCAGGTGCTGGTAGTAGTGGAGGGAGACACCAGGCCGTGTTCAGCAGCCTCGGATGGCTGCCAACTGGGGATGATGCTGGTGACAGTCATTATGGAAGCGGCGGTGCGGGGGCGGGGCAGATGGCGGTGCAGGTGGCGCTCGTTGGGGTGGTGCTTACCGTGGTAAAGGTTGCTGGCCTGTCAGGACAAATGGTGGTCACCAGTCCCTCAACTGGAGGCTCCAAGCCCTGAAGTACCTTGCCTTTGTTTTTTTTTTCCCTTCCGCACCTTGGTAGACGCTGCTGGGACCTTGGCACTGTCTTCTTTTTTTTTGGATGAGGCCATGCTGGGTGGGTCGTGCGTCTTGTCCGTGCTGCATGCTGGCCCCTTCTTAACCCTAGCAGATGGCAAAATTGGTTGGTCTTTTGCATTGGTAGGTGGCACACTGCCAGACCTGACGGGTGCCCCTTCGATCCTCCAGGACTTGCAGGGACCACAGCAGATGCTGACTTGGTGGCTGAGGTGCTGGCCTGGGATCTAGATATCCTGGCCCTAGGGGAAGGACGGGGGAGGCATAGGGAAGAGGTTAATGTTAGCCAGGAAAAGTTTTTTTTTAGACAAACTGGGACAGGGAGATGGAAGGGGAGTGGGACTGGAAGAAGAGGTAGTGATTGTAGGAGGTTTACGTCTGCTGAGTTTGGGTGAAGGTGCATGGGCTGGAGGCTGTGGTGAGGTGTATGGCTGTTGAGAGGGTGTGTGCCTGCGTTTGTGTACTTTGGGCGGAGGGCTTACAGACACACTGGGAGAGGACACAGGGGATGTATGCATGGTTGTGGGGGTGGTGATTGCTCGTGAGGGGTGTGTTGCGATGGGCGTGCTGGTGATGGAGGTAGTGGGTAAAGATGTAGTGCATGCGGGTGTGAGTGGAGAAGCTACTGGGAGGGAGGTTGACGAAGAGGAGAAGGGGGACACAGTGGAGGAAGTGGATGTTGGTATGTGTGCATGGGTATGGTGCTTGTGTGAGTGCCTGTGTGATGATGTGTGGTGCTTATGTTTTCCTGAGCCATTTTTGTGTGTTGATGTGTGTGCATGCTGGTCTGAAGGTGTGCTTGGGATAAGGTGAGGTAGAGGGGATTGGGTTGGGGTAGTGAAACTTGGAGGGGGGAGGCTGGACACAGGGACAATGGCTGCCATCAGTGCAGAGGCCAGAGACTGAAATGCTGTCTGTTGTGCCGCCACACCAGAATGAATGCCCTCCAGGTATGCATTTGTTTGTTGCAAATGCCTCTCAACACCCTGGATGGCATTCAGAATGGTTGCCTGCCCAACAGTGAGGGATCTCAGGAGGTCAATAGCCTCCTCACTGAGGTCAGAAGGGCTGACTGGGGCAGGGCTTGAGGTGCCTGGGGCGAAGGAGATGCCCACCCTCCTGGGTGAGCGAGCACAGGAAACATGCTGAGGGGCTGCTGGGAGGGCGGTGCTGGTAAGGGGGGTGGCAGCTGTACCTGTTGTTGGGGTGAGCACAGAGGTGTCTGCCACCGCCAGGGAGCTTCCATCAGAGGAGGAATCGCTGTCACTGGTATCCCCTCCTGTCCGTGTCGTGGAGCTCCCCTCACCCTCTGTCCCACTGGTGCCTTCACCCTCTGTGGATTCACCCTTATGGGCCATGTGGGATGCAGCTCCCTTCATCACCAGTGTCTCTGCTCCTCTGCCAGATGATGCTAATGCACACAAGGACAGGGTGACAAAACAAGAAGTGGGGGAGAGACAGAGGATACACTTGGTCAATGCCAGCAACACCACTACCGTTGGTGTACACAACACTCACTGAGCTGCCCTATGCACTAGGCTATGCCCAACCAGTCACTAAGGTAGTCACCAGCCCATGGGGCACAATGCCTAACACCAGCATCTGCACACCTGACACCCACAGGACCCTGCCCAGTAGTAGTTCTCCACTTGTACAATTGGGGTAGAAGTGCTTCAGGGCCTGCAAACAAGGGACCTACCCTGCCATGATCGCCCTGGCCTAGGGGCACCCACAGCCCACATCCCCCACCCAGCTAGTTCCTAAAGTGCGCAAAGTCAGCTTTCTGAATCTGTACTCACCCCCTTGTGGCTGCTGTGATGCCCTCAAGCACCCATCCAACTCTGGATAGGCCACCGCCAGGATGCGGAACATCAGGGGGGTCATGGTGCGAAGGACACCCCTTCCACGTTGGAAGGCCAGCCCCAGCTGGGCCTCCACCGTCTTCTTGGTCCAGTGGAGCAGGTCCTCCCATCTCTTGCGGCAGTGGGTGCTCCACCTGTGATAGATCTCCAGGGTCTGCACCTCCTTGGTGATGGCACGCCAAATACCCTTTTTCTGGTGGGTGCTGGCCAAGAGGGAAAAGACAGCGGAAAATGTAATTACTTATCCGTCCGGACCATCAAACTCATTGCCCACCAGTTCGCACCCATGCCCTGATGCACATAAACTGACCACCTCTCCTGCAGCATTCAGGCCAGGGTGCCTTAGCACCCACCAACATGTGGCTTCCATCTACACCACTCCAAACAGGCATTGCCCACACATCATGCTTACAGTGTACTCACCTTTTTGTCTGGAGGACCGTACAGTAACGTGAACTGGGGGAGGACCTCTAACTCCTCCGCAGTGAAGGCAGACACTCTAGCCTTTGTCGCTTCCAGACTCAGGTCACAGCAGCACTTGCAGTGTAGTTCCACTCCTGTTGATGGTCAGGTAGCAAGTGAGTGAATAGATAGAAAACGGCGGAGACGTCCACGGCTGTGCGTGCCGTCACCGCTGGTGTACATCATCATTGGCTCCTGGGACCTGTAGGGCTTAATGATAACCAATGCGGAGTTGCGCGGCGGTCATCTACCCCCTAGCACGACGCAGCACAATGCCAGCAGTTAACTCATTTCCCCTTGTCCCTCCTCACAGGTCAGGTAGCTGCCATTTCAGGGGGGCACATGGCAGGGCACCTCACTGAGTCACAGAACATATTGGCACATATATTGACTCTCAAATTCACACACTGCTTCTGTGACATTAATTCAAAAACAGTTGTGCCATCTATGTGGAAAATGACCTTCTGCTCACCGTTCTCCTCCATAGGCTACAACCGCAGAGGCAGATGATGAGATGGCGGCATCCTCCTGTGTACAGACCCCTGGTGGACCTGTCAACAATGGAGGACAGACACATTGTCATCACATACAGACTTGATCGTGCCACAATCCAAGAATTGTGTACCCAATTGGAGCCAGACCTGATATCAGCTATCCGGCAGCCCACAGGAATCCCCCATCTAGTTCAGGTCCTGTCAGGTCTCCATTTCCTGGCAAGTGGTTCCTTTTGAAACAACAGTGGCCATGGCATCAGGGATGTCTCAGCCAATGTTCCCCTACGTGTTGACCAGAGTGTTGTCTGCCCTGCTGAAACACATGCGCAGCTACATCGTCTTCCCCCAGGTGAAGTATTTGGCCACAGTGAAAGCAGACTTCTATACCCTGGGACATATCCCCAACATCATTGGTGCCATTGATGGTACACATGTGGCATTTGCCCCGCCCCACAGAAATGAACAGGTCTACTGGAATAGAAAAAGCTATCATTCGATTAATGTGCAAATGGTGTGTTTGGCAGACGAGTACATCTCCCATGTGAATGCTAACTATCCTGGCTCAGTGCATGACACCTCTGTCTTGAGGAATAGCAGCATCCCTTATGTGATGGGGAAACTCCAGAGACACTGGGTGTGGCTATTAGGTGAAGCCAAGGTCCCCACACAGTATAAGTTGGGGTGTGAGTATGGGGTTGTCGCTAAGGGTTAGTGTTACAGGTGACTCTGGTTACCCCAACCTCTCATGACTACTGACCCCAGTGAGGAATCCCAGGACAAAGGCAGAGGAAAGTTACAATGAGGCACTTGGGCGAACAAGGAGGATTATTGAGAGGACTTTCGGCCCCCTGAAGGCCAGGTTCCGGTGCCTCCATCTGACAGGTGGATCCCTGTAATACTCACCCAAGAAGGTGTGCCAAATCATCGTAGCATGCTGTATGTTGCACAACCTGGCCTTTAGACGCCAGGTGCCTTTTCTGCTGGAGGATGAGCCTGGTGATGGTCTTGTGGCAGCGGTGGAGCCTGTGGACAGTGAGGAAGAGGAGGCAGATGAAGAAGATATGGACAACAGAACAAACATTATACAGCAGTACTTCCAGTGACACACTGGTAAGAGACTGTAACTCAGCTTCACATTTCAGTATACTTTTGGCCATCGTACATGGCAGCCTCTTACCCTCTGTCTAAGGCCACTGACTGTTCCCTTTGGATTCCCTTTTTTCAGATCTGTGTACCCCATTCCGACTCCTGCTATATATACTGCTGCCCACCAATTGTCATACTGTGGTATAATTCAATGGACATAGACGTTGCAATGCTTTGAGAATGTTGTAAGAATACATCTTTCCAATCATTACACTGATTCCAGGATGGTTTATATTTCAATGGTGTTTATTTTTTGTGCTAAATAGTATGGGGCTAAGTGCAAGGGGCTGTGGTGATGGTGGAGGAAGGTCCAGGGTAGAGTCCAGTCTCTTAGTATCACAGGTGCATTGTCCAATGGGGCACAGTAAGGGGAGTAATGGCAGTTCAAGGTGGACAGGGTGACAGAGTGGGACAGAAGGGTGACAATCAGGAGAGTCCTATTTCCTGGCGGGGGTCTTGGCAATGTTCTCTGTCTTCTGCCTGGATCACAGGGACTGTTTGCAGGGTGGTTCTCCTTCTGCAAGGCGTAGGGTGCTGGTGGCCTGTTGGTCCTGTGGCGGGCCTCCTGTCCACTAGCGCCAGCGGAGGTGGAAGGCTGTTCCTCGGTTTGGGTAGTGTCAAGGGCCCTTTGTTGTGCCACTGCCTCCCTCGTGTCAGCCAGCACCCCTGCTATGGTGACCAGGATGGTGTAGATTTTTGTGAGGTCCTCCCTGATACCAAGGTACTGTCCCTCCTGCAGCCACTGGGTCTCCTATAACTTGGCCAGTACTGTGCCCATGGTCTCCTGGGAATGGTGGTACACTCCCATGATGTTTGAGAGTGCCTTGTGGAGGGTCGGTTCCCTGGGCCTGTCCTCCCCCTGTCACACAGCAGTCCTCCCAGCTTCCCTGCTGTCCTGTGCCTTTGTCCCCTGAACCATGTGCCCACTGACTCCAGGTCCCTGATCGTCCTGTGTTTGTGGGGTTGCCTGGGGTCCCTGTAGTGGTGGACACAATGCTGATTGACGTGTCCTGGGGACAATGGCATGGGCCCTCTGGGTGGGTGCTGTGCTGGTGTTTCCTGAGGGGGGAGGCTCTGTGGTGGGTTGGGACTGTGGCAGGGAAACCGACTGTCTAGAGTTCCCTGATGGGCCAGGTTGGTCATCGTGATCAAGGCGTGCAGAGCTGTTGTCATCACTGTGTGCCTCTTCTGGGGGGAGTGCTGGATGTGGCTGGCACCTCCTCTCCGGTGACATTGGGTAGGGGTCCTGTTGGGATGCAAATGCATTGTTATTGTATCTGTGTGTGCCATCTTGTGCAATGGGTGTGTATAATTGTGCTTTCCCTGTCGCCTTGGCCTTGTGTGAGTGCTGATTATGTGGGCTGGGTGAGTCTCTCTACTGGGCATGCTGTGGTGATGTGTGTCCATGCAGGTCTGTGATGGGTGTCCATGCATTGTTGTTGCATACAGGGCTTGGTATTGGGATGGGTGGGTTGTGATAGTGGAATATATCTGAGTTGGTGGAGTGATGGGAGTGAGGGAAAGGGTGGGGTATGTGATGGCATACAGGAAGGGTGGGGGGTATAATGGTAAAGATTTGACTTACAGAGTCCAGTCCTTCTGCTACTCCTGTGAAGCCCTCAGGATGCATGATCACCAAGACTTGCTCCTCCCATGTTGTTAGTTGTGGGGGGCAGGGGGGTCCATCGCCAGTCCTCTGTACAGCAATCTGGTGTCTTGAAACCACGGACGCACCTTCCCCAGTAGGTTGTTCCACCTCTTCCTGATGTCATCCCTGGTTCTTGGGTGCTGTCCCACAGCATTGACCCTGTCCACGGCTCTCCGCCATAGCTCCGTCTTCCTTGCAATGGATGTCTGCTGCACCTGTGATCCGAATAGCTGTGGCTCTACCCGGATGATTTCCTCCACCATGACCCTTAGCTCCTCCTTTGAAAACCTGGGGTGTCTTTGGGGTGCCATGGATGTGGTGTGAGTGTCATGTGTGTGGAAGTACGAGGTGATGTGTGGGGTGGTGTGTTGGGGTGTATACTGTGATGTTAGTGGATGGTGTATGGGTGATGGTGTTCTGTGCCTCTGATTGAATATGTGCTCTTTCCTTGTCTCTCTGTGCTTGGTCTCTTTTTTTTCATTGTAAGGGGTTGTGGGTAGTGGGTGTGTGTGTTTTTTATAGTGGTATGAGTGTGAGGGTGTGGTGTGTGTATGTGTGTCAGGTGTGTGTATTTTGAATTGTCCAATATGGTGTTGTTTTGTAAGTGTGTGTGTATTTTGAGCACGGCGGTGTGTACCGCCAATGGTTTACCGCGGTTGAAAGACCGCTGCATTGATTTGTGGGTCGTGATATTGTGGGTGTATTCCTGTTGGCATGACGGTGTGGGTTTTGTTATCACCAGTTTATCACTAACCTTTGGTGTGACGGAGTTATGTTGGTGTCTGTATTGCGGTGGTATTCTCTGTGTGGGTTGTAATACCCGTAGCAGATTACCGCTGCGGTCACAGTATCTTGCTCCATCGGCACGGCAGTAAACAGCATCTACAGCCGAGGTTGTAAGGAGGGCCTTAATCTCTTGCTTTGTCCTGTGTCACCTTGCATGCCTCAATGGCAAGGACTTAGTAAATCTGGCCTATGGTTGCTGAATGGTTTCTCTCATAAACATGAGAGAGGTGTAGCGACACAGATGGATACCTAATCTAGTAATGCTCCATAACTGCTGTTGTTAAATAGGATTAAGTATACTATCCTGGTTCACCACCGGTTCTAGAAGGGTGGCTATTCCTTTTAAGATATCACCGCTATTAAAAACTGAAAAGACTTGGACTGACCCTTAGGGTTGGGATTTTTCACTCATTGGTGAGTGGGAAGATGACAAAATAGTGCTGCCGACAATAAAATTAAATATAAATTGCATTTGCAGAAGAAGGAAAAGCTGAGCAGGGTTGTTACAAATTCTAAAGGCTCATATAAGCAGAGATTTTAACCTATTGATGGCCAACAAACCGGATAGGTAGAACTTACTCTGGTGGATTGAAAGACAAAGTAGGAAAACTAGATGGATTTGCTACAGCCTGGGGCCTAATGGGTATGTAGAGGGAAACTTTCTCAACAATTTCAACTCTCTTTTTTCTCAGGAGCAAGAAGCTCTTTATCGAGACTGGATGACCTTTTATTCTTGCAGACTACAGCTGTAGATTCGAAGATGCAAACTATGGTGCCTGGAGCATATCACATTGTTCTATAGAAGTGACGACGCTTGTTGCCAACATGCCCTATGAGTTAGATGACTGGCAACCAGACACATAAGAACTGTGTGAAAAGGAGATTGTGCAACATTTAAATTCCACCACAATAGAGTGTAAGCCATGTCTAGCTGGCATTGTCACTATGGAAGGCCTGAAAGAAAGTCCAGAGGAGAAACTTGATTTCCAAAATTACAGGAGAGATAAACTTGAGAATGAGAGAAACAATAGTCATTGAAGTGGAACTCATAGGCTTGGGAAAAAGTATTTTGACTAGTCCCTCAACAGTGCTAGAGGGACAGATTATGACCATGAAAAAGGAATGCTGCAGCATGCTTGAAAAAGATGAAAGGGGGAAATTCTTTGGAAAACAATGTTGATCATAAAAGGTCAGTAACAAAGATGGCAAACTGATAGCTTAGCTTAGAAAGATGAAGGGCCAGAGGTAGATAAAGAGTGTAACAATAGAAGAGGGCCAGGTGGTCTGTGATGATTTGGATATACCTCTGTTAGACCTGTCGGCCTAGGGTGGTCTTCCCCCAAAACATTTTGCTTACTTGCATCATCGTTTTGCCTCATCTTTTTGTTGGTATTATGACTCTGAGCACTTTACCACTGCCAACCAGTGCTAAAGTGTATGTGCCTCTTCCCTAAACATTATAACATTGATGTATAGACAATTGGCATATTTAATTTACTTTTAAGTCCCTTGCAAAGTGGTATCCGATATTCCCAGGGGCTATAAATCAAATGTAACTGGTGGGCCTGCAGCACTGCTTGTGCTACCCATCCAAGTAGCCCTTTAAACATGCCTCAGGCCTGCCACTGTAGTTTACTTCCACTATGACTTGGCATTTAAAATCCCTTGCCAAGCCTTAAACTCTCCATTTTATTACACCCAAGTCACCCCGAAGGTAGGAACTACGTAGCCTTGAGAGCAGGGTGCTGTGTAAGTAAAAGGTAGGGTATGTACTTTTAATTTTTGCATGTCCTAGTAGTGAAAATAACCAAATGTTTTTTTCACTGCTTTGAGGCCTACTTCCCTTATAGGTTAACATTGGGAATTCCTTATTACACTTGTTGGCTGAAATTTCTGATTGAGAAGGAGTAGCTATGTCAGGATTCATATCACTGGAATGATAATAACAAATCCTCTCTATTGGCAAAGTTGGATTTAACATTACTACTTCAGAAATGCCAATTTTTTGTAAGTGGGCATTTCTTTGCTCTTCCAGCTTTGTGTGACCCCAGCCTGACTCCAGTACATGTCTGAGGTGGGTGACAGCTGCACTTTGTCCATTCCCTCTAGTCAGCCACAAACACAGAAAGGTTAGGTGTGACTGAGGCCTCATCTGCATTCTGATGGCTCTTCCCAGTCAGAAAGGAAGGGAGCATCTTACACTTACACCTGAAAAGGCAGTACATGTCCCCACGCAACGGGCTGATTACCCACTACTGATAGTCTTGAGCCAGGCCTGGGCAAAAAAGGGCTTCTTTGGACTTCAAAGACCCTTTGTTGAAGTCACCCCCACTTCGAAGGCACAACTGGGTATAAGTACAAGGTCACTGACCCTGCCAAATCAGACAATTCTGGACCTATGACTGGAATGCCAGAAGAAATGCTGTGCTGCATTTTAGGAAGCTGGCTCGCTATATGGTGCAGTAAAAAGAAGTATACCATTCAGAGAGTCCAGTAGATCCCAAATTGGTTTGCAGAGACAAAAGTAGATATTACTAACACTCTATTTTGTGGTAGTGTGGGTGCCCAGTTATGCTAATCAGAGGGCAGTGCTAAGCATTTGTTGTACTCACAAAGGCAATAAATGAGACACACACTCAAAGAATAAATTGGAGACCAATTTAGAAAAATGACACCTATTTTTGTATATAGTTTGAAACTAAGAACTTAATAACAAGGTTAGCACATTTTTAAGCATAAATACTTTTCACTTGCAAGAGTGGACACAGTGCACTTTTTTAGTTCTTCAGTGTTTACCTTTGGGAGGAAAACAAGGTCAGCAAACACATACTTTACGATGACTTACAAGACCAATCTCTGAGACTTAAGGTAAGCATTGGGCAAGGGTCAGGACCACACCAACAGGTTACTCCGGGCAGCATTAGATCAGTCGGATGCAATGGTGTAGTACGGTGTCAGGTGCCCAATGTATTTCAATGGGAATTGTTCTCAGTAGAGATAGGCTGGAGGCTCTAGCTAGGAAGCCAGACCAGAAAAACCAACAGGTAGGTAACAAATGTGGGGTGGTCAGGGACGTAGATGCACCTTTGGTCCTCTTCTCCAAGGCCCAGGGACAACGGATGCAGGGTTGTCCTTTGGCATTGGGTTTCAGAATCTGCGACACCTCGCGGTTGAGGGGGTCCCGTGGTCTAAAGTTGCAGGTATCTTTGTGGAGGCCAGGAGGGATCAAACCACTGTGGACTCAAGCTCCGGAGAGCTGCAGGATGTTGTTGACACAAGGGACCCACTTCAGCTTGGATTGTAGGCAACATCTGCAGTGCTTTCTTCTGGTGTCAGGTTTCTCTCACCATAGAGGCTGTGGGAGAGGGGGCCTGCATGCAGAGGCTGCAGGTGACTTCGGGGAAGGACTCTGGGGAGCTGGGGGAACCTTGTTGGCACCAGATCTCCACTCCCACTTGGTGGAGTGGTGACTTCAGGTGTTGAGTCTTTAAGGTTCCGAAGGCTGCAGTGCTCCTTTTTTAGAGTTGGTTGGGGAGCATGTCCACTGCTCATGAAAGTCTTGAGTCTTTTTCGAAGGCAGGCAGTCCTCCTGGGTTTTTTAAGGCTCACCTGTAGGATAAGCCATCTTTTGGTGCAGAGTCCGTCAAGGGTTGCAGACAGGCTGGCGGGTTGGTACCAGGTCAACTTCTTCCTATCTCCTCTTCTGGGGTTGCGAC
This sequence comes from Pleurodeles waltl, assembly GCF_031143425.1. Taxonomy (NCBI): domain Eukaryota; kingdom Metazoa; phylum Chordata; class Amphibia; order Caudata; family Salamandridae; genus Pleurodeles; species Pleurodeles waltl. Next base: position 991,830,519 of record NC_090445.1, on the reverse strand, counting down.
TCTTCAGTGTCCTTGGGCTTCTTCTTAGGTCATCAGGATCTGAGTTCTTGAGTTCAGGGGTGCCACCTAAATGCTCAATTTTGGGGCATTACAGGGAGTGCCAGGTGGAGAGCCAATGGGTTGCCCACTTTTAGGGTGACTACACAACCCTAGAAATCTAATTCCATCTAAGCAAGATAGAGGAGTTTAAAAAGTGGTGTCCACTTTGGGTCATCCACCTTAGGGGTGGGATTGGCATGATGTGGGCACACCTAGTAATCTAACTAATTTTCCCGCCTGTCTTGCTGCCAAGAAGTGGGGTCAGGACAGGGGGGTTGGCTATCTCAGCCATCTGGAGAAACCTGGGCTGCATTACAAAGGCAACTAGGCCTTTGAAGCTTCCCACCCTAGAATGTTTATCCTGCCTGGATAAGGTGTCAACAGGCCCGCCCAGTGTAGGCTTTTGTCCCTGGCCTCAGAGAGTGTTGGCACTCACCTTTGGGGGCTGGAAATGTGGCTAAGGTGGCTGAATTGGTCAGAACCAGTCAGTCAACACACCAGCAACTGGTAGGTTTTCATGGGCATCTCTAAGGTGCCCTCTGGGTCCATGTATTGGCAAATCCAAATGGGTTCATCAATATGAGATGTTTTATACCAAACATCCATACTTTCAGGGAATCCATCATGTAGTTGGGGAACTTGTATTGACCAGTGTCCAGCTCACATGTTTAAAATGGCTTCCCTGGTCACTTACTATGTTTGAGAACTGTCAAACACATAGCAGGGACATATCTGCTCATGCGGATATTCCCCTGCATGTAATATAATGCACCCTGCCTTAGGGCTGTAAGGCCTGCTAAAAGGATGACTTACGTATATTGCAAGCAGTGTTAGAGGACATGGCACACAGGCTGTGTGCCATGTTGTGTTTCCACTTCTGTCTGCACCAAGACACGAAGCCTGCAATGGCACCCTGTTATGTGCTTGGAGAGGTATCATTTAGGGTGGCACTATTCCTGCTGCATCCCTCAGGGACCCTCTTTAGTACCCCAGGTGCTAGGTACTAGTGGTACCATTTACTCAGGACTTACAAGGGGTGCCAAAGGTTTTGCCATTTGGGGAAACAACTGTGCAGTTTGGGAAAGAGATCCGGCGCTGGGGACCTAGTTACCAACAACTTAGTGTACTTTCAGTCGAAATCACATCAGATGTGAGGAAACAAGTGGGGGCTTACCTGGCCAAAAAGTGTGCTTTCCTTCAAGGACTGTTACTCTGCTTGACTACTGACCTGGAAGGACTGCTTTATTGCTGTGCTGCCCTGCTGCCTGCTGGACTCTGCCTTGCAAATTAAGTGGTCTCCAAGGCCTTGCTGTATTGCCTCCTATTGCTTGAAACTCAGGGATATCAAAGTCTGTACCTCTACTCCTGTGCCTGGTTCACTGGAAGTGAACCCAGATAAATGCAACATAGAAATCAACATATCTCCAGTCTGCTTGCAGCAGAACTGGTGCATTGACCCTGCATTGTCCCTGATGCAGGAGTAGAACTGGCACATTGCACTCTGAACCAGAGCATCACCTTACGAACCCAGGGGCATATTTATACTCTGTTTGCACCAGAATTGCATTGTTTTTTTTTACGCAAATCCGACGCAAAGCTAACTCCATATTTATACTTTGGTGTTAGACACGTCTAGCGCCAAAGATCTTGGAGTTTGCGTAATTTTTTTGCGTGGACACCTACCTTGCGTTAATGATATGCAAGGTAGGCGTTCCTGTCTAAAAAATGACTCCAAGGCATGTGCGCCTTATTTAAACTCCCGTGCAAAAATGACGCACGGGAGTGGGCGGGTTAAAAAAATTACGTCCAGCCGCTTTTGCGTCATTTTTTAATGCCTGGTCAGGGCAGGCGTTAAGGGACCTGTGGGCTCGGAAGGAGCCCAGAGGTGCCCTACCATGCCCCCAGGGACACCCCCTGCCACCCTTGCCCACCCCAGGAGGACGCCCAAGGATGGAGGGACCCATCCCAGGGAACTTAAGGTAAGTTCAGGTAAGTTTTTTTTTTTTTTTTTTTTTGTCGCATAGGGGGGGCCTGATTTGTGCCCCCCTACATGCCACTATGCCCAATGACCATGCCCAGGGGACATAAGTCCCCTGGGCATGGCCATTGGGCAAGGGAGCATGACTCCTGTCTTTGCTAAGACAGGAGTCATGTCTATGGAGGGTGGGAGTAAAAAAAAATGGCACAAATCGGGTTGAGGCAGATTTTATGCCTCAGACCGACTTGCCCCATTGTTTGATGCCCAAGCTCCATTTTCCCCTACGCCGGCGCTGCCTGGTGTGGGTCATTTTTTTTTACGCACACCAGTCAGCTCCGCCGGCTAACGTCATTCAATAAATAAGGCGCCCGCATGGCGCTTTGGAATGGCGTTAGCCGGCGTTATAATTTTTGACGCACAACTGCGTTGCCGCAGTTGTGCGTCAAAAAGTATAAATATGGCCCCCAATGTTTAGTATCGCACATCGCCGTTGTAGCAGCTTGGAGAGATCAGCGCATCCCTTTGACTACAAGGAGAACCCCGGGGAATCGCACTTCGGAACCAACACGTCCTGGATCAAAGCTGCATTGTAAGACTGATGCATCGCCACCACTGATGACGAAAATTGATGCATCACATTGACTGTGGGCCTCGACATCAACACACTGCTCAATGCATCGCTCATCTCCACCCTGCATCTCGCTATTACGATCAGGATCAAGGTACTCTGTTCACCGGTCCTACGTGGCTCTTGTCCCCGGCCTGTGCTCTATCGTGGTCAGCCTGAACTTTTGACTTGGCTCCAATCCAGCGCAACCAGATAACACCTATTGGTGCTTATTGCTTCTAAGCGCTAGAACTTTTTTATTCTTTAATTGGATTTTTTTTTTGTTTTGGTCTGGTCTTGATTTATTTATAATATTAATTTTTTTTTATCCTGGTATAGAGTCTTTTGTGGTGTTTTCATTGTGTTACTGTCAGTTGTGTTTCACAAATGCTTTAAACATTGGCTATTTAGATAAGCCTGGCGGCTCCATGCCAAGCTACCAGAGGGTGAGCACAGGTTATCTTTTAGTCTAAACCTGACTTAGTCCGACTAGGTTTGTGGTTCCTGCTTGTACAGGATGCCTACTCGGACAACCAGAACCCCCATGTCTAACAACTGCAGACTGCAGGACGAAGCTTTGTACTATTTAGGGCACTTGGGAGAGTTTGGTGGGATGAACAGCTATCTTAAAGGCCTTCCAGTCTGGTCTTTCTCATCTTCTGGGTGCAAAGTGCTTGAATAAAGTCTTAGCATTTAACCCTCTACGGAAGCATTTTCACAGATGAAGAGGAAAGGTCCTTGTTCCTCACAGTCTCTCATCTGAGGTATCTAGTAAGATCTCAAATCAAATTCAGCATATGTTGGAGGAGGCATGGAAATGGGATGTCTCCCAATGAACCTTTGTCTGGTTTTATGATACTTACTGAAAATCTGAACAAACCACCAAAAGAATATGCCTCCTAGATGCCCATGTCTCTGCTGAACATAGAGTAAATTAATCTCAAAAGACTTGGCTAATCTATTCTGATCAATCAGGATTCATGCCGCTCAGGGCATCGAAACATAAACTGAGGTTCTGTTATCGCTAACTAGCATATGCCATTACTCTGTCATAACTTATGGTAGTTCTATAGCTAGATGTCTAGAAGGAATAGCAATTTATGATGGGACTGTTGCGACAAATGTGATTTGGGCTGACATTCCTGTCAAGGGTATCAATACTGTATAGATGTGGTTTGGTGAAGATAACGGTGAGTGGAAGGTTATCACAACCCATTCTTCTCAGCCTTGACACAAAATAGGGATGTCCTCTCTTCCCAATTATCTTTGCTCTCTTTGTTGCACCCCCCGCAGGCTGAGTCAGGGTGGGTGCGATGAAAAGGGGTCTGAGATGGGACCAAGACTGGGACTATATTATTTCACTGTATGTCACTGACCTACTTCTATACTTGGCTAAACTTTTAACTTCTATACGTAGAATTCACAAAACCATAGAAATCTAGGGCAGTTATTGGGGAGTCCACATTCATTGGGCTAAAGTAAGTACTCTACCCTCTCTTAAAATGGGCTCCTCTATATGATTATATTTGTATTCAGCCAGAGATGATTTCCAATACTTGGAAATCTATAGAGCTTATGATAAAGGAGCAGCCCTAGACAGAAGCCTAACAAATATTCTAATAAAGTTTAATGACGATGCCATGCATTGGAAAACACGCTGGCGCTCATTAAAAAGCAGAGCTGCACTTTACTAAATGGTAACTCTTCCCTGTATTGTTTATTTTGTACAAAGCACTCCGTTCTGGATAGAGAAGGTTGATATTACCAATCTAGACGGGCTAGTATGTACCCTAAGCTACGCATGCTGCTGTAGAATGGAGGCACAGCCATGATCTCACTCACCAGAGTCTTAATGCAATGTGCAGATAGTGTAATGGGCTTCTCATCTGGTGGTTATCAATGAATGAGCTTTTTCACTCTAGATAATGGCAGACGGACTTGCTATGTGTGTGTGGGATATCGCTGGACCATATATATGGACATAATTGTATATGTCCTGCTTGACAGTAACAGTTCAGCTGTACAAGCATGGAAGACAGCAACTAGGAAACTGGAATGGCAGCATGTGCCAAGCCTTAAGATTCCGTTAAATCATGAGGTGTTACTCTCTGGCTGACATACTTTGACTGGGTTTCGACAGTGAGACATCATTGGAAATCAAAAATGGGAGATATCCGGGTTCCAGAGGTGTTAAGTATGCTTAATGTTGCTTTATGTGAAGAAATGTCCCTATCAGACTAGCAGTGCTTAAGAAATTTCAACAAGCATGCCAGGGTGAAGTATGCAGAATTGCTGACCGAGGTTAAGGATGAGTGCCACTGGAGTATGAAGTGGGATCAATCCATCTGAGATGATGTGCTATAACTCTAGTCTACTAAAACTTTGGCGCGCAACTCCTGCTGGGAAAAGAACAAGGGTTTTCTAAATGAAGATGATTGGGACGAGCCACAAACGTATCAGAAGTAAGTGGCCATTAGTTAGGTATATAGGCTTATGCTAAAAATATTACACCATGTATTCTACACAAGAGAGCCACAGCTAAATTGGTGACACATGCCCGAGGGGCTGCAGTTCTGTTTTAACATGTGTCCACATTTTCTCGGGATATCCACAGATATGGCTATACTGGTAGCAGATTAAAACTTATATATTTAAGTGCTTCATGCCCCCCCTTGAATTGTCTGTTAAGTTGCATTATTGGGTTTCTGAGGTGATGATTTGAAACATAATACGATTTTTTTACATTGCCTAATTTTTGTAAAACAGAATGTCACTCAATTATAAGACAGTAAAGTACTCTTGATAATTAGTGCAGGAATACAGATTAGTACATGAAGGAAAAACAGATTGGTTGTCCCAAGAAATTTGACAATGTATGTAAACCATGACCCTGATTACGAGTTGGACGGTTCTTTGCAACAGTCTATCTGCATGTGAATTTACTATTTCCACGCAGTAAATCCGGCCCAGTACAACCAAATAAAAGTTAGATCCATGGATAGGGATTTACCATTGGTAGTAGATTTTTCAGGTACTAAGACCATTCAGAATTCCCAATTCCATTGGGTTTAGAAGAAAATGTACTAACTGCTCTGGGTGTCCTGTGGGTGAGTGACGTGTTTGGGGGTAGTACGGAGGGAAGGTAAACTTAGGCCTGACTGCAGCAGAAAAAAATAGAGAGAAGCTTCACTGCTTCTGCAGCCAAATACTCATATTGTTTCATTGTGCAGAATTACCACAAGGTAAGATCAGGTTGGGTAATCCAACACACGGATGTAGGAACACTGACCCACTCATGATCATGCAGAGTTGAATTCCATGCAGTAATTCCTCTCCGCCTGATTTGTAAGCCCGTGTTGGGATTTTCATGGGCTGTAAGAGGCTCTTATATATTAAACCAGGTGATCCGTCTATGGCATGAAGGGATGTTTTGTTGGATGAGTTGTGCATTGTGAAAAGCTATAATATATTCTTGGTAAGATTCTAGCGTGAGAACGATATTTCCTATTCAAGCCCCGCCAATTTAATTGCCAAATTTGACCAATTTTTATTGACCCTGTTGAAAATGCAGTAAAGTATGTTTGAAAGGATATAAAAAAAAACACTTTTCCGAAAGTGAAAAAGGTTAAGAGACATTTCATTCTAGCTCCTATTACCATAACCTGAGCACACCAAGAAGCCGCATTCGAAAACAGCTGTGTTGTCACTGATGTAAATGAAGCAAAAGCATTGTTATCCACAAAGTTGTCCTTTGTCGAACAAAATTATAGCAATATTGATGAAGAGATAGTAAGTTATAAAGGAAGCAAATAGCTTTTAAATACATCATTTGGATGATGTGTATCACCCATCTGAAATAGTTGAAGATTGCCAAAATCTTGAGTATATAAATGCCAATAAATAAGTGATTTCAAAATGATCTTTGTTGGTATGATCTAGAATACATTTATACATCCTATAGGATTACATAGGCTATAGTGAGCTTAAATATTCCTCCAACATTAACAAACCTACAACCAGCGTTAGAATATGGTTGGGATGTTTCTTCGGATATGCTCAGTCATTCAGCAAAGTAGCACAGCATTGAGTATGTCACCACGTAACATGTATATACCATCAACCGAGCTTCATAACTCATAATGGAGGAGAAGGGTATCACCAACTCCTGGATATTTGCACAGATCCCAGCAGCAGTTTCGGCATATCCTGACATAGAATTACTGTGTGATTGTTGTCCCCTAATGTACATAGTACTGGATCCTAGGTCATGGCGTGAGCTGGTTAGATACTGGAATTTGGAGGGGAAGTTCACCTTTTCCCATCTCTGAGAGAATTGCAAATTAGCCCTTACCTTACATCATGACCATATTCAGTTGGGCTCCACCTCCTGAGAGTAAAAGCAACCCCAAAACAATACAGGCTTAAAAGCCTGATTGGACAGATAGTGGATGATGAGCCTTGAATGAGTCTGTTTTCACAGACATTCACCAGAAAGACAGTGACATTAACCGTTGTGGACTGGGACAGTTAAGCGGGAATTTAACATCCAATTGAAAACAAGACTATGAGCAGGACTTTCACACACTGAAAGATACAATAGGTGCTGCTTATGTGCGGAAATCCCTGACTTCGGGAATTCATTGCTTATAACAGTAGAGTTTGTATTATGCTTGCCTAAATGCAGGAAAAGGACTGTCATTGAATGAGGGTGAACTACACATATGGATACGGACTTTTTGTCTCACATTCATGCTCGAATTATGTAGCAAAATTAATCTGGACACAATATCTTATACCTGGATTTCTTTCCTTTCGTCAACGTTCCCCTCCTCATAACACACGAGGAGCAATTGCCCTTGATATGTGACTGTCATGATGCAGGTTATTTAATTGGCAAGAGGGCACCCTTACTAACCTAAGCACACCCTGGTAGGTCTCAACACAATTGTAAAATAACTTTTACTCACTCTCTGGTAGCTGTAGCACAAGCACCAGGCAATCCATCTGAGAAATGCATGCTACTTTCACACAATTCAATCAATTTTAAAGTCAAGAAAACAATGAATAACATTGCGAAGGCAGTTTATAAAAACACCAAATTACTGAAGTCAATAAGGGGAAACAGGCAATTAACTTGCAATTAAAGGTATCAATTCATTGTTGACCGGAATCTGCACATGGTTTTCAGCAAACCACAGTGGAACACAATTTGGCTACACTGAGCAGATCAAATCTTAGGACCTAGTCTCCCTTTTAGAAGTCTAAGACTTCCAACTGGACTCAGTCAGAAGTTGAAGCCAGCAAGAGTCTCTTGCAACTGAATCAGGAATCATTGAGTTCCTCCTCAAGCTGTTGGTTTTGCACCAAAAGCTGAGAGAACAAATGCAAAATCCAAAGCCACTAATGGAATACATTTGCCACCTCGTCCCTATCCAAGATTTTACTTTCTGACTTAACCACGTTTTTCTTTCTCAAGCTCCATCAGTGTAACAAGACTGGAAGCTACAGCCAGACAGACTGCACAGGGCCAGATAGCTTTACTACGAGGTCCTACTGATCACTTGTTCAGCATGGCAAAAAGCTCCAACTGAAACTTGCCCACTGCAGGCGTTCCCTCCCTTCACAAGCCTCAGCACTTTGTCCTGGTCCGCCAGAGATACAAAGTCCTAATTTTTTCAATGTCCTGGAAATGTTTCCCCAGTCACTCCTGTGGCCCAGTTCCACAGCTCTTTGTCCAGCCAGGTCTCTGGCTGTGTCCAGGCCTCAGTAGTAAGTTGTTTTTTTTGGAGTCAAAAGTTATTCTGCGTTCAGAGTCCCTAGGGCAGAAAACAGGAGTCACCCAGTTAGCATTTAGAGAGCAGTTCTAGTCTCTGAGTGCCACCAGAATCAGAAGTGCTTAGTTCCTCTTCTTCTAGCACTTAGGTCGATTTTTCTTTCTTCAATACATTTTCCCATGTCTAAGAATGTCCTGTGGAGGTGGTAGTGAGGTGTTAGTCTTATCCTATGCACGATCCAGTGATTGGCTAATTCCCTATTTATAATCCTGACTACTTTCTCTCAGTATCTCTACTACATTTTAGTGCCTCCATTCCTGGTTTACTACAAAACTTCCCAGAGTCCCTTGAACCAGGATGGCTCTTGTTGTTCTCCACCTCAAGGAGCCCTAGTTCAACCCATAGCTGCTCCTCTAGTGAGATGAGGAGTCCTTCCCTCTGCGAGGAATAGAACAGATTGTTCCTCCTGCCTGGTGGAGATGGAGTCAGAAGGTTTGAGAAGGCCCTTGGGATGAATGGAAGGAGTTCCTGACAGCCACATTCAGCATTTACAGGTGAAAGGAAGAGATGTGATATTTGCCTTTTGCTCTGCTTTTCTGTTCCTGCCTCCCTTCTTGGATGGCTAACCCCTGCTAAGTAACAATTTATTGGCAACATCTCTGCCTTCCTGGGCCAATAGACAAAGATACTGTCTTCCGGAAGCAGGCTCAAGACAACCAAGAATGTGTACTGGGCCTCTGGAGTAGGGCTGAGAGGCAAACAGTTTGACACTCGTTTTCTCTCAAACAACACAAAGTTGTTTTTCCACTAATGTCATCCAAAACCTACTTTCACCAATAAGTTAGACTGTCGAAACTAAGTTAAAAAGAACTGTTACTCATTAAAAATGAAATAATGATGTGATCCACAGCCTGTCTTAGAAAACCCAGCTCTATCTACACAATGAAAATAACTTTTCTGTCATTGTTCACAGTTAGAGCACACTATTGCCAATGTGTACAATAAACCTAGTCCTGTGAGCTTATGAAGCACTTATTAGGTGTGACTGTGCCAATAACTATAAAAAAGTTTTTCTAAAATGCCAATGGCACTTTTTCCTGCCACGTGTCACTGCAGTGCTTTTAAACTGCACTCTAGCAAGAACACAGTTGTCCCCACTGAAGTCATACATTTATATCAGATATGTCAGTAATATAATTTCACACTGGTGCCCACATATGACAATGAAATTCCATGCCACTGGTGAAATTGTTTGTGCCAACTTTCAATGGCCTTAATAGAAATGTAAACACATCATTTGGGTGAAACCAATTGGGCTGTACAGATTTAGGAACAGAGCCCACACATTGTGGACACTAAGGGGGTTATTCTAACTTTGGAGGAAGTGTTAATCCGTCCCAAAAGTGACGGAAAAGTGACGGATTTACCACCAGCCGTATTACGAGTCCATTATATCCTATGGAACTCATAATACGGCTGGTGGTATATCCGTCACTTTACCGTCACTTTTGGGACGGATTAACACTCCTCCAAAGTTAGAATAACCCCCTAAGTAGTACTGCTACAGTGCACAGACCTACCTTCAGCAAAAGTCTGTGTCGTAAAAATACAAAAAATCTGAAGTGACCACGCTGAAAAGTCAGGTCTTCTACATTGATCACTCATGAACACTGAAGTAGAGAGGTCTAGAAAGGGGAGAATGTTAAGCATTACAAACTGGCAAGCACAACGGTGATTCCTTTGGAAAATTATAAATTACAAAGAAAGATTTTTAATATGTGGCTCATTGGTGATGTAATTTATGACTTCAAGTTGGCATTTAAAAGTACTTGTCAGGGCTTAAACTCTTCTTTTTCTACATATACGTTACCCCTAAGGTAGGCCCTAGGTAATCCACAGGGCAGGGTGCTATGTAGATAAAAGGCAGGACACATATATGTGTGTTTTATATATCCTGGTAGTGGAAAACTCCTAAATTCATTTTCCACTGCTGTGAGGCCTGCTCCTTTCATGGGATAACATTTGGGCTACCGTCATATACTGTTTGAGTGGAACTGCATGGCTGCCCAAAGGACTCATCTGGGCTGCTTTGCTGCAAAGGACTGCTGCCCTGCTGTTGCCCTGCTAGCCTCTGACTTTGCTGAGAAGTACTCTCCAAGGGCTTGGAATGAGCTTGCCTCCTGTTTACTGAATTATCAGGGCCAAAAAGACTCTCTTCAAGGACGCTCCTTGTGCCCCCAAAACTGATGCACAGCATGCTGGAAATTACGCATAGCCTGCCCTGTGACAAGAAAATCGCCACAAAGCCGAACCAGAATGACACAGCCCAACTTCCCTAGCGAAGATCTATGCAGCGCCTGTGTTGCGACCAGAAATCCGACGCACTGCCCTACCAGATCGACGCACACCTAAGCCGGAACAACGCAGCCCAACTTCCTGAGTGAAGAATCAACACAGTACCTGTAGTGTGACAGAAAACTCGACGCATCGCATACCAGATCAATGGAATGCCTGTGACTTCTTCCCGCATGCCCAGGATTTTCCACGCATCGTCCCGGGGTGTCAAAAGATCCCTGCATCACAGTGAAGAACCAAAACTGTAAGCCGGAAATAGAAGCAAAGTCCCCTGCAGCGTTGAAAGAAACGACGCATGATCTGTGCCGCGATGGAAAATCCAACGCACACTTTATTTTTCCACGCATCTCCTCCTCTGCAGTCTCTGTGCGTGGTAATTTCAACACAAACTAGGTACTTTGTGCAAACAAGAGACAGCTGTTGATTTCTTAGATTTAAGACTCTTTCTAGACTTGCAAAAGTGATATCTCAACTTGTGCTGATTGAATCTTTATCGTTTTGACCTTAATTTAATCAGATAAATATCTAATATGTTTCTGAACCTGTGTGGTGTATTTTTGTGGTGTTTTCACTGTGTTACTATATGATGTATTGCACAAATACTTTACACATTGCCTTCTAAGTTAAGCCTGACTGCTCAGTGCCAAGCTAACAGAGGATGGGCACAGGATAATTTAGATTGTGTGTGACTTACCCTGACTATAATTGTGGTCCCTAATTGGACAAGGGTGTATACCTCTGCCAATGTTAGAAATGGGGTCTTTGGTTGGCAGTCAGGTTACCCCCTGTGCAAGCAAGGACTCTCACTCTAGTCAGTTAACCCTCACTCACCCCCTTGGCAGCTTGGCACAAGCATGCAGGCTTAACTTCAGAAGCAATGTGTAAAGTATTTGTACCAAAACACACAGTAACTCAGTGAAAACACTACAAGATGGCACAACACAGGTTCAGAAAAATAGGTAATATTTATCTAAACAAAACAAGAACAAAATAACAAAATCCAACAGGCTGGCGGTGCTTCCCATGGGATTACGACCCTGGCGGAAGTGCCGCGGTCGCACCGCCGGGACCGGCGGTTTCCCGCCACATTGGCCCCAGCGGTTGTAATCCCCCAGGGCAGGCGGTATGAACCTGGCAGAAAGGGGAGTCACAGGGCCCCCTACCACGGTCCCACGGCCCCATGGAGCTTTTCACTGTCTGCATAGCAGACAGTGAAAAGCGCGACGGGTGCAATTGCACCGTCATACCGCTGCAACACCGCCAGCTCCATTTGGAGCCGGCTCCCGGGTTGCAGCCGAGATCCCCGCTGGGCCGGCAGGCGGAAACTAGGTTTCCACCCGCCGGCCCCACAGGGATCTCCAAATAGCCACCGCTGCAGTGGGGCTGCATTGGCGGCCATGCGGCGGATTCAACTTGGCGGGCCGAGCTTGCCGTCTGCCAAAGTTGAAATGAGGGCCTAAGAGTCTTAAATCCTCTAGAAAACAGTGAGAACGCTGTTAGCGCATAAGTACCTGGGTAGCGCCAAAATAAAGCCGCACGGGCAAGTGAGTGTCAGAAAAGGCCAGTGATGCGTCGATTTCTCACTCGCAAGTGAGACCGTGCTTCGTTCCTCCTCTGGGTGGGTCGGCATGCGTCGTTTCTTCTCTCACGCAAGAGAGAGATGCGTCAATCCAGACAGGCACCTCAGATCCGGGCAGGCTTTGCGTTGTTTTTCCACACCCAACGATGTGTTGAAAATCTATTCGCACTGTATCACAAAACCGACCTGAGTGGGGGTTGCATCATCAGCTTCCATTAGCGGGTGCTGCACATGATTTCTTCAGCTGTGTTGCATCGATCCTCCAGCCGCGATGCAGGTGGAGCATTGATTTTAGCCGCAAAGCCGGCGGCGCATCGTTTATCAGCCACGTCACGGAAGGTGCATCGAAATGTTCCCCCCATGGCGGTCTGTGCGTGGATTTTCAGTCTTTGTCTGCCAGCTTCACCTTTCAGGGGCCCAGGAACTGAATAGGGCACCACTAGGCAGGGCAGGAGTCTCAGCAGAGAATCCAAGTGTTGGCAGGGGAAGTCTTTGATGGCCCTTAGACTTCAGCAACAGGAGGCAAGCTCAGTTCAAGTCCTTGGAGATTCTTCACAAGCAGGAATGCACAACAGTCCAGTCTTTGTCCCCTTTCACAGACAGAAGCAGCAACTGCAGGATAGATCCACAAAGCACAGTCACAGGCAGGACAGCACTTCTCCTCAGTTCTTTAGCTCTTCTCCTTGGAAGAGGTTCCTCTTGATTTCAGAAGTGATCTAATTTTCAGGGGTTTTAGGTGCTCTTCTTATACCCCTTTCTGCCATTGAAGTAGGTCTACTTCAAAGGAAAGTCTCTCTCTTGTTTGTGAGATCCTGCCTTGCCCAGGCCAGGCCCCAGACACACATCAGGGGGTTGGAGGCTGCATTGTGCCAGGTCAGGCACAGCCCTTTTTGGTGTGAGTGACCACTCCTCCCCTCATTCCTAGCACAGATGGCTCATCAGGATATGCAGGCTACACTCCAGCTCCCTTTGTGTCACTGTCTAGAGAGAGGTGCAAATGGCCCAACTGTCAAACTAACCCAGACAGGGAATCCACAAACAGGCAGAGTCACAAAATGGTTTAAGCAAGAAAATGCCTACTTTCTAAAAGTGGCATTTTCAAACACACAATCTCAAAACCAACTTTACTAAAAGATGTATTTTCAAATTGTGAGTTCAGAGACTCCAAACTCCACATGTCTATCTGCTCCCAAAGGGAATCTACGCTTTAACCATATTTAAAGCCAGCCCCCATGTTAACCTATGAGAGAGATAGGCCTAGCAACAGTGAAAACCGAATTTGGCAGTATTTCACTGTCAGGACATATAAAACACATTAGTGTCCTACTTTAAACATACACTGCACCCTGCAGGTTTGTCTTACATGTAAGAAAAGGGAAGGTTTAGGCCTGGAAAGTGGGTATACTTGCCAAGTCAAATTGGCAGTTAAAACTGCACTCATAGATACTGCAGTGGCAGGTTTGTGCCCTGTTTGCAACCAGTGTTGCAGGCTCACTAGTAGCCCTGGGCACCTCTAGTGCACTGTACTAGGGACTTACTAGTAAATCAAATATGCCAATCATAGAAAGCAAATTATACATACATTTTACATGGGAGCACTTGCACTTTAGCACTGGATAGCAGTGGTAAAGTGCCCAGAGTAACAAAAACAGCAAAAACAGAGTCCAGCACACATCAACAACCTGGGAAAAAGAGGCAAAACTTTAGGGGAGGCCATGCCAAGAATGCCAAGTCTAACACCTCTGCCAACTAGAGATCCCATTTCTAACAATGACCAACAGCTGAGACCACTGTCGTGCACCCCAGAGGTGAACACTTGTGACCATATATGATTTCACTGGAATATTGATCAGTAATCCCATATGGCGTTAGCACAGATATTTCAAATGTTGGCAGACAGACAAGTGATAACAATCTAATACCAGTAGTCCAGACCTATACTTGCATCTAAACATTAAGGGTGGGGGCAGCATGGAGGCAGACCAGGTCTGCCACTCAGTCAATCAATGTTTGTTAAGCGCAACTACTCACCCATGAGGGTCTCAAGGGGCTGAGGGTGTGGGGGGGGTGGAGCGTCCATCAGTGCAGTAGTTCTTCAGATATCCTTATCTTCAAATAGCCATGTCTCCAGCTTTTTCGTGAAGTTGAGAAGGGGAGTAGTCTGTCTGAGGTGGGGCAGTAGGGCGTTCCAGGCTGTGGTGGCGAGGTAGGAAAATATGTGTCCCCCTTCTCTTGTTTTTCTGATGCGGAGTACTTTGGCGAGAGAGAGCTGGGCTGAACGTAGGGTTCTGTAGGGTATGTGGAAATTGAGTCCCCTGTTTAGGTAGGCTGGTCCGGTGTCGTGGAGGGCTTTGTGTGCGTGGATGAGGATCTTGAAGTTGATTCTTTTCTCTATGGGGAGCCCGTGTAGTGTGCGCAGGTGCTTGGAGATGTGACAGTGTTTGGGTAGGTTGAGGACCAGTCTGGCTGCAGCGTTCTGGATGTTCTGTAGTTTGCAGGTGAGTTTCATGTTGATTCCGGCACAGAGCGCGTTGCCGTAGTCCAGTCTGCTGTAACCAGGGCATGTGTGACTGTCTTTTGGTGTTCAAGGGGGATCCATTTGATTGTCTTGCATAGGAGGCAGAGGGTGCAGAAGCAGGAGAATGCGACTGAGTTGATTTGGTGGTCCATTTTGAGTTTGGAGTCAGGATGATTCTGAGGTTGCGGGCTTGGTTCGTGGGTTTGGGGGGGGCTTCCTAGGGTGGAGGGCCACCAGGAGTCGCTCCACACGTCGGGTTGAGGGCCCATGATGAGTACTTCAGTTTTGTCTGCGTTGAGTTGTAGGCAGCTGCTTTTGATCCAGTTGGCGACTGCTCCCATGCCTTCGCAGAAGTTGTGTCTGACTGTGTTGGGTTCGTTGGATAGGGAGAGGATGAGCTGGGTGTTGTCAGTGTAGGAGACATTGTTGAGTCTGTAGTTTCTGACGATGGCGGCTAGTGGGGCCATGTAGATGTTAAACAGCGTGGAGCTGATGGAGGATCCCTGAGGAACTCTGCAGGTGGTAGGTGTGGGGTCCGAGAGGAAAAGGGGAAGTTTTATTAATTGAGTTGTGCCAGAGAGGAAAGATCGGATCCAGTTGAGGGCCTTGTCTCTGATGTCGGCCTTGTGAAGTCTGCGTATCAGGGTGTGGTAAAAGTCCATGTCGAAGGCCGCCGAGATGTCGAGCAGGATGAGGGCCGCAGTCTCTTCCTTGTCCACCAAGGAGCGGATCTCGTCTGTTGCAGTCAAGGGGGCTGTTATGGTGCTGTGGCTTTTTCTGAAGCCAGATTGGGACGCATTGAGGATGTTGTGGTCTTCGATGAAGGTGGTGAGTTGGCTGTTGATGGTTTTCTCTATGACTTTCACTGGAAAAGGGAGCAGGGAGATGGGCCTGTAGTTCTCGAGGTCAGTGTGGTCCACTGAGGGTTTCTTGAGGAGAGGGTTGATCTCAGCGTGTTTCCAGTTGTTGGAGAAGGAGGCTTCTGCTAGGGAGCGCTTGATGGTGAGGTGGAACTTGGGGGGCGATTGTTTTAGCGGCTCTGTTGAAGATGTGGTTGGGGCATGGGTCCATGGGGACCCCGGAGTGTAAGGTCCTCATTGTCTTCAGTGTATCTTTGGTGGTGAGGGGGGTCCTTGTGAGGGTTCTTCACGGTTGGGTTGGGTGAAGAGTTCCTTGCTATTGTGTGCGAGTGAGGAGATTCTTTCTAGTATTGCTTTCTTTCTGGTGCTTTTGATGAGATGGTGGTGTGCGGTGGTGACGGCTCTGAAGTTGATTTGTGCTTCAATAGATTTAGGGCCTCATTCTGACCTTGGCGGAGGCCGCCCGCCAAAGAACCGCCGTCAGAATACCGCTGCGCGGTCAAAAGACCGCCGCGGTAATTCTGAGTTTCCCGCTGGGCTGGCGGGCGACTGCCAGAAGGCCGCCTGCCAGCCCAGCGGGAAACCCCCTTCCACGAGGATGCCGGCTCCGAATGGAGCCGGCGGAGTGGAAAGGGTGCGATGGGTGCAGTTGCACCCGTCGCGATTTTCAGTGTCTGCTATGCAGACACTGAAAATCTTGGTGGGGCCCTGTTAGGGGGCCCCTGCAGTGCCCATGCCATTGGCATGGGCACTGCAGGGGCATCCAGGGGCCCCACGACACCCCATACCGCCATCCTGTGCCTGGCGGCCAAAACCACCAGGAACAGGATGGCGGTATGGGGGTTGGAATCCCCATGGCAGCGCAGCAAGCTGCGCCGCCATTGAGGATTCCCCAGGGCAGCGGAAAACCGGCGGTACACCGCCGGTTTTCCGTTTCTGACCGCGGCTGTACCGCCGCGGTCAGAATGCCCAAGGGAGCACCGCCAGCCTGTTGGCGGTGCTCCCGCGGTCGTTGGCCCTGGCGGATTTTACCGCCAGGGTCAGAATGACCCCCTTAGTGTTTCTCCAGATTTTCTCAAGGCGTCGACATGTGCGTCTGGATTCTCGGAGTTCTGCGGTGAACCAGCTGGCTTTTTTGGTGTGGCTGCTGTTGTTCTTTCTGAGGGGGGCTATGGTGTTGGCACAGTCGGCTATCCGTTTGTGCAAGGTGCGGGCTGCGATGTTTGGGTCGTCATTGTGTGCAATGGGGGGTGGAGTTGGCGAGGGTGGCAGTGAGCTGGTCGTTGGTGATTCTTGCCCAGCTTCTACGGAATGGTTGGTGTTGGGGTCTGATGATGGTGGGTGTGTTGAAGGTGAAATGGATGCAGCAATGGTCTGTCCATGGAAGTTCAGAGGTGTGGCTGAAGGTGGCGGAGGTTCCTGTTGTGGAGATGGAGTTGAGGGTGTACCCTGCTGAATCAATCAGTCAGTGCTTGTAAAGCGCAGATACTCACCCGTTAGAGTCTCAAGGTGCTGGGGGGGCGGGGGGTAGAGCATATACCGGTGAGGTGGTTTAAAAAAAACATGTCTTCAGTTGCTTCGTGAAGCTGAGGAGGGAGGTTGTTTGTCTGATGTGGATAGGTAGGGCTTTTCAGGCAGTGGCTGTGAGGTAGGAGAAGGCGCTTCCTCCTGTTCTGGTTTTCCTGATGCAGGGTACTTCTGCAAGAGAGAGCTGGGCTGAGCATAGGGCCCTGTGCAGTACGTGGAAGTTGAGTCACTGGTTCAGGTAGACTGGTCCGGTGTTGTGGAGGGCTTTGTATGCGTGGATAAGGATCTTGAAAGTGATGCTTTTCTCTATGGGGAGCCAGTGAAGTGTAAGGAGGTGTTGCGAGATGTGGCAGTGTCGGTAGGTCGAGGACCAGTCCAGCGGTGGCATTCTGGATGTTTTGCAATTTGAAGGTGAGCTTTTTGTTGATTCCGGCATAGAGTGCATTGCCATAGTCCAGTCTGCTGGTGATGAGGGCGTGTGTGCCAGTCTTTCTATCTTCGAGGGGATCCACTTGAAGGACTTATGTAGGAAGCAGAGGGTGCGGAAGCAGGAGGAGGTGACTGGGTTGATTTGATGGTTCATGCTGAGGTCGGGGTCCAGGATGATTCTGCGGTTGCGGGCTCGGCTGGCAGGGGTGGGCGGGTTTCCGAGAGTTGGTGGGCACCAGGGGTCGTTCCATGTGTTGGATTGAAGGCCCATGATGAGTACTTCTGTTTTGTTTGTGTTGAGTTCAAGGCAGCTGTTTCTCATTAAGGTTGGCAACTGCTTCCATGCCTTTGGGCAAGTTGTGTCTGGCCTTGTCGGGTTCATTGGAGAGGATGAGTTGGGTGTAATCGGTGTAGGAGATGATGTTTATTCCGTAGCTTCTGACGAGGGTGGTTAGCAGGGTCATGTAGATGTTGAACAGCATGGGGCTGAGGGAGGATCCCTGGGGCACTCTGCAGGTGGTGGGTGTGGGATCTGTGAGGAAGGGGGCGAGTCTCACTCGTTGCATTCTACTGGAGAGGAAGGATTGGAACCAGTCGAGGGCCTTGTCTCTGATGCCGGCTTCATGGAGTCTTCTTATCAGGGTGTGATGGGATACTGTGTCGAAAGCCGCCGAGAGGTCTAGTAGGATGAGTGCCGCCGTCTCCCCTTTGTCCAGTAGGGAGCTGAATGCGTCGGTTTTGTCACGATCTATCAGAGCCTTATGTTGTGGAGGTTGTCTAGGCGGGATGTGGTGTAGGGGTTTTGTAGGTTGTCGAGGTGGAAGTTGAGGTCTCCCAGCAGGGTGAAGTTGGAGGCTGCAATGGCTTTCACAGTGATCCTGTCTGTGATGGAGAAAAGTATGCAAGGGCCTGGGTGGGCAGTAGATGAGGGTTCCCCTGAGGGTGGACGTTGGACTTGTCTGAAGTTTTAAGTGGAGGTGTTCCATCAGGCTTGTGGGGTCTTCAGGGTGTGTACTCAGTCGGATGCTAGACTTGTGGATGATGGTGATTCCACCCCCCAGGGGGGCCGGGGCGGTCTTTCCGGGTGATCTTGTATCCTTGGGGAATGGCGATGGCTATGTCCGGGCCAGAGGTGGGATTGGCCAGGTTTCAGTGAGGAATGCGACTTCCGGGGTGGTGCTGTCAAGGAGGTCCCAGATTTCAGTGGCGTGCTTGTGGAGGGAGCAGATGTTGAGGGGGATGCATTTCAGGGTCCTCGTGTGGGTGTGTAGTTGCGGGTGGGTTGTGCCGGTTCAGAGGTCTTGGTGGTGGTGTAGGATTGGTGGTAGCGGAGGCAACTGAAGGGTCCATTGGTGTTGGCCGGTGATGAAGGCTTGCAGTTGTTGAGTGCGTGGAGTGCTGCTGGTTTGTAGAGGTGGCAGGTCGGAGGTCCAGGGGTCCTGGCGCTGGTCGCTGTCAGGTCACAGATTGGCGCCGACCACCTTGCCTTTGGTGCACCTGTGGTGCGGCCGCTCAGCGGCCTCCATTAAGTAGGAAGAGGGGGAAGGAAAGGACAACTGGGAGGTGGGAGCGAGAAAAACAGTACGAAAAGGGGGGCAGGCTGGGGGGCAGCAGGGATGGGGAGAGGAAAGCGAAAAAGAGACAGAAATCGGAAGAAACGTAAAATTTGAGTAAAAAGCACAGAAAAAAAGAGGAATTAGAGAGGAAAAGCACAGAAAGTGCAAGAGCAAGCAGAAAAGCACAAAGGGAGAAGACAGAGAAAAAGAGGCCAAAGGCCGATGGCCAGCCTAGCAGAAGAGCAAAGCTCTCCCACTAGACACTAGGGATAAGGTGCAGGTGGGATCCTGCGGGTGGAGGTGGGCCTCGAACTTCTGACAGGGGTCAGATTTCGACAGACACGGGCTGCACTTACTGGAGGAGCTACACGGAGGTATAGAAGTTCACTAACCAGGTCAGTGGGGTTGCCACTCTGCTGCCTATCAGACTAAGGCCCTCATTCTGACCTTGGCAGGCGGCGGAGGCCGCCCGCCAAAGTCCCGCCGTCAGATTACCGTTCCGCGGTCGAAAGACCGCGGCGGTAATTCTGACTTTCCCGCTGGGCTGGCGGGCGGTCGCCTTCAGACCGCCCGCCAGCCCAGCGGGAAAGAGGCTTCCACGATGAAGCCGGCTCGGAATCGAGCCGGCGGAGTGGAAGCTGTGCGACGGGTGCAGTTGCACCCGTCGCGTATTTCACTGTCTGCGCAGCAGACAGTGAAATACATGTAGGGGCCCTCTTACGGGGGCCCCTGCAATGCCCATGCCAGTGGCATGGGCACTGCAGGGGCCCCCAGGGGCCCCGCGACCCCCCCTACCGCCATCCGGATCCCAGCGGTCGGACCGCCGGGATCTGGATGGCAGTAGGGGGGGTCGGAATCCCCGCGGCGGTGCAGCAAGCTGCGTCGCCGTGGAGGATTCAATGGGGCGGCGGTACACTGGCGGGAGCCCGCCAGTGGTGCCGGTCCGACCGCGGCTTTACCGCCGCGGTCGGAATCCCCATTGGAGCACCGCCGGCCTGTCGGCGGTGCTCCCGCGGTCCTCCGCCCTGGCGGTCAAAGACCGCCAGGGTCAGAATGACCACCTAAGTCTACCATCCTGCCTTCTGCCTCACTAGTTTCCGGAGGGTTGTGTTTTTGAAGACACCTACTCACAACAATGACTCCGTTCATATGTGACTACCTTCTGTGCAACTTATCCCATTAAGTCTTGACTCCTTCTGCCCAGTATTGATACCTGGAACCACATCTCAGACTGCTTCTTAGGCCCTATACTTAATTTGTCCTATTATGACCCTGCTATATATCTGGGTTGAAATGCCTATACACTATTTTGCTCTTTCTTATAAAAAGAGACCAAGGTGGTCATTACAACCCTGGCGGACGGTGTTAAAGCGGGCGTAAGACCGTCAACAGGCCGGCGGTAAAAAAATTGCAATTATGACCGTGGCGGAAACCGCCAACAAAGACAGCCACTTTAACACTCAGACCGCCACAGAGGTACAAACAAACAGCGCGGCGGTCACCGCCACAGACAGACGGGAGACAATGTACCGTCCACACTATTATGGCAGGCCAATCCGCCACCTTTTCCAGGGCAGATTCACCATGAATAAAAACATAGCAGAAACAGGAATTTCGAAGGGAAAACGCTCACCTCTACACACCCCACGAGGAACGAGGACACTATGGATCTGGAACTCCAAATTCTACCTGCGATAGTCTTCCTGCTCCTCTACCAGGATGAGTACTGCACCTACGACACAGGGGAGGGGGGAGGCAAAAAACAGGGACACACACACGCAACACCCCCACCCTCACCCACTACAACACACACACTAAAACATGTTGATGCATTACAGTTACACCCCCCGAACCCCCTGGAAGAATGCAAAGACAAAATGAAATGATTGTAACGATTGTAATCTATTAAAATCCAGTACTCCAAAATATATATACACTATAAAGAAATATATACACCAATAATACATGTCCAGGTATTGCACCATTTATAGTCCGTGGACCACTGGGCCCAAAATGCGTGGGCGAGGCCCACACTCGATACCCGATCAAAACAGAGCGAACACTGCAGGGGCATCAGATAGAAATACAACAGGCACCTCAGGGGGAAGGGAAGGAGGGGCATCTCAGCCGGATGAGTGCACGACGCCAGGTCCACGAGGGGGCTCAATGCCCACTGATATATCCTGGGGAGTGCAAAGCCACAGTCTCTCAAGTCTCTACAGTGGGTGGTTTGCCCACTGTTCAATCCTGGGGAGTGCAAAGCCACAGTCTCTCAAGTCTTTACAGTGGGTGGTATGCCCACTGTTCAATCCTGGGGAGTGCAAAGGTAGTGGATGCCTTTCTCCACTGGTTCTGGAGGGGGACTGGTGCCCAGAGTGCTTCATCCTGTGAAGGACAGAGGTAGTGGATGGATCTCTCCACTGGTTCTGGAGGGGGACTGGTGCCCAAAGTGCATCACTCACCCCGTGACGGACCCAGTTGCGTCAGTGCCCCTGCCGCTCATGGGATAGCGGTGCTTGAGTTGGCGGTGCCATGTTCAGCGGTGCTTGAGTTGGCGGTGCCCTGTTCAGCGGTGCTTGAGTTGGCGGTGCCCTGTTTAGTGGTGCTAGTGCTGACAGTCCTTTATGGCCCAGCAGGGCTTGTGCTGGCGGTCCTTCATGGCCCAGCGGGGCTTGTGCTGGCGGTCCTTCATGGCCCAGCGGTGCTTGTGCTGGCGGTCCTTCATGGCCCAGCGGTGCTTGTGCTGGCGGTTCTTCATGACCCAGCGGGGCTGGCGGTCCTTCAGGGATCAGCGGGGCTGGAGCTTGTGGTGCCCTCCTGGGCACTGGGGCTGGGGCTTGCTGTGCCCTCCTGGGCAGCTGGGCTGGAGCTGGCGGTGGCCTCCTGGGCAGCTGAGCTGGGGCTGGCGGTGCCCTCCTGGGCAGCTGGGCTGGGGCTGGCGGTGTCCTCCTGGGCAGCGGGGATGGGGCTTGCGGTGCCCTACTGGGCAGCTGGGCTGGGGCTGGCGGTGGCCTCCTGGGCAGCTGGGCTGGGGCTGGCAGTGCCCTCCTGGGCAGCTGGGCTGGGGCTGGCGGTGCCCTCCTGGGCAGCTGGGCTGGGGCTGGTGATGCCCTCCTGGGCAGCTGGGCTGGGACTGGGGCTGGCGTTGGCCTCCTGGGCAGCTGGGCTGGGGCCGGCGGTGCCCTCCTGGGCAGCTGGGCTGGGGCTGGCGGTAGCCTCCTGGGCAGCTGGGCTGGGGCTGGCGGTGGACTCCTGGACAGTGGGGATGATGGCGGTCTTCTCTGCCGTGCAGCTCTTTCCAGACTTGCCAGGTTTCTTGTGGCCCTTCCCCACATTGGGAGGTTTCACAGCTGACTCCTGGGAGTGGCTTTGGTGGCTGGAGTCTTCCCCCTCTCCCGCCGGGCACTGGCCAACTTCTGATGCTTCACAGGTGGGGGACTGGCTGTGCTGTGGCTCCGTGCCACACTGGCTGTCCTGGTGGCCGGTGCACTCCACATACCGGTGACTACAGGCACCACTGGTCCCGGAGATGTTGTGGCTGAGGTGCTACTTCGGGACCTATGAGATGGACGGGGTGGGGGATGGGTGGGAAAAAGGTCAAGGCTGGACATTAAGGGGGTCATTCTGACTCCCGCCGGGCGCGGTCACCGCGCGCCCGGCGGGAGCCGCCAAAATACCGTACCGCGGTCGGAAGACCGCAGCGGGTATTTTGAGTTTTCCCCTGGGCTGGCGGGCGGCCTCCAAAAGGCCGCCCGCCAGCCCAGGGGAAAACGACCTTCCCACCATGAAGCCGGCTCGTAATCGAGCCGGCGGAGTGGGAAGGTGCGACGGGTGCTACTGCACCCGTCGCGTATTTCACTGTCTGCTATGCAGACAGTGAAATACAAGCGGGGCCCTCTTACGGGGGCCCCTGCAGTGCCCATGCCATTGGCATGGGCACTGCAGGGGCCCCCAGGGGCCCCGCGACACCCCCTACCGCCATCCTGTTCCTGGCGGGCGAACCGCCAGGAACAGGATGGCGGTAGGGGGTGTCAGAATCCCCAAGGCGGCGCAGCATGCTGCGCCGCCTTGGAGGATTCTGACGGGCAGCGGAAAACCGGCGGGATCAGAATGCCCAGGGTGGGGGATGGGTGGGAAAAAGGTCAAGGCTGGACATTAAGGGGGTCATTCTGACTCCCGCCGGGCGCGGTCACCGCGCGCCCGGCGGGAGCCGCCAAAATACCGTACCGCGGTCGGAAGACCGCGGCGGGTATTTTGAGTTTTCCCATGGGCTGGCGGGCGGCCTCCAAAAGGCCGCCCGCCAGCTCAGGGGAAAACGACCTCCCCACCATGAAGCCGGCTCGTAATCGAGCCGGCGGAGTGGGAAGGTGCGACGGGTGCTACTGCACCCGTCGCGTATTTCACTGTCTGCTATGCAGACAGTGAAATACAAGCGGGGCCCTCTTACGGGGGCCCCTGCAGTGCCCATGCCATTGGCATGGGCACTGCAGGGGCCCCCAGGGGCCCCGCGACACCCCCTACCGCCATCCTGTTCCTGGCGGGCGAACCGCCAGGAACAGGATGGCGGTAGGGGGTGTCAGAATCCCCAAGGCGGCGCAGCATGCTGCGCCGCCTTGGAGGATTCTGACGGGCAGCGGAAAACCGGCGGGAGACCGCCGGTTTTCCTGCACTGACCGCGGCCAAAGCGCCGCGGTCAGAATGCCCTGCGGGGCACCGCCGGTCTGTCGGCGGTGCTCCCGCCGACCCTGGCCCCGGCGGTCTAAGACCGCCGGGGTCAGAATGACCCCCTAAATATTTCTTGGACACACTGGGACAGGTAGCTGGAGGGGGTTTGGGAGTGGAGGAAGAGGTGGTGGTAGTAGAAGGTGTACGTTTGCTGACTTTGGGTGCAGGTGCATGCGCTGGAGGCTGTCGTGAGGTGGATGGCTGTTGGGTGGGTGTGTGGCTGCGTTTGTCTATCATGGGAGGGGGCGTCACAGACACACTGGGAGAGGACACAGGGGACGTGTGAATGGTGGTGGGGGAGGTGACTGCACCTGAGCGGGGGTTGCTGGTGGGTGTGCTGGTGAGGGACGTAGTAGCTGTAGAGGTAGTGCATGCAGGTGTTAGTGTAGACGAGACTGGGAGGGAGGAGGAAGACGACGAGGAGGGGGACACAGTGGAGGCAGTGGATGTTGGTGTGTCTGCATGTGTGTGTTGCTTGCGTGAGTGCCTGTGGGATGTGTGGTGCTTATGTTTGCCAGAGCTTCCCTTGTGTGTTGACGTGTGTGCATGCTGGTCTGATGGTGTGCTTGGGAATGGCAGAGGTACAGGGGATTGGGTCTGGGTGGAGGAAGTTGGAGGGGGGAGGCTAGAGATGGGGACAAAGGCTGCCATCAGTGCTGAGGAGGGAGTTTGAAAAGCTCGGTGAAGGCACGCCTGACCAGAATGAATGCCCTCCAGGAATGCATTAGTTTGTTGCAACTGCCTTTCTACACCTTGGATGGCATTCAAAATGGTAGACTGCCCAACAGTGAGGGACCTGAGGAGGTCAATGGCCTCCTCACTGAGGGCAGCAGGGGTGACTGGGGCAGGGCCTGAGGTGCCTGGGGCGAAGGTGATGTCCACCCTCCTGGGTGAGCGGGCACGGGGCAAAGGCAGAGTGGCTGCTGGGAGGGCGGTGCTGGTAGGGGGGGTGGGAGCTCCCATCAGAGGATGTGTCCGTGTTGCTGGTGTCAGCTCCTGTCCCCGCCGTGAAGCTCCCCTCGACCTCGGTCTCACTGGTGAATTCCGAGTCCGTAGTCTGGCCCTCCAGGGCCATGTGGGATGCAGCTCCCTCGAGCTCCAGTGCCACTGCTCCTCCGCCTGATGATGCTAATGCACACAAGAACAGGGAGACCACAAAAAGGGGGGGATGACAGAAGAAAGACATGTTGAGTGCATGGATTACCGCTACCGTTGGCGGACAAGACAGACACAGAAGCCCCCTGCTTGCTGTTGTCCTTCATAGGCACCGTCCGCTGGGACATGTGAGGAGATGGCGGCATCCTCCGGTGTACCGACCGTTGGTGGACCTGTCGACAATGGAGGAGTGACATTTGATAATCACCTACAGGCTTGACCGTGCCATAATCCAGGAACTGTGTACCCAGTTGGAGCCAAACCTGATGTCAGCAATCCGCCATCCCACAGGAATCCCCCCTCAAGTGCAGGTGCTGTCAGTGCTCCATTTCCTTGCAAGTGGCTCTTTTCAAACAACTGTGGCCATGGCATCAGGGATGTCCCAGCCTATGTTTTGCAATGTATTGTCCAGAGTGTTGTCCGCCCTTCTGAAACACATGCGGAGCTACATCGTTTTTCCTCAGGTGGAGGATTTGCCTGCAGTGAAAGGTGATTTCTATGCCCAGGGACATATCCCCAACATCATAGGTGCCATTGATGGGACCCATGTGGTTTTGGTCCCCCCCCTCCACAGAAGTGAACAGGTGTACAGAAACTGGAAGAGTTATCATTCTATGGATGTACAGATGGTATGTTTGGCCGACCAGTACATCTCCCATGTGAATGCCATGTTCCCTGGCTCAGTGCATGACGCCTACATCCTGCGGAATAGCAGCATCCCTTATGTGATGGGTCAACTCCAGAGGCACTGTGTGTGGCTATTAGGTGAGCACCTGGAAGCAAGTCAGTGGGAATGGTTGTCTGGGTCTGGTGTTATCCCTCCAGGTTAGTGTGTGTCTAACAGTTGCCCCTCACCATTTGCAGGTGACTCTGGTTACCCCAACCTGTCATGGCTACTGACCCCAGTGAGGAATCCCAGGACCGGGGCAGAGGAACGCTACAATGAGGCCCATGGGCAAACTAGGAGGGTGATCGAGCGGACCTTCGGCCTCCTGAAGGCCAGGTTCAGGTGCCTCCATATGACAGGTGGATCCCTATTCTACTCACCAAAGAATGTGCCAGATCATTGTGGCCTACTGAATGCTTCACAACTTGGCTTTGCGACGACAGGTGCCTTTTCTGCAGGAGGATGGTCCAGATGGCGGTGTTGTGGCAGCTGTGGAGCCTGTGGACAGTGATGAGGTGGAAGCAGAGGAAGAAGACATGCACAACAGGGACTCAGTGATCCAGCAATATTTCCAGTGACAAACAGGTAAGAATACAATTCTGCCTACTACATGTACTTTTACACTACTACCTCTCACCTGTCTGTCGTTTTCACCCAGTGTATGGTTACTGAGTTGTCACTTTCCCTTACAGTTTCACAGATGTGGGTCCCACTGTGTGACATCTGCTTTGTTTCCTCATGGACTAGAGCTGTGTGACATAGGTATGTTAACATTACTATTTCAAATACATTTTGTGACTGTAATTGCTAATACACTATTTCGAAATCACAGACAGACTCCAGATCATTTTGTGCTTTAGGTGTGTTTATTTAAATGCAAAATATTGGAAGGAGTAGTTGAATGGTGAGGGCTGATGGCGGAGGAGTGTCCATGGCAGAGTCCAGTCTATTAGTCTCACAGGTGCATTGCCCATATGGGCATAGGAAGTGGAGCTAGGGCAGTTTAATTATGGACAGGGTGACAAAGTGGGACAGTAGGATGACAATCAGGGTGGTCTCATTTCTTAGCGGGGTCTTTGCATCGTTCTCTGTCTTGTTCCTGGATCTCAGGGACCGTTTGCGGGGTGGTTCTCGCACTGCAGGGGGTGGGTGCTGGTGTGGTGGTCCTGTGGTGGGGCGTCCTGTCCACTAGCGCCGGCGGAGGTGGTGGGCAGTTCATCGTCCATGCTAGTGTCAGGGGCCCGTTGTAGTGCCCCAGTGTCCCTCCTGGTGTTGAGTACCCACTTCAGCACCCCTACGATGGTGCCCATGGTGGAGCTGATGGTTCTGATTTCCTCCCTGAAGCCCATATACTGTTCCTCCTGCATGCATGCGCTGGGTCTCCTGAAACTTGGCTAGTACCGTTGCCATCGTCTCCTGGGAGTGGTGGTATGCTCCCATGATGGAGGAGAGGGCCTTGTGGAGAGTGGGTTCCCTTGGCCTTTCCGCCCCCTGTCGCACGACAGCCCTCCCAGTTTCCCTGTGTTCCCACTGCCACTGCCGCCAGGTGCCTGTTGTTGTTGGGGTGGTGGGTTATCCTGGGTTCCCTGTAGTGCTGGACACACAGCTGATTGACGTGTCCTGGGGATGGAGGTATGGGCCCGCTGGGTGGGTGCTGTGCGGGTGTTTCCAGAGGGGGAAGGTCTGTGGTGGCCTGTGTGAGGGGAACCGACCGTCCCGAGGTCCCCGATGGTCTGGGCTGGTCATCTAGATCCAGTTGGACAGAGGTGCTGTCATCACTGTGGGCCTCTTCTGTTGGTGGTGTGGACATGTGTGGACCCTCCTGTCTGGTGACGTTGGGTAGGGGTCCTTCAGGGGTCTAAAAGGATGTTTGTTAAATCTGTGTGTGTAATGGTGTGCAATGGGTGGGTTACCGTGTACCCCAGTGCTAGCATTCCTGTGTGGGAGCGTGTGTGATGGCGGTTTAGGGGGGTGTATGGGTATGTGCAGTGGCCATGCTTTGGTGATGGGTGTCCATGCTTTGTAGTTGCATGCAGGGCTTGGTGTTGGGATGTGTGGTTTGTGATGTTGGGACATTTGTGAGGAGTTGGGGTGCTGGGGGTGAGGGTGAGGGTGGGGGTATGTGATAGCATGCAGGTAGGGTGGCGGATGTAATAGTAAAACTTTGACTTACCAGAGTCCATTCCTCCAGCTACTCCTGCGGGCCCTCAGGATGCAGAATCGCCAAGACCTGCTCCTCCCATGTTGTTAGTTGTGGGGGAGGAGGTGGGGTCTGCCGCCAGTCCGTTGAACCGCCAGGTGGTGTCTTGAGACCACGGAATGCACCTTCCCCCATAGGTCGTTCCACCTCTTCCTGATGTCCTCCAGATTTCTTGGGTGCTGTCCCACTGCATTGACCCTGTTCACTATTCTGCGCCATAGCTCCATCTTCCTAGCTATGGAGGTGTGCTGCACCTGTGCTCCGAATAGCTGTGGCTCTACCCGGACGATATCCTTCACCATGACCCTGAGTTCCTTCTCCGAGAACCTGGGGTGTCTTTGCCATGCCATGGGGTGGTGTAGGTGATGTGTGGGGTGGAGTGTGTGGTGATAAGTGTGGTGATATGTAGTGATGTGTTGTGTGAGGTGCGTGGAAGTTGTGTGGGTGATGGTGTTGTGTGCCTGTGGATGCTGTTGTTCTTGCTGATGGTGTCTCTCTGGCCTTCTTTCTGAATTTTTTTTGTGGGGGTTTGTGGGTGATGTGGGTGTGTGTTTTATATTGTAATGGGTGTGTGAGAGTGGTGTGTGTATGTGTCTCAGGTGTGTGTATTTTGAATTGTCCAATGTGGTGATGTTTTGTAAGAGTGTGTGTATTTTGAGCGCGGCGGTGTGTACCGCCAATGGAATACCGCAGATGAAAGACCGCCGCGTGGATTCGTGTGTCATGATAGTGTGGGCGTATTTCTGTTGGCGTGACGGTGGAGGATTTGTTTTCGCCAGTTTATCACTGACCTTTGGTGTGGCGGACTTGTGGGGGTGTCTGAATTTTGGCGGATTCCGAGATGTGGGTCATAATAGCTGTGGGGGAATTCCACGGCTGCGGCGGTGTGTTGGCAGTCTTCTGCACGACGGTAAGCAGCTTTTACCACCAATGTTGTAATGACCCCCCAAGTCTCTTGTATGAAACAAGACATTTTTACATAGTGGTATGTATTCAAATTTTTTATCCACTATCACACCATGTGAAACACTTTTAACAACAAGCACCTCTGAACTTTCCACATTACATCATTGATTTTTCAGATGAATAGATTTAGGCCCATATGTACAAAGGCATTTTGCATTTTCTAATGGTGCAATTCACAATTTCAGGCAGATCAGAAATGCAAAATGCCATTTTGGAATGTACGAAAGGCTTTTTCGGTAGAGTAAAATGCGATTTCTATCTAGTAGAAATCACAGTTTGGGAATCATTGAATAAGAAATCGCGAATAGGGATTTCCAAATAGCAAATCGCTAACAACGGGTACAAAAGTTTTTCTAATTGTAAAAAGTTGCAAAATGGCAGTTTAGGAAATGCAAATACCATCAATATGTATCAAGTGGTAACCAGGTGCAAACTATGAAAAGGCACCCAAAATGCACCTGGCTCTATCAAAATGGCAGCTCTTTATGTCTTGGTGAGGAGGATTTTGACTGGGAAACAGAGAAGGAGGAGGAGACAGGAGAGGCTATTTAGTGTGAGGGTCACTCTATCTGTACACACAGAGGAAGTGATATATGAGAAGTCCAGACTCAGAAGTGAGGCAATTGTGAAATTAACTGCTGAGTTACAATTTCAGCTACAGACCCCAACATTCAGAAGCAATGCAATCCCATCACATGGGTAAGTATTGTGTTGTCTACACCTTTCAGTGGCTGGCAGTTACCAGGAAGTCATAGCAGTGGCAGTAGGAATGTCACAAAGGGCATTTTCCAGGTTCTTTCACATGTTTCTGGGCATCATGGTTTGTAAACTTACCTAATACATATATTTTCCAACTGCAGCCCAATATTTGAAACAGTCTAAATAAATGTTTTATCAAGTAGCACACTTCCCCAATGTAATTGGCACTCGTTTCCATATGTCCACCTTCGGCAGATGTATTTCTCGATAGAACTATGAAAAGTTCACACTCACTCAATGTACAGGTAGTGTGTGGTGGATCATGCATCATAACAGTCGTTCTGGCCAGATTTCCTGGCAGTACACATGACTCCTTCATGTTCAGCCATTGTGGAATACATAACTGACTGTCTCAGAGTGTATTAGGCAATGACATTTTGGGGTATATTTATACTCTATTTACGCCGAATTTGCGTCAAAAGTTTTGGTGCAAATTTGGCGCAAACCTAACACCATATTTATACTTTGACTCCCGACGCCCCCGCGAATGTAAAAAATGTGTGAAATTGCCTTGCGTTAATGACATGCAAGGTAGGCGTTCCCGTCCAAAAAATTACTTTCAGGCATGTGCTCCTTATTTATACTCCCGCATCATTTTGACGCACAGGAGCCTGATTTACACTGTTTTTTAACGCCTGGGTGAGGGCAGGCGTTAAGGGGCCTGTGGGCTCATTTCCATGGTTTCTGACCATGGAAGCAGTCCACAGGTGCCCTTCCCTGACCCCAGGGACACCGCCTGCCACCTTCACCCACCCCTGGAGGACACCCATGGATGGGGGACCCACCCCAGGTAAGTACAGGTAAGTAGAGGTAAGTATTTTCTTTTTAAGTGGCATGGGGGGGCTAACTTGGGCCCCCCTACATGCCACTGTGCCCAATGACCAGGCCCAGAGGACAGAAGTCCCCTTGGCATGGCCATTGGGCAGGGGGGCATGACTCCTGTCTTCCCTAAGACAGGAGTCATTTCAATGGGGGTTGTGCTTCAAAAAATGGTGCAAGTCTTGTTAGAGCCATGATTTTTTACTCTAACCTGACTTGCACCCATTTTTGATGCACAACCCCCATTCTTCCCTACGCCTGCGTTGCCCAGTTAGAGACATTTTTTTTTACTCTAACCAGGCCGTAACGCAGGCTAACGTCAATCCATAAATAAGGCGCCTGCCTGGTGCGTTGGAATGGCGTTAGCCGACGGCAACATTTTTGACGCAAACCAGCTCTGGTGCTGGTTTGCGTCAAAAGTATAAATATGGGCCTTTGTTTGGTAAGGGAATGGCAGACTCAATTCATACTGTTTGTGTGATATGACCTTATGATTTAACCTTCTCATGCTCTGACACTATACTTGAATCCAAGAGCAACAAGTGAAAAGCAGTACAAAAGGGCACATAAGACAACACAGCGAGTGTTGAAAAGTAACTTTGGCAAACTGAAGTCCATATTCAGATGCCTCCACAAAACTGGTGGAGCACTTCTTTACAGACCTGAGACATGTTGTAATATAATTTCCACATGTGCCATTCTACACAACAAGGAAAGGTCTGTACAACATCAGCATATAATGCAAATCTGATGCAGATGAAGAACTACCACCGCTACAGGTTCAGTAGGACTTGACATGTGCAGTAGCGGGTTCTGCTTGATGCACAAATATCACCAACAAGTATTTCTGAAGTAAGAATGAGTATCACATATAAGAAATATACATCACATATGATGGTAATGCTTTGTGCATAACTGAAATATCACCTTTTATTCAGCTTGTGACAATGTATCTCTCCTTAATCAACTGTATCCCTAGAGGATGTACTATTGTGTCAACAAAACAAAGCATGAAAAAAAAAAAGTAGTCTCACAGCTCTGAGTGTTCACTGGATTCCCTTTTTCCAGCCCCTGGGGTTAGTTGCCTTAACGGCAAGTCTGGCCTGTGAAGGAGGGGACATGTCAGATCCTGATGTTTTTTGGCTTGTACACCTGGCACAGCATCATTCTTGCACAGCTGTTGCACTGATGCTCGAGCCTTCTTCACTTTCAGTTGGTAGCAAACGTTGGGGACAGACAAGTTGTGTGTCTGTATGTTTTCAAGGGCTGTGGTTACTTCTACCAAATACAAGATAATTAAGTACACTGTTCAAGGGGAAAACTACAGGTCAGCTAGGCACTTCTATAAGTAGAAGCAAGAGCCCTCACACACCCAATGGGTGTCATGCTTCATCATTGGGCGTGCTCCTCATCGGGCTGGCGCTGCAATGCCCGACGGGCCCCTCTACGTGGCTCTTTGCTGAAGATCTTTTGATAAGTGCCGTAGTCAGCAGTAGGAGTAGACTCAAGCCTACAAGTAGAAGTGAAGGGCTGAAGGTGGTATGTTAAAATGTACTCTAGGCCCTCCTGTCAATCAGTTTATTATCACCAGGGGGTCTAGGTCAAAGTTAAAAACAAGGAAGTAATGTTTCTCCACTAGACCAGGTTGAGTGCCATGTCATCTGGCGCATTGTACTTGTAGACTGTTGCTGGTTGGACTCTATGGTGTATGTGTGTTCTCCTCACAGATGTAACTATATTTGCTCAGATTCATATTGGCTGTTTTTCTAAACTGGTGTGGAGTACGTTGTGGTGTTTTCACTGTGTAACTGTGTGGGTGTACAAAATACTTTACACATTGCTTCTGAGATGAGCCTTACTTGCTTGAGCCAAGCTACCAAGGGGATGAGGAGGGGCTACTTTAGCTGTGTGACTTACCTACCCTGACTAGATTGAGTGTCCCTACTTGGACAGGGTGCCAACTAGAGACCCCACTTTAAACAAACACCAAGAGCTATTGAAAACGTTTTAAACTAATAGCTCAAAGGCATAAGTAGTCCTTCCTATTCTGATTTGATAACTTGAAAGATTGCATGCCAAGCATTGTTTTCAGAATAGAGTACAATGAGCTCACTGCAGGACCATGAGTCATCAGGTTTTTCGGTTTCCTTGAGAGACCAAATAAATAGCCAGAATGAAAAACAACTCACAGCCATTTTGCCATACAAATGTACTCTTTCCTTGCTACAATATACTGTACAACTATCATAATTTGTCCTAAACCTCGCACCTGCGATGTTAAGGCCAAATAAATCCTCTTTGTATCCATAGTTTACAATGACTATGGGCCTGATGGACAAAGGTATTTTGCAGTTGCAAAGTCTATGATTCAAAGAATCACTGCCAAACACTTTTTTTTTAAGTATAAAGGCCGTTGCATGAATTAGAAAAGTCTTTCAGACTCATAAAAGAGTTTTTGCAATATTGTTTTAATTTGAAAAAGGAGGTGTCATGAATGGGGCTTCCCTCGTATATGGAAGTTGTAAAGTTATGTGTCAGGTTTTGTGACTATAATTGCTGTCCCAGGCCATTGGTTGGATACCAACACCCTGCGTAGGGGGGTGGGGAGTTAAAGAGGCAAGATGTCCATGTGGATAATCTTTCCTTTTAGGCATTGTCTAAGGCAGTCTCTGGGGAAGCTGGCGATGGTCCTCTCAAATGGAGGAAGCTGTATCCCAGAGGACTACTGCCTTCTCCCAGTTATGCCTTTACAAGTAAGAAACATTTTTTAAAGCACCACATATTCGTGAAATGTACATGGGCAGCTTTACAAAAATGTGTTATATCTGGTAATGTTAATACAGACAACAGGTCTGGTGTCCCTTGCAGGCCTCCAATCCTCTATTTTCCCAGTGGGTCAAACATTTACTTGTCTAATTAATAATCACTAGGCACATTGTTTTGTGACCCTCTGCGAATGGATCAAACATTGACTTGCCTAATTAATAATTTCTAGGCACATTGTTTTGTGATCCACTGCGAATGGACAATTTCGGATGCAACCTATGTGTACATAGATCACATTCCAAAATGTATGCCCATTCTCATATTGCACATCCTGGTTTACAAATGGGTAGGTTACATATGCTCCCTTTGCATATGTGGTGCCCTTCCAACCTCCTCAAACTATTCCTTTCAGCGAGTTTATAAATTGACGCCTTGATACCAGTAAATATCTTCAAACAAAACTATATTAATAGACACAATCATCGGTTGGACTCTTAATGTCAGAGTTGAGATTCATGGTGACTTTTAGCAAGAAACTAATCCTCTGCGTACATTCTCTTTAATTCAACAGCCCACTTCAAAATGTTGTATATTTTGTATTGGTTATTCGACAAATTGCTTACTAGAATTGTCTATAAATGGAAGAAAATGAACGTGGTCACTAAAAACTTCTATTGGCCTAAAACTCAATATATCCTTTCTTGAATGGTTTTCACACCTGGGAGTCATTGTTTTCTTCCTTAAGAGATCATTAAATTCACCCTGAGCTGTGTCCCTACTTTACCGTGCCCTGCATGCCAGTTTCTATGCTATAATGGAGGCAGGGATTATATACACACTATACTAAACACAGCACTAGAACAGGGTTGAGGTTTATGGATATTTAGTCTCGTTTGCAGTTTCACAGTATGACCTTATTGCAACCCCTGACTCTTGAAAAGACAAGGCTGATAAAATAAGTGTGAGGGGCACTTTGTTGTCAGCCTTGTGGATACAGACAGGGGTCTCTGTGGACGGCTTCCAGCGCCCACAGTGCCTACCGCTTCTCTTTCCAAAATGAATATCATCTGTCACATGGTTACTGTTTTATCACAGCGGAAAGTGACCATTCAGTGGCTTGTGACCAAATGAATTGCACTTAGTTCAGGACTAGGTCAGCAATACAAAGCTGATTTGTGCATAACACCCTAAGGGGGAGATTTGCTAATTTATCGCTCAATGCATTGAAGCCAGCAGAACTACTGTGCTGGTTTGCAGTTGGAAGAGACGGCAGGGAATTGCTGTATCTACCATAATAGGGCTCTCTGCACCCTACCCCTGTGCTGGTGCTCTTTTCGGTTGCCAAGCACAACCCTTCTAGTACCAAATATTATACTTTGTCATACTTTAAAGCTTTTGCCGCATTGTATGTGTGCTGTATAGTACAGCATGTATAAAATGTTAGGAGAAATGAAAACATTTCTCCTTGTTAGTGTCTGTCTCTGCTAGGTATTATTTTTGGTGCAAAGCCTTGTCTACTATCGTTAGTAGTTATGAAATTGTTTTTAAAAACTTGAGCGGTAGAGTCAGACCATCCATGTACCCCCTAACGGACAACCCTTTGAGGCAAAGCAATAGTTTATCTGGGCAATAGCTGAGATAATTTGCGACTTTTGCAAGGTGAGTTTTGAGGATAAGGCTCACTATATGCTACCAAATGGTAGGAACTCATAGGAAGTACATTTGTGTTAACTCTGGCATTGTGTGAGATTGTGTTATGTATTCATGCGTCTGCATCTCTTACATCTGTAAGTAACTATTCTGTACTTTATGGTATCTTTTCACCACTTGTAAAGCTCTCACCTTGTAGCTCCTTTGGTATTGGCAGTCAGGTAACCTAAAACATGGCTCTGGAATTACCCCTGCAGACCAGTGTCTGATTCTACTTCTGTTGAGGACATATTTATAAATCTTTCATGCAATGCAGGGTACTAAGCAACGTTGTTGTATTGCATGAAAAGAAGAGAGCAGATGTTCCATATTTGCAAACATAGATAGCATTTCTTTACAATGCCATCCAAGGCGACCTGAATCACCCCTTGCATAGCGTTGTGAATAATACTGAAGACTTTCCCTCATGACATAACTCAACCTCACTCTCCAGAATAGTGTAAAAGGCAATTTATTAGGACAGGGTTGCAATTAGTAACAAAACGTTTGAACAAATTTAACACATTCCAACTTCCCAGTTTCTTTTCTGCACTGCCCCTTTTGAAACGTCCCACCTTTCAGTCTTCCATTTCATTCCACCAATTTACTTCATTCACCCATCCTCCACCTTCATTCACCTATTCCTCACACCTTCCTTTCATACCCTGCTTAATTCGGACATCCCCCACACTGTCATTCTTCAACTTCTTCTTTCCCCCCCTGGAAGGGTGGCCAGGCTCGCATCTGAGTCTCCACCCTCCCTTACCTACTACCACCCAGCACAAACCCGATAGGCAGGTTGCTGTCCCACCAGAAAGACCACTGCAACACCCTCACACCACATATCTGCACCATACTTCTTCTCCCCACAGGTCACCCAGAAAGAGTACGCATTGCCTAAAACTGAGAAATGTACCTCATCATCCTGGAAGAGCCCCACCTCTCCTTCCTTAATCCCTTCGTGTGTCTGCACCTTTATGCCGTGTGCCCAGCAAAAAACCCTCATGGTTCTTTTCAGTTTCCTCCTTGACCTCTCTATTGCCCATGTTACATTGCCCCCTCCATTTTTCGTCAGGGGACCAACTCAGTCCACACCAAGCAAGTTCCTGCCCTCTTCTTCCGAAGGAGCTTTAAGTCTCCTTGCATGTGTTGGAGTAGGGTGAGCCCAGAGAATCGTACCAAATAATTCTCCCATAAATGAAGCAATAATGCATCCGGGCAACCCCAATTAGGCAACATGGACATAATAAAATGCAGCAAATTTCCGAATCCCATCCCGCTCTTCCCCCACCATAAAACCTCATGACAACTATTTTGCCACCCAATGAATGAAAGAGTGGCCAACCAACCACATGACCACCTTTGACTTCCCAGAGCCCCGCACACATTCTGTGAAGAGACAAATATAAGAACAGGGAAAACTTGCCCCCCCACTTTTCCTCCAGTCTCCAGAAAAACACCCTTTCTTGTAACCCTGCCAAAACAGCTCACAACATTGCGAACGCCACCTTCCAATCCACCTAATCTGTGACCAATCCCAACCCAGGCGTGAACTCCAGAAAAACTATGCTCCTGCCCTGTGCCAGCCACTGTTGAGGCCATGCCTCTGCGCAGCATCTGCCATCCCAAAATAGACTGAAACCTGCCGCTTCCGCTGCATCGGAAAAGATCTGCATCTGCCACACTGTGTCTTCTTTGCGAAAAACCATGGAGACCCCATTGAAATGAGTAAGGAACATCTCCCAGACCCTGATCTTCCTTCAGACTCATGGACATCCAAATCCGGCAATGAGGTAGTGATACACCTGACATAGCCAAACCCATGAGCTGGCAAAATGTTCTGTCACCTGGCAGACCCTACAAGCAATATTGAGAAAGCCCAACAACTGTTGCGCCACCCTCAGTTCGTACTTTTGGAGCAAACAAAGACGCTGAAAAAAAGCCACAATCTCCTTTACTTTTTCCGATGACAGCTGTGTCACGAGTGCCACATTATCCAATTTAATGCCTGGAAAGTCAGAGTTGTACTAGTGCCTTTTCTGGGGCAGCGGGACCCCCATGTCCAGCGCCATCTGTTCAAAACAACACAAAGCCCTGACACATGCCCCGGATTTTGCCTCAGCTACAAAAAGAAAATCATCCAGGTAATGTGACACTGCCTTATGGCCGCTCACTTTCGTGATCACCCACTGCAAAAAGGTACTGAACGCTTCAAACAAGGCACAGGAAATCGCACAACTAGGTGGAGGACCCTGTCTACATAGATAGCCCCATCCAACTGCATGACTAGCAGTGAGAAATCATTAGGGTGAATGGGCAAGAGCTGAAAAGCTGCCTTGATGGATACACTTAGCCAGCTCCGCACCCCTTCCACCCTACCACACCAGCCTACTGGCATCATTGACTGATGCATACACCACCTGCGTGCTTCGGGCGCAATGAAATCATTCACTGATTCCACCCACTGGTGAGGACAAACGATGGATGAGCCAAAACTCCCCCTCCTTCTTTTTTGGCACCACTCCCAAAGGTGAGATCATTAGATCCTCCATAGGCCACTCGCAAAAGGGGCCCACAATCTGCCCTTCCATTACTTCCTTTCCTAAGTTTGCAGCACCCACTCCTGGCAACTCCCTGCATGACAGCAAGTTGTCAGCCCATCTCTTCTCCCTTGGTCCTTGATAGCCCACCCTGAAGCCTTCCTTGAAAAACCCATTCCAATCTCCTTGCTACGTCTGTATCAGGATACCTGCACAGCGGGGGCAGCAACTTGGCCAGTTCAAATGGCCTAGGAGCCCTTTGGCCAGGAGTTCCCTGCGTCCCTCGACCCCGGGTGGATCTCCACTGTTCCTCAGGGCCGGACAGTGAGAATCATTGCATGACCGGGTTCCTCCCCCCCATTTTGAGCACTCATGCTTAAATTTACAATGGTGCCTTGAGCAGAAGCCTTTGTTGAAATTCCAACAGGCACTCCCTCTGGCAACAGGCGCTCGCTGAGTACTACCCGCCCCCCCTGGGCAGGACGGGGCTCAAAAGGTTTGTAAAAATCACCGGCAGCCCACTTGCTGTATGCGTCGTCGCAGCCGAATGGGATGACGCCATCCATTGCATCCACAGTTCAGAGTCCACTTCCCCTCAAGGTTTGTCTGGGTTGATGCTCACCTTCGCACCAAACTCCTCGGCGTAACTCAACCATGCAAAACACCAAAATGCATCTGTGCCTTATGAGTGATGTCCATATACTTAAAAAGCGCAATGGCCCTGTCAGGGTATTTGTCACAATAAATGCTGGCATATATAAGGAATGCCGAAGCCCAATTCTCCATTGTTATGGGCACTCTCGGCCTCCGAGCTAATTCCCACTCTTCTTCCTTTGACCCCTCCTTTGCCTGTATCTCCTATGAAGAAGCTTGAAAACATCAACATATTCATGTATTCATATCCGGTTACTAGTTTTCTCCCCAACATGGAACTCCAACGGCATCGCCAAGCCCATAAAAGGGAGCCACTTTTTGTGTCCACTCCCTTCTTTCATGTCACCATCCACTTCTGCTCCAGCATCCATAGTCCCCTCCCCAACTTCCAGTACCCCCTCTTGAGCCGTTGGCCCACCTGACTGTATACTAACAGCCACTTCCGCCACAGGTGCTGCATGAATGGACTCATCCTCAACCCTGATGGACTTGAAATGGGGTGCGCCTGAATTGCTTTGAGCTGTACCCAACACTGACCATCACTCCCCTTTTACCTTGTAGCCCTGGTCCATTGGTATCCACCTCTCGAACCGTCCTGCAACCACATCCCTGATTGTCTTTCTGTGCCTCCATGAGCACCTTTGCTCCCGACGTTGATTCCTGCAGTACAGCAAATGAAGAGGGGGTTGCACCGCACCTACACCCCCTGTCCCTTCCATTCCCCTTGCTCACCTCTGTGTCTCAAATCTCCCCATCTTCCCACTCATCATGTCTCCTTCATGGTCAAGTTCCACCACATTTTCCACAGCCATATCATCGCTCACTCCTGCATCCGCCACATCCACGACCCGCGGGCATTCTGCCACTCTGTACCCCCTATGGCGTCCGCCATAACTCCATTTGTGTGATCCCCTGCTGTAGGGAAGGCCGCCAAAGACACGCCCTAGTTCTGCGGATCAACGCTCAGGGGCCGTTTTGCACCCCATTGGGTGTGCCACCTTTCTGTCCGCCTCACCTGCCGGCATCTCCTCTCTATGTAACACCTGACCGATGCTGCCACGTGTGGCTCTTGCGCTGCTGCTGAGCACTCTGGATGCACTGGCCTCCTGTTGCCTTTCTGTGCCCTCTCTTGGCACCTATACCCAGCTTCCCAGGTCTTGACTCTGCTCATCTAAGTCTACTGGTCGTGCCCCACTCACGATAACTATCTTCCTCTTAAGCTGCCTCTCCCTGCCTAAAGACTCCTCCCTGTCCCTGCATAACCTTGCCCATCTGTCCTTTGTCTCTGCCGCCAGATTGCACTGTTACCTGATCCAGGTCTCAATGCCCTCCACCGCCCAATCAAAGGCCACCTCAGTGCTTGCCCTGCCCTCCTGTGCCTCACCCCGACTGGCGCCAGCCACCTCCATATCATCTGCCATACCTGTGCTGCTTCCCCCGGTGCTGTGCACTACTTTCTTTGTGTCCCCCTTGCTCTGTATGCTGCCCTGCTCCCGGTCTGGTTTTCCTCACTTTTTGAGGGGCCCCAGCAGCCTGGCCGGCCCCCATATCCACTCCCCTGGTCCAGCCTGAGGACAAATCCAGAGGGGAAGCCTCCCCTGAGAGGCCTGCTGGTCTTGCTCCAGGGGTGTGAGCACCCCACTCCCAGTGGCCTGCTCTGCCCCCTCCTTGACGGCCTCTACAGGGTCCTGGCCGACAAGTGCCTCTCCTCCCTCCCCTTGCTCAACACTAGCCCCCCACTGTCCCAATACCGCTCTGCGAGGATTGGGGGTGGACGCGCTGTGGACCGCCCCTGCTGACTTCTACTTCACTTTCCCCTGCACGGTAATTGGAACGCGGTAATAGCCGCAGCCACACCACCAGCCGCAGCGTGAGCAGGACGCTCTATCCTACCCAGGCATGGTCCAAAACCCCAGGCCTGCGCAGGTCCATGCAGCCGGCTTCCCCCAGCACGCGCAATGCAGCACAAACCGCCTTGAAGTCATGGCCTCCCGCCTTGACGCTATAGGCCTGACCATCCTTAACCCCTTCGCTGCCAGACCTTTTCCCCCTCAGGTGGCAGGCCTTTTTT
Organism: Pleurodeles waltl; assembly: GCF_031143425.1. Taxonomy (NCBI): domain Eukaryota; kingdom Metazoa; phylum Chordata; class Amphibia; order Caudata; family Salamandridae; genus Pleurodeles; species Pleurodeles waltl. The sequence goes on along the minus strand of NC_090445.1, from coordinate 991,790,286 downwards.
TGGCTATTTGGGGCAGGGCGCACTTAGGCCCACATAACTTTTTTCCACATAAGCTACCCATGCCAAATTTGCATCCTTTTTTCCAACATCCTAGGGATTCTAGAGGTACCCAGACTTTGTGGGTTCCCCTGAAGGAGACCAAGAAATTAGCCAAAATACAGTGAACATTTTGTTTTTTTCAAAACAATGGGAAAAAAGGACTGCAGAAGAAGGCCTGTGTTTTTTTCCCTGAAAATGGCATCAACAAAGGGTTTGCAGTGCTAAAATCACCAGCTTCCCAGCTTTCAGGAACAGGCAGACTTGAATCAGATTGGCATTTTACTGGGCCATACCCCATTTTTACAATTTGTTGTGCTTTCAGACCCCTTCCAGTCAGTGACAGAAATGGGTGTGAAACCAATGCTGGATCCCAGAAACCTAAACATTTCTGAAAAGTAGACAAAATTCTGAATTCAGCAATGGGTAATTTGTGTAGATCCTACAAGGGTTTCCTACAGAAAATAACAACAGTAATAAAAAAATATTGAAATTTAGGTGAAAAAAAACTGAAATCTTTCTCTACGTTTTACTCTGTAACTTTTTCCTGCAATGTCAGTTTTTTTAAAGCAATATACCGTTACGTCTGCTGGACTCTTCTGGTTGCGGGGATATATAGGGCTTGTAGGTTCATTAAGAACCCTAGGTACGCAGAGCCAATAAATGAGCTGCGCCTTGAAATGGATTTTCATTCTATCCCGGGTGTACAGCAATTCATTTGCTGAAATATAAAGAGTGAAAAATAGGGATCAAGAAAACCTTTGTATTTCCAAAATGGGAGCAAGATAAGGTGTTGAGGAGCAGTGGTTATTTGCACATCTCTAAATTCTGCGGTGCCCATACTAGCATGTGAATGGCAGTGCACTTCTCAGATAGACGTCTTTTTTACACACTGTCTTATATTTGGAAGGAAAAAATTTAGAGAAAGACAAGGGGCAATAACACTTGTTTTGCTATTCTATGTCCCCCCAAGTCTCCAGATAAAGATGGTACCTCACTTGTGTGGGTAGGCCTAGCGCCTGCGACAGGAAATGCCCCAAAACACAAGTTGGACACATCACATTTTCTCAAAGAAAACAGAGGTGTTTTTTGCAAAGTGTCTACCTGTGGATTTTGGCCTCTAGCTCAGCCGGCACCTAGGGAAACCTACCAAACCTGTGTATTTTTTAAAGCAAGACACCTAGGGGAATCAAAGATGGGGTGACTTGTGGGGCTCTCACCAGGTTCTGTTACCCAGAATCCTTTCCAAATCTAAAAAATTGGCCAAAAAAACACTTGTTCCTCACATTTTGGTGACAGAAAGTTCTGGAATCTAAGAGGAGCCACAAATTTCCTTCCACCCAGCGTTCCCCCAAGTCTCCCATTAAAAATTATACCTCATTTGTGTGGGTAGGCCTAATGCCTGCGACAGGAAATTCCAGAAAACACAACGTGGACACATTACATTTTTCCACAGAAAACCGAGATTTTTTTGCAAAGTGCCTACCTGTGGTTTTTGGCCTTTACCTCATCCGGCGCGTAAGGAAACCTACCAAACCTATGCATTTTTTCAAACTAGACACCTAGGGGAATCCAAGATGGGGTGACTTGAGGGGCTCGCACCAGGCTCTGTTACCCAGAATCCTTTGCAAACCTCAATATTTGGCTAAAAAAACACTTTTTCCTCACATTTCGGTGACAGAAAGTTCTGGAATCTGAGAGGAACCACAAATTTCCTTCCACCCAGCGTTCCCCCCAAGTATCCTGATAAAAATGGTACCTCACGTGTGGGTAGGCCTTGTGCTCGCAACAGGAAATGCCCCCAAAACACTGTCTGAACACATCAAAATTATCAAATATAAAACTACCTGTTTTTGTGGGGGCATGTGCGTTTTTGGTCCTGGGCTCAGCAGCCATCTAGGGAATCCTACCAAACCCAGACATTTCTGAAAACTAGACACCCGAGTCAAGGGAGGTGTGACTTGCGTGGATCCCCCAATGTTTTCTTACCCAGAATCCTCAGCAAACCTCAAATTTAGCTAAAAAATCAAATTTTTCCCACATTTCTGAGTGGGATCACCGAACGGTGACAAATTTCCTACCTCCCAACGTTCCACTCAGTCTCCCGGTAAAAATGATACCTCACTTGTGTAGGTGGGCCAAGTGCTTGTGACAGGGAAGAGACAAAAACATGTCGAAATTGAGGGGGAACCAAAGTGGATCCAAAAGGGCAGTTTGAAAAAAACATTTTTAGGTTGACAAGTGCAGCAGAATTTTTATTGCTATAGATGAGACAATGCTGGGTGGTAGGAATTTTGTGGATTCCTGCAGATTCCGGAAGGTTCCATCATAAAAATGTGGGGAAAATGTGTGCTTTCCAGCAAAGTTGCAGGTTTGCAGGTCACTGTGAGTAAGCAAATGGTGCAGGGTGCATGTGAAGCACACCACCCTGGAATCAACTAGATGTTTAGTTTTCAGATGTGTTTAGGTCTTATGGATTTTTCTACATGGCAGCGACCCAAAGTAAAAAAAGGTGCAGCCCTCACCATTCCAAGTGGGATGATTTTGAGAGTTACCAAGCTTTCATGGCCCAAATGTAAAACAAAAAACAAAAATAATCAAATGTCCTCTTGCTTGCCATGAGATAATATGTTTTAGTGTGCAGGGAAGAGCTGAAAGACTGTTATCCCCTTCAGTTTGGGTGGGGGAAATAATTAGGCCCATACTGGTGGGATGCCACCACCCCACTATTTGGTTTAATTTATTTTATTCCCTGTCATCTAGTAGACTTTCTGTCCCCCCGGGGTGTGGATTGGGGGTAATTGCCCAATCTGCCCACGGCAGAACAACTGTGGCCTCATTTATTTGAGATGGAGGTATGGCCATACCCCCAACCTCTTATTTAGAAAAAAAAAAAATCTTCCCTTGTCTCGGGTGGACTTTTGCCCCCCTTGGGGGCAGATGGGCCTTCCAAAAATAGGCCAATCTGCCCCCAAGGGGGGCAGTTATGGCCAATAGTAATGTGACCCTTGCCCAAGGGCCTGCCCCCCCAAACAAAACACACACATACACATACACCAATCCATGGTGTCTAGTGGTTTCTGCCCCCTTTGGGGCAGATTGGCCCAACAAAAATAGGCCGATTTGCCCCCAAGAGGGTCAGAAAAGGCCTCCAAACAATTTGCCCCCCAGGGGAGCGACCCTTGTCTAAGGGGTCACTCCCCATACATAAAACATAAAGTAAATAAAAAAATATATATATTCCCTGGTGTCTAGAGGTTTCTGCCCCCCCTGGGGCAGATCCACCTAATTATATTAGTCCGATCTGCCTCCAGGGGGCAGAAAATGCCTAAAAATATTTGCCTCCCCTGGGGAGAGGCCCTTGTCCAAGGGCCGCTCCCCTTATGTGCAAGTATGAATAAAATAAATAATACCTGGTGTCTAGTGGTTTCTGCCCACCCCCCGGGGGCAGAAATGGCCTAAGAATAATTTGCCCCCCCGCGGAGCAACCCTTGCCTAAGGGGTCGCTCCCCAAACATAAAAAAATAAAAATAAACATTTTTTTTTTATCCCTGGTGTCTAGTGGTTTTCTGCCCCCGGCGGGGGGGCAGAAATGGCCTAAAAATCATTTCCCCCCCTGGGGAGTGGCCCTTGCCCAAGGGGCCGCTCCCCTTATGCGCCAGTATGAATAAAATAAATATCCTTGTTGTCTAGTGGTGTAAGCCCCATCTGGGGGCAGATTGCACGGCCAATCTGCCCCCGGGGGGGCAGAAATGGCCTAGAAATCATTTGTACCCCTGGGGAGCGGCCCTTGCCCAAGCATTTCTCCTCCGGGATCGCGCTGGAATCTTGGTGACCTCTGATGAGTCTAGCGCTTCCCCCGTGGGCCCGGTGCAGGATGAGCTGGTCTCGTCCCAGGCACACGGCAATCGCATGCCTGGACGAGACCAGCCCGTCCGGGGCATGGGAGAGGTTAATATCCTACCTGGCCAACTTCAACAGGGCAATCACTTGCGTGGAAGAGGCCGACCCCTCCCCTGCCTACCTTTTTATTTCCACCCCAATGGCACTCCCCTGCTTCCCTCCCCTCCCCTCCAATCCCTGTCCCCCGTGACGTCCTTCCTGTCACGAAGGATCCCGTGGAGAGACTAGACTGTGTCTCTGCTCTCAACAGGGCCCTTCATCGCCCTTGCGTCACCTAGCACGAACAAAGAATTGACGAATCTGAGCCTTGATGTTTCTAGGGGTTTGCAAAGTTGTCTTTAAGCCTGCATTCATGATGTTTGTGACTTTCAAATTTGCCTTCTCTTCTGCAATGATTGCCTGCGCATTGTGAGATCTTTTCACCATATTGCTTGAGAATATTCACTTTAATCGAACGCTGTCATGAAAAACAGAAAATGTGTGCGGGTACCCTCGGGAACCTTTTGCTTAGTTTTTTCTATGACACATTGCAAGTGTATTCTTTTTTTCTCTGCAATTTTACATCTGCGATATAACAGCTTTGCAACTTCCTACACTTCGGGATGTCTCGCTCATTTGTGTGGTCATCCAACTGTATCACCACCAGGCTCCTTCCAGGGTTGTTTAACTGGTTGTAAACCTATTGGTTAATTCTGTTCTTTTGCGGTTCCCCCCACTTACCTTGAGCCTGAGTCCGAAAGTAAACAACTCTATGTTAAAGCCAAAATAAATCAAGATATAATAAATCCCCTTCAAGATACTTTAAGAAAGCCCTGGCGACTGCATGCTTCTTTTTAGTAATGTCTGCGAGCCCCTGAATGTAATTTAGGAGGTGAGATGATAAGTACTTCCTTGTTCAGCAGAAATCACTGGGGAAACGATGCCTCAGGAAACATAAAACATTCGGAAGGGATACTTAACGGGCACTTGGGGAAGACGTGATTGACAAATGAACTCTTTTAAACTGTGATGACAAGCTGGATATTTTACACTCTATATCCGTCCTCACAGAAGTTAATCTACTGGGTTAAATGCTAGCACTTTGTCTAAAAGAATATATATTATGCTTATGAATTAGATGCTCAGACGTAAGTAACAAGTGAACAGAAACAAGATTAAGAATACATTTTTGTGTGACTTCCACAGTTCCCTCAAACTATTAACATCTCTTCTGAAATGTGCAGCATGATTGACAGATTACTATTTTAAGTCTGACAGCACATCGAGAAAAAACATATATATAGGACATACTTTATTTGTTTCTTTAATAAATTTGGTGCTGTTCGACCAATGGGCTCAACACCTTTCAAGAAAAAGTTCACACGGATCTATCAGCAGGGGACAAGAAAAAGTCTCAAAACATTGATTTCCCTTTTTAATTCTTATAGGAAACTTTGCTCTCATGTACAGAAAAAATGGCTGGTTAGAATTTTACTCAGAAAGTATACTTTTCATTTTTTGTGTAAATCGGTTCTGTAGTTTTTGAGATATTTGCAATTAAAAAGGTGTTTGAGGATTGTGCTCTTGAGATAGTTAGTGATAACTGGGTTGTTGTGTAATGCATGTCTCCTGTAGGACTCCTGCAACACTCAAAACATGAAAACTACTCTAATTCTGTTGGCTGTGGGAGCCCTTTCTCCTGTGAGGTAATGAGAAACCACTGTACTTGGTAATACCTTGTGATCTGAATAGCCAGCTGCAACACCTCGGAAAAATGTTGTGGCTGTTTTTTTTGTGGTTTTTTTTACATAACTCGGAGATTCTGCCCCTGATTCCTGCAAAAATGATATAAGAGGGCAAATTGGAACAATGTGACCCCTAGGCACCAGTGAGGGGTTCGGAGGAAATAATAACCTCTCACGAGGTACAGCAGTACTGTAGCAGGAGCCTGAGACAAGCTTCAGCTCTATTGTACCGCATTATAGGGCAAACTTATCCTTACCACGGTACCATGAGATGGAAGTGTGTCCCACAGATATCGAAGGACTAGGGCAAAGGTCAAGCGCAGTGAAGGTTGACCTTTGTGTGACAGAGGAGAGAATGTAGTTGTTTTATTCATGTTCCATTGATATAATCCGGTGCTTGTGATGAGTAGCCAATACATGGTTTGCCACTTGTGGCATGCAGGCCTGGGGCTTTTTCAAGGCTGTAATGTATATGTGGTGGGAAACACATTACTTCTGTTTTACAGCACATTTATATTAACATTGTGGGCCATATTTATACTTTTTGACGCAAAACTGCGCTATCGCAGTTTTGCGTCAAAAAAATTTGCGCCGTCTAACGCCATTTGGATGCGCCATTCGGGCGTCAAATTTATACTTTGACGTACGGCGGCGCAACCAACAGGTGGGAGTCATTATTTCGTGACGCAAACAGCGTCGGTCTGCCGTAAGGGAAACCCACGTAAAAGTGACGCAAATCACTGTGGGTCGATTTACGACAGCGCAATCGTGAAAACGCCGTTTTTTTTCACACTATTGCGTGACATTTTTGCGCGAAAACTGCACTTACAGGAGAGGAGACCCAAAATGGATCCTAGATGCCCCAACAGACCCCAGGAGGATGAGAGCAGACCAGGACCCAGCCAGGAGGAAGCATACAGGAACCAGGACATGTTAAAGAAAAAAAGAAAGTGTCGCTTCAGTGCAGAGGAGCAGGAAATCCTGGTGAAAGAGGTGACAGAACACCAGCACCAACTTTTCATATCCTCAAAATTGCCACTCAGTAGGAGAGAGGCCATCTGGAAAGAAATTGTGGACAAGATAAACAGTGTGGCTGAAGAACGCCGGACAGTCACCGAGTGTAAGAAACGCTGGCATGACTGTAAACGTAGGACCAAAGAGAAAATGGCCAGGAACAGGAAGGCAGCAATGCAGACTGGAGGGGGGAGTCCAGCACAACAGGAGGCCCTGGACCACATGGAGGAGATGGTCGCAGCCGTCATCCCGGAGGAGATCGTCACAGGGATACAAGGACTGGACAGCGCAGACTACCACGACACTACGCACATGCAGGGTAAGTCGCATGGGGAATTACAATGCAATAATGGGGACTGTAAGCAGGGGGGGGGATACCTACTACACAATGCATGTAACTTAGCACATATATGAAGTGGCATGGGGAAAGGGGCACGGCAGGGGGGAATGGCCAGTACTGACCATAGCCGGGGCACGACAAAATACTGCCACCACTACAGTCCCACGGGGACATCCTGTAATTACAACAAGAGAGCCAAGGGAAACCAGTGACAGGTGGGAAGGACACTACCCTGAATCCACATCCAGACACTTGTTTTGCACAAACTATTCCCCATCAACTAGGTCCCTACCTGTAATGCAGTAGCAAATACAACAACTGCAACTTAACTGCCACCACAGTTGACAATAACACCTCTCATCTCTGGGCAGCTATAGTACCAAATGGCAGGAACCCCTCCCTGGAACATACATTCCTAAATTAGGGGGTGAGGATGACATCTGCAACTACTCCTAGAAATAAGACAAAGGTACTAGTACACTTAAATGCCGAATGTCCATAACTGACACATACATAAGCCTAAGTAAACAGCAATAGGAGCCACACAGCACTAACGACACACACATGCTGCACACGTCAGGGTCCCTCACGTGCCTGCCTAACAATGCTACATCACAAATGTCATACTGCTCAGACAACAACATTGACGAGGGGACACAGGCAACTGGTCAATGAAACACATCTGCACAGTCTAACCAAAAAATAGGACATTCATACGATAAACAGGCCAATCCAGTAAGACACACATGAGACCCCATCAGATACAAACATCAACAATGTTTACATCCATACCACATCCTAACATTGACATACATAGGTCATGCCACCTAACATGTACAGATCATGCAATGTGAATAAAAAGTGTATGGTGCAGGGCCTGTGAGGCAAGTGTGCTGGCAGGGCAGTCACAACACCCACAGTCAGTCAAAGTGTAGCGTGGCAAGTGAAACGTATACTTTGCGCAATAGCCTCAGGCTGGAGGCCTTTGTGCATCTTACCCTGAATGTACTTATACTCATTTGCTCACATCTAAGTGCCTCAGAGCACTTTGCACTAAATGAATCTCATTGCCCTTCCTATCAGTTAATGTAGCAAATAGTCATTCCTAAGGTGTTGGCAATTAGTCAAATCACCCTGTTTTGCCTACTTCTGCACTGGAGTTTGCCAGAACATATTCACTCTGTGCCCCAGTCAAGGATACCGTCTGGTTCGTTGATGATAGATGTGGTAGGGGTTAAGGTTTGCCATTCCTGCGTAGGGAAACTTTGTCATCACAATGACATATGTCTTTTAAATTCACTTCCTCGTCCCAAGACACGCATGGGGGAGTTTACAAACAGAAAATCACATCTAGATGCTGCCTGCCTTGCTGCTGATGCACAACCAGATCCTAGCCCATTCCTCTGATATGAGGGATGATGTCTCCCCTGTGATTCAGACAGCCAAGCTCCAAACTTAACATGCAGTGCTATATATAGAACAAGCAGAGGGAGAGTAGAAACTGTTAGGCACCATGATAGCTGTGTACCAATGTATTACTCTCCTGCGGACTATTTCAGTTCTAACTGTGTGTATTGTTTTGGTTATTGGGGCTCACACCTAAATTCCTACAACTCAGTTGTACAATGAAACTTCATATCAAACTAATACTGTCTGTGTCATTTGTGTATGGGAACATACCGGAAAAGATAGAAATGTGTAGGACCTGAGTGACCACCACTTCCCTGAGAAGTCCCAAAGATGTAATGGGCTTGGACTTCTAAACATTCCTCTGTTGTGGGAGACCAGAGGCACTGCTAGTCTGTCTGAGCTAAATAGAATATCTGGGTGACAGAGTTATTTACAAGTGGGTCAAACTTAGTCCCCCACACCATTAGCTATCCTGCTGCCTAGAAAGCCAAGAATCACATGTAGGATAATGAGAGCCCACCCAAACAAATGTCCCTCCATAACAATAGTGAAACACCGAGGGAGGAGAAGGACAAAAAAATGCATATTCCGAAATAATTACAAATCAACACCTAGAGATGACCTGGCAGGCATGTCTGATAGCTCCATATCATACATGTGACACACAGGTGGGCCATAGGCCTACAACAATGCCCTATGACGGACAGCAGATACCAAGACAAAATCAGAGTACAAAGTTAAGGCATCCAAAGGCTTGTATCTTAGTGCTAAATGATCTCAACACAGACACACTAATTGTACCCTGTTTCTTTGCAGAGGAACACGGATCTCCTGCCGATATGCCTGTCCATGAGTTCCCTGATGACATGGATGACGAGACCATCAACCTCACACAAGAGACCATTGACATGGTCCTCGAAAGCCTCCAAACCCCCCCTTCAGTAACAAGGAGGAGCCAAGAAGAAGCAGCCACCACAGTAGAACCACCCGCCACCCCAATTGTAAGACCTGCCAGCTCCAACACAGCTGAGGACTCTGACGACACTGGCACCAGCTTCGAAAGAACAGTCGTTGGGGTCCAGCGGGAGCTGGCCAAGGAGGTGCGGGTGGGGATGCAAACTATGGCAGCCAGCCTTGAGGGGGTGCGTTCGTGCATGCTGTCAACTGCTGATCAGGCAGCTGCAATGCAAGCCAGAACATCGCTGTTGGAGGAACTTTTAGTAACACAGAAGGCAATCTGCACAGCTGTCATCCAGTTGACCAAACAACTCCAACAGCAAGCCAGTCAGCGTGTGCACGAATGCAACATTGAACCCCTCAGGGCCGACCTGGCTGCCTACCATCGGGATGTGGCTGCCATTCTGAAAAACCAGCACGCTCTCCTTGCTGCAGTACTGCCCTTCATAACTGGACAGGGATCAGCCCCCGGGAATTCTGCCTCCATGTCTTCTGACACTGAGGTGTGTGTTGCCCCTTCACAACCAACAACAACAAGGACACACCAGGCAACACACACATCAGAAGAAGAAGACATGGAACAGATAACATTCACTCGCAAGAGTACCCGGAAGCCCTAGTCCCTGCACCATGCCCTACTCTGACCAAGGTCCTACGTTTTGACACATGCCAGCCTCACTCCAACTACCCTCAATGACTGTTCAGCAATCTACTGTTTAACTTGTCCACATTGGCTGTAAATGTTTCTCTCCTACCATTTGGCAATTCCTGTTCCTCTGCACCGTCTGTGACATCACCCCAGCATGTCAGGAGCATCATCCACACCCTGTAAATAGGATCACCATTTAAGAATGCACCAGAACGGACTCACCTAACATTGTTAATGGACTTTTTGCACTACTCCACCTAAAAATAAATATCACTTGCACACCTATTGTGTCTCTGTGTCATTTCACACTTCAACTGTGCAGTACATAACTCCAAAGTGGCTGTGTGGCAACCATGTCGATTCTCTATACTACTGTCCTGATTTCATGTATACTGAAACATCTGTGCAGTGGCCAGGATTGCATCATAGCTTTACTAGACTGAGGAAAATAACTGATGTAGGGACTAAGCACACACAATCATGCTGTGTTGGACAGAATGAGGCCCCATCCATAGCTATTCTAGACAACTAATGGTGGCTGAGAAATGTAGGCACCTTGCAATACTAAAACAAGACATTATGCTGTAAAATGAAAGGAATGATAACCAAATTACACTGCATCAATCACCCTTACAGCGTATACTACCATGAAGGAAAGTCATGCTCAAGCAGTACACACATGATGTAGGTCAGCAATGACAGCAACAAGACAAGAGTGTGAACAAATACTCATCTACAAAGCTCTCCCTGAACTTCACAATGCTGTCCGACCTATCTATTTACCTACAAAATCAACTCTGGAAGCACTCTTTGTGAAGTAGGATACATACCAACCCCAAATCTTGATGATCTATGCACACTACCAATGGTGGCTCTCCCACATGGTGGATACTTACCAAGTTAGCACACGGGTAGCTGGCATGTTAAACCTCAATAGCCTGGGGATAGCGAGCATAGGACACAAATGTCATACTAAAACTTTCTGCTACACTGATGTCAAGGCCATGAAAAGGTAGCACCTAACGCATCAGGTAAAGGGTTAACAAAATTTTTATTTCCAATAAGTAATAAAAGAGGCAACTAAGGGAAAGATAAACCTACACTAATCTAACCTGACTACTACTAACCCACAACTGTCCCTAACTAACCGAAGCTAAACTTACTCTACACATGTAACGAAACGATCTAAACATCAACCCCCCACCCACCATTATGAGACAAGACACATGCAGGACAACACTTACTAACCTACACACACACTACACTATCCAAAACAAACATATATTTTTTTTATTTATTTTTGTTTATAGTTTTTTTTTTTTTTTTTTTTTTTTTTTTTTAAACAGGAATCCCAACATTGCCCCCCACCCACCCACCCACACAAAAAGATAAGATATAAAGAAGAAGGACCCCCCACCCTCTTACCTAACACTAACTAAGCTAATTTCCTACACTTATCCTATAACTAACCCCCCAAACCCAACTAACAGTATGAAATAGGAAAGAGGTGAGAGGGGAGGGGTAAAAGTTCTGGAGGGCAAAATGTCTACTGATTTGGCCTCCGTAGTGTTCGCCGGATGGAGCGCACCTTCTTCTTCACCTCAGCCATGTCCTCCGTCAGGGTGTCAACTTTTCCAATCAACCTGTCCAATTTCCTTGACAATGCGTGGAAGTCCGCTGGGTTGATCGGAGGGTCAGTGCAGGTCTGGGTGCCGGTGGAGGTGGATTGTGTTGGTGGAGTGGTGTGGGCACGGGACTGCCCAGCTCCCACCACACGGCTGGGTCCAGGTCTGGATGAGGATGCCTGGTCCGTTGCTGGGTCCACTTGGCCAGACCTGGTGGATGTAGTGGCGGGGGTTGTTGGGGGCACCGTTGGGGGAGCCTGTGGTGTGGCATACCACGCCCCAGAGGCCCGTTCCGAATTGTATCTGCGGGCCATCCTCCGATACCCACACTGCACCTGCAGGATGTGGCTGTACCTCATTGCCCGGCGCTCAAACTGGTTGCGAGCTGCGGCACTCAGGTTTGCAGCTGTGAAGAGAAAAGGCAAATATTGAGCATAGAATTTACAGTGGGTTGAATACCACAATGGGTAATTTGTCCATTACTAGCAATGTATTGGTTGCAGCAATTGTTACAACATAGTTCACGGGAAGGCTCAGAGGAAGTACATGTGAATCATGCATACTGACGGGCATATCACATATAGCATATCCATGTCTCTACATGATGGATGACATCACCCTAAACTACTCATACAATTCATACCTAAGGCATTATACATTATGGCACCAGCTCGTCCGCATACTGACTTCACTACATATGTCATTCTATGTGATAAGAATCACACTCCTCACTCAATGGCATTTCGAAATAGTTGTGTGCTAAGATTGAACCCCTGGCCATGAATCATATGTCGACACTATGGGCCAGATGTAGGAATTGATGGGAAATCAACTAGCAAATTGCAAAGCTGAACGGTGTCTCTGACACCGTCTGCGAGTCACTATGGGGTCCCTAAATCCCACCTCATGAACATCAATGATGTGGGTTCCAACTTGCACCACCTTAGCAACTATGGGCACTCACGGGGATGGAGGCCTGCTGGGAACAGCAGAACTCCATAGACGTGACTGCTTTTAAATGAAGCAAGTTATTTTTCACCAAGTGTAGGCCCTTTATCTGAAAGGAAAATGAGCTGCGATTTGTTTAAATTCACAACAATTGATTTTTCGTAATTTACACAATAATTATTGCTCCCCTAGACCACTGGCTGTTTTGTGCAGGAGTATTTTGGTCCACTCACAAAGGTGAAGGTTCACAATGAGGACCCCTTCCAGTCAGCAAGTTGGTTAGCATCCACTTCAAGTGGATGATAACAGCTACTCACTTTGCAACCACGTACTCGTTAGCAAATGGGATTGCCTACCACTGTGATTTGCAAGTAGGGCTGGTAAACTCCTTTATTTTTTTCATTTAGAAAAGCATTTTGCGAATATGTACATGACCACCAAAAACATTTCGGATTAGGAAACAGACGTTTGCAACTCACTAACATCAAATTATGCTATTTGCAATGTGGAGACATTTTGCTACATCTGGACCTAGGTACAAACTCAAGTCACAAAAGGTGTTAAGTACGTGTAACATACTGGTTGCTACAGTCCTAGGTACCCTGTTTCACAGTAACATCCCAGTCTTTGTGGGTGGTGTGGGAAGAACAAACAACAATCCCATGATCAATGCACAACCAGGAGTGTACAGAAAGTTCAACAAGCATGTGCCTTCACACACACAACACCTATGAAGGGCTAGCAACACGTTGGAGTCAGCCCAACCTTGTCACATCCCAGGTCCACACATGTCAAAATGATATGACTTAGCCAAACATAACATACTATTAGTGAGGCATGTTTTACAACACACACAGAGGAGGTAGAACACCCATTCACATGATTCAACAGAACACCTAGGCCATTGCACTCAAGTCACACACACTTCGAGGTCACCTTGTGGAAGTACATGCCCCCGGAAGATCCGACCTACAGTGTACACAGTCCATCCTCAACTAGGAAGAAGCACTTGTCATCGAAGCCATGTGCCTAAGCTATCTGGGAGACTGTCAGTCTGATATGCTGACTCAGTTAATGGCAAGTTCCTGACCAAGTCTAACATTGACCAGTGTATTCAAAATGAGTCATGCTATTCCCAATTGTCGCACTAATTGAATGACCTACTGCCCCTCAGTCTGAGAGATGACTAGGTATTGCTTTACAGAAACATTATTCCAATTTGATATCACACCAAAACAACAAAGCCAATGAACGGCCAGCACATCAAATCATGAATTATCCTGAACACACAGTAATCCATCATGCTTCATTTCCAAACAATGTAAATAGCACTTAGGCAACACTCACTGTAGGTATCGGGGTCGTCAAAATGGGCTACCTCACCAACGGTGTACGGGGCTGGTCCACCTGTAAAGCATGAAAGGAAGATTATACTCAGACTGGGTGAACAGACAAATAATTTCTGTTACAATGACAGTGTGTGAATATTACATGGTAATGATACACTTTCACACATGCTCATCCTGCCTGGCTGACTTTGTATTCTAGATTATCATTGGATGAGTCTCCTGCTCCAGTGACACACCCTACTACACTCATGCAGTGGCCAGGACAGTCATGTGTCGTCCAAGTTAATCCTCCATTAGTAGGCCCGAACAATCATGTGATCAATACATCTCAGCATGTGCATCCCAGAGAGAAACATTCCACAACTGGTTCCATGAGGACTGCATGACCATTCACAATCAAACAGGCTATGTGGACAGGTTCAACACACAGCAACCAGACACACATGTGACATATGTGTGGACAACATGACTAACTTCATGTGACGTGAAGGCAACACACAGGTGTAGCATCATCATGTGTTTGCAATTTTCGGTCTAGCTATGGCGTCTACATATGTAGGTATGTTGTTTCTACATGACGTACTCACTGGCCATTATGACCAGTAGAGTACAAATAGAGCAGTTCACGTGTTGCTTTTCAGACACAAATGCAACAGTACATTCCATGCAGCTACAGCCATCTGGTATGTGTTGCAAAAATGAGGCATCGGCCTGGTAGCATAGGTCTTCATACACATCCTGCAACAAATACACATTTGGACACATATGTATACCTTTGTAGCGCAGCATTTGCATCATTTTGTGACGCAGAGAGGGGGCTACTTAGCAAAATACAAATAGATGTTGCATTTTACTGCTGTTATTGGGTGTACATGTGTAGCAAAAATGGGGATTTATGTGTATGCCCATGGGCCTAGGTTTCCCTAGTATAACACGCAGTCAGCTACTTATTTTGCAGATTGGCTACCAATCATCACATGTTCACGCACACATTCCTATTATTCCCATGTAATTGATTACTACTCACCAACATAGCCACCAATCCGGAGTCCCAGGTGGTCCAGCAGGTCCTGTTCCCTGCTGATCAGATCTGCCCAGCGGTGCTTGAGTTGATGTATATTCCTCAGACTCCCGTAGACCCGGACCAGGTGATGGCGCACCTTCTCCCAACGGATTTTCCTCGCCTCCGTGTGATACCCCTGTATCACACGGCCCCCAGCCTCCAGCATCAGTGGGAGGAAATGGCTTACGAGCCATATGAAGCCCCCCAATTCGTCCTCACCCATCCTGGACAGGCGAGGCCTACCTGACATGATGAGAGGTGTAAAAAAGTACAAAAGAAAAATGAAAGAAAAAGTGGGAAATGGGGAAAGGTAGAGGTGTGAAAGAAAAAGAAGAAGGAGAAAAATAGCCCAACTAACCCCCCAAACTATGCTACCCACAACAGACTCCCACAGACAATACAAACTATCACAGGTATAGACAAAATAACACTAAACAGACTGAGACAATGTTAGACAACAATAAAAGATTGACACAAAGACAAAATACAAGGCACACAAGACACTAAAGCAGTAAAACACAGGACAACACCTTTCACACAACCACACAGTCTAGATAACTCTGAGACTGCAAAGTGAAAGTGAAAGTCAACTCCCAGTACAGATTTGGTAAACAGGATATCCTATTACATCACTTCCTGCATAAAATGGCCGCCGTTTTTATTTTTGCGTAATGCGTCATATTTTCACGCATACACAGATGTGCGTCATATTTTTTTGACGCATTACAGTGCACATGATGCGGAGTGTAAAAATATGATATGAATATTAATATTTCAAATTGTACATGAGATGACCAACATATTGTGCATGTAGCGTCAATTTCACCACGCATACATCATGGGCGTCGTTTTTTTTACACGTACAGTGGTGCACATGATGCGGAGTCAAAAAATATGATATGAATATTAATAATTAATACTGTACATGAGATGACCAACATATTGGCCATGTAGCGTCATTTTTACCACGCATACATCATGGGCGTCATTTTTTTTACACGTACAGTAGTGCAGATGATGCTGAGTGAAAACAAATGATATGAATATTAATATTTCAAATTGTACATGAGATGACCAATATATTGTGCATGTAGCGTCAATTTCACCACGCATACATCATGGGCGTCGTTTTTTTTACACGTACAGTGGTGCACATGATGCGGAGTCAAAAAATATGATATGAATATTAATATTTCAAATTGTACATGAGATGACCAACATATTGTCCACGTAGCGTCATTTTGACCACGCATACATCATGGGCGTCATTTTTTTTACACGTACAGTGGTGCACATGATGCGGAGTGAAAAAATATGGTATGAATATTAATAATTAATACTGTACATGAAATGACCAATATATTGTGCATATAGCGTCAATTTCACGACGCATACATCATGGGCGTGTTTTTTTTTACACGTACAGTAGTGCACATGATGCAGAGTCAAAAATATTGTGGATGTAAATAATAATTTGAAGGTGAAATATCAAGACACTTTTGGATACATTTGTATCTGACTCTGCATTGTGTGCACTCATGTACATGAACAAATTATGACGGCCATGCTGTATGCGTAGAATATGGAGCAAATTTATCCAAATGTCTTCATGTGTTTAGCTTTGGAAAGGTGATTTTTCATGGTAAAACGGTGCGATGTGAGACACATTTGTGTTTGTATATGACAAATGTCCGTACTTTTATGTATAGACGGCCTTCACACTGTGATGTTTGGGATACGTTAACTAATGTATTGACCATATTTGACAACATATTTGGTGTAATTGCTGATGGCTATTTTGAAATGAGGTTTTTGATACCATTATGTATTCCGTCTCCAAAATGTCCCCACCTTTATGATGGGGATGCTTTTATCTGTAGTCCTAACAGGGAGTGGGAGAGTCACTTTCAGTTTTTATGGGGCTGACCATGTCCCATTATGATTTTGTGTTTCATATTTGTGTAGGACTTGTGACATGGAGGCCACACATGTGCCTTATGCATGTGTTTAGTTCACAAGTACATGATTCCTGTATGTTTTGGGGGTGGTAGAGGTGGAGTTAGGCCCCCAGCACCCTAGGATTTGACCATCCAGAATAGCTACTGTATCCATGGAGTATTTTTATCATATCCTGGCAAACCTGCAGCAGCGGGCGAATGTAAGGCCATATGGTATGAATGACTGTTGACCATTCATTCATCTCATTAGCCCATTTGACGTTTGCAGTATTGATGATTTGGAGCTAAGTTGCATACCATTTTCATATGACTAAGGGGGTCATTCTGACCGCGGCGGTCGGCGGTCGCCGCCCGCCAAGCGGTTCCCGCCGAAAGACCGCGGCAGTCATTCTGGCTTTCCCACTGGGCTGGCGGGCGACCGCCAAAAGTCCGCCCGCCAGCCCAGCGGGAAACACCCTTCCCACGAGGACGCCGGCTCAGAATGGAGCCGGCGGAGTGGGAAGGTGCGACGGGTGCAGTTGCACCAGTCGCGAATTTCAGTGTCTGCAAAGCAGACACTGAAATTCTTTGTGGGGCCCTCTTACGGGGGCCCGCAGCACCCCCTACTGCCATCCTGTTCCTGGCGGGAGACCCGCCAGGAAGAGGATGGCGGTAGGGGGTGTCAGAATCCCCATGGCGGCGGAGCGCGCTCCGCCGCCATGGCGGATTCTGAAGGGCAGCGGGAAGTTGGCGGTACACCGCCGACTTCCCGTTTCTGGCCGCGGCTGAACCGCCGCGGTCAGAATGCCCATCGGTGCACCGCCAGCCTGTTGGCGGTGCTACCGCCGACCTCCGCCATGGCGGTAATTACCGCCAGGGTCAGAATGACCCCCTAAGTTTGCAAGACTCTCAGCGTTCACAATGTGATAATGCGAAGATTGTTTTGCTTGTCTGTGTCCCTTTCTGCATAAACTGGTTTAGTGTCATGTTACAATCTTCCTGCTAGGTTCAAACTGGGACACAACTGTGATGGTCTACTTTCAAATATTAGGTTGGTTGTATGACATATGTGTACATGTGTGTGGGAATGTGGATCCAGTATGACCTGTCTGTGTGTATGTTGTCACTGTAACTTCAAGGTCTCCTCCTGAGTTAGTGGCAGCTGATGTTGTTGCAATTGTGTATTGCTCACATCATACACTTGAGAGAAGCCATTGATGACATGTTCACGTACACATGGATGGTCCCACCCTGTCTCTGAACACGTGTGATGTGACTTTCAAATGATCTCCAATTTTGGGCTGGATCAGAGACTGTTTCAGTTGTTTGGATCCGGCATGTGTAATTGTCACATTTGTACTCTTGTTGGGCTCTGTGTATGGTAATGTAACATGTCACATCCTACCCTCTGTGCATACAGTTGTGATGTTTATTTTTGGTGTGATGAATTTTAATGGCATTCTTGATCAATGAGACGACATTCATCCTCAGCTATTTCAAACTAAAGGTGGTCAGAAATGAATAGGCCAAAGCATGATGTGGTGTTTGTGATCTGTGTTTATTTACAAGTGTGGAATACAAGTGATTATAATGACTTAAGTAAAAAAATTGTTCACAAGCTGTTGGCGCCTACGCACTCCTGCTGCGGTGTTAGGTTGTTCCCCCTCCTGTTGCAGGCCAGCATCCTCCTCATCATCATCCTCAGGCATGTCTGGGTCCGGGTCAAGGAGGGGAATGTTCCTTTGTACACAAATATTGTGTAACATGGCACAAGTGAGTATGATTTTGCATACCATCTCTGGGGAGTATAGTAGGCTTCCGCCAGTGATGTCAAGGCAGGGGAACCTTGACTTTAGGATCCCAAAGGTCCTCTCCACAATGCTGCGTGTCCTCTTGTGGGCGTCGTTGTATGCCCGCTCAGCAGCAGTATTTGGGTTCCCATATGGTGTCATTATCCAAGGCTGGATGCCATACCCCTGGTCAGCTGAAAGAGAAACACAGAATGGTATCAATTAGATGTAGGAGGCACTGTTGTACGTATCTTTGATGGCAGTAGTTGTGTTGTGTTGTCTGTGACTATTTTGTGTACTAATGTGACAACCTATGGTTGTTGGTGGAAACTTTGGCATTGTTTTTTTTCCTTGGCTGAGCAAGTGTTTGTTGTCTAACTGTTTGTCAGCAGGATGTATTGGTTTCTCAAGTACAGTGTGCCCTCCCTTGCATTGTGACTTGTGACACAGGTGTCCGTGTGTCCTCACTGGGGGTGTGATGATAGTTCCATGCAGAGTTGAAACATGAAAGGGTATTAGAAACGTTCATATGAACATAGCCAGGCCATCCCATCCCTTAAAAGTTATGCATTGTATTAGTGTACAGGTTATTGTGAGACTTCCAATTTGCAAGGTGACATTTAGGCAACCACAGTCATGAATGTCTTCACACTAAGCTGTGGAGTAAATTCAAATGTGTGAGAGGTTCAATGGTGACTTGTGACACATGGCTAGTGATGTGAGTACCTCAGTGTGTTCCTGTCTAGGTGTTGCTATTGTGGTGTATGGGTTGTTTATCCTAGAGGGTTTCTGTGCAGTGAGTATATAAGTAGATTTTTGTCCTTACCAACAAGTAGTCCATTGCCATACCGTCCATCCTGGAAGTGTTGGTTGATGGTGGAGTGACGGAAGATGAATGCGTCATGTACACTCCCAGGATATTTAGCCACAATGTTGCTGATCAGTCCTTGGTGATCGACTATGGCCTGCACGTTGATGGAATGTGTGTGCTTCCTGTTGCGGTAGAGGTGTTCACTCGCAGCAGGTGGCACAAGGCGTACGTGTGTGCAGTCGATTGCACCAAGGACGTGCGGAAAGCCACTGATGGCGTAGAACCCCTGTTTTGTTTCCTGCTGCTTCTGCAGTGTGTTAGGGAAGCAGATGTGGCGGGGTGTCAGTCCAATGATGGCATCCAGTACTTTAGGCAGGAATGCGGAGAAAGATGGTTGTGAGATTCCACCAACCAGGGCACCAGTTGTCTGAAAGGAGCCACTTGCCAGCAGGTGAAGTACGGCAAGCAGCTTTGTTTCGGTTGGGATAGTGCGTGGAGTCACTAAAGTGGGGGCCAATTGCTGTTCAATATTTGTCAGCAGCTGCTGAATGGCCTGCCAGTTCAACCAGTACCTCTGGATGATGTCTCGTTCCCTGAGGCCATGCAGGGTTGTTCGTGGGCGGAATATCCTCTCCTGCCTTCTGCGCTGTCTTTGGGGTCCCTGCTGTTGTTGTTGTGGCTGCTGTTGTTGCTGCAGGGCTCTGCATCTACGTGCACGTTGAAGAAAAAGCACCTCCATGTCTCCCTGTTGCTGCTCTGCTGCTCTGTTGTTTGTTCTGTGTGTTCTGATTAAGTACAGGTGTGTTTGCCCCATTTTAACGCCTGCCCTGACCCAGGCGTTAAAATTTCACGCTATTCGTGCTTTGCGCCATTATTTTGCGCAGCCTGCCGCGCGGGAGTGATTTTTGCCCTGGAGCATAAATACCACGCACCGCTATGTGCGTCTGTTTTTAGATGGGAACGCCTTCCTTGCATCTCATTAACGCAAGGAAGGCGTTCACGCAAAAAAATGACGCTATTTGCCCATACTTTGGCGCTAGACGCATCTAACGCCAAAGTATAAATATGGCGTTAGTTTTGCGCCGAATTTGCGTCGAAAAAAACGACGCTAATTCGGCGCAAACGGAGTATAAATATGCCCCTGTGTTTTTTTTTGTTTTCCATAGTGACTTACGTGAGACCATGAGCACCCAGTTTGAGGTGAACTCAGTGTGTGAGTTACACTCTGCCAAACTACAAGCGTGCATGAGGATCGGAAAAAAATTGTGAGTATTAGTGATGTGTGATAGCACAACACATGCATATGTTCAAGATAACGCGGCCTTTGGAGGTATAGATATTCCATGTTGTGTGCATACCAAGGCACAAATCATACCATAGAGAAAAGGGATGCTTATTTAGAGAGAAGGGTACAGGTAGAAGGGGCAAATGGTTGACAACTGAGAGGCATATTTATTAACAGACACCTTCCTGCGCTTCCTGCGTGATAGGGAAGGGGCAGGGATATGCTGTACTTAACATTGCACAGCACATTCCTGTCTTTTTCCTGTGCTGGCATACAATTTAGCTGCCTAGCACCAATGCAGGCACCCTTGCACCGTTGTAGAAGGGTGCCTGCTTTGTAAGCGGGATAGTTTTTGTGCAGAATGCAGCACACATAGACAGATGAGGTAACAAGGTGACATACTTATATTTCTTCTCATTATGCCTCAGCTGGAGAGGCATAGCATTTTGACGCATTCCCAGGTCAAACAGTAATGGTGGATCTGTGAATGCGAGAAAAATAAATGGGAGAATGCCTGGGAACACCCACACTTCACCCATGGAACCCATTCCCATGGCAGCCATTTGCACTGCGCTACGTTTCTCTAGATTTATCAAGCCAGGGAAGGACACGCAAGGTGGCTTGTGCTGCGTGATAAACCTAACTTAGGGGTTGCATTGCTCTTGCATCCTGTTGCATGGCACAGGGGCAAAACAAGTCTTTAATAAATATGCCCCTGAGATTTGATGTTGGATGGCATCAGTAGTGATGTCATCAGTGGTATCATCAATTATGTTATTTAAAATATTTGATGATGTCATCAATTATGTCATTTAACATGTCATGAGTGACATAATATGGGAGGTTGTTATGGCAGCATGACAGAAGTGCAATCTACAGTTATCTCAGTAAACTGTAACTGGAAAAGCTGAAGGTTAAAGTAACCTTATAGTTAGGTGACAATATCAGTGACAACGTAATGTTCAAAACTTACCAACCTATTGAAATTCACCAGTTATAGTTATCTAATAACTCAATAACTATAACTCATGTCCTAAGATAACTATAACTTGCGCCCTTCCCATGCACTGCTACTTACCCACATATTACATCACTTATAACATCTTCTATAATACCATTCACTGAAAAAAACACAAAGGTTAAAAGGACGTCATAGTTAGGAATTTTAATTATATCTCACTTTTCACTATAAAAAAAGCCTAATAATTCACTCAAAAAAACAAAGACCATGCAGTGCTGTCATTAATGATGTAATCTCAGATTTCACCAGTGATGGTATCAATTATGTCATAAAACAAGTCACAATTAATGTCATTTGTAGGGGCATAAGTGGTGCCTGGCAAGTACAAGAGTTATAGTTGCTTCCGTTAACAATAACTGGTGAATTTCAGTGTTTCTTTTAGTGTAAAACGCTATGGGGGTTATTACAACTTTGGAGGAGGTGTTAATCCGTCCCAAAAGTGACGGTAAAGTGACGGTTATACCACCAGCCGTATTACAAGTCCATTATATCCTATGGAACTCGTAATACGGCTGGTGGTATATCCGTCACATTTGGGACGGATTAACACCTCCTCCAAAGTTGTAATAACCCCCTATGTTTTAACTGACATTGTCACCTAACTTGGCCCTTGCATTTTTCAGTGAATTTCTGAGATTTTTTAATGTGAAGTAAGATATTATTACCATCTCTAATAGAATATAACTTTAACCTTTGTTTTTTCAGTGACTTTCTCAGTTTTTATTTTTTACCATAAAATAATAATATAAAGGGGTATTATTTTAGTAAAGCAGGAATACTGTTATGTTTAAGGGTCAGAACACCAAAATATAAAAGACGGGGCTATTAGATTTATCAGGAGTCAGTACATCAGCATTTACACAGCAAACCTATTCTGATTTGCTAGACAATCACAACAATAATTTATCAGTAACTATAACCCAATGTATTATTCACTAATGCATAGAGTCATGCTAAATAATAATTGACACAAAATATATTTAAAATATTCAAAGCAATCAGAAACATGTTTGAATCTTTCTTTAATCAATTAATCAATCAATCATAGTATTTGTAGAGCGCGCTACTCACCCGTGAGGGTCTCAAGGTGTTTTGGGGGGGAGGGTAAGCTGCTACTGCTCAAACAGCCAGGTCTTGAGGAATCTCCTGAAGGTCAAGAGGTCCATGGTCTGTCGTAGGTGGATGGGGAAGGTGTTCCAAGTCTTGGCCGCGAGATAGGAGAAGGATCTGCCGCCGGATGTTGTCCTGTGGATGCGTGGGATGGAGGCGAGGACGTGATCGGCGGAGCGGAGATGGCGGTTGGGGTGTAGAAGGTGAGATGATTGTTGAGGAATGCTGGTCCGGCGTTGTGGAGTGCTTTGTGGGGGTGGGTTAGGAGTTTGAATGTGATCTTTTTGTTGACAGGAAGCCAGTGTAGGGTTCTCAGGTGGGCTGTGATGTGGCTGTGGCAGGTGATGTTGAGGATGAGGCGTACGGAGGCGTTCTGTATTCATTGCAGTCTTTTCTGGAGAGCTGCCGTGGTTCCAACATACAGGGCATAGCTGCTGCTGACGAGGGCCTGGATAACCGTCCTTCTGGTTTCGGTGGGGATCCACCTGTAGATTTTGCAGAGCATGTGAAGGGTGTTGAAGCAGGAGGACAAAACGGTGCTGACTTGCTGAGTCATGGAGAGCGATAAGTCAAGGATGAAACCTAGGTTGCGGGCGTGGTTGGTGGGTGTTGGTGCAGCTCCCAGTGAGGACGGCCACCAGGAGGCATCCCATGCGGAGGGGGTGGGACCAAAGATGAGGACCTCCGTCTTATCTGAGTTAAGGTCAGTCTACTGTTCTTCATCCAGTTGGCTATGGCCTTCATTTAACACTCTGCATGCCACAAAATGCAGCCACAGAACCAACCACAAAGGGTCCCCGCACTCCATCTGAAGAACATACAGTTCAAGCTTGGAATGCCTTGTAAATGATGGTAAGCTCTTCTGGGGTCATGCATGCAATGATCCAGGAGACATTTAGTGTATTTTTTTTTAACAATTCCTGGGGGGCTGCTGTAATCCCTGCAGTGCCTCAAAAAAATTACTTTCATTGTTGGTGGTGTCCCTGACCCTTTTTGTGGCACCACAAGAAGTTTAATATACCGTATAAAGCCAAAGAAAGGCATTAAGGGGTGCACCGAACAATATATGAGCGGCAATGCTGCTTCAATGTTGAAGTTGTGATGCCACGGCTATTTTCGTTTTTTTTATAAAAGGGGCCACAGGAAACTGCTGCACCTAGTTTTTTAGATATATATTTTGGGTGCCCCGGTCTCACCCAGGGTGTCCCGGTTCTCATCCAGGGCACCCATAGATTGTCTTAATTTTTTGTCATGGCAGAGTGGCGATCGCACTGCTGTGCAGTTGTGCCATTTTGTCAAATGTTGTTGTGTGGTTTGTGGCTCGGTAGGACCAGCAGGGCAGCAGAGGGGAGGTCCAAGGCCCCTCAGTCCAGTCAGCTCCCCAGTCAGCACTCATCCAGGGTAATGATGGTAGTCGGCAATGGTAAATGTGCTTCTGCCTTGTGGTGAGCGTAATTTCTGCTCCTGCTGTGGAAACACATTTACTGTTTGTTCCCTGCCCAGCAGGGGTGTTGTTTTGTGTTCCTACCCAGTGAGAACCTTTCTGCCAGTGGACCCTTCCTGCTCCTGATGGAAGCTTTATAGTTTACTTATTGTCGGCCGTGATGATTGGATCCCTGGCTTGGGGAGGGGGGGCACAAACAGTCCTCCTCCTTAATTTATTTTATAATATATATGTATATATATATATATATATATATATATATATATATATATATATATATATTCGATGAGGCTCAGATGATCGGATCCCCTGGGGCCAAATCCTGGGTCCCCATATATTTGTAAAAAAAATAAAAATGAAGCCCAGCCGGGGGATTCTTTTTGAAAAAGAAGGAAGCTCATCTGTTTTGAAAAAATCTACAGCTATCATTGGTGTACAGTCCCCACCCGGCACTGGTGCCACTGAACCTGCTGCAATATTGATGGCTAGCTCCCGTATGTACTGCTATGAAAAAAAATAGTACTTATTATGTACAACCTGCACACGGAAGAGGTTGAGGTATTTAGTCAGAATTTTGTTAAACAGCTTAGCTTTTATTTACTTAATATTTTTATTGCGGGGTCAGTCAACTTAAAATTTCAATGAAACGACTGGTAAACAATAAAAGTGACAAATGAGGTGCACTTTACGAACTGTTAATTACTTTAGTCTGATTACCGGTTGCGTCATTCTTGCTTTGGTCCATCCCACCCTTCTTCCAGAGTCCCACCTAGTAGGGCAGTGTTTTGCATACCAGCCACACATGGCCTTCGCTCTGCATTGTTGTGAGAGAAACCAGGTAACCAGTTGTAGAGCCTCACTGTTCTGCAAAATTGCATTTGCTCTTTTTAGAAACGTCGATATTTCGCATTTTTGATCCAGGAATGTCTGTGAAGTTCTCTCACTGTAATTTGCAATTACTGGAAAAGTAGGCTCCACAGCGTCTGCCCAAGCGCTGGACATCGCTGTTCTTGTTTGTAAATAGCCAGGAGCAACATGACACGATTCCTTTGAAGTTTGCTGCGTTCATCAGATTTTTTATATCGAAGGCACAGCTCTACAGGGATGCGAATCATTGCATCTCTAATTTTACCAGCAGAATAAACCATTGTTATGGTGTTGGTAAAAGTGAAGAACAACAAACATATTAGTTTTTTTGTAATATTTTAAATTTAGGTGTCTTAGCTATTTTATAACTCAAATTCAGGGCCAAATTTTTGAAAAAGTGGCGCACCTCAGCAAGTCGGTTTGCTGTACTGCAGTGCGTCTCTCGGAAGGGAAAAAAATGTGCTGTATTTAAGGAATGTGTCCTTTTCTCCTGCACAATGGGCTGCCTAGCGCCAATTCATGCACCCTTTCACCATGGTGCAAAGGTGTCTGCATTGCATGAACGATTATTTTTGTGCAGGAAGGCCCGGATTTACAAACCTGTCAAGCAACGCAGCAACTCAGCACCCAAAGGTGCTGTACAGCGTTCCATAACATGGACAGAGAACTGATTCCATGTGGCATTAATTGTTTACACAAACCCTGTCTCGCATTGTTGTTAGGTACAGTTTTGCAACAAAAAACATGGGTGGTTGCATTGGAATGCCCATTAAACTTTCTATGGAATGCCCCTTTGACTATGAGTAATGCAAAGCAATGCTGCACACTGGTTGCATTAATTTCAGGCAACTTGTGTTGCACTGGAAAGAAAATATAACAAAGAAAATTCTGCATGTTTGTGTCACTTTTGTAACTCAAATCCAGTGCAAAAAGCTTTGTAAATACAGCCTAATACATGTAATTTTGTACCACTGACATCTTACACATAGGAATATTGCTCTCTATTCTGCTTCACTGTTCCTGTTGTTTCCCCCTATTTTCATTTAGCACAAAGATTTCAAGCAAAGCCAAGTCACATGTTTTTGTAGATAAGGCTCTGCATGAAAACCTATTGGTGTTTGTACTATTTTCTTTTCATGAGGTCTGCTTTACATAACAGTGGGAGCATTGGATTTTGGGGAGGAGCTGGTGAATGGCATTCTAAGAAACAAAGCCATTTTGCACTGCTCTCATGTCAACGTTTCAGCACAAAGGTTTGACCAGTGGTGCCAATTGCACATCTTTCTAATGCAAACTTAGGGGCAGATTTATCACTCTTTCACACAGCGCTGTACAGCCAGCCACCTTGCTGTGCTGTGCTGCCCTGCGTGAGAGGGAAATGTCAGGAACGTGCCATATTTAACATTATATGGCTCATTCCTGTCCTTTCCTAGCGGTAGTGCGCTTTTGGCTGCTTAGCTTTAACGAAGACATCCCTTGTGTCATGTTGCATGGGTGCCTGCATTGTAGTCAGGATTGTTTGTGTGCAGAAAGGGACACCTTCTTATACAAAAACAATCCTGAGAGGCATTTTGCTCTTTGTAGATATGTTTCTGAATGCAGCACATATAAAAAGAGGAAAAAAAGAAGAGAAATAAAGATATTTCTCCTCATTATGCCTCACCTGAGGAGGTGTAGCATTTTGATGCATTCCCAAATCTGTCACTAATGGTAAATTTGGGAATGCTCCAAAATCAATGGGTGGATGCATGGGAACAGTGATTAACACTTTGTTGAGTTACTCTAGATTTATCAAGCCAGGCAGGGCAATGCAAGGTGGCCTGCATGACTTGATAACTTTCACCTAGGTTTTGAGCTGCCTTTGCACCCCCTTTCATGGTGCAAGGGCGTTGCAAAACCTTGATAAATATGGACCTGTACTTAGTGTTGAGTTAATGTGCATTTTAAATAATAGTAAATCTAGGGACGTGTTTTATTACTGACAAGCAGAGCATGACCCCACCCGATATTGTGGCAAACAAGAGGGATAGATAACAAAACACAAAGAATGAAATAAAATGTTGCTGTGGTTGATGTTGCATGTTTCTTATCTGCAATTATTTGTATGTTCCCCGAGAAGGCAAGCGACATGTAATCATGACAGATATAACAGTCGTTTTATCTGAGGGCACAAATGTATTGAAAAGCTGTCAATTATTTGTTTACTGACAGCTTCCTCTACTATTTGCTTTATTAGAGAATCGCACAGCTCTTCAAATGAGTTATTCAAATCAAATCAAATCATTAACATTTATAAAGCGCGCTACTCACCCGTGCGGGTCTCAAGGCGCTAGGGGAAAAGGGGGGGTTATCGCTGCTCGAACAGCCAGGTCTTTAGGAGTCTCCGGAAAGCGGAGTGGTCCTGGGTGGTCCTGAGGCTGGTGGGGAGGGAGTTCCAGGTTTTGGCCGCCAGAAAGGAGAAAGATCTCCCACCCGCCGTGGAGCGGCGGATGCGAGGGACAGCAGCGAGTGCGAGGCCAGAGGAGCGGAGGAGGCGGGTGGGGACGTAGAAGTTGAGGCGTCTGTTGAGGTATTCCGGTCCCTGGTCGTGGAGGGCTTTGAGTGCGTGGTGAATTATTAGAAGTGGAAGACTCTGCTAATAGACATCTATAAATATTTCCAAGGAGCATGTAGGTCTCCTTCTGTGACCAGCTGTCTTGACTCAGGAAATCACCTGTAAGTAAAGTAACATTTGTTTTTCTTTGACCTTATGAATGAGTTCAACCCTGTTGTCTCAGCTTTTTGCACAACTATTATTTATAGATTTTCGAGCGCTGGTTTTTTAGACATAATACATAAAGCATGCTGCAATGGAGTATCATCTGACATTTGATACTCTGTAGAACCCTAATAGCTAACCCTTTATAAAATGCAGTCCCCCCTACTGTGCACACCTAGATTATAGCAAAAATGCCTTGCTATTAGCCTATTGCTTTGAAAATAATATTTTTTAGGAAATCAAAAATCCTCAACTTTGTTTGTAACAAAGTTAATTGTATTTAATCAATTGCATTGATAAACAGTTAAAACAGGTGTCTTCTTGCTTGTGCTGTGTGAAATACAAATGCATTTCGAACGAAGGTCGGTCCTTCTTCTGTAAAACAAAATGAAAGCAGTTTCTGTATCAGAACTAAACTATGATGTCGCACAGATGGAAGTCGTGACAATTAGATTCATAAAAAGCTTGCAAGGTGGGAAATAACACAGTATATCCTAAACTGGGGCCCTTCCCAATGCTCCTCACCCCAGTCGTCAGATCATTCCTCATCCAGCTCTACATGTTATTTTAAGTATCTATTGGAGCGCCCGGCAGCTGTAAAGTGCGATTGTACAACTTTCTTCCTTTTTTGTGCTATGCGCAGACTTGTTTTACATTTTTTGATCATTTTTATTTACCGATGTAAATAAGCAGTCTGCCACGTTAGAACTGCAAATAAAAAATGGATATCATCCTTCATAAGGGCCCCCATGCATATTCACTACTACGCATGTGTACAGACGGGATGCAATCTTAGAATTTTCGAAAACAGAAAACCCATTTTAGCATTGCCAGGTATGCATGTTGCTTTGAGAAGTTTGTTTTCTGTAAATGAGCCCTGATGTATGATACGTAAACCCAGACGCGGGCTTTGGGCTCACGCCATACAACTGAAGCTATGTCTCACTAAAAAGGGCCAACATGGCTCCTTGCTAATGTTCCCATCTAGCCGAGATCTTTCCCCAGGGTCCAGATTGGACTGTCTATAATGAGCAGCTCCCAGATCAATTGTCAAATAGCTGGTACTTGTTTGGAATGTCAGAGTAGTGGAAAAAACACAATGGTCCGGAGTGTAGACTGAGTAATTAGCAATGACTTGGATTAATTCAAGCATTTTACCCACCTCTTTTTCCAGTGTTTATTTAGTAGCAGCACAATCCAGATCAGTTGCTACCAAGGGTATGCTTAAATCTATTAGAGAGGAACACTGTTTTTAAATCGTTACTTTTATATAAGTAATAATCCAAAAGCAATCCACAATAATGTGTACAAATGAATTTATTATTATAATCATGTTTATTCTATTAATTTAATGCTATGGGAGGCAATATCTGTAGTGTAGATGAGGTGTAAATTTTACTTACAGTAGCTAGAATTTTTTGTTAACTGTGACAGTAAGATTTGTGTAAATTATTTTACTAGTTGTGTCTGTATATTGCATGCTATTGTTCACCCTTACACAATAATTTTAGATTTTATTTAGCACACAAGAGGGCATTACAGCTTTGCAAAACCTACAACTGAGTTTGTGGGCAGTTGGTTGTGCATTGTTAATTATTTTATTGAAACTAGCATCAGTTAATTTTAAAATGTGTAGTTGAATCACTTGAATTTAAAATTTGTTCTGCTGAAATTAATTATGTGCAATATTACTGTGAAAAGCAAAATTATGTATGTTTATTCCCAATTTAGAGGATAGGAATTGACACTAAACAAACATAATCATAGAGATTAATTATTTATCTTGAACCCTTTAACTAATAACTCTTTAACCCCCATCACCCATAACCCAAACACTTAACCCTATACTGAAGACCCTTGACTCTATACTTTATTCTGTTAGCCTCATACCGCAAACCTTAACCGTCTGTCTTAAACCATTAACACTGTAGTCTCAATCATATACTGTTAACCTGCCCAAATATCCTAAAGCCCTGTACCATAGAACCTTAACACTATTCCCTTAATCCCCTAACCATATAACCCCAACACTATTTCCCAATCCTGTAACTCTTAACCCTACTTCCCAACTCTTAAAGCCTTATACCTATACACAAAAACCTATATTACTAACCTTAGCCCATATATGGTGCATCCATAATCTTATACCTTCAAACAATGTACCCTCAACCTTAAACTCATACCTAAATTCATTAAACTTATACCCTGAGTGCTTAACTGAATACCCCAAACCTGTACCCCACATCCTAAACCCATACAATTAACATGTATACCCAATACCAATAATGACTTCTCCCTTAGCCATATACCTCAAATCCTTATTCCTACAACCCTAACCCTTAATGATATACCATTAACTTATAATGCCTTGCACTTGACTCCTATACCCTTGCTCATATGGTCCAATATATAAACTATAACCCAACACCAAATAAACCTTTCTCCTATAACCCTATACCGCAAACTTTCAACTCCATACCATAAACCCTACACCTTTAACTCTACCCCTTAGCCTATACCCTTAGATTTTATATTATACTATTAATCCCATACCCTTAATTTCTAATCCTTAACAACTTTAACCCCCTTAACTCCTATCTTTCTTTCTCAAACATATTACCTTAGACCACAAACCATTAACCATACACTCTAACCTTATACCATTAACCCTTAAACCCTAACCTATCCCTTTAATCTTATACACTATGGGGGTCATTCTGACCCTGGCGGTAATTACCGCCATGGCGGAGGTCGGCGGTAGCACCGCCAACAGGCTGGCGGTGCACTGCTGGGCATTCTGACCGCGGCGGTTCAGCCGCGGCCAGAAACGGAAAGTCGGCGGTGTACCGCCGACTTCCCGCTGCCCTTGAGAATCCTCCATGGCAGCGGAGCGCGCTCCGCCGCCATGGGGATTCAGACACCCCCTACCGCCATCCGGTTCCTGGCGGTTCTCCCGCCAGGAACAGGATGGCGGTAGGGGGTGCCGCGGGGCCCCTGGGGGCCCCTGCAGTGCCCATGCCAAAGGCATGGGCACTGCAGGGGCCCCCGTAAGAGGGCCCCACGAAGAATTTCAGTGTCTGCTTTGCAGGCACTGAAATTTGCGACGGGTGCAACTGCACCCGTCGCACCTTCCCACTCCGCCGGCTCCATTCTGACCCGGCGTCCTCGTGGGAAGGGTGTTTCCCGCTGGGCTGGCGGGCGGACTTTCGGCGGTCGCCCGCCGGCCCAGTGGGAAAGCCAGAATGACCGCCGCGGTCTTTTGACCGCGGAGCGGTCTTTCGGCGGGAACCGCTTGGCGGGCGGCGACCGCCGTCCGCCGTGGTCAGAATCACCCCCTATATTCTTAAACCCTAACAAGTTTAACTCTTCCAAAACCCTTACCCCTATTCAATTATGTCTTTATTTTTACTCCTAATAATTGAGAAGTGTTATTTTAAGATGTATTGTTTTAGAGGTTTTAAAGCAATGCCAGACTCTTTAAAGTCTACAGTTTGGGTAATAAGATCACTCTCAAAACACACGTCAGTCTGAAT
Organism: Pleurodeles waltl; assembly: GCF_031143425.1. Taxonomy (NCBI): domain Eukaryota; kingdom Metazoa; phylum Chordata; class Amphibia; order Caudata; family Salamandridae; genus Pleurodeles; species Pleurodeles waltl. The sequence goes on along the minus strand of NC_090445.1, from coordinate 991,758,712 downwards.
GTAGCTTTGGTGTTTGACACATATTTCATAATACAGGTTTGCAGGTAATGTCACTGAGATATTTCCTTTCTTGGGCCTCCAAATGACATAATGCCATCTAGAATGCACTTCCGTTGAGGCAGAAAGGGTATCCCATAACATTAGGGAGCCCTCTTTGACCGCATGATCTCTCTGAGTGAGGTATGTAGACATAGCTGGCCTAAACCAGGGAGCACCACACTGAGAAGAAACAATCAAGCTGGGCACAAACCAGGACATTAGTCTAACTGTTTAAAAGAATACTGAAATATATGTCCTGCTGTATATAAATCTATTAATTGTGGAGTGTTATACATACGTCATGTGATTTTAAGAGCTCCAATGAGGAAATACTGTAAATTCTTAGGAAACATTTGAGATTTTTTTTTTTTTTTTATTTGTGTGTGGCATATTTATTACAGATGTGGCCTGGCTAATGTAACTTGGCCTTCTGTGTGGCAGTCCAAACAAGACTCTTCACATTCCCAGTCTTAGAAAACTATTTGAGTGACTCAAAGCCAAGTGTCTGGAGTGCAGTAGGTGTTCACTTTTGTCAGGGTGAGTCTAGGACTGCTCCCAGAGGTTGGACTCGAGGCATTAATTTGATGGAGTCTTCTTACTTCTTGTGGAGTCAGGTGTAGACCTCGTGAGTGTGTGAGTTTCCATAGCACACCCTCCAAGCTCTGAGATCAGTGTATTAATTAGACTGAAGTATGAGGCAGAGGACTCTACCAAGATGTAGTACCCTAAGGGTTGCAGATGATGTCTACTTTTTTGGCTCCAATGAATTAAAGCACCCCAGGTGATTCTTCAGTGATCTAGGTGGTCTTGAGCCACAAAGGCTTCTTATTAAGACCATTGCTTTTCTCAGATGACAATGTGATTGACTTGTAGGGTAACAAAGAGAAACTGGAAAGAGTGTAACAGAGAGTCTAGTGGGTGAGTAACATACAGTTATTTGTAGCCCTTTGTTTCTAATCTTTTTCGATTTAAGCAGGGCACATTTAGAACATTCTGCTTTATCTACTTGAATAAATGTTTCCGAGCTCACCATCTTAGCTCTTTACTGCACAAAGTCCTTCACATGGATTTTCAGACAATACTTTTGAAACAGATTTGAGACAAGCAAGCATGTGGCATTTAGACTTTAGCATACCTATTAATCTGTTCTTTATCTGATTTTGTTGTGAACAAATCAGCACATCTTGTCAAAACCCATTTTGCTGCACTAATTTCTTGACAGGGACTTGGTCTGACATGATGTCAACCGTTTCAGACTCGCAAACTTGCGAACACCAGATAAGATAGCTCATCTGAAGTTCCTCTGCTAAGACTGAAACATGCCATTCTAATCATCAAAAAAGCTGAGGTCATATATTCTCAGTCCGCCACATCCTGTCATTAAAGTCCTTCTAATTGTAGAATGTTTTGGAATCAATGAAGGAAAGGGCTCCTGCTTCAAGCAAAATAAACACACTGGAGTGAACAATTTAAATGTTCTTGGCAGACATTGTGTTTACAAGAAAATGTTCTACTTCGTTTATTTGTCCTATTACAGTATGACCTGTTATTGGGAGGAAGCAATTAAGTATGAAGCTAAGTTGTGGTTTCCATGTCACATTAGTGTTACCTTGGTATTGTACAATTGTGTGTCGTCTCCTACTCCCACACGCTGGAAGCCAGCATAGCTGAGTCTGCAACCTCTGGCTACTCACTTCAATATTTTCCCATTTAACTCGAAACGTACCGCACCTTAATACTTTGAAGCTATACCTTAGGAAGAACATATGTCTCAGCTCGATGTTGTCTTTCGCCTTCTCTTTTCTTGTTTTTTGTTCTTTTCAGTTTACTTCCTCCTGTTTTTCCTTACATCTTAACTACTTACTTTTCGCCTTCCACTTGCCTATGAACAAAGGCAGGGCACAAGTCGGGGGTACACGGCGTACACTCACTATTTTCACAGTCCATGCAAGAAGTGGGACCCACACAAATATGCCGAACTTGTCCCGGTGTAATTTGCAGACACTGGGACACCTTCAGCAGTGCCCGCACCTTGTATACTTTCGTTTTCCAGCAGCAAGGTGCAGGCAGCGAGGGGGCTTTCATATTCCAGACTCCAGCTGGGCCGATAACAAAGGCCGAGTTAGGGAGCCATCAGGCCTCCTTTTGTTCCACTGTCCTGACAGGGAGATAACTGATCCTCACACCTAGATGGAAATGCAAAGGGTGGGGCGGATGTGGGGGAACAAAGGAACACAGTTTGTTGTTATCACTTCACAAATACTTAAGAGAGCCATGCATTTTATGCTGTTCAGTCCCTGTGCATGAGTTTTTCATGCACTTAAGAATGTCAGACTTGTTGGTCTGTTCCAGTAATTGCAAAAATAACATTTTAAACACCACTATTTTGTTTTATTTCTTTTATAAGGCTTCTCATTTGACACCTCGTCAGGGGTAGTAAGCACTGTGTAAATACAATTACAATCCTATTTCAGGTGTCAGAGCTCTTTACATCACATGTACCCATTATACATTGACACTAAATCCTATAGATGTGTAAATCAATGTACAAAATGTGTTACATAAGACAGTGAGAGTTACAAGATGTAATAGTCACATATCCTTCATAGGTTAATGGTTGGCTGTGATACATTAGGAGGATTACAATTTATGAACTGTGAGTAACAAAAGAATCTCGGTGTTAAAAGTAGTAACTCACCTAGCTACATAAAATAAAAATCTGTCATTTGCATGTTAGATGATGTGCTTAGCAGGAGACACAATAACCCTCTATGCTACTTTGATTCAAAACTGGGACTTGAGAAAGTCCAGTTATCTTACCATTATTATTATTCCCTACGATTTACTGGGCAAAGAACTCTGCAGCAGGTGCCTTAACCCCATAAGGTATTTTAAAATTCAGACTGCAACCAATTAGGCAGAACAGATGCATTGCAGTGTTTTGCCTTGTTGCCAATTTCTTAGTGACAGGGTTTAAAAAAAATAAATGTATACGTTGAGGCCCAGATTTTTCATCAGGGTTTTGTCAGTTTTTTTGCCACAACTCTGATGCAAAGTCTCATTTGTTAAATATTGCAATGCACTCAAATGTAATTATGATAAACCTGCTAAACCTGTGTGAGGTCTTAAGATTTGATGTCACCCCGTGTGAGGTCATGGGTTGTGATGCCACTTCCTGTGATGGTAAATACAATGCCACGTGCCATGATGTCACACACTGTGATGTACCACGTCATGATGTCACTTGCACACTGCCTAAACTGGTTAGTTCACCCACTTCTTTTTTTAGGACTTGTGCCCTGAACAGTGGTCTATCATGATCCTGTTCTCTGTACTGCACTGTGCATTTTTTCCATCTACAGCACGTACATTAACCTGAGAAATCTGTCGAGTAATGCATATCTGCTGACTGCAGACTTTGCACTAATTCAGAGATGTTTCGTGTTAATGTATACACTGTTGACGGATGAAAGAAACAAAAAGGCCCTCATTACAACATTGGCGGTAAATCCAGCTTACCGCCGTGCAGAAGACCGCCAACATACCGCTGCAGCGGTGGAATTCCGCTACAGCTATTACGACCCACAGCTCGGAATCCGCCAAAATCCAGACACCCACACAAGTCCGCCACACCAAAGGTCAGTGATAAACTGGCGATAACCAAACCTCCACCGTCACGCCAACAGGAATACGCCCACACTGTGGCGGTCATTCAACCGCGGTATTCCATTGGCGGTACACACCACTGCGCCCAAAATACACCCACATTTACAAAACACAACCACATTGGACAAATTGAAATACACACACCTGATACACATACACACACCACTCCCACACACACAATCCAATATAAAACACACAGCCACATCACCCACAAACCCTTAATTCCAAAAATTCTGAAAGAAGGCCAGAGAGAGACAACACCTGAAACAACACTAGCATCCATAAACATACACCATCACTCACACACCATCCACGCACCTCAGACAACACACACAAACACATCCCCTCACATATCACAACACACACCACATCACACATCACCCACACCACATCATGGCACCTCAACGACACCCCAGGTTCTCTGAGGAGGAGCTCAGGGTCATGGTGGAGAAAATCGTCCGGGTAGAGCCACAGCTATTCGGATCACAGGTGCAGCACACCTCCATTGCAAGGAAGATGGAGCTATGGCGCAGAATCGTCTACATGGTCAACGCAGTGGGATAGCATCCAAGAACACGGGATGACATCAGGAAGAGGTGGAACGACCTACGGGGGAAGGTGCGTTCCATGGTCAAAAGACACCGATTGCAGTACAGAGGACTGGTGGCGGACCCTCACCTCCTCCCCCACAACTAACAACATAGGAGGAGCAATTCTTGGCTATACTGCATCCTGAGGGCCTTGCAGGAGTAGCAGGAGGAATGGACTCTGGTAAGTCATCTCTTAACTATTACATCCCACACCCTACCTGCATGCTATCACATACCCCCACCCTCACCCCCATCACTCCAACACCTCACAAATGTCCCACTATCACAACCCATACATCCCAACACCAAGCCCTGCATGCAACACCAAAGCATGGACACCCATCATCAAAGCATGTCCACAACAGATGCCCACACAGACCCCAAACCAATTATCACACAAGGTCCTAGACAAGAATGCAAGCACTGGAGTACAGGGTCACTCACCCATTGCACACGATGGCACACACAGATGCAATATTCATGCCTTTACACCCCAGCAGGACCCCTACCCAACGTCACCAGACAGGTGGTTCCAGACATGTCCACTCCCCCCACAGAAGAGGCCCACAGTGATGACAGCAGCTCTGTCCAACTGGATCAAGCTGCACAGCCCGGCCCATCTGGGAGCTTGGGACAGTCGGTTCCCCTGACACTGGCACATGCCACCACAGAGCCTCCCCCCTCAGGAAACACCAGCACAACACCCACCCAGAGGACCCATCCCTCTGTCCCCAGGACACGTCAAGCAGCAGTGTGTCCACCACTACAGGGAACCCAGGCAAACCCACCACCCCAAGAAAATCAGGGACATGGGGGCAGTGGCAGTGGGCACACGGTTCAGGGGACAGAGGCACAGGAAAACAGGGGAATTGGGAGGACAGCTGTGCGACAGGGGGAGGACAGGCCCAGGGAACCCACTCTCCACGGGCCCTCTCCAACATCATGGGAGCGTACCATCATTCCCAGAAGACGATGGCAACGGTACTGGCCAACTTTCAGGAGACCCAGCGGCTGCAGGAGGAACACTGTCTGGGGATTAGGGAGGAACTCAAGTCCATCAACAACACCCTGGTCACCATTGTAGGAGTGCTGAAGGACCTTGTCAACACCAGGAGGGACACTGTGGCACAACAAGTCGCCCCTGACACTACCCTGGATGATGAACAGCCCACCACCTCCGCCGGCGCTAGTGGACAGGAGGCACTGCCACAGGCCCATGACACCAGCACACCACCCCCTGCAGATGGAGAACCACCCCGCTAACGGTCCCTGAGATCCAGGAACAAGACATAGAACAATGGCAAGACCCCCGCCAGGAAATGAGACCCCCCTGAATGTCATCCTTCTGTCGCACTTTGTCACCCTGTCCATCCATCAACTGCCCTGGCTCCACTTCCTATGCCCCTTTGGACAGTGCACCTGTGAAACAAATAGACTGGACTCTGTCATGGACATTCCTCCACCATCGCCCCTGCCCATTTTACAACCCCCTCCACTTATTTGCACAGAAATAAACACCCTTGAATCACAAAACAATCTGGAGTCAGTCTGTGCTTTCACAAATGTGTATTTACAATAACTATGGAATATAGCAATGTCAATTTTCTTGTCAACATACCGATGTAACACAGCTCTTGCTCCATGAGGTAATATAGCAGAGGTCACACAGTGGAACCCACATCTGTTAAATGGAAAGGCAAAGTGACAAGTCAGGGTCCATACGCTGGGTAAAAGTGACAGATTTATGATAGGTCAAACAATTGTATGAGATGTGTGAGGCAGTGATATCTTCTTACCTGTGTCTCAATGGATGTAGCTGGATAACGTTGCTTCTGTTGTCGATATCCTCTTCTTCTGCCTCCTCTTCTTCACTGTCCAAAGGCTCCACAGTTGCCACAAGATCTCCTGCTGGACCTTCCTCCTGCAGAAAAGGCACCTGTCGTCGCAAAGCCAGGTTGTGCAGCATACAGAAGGCCACGATGATCTGGCACACCTTCTTTGGTGAGTAGTAGAGAGAACCACCTGTCATATGGAGGCACCAGAACCTGGCCTTCAGGAGGCCGAAGGTTATTTCTATAATCCTTCTAGTTTGCCCATGTGCCTCATTGTAGCGTTCCTCTGCCCTTGTCCTGGGATTCCTCACTGGGGTCAATAGCCATGACAGGTTGGGGTACCCAGGTTCACCTGCAAATGTTGAGGGACAACTGTTAGACACACACTAACCCGTAGGGACAACCCCAGACCCAGACAACTATTCACAGGGTATAGGGTGCTTGTCCTCACCTATTAGACACACAGTGCCTCTGGAGTTGCCCCATCACTATTCCTCAGAATGTAAGCGTCATGCACTGAGCCAGGAAACTTGGCATTCACATGGGAGATGTACTGGTCGGCCAAACACACCATCTGCACATTCATAGAATGGTAACTCTTCCGGTTTCTGTACACCCGTTCGCTCCTGCGGGGGGTACCAAGGCCACATGTGTCCCATCAATGGCACTTATGATGCTGGGGATATGTCCCAGGGCATAGAAGTCACCTTTGACTGTAGGAAGATCCTCCACCTGAGGGAAAACAATGTAGCTGCGCATGTGTTTCAGCAGGGCAGACAACACTCTGGACAACACGTTAGAGAACATTGGCTGGGACATCTCTGATGCAATGGCCACTGTAGTTTGAAAAGACCCACTTGCCAGGAAATTGAGTACTGACAAGACCTGCACTAGAGGGGGTATTCCTGTGGGATGGCGGATAGCTGACATCAGGTCTGGCTCCAACTGGGCTCACAGTTCATGGATTGTTACACGATCAAGTCTGTAGGTGACTATTACATGTCTCTCTTCCATTGTCAACAAGTCCACCAGCGGTCTGTACACCAGAGGATGCCGCCATCACCTTCCGCAGGGGACGTGCCCTATGCAGGAGAACAGCGAGCAGAGAGTCAGCCAACACTGAGGTATTACAAAATGCCATTTGCACACATTTGTTAATCGGCAATGTGCCTGTTACTGTGTGTTTGCAAGGCCTAGATAGGTGTGACGCAGTTATCATTAATGCCATGTGGCCCCCTGAAATGGCAGATGCCTGACCTGTTAGGTGGGACAAGAGGATATGAGGTAACTGTGCTGGCTTTTACGCCGTCGTGGTAGGCGGTCAAAGACCGAGGCGCAATCCTGCATTGGTTAACATTGGACCCTATGGGTCCCAGGAGCCAATGACAATGTACACCGGCGGTCATGGTACGCACTGCCGGGGACGTGACCGCCATTTTCTATCTGTACATTCACTTGATACCTGACCTTCAATAGGAGAAGACCTACACTGCAAGTGCTGCTGTGACCTCAGTCTGGAAGCGACGATGGCTCATGTTTCTGGGGAAAGGGTCCCTGCCTTCACTTCGGAGGAGTTGGAGAAGTTAGTGGATGGGGTCCTCCCCCAGTACACGCTACTCTACAGTCCTCCAGACAAACAGGTAAGTACACTGTGAGCATGCTGCATGGGCAATGCCTGTTTGGAGTGGTGTGGATGGAAGATACATGGGGGGGGGGACTGAGCCCTGCATGAGCAGACCGTGAGTGTATGTGCGTCAGGGCAAGGGTGGGAACATGGGCCAATGGCTGTGACGGTCCAGACGGTTAAAGTTTTTCCTTGTCCCCTGTACTATTTCTGTAGGTCAGCGCCCACCAGAAGAAGGATATTTGGCGTGCCATCGCCAAGGATGGCCGGACCCTGGGGGTCCACCACAGACTTAGCACCCACAGTCAGAAAAGATGGGAGAACATTCGCCGCTGGAGCAAGAAGATGGCGGAGGCCCAGCTGGGGATGGCCTCCCAACGTAGGAGGGGTGCCCTTTGCGCCATGACCCTCCTGATGTTCCGGATCCTGGCGGTGGCATATCCGGAGTTGGATGGGCGCTTGAGGGCATCACAGCAGCCACAAGGGGGTGAGTACACTCTCATTCAGCTGACTCTGCGCGCATTACGAGGTGTCTGGGTGGGGGAGGTGGGCAGTGGGTTACCCTAGGCCAGGGCGAGCTTTGTAGGCAAGTTCCCTTTGTGAGGCAGGCTATGTGGCACCTCAACCCCACCAGTGCTAAGAGCCACTAACACCTAGTCAGGCTCCTGTGACATCCATGTGTGCAGCAATCGGGCATAGGCCTTATAGCCCATGGCCCTGTGAATAATCTAGGAACTACAAGTGCATGGCGTAGTGCAGAGGACTACTGTGTCTGTAGTGTCCGCCAACAGTAGTGGTATTGCATGCACTGAACATGTCTTTCTTCTGTCCCCCCCCCCCCCCCTTTTTGTGGTCACCCTGTTCTTGTGTGCAATAGCATCATCAGGCAGAGGAGCAGTGCCACCAGAGCAGGAGGGAGCTGCATCCCACTTGGCCCTGGAGGGCGAGACAACGGAGTCTGAAGCCACCAGTGGGACAGACGGCAAGGGGGGAGCTCCACTGCGGGGACAGGAGGTGACAGCAGTGACAGCGACTCCTTGCGGTGGCGGGCCCCTCTGTGCCCCCGCATCAACAGGTACAGCAGCCGCCACCCCCCCTACCAGCACCGCCCTCCCAGCAGCCCCTCAGTGTGTGTCCTGTGGGCGCTCACCCAGGAGGGTGGGCATCACCTTCGCCCCAGGCACCTCAGGCCCTGCCCCAGTCAGCCCTGTTGCCCTCAGCGAGGAGGCTATTGACCTCCTGAGATCCCTCACTATTGGGCAATCTACCATTATGAATGCCATCCAGGGTGTCGAGAGGCATTTGCAACAAACAAATGTATACCCATTGTCCCTGTGTCCAGCCTCCCCCCTCCAACTTCCTCCACCCAGACCCAATCCCCTGTACCTCAGCCTATCCCAAGCACACCATCAGACCAGCATGTACACACCTCAACACACAAGGGTGGCTCAGGCAAACATAACCACCACACATCCCACAGGCACTCACACAAGCATCATACCCATGCAGACATACCAACATCCACTGCCTCCACTGTGTCCCCCTCCTTCACGTCCTCCTCCTCCCTCCCTGTCTCGTCTCCACTCACACCTGCATGCACTACATCTTCAGCCACCACCTCCATCACCAGCATGCCCATCACCAGCACACCCATCACCACACACCGCTCACGTGCACTCACCATCCCTACTACCATTCACACATCCCCTGTGTCCTCTACCAGTGTGTGTGTGAGCCCTCCTCCCAAAGTACACAAACGCAGGCACACACCCACACAACAGCCATCCACCGCACAACAGCCTCCAGCCCATGCACCTTCACCCAAATTCAGCAAACGTACACCTCCTACAACAACTACCTCTTCCTCCACTCCCAAACCCACTCCATCTCCCCGTCCCAGTGTGTCTAAAAAACTTTTCCTGGCTAATATTGACCTCTTCCTTACACCTCCCCCCCCTCCCGTCCGTCCACTAGGGCCAGGCTTTCCAGGTCCCAACCCAGCACCTCAACCCCCACTTCACCAGGCACAGTGGTGCCAGAAACTGCGGGCTATTGGAGTGTGCCAACCAACAGGGCTGCCAGTGTTCCACGGAGCGAGGGCAAGGACATTCCGCCACCTGCAAAAGTTAAAAAATTGCCCACATCCTGGAGGGAGAAGCAGAAAACCCCTGCCACCAAGGGGTCAGGGAAAACAAAAGGGGATAGTGGCAAGATATCTGTGCCACCATCCAAGTTGGGGAACGGACAGAAAATAAAGGGCAGGTCAGGAGAGGGCATGGTGGCACCGACAATGGGACCAGTGTCACACCATATGTCCACCCCTCCAGAACCAGTGTAGAAAGACATCCACTACCTCAGTCCTTGGCAGGATGAAGCAATCTGGGAACAAAGGCCCCTCCAGAACCAGTGGAGTAAGACATCCACTACCTCAGTCATTGGCAGGAGGAAGCACTCTGGGCACAAAGGCCCCTCCAGAACCAGTGGAGAGAGGCACCCACTACCTCAGTCCTTGGCAGGATGAAGCACTCTGGGCACAAAGGCCCCTCCAGAACCAGTGGAGAAAGACATCCACTACCTCAGTCCTTGGCAGGATGAAGCACTCTGGGCTCCAAGCCCCCTCCAGAACCAGTGGAGACTGTTATCCACTTGAGAGACTGTGGCTTTGCACTCCCCAGGATAAAGCAATGGGCAATCCGCCCACTTGAGAGACTGTGGCTGTGCACTCCCCAGGATAAAGCAGTGGGCAATTCACCCACTGGAGAGACTTGAGAGACTGTGGCTTTGCACCCCCCAGGATAAAGCACTGGGCAAACCAGCCACTGGAAAGACTTGAGAGACTGTAGCTTTGCACTCCCCAGGAGAAAGCAATGGGCAATCCGCCCACTGGAGAGACTTGAGAGACTGTGGCTTTGCACTCCCCAGGATAAAGCAGTGGGCAAACCAGCCCCTGGAGAGACTTGAGAGACTGTGGCTTTGCACTCCATAGGATAAAGCAGTGGTCAATCCACCCACTGGAGAGACTTGAGAGACTGTGGCTTTGCACTCCCCAGGATAAAGCAGTGGGCAAACCAGCCACTGAAGAGACTTGAGAGACTGTGGCTTTGCACTCCCCAGGATAAAGCAGTGGTCAAACCAGCCACTGGAGAGACTTGAGAGACTGTGGCTTTGCACTCCCCAGGATAAAGCAGTGGGCAAATCAGCCACTGGAGAGACTTAAGAGACTGTGGCTTTGCACTCCCCAGGATACAGCAGTGGGCATGGAGCCCCCTTGTAGAGCAGTGGCGTCGTGCATTCATCAGGCTCAGGTGCTGCCCCTCTCCCTGAGGTGCCTGTTTCATTTCGATCTGATGCCCCTGCAGTGTTCTCTCCGTTTGACGTCTGGTATCATGTGTGCGCCTCGCCCATGCATTTTGGGCCCAGTGGTCCACGGACAATAATTGGTGCACTATCCAGACTTGTTTAGTTGGTGTACATAATTGTATATACTGTATTTCGAGTTTTGACTACTGGATTTTTCATGATTACAATCGTTCAACTCATTTCCTTTTGTCCTTGGGTCTTCCAGAGGGGGTGGGGTGGGGTATATGTGATGTTGCGCCATGTATTTGTGTGTATGTTGTAGTGAGTGAGGGTGGGGGTGTTGCTTGTGTGTGTCACTCTCTTTTCCCTCCCTCCTCCCCTGTGTTGTAGGTGCAGTAATCACCGTGGTCGTCACCACCGTCTTTGGTGCTCCTGAAAGAGGAGCAGAAAGATTATTGCAGGGAGTATCTGGAGATCTGGCTCCATGGCGTCCTGGTTCCTCGTGGGTTGTGGAGAGGTGAGTGTTTTCCCTTTCAAGTCCTGTTTCCGCTGTCTTTTTGTTCGCGTTGGTTCCGCCCTGGAAAAGGTGGCAGATTGCCATCTTGTGATAGGGTGGGCGGTACATTGTCTTCCGCTTGTCTGTTGGCGGTGACCGCTGTAGTGTTTGTTTCTTCCGCCGTGGCGGTCGGAGTGTTAAAGTGGCTGTCTATGTTGGCGGTTTCTGCCGTGGTCGTGATTCCATTTTTTTTACCGCCGGCCTGTTGGCGGTCTTACCGCCGCTTTAACACCGACCGCCAGGGTTGTGATGAGGGCCAAAGACGTCTGCGTTAATGCAGCACAGAGGTTCTTCATGCGGCCCCAGCTTTTTTCCACCCCTGCTTCTATTCTACTTTTGTCTTCTGGTATTTTCTCATCTCTACTTAACTTTTCCTTTTTCTTTCTTTTTCCTGAAGCAGTTAAGCGGTGCTTGACTGTTGCATCATTAATTTACTTTTGTTAAAATAATTCTTTGGTACCCTACAGTGGATTGTCTGTATCTCAGTTTGTTCTGTTCTGCAGCACACTGAAACCTTTAGATTAATGGGGAATTCAATAGATAAATAATGCACAAACATACCAAATTCATCAATGTAACCATAAGGTGGCAATTGCGCAGTCAATGCTAGACATTGGGTCTCTAGTTGGCAGAGGTATGCACCCTGTCCAAGTAGGGACCACAATCCTAGGGTATGTCAGGGTAAGTCACAACACAACCTAAATGATCTTGTGCTCACCCTCCAGTAGCTTGGCACAGAGCAGGCAGGCTTAACTTAGAAGGCAATGTGCAAAGTATTTGTGAACTAACTCATACAGTAACACAGTGAAAACACCACGAAAAGTACTCCACATCAATTTAGAAAAATAGATAATATTTATCTGACTACAATATGACCAAAACAACAATAATCCAATATGCACAAGTCAAGATATAACTTTTGGAAGGTTTAGATGAGTCACTGGTTATATCCTTTTAACACAAAGTACCTGAAGTGTGTCAGAAATAATGACGCAGAGGGGCCGCAGAGGAGGCTATGTGTTGAAAAGTAAAGCAATGCGTTGATTTTTCTGGCACGGCAATGGCGATGCATCATTTCTTTCCACGCTGTAAGGGGATGCGTCGGTTTCCAGGGGCACAGCATTGGATATTCACTGCGATGCGGGTATATTTTGACACCCAGGGACAATGCATCGAAAACCCAGAATGCATTGAGCAGAGGCAACAAGTGCTGCATAGATCCGGCAGGCGATACCATGATTTTTCAGCTGTGAGGCAGGTGCTGCGTCTATCTGGCAGCCGTTGCATCAGATTTTGCAGCCGTTGCGTCAATTTTCAGATGTGCTGGATTTTCTCTTCTTTGGTAATGTCTATGATAGCCCTGAGACCTCAGAACGGGAAGCAAGCTCAATCCAAGCCCTTGGAGAGTACCAGAGGAAGAAGGTAGAGTCCTTCAGACAGAGTTAGGGGTCAGCAGACAGCAGGGAGCAAGCAGGCCAGCAGTCCTTCCAGCAAAGCAGTCCAGATTAGTCCTTTGGGCATCCAGGCAGATTCTCTGACAGAATACAGGTGTAGGTCCAGAAGTGTCTAATTTGGTGGGGTCAAAGACCCAGTATATATAACCCAAAAGTGCATTTGAAGTGGAGCCAACTTCAAAGAGTGGATTGAAAGTGAACAAGTTCCCCTTTCAGGCCAGGCCTGTCTGCCAGGAGCCCTGTGGGGGGTTATCAGTCCTTTGTGTGAGGCAGGCCACTGGCCTTTGAAAAGTAAAAGAGAGACCTTCCACCCTTCCTGCCCAGGCAAACCTATCTGTATGCAAATGAATGCAGATGAAGCTGAGGGTCCTGTGTTTGTGGCTGTCTAGCTGGGATGCACAAGGGGAGCTGTCAACCAGCACAGGTCAGACATGGATTGCAGACAGGTTGTAAAGCACAGATGGCAGTAAGTACAGAGAAATGCCTACTTTCTAAAAGTTGCATTTCTGAAATAATAATGTAGGATCCAACTTCACCATTAAGTAGGATTTCTTACTACCATTCCAACCATACCAAATATGACAAGTCTTTTATTCTCAGATCAGGAATTATGATTTAAAATATATAAGGGAATTTCTAATGCTAGCCTATGAGAGGAGCAGGCCTCACAGTAGTGAGAAACGACTTTGAGAGTTTTTCGCTACCAGGACATGTAAAACTCATAAGTAAATGTCCTGCTTTTTACCAACATAGCCTCCTGCCCAATGGATTACCTAGGACCTATTTTAGGGGTGACATATATGTAATCAAAGGTCAATTTAAGGCTTGGCCAGAAGCTTTAAATGACGAGTCAAAATGGCAGTGAAACTGCTACATAGGCCTTTCAATGTCATACCTAAGACATGGTTAAGGGGCTACTTATGTGGGTGCACAATCAGTGCTGCAGGCCCACTAGTAGCATTTAATTTACAGGCCCTGGGCACACGTAGTGCACTTTACAAGGGAGTTACAGGTAAATTAAATATGCCAATTGAGTATGAGCCAATGTTACCATGTTTAGGGAAGTGAGCACAAGCACTTTAGAAGTGGTAAAGTGTGCTGAGTCCTAAAACCAGCAAAAATTAGATCAGAAAAATGGAGGGAGGGAGGCAGACAAAATGTTGGGGGATGACTACCCTAACGCTGTCAGGTCTAACATTCAAGTCAAGTCAAGTCAAAGAAATCTTTATTCGGCCAGTCATGGCCATAAAAGATAAAACAGACCAGTACAATATACAATAAAATCATGGAATAAAAATAAAAACATTTACAATAAAATAAGTAAAGCCATGCACAAAATATTTAATTCCACAGCCACAACAGAGACCTGAATCAGTTATTTACACATTGCAGCAGATGCATACAAATACAAAAGAGAAAAGCGAAAAACCTTAAACCATAACATATAGGCCATAAAAAGAGGAAGCAGTGTAGAAATACTCTGTAATAAGTTTTGCGCACAGATATCAGTCAATAGATGACAGATGAATCCCAGCATAAAAAATTACCCCTACATTGACTTCCATCTCCTAACAGCTGTCTTAAGGAAAGAACTCACCCTCGCACAGATGATGGGGGTATTTAACAATTGCAGGTGATAAAGGACTACTACGATGATTCAATGAGATTAAAAGGGGTTTGAGATAACACCTACGTTGGTAATTTAAAAAAAGTCACACAAAAACATAAAACGTAAAAGCGTCTGATCAGCGGTGCCATCGCAGGGATGTGGTGGCGCAGGACCCCCCAAAGAATCAATTTGTCTGTCAAAGCACAAGACCATTCCAGCTCTAAATTGCAAAAGACGGGACCTCTGCCAATGGGTAAGATGTAGAGAAAGATTAAAAAAACAGGCTCTGCAGCAGCAAAAACCTATAATAAATCCTAAAGGAATTTTTCATTAACTCACTTTGCAGCCTTCTTTCATCACAGAACTGCAAAAACTGCTACCTAACTCTCAGTTTGTCCCCCTTCCCGATACTCTGGGGCGAAATAAATAGATCGGAAAGCCCTAATGCCTGAAGTGTTTTGGAGACATCTTAACAATGGAATATCACGTCCCTTGTCCATATTAAGGCAATCATTAACAATGTCTCTACAGAAGCACACCTGAGGATTAACCAAATACTAATCCACAACAGCATTGGTGCCAACTGCACAATGTTTTTAGTGTAACACTGTTGTTGCTCTGCATGAATAATAAAACTAGAGGAAGTTAGGGGTGAAAGTTATAGTCTCCAACATGTGCAATGTTCCTTAAATCGAAGAGGGAAACTGCGATGGTACCCCCAAACCCCTGCCTCGTGACTACCACAACACACTGAGCATTAAACACCGTTAAAAGGGGACAAACAATGCGTTTCCCTTTAAAACTAGGGAGATTAAAAGTGCTCCCACAGACCTACTGAGCTTAAGACGTGCCTTGATCACCTGAGACTGCAGGGATCCTGTAGCGTTAAAAGTGACTCCTAAATAACTAAAATCGCACACACTACACAAAGAGTGCCCCTTCACAGTAATCTTATGAATATTTGATTTGCTGGGCCCATATTCCATAATCTGAGACTTTGCATAATTAGTTACCAGGTCAAGATTGCTCATGAAGCTGACCAAGCGGTCCACTAGCAAGCTCAAAGCATTAGAGTTCTTTGCAGTAGGACCCTGTTGTCTGCATAGGCAATGCAGGCACCCGAATACCACTATTCTAAGGGCGTCTACCTCAATAACAGTAAGTGAGAACAGAGGGTAAAAAGTAAAGGGGCCAAAATACAACCTTGGTGCACTCCTCGCTTAAGGCAAAACTCTGAGGACATTTCACCATTTTTGCTCAGATGGACTTTGGCTGCTAGGTCAGCGTGCAGGTTATGGGGGAAATTCACCAGAGGTAACTCCACACCTAGATCCAGCAGCACCATCCAGAACTTGGACTTGTTTATAGAATGGAACACTTTTAATAGGTCCATAAAGGCCAAATATATGGGGTAACGCATACAAATATATGTATTTACTATTAAATTAAAATTTAAGCATTGCCTTAGCACACCTAGACTGGGACAGAACCCAAATTGAAAGAGAGATAGAATATTATGCTCTTGCACCCATGTAGCCAAGTGATTGTAAATCACTCTGCCTTTGATTTTAACTGAACTATCAATGAGATAGATGGGCTTGTAACACTTGGGTGACATACGGTCTCCCTTTTTGAAAATGGGCATCATAGAAAATAGAGACCAAGAGCATAGGATGTGCATGTTCAAAGAAGAAATAAAGACATTCGTTATTAAAGGACCCCACAGATCTATATTACATTTTATAAGAACCATTGAGATCCCCTCTGGGCCTGGTGCTTTCCCTCCTGAACTCTGTTGTATAGGTTGCTCGACTTCCGCCAAGGATACAGTGAAAGATGGCACATTAAGTAACCTAGCATGCAAGGTTTCAGTTATCTACATTCTCTTCTAAGTGATAAATGGCTATAAATGGGAGACCCAGCCAGAGCCCAGAATATTACATTCTAGCGAAGGGCTTTTGGAGGCACTCCTTACCCTAATTTTCTTAACTAGTCTCCAAACGGTCTTACTATTCATTCCAACCCCTGCTGATTTCAGGAGTTCCCAATCCCTCTTAAGCAAGGCCTCCTTCTTAAGTTTAAGAGTAAACTTATGTGCCAGGCAAGCAGCCCGAACCTTGGTCAGTACTCTTCTGACAGTAGTCTGTCTTAAATTCCAGTTTGCAGCCGAGCAATGGCCATCAGACCATTGGGGAACCCCATTATCTGTCTTAAATGGCTTAAGGAGGAATTTCATAACAGCCTCTTTCAGGCTGTTGAAAAAGATTAGCACATCCACTCCATGCTGTCCTACCAGGCATTTTAAAAATAACCCCTTAAGATGTTTCAGAAGCCCAGACAGTACAACTAAAGGATGTTTGAGCCGCCAAATAAGTCTAAGGCCATCAGTGGAGTGTTGTGAAGGAAAAATAGCATTAGTAGGGGTTACCTGCTTACAAGGAAGCAGGTGCCCTAAAGTAAGTATGGTCACACAAATCAGTCTGCACCACCTCTCTAATGAACCTATGGAGGAGGTTCTTGGTAAAAAACATATAGGTAGTCATTACAACCCTGGCGGACGGTGTTAAAGCGGCGGTAAGACCGCCAACAGGCCAGCGGTAAAAAAATTGGAATTGGGATTGTGGCAGAAACCGCCAACAAAGACAGCCACTTTAACACTCCGACCGCCACGGCGGTACAAACAAACAGCATGGCGGTCACCGCCAACAGACAGGCGGAGGACAAAGTACCGCCCACAGTATCACAACCTACCAATCCGCCACCTTTTCCGGGGCGGATTCACCGCGGACAAAAACACGGCAGAAACAGGACCTTGAAGGGAAAACGCTCACCTCTACACACCCCACGAGGAATCCGGACGCCATGGAACCCGAGCTGCAGATCCTGCCAGCCCTTATCTTCTTGCTCCTCTACCGGGAGCACGAACGCCGGCGGCGAAGACCATGGTGAGTACCTCACCTACGACACAGGGGAGGGGGGAGGGAAAAAACAGGGACACAAACACGCAACACGCAACACCCCCACCCCCACCCTCACCCACGACAACACACACACTAATACATCATGATACATTATAGTTACACCCCCCAAACCCCTGGAAGAATGCAAAGACCAAAGAAAATAAGTGAAACCATTGTAATATATAAAAATCCAGTACGCAAAAATATATATATACACTATAAACAAAATATACACAAAGAATAGTAGTCCAGGTATTGCAACATTGAAGTCCGTGGAACACTGGGCCCACACGGTATGGGCGAGGCCCACACAAGATCCCCGACCATGACGGAGAGAACACTGCAGGGGCATCAGATAGCAATAAAACAGGCACCTCAGGGGGAGGAAAAGGGGGGCACCTCAGCCGGTTGAGTGCACGACACCAAATCCACAAGGGGGCCACATGCCCACTGTTCAATCCTGGGGAGTGCAAAGCCACAGTCTCTCAAGTCTCTACAGGGGGTGGTTTGCCCACTCTTCAATCCTGGGGAGTGCAAAGCCACAGTCTCTCAAGTCTCTACAGTGGGTGGGTTGCCCACTGTTCAATCCTGGGGAGTGCAAAGCCACAGTCTCGCAAGTATCTACAGTGGGTGGTTTGCCCATTGTTCAATCCTGGGGAGTGCAAAGCCACAGTCTCTCAAGTCTCTACAGTGGGTGGTTTGCCCACTGTTCAATCCTGGGGAGTGCAAAGCCACAGTCTCTCAAGTCTCTACAGTGGGTGGGTTGGCCACTGCTGCATCCTGGGGAGTGCAAAGCCACAGTCTCTCAAGTGGATGACAGTCTCCACCGGTTCTGGAGGGGGCATGGTGCCCAGAGTGCTTCATCCTGCCAAGGACTGACGTAGTGGATGGATCTCTCCACTGCTTCTGGAGGGGGCTTTGTGCTGAGAGTGCTTCATCCGGCCAAGGACTGGGATAGTGGATGGACCTCTCCACTGGTTCTGGAGGGGGCATGGTGCCCAGAGTGCTTCATGCTGCCAAGGACTGAGGTAGTGGATGGATCTCTCCACTGGTTCTGGGGGGGCTTTGTGCCCAGAGTGCTTCATCCTGCCAAGGACTGAGGTAGTGGTTGGATGTCTCCACTGGTTCTGGAGGGGGCTTGGTTCCCAGAGTGCTTCATCCTGCCAAGGATAAGGGTAGTGGATGGATCTCTCCACTGGTTCTGGAGGGGGCATGGTGCCCAGAGTGCTTCATCCTGCCAAAGACTGAGGCAGTGGATGGATCTCTCGACTGGTTCTGGAGGGGGCTTGGTGCCCAGAGTGCTTCATCCTGCTAAGGACTGAGGTAGTGGATGGATCTCTCCACTGGTTCTGGAGGGGGCATGGGGCCCAGAGTGCTTCATCCTGCCAAGGACTGAGGTACCGGATGGATCTCTCCCCTGGTTCTGGAGGGGGTATGGTGCCCAGAGTGCTTCAGCCTGCCTAGGACTGAGGTAGTGGATGGATCTCTCCACTGGTTCTGGAGGGGGCATGGCGCCCAGAGTGCTTCATCCTGCCAAGGACTGAGTTAATGGATGGATCTCTCCACTGGTTCTGGAGGGGGCTTGGTGCCCAGAGTGCCTCATCCTGCTCATGACGGACTCAGTAGCGTCATTGCCCTTGGCGCTCATGGGCCAGCGGAGCATGTGGCGGCGGTGCCCTGTTCAGCGGTGCTTGTGGCGGCGGTGCCCTGTTCAGCGGTGCATGTGGCAGCGGTGCCCTGTTCAGCGGTGCATGTGGCGGTGGTGCCCTGTTCAGCGGTGCTCGTGGCAGCGGTGCCCTGTTCAGCGGTGCATGTGGCGGTGGTCCCCTGTTCAGCGGTGCTTGTGGCAGCGGTGCCCTGTTCAGTGGTGCTTGTGGCGGCGGTGCCCTGTTCAGCGGTGCATGTGGCGGCGGTGCCCTGTTCAGCGGTGCTTGTGGCGGCGGTGTCCTTTGCAGTGACTCAGCTGCTGGCGGTCCTGTCTGGCCCAGCGGGGCTGGTGCTGGCGATCCTCTCTGGCCCAGCGGGGCTGGTGCTGGCGCCCCAGTCTGGCCCAGCGGGGCTGGTGCTGGCGGTCCTCTCTGGCCCAGCGGGGCTGGTGCTGGTGGTGGCCTCTTGGGCAGCAGGGCAGGTGCTGGCTTTGGCCGCTTGGGCAGCAGGGCAGGTGCTGGCGGTGGCCTCTTGGGCAGCAGGGCAGGTGCTGGCCTCTTGGGCAGCAGGGCAGGTGCTGGCGGTGGCCTCCTGGGCAGCGGGGATGATGGCGGTGGGCTCCCGGGCAGTGGGGATGATGGCGGTCTTCTCCGCCGTGCTGCTCTTCCCAGACCTGCTGACTTTTTGTGGCCCTTCACCACCTTGGAAGGTGTCGCAGCTGACTCCACACTCCCACCTATGGAGTGCGGTGCTGGTAGGGGGGGTGGCGGCTGTACCTGTAGATGCGGGGGGCACAGATGTTGTCGCCACCACAAGGGAGCTCCCATCAGAGGACTAGTCTGTGCCACTGGTGTCAGCTCCTGTCCCCGCCATGGAGCTCCCCTTGCCCTCCATCCCACTGGTGAACTCCGAGTCTGTTGTCTCACCCCCCAGGGCCATGTGTGATGCAGCTCCCTCCTGCTCCGGTGCCACTGCTCCTCCGCCTGATGATGCTAATGCACACAAGAACAGGGAGACCACAAAAAGGGGGTGGACGACAGAAGAAAGACATGTTGAGTGCATGCATTACTGCTACCGTTGGCGGACACGACAGACACAGAAGCCTCCTGCACTGCGCCGCGCACTTGGCCTCCACTGTTCAATCCCTGGGACATGGCCTACAAGGCTATGGACGACATCTGCGCACATGGATGACACAGGAGCCTGACTAGGTGTACTTGGCACTGTACACAGGTGGGGTGGGGTGCCACAGGCTCTGCCAGAACAAGGGGACCTTGCCTCCTAAACTCGCCCTGGCCTAGGGAAGCCCACAGCCCACCTCCCCCACCCAGACACCTCCACTGCGCACAAAATCAGCAGAATGAGAGTGTACTCACCCCCTTGTGGCTGCTGTGATGCCCTCAAGCGCCCATCCAACACCGGGTACGCCACCACCAGGATCCTGAACATCAGGGGGTGTCATGGTGTGATGGGCACCCTTCCCACGTGTGGAGGCCATCCCCAGCTGGGCCTCCGCCGTCTTCTTGCTCCAGCTGCGAATGTCCTCCCATCTTTTCCGGCAGTGGGTGCTCTGTCTGTGGTAGACCCCCAGGGTCCGGACGTCCTTGGCGATGGCACGCCAAATATCTTTTTTCTGGTGGGCGCTGACCTACATGAATTGTACAGGGGGAAAAGAAAAGTTATTACCAAATGCACTGTCACAGACATTGGCCCCCATCCCTACCCTTGCCATGATGCACATGCACTCACCGTCGTTTCATGCACGCCTCAATCTCCCCCCCCATCTTTCATCCACCCCACTCCACACAGGCATAGCCCATACAGCATGCTCCCAGTGTATTTACCTGTTTGTCTGGAGGACCGTAGAGTAGCGTGTACTGGGAGAGGACCCCATCCACGAGTTTCTCCAACTCCTCCAATGTGAAGGCAGGGGCCCTTTTCCCAGTCGCACGAGCCATTGTCTCTTCCAGACTGAGGTCACAGCAGGACTTGAAGTGTCCTGTCGAAGATCAGGTATTGAGTGATTGAACAGATAGAAAATGGCGGTCACGTCCGCGGTGGTGCATACCGTCACCGCCGGCGTACATTGTCATTGGCTCCTGGGACCCATAGGGTCCAATGTTAACCAATGCAGCATTGCGCCGCGGTCTTCGACCGCCTACCGCAGCGGTTTACAACGCCACCGCAGTTACCTCACATCCCATTGTCCCACTTTACAGGTCAGGCAGCCGCCATTTTAGGGGCCCACATGGCTTAATTTTTAACTGAGTCACACATACCTAGGCCTTGCCTCAACACACATACAGGCCAATTTTCAGATTATGTTTTGTGTTCTGTGTAAGGTGTGGGTACGTACCTCTGAGTTGTTTGGCTCGGTGCTTGCTGTTGTCCTTCACAGGCACCGTCCGCTGGGACATGTGAGGAGATGGCGGCATCCTCCGGTGTACAGATCTCTGGTGGACCTGTCGACAATGGAGGAAAGACATGTGATCATCACCTACAGGCTTGACCATGCCACAATCCTAGAACTGTGTACCTAGCTGGAGCCAGACCTGATGTCAGATATCCGCCATCCCACAGGAATCCCCCCTCAAGTGCAGGTACTGTCAGTACTCCATTTCCTTGCAAGTGGGTCATTTCAAACAACAGTGGCCACAGCATCAGGGATGTCCCAGCCTATGTTTTCCAACGTGTTGTCCAGAGTGTTGTCTGCCCTGCTGAAACACAAGCAGAGCTACATTGTTTTCCCTCAGGTGGAGGATTTGCCTACAGTGAAAGGAGACTTCTATGCCCTGGGGCATATCCCCAACATCATAGGTACCATTGATGGGACCCATGTGGCTTTGGTACCCCCGCAGGAGTGAACAGGTGTACAGAAACCAGAAGAGTTATCATTCCATGAATGTGCAGATGATGTGTTTGGCAGACCAGTACATCTTCCATGTGAATGGCAAGTTCCCTGGCTCAGTGCATGACGCCTACATCCTGCAGAATAGCAGCATCCCTTATGTGATGGGTCAACTCCAGAGACACAGTGTGTGGCTAATAGGTGAGCACTTGGAAGCAAATCAGTGGGAATGGTTGTCTGAGTCTGGGGATATCCCTCCAGGTTAGTGTGTGTCTAACAGTTGTCCCTCGCCATTTTCAGGTGACTCTGGTTACCCCAACCTGTCATGGCTACTGACCCCAGTGAGGAATCCCAGGACAAGGGCAGAGGAACGCTACAATGAGGCCCATGGTCGAACTCAGCGGATAATAGAGCGGACCTTCGGCCTCCTGAAGGCCAGGTTCAGGTGCCTCCATATGGCAAGTGGATCCCTATTCTACTCACCAAAGAAGGTGTGCCAGATCATCGTGGCCTGCTGTATACTTCACAACTTAGCTTTGCGACGACAGGTGCCTTTTCTGCAGGAGGATGGTCCCGATGGCGATGTTGTTGCAGCTGTGGAGCCTGTGGACAGTGAAGACGAGGAAGCAGAAGAAGAGAACATGGACAACAGGAACTCGGTGATCCTGCAATATTTCCAGTGAGACACAGGTAAGACTACAAACCTGCCTACTACTTGTACTTTAACACTACTACCTCTCTACTGTCTGTCGTTTTCACCCGGTGTATGGTCACTGAGTTGTCACTTTCCCTTACGATTTCACAGATGTGTGTCCCACAGTGTGACATCTGCTTTGTTTCCTCATGGACTAGAGCTGTGTGACATAGGTATGTTGACATTACAATTGAAAGTACATTTTGCCACAGTAATTGCTAATACACTATTCCGAAATCACAGACTGACTCCAGATTGTTTTGTGCTTCAAGGGTGTTTATTTAAGTGCTCAATATTGGAGGGGGTTGTAAAATGGTGAGGGGGGATGGTGGAGGAATGTCAATGGCAGAGTTCAGTCTATAAGTCTCACAGGTGGGCATGGGAAGTAGAGCTGGGGCAGTTTGAGGATGGACAGGGTGACAAAGTGGGACAGAAGGATGACATTCAGGGTGGTCTCATTTCTTGGCTGGGGTCTTGGCATCATGCTCTGTCTTTGTCCTGGATCTCAGGGACCGTTTGCGGGGTGGTTCTCCCTCTGCAGGGGGTGAGGTGCTGGTGTGGTGGTCCTGTGGCGGTGCCTCCTGTCCACTAGCGCCGGCGGAGGTGGTGGGCAGGTCATCGTCTATGCTAGTGTCCGGGGCCCCTTGTTGTGCCACAGTGTCCCTCCTGGTGTTGAGTACTTACTTCAGCACCCCTACGATGGTGCCCAGGGTGGAATTGATGGCTCTGAGTTCCTCCCTGAAGCCCAAATACTGTTCCTCCTGCAGCCGCTGGGTCTGCTGAAACTTGGCCAGTAGCGTTGCCATCGTCTCCTGGGAGTGGTGGTAGGCTCCCATGATGGGGGAGAGGGCCTTGTGGAGAGTGGGTTCCCTTGGCCTGTCCTCCCCCTGTCGCACAGCAACCCTCCCAGTTCCTCTGTGTTCCTGGGCCTCCGTCCCCTGGACCGTGTGCCCACCACCACTGCCCCCAGGTCCCTGTTGTTGTTGGGGTGGTGGGTTAGCCTGGGTTCCCTGTAGTGGTGGACACACCGCTGATTGACGTGTCCTGGAGACAGAGGCATGGGCCCGCTGGGTGGGAGCTGTGCTGTTGTTCCCAGAGGGGGTTGGGTCTGGTGTAGCCTGTGGCTGTCTGTGGGGAACCGACTGTCCAGAGGTCCCCGATGGGCCGGGCTGGTCATCTGGCTCCAGGGAGACAGAGCTGCTGTCATCGCTGGGGGCCTCTTCTGGGGGTGGGATGGACATCTCTGGACCCTCCGTGGCGGTGTGGTGGCGTTCGGGTCCTGCAGGGGTATAAAGTTATGGTTATTGCTTCTGTGTGTGGCATTTCGTGTGATGGGTGGGTGTCCGTGTACCCAAGTGCAGGCATTTCCTTGTGGGGGCTTTTGTGAGGGTGGCTTGTGGGAGTGATGTGTGTGTGCAGTGGGCATGCTTTGGTGATGGGTGTCCATGCTTTGTGGTCGCATGCAGGGCTTGGTGTTGGGATGAGTGGGTTGTGATGGTGAGCCTTTTGCTAGGGGTTGGTGTGATGGGGGAGGGGGTGAGGGTGGGGGTATGATTTGGCATGCAGGTGGGATGGGGGTGGGAAGCAGTAGTGAAGATTTGCCTTACCAGAGTCCATTCCTCCGCCTACTCCTGCGAGGCCCTCAGGATGTGCAAGACTTCCTCCTCCCACGCGGTAAATTCTGGGGGAGTAGGTGGGGGTCCGCCACCAATCTTCTGCACCGCAATGTTGTGCCTTGATACCATGGAACGCACCTTCCCCCGTAGGTCGTTCCATCTCTTCCTGATGTCCTCCCGATTGCGTGGATGCTGTCCCACCGCGTTGACCCTGTCCACTATCCTTTGCCATAGCTCCATCTTCCTGGCAATTGTGGTGTGCTGCACCTGTGCCCCGAAGAGCTGGGGCTCTACACAGACTATTTCCTCCACCATGACCCTGAGTTCTGCGTCACTGAACCTGGGGTGTCTTTGGGGTGCCATGGGGTGGTGTGGTTGAGGTGTGGGGTGGCGTTTGTGGTGATGAGTGTGGTGCGTGTGGTGGTGTGTGGTGTTTGGTGCGTGGATTCTGTGTGGGTGATGGTGTTGTGTGCCTCTGTGTTGTGGGAATGTCTATTCTGTGCTCTGTCTCTAGCCTTCGTCAATGATTCCGGGTCGTAGGGGCATGTGGGGGATGTGGGTGTGGGTTTTATATTGTGTTGGGTGTGTGGGAGTGGTGTTAGTATGTGTATCAGGTGTGTGTATTTCAAACTGACCAATGTGGCTGAGTTTTCTATGTGTGTGTGTATTTTGACCGCGGCGGTGTGTACCGCCAATAGAATACCGCGTTTGAAAGAGTGCCGCGTGGATTTGTGGGTCGGAATGGTATGGGCGTATTTCTGTTGGCGTGACGGTGGAGGTTTGGTCATCGCCATTTTTTCGCTGACCTTTGGTGTGGCGGACTTTTGTGGATGTCGGGTTTTTGGCGGTTTGCCAGTTGCGGGTCAGAATGACCGTGGCGGTTTACCGCGGCCGCGGCGGTGTTATGGCGGTCTTCTGGCCGGCGGTAAGCGCCTTTTACCGCCGAGGTCAGAATGACCCCCTCGATCTCTTGCCAGGCTTTTCACAGCAAAGGAGCCGGCAAGCATCTCTATACAGTTGATGTGCAACTGTGACTCCTGAAGAGACCATGTGCCGCCAGTCGAGATTGTACCACACCGGCTCCCCAACCGGAGAGGCTTGCATCGGATTCTAATACTAGATCTGGGGCTGACGCAAGTATGGTCCTGCTGTTCCAGGCATCTAAATGTTCTATCCCCCACTGAAGCTCAGCGCGAGACTCGAGCTCTAAAGCAATGCTGTCTGAATAAGTGAGTCCCCTCTGAAGATGTTGAATTTTGAGTCTTTGAAGGGCTCTGTAATGTAGAGGACCTGGAAATATTGCTTGGATAGAAGAAAAAAGCAGGCCTACTATACTTGCCAATGACCTGAGGGATATAAGGGATTTGCATAGAGTGTGAACGATTTTGGACTTGATAGACTTTACTTTTGCAGAGGGGAGATGAAGAGTTGCAGATACGGAATCTACTAGGAACCCCAGAAACTCTATAGGCTGGACCGGAACCAGGGAAGACTTTTCGTTGTTTATAAGGAAACCTAGGTCGGTGAGAAGATTGGAGGTCAAGAGAAGATGCGATAGGAGGACAGTACAATTTTGATTCATAATGAGGATATCGTCTAGATAAATAATCAGTCTGATTCCTTGAGCCCCGAGGAAATCCACTACCGGCTTCATAAGTTTTGTGAAACACCAAGGGGCTGAAGAAAGCCCGAACGGTAGGGATTTCTCCCATTCGAATTGAAGATATTTCCTGGAATCTGGATGCATAGGAACCGCCAAATAAGCGTCCTGTAGATCCAAACGCACCATTCCTTTGAGGACTAGGAAAATAGAACTGATGAAGCCTGAAGGATCTAGCTGACAGGGGACGATGGCATGTTTCTGACGTAAAGATTGGATCTCCGCAGAGATTGCCAATGTAATTTCCTATGAAAACTTGGGAAGTTGAGGAAAGTGAGTCTGAATACGCTCTGAGTAGAGTTCGATATTGTAACCTTGAATAGAATTTCGAACCCAAGGGTCTGAAGTGATCAACTGCCATTTTGGAAGAAACAACAAAAGGCGATCCCCTACAATAGGATGGCCAGAAGCCAGACTTACCAGTTTGAGGTGCGAATCTGGAAGATCGGCCACCTCTATTGCGGAAACCGCCTCCTCTTTGCAGGTAAAATTGTGGTTTGTAGTCCTGGTATGAGGCGTTGAAGGCACCACGGGAACCCTGGTTGTAATACGAGCGGCTGGCAAAGCTTTTTCCTTCCTCTGCCGGCCCTGGCAAAATCCTGATTATGAAACATTTTTTTGAGGGATTGCTGGGCCTTGTCCAAAGAGGCAAAGGTAGAAACATAGTTACTCAACTCCTTCATAAATGAATCTCCGAAAAAGAGCCCTTCTGCCTTGATACCAGGGTCTGACACAGCCAGATTGACTAACTTGGGATCCAGCTTAAGAAGCAGGCCTTTCCTTCTTTCATGTGTGATTGCCGTATTGGCATTGCCCAAGAGGCAAAAGGATCTCTGAACCCACAGAGATAAATCCGCTGGATTAATGGGACAATTGTCCAGACGTGCAGCTTCAGCCAAATCAAAAATGCGAGTGAGAGGACCCACCACATCCAAAAGTTTGTCCTGACACGTGGACCAAGCTTTGTCGACACCTTTCTGTGGATCTTTACCAAACTTGGAAAAGAAAGTAATAAGGGAAGGATCAATAACTGGGGTGGCAGTGATTTTAGATGAGAGAGTAGGACGAGGGCATTCTGAGCGGAGTTTGGCTCTTGTTTGTTTGTCTAGAGATCAACGTAATCTAGACGCCACTTAATCACCCACATGATCTGCTGGAAAACCATTCTGTTGAATTATGGTGATGGATATCATCTGGGTTGAACATGGGAACCCCATCAGCATCCGAAATGATTAGAGGTTGAGAAGCCTCTTGCGCCGTAAATTTAGTCTTTTTTGGAGGAGGAGGCAAAACAGAATCGTCATCATCTGTATTACGTGCATCAGAAGTAGAATCTGAACCATAATCATCAGTATCTAAAATGCTGGAAACCACAATAGGCGCAGAAAGATGCTTGGTTTTCTTAGTACACTTAATAGATGGTTTAGAATGAGACATGGAAGAACCCTACTTAGAAGGAGCCTTGTGAGGAACCACGTCCTCTGCCTTATTTGAGAAAACCTCACTTACTAATGCCTTTTTAGAAACCTTTTTTGTAATAGGGCGTTTTCTGCATTCTCCCGCAGATTGGGCCAAAACCGTCTTTGAAACCAATCTCAAAATAGAATTTTCTAAAGATTTGGATAAATTATTCATGGAAGTAGATACAGCCTGTTCAACAGAGCTTTGAATGAAGTCACAAATATTCTCATTTATTTGCTCATGCATTTGTTCCTCCTCCTCCAAGCCATTTCTGCTCACTGAGCTTTCCATTTGAATGGCAAAATAATAATTCCCCACGTAGAAGAGGACAAAAACCCTAGAAAGGGTTAAAATCCGAAGAAGAGTGTAGGAACTAACTTGGCTCCGCCTATGGGCGGTAACCCCTAAAGCAGAGAAAAGCAGAAGCAGGAAATACCAGCAGGAAAAAAAACGGGACATTGAGGAGTACGGAGGAATGGAGGAAAAACCCAGAGCTTATTCAAGCAGGTAAGCAGAAACACAGACATATGCCAGCAAACCACTGTTTCTGTCAAGCGACGCCAGAAATGAAGACGCACTGACAGAAACAGCAGTTTGGAACGCTGGAGCACAGCGCGTGCATGGGGCAAGATGCGCTACACAAATAAAAGAGAATTGTGGCTACAAGCCGACTGGTGGAAAGAGACAGGAAGATGAAATACGAATCAATAGTACATGTAATACAGAAAATTAAATAATAACTACAAAGTCAAACATTAAATAACACAAGCAGACAAATGAAATACTTATCTTGACTGCGAGCAGCAAGAAAAGAGGGCTGTTCACAGTCAAGATACGTATTTAGGGGATTGGTGCCCTATCACTGGTGGATGCTTGAAACTACTGTTTTGCTCCCATTGGCCACTTTTCATTTGGCCTTATGGGAGTTGTTGTTTTTCTTGACTGCTGCTATTTAATAAACAAGAAAAGAAAATGCATTATATGAGCCTCCGGTCTTGCCATAAAATTGTCGTACAGAACACAGAAAAGAAGTTCAGATTCATCATAAATTTCACAGTCAACAACAATACAGTAATAGAACAAGAACTTTGACTAGTGCCTGCACCTGCCCCATTCCAACCCTCACCCGCCAAAGACCCCTGCATATACTCTCAGACATTCAGTCAAGGCTCATCGACGTGCCTTTGCAAGGTCCCATGTTGCTTATCACATCCAACCCCACCCCCCTCATATGGAGGTAGTGTCCGGTTCACCACCCAGCTGGGATGCTGTCAATCCACTCCTTCCAGCAAACTCAGTACCGCTCCATTGGCGCAGTCACTGCATGTACTGTATCTACGTCAATCATTCCTCCCGCTTTCGGAGTCCCTGCAACATCGCATCCCAGCTAGAGGCCAAGGGAAATTTCCATAGTCCCAGGGGATCTTCTCTCCACAGCGCCACCCCTTCTGCCTCCGCCCATTTTGCAAATAACCCCCTCCATGCTTCTATAGAAAGGGGCTCTGCAGATTTCCATCTCTTGGTGATAAGCCGCTTAGCCGTCAAGAGACCTAGGTCTAGAAACCTTGTTGATGCTTCATGCTTTTTAGCTCTGTGAAAAAGGCCCAAGATACATTCCTCCCATGTGGTCAGCTGTGGGTGTGTCGTGTATTCTGACAGCTGCGCCAACAGTCCACACCAAAAAGTACCTAGTGAGGGACAGGACCATAACATGTGCAGCAGATCACCCACCACTAATGCGCATCGAGAGCATGCTACATCTGTGCACTGAAAATATTGATTAATCTTTGCTGGTGTGAGGTACGCCCTATGTAGGATATAAAATTGGATCAGGCAAAAACGCGCATTATGCAGCACATTAACGTGACTCTTGAAGGCACCTACCCATTCCTTATCCATTCAGGGCCTATCCATGTCACCCTCTCAGCCATTCCGCAGCGAAGCACAGGCGTGTATTGTGTATGTGCAGAGTGCATTTGTGAGCCAACGTACTAAATGGCTACCATGTCGATAACATGCAGGCATTGTATCACAAGGTGCATTGGTGGTTCAGCGGATCTGTACCCCCAGTGTCGAGACAACAATGCTATCAGGAAAGTATGTAATAGGAACTGTCCCCGCAAGAGGTTTGTCTCCTCTGCCAGCGCGTCAAATGGGGTAAGCATTCCCTCAGTATATACATCCCCCAGCATGTGTAACTCTGTAGCATGGCAGGGCTCCAGTTCTGCTGAAGTTGTGCATCGCATTCCGTGCGGCGTGCTCAGTTGGGCTAGCGCCGGCGTGTAAGGAGTAGCTGCGTGGGTGAGGCACAGACTACGAAGGTAACAGTGGTGAGCCACATCCATCAGGAGCAGGTTCGGTTCTTTAGCCTGTGTAGCCGGGAGGAACAGAAGCAATATCTCAGAGAGCGACCAGGGCTGTGTACCTTCTGCAGTGTCCACTAGCTGAAGCCCAGAAAGCCATTTGGCCACCCATTGCAACTTGGAGGCCAGGTAGTAGTGCTCCATGTTTGGTACCGCTAGTCCACCTTTTTACAGAGGCGAGTATAATTTAGTTAGTGCCACCCTACAGCGGCTTTTGTTCCAAATTAATTCCCTAACTCTGGACTCCAGTTCTCTGAAACATTTGGTCGGGACATACAATGGTAGGTTGGAGAAATAGTAAAGCAGACGGGGAAGAACCACTATTTTCAGGAGCGCTATCCTCCCTATCACAGAGAGCGGCAGCATCTGCCAAAAGGTCATTTGGCAGGAATAGAGGACACTGCTCTCTTGAGATTTCCATCCCGCAGGTCATCTGTTGTGTGATAGACATTAATGTCCAAGTATCGAAAAGTCCTGGGCTGCCAGGAGATGAGCACTCTCAATAGAGTGACACCTGTATCTGTCCGATTGGGAATAAAAGAGAAAAGGCAGGACTTTGCCTAGTCAACACTAACACTGACAATGTGGCAAATTGCTGGAGTATATCTGCAACTTCCTCTGGAATATTAAAGATGTCCCTGAAATACAGGAGGAGATCATCCGCGTACAAGGACACGGTATGTCCACCATCCCTCAATGGGATATTCCAGGCTGTTCCTAATCGGCGGCGTTCTGCCAACAGGGGCTCTATTGCTGGCGAGAACAGCAGTGGGGAAAGGGGACAATCCTGCCGAGTTCCCCTGCCCACCTCAATAGGATCAGAGATAACTGAGCCAGTTCGGACCCTGAACTGCAGACGTGTGTACAGTAGCTTCACCAATCTTACAAAGCCTGGTCCAAAACCCAACTGGCAGAGCACTGCAAATAGGAAGGGCCATTCCAGGGAGTTGAAGGCCTTCTCCAGGTCCAGCAACAGGCATCCTACATTAGGCCAGCCCTGCACAGAGTACCTCGTCACCCAGAACAGGCGTCTGATGTTCAGGGAAGTGCTGCGCTCCTGCACAAAACCATTCTGGTCACTATGGATTAGGTGAGGCACCATTGTCGATAGCCGCATCACCAACAGTTTAGTCAGGATTTTATAGTCTGTATTAAGCATCACCAAGGTCCTGTATGATCCCAGCTCCACTGGGTTCCTGCCCAGCTTAGGGAGGGAGATCAACAGTGCCTCCCATTGGGATGTTGTCAAAGATGCTGCCGACAAGACATCCTCAAAGAGCCGCAATCGGCGAGGTGCAATCATAGAGGAGTATGCCTTGTAAAACTCCAACGGCAGACCATCAGGACCCGGAGTTTTGCCAGTGCCCAATGCATTTATGCTATCCTGCACCTCTACCAAGCTTAACGGTTCATCTAATTCTGCCCATTGCTCGTCTGTGAGGCAGGGCAGTGTAAGTAGGGACGAAAAACCCTGTAAAGTTAGCAAGCCCCGCTGGTGCCCTCGATTGGTATAGGGTGGCGTAGAAATGTGTCAGTTCGTTGTGTGTCTCACCCTG
This sequence comes from Pleurodeles waltl, assembly GCF_031143425.1. NCBI lineage: Eukaryota > Metazoa > Chordata > Amphibia > Caudata > Salamandridae > Pleurodeles > Pleurodeles waltl. The sequence goes on along the minus strand of NC_090445.1, from coordinate 991,727,237 downwards.
CATGTACAGTGTGCCACTAGTCACCGAACATAGCTCTAGAATAGGGGTGTGTCCCTGCTCTTGGTGAATCAACCAGGCCAGTAGTCTGCCCAATCTGTCAGCCGCATTGTGTGTGCGTGCCGAAAGAGCTGCATAATCAAGACAGCACTACCTCTCTTACAGAGTCAAGTGCTCAGTCCTCATTTCTGTTAGCGTTCGTGCCCCTAGAGAATCCTGGAGGGTGCCATTTAAGTATTGCAACAGGGTTTTCTCCACTCGGGTTAGGTCATGGTCAATGGACTTTCTCATGTTCCCATCTGTACCCAGGCTGTGCCCTCATATGTAAACCTTGAATGCATCCCATTCAATGAGACCAGACGAGGCAGTACCGGCTTTATGATCAAAGTACTCGGCAATGGCTTTGCCAAGCAACGCCCTAAAGTGCGCAACTTCTAGCATTTCTGGCTGAAGTCTCTAGGTGAGAACAGCAGGGGTGGGTGTGTCCCATCCCGTTTGTAGGATTTGGGGATTATGGTCGGAGTGTGTGTGGCCAAGGTAGTCCGTCTGTAACATCGCAGAGCACAGGTTTTCTTAACAGAGTATTCTATTGAGTCGTACATGCAGCTGGTGCGGGCTGAAAAAAACGAATAAACTCTTGTTGTCACATGTCGATGTCGCCATAGGTCTACCTGTTTCCAGTGTTGGAGCCAATCACTCAGTGAATGCGCAGCAGCCACCTCAGACGCGGTAAGTAGCGAGGCGAAGGATCGGTCAAGACCAGGTCTAGGACGCTGTTAAAATCACCTCCAACAAGCCACAGGAGGCCACTCCAACAGGAGAGGACTCCAGACAGTCTGTGGAGAAAAGAGGTCTGGTCCGTATGAGGCATGGAAACAGACCCCAGCAGCAGCAGGCAACCCAACACAAACACATGTCCACCCCCCATTCCTCCATCACAAATGGGGTGACTGGCTTAATCCAAACAATGGCCCCTCTGGCACATGGGGAGAAATTAGTTGCAAATTGTTGTCCCCGCCAGTGCCACTGCAACCTGGTGCCCTCCAACAGTATAAGGTGAGTCTCCTGTAGTAGCGCTATGTGCATTTTATGCCTCTTAAGGTATGGATAGATGGAATAACTGTGCGCCGGTGTGTGTATGACTCTCACGTTTCACGTCTGAACGTTAGTGGGAGCCATGGTAGAATGAGCGGAAGAAAATCTTTAAGTCTACTACTTCTCAAAGCAGCAAACACTGCAGGATGCTCCATGAAGCTCTGGAGGGGAGGGGTATAGTAGGGGCCCAGACACCAGCCAATAACCAATGAACGTAGCAGAAAACAAACAACAGCCGCAGTATTAACACAATGAAATACCATTCGAGCAGAGGGATAACAGGTATCTGCCCAAACCATCTAACTCACCTATTCAGCGCAACTAGCCAGGAAAAGAAGGTATCCGCAAGTGAAGGGGTAAGAGGGGGTCTTTACTAAATCCAGTAGGCTCAGTGGCAATGCCCCCTCTCACTTCTCATGTGTAGACAGAGGCCAGGCAGTGGCACAGCGCAATCCACAGTTGCTTCGCTGGCGACCCAGCAGAGCAATGTGTTAAGAGAGGAGTGGGTGAGTGCAACCCAGAGACACAGCACAGCCGCAAGCATATAGCACATCCTAAGCCATCTACTCCACATTGCAAGAACAGTAAGGCCCGTATTTATACTTTTTTAGCGCCGCATTTGCGTCACTTTTTGACGCAAAAGCGGAGCAAACTTGCAAAATACAATTGTATTTTGTAAGTTTGCGCCGTTTTTGCGTCAAAAAGCGGCGCAAATGCGGCGCTAAAAAAGTATAAATACAGGCCTAAGTGTCAAAGAAATCAGAGCACAGCATCATTACAGGTCTTAATCATGCCGTCCGCTGCCTGAGACGTAACAGTAGTTAAGGTAATGGACCCAGTGTCTGAAAGGTTTCCACTGAAAGTGTCACTGGCTGCATCAGAACCATTGAGTTCTTTATCGTATCTGAGATAGTCACCGGCTCCCTGATACCCGCAGCAGTCTGCAGCGCACGTCGTTCTTGAATGATCTGCTCCAAGTTTGGGGCATAGCCCTGTTGTCTAGGGGTAGTCTGCGGCGTTGCGGCTCCTACATCTGCTAGCCATTCCCACACCGCCTCGCCTCTCAATCTGGCAGGGAAGAGGAGGGAGTAAGTCAGGCCGAGTGCTCGTAGTTTACGTTTCACAGGCATGTAGGATGCACTGTAATAGTGTAGACTGGAAACATCATCACCTTAGCATTGTCTACTTGGGGGACGGGGATCGAGCGCGCCACTCACAGAATTCTGTCTCTGTTACTAAATGCAGCAGACAGAACAGGAATGGTCTTGTGTCTGCATCTCGCAGCCAAGGTCTCGTCGGAACGCGAAGGGCACGTTTGATTGAAAAAAATGGCATTAGTGTGCTGGGACCAGGTTGCGTATCCATTTTTCCACATAGAAGACAGCATCCTCACCCTCCGTTCCCTTCGGAAGGCCCACCATGCAAATGTTGTACCGCCTTGGGTGCCCCTCCGCGTCTTCTGCCCAGCGTTCCAGTGGTGTGACCCTGTCAGTTAATTCTTGCAGTGAGGCATCCATTTGATTAGTCTTAGGGGCAAGATCAGTCAAGGTACCTTCCAGTAGTCGAGATTTGTCCACCAGTTTTCGGTGGTCCGCATATAATAGGTTGAGGTCACTTGCTACTTTGTAGATTTTATTTTCCAGTGACATTTGTGTCTGATCAAGGGCTGCACCTGTACGCTCCATAGCTGCCAGTACTGCATCTAGTTTGTGACCATTGGAGGCAAAGGCTTCAGATCTTGATACCTGTGAGCTGTTTCCCGACCCAGTGTGGAGGTGACCCATTGCAACGGCGATGAGTCTTGTTGTCCCAGGCTGCATTATCAGACGGGCAGTGATGCAACAGAGTCGGTATATTTTGTTGGGTGCACAGATTCTACTGCTTCAGCTGTCACAGCCTGTCTCACTGTGGCCACCGCATGATGGCGAGCTGTTCACGGGTGCCGTCTCGCTGTGGGTGCACCTCGTCAGGGAGGGGGGCTACACAGTGCAGGAAGTCCAGTGCACAAGGGGCTTGTCTGCGTCACATGTTCGTCTGCAGGCGCAACAGCATGAGCAGCTCCCCATTCCAGTGGCCCCTACCTCTGAGCGGCTTCCGCTGTCTGTACATTGCTCTCTCCAGTCAAGATGCGCGTGGGGCCAAGGCCTACCTCTTGCTGCAATACCAGGTGTTGCTAGTGTCCCCTCTTCCAGACCTTGCCCTCACCGAGTCAGGGGCTTTCTTAGGGCTGCGGTAATTACCTGGGGTTTTCTGTACATCTCAGCCGTTCCTAAGTTTGCATGGCTTGAGGTTCATTCTGAGGAGGGGGGCTAGTTGTGTTGATAGGGCGTCACCTTGGCTAAAGCCGGTAACCTCCTTGTTATTGGCTGCCCAGCCCCCAGGGGGTGCTGGGCCAGGAGCATGTGGCGGCTCCTTGGTCTGACAAGGCCCCAGCACACAAGTCCCCCCACAGGCCCGCACCTATCCCACACCACCGCACTCCCCCAAAGGCCCACTCACTAACTCTCCATTGTCCTCCAGCTGCTCATCTCACTGCCGCGAGTCCTGGGTAGGGGCCACATCCAGTCTCCACTGCGCGGCTGCCCAGCGTGGTGTTTCTTGCTGCTTTCATTGGCCGCACATGTGTTGGCCGCGCCACTCCTCATTGTCGGTGGCTGTATCCAGTGTCTCTCGTCTTCAGCTGGCCACGATCTGTTCCCCGGGATGACGCCACACCCGTTGTCGGTCCTGCAGTGCCTCTCAGCCTGCCTGCCCACCAATAAATGCCGGATTAGTGGGGTGCCGCCGCGGAGCTCCTCTACACCTCGAATGTGATCTTGCCCTGCCAATCCATGCCCCCCCATTGCCAAAGTACTTATAAGCATGATGCAAAGGAGGCCCCACCCCCTGTAAGCAGCAGACTGCAGCTGCGCCTCCTGGCACATAGTTACATGGGGGATTGAGTCCCCAGATGATGTTAGTATCTGTGGGGGCAGAGTACCCCAGAAACAGCCTCTACTATGGCCTGCGCTGTGGAATTACCAAAGCGCTTAAAAGCACAATGAAAGGAGGCCCAACCCCTGGAAACAGGTTACTGCAGGTGCACCTCCTCGTATATGGGTAGGTGGGGGATTGAGTCCCCAAATGATGTCAGTGTCTGTGGGGGCAAAGTACCCCAGAAACAGCCTCCACTGTGTCCCTGTGTGCTGCATATTCAATCAAAATAAATGATTATTTGACTGATTCTGATCGTAGATCTACCCTACAAGCCAAGCACCTAACAGCTGGCATTTAGCTTTTCTGTTGGTGGAAAGCCGCTGGTGGACCATACAAACAACTTACAGGGGATTTAGAGCCCGCTCATTGCTTGGCTGCCTTTCTTGTCACTCTCATTTGTATTCTTCTTATTCAATAGCTTTCCTTCCACTTCTTGTGTTTGTCCCTCCCCTGAAGCATAGGCACTTTGCCATCCTTTTGGTTAGCTGAATTGTATCCTTCCACTGCTTCCATTCAGATAACTTATTTCTTTATTTCCCTTTCGGCACTTCATGAGAGCTCACATGCTTTCTAGCTCTCTGTCTCATGAGCTGATTCACCCAAAACACTGCTCCCTTCGCCCACTCTCATGTTGCTCCCTAATCTCCCTCCTCATGATCTTCCATTACTTTGCAAATCCCCGCTCCTGGCTTTGCAAACCCAGCCTCAAGTGACACCTTTACTCCCTTGCCCACTCCTCCATTCTTCCTTCACCAGCTCTACCACTCTCAGCTCCTTAATTTCTCCCCAAACCACTACCAGTCCATATTTTCAGTTTTGTCTTTTTTTTTGGGAGGGCCTAGTAGCTGCTTTTACTGAAAAAGGGCCATTAAGATAGGGCCTGTCCTACTCACCCGTAGAGGTAAAGCAAGTGACTCCACAGCCCTCCAATTTGGGCAGATGCTGGGTAATGAGGGACCACTAATAACACTGCAGGCCCCACAAGCAACCTTTCATAAGAAATCATTAACCACAAGTACTTAACTCCCTGACTACCATGGGACCCAGCAAGCAACCAAGGTCTTTCTCACTAAATCAAGGGGCTTTGAAGTCGGAGGGAGTATTTGTGAATGAATAACTGAGGCACTTTGAGCACCATCCCATGGTTTGTAACCACTAGCCCTGGTACAATATATCTCTAGTCCTCGCAATTGAGCACCAAGGGTGATGCCCAAAGCACCATCTGTTGCACATCAAATGGCATATTTGAACCCCATGCACCAGCCTGACACAATAAACCCTATAGTTGTATGTACCCAGTAGTTCAGGCCATATTTTCTTGCCATCTTATTGAAGAATCTGACCAACAGGCTAGTGCTGAGCTCTTTCATCTGCCTCTACAGCATGGCGTTTTTGGGATCCCTCACGATTCCAAGTTACCCGCTTGCCTTTTTATTGAATACTTCAGATGCTTTTGTGAACTAGTGAGGGATGACATTTTACTTTTCATGCATATGCAAATAAGCCAGCTAATTCTGAGGCTGAATGTGGGCTAAGTCGGTACACAATCATAACTGACTGCTTTCTAGAAGTTGAGAAGAAGCTGACAAATTTGCTGCAGCTCCATAGAGAAAACCCAGGGTCCTTTCCCTTTGGCACAAATCCAGGATAGAAAATGCAATATCCTTGGAGACCTAATGGCCATTTTTACTCAGAAATTCTAGTCAGATCAGAAGTAGGTCTGGGCGCAGTGTGCGAAGTCGCATTACCTGGAAATCTGCAAAGTTGTAAAAAAACTTCTGCTGCACTACGAGGAGTTCCCCTAGCGGGTGAAGCTCTCCTTTGTGCCCGTTTGCATTGCATTTGATGTCACAGGCAACGTGAAGTGCATACTCGCATTCAAAATCTTGCATGAACTGCACCATGCGTTTGCAAGGGCATGACCATCTTGTTTTTCGCTCTGTTTATGGTGCTGGGACTTCTATCACCCCTCAATCGTTGGAATCCTCAACCCCATGCTTCATCTACCCCTATTTCTTTATTTATTGTATTAGTTTTTTTTTGTCTATTATTTTTAAATTGTTTTAATTACTTTTTGTGTTTTTTATGGCTTTTTGTAGTTTTTGTTTGTTTTTCCCTTGTGCTTCCTTTTCCTCTTGTTTCTTTTTCTTTTCACCTATCCTACACACCCAGCACCAAGGCAGAGCTGCACCAGGGCAACAGTACCCCCCTGCCTTGTGGGCAGCACCTCTGTCAAGGGGTGCAGCCTCGCCTGATCTTCAGCGAGGAGGAAGTGGCAGCACTTGTTGTTTATATGCAGTGCCACCTCCCCTCCATGCTGTCAGCAGGCGGCATGCCTGGAAGCAGGTACCCCCTGTGGAAGCATCAGCAGCACTGGACTAGGGTGCGCCGATTGGTCACGGCTGCAACCCAGGTCTATGGCGAAACCCAGCAGCTGATGCATCGCTGGGCGGATATCATCGAATCGCAAGCAGGACATGCTCAACCTACTACTATACTACTTTTAATTTTGCCTTGTTTATTTTTTCTATACTGTCTCCCTTTTTTCCAACTCTCCCATCAAGTTTTGTTTAATTAATTCCTGTTATCCCTGCATTATCTTTTTTTTCTGTCTTTCATTAACCATTTTGTATTCCACCCCTTCGTTGCTCTTCAATGATTCCAAGTCATCGTCAGTCATAGGCTATAGGTTATAACTCTGTGAAGCTTTTGGTTTGCTTGTCTGCCCCTCTATTATGCAAAACTTGTGGTTGGGTTGTTTACCAGGCTTTTCTAACATTTCAACAAAATGCCCAGAGTGATATTTTTGACAGAAGATACTGCAGTGCTAACCGAACTGTAATGATTGTGGTTGCATTTTTTTATTTTCAAAATTAAGATTGGTGTCTCGCATCTAAAAACTGTACACTGTTTTTTTAGAGCCACACCAACCACCAGTGGACTAGGATTTGCTGGCTCAAGTTCCACAGCTTCCAGAGCAGATGGAGCAGAGGGAGACACAGTGGCAGGGACAGGTGCTAGTAAATCAAATTGCTTGCCTATTTACAATTACTGTTACTCACTAGCTACAAGGGCGTTTTCATGATCAGATTCATGAACCCCCAGCACTACAGCTATAGCAGTAGTTGGGTTACTTCTGGCCTCTTCTACCTGCAAAAGCACAAATGAAGGATGCTAAAAATGATGGCTTGATGGAAACTGGAAAGAACAGAAAGTTAAAAGAAAAGGATGGGTGAAAAGAGTGAAAGGAAAAGATTTGTGGGTGGATGAAAAAAGATATGTGGCTGAGTATTGGTATTGCGTAAATAGATGGATTGGTGAAAGGATGATTGAAAGAAGGAGTGGATATTGTGGGTACTCAATTGATGGATAAAGGATTGTGAATTTGGGTGGAAGACTAGATGAGAGAATGTGAAGCTTAAATCATGGTGGCTATGTGTGTATACTGTATATAGTGAAAGAATGAAAGGATGATTGAAGAATTGCTTGGATGAATAAATAAGGGAGCTCTTCTTTTGTAGGTAGATCTGTGATGCCCCTCTATTCTTCTATGGTGAAAGCTCCACCTATTTGCCTAATATATCTGCATTGCTCTGCAGTAGAGTAAGTCAAGTTTATTTACCCTCCTTACTGCTCAGCGAAACAATTTGTTGGAAAGAATTTGTGATGGTGGGTAAGACCAGTGAGTAAAGTGCGATTAGTAAGTGCCCGATTTGATTTTTAAGTGTGGCGTACGGGATACTCTGTGATTAACGTGTCAAATACAAGCTATATAGCCCATTCCTTTCCTTTTTGTGCAGTTCATCATTTCCCCCACCATCTACCTATGGCAGAGAGGAAAATATATCCGCATTTTTACATGACATGTAATGTATCCTATGTTTATTCATCTGCCTCTTTGGAGTCAGGCTAAAAGCTAAACTAAGTGAAAGGCATGTGGGGAAGAACAGGGACAATCAAATTACAAATATATAATTGCCAGCTACAGCTACCCAAGCTGCAGACAGTAGCAATGTACTTGAAGTGCTGGCCAACATGCCTCCAATAATTTGGCACAGCAACTTGTACTCTATAGCTCATAATGCCTTACTCATCAAAATGAGAGGTAATTCTTTTGTATTTATCCACTAAATGCACCTAATTAGTTACTAGAAAAGCCTTTTAAAGAAAAAATGAAATCACCAGCTTTATAATCTGGTCTTATTCTACCTTAATTATTTTCTACCAGACAGTTAGTGCTTCTTATGTGAGGTATGTGTAGGTAAACAAATAAAATATTGGCCCTGTGTCTCTTCTAATCATAAATAATAGTCACATCAAATTCTATCGTCCCTAAGGGACGAGCAATGTAGTGTTACTGTGCAACCCACTATCTATCATTTGAACAAGTGTTTGTTTAGGCCATTATTTACAATTTTGTTATTCTTCCTATTCTCCATATAGCTACTCCTACCCGATGACCACCACCAACTAGACAAGAGATAGCGACCTGTCAGTGGCTGCAGAGGCTGGGAAACACTTGGGCTGAGTACCGGCCCCTGGTAATCCTGGAGGACGAAGAGGCTGAAACAGATGCCTCAGACCCGGGACCCGGCAGAAGAGCAAGCCAGCCCCCAGCGTCCTGGCCACTATATTGCCGGCACTGCCGTCAGCAGTCAGGGTCCCTGACTTCACCTGCTTCTGCACCCTCCCACTCCACCAGGGCACTTCAAAGACACATCCTTCAGCTCACCAGGATAGAGTAGATCATCGACCAGCTCAGGACCCATATAGACAGTGCGTTTTTAAAGCCCTTTTTTTGTTTTGGTGGCAGGGACTTGAGGTGGGTGGAGAGGGTGGGGAGGGAGCTGAGATGGACGTCCAATGTGGACTTTTCATTGGACTTTTTGGGGACAGAGTTATATTTATTCAGGGAGAGGAGTGAGACTGTTGTGGGTGTAGAGGGAGGGTTTTATATTTGTAAACAATAAAGGGGATATTATTTTTTTACTTCATTTACTTCTCAAATCTTTATTTTGGTGTTTTAGACTTTTAGTTTGCACTGCCGTCTTTTAGTAGCCTGTTATTTTTAATCTGCTAAAACAAAGTGTGTGTCATTTACTGAGTCCCTTACTCTATTGCCCTCTGCAACAATTATTAACCACTGGGGATGATTGCCCTTGCCTATTTTGCCTCCAAAAACCCAGTACTCACAGTCAACATCTTCTGCGATAGGAGTTAAATGCTAACTAAACAAACTAACTTAATTCCATAGTAATTCTCCTACCTGAATAGATGAAGTGAGGGAGTCTTCTTATTAGTGCAGGATTTTCCAAAGATGCCATCCTAATGGGGTGTTAGGTCGGTAGTAGTAGTAGCAGGCTAGCACACTAACAGGGAAGATAGAACTTGACAGAAAGTGCCACTCCCACCAATGCAAACCCCAACTACAGGATTAAGCAAAGGGTTATTCATCACTGTCAACTTGACAGAAAGAAAGTAGAGAGTTAGTGGGTCATCATAATCATATATCATAACTGTAGGAAGACTGAGACCAGACTACCACAATGACAGTATTGACACACAGCAAAGAAGAACACCTGATATTATAATAAAATCAATTTCTTCCGAGCAATGGTAGGGAGCTATAGCATAATAAAACTAAACTTAGGAAATTAGATCATGGAGTCAGAAGTGGGCTCAGACTCAAGAGTGTTTGGACCATGTTAAGCATTTATGGAACCCACGCATAAGGCATGGATGAAGATGTTGATGGGACGGGGTGGAATATTGCTCAGGTAATAGAAGGTAGAGGGTCATGCAGTGAGTTGGTTTTGCTTACCTGCTTTCACCACATTGACCCCCAGCAAGTATGTGATTTATTTATGGTGTAAAATTAGGTCACACCTCACTAAATCACCCGGCCGGGGGGAAGAAGGTTAGGGGCTCAGTGAATGGATGGGACAGGGGATCTGGGGAAAGGTGCAACAAACACAAACACCACACAAAAGAAACCATGACAATATTCGTTGGGCTGGTGAGCAGCACGCAATCATCAATCTGTTATTGAATGAAGCAAAGGGATAAGTAAGAAAGTATGACACAGGTCAGTACATTAATTGGAAACAGTCCTTCTGCCCCAGAGAGACTACGGATAGTATATTTTAAGTGTTATGTCTTCTAGTTTTAAAATTTGGAAGATTGAATGTAACCTACCCAGTTCTAAAAATTATGATTGTTAAAAGGAAAATGATACTGTATTGCCAAATTGGGTGATGCATCTCCATTCTTCTTGGAATGTCCGTCACTATGGTGCCTGTCTAAACCTGTCCGGTAGGTAAGCTGGAGTCTTGAGCTTTGCAAGTTTTGGTTGTGCAGACGAGGACTAGGAGAAGGCCTGTGTATTGAAAAAAAAAAGTAGCTGTATTATAGAATAAAGGAAAAGGACAAATGGAAGCAAGCAAAACTTCATAAGAAGTCAGGAGGACTCAGGAGTGTTCCAAGAAGACTCAGAGGCAAAGCACGAACATAAGAGGAGTTTCACACTTGAGCTAGCAATGCAGCAATCACATACTCAGCAGTATTTGCAAACCAACGCAGCTCTATCCAGTTCACAGAGCGGAGTGGGTACTAGTCCTCAGAGTCTTCACCATCATCATGGGCTCTATTTGAAGTCGAAAATGTTCTCTTTTCTATCTGTTGAGGTATTCCCACCCGAGTTTTTCCATCTTCCTCCTCCAGATTCAGAGTAAATTTGTCCCAGTCCCAAACTGAGGAAGGTATACTTGTGAAGTGCACTACTGTTGAAGAACAAATAGAGAAACAGAACGGGAGTATTTTTTGTGTAGATTTGTATTTTGTTAGTAAAGTGGCTGGTTTGTTATGAGGAACTAGAAAGAAAGAGTAGACCCTGCAAGTAAATTTCACTACTTTTAAAAGGTCACTCACTTTCAGGAAAATAATTATCACTCATCAGCTCCCCAACATTGCAAGTCATCAGAAACAAGATTACAGTTTTGTTGAACTCGCTCCCTCACTGTCAGCCACCACACACATCAGTTATCACTCACAAATTCACAATCACAATCAATCAATATATCACCACTCGTTGCTTCAATAGTTACTCAGTTACCTCTTCCCATCCAAGCACAGTGGTTGAACAAAATACCTCCTCTTTGCCGGTATCTACACAGTGGAATTAGACATTGGCACTGGCAGTCTTTCAATCAATTATCTTCTAGGGCAGCCCTGCTAGGTCATGTATGGGATAGGCATATGGCATGTGAGGGAGGCAGGTAGCATCCCTATTGTCCTGAAGGGTATGTGGGGGCTTCCTTACTGTGCATGGTTCCAACTCCATCCCAGCTTGTATGTGAATATAAAATCAATGAAAGGGTAGCAAAAATCCGACACACATATAATGTTGCACTACCATTTTTTTTTTTAAACAAACAAAGGGAAAAAGAAGCTGAACGAGAAATAATGAAAACGTTCTGAGGTGGCACTGGCATACTCAATCCGGGAAACAGAGTTCATTCTCAAACTGTGGTGGTTCACCCAGAAGTTGGTCAGCTAACATGCCTAATTCGGACCAATCATCCTCCTGTAGTGTTTCAGGAATAGTGCAATCAGTTCATGCTGGTTCATTTTGATCATGGTCAATATTGCCACGTTTTGAGGAGAGAACTGGTCCTTCTCACAGTAACAATTGCACCAGCTGCACTGAACACATGTGCAGCAGACATGCTGGCTACAGTGCAAGCCAGAAAATGTATTGCCATCCTGATGCGCTCTGGCCATTGGCAAATCTTCCCATACCAATACACCAATGGATTTTGATCCACATACACTTCTTTTGGGTCATCCTGATACTCCTGGACCATCATCTGAATTGTCATTGGTGCCACCACCTGTTCAACCGCTTTTTCCTTTGCCTCTGCACTGAACTTAAGACCTGCCGTTTGAAACCAAGGCAGAGGCTGGGCCCGATTCTTCTGTTGCTGTTGTCGCCGGTTTTCTTATTGGTGGGGTTGGCGGATGTGAGACAATAATACCCTCTCTGGAAGTTGAAGGCAGCACCCCAGAACTGCGAGTGGGACTCTAAAATCCAGCTGTTCTTCTTCCAGTTCTCATGTTTGCTCAACAATCCACCTCTTGTATTGTGAAACATCCCCTTCAGAAAAAGGAATGATAGCAGGAATAATTTTTTTGTAGCGTGGATCAAGTAGGCCAGCACAGATGTACCCTTTGGATGAGATTACGTCATTTTGCAGCCTTGCATTACAAGTCAAACGATAGCTTACGCTAGTAACCAAGGCATTTGCTTCTGGGTTTTCACTCGCACTCCCCAATATGAACCATTCAGAACCTTCTTTAGCTGCTCCTATAGCAGATGCAATAACGGGATAGCTTGGCCCATTGTACTGTCCTCCTTGCTAACTTCCCACGTTAAAACCTCAAAAGAGAGCAGCATCTTTGTGAGGCATTTGACTGGGCCCCATTAGTCCGCATCCATGGTCATAGCTTTCCCAATTATATCAGCTCCTCTTTCACTAACATACGCCCTCATTAAGATCCTGGTGGTCCGACTGCCACATTCCAACTGCAGCGGTAGCACTGCGGTCGGACTGTCAGCACTGCCAGTTTTCATCTCTGCGACAGTCTGGCAGTGATGGCGGTCCTAGTCTGCCAGGGCAGCACTACAAACCAGAAACCCCATTGAGATTACGACCCCGTTCTCCACCAGCGGTTTCATGGCGGTAGCACCAACATGAAAGGGCTGGTGGAGACAGGGTGCAGGGAGCCCTGGGGGGGCCCTCACTGCCCATGCACTTGGCATGGGCAGTGCAGGGGCCCCTCTGGCCAGCCCCGTCACAAACTTCTCTGTCTGCTTTACAGACATTGAACTTTGCAACGGGTGCTGGTGCACCACACGCACTACAGCATTGCTGCCGGCTCTATTACAAGCTGGAGACAATACTGTAGGCCGTTTCCCACTGGACCAGTGATTTTCCACTCACGGACCCAGCGGGGAACTCGTAATGGTCCCAGTGGGGAGGCAGCCACATTGGCGGCTACCTCCCGGTAGGAACTTCGGCAGACAGGCTTTTCTACCCATCGAAATCAAAATGAGGGCCAGAGTCATTGATCTGTTTGTACTGCAGATGTTTCTGCAGGTGGTCAGCATGTTGCTGAATATGTCTTCTTTTTTAAGATAGTCTTGCACAACCAAGTTGATGCAGTGTGCAAAACACAGGACCCTGAAATAGCCACCCTCTGCTATATCCTTTACTATGTTACTGTCATTGTCCGTGGCAACAAATCCAATTCGAAGACCTCTGGGTTACAGCCATTCAGACACCTTTCTATTAAATTCCTCCAAGATTTTTGCAGCTGTGTGCGACGTCTCCATGGCTAACATGGCTACTGTTGCATGCCGCCGAACGCTCTTAAAAATTTCTTCAGGGCTAAGATCTGTAGATAGGTTTTGCTTTATCCCCGGAAAAGAGAGCCATTGTGTAGTGATGCACATGTAATCAGTCGCCTGACAACTGGTCCACATGTCTGTCATCATGTGGATAGTGTAGACAGCATTTTGCTGCAAAGCTTGTCCAACCAGTTGTGGCACATCATGATGCAGTGTTGGAACAGCAACTCTGGCAAAATAGGTCTCCCTTGGAACCTTCCATTTTGGGCAGAAAATCTGCCACAAACTCTAAGAATCACATGTCATGGTGCTGCGGTCACTGTATGCTGTGGTGTTTTCATCTGACTCTGAGTCTTCCTGTGCCATTGTAAGGTCGCTGAGGTGAGTGATTCTGGCACATTGCTGGGGACCAGGCTGCTTTGCTTGAGGATGATGTCACACTCTTCTTCCTCACCTTCCACTGTGTTTCGACCAAGTGTAGCTGATTTTTCCTGGCTGTCCTCACCTTCACCCTGCATTCATATTAAGCTAATTTTTTAAGGTGCTGCTCCCACTGGATTGTGTGATGTTTTTTTATATGGGTCACCTGGCCTCCAGTACCATAATGTGAAGCAGGCTTACCTTGACAAACATTTGTGTGGCAAATGGAGCATTATGGCAATGTTCTCCTCCTGTTTACTAATCATACAAAAGTCCCCAAATGGGGTGGAGTACTTATTGGGCCACTGCCAATGCCTGAAGAAGAACTGGATATAGGTGGTCGTGGGTGCGTCGATTGCTTCTCTGCAGTGCATACATGTACTGAGGAAGGGGATGGGGCAGGTCTCTGCTGGGGCCTTCCATGAATGGGAGCTAGCTGTGCTGTCTGTGCGACATTCCTCTGAGCAGGTTTAATAGTAATAGTGGACTCCTCTGTGCCAGCTTCTACAATGACTGTGTCATTGTCATCATCCTCATCATCATCCCCTTCCATGATTCTAACACTTTCTGGAACTTTTCTTTTCCCTTGCCTCTCGTGGTGCCTCCCAAACTCTGCTGGGGTCCACTCTATGTCCCTTTCATTGTCATCAGAAGTGGTGCTTGGAGACTATGGTGGAGTAGTATTCTTCTTTTTTCTTGCTGGAGAACTGGGAGCCCTTGATTCTAAAAAAGGAGGTTCTTTCTCGACAGAAAACTTGACCTCCTGTTCTGCTCCAACTTTGGGAGGATCTGGTTACGGCTGCTGTCCACTTTGCTCTGTTTCCTGAATCGATTGGGTACTACTTTGTGAAAGGGACAAATCCAATTGAACATCAGTACTCGTTGGGGTCGCCATGATTGCAATGACAGACATCGTCTTGGGTTTGGGGTGAGGTGGTGCTATTGTTGATGCAGGAGTGCTCCCAGGTTCCTCCCCGGAAGCCGGTGTGGCAGCAGGTACACGTCTACTGAAAAAGGTTGCAGTGGGCACGAAAAGCTGGCGGAAACCTGCTTCTTCTCACTGCCACTTTCTCGGGAGCAACTTTATTTGGGGCCATCTTAACTTGCTCTAGGATGGCAGTGGCACTAAGATGCACAAGCAAAAGAGGTTGTTGCCTGTGCTCCGAAGTAACTGTAGGGTCTTCTCTGTTTGGCAGTACTACAGGTTATTTGGGGTCTCTTGTCTTGTACATCTAAAATCAACCAAGCAAGAAAAACATGCAGTTAATGAAATGTGGCATACCATTGTTGCGGCAGGTTGAAAATAGTACAGAGAAATGCAATCTTGGTGCAGTTGATTACTTTTGTAATATACCTTGTATTTACTGTAAAGGCATACCACACCACCACACCATAAAAAATGACATTTCAAATCAGACAGCACAACAGGCAGATCTAGCTCTTTGCTTTATTTACTTCTGTGTTAGGAGACACCTGTGGTAGTCAGAGAGAGGTGCATGGGTAAATGGCATAATCCTTTAAAGAAAATAACCTATGGTGCCAAGTTGGTGCAGGGGAAATGCTTTGGTGGATGGAAGGAGGAATAGAATCAATCGGATGGCTGGATCAAGGCAAAATGTGGAATTAAATAAAAATGAAAATAAAAATAAAACATGATTTAAAAAAGGTAAAATATAAAAAAAAAAAAAAAAAAAAAAAAAAACATATTTAAAAATAAAATATTGAATATAAGAAATAAAATTACAAATATTTTACAAGTTAAAAAAAAAAAAAATGAAAAACTAAAACTCAAATAAAAACATTACAAAAAAAAGAAAATAAAAAATGGCAGAAAAGGGTAGGTCGCTTCTCCCGCCGCTGTAGCTCCACCTGCCCAGGCTCCTGCCACCTCCTAGCAAACCGTAAGTACTCCCTGCGCTCCCCCCTGTCCAGCCCCTCGTTACTCACCTCTGTCTTCTGAGCTCTCTCTCTTCCAAATTTTCTTCGTACCTCTGCTGTACTCTCTCTGTCCATTTTCCTTCATTTTCTGCCCTTCCTCTGGTGTCCATTTTCCTTTGTTTTCTGCTCCTCCTCTGGTGTCCATTCTCCTGCGTTTTCTGCTTTTCCTCTGGTGTCCATTTCCATTCGTTTTCAGCTCTTCTTCTGCACTTCATTTTCCTTCGTTCTCTGCTCTTCCTCTGCACTCCATTTTCCTTCGTGTTCTGCTCTTCCTCTGTAGTCCATTTCCTTCGTGTTCTGCTCTTCCTCTTTAGTCCATTTCCTTGTGTTCTGCTCTTCCTCTGTAGTCCAATTTCATTCATGTTCTGCTCTTCCTCTGTAGTCCATTTCCTTTGTGTTCTGCTCTTCTTCTGTAGTCCATTTTCCTTCGTTCTCTGCTCTTCTACTGTAGTCCATTTCCCTCGTTTTCTGCTCGTCCTCTGCACTCCATTTTTCTTCTTCCATCTCCGCTCTCTCCCTCGTCCATTTTTCCTCCTCCTTCTCCGCTCTCTCCCTCATCCATTCTTCTTCACTTTTCCTCTGCTCTCCTCCTGCCCTTGCTCCTCGTTTTTCACCTCCTTCTCCTGTGGTTTTTCCTCTTTTTTCACACTTCCCTTCTTTCTCTTCTTTCCCTTCTATCTGACCCCCCTGCCCTCTGCTTTCCCGCCGCCACCCCCGTGCGGCCCCACCCCCCTGCTCCCATTCGTCGCCCACCCCCAGCTGACCCCTCCTCCCCCCCTTCTCCCTCTTATGGAGGCCGCTGTGCGGGCGTGCCGCTGGCACGCCAAAGGCAAGCCCGTCTGCGCCCGTCCCTGCCTGGACCGCGCCCAGCGCCACGACCCCTGGCCCAAAGCACTCCCAAACCCCGCAGCGCCGCTACGACCCCACCTCCCTCCACGCACTCAACCCGGGACGTTTTACAACCTGCTTCCAAGCCAACCCGAAAGTCACTCAAGGACCCTTCGCATGTCTTATCTGCAAGCATACCTTCCACCGCGACTGCGGGGTTGTAGCGGTGCTACGGGGTTTGGGAGTGCTGGGGGCCAGGGGTCGTGGCACTGGCCCCCAGCACTCCCAAACCCTGCAGCGCCGCTACGACCACGCCTCCCTCCACGCACTCAACCCGGGACGTTCTACAACCTGCTTCCAAGACAACCCGAAACGCACTCATGGACCCTTCGCATGTCTTACCACGTGCCAATAACCACCTCAAATGCATCCTCATCAACGCACGCTCCGTCCACAAGCAGGCCATTGAACTATGGGACCTCCTGGACTCTACCGCACCAGACGTCGCCTTCATCACTGAGACCTAGATGAACGCCTCCTCGGCCCCCGACATCGCCATAGCCATCCCCGAAGGCTACAAGATCGCCAGGAGAGACCGCACCAACCAAGTCGGAGGAGGAATCGCCATCATATTCAAGAACTCCATCAACATCACCACCTCCACCGAAGACACCCCCCTCGCAGCCAAACACATGCACTTCCAGATCCACACCGACCCCAGGACCACCCTCAGAGGAACTCTCATCTACAGACCCCCTGGACCACGCACCCTCTTCAGCGAATCCATCACAGACTTCATCTCCCCGCACGCCCTAGCCTCGCCGGACTACATCCTCCTCGGAGACCTCAACTTCCACCTGGAGCAGAACAACGACACCAACACCACCACCCTGCTCAACAACCTCGCCAACCTCGGTCTCAAGCAACTGGTGAACACCCCCACCCACATCGCCGGACACACGCTCGACCCCATCTTCTCCGACAGCAACCACGTATCCTTCAGCCACTCCTCCGTAATACACTGGACTGACCAGAGATGTGTCCACTTCACCTTCAGACGCAAGACTCTCCACCTTCGCACACAACCCATCTCACGCAGACATAGGAACAAAATCTCCACTGAACAGCTACTCTCCACTCTCAGCCACAACCAACCTACCATCACCACCGACGCCAACAACGCAGCCCTCAGCCTCACACAATGGATCACCAACTGCGCTGACAACCTCGCACCCCTCAGATGCCTCCCAAGACAGACCAACACCAGGAAACCTCAATTGTTCACAGACGCCCTCAAGGAATCCAAAAAAACATGCCGTACCCTCGAGAAAACCTGGCGCAAAGACCACACCGTAGAAAACATGTCTGCCCTCAAAATCGCCACCCACGAACACCATCAGCTGATCCGCGCCACCAAAAGAACATCCTTCAAAGACAGACTGGAAAAGAACACTCACAACAGCAAAGAACTCTTCAACATCGTCAAAGAGCTCTCCAATCCCAACGCCAGCTCCAACTCCATCACGCCCTCACAAGAACTCTGCAACTCCCTCGCTACCTTCTTCCATCGAAAGATCACCGACCTACATGACAGCTTCGGTCCACAGACCCAGCAAACCACCACAGAACCCACAGCCCCAGCTATCACCCTCAATGCCTTGACACACATCAGCGCGGAAGAGACCAAAACTACCATGAACACCATCCACTCCGGTGCCCCCTCGGACCCCTGCCCCCATTTCATCTTCAACAAAGCCGACGACATCATCGCCCCGCATCTCCAGACCATCATCAACAGCTCGTTTGCATCTGCCACCTTCCCGAGAGCTGGAAACACGCAGAAGTCAACGCTCTCCTGAAGAAACCTACGGCGGACCCCAGCGACCTGAAGAACTTCCGCCCCATCTCGCTCCTCCCCTTCCTGGCCAAAGCCATCGAGAAGACCGTCAACAAGCAACTGACCAAATTCCTCGAAGACAACAACCTGCTCGACCCCTCCCAGTCCGGATTCCGAGCCAACCACATCACGGAAACCGCCCTCAACGCAGTCACCGATGACATCAGAACTCTGCTGGACAACGGAGAAACAGCCGCCCTCATCCTCCTCGACCTCTCGGCTGCCTTCGACACTGTCTGCCACCGCACCCTAATATCCCTCCTCCTCTCCACCGGTATCCAAGGACAGGCCCTGGACTGGATCGCCTCTTTTCTCTCTAACCGCTCCCAAAGAGTCTACCTCCCGCCGTTCCGCTCGGATCCCACCGAGATCATCTACTCTCTTCAATGTCTACATGAGCCCCCTCGCCGACATCGCACGCAAACACAACATCAACATCATCTCCTACGCCGACGACACCCAGCTGATACTTTTCCTCACCAAGGACCCTACCACCGCCAAGACCAACCTGCAGGACGGAATGAAAGACGTCGCAGAATGGATGAAACTCAGCCGCCTGAAGCTGAACTCAGACAAAACGGAAGTCCTCATCCTCGGAAATACCCCGTCCGCCTGGGACAATTCTTGGTGGCCCACGGCCCTGGGCACCACACCAACCCCCTCAGACCACGCACGCAACCTCGGATTCATCCTGGACCCGCTTCTCACCATGACCAAACAAGTCAACGCCGTCTCGTCTTCCTGCTTCCTCACTCTCCGCATGCGCCGAAAGATCTTCCGCTGGATCCCCGCCGACACCAGAAAAACCGTGACCCACGCCCTTGTCACAAGCTGCCTGGACTACGGAAACACCCTATACGCAGGAACCACCGCAAAACTCGAGAAACGTCTTCAGCGAATACAAAACGCCTCTGCACGCCTCATCCTCGACATACCCCGCCACAGCCACATCTCCGCCCACCTGGCTACCCGTCAACAAAAGGATCACCTTCAGGCTCCTCACCCACGCACACAAAGCCCTCCACAACAAGGGACCTGAATACCTCAACCATCGCCTCAGTTTCTACACGCCCACCCGTCAACTTCTCTCCACCAGCCTCACACTCGCCGCCGTCCCTCGCATCCGCCGCACCACGGCAGGTGGGAAATCCTTCTCCTACCTGGAGGCCAAGACATGGAACTCCTCCCCCCCAACCTCAGGACCACCCAGGACCACCTCGCCTTCCAGAGGCAGCTCAAGACCTGGCTCTTCGAGCAGCAGTAACCCCCACCCCCTAGCGCCTTGAGACCCTCACGGGTGAGTAGCGCGCTTTATAAATATTAATGACTGATTGATTGATTAATTGAAAAAGTTAATTAAATTAATAGAAAAAATAAAAGATAAAAAAATAAAAATAGAAACTTCAAAGACAAATTATCAACCGAAAAGTGCTTCAACGCCTCGTCAGGGGTAGTGAGCGCTATATAACTTCAATTGCAATAACTAGCAATGTTTTTATGTAGGCCTATGTCAACTCAAAGACACACTGGCTGCACAGTGTGTGCACAAAATGGCTGCCAGCCAGCCACATGGTCAAATAACAACAACAAGGAGCAAGGAGGAAGCATGGAGAAAAAAGACAGCATGCAAGCTTTTGGCAAGCGACACTAGCTGCATGGACAAAATGGCTGCCAGCCAGCCACATGGTCAAACAACAAGGAGCAAGGAGGCATGGCAAATAAAGAATACATGCAACCCTATAGCAAAGGGATACTGGCTGCATGGACAAAATGTCGGCCAGCCACATAGTCAAACAACAACAACAAGGAGCAAGGAGGCATGGCAAACAAAGAACACATCCAAGCCTATGGCAAAGGACACTGGCTGGATGGACAAAATGGCTGCTGGCCAGCCACATAGTCAAACTACATCCTCCTATGAATTCAAATATCATTACCCCACAGTATATAAACTTTTTGCAAAAAAATGAAATGCGATCATTAGCCAACATTTTAAATTTAACTTAATCCAATGCCATCCCTGCCCTAAACAAAGTTTAAAAACATGTACCACTGAAACATGTATTTCATGCACTGTTGACTACGAGTACTGGCCAGGGATGACTAGCTTAATGGCCCTTTGGAAATCTAGGCCATATACTAAAATAATATTGCAAATGGAAACACGTAGAAATGGTACTGAACTGTGCAAATATTTTGCTTTACAAAAGGTGAAAAATCAATTAAATGCAAATTTGTAATTACTAGGCCCATACTTAAACTCCAGGCCTACATTGAAATTTGTGTGCCTGCCCAAGCAAACAAACATCAACAACCTTACTCAGTATAGTTTTAGAATTGACTTTAACAAAGTCCTTAAATCCAAAAGTATATCCAGATCAAGAGAGTGATCCTTCTACCTCGAAATCCAAGTGAAAAGTGACCAGGGGATGGACAACGCACTGGGAGGAGCCTGATGGACAGGAATAGGAAGTTGGAGTCTCTGACACACTTCCTTCCTATTTGAAAAAAAAAATATTTCTCAATCTGAAAAACAAATTGCAGGGTCCATTGGAGAAAAAAAATCTAGTAAAAAAAAACATCTTTTTGACTAGATTTAGTGGCTATGGAGTAGAAAATCTACTTCAGAAGTGAATTTGTGCTCACAAGCAGCCTGTTTAGGCCATGGACATGTTTGGAAGCAATGCGAGTGAATGGGAGGTTTTGCGCATGCTCGCTGGCAGTCCAGGAGAATAGTCATGCTCGCAAAAGAGCGCCAAACCCCAAAGTCGTGAGCGCGAACTAACTCTGCTCAATGCCAGAAAGCGGAATTCGGGAACTCCATGCTACTTCGCGTAGCCGGAGTGCTCAAATTCCACAAACTCCGCCGCCAGAGCAGTATTCTACGCCCAGGCCTAATCAGAAGGTGACATTCGTGCAATCTATCTGGACATATACCCCTCTATGGCACCTTGATTTTTGTATGTCACCTGTTACATTTTGGAAAACCAAAAAAGTGGATTTATAATATCTTAAAATCATGCAGAGAATTCAGCAATCAGCAATGGTTAAATTGCAGCTGGATTCAATTAATACCATTCTTCTTTACTAAAAGCATATTAACAAACTTCAAAGGGAACACATTGGTAGGTGTATCTT
Organism: Pleurodeles waltl; assembly: GCF_031143425.1. Taxonomy (NCBI): domain Eukaryota; kingdom Metazoa; phylum Chordata; class Amphibia; order Caudata; family Salamandridae; genus Pleurodeles; species Pleurodeles waltl. The sequence goes on along the minus strand of NC_090445.1, from coordinate 991,705,542 downwards.
TTGTTGGGCCTTAGTTAGAGAGTTCACATCATAGAAGCTATGAATCATATTCACTGGTTCTAGGCTGAAAAGTGGATTACGTTTAAATGCCTTTCTATAATACCCAAATGCCTTAATAATTCAGTGGCCCCTGCATCATAGGTGAAATCAAAGATCTCGCCCACTTAAGAACACTTAAATCTTCAGACACAGACACAATTACCCCTATATCTACTCCAGACTCAACTGTTGCCCAGCTCCTCCAAGTCCTGTTTTGTGTCAATTATCTATTAGAAGCAAGAAATTGACCACACACCACTAAGAGGGCTTTTTTGTTTCGTATTCTGTACAGATGTTCTTATTCATCCACCCAGACATTCATCAGTCCATTATTCATTCACCTTTTCACCCATGAGCACAGGTCATGATATACTGAGCACCACCTCTAACATAATGAAAACAGTCCTACTACCATCAGTCACCAAATCCTGACAAGATGATCTCTAACCTTTGGTACTGAACTACAACAAGTGACCAGCAGGCAATAACCATCAAATCTGGTGTCCCACCCAACACTCTAACACCACAGGCAGCAGCATGAACACCAGCCCCAGCATACCAACTACTAATCCTCGCTCTGTGATCATCTGCAAAGGGGGCCTCAACAGAAGACCTGGCACAATAATCACGAGCTCTATGAGATTGGGGACTAGTCTGATACACTAAGCACCAATACTGAGCGCCACTCCTACCAATCTATGCACCATCCCTGGCAGGCTGATAAAATGCAATATGACCTGGTCACCACCTCTTTCACACTGTCCACTGGCTTTCACAATGAGCACAATCCCTGGCACAATGGCTAACAGCCATGGCACACAGAGAACCAGTACTGGCACAGTGAGAACCATAATTGTTCAACTCAGTGTTAACCATGAAACAATGAGGAGCGGGAATTACACAAGAAGCCCCTTGCTAACCCTGTCTCTATTACTCCTGGCACTTTAAACACCAAAAGTAACATACTGAGCACCTGCCATCAGACAATAAGTGTGCCTAGCACACTGAGTGATAGCCTATGAATAGTAACCCAGGCACCATGTTCACAAGTTGTGGCACCAGGAGCACCAGCTCTGGCATCGTTGGCCATCAACATTTGCAAAGTAAGTCCTAGTCCTGGGACCATGTCCACCCACCCAGAAACAACTGAAAAATCAGCATGGGTTCCTGGTCTGATAATATGAACACTTGTTTAGCTCCATGAGAGCCTGGGGTGGAGCACTGCTCTGGAATACAGAACACCAGCAGTTGCACACTGAACACTGACAATAATCAAAGTAATACAGTCCAGACACAAACACAGAAGCATCTCATACATGCTTAGTCTCCAAACCATACACAGTGTGCACAAGAACTGCATTCTTAAACGGCCTACTTGACACCATCGTTGTTCGGCATTAGCGTTAACCCTAGTACAGTGAACACCAGTACATGTGCCAGGACAATACCCATCAGCCTACACCCAGATTGCACAATTAACACCAATTCTGACACCCTGAGCATAAGACCTGACAACCTATATTGAGTACCAGCTGAAGAACCTGAGCAGCAGCCCTTGCATATTGAGTAACCTCACTTACTCAAAGGGCATCAGCCCTGACACATGATGGACCAGCCCAGGCACACTATCAACAAACATAAGCAATGCAGCACTAATTTTAGCACGAGTCAGTCCTAGTACCCTGAGCAGATTTCACAGTGTTAAAGGCACATATACTACCTCATGGTCAAGCAATTGCATATAGTACCTACCTTGGCAACAAGCACAGTCCCCTGCATAGGATTAGCAATCCTGGCATATAAGCATCACTTGACAAGCAAGAGCAGTAGACCTGGCACAATTTGCTCTGTGTCTGTCACTTTATTATCAGGCATGGACAATGTATGGCAGTCCTGACTGGAAACATACCATGCACATGTAATGTGGATGCATGGCAGTCCATGTCACATGAGCAGACCAGGAGGACTGAGCAGTTGCCTTAGCAAAGTGAATGGCATCATTGTCATTTTGTGCAAGAGCCCTAAAACAGCAACCATGGTCCTGGCACAATAGGCAACCCCTTGAAACAGTAGGTTGCAGGGCAACACAAGAAGTAGCAGGAGTTTCACACTGCCTTCATAAGTATATGCCAAACCTATGGCTTTTTAGCTAGTTGTTTTTAGGCAAATGTGTTGTGAAATGCACTACATGGTCCTTTTATGCGAGTGGGGCTGGCATGCTAAATATTGTCATCCAGTGCAGCATGAAGGTGGTAGTAACACAGTTTGAAGGCCGTTTTTAATCCCCAAACAGAATTTGGTAAATTTACCATACCACAATACTAATTTTAACACAGCATAATATGGATTCATATATAAAATCCATATCTTTAGGTCTGACTTTAGCCAAGACCTTTTGATTTAAAAAAAATACAGGTATAATGCACTACTAATGGCTTTCAGCCAGCCCTCTCCATCTATTGGTCCAGTATAGTGTCATTCCCCCCCTCCTCCCTCTTATGGCGGCCGCTGCGCGACAGTGGTAGCGACCCTTGACCCAAGGGTAGGTCGCTCCCCCTGCCGCTGCAGCTCCTCCAGCTCCTCCAGCCCAGGTTCCTGAGACCTCCCAGCAAGCCCAGCTACCTCGCAGTAAGTACCCCCCCACCTCCCAGCCCCTCGCCCTGCCCCGCGCTACTCACCCTCTCTCCTGCTTCTTTTCTTCTTCTCTGTTCTTCCTCTGCGCTCTCCTTCTGTAGTCTTCTTCTGTACTCTTCTTTCCCTTGTGCTCCCCGTCTTCTCTCTTCATCTGTGTGCTTCTCTCCCTCTCCTCTGCACCGTGACCCTCGTGTGCCTCCTCTTCTCTGTCCCTCTTCTTGGCTCCTTCCTCTGCTGCTCGCCGCCCCTCTTCTTCTTCACCATCTGTATTCTTCTGTCTTCTGTGCTCCTTTTCTTCACCTTCATCTGTATTCTTCTGTCTTCTGCGCTCCTCTTCTTCACCTTCATCTTTACTTTTCTGTCCTCTGCGCTCCTCTTCTTCTGTAGCTTCTTCTGTGGCCTTCTGTCTTCTGTGTATTCGGCTCCTCTTCTTCTGTGGTCTTCTGTCTTCTGTGTATTCAGCTCCTCTTCTTCTGTGGTCTTCTGTCTTCTGTTCTTCTGTATTCTGTTCCTCCTGTTCTCTCCTTTCCCTCCTGCTCCCCGCTCCTCTTCCTCTGTTAGCTCTGTTTCCCAACAGAGCTAACTGCTACCTACTCCCTGGTTCTTCCCGCTCCTGACTCGTCTCTCCCCCTCTCTATCACCCCTATCTACCCCCATCTCTATCTTCCTATCTCTCTATCTCTCTCTCCGTCTCCCTCACTCACCACCTCCTCCTATCTACCTATCTCTCTATCTTTCCCCCCCACTCGCCACCCCCTCTGTTACCACCCCTATCTTCCTATCCTTTCACTCTACCTCTCACCCTCACCCACCTCTACAACCCCCCTCCCCTATCTTCCCAACCTTACTCCTATCTCTCTCCCTAAACTCCTAAACTTCCTAAAACTCACCCCCCACCACCCTTAACCCCCCCTCCCCCAGCTCCTCTCCCCTCTACCTGTCCCCCTCTCCCTCCGCTTTCCCATCGCCACCTCCTGCACGCCCCCGCCCCCCAGCTCCCATTCGCCCCCAGCTGACCCCTCCCCCCCTCCTCCCTCTTATGGCGGCCGCTGCGCGCCAGGGCAAGCCGGTCTGCGCCCGTCCGTGCCTGGCCCGCGCCCAGCGCCACGACCCCTGGTCCTCAGCACTCCCAAACCCCTCTGCTCCGCTACGACCCCACCACCCTCCACGCCCTCAACCCAGGACGCTTCAACACCTGCTTCCAAGCTAACCCAAAACGTACCCATGGACCTTTCGCCTGCCACTCCTGCAAACGTATCTTCCACCACGCAACTACCATGACCACCAGCCCACGCGCCATCAACCACCTCAAATGCATCCTGGTCAACGCCCGATCCGTCCACAAGCACGCCGTTGAACTCTGGGACCTCCTGGACTCCACAGCACCGGACGTCGCCTTCATCACGGAGACCTGGATGAACGCCTCTTTGGCCCCAGACATCGCCATAGCCATCCCCGAAGGCTACGAGATTTCCAGGAAAGACCGCACCAACCAAGTAGGAGGAGGAATCGCCATCAACTTCAAAGACTCCATCAGCATCACCACCTCCACCGAAGACACCCCCCTCGCCGCAGAACACCTGCATTTCCAGATTCGCACCGACCCCAGGACCACCCTCAGAGGATCCCTCATCTACCATCCCCCCGGACCGCGCGGCCCTTTCAGCGACTCCATCACCGACTTCGTCTCCCCGCACGCCCTCGCCTCGCTGGACTACATCCTCCTAGGCGACCTCAACTTCCATCTGGAACACTACAACGAACCCAACACCACCGCCCTGCTCGCCAACCTCGCCAACCTCGGCCTCAAGCAACTGGTGAACACCCCCACCCACATCGCCAGACACACGCTTGACCCCCATCTTCTCCGCCAGCAAACACGTCTCCTTCAGCCACGCCTCCGCTCTACACTGGACCGACCACAGCTGTGTCCACTTCACATTCCGACGCGAGACCCGCCACCTCCGCACTCAACCCATCCCTTGTCGACAGTGGAACAAAATCCCTGAAGAACAGCTCTTCTCCGCGCTCACCGTCAACCAACCTACCCTCACCACCAACCCCAATGACGCAGCCCTCAGCCTCACGAACTGGATCACCAACTGCGCAGACAACCTTGCTCCCCTCAGACGCACGCATCGACAGGCCAACACCAAAAAACCTCTCTGGTTCTCTGACACCCTTAAGGAATCGAAGAAAATCTGTCGCGCCCTCGAGAAAGCCTGGCGCAAGGACCACACCGCTGACAACATGACCGCCCTCAAGAACGCGTCCCGCGAACACCACCACCTGATCCGCGCAGCCAAAAGGAATTTCTTCACCGACAGACTGGACAAAAACAGCCACAACAGCAGAGAACTCTTCAGCATCGTTAAAGAGTTCTCCAACCCCAACGCCAACGCCATCATGCCCTCACAAGACCTGTGCAACTCCCTCGCCACCTTCTTCCATCGCAAGATCACCGACCTCCACGACAGCTTCGGACACCAGACCCAGCCAAGCAACACTGAACCCACACCCCCTGCCATCACCCTCAACGCCTGGACCCACATCAACACTGAAGAGACCAAAACCACCATGAACTCGATCCACTCCGGCGCCCCCTCGGACCCCTGCCCTCATTTCATCTTCAATAAAGCTGACGACATCATCGCCCCGCTCCTCCAAACCATCATCAACTCCTAATTTTCATCTGCTACCTTCCCCGAAAGCTGGAAACACGCCGGAGTCAACGCCCTACTAAAGAAACCCATGGCTGACCCAAGCGACCTGAAGAACTTCCGCCCCATCTCGCTCCTCCCCTTCCCTGCCAAGGTAATAGAGAAGACCGTCAACAAACAGCTTACCAACTTCCTGGAAGACAACAACCTTCTCGACCCTTCACAATCCGGATTCCGAACCAACCACAGCACTGAAACCGCCCTCATCTCAGTCACAGACGACATCAGAACCCTGATGGACAACGGTGAAACAGTCGCCCTCATCCTCCTCGACCTCTCGGCTGCCTTCGACACCGTCTGTCACCGCACCCTAATAACCCGCCTCCGCTCCACCGGGATCCAAGGCCAGGCCCTGGACTGGACCGCCTCCTTCCTCTCCAACCGCTCTCAAAGAGTCTACCTCCCACCTTTTTGCTCAGACCCCACCGAGATCATCTGCGGCGTCCCACAAGGCTCCTCGCTCAGCCCGACACTCTTCAATGTCTACATGAGCCCCCTCGCCGACATCGTACGCAAGCACAACATCATCATCACCTCCTACGCCGACGACACTCAACTTATACTTTCCCTCTCCAAGGACCCCGCCAGCGCTAAGACCAACCTACAAGACGGCATGAAGGACTTCGCAGATTGGATGAGGCTCAGCCGTCTAAAACTGAACTCAGACAAAACGGAAGTCCTCATCCTCGGCAACACCCCGACCGCATGGGACGACTCCTGGTGGCCCACGGCCCTTGGCACCGCACCGACCCCCTCAGACCACACCCGCAACCTCGGCTTCATCTTGGACCCTCTTCTCACCATGACCAAACAAGTCAACGCCGTGTCCTCCTCCTGCTTCCTCACCCTCCGCATGCTCCGCAAGATCTTCCGCTGGATCCCACCCGACACCAGAAAAACCGTCACCCACGCCCTAGTCACTAGCCGCCTGGACTACGGCAACACCCTTTATGCTGGGACCACCGCAAAACTCCAAAAACGTCTGCAACGTATCCAAAACGCCTACGCCCGCCTCATCCTTCACGTACCCCGCAACAGCCACATCTCCGCACACCTGAGACACCTGCATTGGCTCCCAGTCAGCAAAAGGATCACCTTCCGACTTCTCACCCACGCACACAAAGCCCTCCACGACAAGGGACCTGAATACCTCAACCGACGCCTCAGCTTCTACGCCCCCACCCGTCTCCTCCGTTCCACCGGCCTCGCGCTCGCTGCCGTTCCTCGCATCCGCCGCTCCACGGCGGGTGGGAGGTCTTTCTCCTACCTGGCAGCCAAGACCTGGAACACCCTCCCCACCAGCCTCAGGACCACCCAGGACCACTCCGCATTCCGGAGACTCCTCAAGACCTGGCTCTTCGAGCAGCAGTAACCCCCTTCCCCCTAGCGCCTTGAGACCCGCACGGGTGAGTAGCGCGCTTTATAAATGTTAATGATTTGATTTGATTTGATTTGATTCTCATTTTTGTTCCACCCACTACAGCACACAGCATGGATCAGTTGGTCAGCGTATTCATCCATTGGCTAACTTCACTATCAATGACGGCATTTTGCCCTTTCAGAAGGAGAACATTCACATACAAAGTAGTTTTCTTAAGTGACAGGCACAAATATGGCTTTTTTTGAGACCAAATAGATTTTTGCCAACGTTGCTTTTTTTTGATTGGTTGAGGGCCCGGCATTTTCTCCAATAAAAAAGTTTTGCAAAAATCATTATAAAATAAAATAAACAGTAGCAAAGTGAAAGGCTAACAGTCAATGAAAGTTGTATTAGCTTTGCTTGCTCAATTTACTTGGACATATTAATTATTCCATCACGGTACTTTATTATAAGAAGAACAGCCATAAATCTAAAACTAGTTTTGAATCTTTTGAAGCTGTACAGTTGTAGTTGATCATTTCAGAACTAAAGGCCCTTGGCTACATGTACAATTGTGCCACATTTCTTATCTAAAGTCAATGAAATCTGTTTATTAACCCACTGCTCAAATTTCTTTAGGGAATTTTGCTTTTGCTGGTTAGCACATATGTTTCAGCAAACGCATTACCCTCACACACACTAATTACTTTAAAAAACACCAATAAATTAAATAACACAGTATCAGACTTGGTAGTAAGTAGAACTTAGCGAGAAGTTGGAGGTGCTTTTGGGGGGAACAAATGTTTCATGAAGGGACGAAGACATTTCAGTCCAGATATTTCCATTCAGTTCAACTTACAACCATGGAAAGAAACGTGGTGAAGCACCTACAATAACACCCAATACTCAAATATCAAAACCATTCATAAATTAATCATTTGGCAATAAAATCAATATTTGATTAGAATCAAGACGTTGGCGGAACAGCCATGGTTGATGCTGAAAAAATATGAATTTCCTTTTCGCTTTCTACAAAGCAGCCCTGAATAGTAACCACTAGAATTCCTGCGACTATAAAAAGAATAATTCATACTTGGTTGAACTGATCCAGAAATAAATCATATACTTACAAGCTATAAATATAGCACATAATACTAAGAGAATGTATCTTCATTTCTGAAAAGGATGTACATTTTAAAAATGTTTTTGTTAAGATGTAATGCATTCAAGTTAGGTTTAATGGATCACGGACTTCCTACGATATCGTAGTACGCAAACACCGACAATGCTTTCAAAATATTAGCAGCTTCAGTGCTGCGGCTTGCACATGCAGTGTTTGTGTGCACTGCTTCTGTTGCATTGGAATTCATCTCAGTTACAGTCTCGTTTGACATAAATGGCATTTTTTGACTGTCGTTGTTGTCTTTGTTGTTCCAAGGTACATCTATTGAAATCAATAGATTACTCATTAGAATAGCGAAGGACCCTTTTTTCAACAAACCTGCCACAACTGTGGAGTGTTTGCAAGTTGTAGCTTATAATGTGATTTTTTAAAACAGCTACAGCAAAATTAAAGCAATTCAGTGATATCCGGTTCGCTACAAGGCCAGGTGGTGTAGAAGTGACACTTGACCCTTAGATTTCGATGGCATCTTGAGATTGACTCTTGAGAATTGGTTACTTAGGCAGTGGCTGCTCCTCCATTTGGGAGGAGGAACGTCGCCCCCGCCAGCAGTGGCTGCTGCAAAACCTTTTAAAGAAAAGGATATTAAACTATGTTTATTATCCTTTTCTTTAAAAGGGGCGGGCCACTGGGGTGACGTGCACTGAGGTGGAGTGCCCAGCACTCCACCTTCACAGCGCATGTGCCAAAAACACATGTGCTTTAGGCTCTCTCCAGCCAAGCAGATAGCCTGCACAGGCTCCCAGTCTAGCTGGGAGCACCCTGGCGTCAGGATTGGTGCAGGGCAGGCTGGGAGTCTGTGGCTGAAGAGGAGCGTCGAGAGACAGAGGCACGGCAGAAGAGGTAAGTGTTTTTTTCTTTTAAATTACATTTCATGTTTATTTCCTCTCGCCTCCCCCCTCCCCCCTCCTGTTCCTCCCTGCCCCTTCCGCGGCCCTCAAGCCGCTACTGACTTAGGTGCAGATTTCTGGAAATTGGTGCTGCACTGCCACTTTGCCAGCGCCCCTTAGCACCCCCCTACTGCCACCATTAAAATACAGTGCACTAAGACACAGGGTAGGGGGCAATAGCAGTATTTCTCATGAAGCTATTGAAGTACTGTGCAAGAGTAATGCCAAAATATTGGTGCTACTACTGTAGAGCACATAGGGACCCATTCTAAAGAAAGGAAGGCCCCTTTTAACGCCTGCTCTTCAGCATGGGGTAAAAGTACCGTAAAAAATAGCCCAAGCAAATCTCATAGATTTTCTTACTACATTTTTCGGGCTCCCCTAACAGGGGAACGCCCCCTTTGCATACATTATGCCTGGTGCAGGCATAATAGCGCAAAGGGTTACAGAGTGGTGCAATCCATGCATTGCGCCACTCTGTAAATACGGTGCAGGGACTTTGGCCTCGATGGGCCACATTAATGTAAAAAATAATCACATTTAAGTGGTGCAAGGTGGCGCTAGGGCATTATAAATATGTCCCTACGGTTTTACTGGTGTGCGGACATGATGCAAAGCAACGTAAACCATTGTGTTGATGTACTAACCTATCTCTCTATCTCTCTCTCCGTCTCCCTCACTCACCACCTCCTCCTATCTACCTATCTCTCTATCTTTCCCCCCCACTTGCCACCCCCTCTGTTACCACCCCTATCTTCCTATCTTCCTATCCTTTTACTCTACCTCTCACCCTCACCCACCTCTACAACCCCCCCTCCCCTATCTTCCCAACCTTACTCCTATCTCTCTCCCTAAACTCCTAAACTTCCTAAAACTCACCCCCCACCACCCTTAACCCCCCCTCCCCCAGCTCTTCTCCCCTCTACCTGTCCCTCTCTCCCTCCGCTTTCCCACCGCCACCTCCTGCACGCCCCCGCCCCCCAGCTCCCATTCGCCCCCAGCTGACCCCTCCCCCCCTCCTCCCTCTTATGGCGGCCGCTGCGCGCCAGGGGCAAGCCGGTCTGCGCCCGTCCGTGCCTGGCCCGCGCCCAGCGCCACGACCCCTGGTCCTCAGCACTCCCAAACCCCTCTGCTCCGCTACGACCCCACCACCCTCCACGCCCTCAACCCAGGACGCTTCAACACCTGCTTCTAAGCTAACCCAAAACGTACCCATGGACCTTTCGCCTGCCACTCCTGCAAACGAATCTTCCACCACGCAACTACCATGACCACCAGCCCACGCGCCATCAACCACCTCAAATGCATCCTGGTCAACGCCCGATCCGTCCACAAGCACGCCGTTGAACTCTGGGACCTCCTGGACTCCACAGCACCGGACGTCGCCTTCATCACGGAGACCTGGATGAACGCCTCTTTGGCCCCAGACATCGCCATAGCCATCCCCGAAGGCTACGAGATTTCCAGGAAAGACCGCACCAACCAAGTAGGAGGAGGAATCGCCATCGTCTTCAAAGACTCCATCAGCGTCACCACCTCCACCGAAGACACCCCCCTCGCCGCAGAACACCTGCATTTCCAGATTCGCACCGACCCCAGGACCACCCTCAGAGGAACCCTCATCTACCATCCCCCCGGACCGCGCGGCCCTTTCAGCGACTCCATCACCGACTTCGTCTCCCCGCACGCCCTCGCCTCGCTGGACTACATCCTCCTAGACGACCTCAACTTCCATCTGGAACACTACAACGAACCCAACACCACCGCCCTGCTCGCCAACCTCGCCAACCTCGGCCTCAAGCAACTGGTGAACACCCCCACCCACATCGCCAGACACACGCTTGACCCCCATCTTCTCTGCCAGCAAACACGTCTCCTTCAGCCACGCCTCCGCTCTACACTGGACCGACCACAGCTGTGTCCACTTCACATTCCGACGCGAGACCCGCCACCTCCGCACTCAACCCATCCCTCGTCGACAGTGGAACAAAATCCCTGAAGAACAGCTCTTCTCCGCGCTCACCGTCAACCAACCTACCCTCACCACCGACCCCAATGACGCAGCCCTCAGCCTCACGAACTGGATCACCAACTGCGCAGACAACCTTGCTCCCCTCAGACGTACGCATCGACAGGCCAACACCAAAAAACCTCTCTGGTTCTCTGACACCCTTAAGGAATCGAAGAAAACCTGTCGCGCCCTCGAGAAAGCCTGGCGCAAGGACCACACCGCTGACAACATGACCGCCCTCAAGAACGCGTCCTGCGAACACCACCACCTGATCTGCGCAGCCAAAAGGAATTTCTTCACCGACAGACTGGACAAAAACAGCCACAACAGCAGAGAACTCTTCAGCATCGTTAAAGAGTTCTCCAACCCCAACGCCAACGCCATCATGCCCTCACAAGACCTGTGCAACTCCCTCGCCACCATCTTCCATCGCAAGATCACCGACCTCCACGACAGCTTCGGACACCAGACCCAGCCATCACCCTCAACGCCTGGACCCACATCAACACTGAAGAGACCAAAACCACCATGAACTCGATCCACTCCGGCGCCCCCTCGGACCCCTGCCCTCATTTCATCTTCAATAAAGCTGACGACATCATCGCCCCGCTCCTCCAAACCATCATCAACTCCTCATTTTCATCTGCTACCTTCCCCGAAAGCTGGAAACACGCCGGAGTCAACGCCCTACTAAAGAAACCCATGGCTGACCCAAGCGACCTGAAGAACTTCCGCCCCATCTCGCTCCTCCCCTTCCCTGCCAAGGTAATAGAGAAGACCGTCAACAAACAGCTTACCAACTTCCTGGAAGACAACAACCTTCTCGACCCATCACAATCCGGATTCCGAACCAACCACAGCACTGAAACCGCCCTCATCTCAGTCACAGACGACATCAGAACCCTGATGGACAACGGTGAAACAGTCGCCCTCATCCTCCTCGACCTCTCGGCAGCCTTCGACACCGTCTGTCACCGCACCCTAATAACGCGCCTCCGCTCCACCGGGATCCAAGGCCAGGCCCTGGACTGGACCGCCTCCTTCCTCTCCAACCGCTCTCAAAGAGTCTACCTCCCACCTTTTTGCTCAGACCCCACTGAGATCATCTGCGGCGTCCCTCAAGGCTCCTCGCTCAGCCCGACACTCTTCAATGTCTACATGAGCCCCCTCGCCGACATCGTACGCAAGCACAACATCATCATCACCTCCTACGCCGACGACACTCAACTTATACTTTCCCTCACCAAGGACCCCGCCAGCGCTAAGACCAACCTACAAGACGGCATGAAGGACTTCGCAGATTGGATGAGGCTCAGACGTCTAAAACTGAACTCAGACAAAACGGAAGTCCTCATCCTCGGCAACACCCCGACCGCATGGGACGACTCCTGGTGGCCCACGGCCCTTGGCACCGCACCGACCCCCTCAGACCACACCCGCAACCTCGGCTTCATCTTGGACCCTCTTCTCACCATGACCAAACAAGTCAACGCTGTGTCCTCCTCCTGCTTCCTCACCCTCCGCATGCTCCGCAAGATCTTCCGCTGGATCCCACCCGACACCAGAAAAACCGTCACCCACGCCCTAGTCACTAGCCGCCTGGACTACGGCAACACCCTTTATGCTGGGACCACCGCAAAACTCCAAAAACGTCTGCAACGTATCCAAAACGCCTACGCCCGCCTCATCCTTCACGTACCCCGCAAAAGCCACATCTCCGCACATCTGAGACACCTGCATTGGCTCCCAGTCAGCAAAAGGATCACCTTCTGACTTCTCACCCACGCACACAAAGCCCTCCACAAGGGACCTGAATACCTCAACCGACGCCTCAGCTTCTACGCCCCCACCCGTCTCCTCCGTTCCACCGGCCTCGCGCTCGCTGCCGTTCCTCGCATCCGCCGCTCCACGGCAGGTGGGAGGTCTTTCTCCTACCTGGCAGCCAAGACCTGGAACACCCTCCCCACCAGCCTCAGGACCACCCAGGACCACTCCGCATTCCGGAGACTCCTCAAGACCTGGCTCTTCGAGCAGCAGTAACCCCCTTCCCCCTAGCGCCTTGAGACCCGCACGGGTGAGTAGCGCGCTTTATAAATGTTAATGATTTGATTTGATTTGATTCTCATTTTTGTTCCACCCACTACAGCACACAGCATGGATCAGTTGGTCAGCGTATTCATCCATTGGCTAACTTCACTATCAATGACGGCATTTTGCCCTTTCAGAAGGAGAACATTCACATACAAAGTAGTTTTCTTAAGTGACAGGCACAAATATGGCTTTTTTTGAGACCAAATAGATTTTTGCCAACGTTGCTTTTTTTTGATTGGTTGAGGGCCCGGCATTTTCTCCAATAAAAAAGTTTTGCAAAAATCATTATAAAATAAAATAAACAGTAGCAAAGTGAAAGGCTAACAGTCAATGAAAGTTGTATTAGCTTTGCTTGCTCAATTTACTTGGACATATTAATTATTCCATCACGGTACTTTATTATAAGAAGAATAGCCATAAATCTAAAACTAGTTTTGAATCTTTTGAAGCTGTACAGTTGTAGTTGATCATTTCAGAACTAAAGGCCCTTGGCTACATGTACAATTGTGCCACATTTCTTATCTAAAGTCAATGAAATCTGTTTATTAACCCACTGCTCAAATTTCTTTAGGGAATTTTGCTTTTGCTGGTTAGCACATATGTTTCAGCAAACGCATTACCCTCACACACACTAATTACTTTAAAAAACACCAATAAATTAAATAACACAGTATCAGACTTGGTAGTAAGTAGAACTTAGCGAGAAGTTGGAGGTGCTTTTGGGGGGAACAAATGTTTCATGAAGGGACGAAGACATTTCAGTCCAGATATTTCCATTCAGTTCAACTTACAACCATGGAAAGAAACGTGGTGAAGCACCTACAATAACACCCAATACTCAAATATCATAACCATTCATAAATTAATCATTTGGCAATAAAATCAATATTTGATTAGAAACAAGACGTTGGCGGAACAGCCATGGTTGATGCTGAAAAAATATGAATTTCCTTTTCGCTTTCTACAAAGCAGCCCTGAATAGTAACCACTAGAATTCCTGCGACTATAAAAAGAATAATTCATACTTGGTTGAACTGATCCAGAAATAAATCATATACTTACAAGCTATAAATATAGCACATAATACTAAGAGAATGTATCTTCATTTCTGAAAAGGATGTACATTTTAAAAATGTTTTTGTTAAGATGTAATGCATTCAAGTTAGGTTTAATGGATCACGGACTTCCTACGATATCGTAGTACGCAAACACCGACAATGCTTTCAAAATATTAGCAGCTTCAGTGCTGCGGCTTGCACATGCAGTGTTTGTGTGCACTGCTTCTGTTGCATTGGAATTCATCTCAGTTACAGTCTCGTTTGACATAAATGGCATTTTTTGACTGTCGTTGTTGTCTTTGTTGTTCCAAGGTACATCTATTGAAATCAATAGATTACTCATTAGAATAGCGAAGGACCCTTTTTTCAACAAACCTGCCACAACTGTGGAGTGTTTGCAAGTTGTAGCTTATAATGTGATTTTTTAAAACAGCTACAGCAAAATTAAAGCAATTCAGTGATATCCGGTTCGCTACAAGGCCAGGTGGTGTAGAAGTGACACTTGACCCTTAGATTTCGATGGCATCTTGAGACTGACTCTTGAGAATTGGTTACTTAGGCAGTGGCTGCTCCTCCATTTGGGAGGAGGAACGTCGCCCCCGCCAGCAGCGGCTGCTGCAAAACCTTTTAAAGAAAAGGATATTAAACTATGTTTATTATCCTTTTCTTTAAAAGGGGCGGGCCACTGGGGTGACGTGCACTGAGGTGGAGTGCCCAGCACTCCACCTTCACAGCGCATGTGCCAAAAACACATGTGCTTTAGGCTCTCTCCAGCCAAGCAGATAGCCTGCACAGGCTCCCAGTCTGCCTGGGAGCACCCTGGCGTCAGGATTGGTGCAGGGCAGGCTGGGAGTCTGTGGCTGAAAAGGAGCGTCGAGAGACAGAGGCACGGCAGAAGAGGTAAGTGTTTTTTTCTTTTAAATTACATTTCATGTTTATTCCCTCCCGCCTCCCCCCTCCCCCCTCCTGTTCCTCCCTGCCCCTTCCGCGGCCCTCAAGCCGCTACTGACTTAGGTGCAGATTTCTGGAAATTGGTGCTGCACTGCCACTTTGCCAGCGCCCCTTAGCACCCCCCTACTGCCACCATTAAAATACAGTGCACTAAGACACAGGGTAGGGGGCAATAGCAGTATTTCTCATGAAGCTATTGAATTACTGTGCAAGAGTAATGCCAAAATATTGGTGCTACTACTGTAGAGCACATAGGGCCCCATTCTAAAGAAAGGAAGGCCCCTTTTAACACCTGCTCTTCAGCATGGGCTAAAAGTACCGTAAAAAATAGCCCAAGCAAATCTCATAGATTTTCTTACTCCATTTTTCGGGCTCCCCTAACAGGGGAACGCCCCCTTTGCATACATTATGCCTGGTGCAGGCATAATAGCGCAAAGGGTTACAGAGTGGTGCAATCCATGCATTGCGCCACTCTGTAAATACGGTGCAGGGACTTTGGCCTCGATGGGCCACATTAATGTAAAAAATAATCACATTTAAGTGGTGCAAGGTGGCGCTAGGGCATTATAAATATGTCCCTACGGTTTTACTGGTGTGCGGACATGATGCAAAGCAACGTAAACCATTGTGTTGATGTACTAACCAATCTAAAAGCCTGTAAGCACAGCTCAAAACTGTGCACTGTAGCACAAGCAGCTGTGTATACCTTAGTTAATTTTGTCCTGTAAGTAACCCAGGGCATCTCCTCAGCCACCTTTTTACTATTGCAGAACAGAGGATTAGAGATATTAGAGATAAACTGAAGAAACGTAATAGTTTAAAAATAGCATAAAATAAAAAGAAGATAATATTCATTATTTTAAAATAAACATGTGATTTTAAAAATATATTAGAAAATAATTATTTTGAAAGTTAATTTAATATATAAATGTAATCTGTAAAAATAAGTTTAATGAATGTAAAGTTAATATGAATTAAAAAAGAAAATAATTAAATTAATAAATGTTTAGGAGACAATATAATTGTTTATGAACTATATACAGTTTTAAAGTGTATAGAAATATGTATAAATAGGAATATAAACACACACACACACACACATATATATATATATACCTATTTATATGTTTCAGCATTTATAAAAAATAGCAGAGAACAGCCATTCATGATAACAGCAACCAAGAGGTCACAAGCAAGCTTAGCAACTGCAGTAAAAGTGCAAGTGCAAATCAGTGCCTCCCACAAGAGGAATGAACCCTCATCCTACATTTACCATAATCAAAATGCAAAATGTACTAATACCAATTAGCCACAGGGGCACTCATACAATCAAGGGCAGGGGTTGTCAAACTGAGCAAATGCTTAATTGCTTCATAAATTGAACACAAAAAAAGTTTAAGCTTCACTTTCGAGGTGTTAAATTTTTGAGCATTGATGAAGCAATCGCGTAGAACTTTATAAATCTTGCAGTCAATTGGCACAAGTTGCCTTTAAGACATTCAATAACAGCAGTGTTATGGTCCCTGATGCTCAATTGCCTGAAAATTGAAAAGAGACAATAGCATCTAAGCAGAGATAAAAAGGGACATACACATAAAATGTGTGATAGTGATTCTTGACTAAAACCACAGCCCCTAAATGAAATGTGCTGGATGCCAGTCAGACGACCATACTTATATGTTTTGAGTGGTATTAAGCTGAATCTCAAAAGCAACAGTTGAAGCTTTACTTTAAAATGTATAGGAAAAAATAAGTACGCTGGAAGTGTCACTGGTTGATATATATGGAAATTTTCAAATCAGCAATCGTTTTGGAATTAATAATGCTTAGATCTGCTTGGGCTGATAAAAATCTTACTTGCTACATCAATAACTTTGAGAGACTTTTCGGGGGCAGAGCAGACTGCATGAGGTCCCTGGCAACAAGTTGGTCTGCCTGGACGAGCTTGTACAGATCTGATTTCATATCCTCTGCAATGTCACCCAAGAGTCTTTTTAATGATTTCTGCTTGGCCAGTGCACACTTAGAACACATAGCTAGAAGGCTGGTGTATAAAACTTGAGTTTGACGAGTCAGATTAAACTCCAAGCAAATCTATGCCTGAACTGTACAGGACAGTAGCTTAAATAAACTCCTGTAACATTGACATTGAGCCCGAGCAAGCCAGCTGGTAATACGGTTACAGTAAAGAAGTGCTCCATATGCAAATGTGGACATCAATTTGCTTTTTCAAAGACTTTTCGAACTGCTGTCATGTTGGGACCAGTAAGATTTTAAGGAAGATGCTGGATGGCAAAGGTATGAGCCTTAGCTGATGTAGCCAAAGTCTCCATACACGGAGTTGGAAGGCCTCATTCATTTTTACAAACCAAACTCCTTTTTCGAGTCTGTTATTACCGAAAATTAAGATCTTAGTTTTCGTTGTATTCATACTGAGTTTATTCATCTTGCAATATTCGACTGGGCATATCAGGGATCTAAGGAGACCTATTGTAGTTTAGTCCAGAAGTAGTGTGTCATCTGCATATTTTAGCATATGCACTCTCTTCCTTAGAGTTTCGGTGGAAAACAGTTCACTCTGCCAAGGTGTTCATTCAGGTCGACAAGATACAAATTAAAAAGTAATGTGCTAAAATGCAGCCTTTCTTCAGGCCCTGGTTGGTATGAATTTTAACTGAGTACGGTCATTTACTGGACATTCATACTTTGATCCATATGTCGTGTAAAGACTCCCGATAGCTAACAGTAGATGTGATGGATTACCCCACGCTGCCAGTTTGGCCCACAGCAAGTTTCTGTCAACTTTGTCAAAGGCCGGTGCAAAATTAATAAATGCACTAAAAAGCTGACCAGCTCCCCTTTAGTCGTGTTATTAAGATCGACATACATAATAGGTTAATCTCAGTACTCTGCCCCTTTTTGAAATCCAGTCTGTGAGGCAGGAATTATTTTACTGTGTTGTGCCCAGGACTCCAATTCCTTGTGGAGAATTGTTGCATAACATTTTCCATCCACATCCATAATTTTCTAGAGTATCCAGTGCGCCTTTCTTATGAACTGGGACTCAGAGGGCTCCTCACCAGCTCTCTGACACCAAAGCATTCTGTAACTAACTGTTAAACAGGTGGGTCAAATAGGTAGCCCATTTATCAATTGCTACCTTTAAATGCATGCCAGCAGGCCGTTAGGACCAGGGGCACCCTCAGAGTAAGTCAACACTAAAGCATTCCAAACCATTTTGTTTGTGATTTGATCAAAAGGACCATCTGCAGGGCTAAGCATGACATCAGAGTGCAACAGCTGAGAAGCCTCCTCGGCGGAGGATTGGTTGACGTATAGAGTAGATATGTATACCGTCCAGTTAGCCATGGGAATGTTAAATAGCTTCTTTTGTTTTGCTTCCCAATCATCTTGTAGACAATAAGCCAGAATTGTATAGAGTCTCTTGCTTGTACTGCTGAGAAGACCACTTGCCATTGAGTATGCAAGTCACGCCGATTTATCTTTATCTCGTAAAGATATCACCCATAGCACTTGCACACTGATTTAATCTTGTCTTTCTGTGCAACATCTATTGGATCCTTGTGCACTGCCCTTCTGCATCTATTAAGCTGCCTTTTAAGCAGATGAGATTGTGGCTATTCATCAGTCCAAGACGTGGGTTGCGGAAGGGACTTTGAGGAGGCTGAAGTTTTACTAAAGATTTCAGTAAAGCATTGGCAACTCCGACCAGGATTCAATTAGAGTAAAGACGTATTTAAAATAAGCTGCAAATATGATTCAAGGAACTTTATAACTGGAGTCTCTAATTTAACATCCTACCTTATTCCTTATGTAAGGCAGCAGTCACCAAATGCAGAGAACATGACAATATTGCATGATCACTTATTAAGTTATAATCAATTTTAAAATCTGATGAAAGTCTTGGATTGTAACCCATAGGTAATCAAGTGTTGCCAAGCTTTCTTGTGACAGGTGCGTGTAAGCAGCACCACGATCAGTGCTACTCCTGCTGGTCAGGGGGTGCAAGCCCATTACATGTAGACATGAGGAGAACTCGATAGCAAGTTTGAGCTTCTCATGGAAGAGGACAAATTTAGAGAAAGCATATTCCATGGTTCATACTCAATGTCCAGACTCTTGGTCATTTGCCATCTTTAGCAGATTGGCATTGGAATCTCTGGCTAGTAGCCATGTAGAGTTTATATGATGCTGTCTTAGACCCATCAAAGTGTCAATGAGAAACTGTATTGTAGTCCCTTTTTTCCTAAGCTGGGATTTATATAAATGTTTGCCAGTATTGAGTTTGAATGATTCCCCTGTGCAACTGAGGATTCAAGTTTAATAATCATGACTGCTCCATTTAATTTGGCCAGGGTGGATATGGTAAAGCCCATTTGATTGTGTACATATATTGAGATGCTCCCAGGTGGCCAACCCACTTGGTAGAGCTTAGTGCAGGTGAGTAATAGTGGATGTAATCTAACCAGGGGTTTGAACATAATTGCCATGTTTCTTGCAAGCAAATTAGAATAAAAGTACATAAATTATTGAAATATTTTTGATAGGATGCTAGATTGTTGTAGCCCCTGATGTTTCATGAGCCAATTGCTAATGAGGTTGATACCTTTCCAGGAGGTATATTAGGGCGAATGAGAAGTCAGATTAACTGAATAAGCCTCAGCAGACTTCAAGGTTTTTGTTAAGTGACAAACTCTACTCCCTGACTTTATAGGCAAAATTAAGTTATTTCCAAAGGAAACAATAGGTTGTTGATTTAAAGTGCCTCGCAAGGCTGAGATCTTGGGCTGGGTAGAATTTGAGGAATTATTGCTCCGATGTGGCTGAGATTGCTTGGGGACAGAGATTGGGGAATAATTTACTTCGGACTGTTTGACGATCCATATGCCCCAATGAACTAATCTCCTTTTCAGCACATAGCAGACAAGGCTTATTGTTGTCAAAAGAACACATTTTTGTTCTTGTGTTTGAGCATCAAGTTTGGCGGAGTGTAATTCTGCTGCTCCGCCAACAACGGAAATGTTTTTTCCCATTAATTGACACCAGACAATCTCCTCGCTGATACAAGTGCTCACAGGCCGGACTTGTGAATAAGAACTGGAGCCTATCAAGGCACTGCGGCAAGGCATTGGAGTGTGAGGGATGTCAAATGAAGTTATAACTTCCAAAACTGAGGTTTGATTATTTTCATTGAAGGGGACAATTGGATCTTATTCACTGATGAAACCTCAAAAGAGAGACATAGCAGGATCCCCAGAAATTTTCAGTAGTTTTAAGTCCTGGGGTGAGCGTCAGTCTCCCTATGGGGATGTGTGCTAATTGGGTCCAAAGAAAACAGGGTCTTGCTTTTCATTTCTGAATTTTGCACTTCCATGGAGTTTCTAGGGATGGCAGTTAGGTTACCCAGTAATAAGTTTGTGAGTGAGGCCTTTTCATTTGGTGGGCAGACTTCGAAATCTTCTACCCCCACAGATGCAGCTTTTTTATTTACTGCTCTCCTTCACCCTCCCTGTTGTGTTTGCGCTTAAAATATCTCTTGATGCTCTCACTTTTCCAATTTCTGTAAGTGTTGCTGCCTCACTTCTCTGTGGTAGCAGCCCTTCAAAGACTAGGGGATTGAAATGATAGTGTTCCACTGGGTTTGATTAAAGTGATGATTTCTTCCTCCTTATGGCAGGCTTTGTATTTATTGTTGTTTTGCTTTTAGTTTTTTTTGCCTCTTTCTTTAGTAATGCCTAATAATGTGGAACTACTAGTGCACATAGTCCAGCTGCCTGTGGGGGGCACAGAAATGTTTTGTCGAGAACTGTTCCACCGAACATTAGCGAGTGACCTGCTCCAGTCAGACATCAAGACAGATAGGTGGCAATATGCCAAATTAGCGGGTGTATTTGAGGCAATTTGTCCCAGGAGCACTTGAGGGAACGTGAGAGCACTGGAGAATAAGAAAGAAAGGTGAAGCTAGGGAGTAATTGGGGCAGAAGCTGCACTGACCTCTAAGACGCCCACTTCCGCACCACCAATTCTCAACCACACATCAGTTTCTGTATGGCGACTGACTCATTCCTGCTGGCCGCGGCACGTGGTCTCAAGATGCGCAGCGTCCCTAGCCTGCTCTGCACTGTCCGAGGCCCCAAATTGGGAATGGGGCCTCGTTCTACTTTAGCGCACCGTGCTCACAGGCAGGTCTGACCCCCCCACTTACCTGTTCTTTTCTTTTTCTTCTTATTCTGGACATCTGGTTGTGCCTTCCTTTATGCTTTTTCTCCCTTTCCCATATTACCCTTCTCTTCCCAGAATTCCTTGTTCCCTACTCTCTATGGCTCCTCATTCTGTTCTATGTGTTTTTTCCCTATCTAAGAAGGTGTCTTACAAAATAGAAAAGAAGAAGAAAGAAACAAACACATGGTCTAGGCAATTCCTTATTTTTTCTTTCAGATCATTGCTGCTACACAGTCCCCCAAACATATCTCTCCAATTCCATGAGCTAAAAAGCAATCAATCAGGTCCAAGGTGCTATGCTTAATCAATTCTCTACATAGTTTGACAATGCCAATACTTGATTATTAGAATCATCATCAACATATGGTAACCAATCACGCTCCAAATGAGCCCCATGTTATTGTGTGCAAGAAGCCATGTGATATTTAATCATGCAGTAAGACCAAGGTGTCACAGTGTCCTTTCCTCAGGATCTGCACACTGCTGAACAAAAGGCCCAACTCCCGGCGTCACCAACTCAGAAAGCTATTAGAGCACAGAGTTATGATGAAGCTAGGCGGTGGGAAGGGAATTAGGGTAGGGAACTGCAGGGAGAGAGATCTGAAAAGAAACGGTTGGAACAAATATGCATATACTCATTCATAACAGTATAACTTCATCAATAGACTCTTGAATAAAGGCATCTCCGTGATATCAGATTGAGACCTCTTTGTGAAATGGGGGCAAAGCCCCTTCTTTGAATCATGGAACAAGAACAAACTACAACCTCTGAACCAAGAGATGGCAAGAGCTTTGGACAATGGTCATACTCTGAATATCAATCATGTAACAACTATGCATTCATAACATAAAAGTTTGATCTCAGCCTAGAAATTCTCAAAGACTTAAATATGTATCTCACATATTATGCTTTCCAAGAAACAATGAAACTATAATTTGCTTATCTCCAAAACGTTTTCACATTTACTATCTGGGCCTGAAAGTTGTACTCATTGACCTTGAAGCGCTTTGTTCATTGGGAAGAAGTGCCTTGTTTGTTGTTCATGAAGCGCTTTGATTATCATACATGAATCGCTTTGTTCATTATGCCAGAAAGCGCTTTTACTTGCTTTGTCTGAAGCGCTATGCTCATTGTGCTAAGGGGGGGCGCTTCACTCATGTGGACTGGAGCGTTTTGATCCTCGTGCCAAGACTGCTTTACTCATGTGGCCTGAAACGCTTTGATTGTCATGCCAAGGGTGTTTTACTCATGTGGACTGAAGCACTTTGATTGCTGCGCCAAGGTCGCTTTACTCATATGGACTGAAGCACTTTGATTGCCGTGCCAAGGGCGCTTTACTCATGTTAACTGAAACGCTTTGATTGCCGTGCCACGGGCGCTTTACTCATGTGGACTGAAGCACTTTGATTGCCGTGCCAAGGGCGCTTTACTCATGTGGACTGAACGGTTTTGATTGCTCTGCCAAGGGCGCTTTACATGTATGGCCTGAAGCTCTTTGCTCGTTGTGCTAAGGGGCGCTTTACTTCTGTGATCCGAAGAGCTTTGATCGTCGCGCGAAGGTCGCTTTATTCTCAAAACTGAAAACGCTTTGCTCATTGTGCTAAGGGGTGCTTTACCCTTGGAAGTAACAACTCCCTTCAAGATTGGACTCATCAAGACCTTACCGCTACGAGTATGACCTACTCGCATCTGAATTCACCATGGAAACAAGGATACTCCGATTTGCTGTCAATCTGCCATGCAGGAAATCTGCTCTTCTTCAGAGGAACCCCCACGAGGTCTGACTGCATCAAAGTCTACAAAATAGTGAGCAATGTGCTTGGGTGTGGCTGGGCTTTATAGGCCTGCCACACCCCAAGATGGCCGCTGCCTCTAAAAACCTGGGAATTGTAGTCCCTTCATAGAATAACACCGATAAGTGCATCTTGTCCACCAATGTCCTGACCCTGCAGCTACATGAGCTTTACCACAGGGCAGACGACGCTGATGACCACTTTTAGAACAGGAGGGGATGACAAGTGGTGCGCATGAAGCGCTGCAAATATGCGCAACGGAGTTTTGGGCGGGGCCAGGACTGCGCACAGCCTTATTCCTGACACAAGGTAGTTCAATTCAAGCACAAAGTATGGTTATGTCAATAAAGAAGAGATACAAAAATAATATAATAACTGAATTTGAAAAATGCCACTAGCCGTGAAAAGTGCATAAACATGGAAACAAGCATAAGCACACTTAAGTAAGCATATTACTACATGTGTACATGCCAATAACACCCCATTCCACTCAACATTTCATGAGTCATCGCAATGCGGCCAAGCACTCCAATCATAATCCTGTTACGTTGTTTCGAATATGCACAGCTCGTTCCTTGTCTATATTTAAACCATATGGGGCCTTGGTTTCAAGGTCAGATCAATGACATGGTGTGATTCTCATATTAGTAAAAGGGTCTCCCAGTCTCCTACTCTCGCTGGTCTATCAATCCTATCAATGCCAAAAAATTGAAGGAGAACTGGGTTACTTTTATGCTTAAGTTAAAAACGGCCTAGCAACAGGATGTGTTGCATCAGTATTCCGTATGGCACATAGATGTTTCAAAATCCTCTTTTTTAAAGAAGAAAATTTTTGCTTCCCACCTAATAGAGTTTACATTGACATTCCAGCACATAGACACAGTATTCAGTAGTAAAGGTAATAAACCGTGAAATTTTCACTTTCTTTCCATTGGGGAGATAATAAGACATGAGGTTACTGGTGTTTTGCAAGACTTCAAATTCCACATTTATGGAACCCTCCTGTATTTTTTAGCCATCCACAATTTGTGGTCCTCTTAAAATGGCTTTGTGCTAGTGTATCTTTCAATGATTTTGGCCTCCTATATATAATTCCAACATGATGCCCCACAAGGGTTTTCTCTACCGGATCAGCTCTCAAAATTATCCATTGCTTGTTCATGAGTTTCTTTTTTTAACCCAATTAGCAATTATAGTCAGAGATGAACCAGATCTGGTTATCCACTGCAGCCCCACCCTTGCTGCTCTTTATATTCTTATTTTTGGTCTTAAAGAGTGGTTCATCCCTCCTCATCGGGTAACTTTCTCCTAACCCTACTGGAGTAACCCCTTCCCTGAAAGTGATGAATCATGATTTTACACTCCACCATAAAGGATTCCTCCTTGGAGTATTTCCTCCTGGCAAATGGAATGCTCGACTTTAAGTGGGGTGGAAGCTGCCTACATGCAGGAAGCTATGCAATCTAGTTGTCAGCTGTCCCCGCTCAACTGTACGGCACACATCTAAATACTCTATTGTTATTTTTCCTGATCTTGTAGCTTAAACTTGGATTCAGATTCTTTCTCTGTAGTTTGATGACAAACTCAACAGCAAGTGACTCCTCTCCCTCCCAGATGATGAAGAAGCCATCTATGTATTTTATCTAAGTCCTTATGTGAGAGGTGTATGTCTCATGTTCCTTGGTCCATACCACCTGCTTCTCCCACCACCTCAGAAAAAGATTTGCAAAGCTGGGAGCAATGCAGGTGCCTATCACAGTCCTGGAAACCTGATGGTAGTAGGTGTTATCAAAGACAAAAATGTGCTGCTGTAGGCAGAATGTCATCATTTTGCCAACATTAGCGGATGGTCTAACTGCTTCATTGATCTGCGTTTAAGAAAGGAAACACAGACATCTCAAAAATAAGGAGGAGGCACACAGGCCCCTCTCCTGGGCTAACCGAAGCCCCAGGGACGCCACCTCCAGGTGTGATTATTACATTGAATGCAGGTGGTTGCATGGTCTTTCTACAGCTCTGAAGACCTCTACCTCCCTAGGGCAAAATAATGTTCTAATATGGGGTAGGCCCTATGGCCTCCCTCAGAGCCCAGGGACTGCCACCTCCCCGGGGCAATTATTGAGTTATGTGTGGGGGCTGTGTGGCCCCACCCTGGCAGCCCCAGGGACCATCACTTCCTCAGGGCTACAATAATAGAATGAAGGGCATATGCTGAGGACACCATAATGGGATAGAAGAGAGTGAGAGAGATTGTTATTGCAATTGTCTCTCCATGCAATTATTTCAAAGAGTCAGACTAGCAAGATGATTGTTACAAATGTTATAGTTACTTTTGGATGCAGAGCAGAACAGAGTCACTTCTAGACTAATGGACAAGGCCTTGAGCTGTCACTCAGTAGGCTGAATGTTCAAATCCTGGTATCACTTGGCAGTGATATTGTTTATTTACTAGTGTTTTGACTATTAAACCTTCCTATTGATGGAACATTCATAGTTCCTTCCAATCACATGTGTGCATTGACTGTCATAGGTATGTCTGGAAGCTTCACAGTAAGGAGTCACCTATTGTCTAAAGGTTAAAGTCACACTCCAGGTGTGTCCGTGGTCATGTTCCTTCTTTGATTTAATTTAAACTTCAAAAGTTTCAGGTTCATACTGAAAGGTGATCTCCCTCGTTTTAAATGACAAAAATACTTGTCTTTTAAATTTGTCCTAAAATATCTCATTCTATGTATATCATTCTCAAAGCCTAAAAAGCTGCTCTCCCACTCTCCCTCTCTTTTTACCTCAAGTTCTCTCTCATAAAGGGATGGAAGAGAGAAATTTGTATTGCAATTGTATCTTCATACAAAGACTTGAAAGCGTCACACGAGCAAGATGTTTGATTCAAATGTTAGAGTTATGTTTCAATACACAGCAGAATAGAGTCACTTCTTACCTACGGGTAAAGCTATTGGATTGTCACTCAGTAGGTTGAAGGTTCAAATCCTGGTATCTCATGCCTGTTTATTTTCG
Source organism: Pleurodeles waltl (assembly GCF_031143425.1). Classification (NCBI taxonomy): domain Eukaryota; kingdom Metazoa; phylum Chordata; class Amphibia; order Caudata; family Salamandridae; genus Pleurodeles; species Pleurodeles waltl. The sequence continues at coordinate 991,679,553 of NC_090445.1, read as the reverse complement.
AGTGTTTCGGCTGTTAAACATTTCTGGTAATGGAAAATTTAATATTTTCCCCATTAAAATCTGTGGGTTGAATGTCATAAGTAAGTCTGGACAAAGCACAGCAGACAGTCACTTCTGGCTTAGTGGTTTAGGTCTGAGACACTCACACTGAAGGTTGAGAGTTCCAGTCTAGGTGAGTCTCTGGTCATTTCCCTGCCCTAGTTTCTTTTCAACTTGAGATGTTTCATGTACATACTGAAAGTTTGTGTCACTCTTTTCAATTGACAAATAAATTTTTCTTTTCAATTTCTCCAAAAATATCTCTTTCTATGTATACAATTCATCAAAGCCTAAACAACTTTCTATGTCTCTCTCACTCTCTTTCTCTCTCTTTCAATTTCTGTCTTTCAATCCATTTTTCCCAATCAAGCCCTTATGCACCCACTCACAGACCAATTCAAACATTTATGCACCCACTCACAGACCCACACAGACACTGACACACCCACTCTCACACCCAATCTCACACTCAGAGACACCCTCCCACACCTATTCTTACACCGAGAGAGACAGACCCTTTGGCCATGCTTGAGGGTATGACTGGGTCTGCAACTGGGTACTTCAGACTGTGAGTGGATCTGTCAATGGGTGGGTGAGGGTATGACTTGGTCTCCAAATGAGTGGTTGAGGGTGTCAGTGAGTCTGAGAATGGGTGCTTGAGCATGTCACTGGATCTGTGAATGGGTGCAGATAATGTGAGTGGGTCTGTGAATAGGTGCATCATGGTGTGAGTGGATCTTCAAATGAGTACATGAGGGTGTGACTGGGTCTGCAAATGGGTGCATCAGGGCGTGAGCGATACGCAAATGGGTGCATCAGGGTCTGAGCCAAATCTGTGAATGGGTGTGTGAGGGTGTCAATAAGTCTGTGAATGGGTGCATGCTATTCTGAATTCATCTGAGAATGGGTGCACAAGGGGGTGACTGAGTCTATGAATGGGTGTATGAGTTTCTGAGTTCAACTATAAGTAAATGAATTACACTATTAATAACTCTCACAATTCACTTGATGCACCCATTTGCAGACCCACTCACACCTTTATGCATCCATTTACAGATCTAGTGACACCCCTATGCACACATTTACAGACCCAGACACACCCTCACATACCCATTTGCGGAGCACCCTTTTGCAGACCACTCACATTATCATGCACCCCTTAAATTGGTCTGTAAAACATATTTCTCAAGTCTTACAGCCCATTTTAGTGTAAATATCTGATGTTTTTTAAATGCTGTAGATATGCTACCTTATGTCAGTTCTACAGATGGATTCCTACATTCACTCAGATATGTAAGAACTAGTGAGTTGATATTGTCATGTATCTAAATAAATATTTTATGAGCATGAGTGAGGCCTACTAGTGCGGAGATTGTATGTTGTGTCTCACTAGCATCCTAAGCTACTCTCTAAAATTGCTCTGAGGACTGTAACAACCACATTTAGTAAAAATAACTCATATATCATATATCCTATATATATTTTATGAATTATAGTACTGCAGCTATTTATATCTCCACTTCGGTATTTGAAAGAATAATTATGCACGTAAATAATAACATTATAAATCAACCTTTTTATTTATTGTCAGGTATAAGAGAATGGAGAAAAAAACAGAGACAGCAATATTATGTTTTCACAACTGAGAAACAAAAGGGGCAAAATAGAGAAAAGGTACTGAAGGAAAAAATAGCTGCTGGTAAGAGAACAAAGACTTTCCTTGAAATACTTTGTGGTCAACTTGAAAGACAGAAAAATGAACTACACAAAAAATAAAGTTCAAGACCAGCTAAGAAAGGATTAAAACCACATGACTTTACAAGAAAAAATCATTGAATGAAGCACAGACTTTTCCTCGAGGCAGCGCCAATTTAAGGAAATAAGAGTTAGAATGCTTCGTAGCAGAGTATTTCATAATCTAATGAAACTATGAAGAACTATAAAAGAAGAATAGAGACTGTCAGATAAAAGGAATGTCTTGAAGGTATAGTTGATAAGGCCTTTGCACTGAAAAGGAAGCTATTTATTTTGATTGTAAACAGAATGAAGAGAACTAGATAAAATAGTGTTTAGTATAAGGAGAAAAAGCCAAAAGGAAAGACCTATAAACAGAATTGTGTTTTGGAAGGCTTTAAGTGGGGAATGGAGACACAATTCTAGTACTGAACCTTTCTTTAATGAAGAAAGCTATTTACAAGAGAACAGGCTAGTGCATGTAGTTGATCAATATGGACAGTGTTATGAGATGAAAGATGGTTCTCCTATTGAAAAAAGGTGACGATACCTAGAAATAAGGAGGAACTCATAGCTGAGGAGGTTCTGGGAAGGTGTAGACAGGCCCCTGTAATTAATTGGAACTGTATTAGTATTTGTAGTGTTTGCCAACAATCAATTTACATACTCAGAAATTTCCTATGTGTCTTTCCTTGCAAAAGTCTTAAACAGAAAATTGCCATTTTGCAAGGATCAGATCCATGCCCAGTAAGAAAGCATTCAAATCTACAGGAACATTCACTAGCATGTTTATCAAAGAAAGTGTGCCAAAGCACCTTTCATCATTTTAGAAGGTTAGCTGTACACCACTTTCAAATGCATACTCTAGTTAGGAGGCTTTCCTATTTGAAGACTCTTGTAGTATGTTTAGGGAAAATGAATAAAATTATTTTGAATGGAACAGTGCCAGAGTTAGGAAAGATTGTTGATGATGTGCAGTTTTGTTTCTTTCCCCTGAAGAAGAGTGCAGAGAGAATAAACAGTTGGAATCTGCAGGTGTAGCAGAACTGGAGATATCTATTAGTGTTGATAACTTTCATGAAGAGATTAGAAAGTTTAAAACAGTCTGCTCGGAAAAAACAGACTATATTTGAATATACTGGAGACACACTAACTACAAAACTCAAACACGTTATGTTATTGTCTCTTCCAAAACTGAAGAAGAGAATAGAGATAGAATTTGCAGCTCATTTATGTGTAGAAGAGTGTTTTGATTGTTGCAAATGACAAATTATATGTAAGTACTGTTATAATAAATTAGAGGAGAATAAATGTCAGCTAGAGCAGTGTATAATAAGTTAGAACTAGTGTTTGTGCCACAAGATCTGCAAGGCTTGAATGTTTATGAGTCTATACTTATACAATGTGTACATCGATGTCAAGCAATAGTCAACATGGAGCCAAAAACTGGAAAGTTACCTCCAACCTCACTTCAGTAGGGTCTAAAAGGCAGAGTTGTTTATTTGCCATTAGACATTAAACAGAATGTTGAAACTGTAGGTGTTGAAAGAGATTTAGATGAAGGACTTGTGCTTCTAGTCAATGGTGTATATACTAAGAGTAAAAAAGATATGGCAAGAGTCAGTAGATGTCAGTAAAGCTAAGAAAGCAACATTATATCTGGTGCAAAATAACATTTACTATAAAAATGTAGATGGTCTTCAAGATAATTCACATATAGAAGATGATGCAGTACATACAAGAGGCCAAAGAAAAGGTGGATCAAACAAGAACAGAAGACATTTATGACCACTATAGTATTCATCCTCTACATTCTAAAGAGATAATTAGAGATGCTAATGAGCTATTTCAAAAGAAAAAAGCAAAATGTGCTCCATCAAGTGTGTGGTGAAGAAGCTTAGAAGCTTGTTGTTTTCCACATCTGTTTCCTACTGGAATTGATAGTAGGTATGATGACTGGTTTGTACAAATACCAGTAGCCGTTTACAGATCTACTAGACTTTATGCAGAAGATCCTAAATTTCTTCAGAGTATTCATTATATATTTCATCTACTATTTGAGAGTGACTTGTCTTGGTTATCCTATGCAGTAAATCCCATTCTAAAATAAAACTCCAGAATCTGACAGCAAGGAAATTTGTTAAAAAGGTTCATGACAAAGACCTTGAATACAACTTATTCAATTTGATGGCATGTCAATATGGTACAAATTAATATTGGTATTGTCGCCATGGTGAATTAAAATGCATGTTGAGAAATCTATGATCATCTACTTCGTTTGTGACACTCAGTTTTGCTAAATATGCATGGCATGACCTTCTTGAATTTTTAAATGAAGCTAACTCAAACATAAAAGATTTCCATCAGAAGACACCCGGAGAACTCTGTTAGTTGGACCCAGCAATATGTTTGCATATATTTTAACCACCGATTTCAAGCAATGATGGCTTTTATCTGTAACAAAACAAATGTACCTCTTGGCAAAGTCACTGATTTCTTTTGGCGGAAAGAGTACCAAGTTAGAGGTGCTCAACACATTCATATACTGTTATGAGTGAAAGATGCCCCAAAGTTCAGAATAGACAGTGATGCATCTGTATGTGACATGCGTCATACCAAAAGATACTTCTGAAAAGGGTTTGAGACAATAAGGGCCAGATGTAGCAAAAAGCCAATTTGCGACTTGCAAATTGCGAGTCCCTGCGACTCGCAATTTGCAACTCGCAAATTGGTATGCAGAACGGTGTCTCAGACACCGTCTGCGAGTTGCTATGGGGTCGCAATGACCCACCTCATTAATATTAATGAGGTGGGTCGCAAATTGCGGCCCCATAGCGAGTCTAGGCAATCGCAAACATGGAGGCCTGCTGTAGTCAGCAGACCTCCATGTTCGTGACTGCTTTTAAATAAAGCAGTTTTTTTTTTAAGAGTAGCCCGTTTTCCTTAAAGGAAAACGAGCTGCACTTAAAAAAAAAAAAAAAACCTTTAGTTTTGGTATTTTTTCAGGGCAGGTAGTGGTCTCTTGGACCACTACCTGCCCTGAAAAAATTGTTTTGGGTCCATTCACAAACTGGAAGGGGTCCCATGGTAACTGCAACACCATTTGCGACCGCATATGCGGTCGCAAATGGTATTGCATACCACTCCGAATCGCAAATAGGAAGGGAACACCCCTTCCTATTTGTGATTCTGAAATGCATATTGCGAGTCGGTCCCGACTCGCAATATGCATTTCTGCATGGCAAAGAGGCATTTGCGCCTCGCAAACGGCGATTTTCGCAGTTTGCGACGCGCAAATCCTTTGCTACATCTGGCCCCTGGTTCTTAGATTTCAAACTCATAGGTGTGTCAAATACTGTAGTCTGAAATACAAAACAAAAGCAAAATTTTATACACAATGTTGTTTGGATTTCCACGTCCTGTTATCTCAGATGGAAGAGTAAATAGCTTTTTGTCTGCAGTGAGACACACCTTGACACGGAAATCACAGAAAAATAAGTTCAACATAAGAACAGAAGCTCCAAAATATATAAATGACTACAACCCTGTTATTCTAAAGATGTGGCATGCAAATAGGGACATGCAATTTGTTGCTGATAATTCTATTGCTGTAGCTCGCTACGTCACTTCTTACATAACAAAAGCAGAAAATACAGAAATGAAAGAGATGTGGGAAGAGATTTCAGCAAATAAAAAAATTGTATAGTTTAGTTTGAAAATGCTTCCACACAGGGAAATTAGATCTCATGAATGCGCAGACAGGTTGAGCTCGGCAAGTTTGTTCTCCAAGTCTAGAGCAATTGTGTGGGTAAGCCTAGGCCTTGCATGCAGTCATAACAGAGTATTAAAGTCTTTCCCAGAAATATAGGCCCTCATCACAACCCTGGTGGTAAATCCCGCTTACCGCCGTGCTGACGGCCACCAACATACCGTGTCCACGGCAGAAATCAGCTACAGGTATTATGACCCACATCTAGAAATCTGCCACAATATAGAGACCCACACAAGTCCGCCACACCAAAGGTCCATGATAAACTGGCGATAGCAAAACCCACACCATCACGCCAACAGGAATACGCCCACACTATCACGACCCACGAATCAACGCGTTGGACTTGCAACCACGGTAATCCATTGGCGGTACTCAGAGAGAGAATAGCAAAGACAATACCAGCATCCAGCGGCACATAACACCATCACTCATACAACATTCACGCACCTCAAAGAACACATCCCAACACATCACCCCACACATCACATCAACCATCACCTCACACATCACTCACACCACCTCATGGCACCTCAAAGACACCCCAGGAATGCAGAGGAGGAGCTCAGGGTCATGGTGGAGGAAATCATCCGGGAAGAGCCGCAGCTATTCGGATCACAGGTGCAGCAGACATCGATAGCAAGGAAGATGGGGCTATGGCGGAGAATTGTCGACAGGGTCAATGCCGTGGGACAGCACCCAAGAACACGGGATGACATCAGGAAGAGGTGGAACGACCTACTAGGGAAGGTGCGTTCTGTGGTATTCCAACACCAGGTAGCCGTACAGAGGACTGGCGGTGGACCCCCACCTCCTCCCCCAAAACTAACAACATGGGAGGAGCAAGTCTTGGCGATTATGCATCCTGAGTGCCTCGCAGGAGTAGCAGGAGGACTGTACTCTGGTAAGTCAAATCTTTACTACTTTATCTCCTACCCAAACTGCATGCCATCACAAACAACAACCCCTACCCTCACCCCCTTCACCTCAACACCTCACAGATACTCCTCTATCACAACCCACACATCCCAAAACCAAGCCCTGCATGTGACAACAATGCATGGACAACCATTAAAGACCTGCATGGACACCTGGCACCAAAGCATGTCCAGTAGAGAGACACAGCCAGGGCACACAATCACCACTCACACAAGGGCCAAGGCAATAATTCAAGCACAGGATTACGGGGAAACTCACCCATTGCACAAGATGGCACACACAGATAAAATAACTATGCATTTACACCCCAACAGGACCTCTACCCAATGTCACAGCACAGGAGGTGCCAGCCATATCCAGTCCCCCCACAGAAGAGGCCCACAATTACAACAGCAGCTCTGCACACCTGGATCAAGATGACCAGCCCGGTCCATCAGGGCCTCTGGACAGTCGGGTCCCCTGCCACAGTCACAAACCACCACTGAACCTCCCCCTCAGGAAACACCACCACAGCACCCACCCAGCTGGCCCATGCCACTATCCCCAGGACACGTCAATCAGCAGTGTGTCCACCACTACAGGGACCCCAGGCAAACCCACTAACACAGGACAATCAGGGACCTGGGGTCAGTGGCAGTGGGTGCACAGTTCAGGGGACAGAGGCACAGGACAACAGGGAAGCTGGGAGGACTGCTGTGCGACACGGGGAGGACAGGCCAAGGGAACCCACTCTCAAACGAGGCACTCTCCAACATCATGGGAGCATACCACCATTCCCAGGAGACCATGGGCACAGTACTGGCCAAGTTTCAGGAGACCCAGCGGCTGCAGGAGGAACAGTACCTGGGGATCACGGAGGACTTGAAGTCCATTAACACCACCCCAGTCACCATTGCAGGGGTGCTGGCAGACATGGCCAACACCATGAGGGAGACAGTGGCACACCAACCGGCCCCTGACACTAGCCTGAACGATGAACAGCCCTCCACCTCCGCTGGCCCTTGTGGACAGGAGGTCCCGCCAGAGGACCAACAGGCCACCAGCACCCCACCCCCTGCAGAAGGAGAACCACCCCGCAAACGGGTCCCTGCGATCCAGGCACAAGACAGAGAACATTGCCAAGACCCCCACCAGGAAATAGGACTCTCCTGATTGTCACCCTTCTGTCCCACTCTGTCACCCTGACCACCTTGAACTGCCATTGCTTCACTTCCTATGCCCCCTCGGACAATGCACCTGTGATACCAAGAGACTGGACTCTACCATGGGTATTCCTCCACCATCACCCCAGCCCATTGCACATCTCCCTCCACTTATTAGCACTGAAATAAACACCCTTGAATCACAAAACAATCTGGAGTCAGTCTGTACTTTCACAAATGTGCTATTACAACCTCTCCGACAAATATCAATGTTAATGTTCATTTGCACATACCAAAGTATGACAGTTGTTGGGCAGCAGTGAACATAGCAGATGGCAGAATGTGGTACCCAGATCTGTGAAAGGGAAAGGCAAAGTGAACTGTCAGGGTCCATACACAGAGGGAAAAAGGCAGGCTTATACAATGTCCCACAGTAGTCTGATATGAGAGGAACAGTGCCAGTTTCTTACCTGTGTCTCACTGGAAGTGTTGCATGATGATGTTGTTTCTGTTGTCTATATCTTCTTCTTCTGCCTCCTCTTCTTCACTGTCCACAGGCTCCACAGCTGCCACAAGACCAACATCAGGCCCAGCCTTCTGCAGAAAAGGCACCTGGCGTCGCAAAGCTAGGTTGTGCAACATACGGCACGCCATGATTATCTGGCACACCTTCTTTGGTGAGTAGTATAGGGAGCCACCTGTTAGATGGAGGGACAGGAATCTGGCCTTCAGGAGGCTGAAAGTCAGCTCTTAAATCCGCCTAGTTCGCCCATGTGCCTCATTGTAGCATTCCTCTGCCCTTGTACTGGGATTCCTCACTGGGGTCAGTAGCCATGACAGGTTGGGGTCTCCTGCAAATATCGAAGGGTATCTGTTAGACATATACCAACCCTTAGGGACTCTCCCATACCCAGACACCTATTCAAACTGTGTGGGGACCATGTCCTCACCTATTAGCCACGCACAGTGCCTCTGGATTTGGCCCATCACATAAGGGATGCTGCTATTCCTCAAAATGTATGCGTCATGCACAGAGCCTTGGCATTCACATGGGAGATGTACTGGTCAGCCAAACACACCATCTGCACATTCATCGAATGGTGGCTTTTACTATTTCTGTACACCTGTTCCTTCCTGCGGGGGGGAATGCCACATGTGTACCATCAATGGCACCAATGATGTTGGGATATGTCCCAGTGCATAGAAGTCACTTTTCACTGTGGGCAAATCCTCCACCTGGGGGAAAATGATGTAGCTGTGCATGTGTTTCGCAGGGCAGACAACACTCTGGTCAACACGTTAGAGAACATTGGCTGTGCCATCCCTGATGCCAAGGCCACTGTTGTTTGAAAGGAACAACTGGCCAGGAGATAGAGCACTGACAGGACCTGCACTAGAGTGGGGATTCCTGTGGGATGGCGGATAGCTGACATCAGGTCAGGGTCCAACTGGGCACACAGTTAATGGATTTTGGCACAATCAAGTCTGTAGGTGATAATGATGTGTCTGTCTTCTATTGTTGACAGGTCCACCAGGGGTCTATACACCAGAGGATGACGCCATCTCATCAGGTACCCCAGGGGATGGGCCCTATAGAGGAGAATGGTGAGCAGAGGGTCATATAAAACAAAGGTTGCACAAGGGTGTTCTGCACTATAGTGATTTAGTCGGTGTGTGTTGCTGTTTGTCTGTATTCCTGCTCAAATGTGCTGTGACGCAGTTAGGTGCCCTGCCATGTGCCCCCATGAAATGGCGGCTGCCTGACCTGTAAGGAGGGACAAGGGGAAATCAGGTAACTGCGCTGGCATTGTGCAGCATCGCGGTAGGCGGTCAAAGACCACCGTGCAACTCAGCATTGGTTATCATTGGGCCCTATGGGTTCCAGGAGCCAATGACGATGTACGCCGGCGGTGACGGTACGCACCACTGCAGACGTGACCGCCATTTTCTATCTGTTCAGTCACTTGATACCTGACCTTCAACAGGAGAGGACCTACACTGCAAGTGCTGCTGTGACCTGAGTCTCGAAGCGACAATGGCTACAGTGTCTGGGGAAGGGCCCATGCCTTCACCACAGAGGAGTTGGACAAACTGGTGGATGGGGTCTTCCCCCAGTACATGCTACTCTACGGTCCTCCAGACAAACAGGTGAGTACACTGTGAGCATGATGGATGGGACATGAATGGATGGAGTGGTCTGGATGGAAGACACATGGGGGAGGCTGTGACCTGCATGTGAGGATGGTCGGTGTATGTGTTTCAGGGCATTGGTGGGAAGTTGTGGGCAATGATTAAGAAGAACCGGACGGGGGAGTAAGTTCATCCAGGAGGGTGATCATCTCCTTCGCCCCAGGCACCTCAGGCCCTGCCCCGGTCAGCCCTGCTGCCCTCAGTGAGGAGGCTATTGACCTCCTGAAATCCCTCACTGTTGGGCATTCAACCATTCTGAATGCCATCCAGGGTGTCGAGAGGCATTTGCAACAAACAAATGCATACCTGGAGAGCATTCATTCTGGCGTGGTAGCCCAACAGAGAGCATTTCAGGCTCTGGCCTCAGCACCGATGGCAGCCATTGTCCCTGTGTCCAGCCTCCCCCCTCCAACCTCCATTACCCAGACCCAATCCCCTTGGCCTCAGCCTCTCCCAAGCACACCATCAGACCAGCATGCACACACATCAACACACAAAAGTGGCTCAGGCAAACATAAGCACCACACATCCCACAGGCACTCACACAAGCACCATACCCATGCAGACACACCAACATCCACTGCCTCCACTGTGTCCTCCTCCTCCACGTTGTCCACCTCCCTCCCAGTCTTGTCTCTACTCACACCTGCATGCTCTACATCTTCAGCCACTACCTCCATCACCAGCGCGCCCATCACCACACACCACTCACGTGCAATCACCACCCCCACTACCATGCACATGTCCCCCGGCGTCCTCTCCCAGTGTGTCTGTGAGCCTTCCTCCCAAAGTACACAAACTACGGCACACACCCACTTAACAGCCATCCACCTCACAACAGCCTCCAGTCCATGCACCTTCACCCAAACTAAGCAGACGCACACCTCCTACAACCACTACCTCTTCCTCCACTCCCAAACCCCCTCCATCTTCCCGTCCCTGTGTGTCTAAAAACTTTTACTAGCTAACTTTGACTTCTTCCCTTCACCTCCCCCCGTCCTTCCCCTAGGGCCAGGATGTCTAGATCCCAGCCCAGCACCTCAGCCACCAAATCCTCATTCAGTGCGGAAAATCAAAGGGTGCACCCATCAGGGCTGCCAGTGAGCCATCTACTGCGGCCAAGGACCAACTTATTCCGCCACCTGCCAAGGTAAAGAAGGGGCCAGCATGCTGAAGAGAAAAGCAGCACCAACCACCCAGTAAGGCCTCTTCCAGAACCAAAAAGGACAGTGCCAAGGTCCCAGCAGCAACTTCCAAGGTGAGGAAGGGACACAGAAGCAAAAGGAAGTCAGCTCAGGGCACGGAGCCTCTGGGTGAAGGACTGGTGTCACCCCTTTTGCAAGACAGGCCCGCAACCTGTATGGCGGTGGGCACCACTGCAACGCCCACCACCTGCACCGCCACCTGCACCGCTATCTGCACCGCCACCTGCACTGCCTCCTGCACGTCTGCTGCCTCTACTACAGTCACCAGCATCATCCCCAGTGGGCAGCCTTTCAAGGCTGCAGGAGACGGCCTGGTGTCTCCCTCCACAAGTGCAGACACCTGCACCACCACACCTCCGCTGCAGACACCGCTGCAGCCACCACCACCTGCCCTGCGACGTGCCCAGCCAGAGCCACTACAGCAGACATCAGCAGCATCCCCAGTGGGCAGGCGTCCGAGGCTGCAGGAGACGTCCTGGACCCTGCACACACTACATGAGGCACCACCACCAGCACTGGCACTACCAACAGTTTGCAGCCTAAGTCGTCACAAGGAGGAGTGTGGCTCTGCCTACATGGAGTACCATGCTACCTGTTACCGGTAAATCTCGTGGCTCTGACTCCCATGTGAGGGAATGGGAACTGCCATACCACTGGTGCAGCATCACTGGGCAAAATGCCCCCTCCAGAACCAGCGGAGAACAGCATCCACTTACCCAGTCCTTGGCAGGATGAAGCACTCTGGTCACCAGGCCCCCTCCAGAGCCAGTGGAGAACAGCATCCACTCACCCAGTCCTTGGCAGGATGAAGCACTCTGGGCACCATGCCCCCTCTAGAACCAGTGGAGAACAGCAGCTACTCACCCAGTCCTTGGCAAAATGAAACACTCTGGGCACCAGGCCCCCTCCAGAACCAGTGGAAAACAGCATCCACTCACCCAGTCCTTGGCAGGATGAAGCACTCTGGGCACCAGGCCCCCTCCAGAACCAGTGGAGAACAGCATCCGCTGAAGAGATTGTGGCTTTGCACTCCCCAGGATAAAGCAGTGGGCAAACCACCCACTTGAGAGACTTGAGAGACTGTGGCTTTGCACTCCCCAGGATACAGCAGTGGACAAACCACCCACTTGAGAGACTTGAGAGACTGTGGCTTTGCACTCCCCAGGACCAAGCAGTGGGCATGGAGCCCGCTCGACGAGCAGTGGCGTCGTCCCATCATCAGGCTGAGGTGCCCCCCTCCCCATTCCCCTGAGATGCCTGTGTTTTTTTTTACCTGATGCCCCTGCAGTGTTCTCTCTGTTTTGAGGCAGGTTTCATGTGTGGACTTCGCCCCTGCTTTTTGGGACCACTGGTACACGAATATTTAATGGGACAGTGTACGGACTTGTGTACTTGCTGTAAATATTTGTATATACTGATGATTTTAAGTTATCTTGGGCTACCTGCTTGTTCGATTATTACACTTATTAAACTCATTTCATTTGGTCCTTGCATTCTTCCAGGGGGTGACGGGGTGTATCTGTGATGTTATTGGATGTGTGTGTGTGTGTCTGTTGTTTTGGGTGGGGGGGGGCGTGTTGCGCGTGTGTGCCACTCTCTTTTTCCTCCCCCCTTCCCCAGTGTGCTAGGTGCAGTACTCACCATCGTCGTCGCCTCCGTCTTTGATGTTCCTGGTAGATGAGGAGGTAAACTAACATGGGCAGGACCTGTAACTCGGGCTCATGGCATCCTGGTTCCTCGTTGAGTGTCGAGAGGTGAGTGGTTTCTATTCTGTGTACTGTTTCCGCCGTGCTTTTGATGGCATTGGTACCGCCCCGGAAAAGGTGGCGGATTGGCCTGTCATAATACAGTGGAAGGTACATTGTGTTCCGCCTGTCTGTTGGCGGTTACCGCCGCGGTGTTTGTTTCTACTGCCGTGGCGGTCCGAGTGTTAAGGTGGCTGTCTGTGTTGGCGGTTTCCGCCATGGTCATGATTCCATTTTTTTTACCACTGGCCTGTTGGCGGTATTACCGCCACTTTAACACTGACCGCCAGGGTTGTAATGAAAGCCATAATAGTGTCTTGCAGAAGTCAATCCTGACATTAGCCCCATTCCAAAGACTAACATGTTGGATACATACTACCCAAGAAGAAGTGTCCATTTAAAAAAATATTTGTCTACATGAAGTACTACAGCATTACCCATATAGTACTAATGTTACTGAAAACATTGAAAAAGGAGGATTTGCAGTTACTAGATGTGATGGTTGTTGGATAAAACACAACAAGGCAAATCTAATTCATCACAGACAGCTTAGTTGACAAACTCCAGACAAAATACTTTTTCCACTTGGAACTTTTGTTCAAACCATAGCGAGCTGAATCGAATCTACTTGGACACTATGGGCCTGATTCTAACTTTGCAGGACGGTGTTAAACCGTCCCAAAAGTGGCGGATATACCACCTACCGTATTACGAGTTCCATAGGATATAATGGACTCGTAATACGGTAGGTGGTATATCCGCCACTTTTGGGACGGTTTAACACCGTCCTCCAAAGTTAGAATCAGGCCCTATGACTGTTATGAGGATTCATTCAATGCTGCAAAAGACAGTATTCAGTTTTCCATCATTCCAACATACTTATAGATGTTGAAGGATAAAGTTCAACAAGATGAAAGTATTGCGATTGAAATAGCCAGAGCAACCAAAATTCTGCACCACTAAGTCAAGATCCTCTTGGAGAACCAATAATTCAAAATGAAGTGGCTATAGCAATAAACGAAATGGAGATTGCAATGCAGCACGTGAGAGAGGAAACTGGATTTAGAACAGTTAGTTGAACAACTGAACAATGGACAGAGATAAATTTACAACACAGTTAAAGTTTAAATAGAACATGGATTTCTCTACAACAAAAAACTATGTGAATATTCTACATATGACCTAATATTACTGTACATCAGTGGACACACTGGTACTGGGAAAAGCTTTCTAATTAAAGTTCTCACTAGTTATCTACAAAAAACTACTGATTCAAATGTGTCATGTGTAGTAACAGCACCAACAGGATTAGCTGCTCATAACATTAAAGGAATTACTCTGCATGAACTACTAATGCTACCTGTTGAACATAACAATAAACTGGAACATCAGAAGTTATCTGGTGACGCTTGTCATGAGGTTTCAAGAGTATTGAAAAAGATGACTTTTCTTATCATTGATAAAGTTAGCATGTTATTGAACATAATTCTTGCTTTCATATACTCAAGGATGCAGCAAGTATTAAGAACAACTATGATGTACTATTTAGTCTCTTTGGTGAACTACTCCAACTTACCCATGTAAGAGGACAACCAACTTTCAAAACCCGTCTGCATAATGAAACAAGAAATTCCCTCGGAAGTATTGGGAATGTAAACATTTGGTTAAACTTTGAGTTCAAAGAATTAGTTAAAAACATGTGTCAAGTGTCTGATATGGAATATGGATAGATACTGTAGGACATTTGAGTAGGAGTTCTTACGAAAAAGGGAAAACATGCTGTGGAAAGTCACCTAATGAAGAGTCTATTCTCATCTACCATAACTGACCTGGAACTAATGTTTAATTTCATCAAAGAAGAGACATCTATAGTTTGTTTATTACCAACACTTCAAGAGTGCTCAAACTTTTGAAAAATTACTTCAACTGGAGAAAGAAGAAATTTTTGGAATTGCAGCTATCGATAAAATGAAACATCAAAGAGTCACAATATTACTAACAGGTAAACTACACGCAAAAATGGATTCTTTCGAAAAAATCAGTATAGAAAACAGCAGGATTAGAAAAATATTTCTGTATCTGTAAAAACTTCCAAGTTATTTTACAACACAATTTAAATGTTGAAGAAGGCTTAGAAAATGGTGCAATGGGTAAAGTTCTTGATTTCATGAACCTCTTCGCAGCCAAGGACATAATGGTTATGTCCTTGGCTGCAGCGCTGAGGCACCAAGGAAGTATCTGTTACGTCCTTAGACTGGCTCGGAACCCCCAGTGCAGGGATGGAAGGGGAAACGCTTCTCCTTCCACCCCCGCCTTCCCCTCACCCCGTGGCGTCTGATGTTGTCAGTGCGCAATCGCGCGCTGACCTCATCAGAGGCCTGTCCTCTCCGTGCTGGAATGGAAGCTCAGCTTCCAGCGCCGATTGAAGGAGAAATGGTTTTGCATTTCTCCTCCTATCACGTGGAGAGGCCGAGAAAGACATCAAAGGAAAGAGAAGGCCTTTTCTTTCCTTTGATGTCTTTCTCAGCATTTCTGCTGCCCGATCGCATGCCTACTAGACACCCGGAAGTATTTTTTTTTTTTTATATATATGTAGGCATAAGGGGAGCGGCATCTTGGGCAACGGCCACTACCCAGGGGGCAATTTTTTTTTAGGCCATTTCCTATTATAATTAGGCTGATCTGCCCCCAGGGGGGCTGAAACCGCTAGACAACAGGGATTTTTTTTTTTTTTTTTTTTTTTTTTTTTTTTATATGTGGGGAGTGTCCCCTTAGGCAAGGGTCACTACCCGGGGGCAGAATTACTCTTAGGCCACTTCTGCCCCCTCTGGGGGCAGATCGGCCTATTGTTATTAGTCCATTCTGCCCCCATGGGGGGGCAGAACCCACTAGACACCAGGGATTTTTTTTTTTAATATTGAATGAGTGGAGGGGCCCTTTGGGCAAGGGCCGCTCCCCGGGGGGGGGGAATATTTTTAGGCCTTTTCGGCCTATTATAATTAGGCCGATCTGCCCCTGGGGGGGGGGCAGAAACCACTAGACACCAGGGATATTTATTTTTTGTTTACTTCGTTTTCTATATATGGGGAGCGACCCCTTAGGCAAGGATTGCTCCCCTGGGGGAGCAAATTTATTTTAGGCCATTTCTGCTCGCCTTGGGAGCAGATTGGCCTATTTTTAATAGGCCAATCTGCCCTCCAAGAGGGGGAGAAACCACTAGACACCAGGGATTTTTCTTTTTTGCGTCAATTTCAGGCAAGGGGAGAAAACCCTTAGGCAAGGGTCGCTCCCCGGGGGGGGGGGGAATTTATTTTAGGCCATTTCTGCTTCACTTGGGGGCAGATCGGCTTATTTCTATTAGGCCGATCCGCCCCGGGGGGGGCAGAAACCACTTAGACACCAGTGATTGGTGTGTGAATGTGTGTGTTTTGTTGGGCTGGGCAGCCCCTTGGGCAAGGTTCACTCCCCATGGGGGCACATTACTGTTGGCCATATCTGCCCCCCTTGGGGATAGATCAGCCTATTTTTGGAAGGCCCATCTGCCCCCAAGGGGGACAGAAAGGCCACCAGAGACCAGGGAAGTTTTTTTCTCAAAATAAGAGGGTTGTGGTATGAGCATACCCCCACCCCAAATAAATGGGGACAAAGTTGTTCTGCCCACCAGTGGGCAGGTGGGGCAATTACCCCCGATCCTAGATGCTAGGTAATTAAAAAAAAAAAATAGTGTGGTTGTGGCTACCAACCAGTATGGGCATGGTTATGCCCCCACCCCAACTGAAGGGGTAACAGTCTTTCAGCTCTACCCCTGCACACTAAAACATCTTATCACATGGCAAGCAAGAGGACATTTGATTATTTTGGGTTTTGGTTTTACATATGGGCCATGAGAGCTTGGCTAACTCTTACAATCGTCCCAGTTGGAATGGTGAGGACTGCACTTTTTGGACTTTGGGACGCTGCCATGTAAAAAAATCTACTAGACCTAGACACATCTGCAATCTAAACATCTGGGTGAGTCCAGGGTGGAGTAATTCACATGCACCCCACATCATTTTCTTACCCACAATGCCCTGCAAACCTCCAACTTTGCTGGAAATCACAACTTTTTTCCACATTATTGTGATGGAACCTTCCGGAATCTGCAGGAATCCACAAAATTCCTATCACCCAGCATTGTCTCATCTATACCGATAACAATTCTGCCCCACTTGTCAGTCTAAAAATGTTTTCTTTCAAACTGCCTTTTTGGAACCGCTTTGGTTCCCCCTCAATTTCGACATGTTTTGGCTGTTCCCTGTCACAGGCACTTGGCCCACCTACACAAGTGAGGTATAATTTTTACTAGGAGACTGAGGGGAACGTTGAGTGGTAGGAAATTTCTCCCGGTGAGGTGATCCCCCACAGAAATGTGGGGAAAATTTGATTTTTCAGCTAAATTTGAGGTTTGCTAAGTATTCTGGTTAAGAAAACACAGTGGGATCCACACAAGTCACACCTCCCTGGACTCCCTCGAGTGTCTAATTTTCAGAAATGTCTGGGTTTGTTAGGTTTCCCTGTATGGCTGCTGAGCCCAGGACCAAAAACGCAGGTCTCCCAGCCCCCGCAAAAACAGGTAGTTTTGTATTTGATAATTTTGATGTGTCCAGATCGTATTATGGGCATTTCCTTTTGCGGGCACTAGGTCTACCCACACAAGTGAGGTACAATTTTTATCGGGAGATTTGGGGGAATGCTGGGTGGAAGGAAATTTGTGGCTCCTCTCAGACTCCAGAACTTTCTGTTACCGAAATTTGAGGAAAAAGTGTTTTCTGGCCACATTTTGAGGTTTGCAAAGGATTCTGGGTAACAGAACCTGGTGAGAGCCCCACAAGTCACCCCATCTTGGATTCCCCTAGGTGTCTAATTTTAAAAAATGCACAGGTTTGGTAGGTTTCCCGAGGTGCCGGCTCAGCTAGAGGCCAAAATCCACAGCTAGGCACTTTCCAAAAAACAGCTTTGTTTTCTTTGGGAAAATGTGATATGTCCACGTTGTGTTTTGGGCATTTCCTGTTGCGGGCACTAGGCCTACCCACACAAGTGAGGTACCATTTGAGAGCCCCACAAGTCACCCCATCTTGGATTCCCCTAGGTGTCTAGTTTTAAAAAGTGGGCAGGTTTGGAAGGTTTTCCTAGGTGTCGGCTGAGCTAGAGGCCAAAATCTACAGCTAGGGACTTTGGAAAAAACACATCAGATTTCAATGTAAAAATGTGATGTGCCATGTTGCGTTTCCTGTCGCGAGCATTAGGCCTACTCACGCAAGTGAGGTAAAAATTTTATCGGGAGACTTGGGGGAACACAGAATATCAAAACAAGTGTTATTGCCCCTTGTCTTTCTCTACATTTTTATCTTCCAAATGTAAGACAGTGTGCAAAAAAGACGTCTATTTGAGAAATGCCAGGTAATTCACATGCTAGTACGGGCACCCCGGAATTCAGAACTGTGTAAATAACCACTACTTCTCAACACCTTATCTTGTGCCCCATTTTGGAAAAAGAAAGGTTTTCTTGATACCTCTTTTTCACTCTTCATATTCCAGAAAATGAATTTCTGTATACCCGATTAGGATGAAAACCCATTGCAAGGTGCAGGTCATTTATTGGCTTTGGGGACCTAGGGTTCTTGATGAACCTACTAGCCTTATATATCCTCACAACCAGACGAGTCCAGCAGACATAACGGTATATTGCTTAAAAAAATCTGACATCGCAGGAAAAGGTTACAGAGTAAAATGTGGAGAAAAATGGCTGTTAATTTCACCTCAATTTCAATATTTTTTTATTCAGCTGTTATTTTCCATAGGAAACCCTTGTAGGATCTACACAAATACCCCTTGCTGAATTCAGAATGTTGTCTACTTTTCAGAAATGTTTAGCTTTCTGGGATCCATCATTGGTTTCACATCCATTTCTGTCACTAACTGGAAGGAGGCTGAAAGCATATGAAATAGTAAAAATGGGGTATGTCCCAGTAAAATGCCAAAATTGGGTTGAAAAAACGGGTTTTCTGATTTAAGTCTGCCTATTCCTGAAAGCTGGTGAGTCTAGCACCACAAACCCTTTGTTGATGCCATTTTCAGGAGAAAAACCATAAGCCTTCTTCTGCAGCCCTTTTTTCCCATTTATTTTTTTTAAACTATTTTTTTTGTTCTATACTGGCTAATTTCTTGGTCTGCTTCAGGGGAACCCACAAAGTCTTGGTACCTCTAGAATCCCGAAGATGTTGGAAAAAAGGACCCAAATTTGGCGTGGGTAGCTTATGTGAACAAAAAGTTACGAGGGCCTAAACACGAACTGCCCCAAACAGCCAAAAAAAGGCTTGGCACCTGAGAGGGAAAAGGCCTGGTAGCGAAGGGGTTAACTTTCCAAATAGAGACAAGGTAGAATATTTGGCCATAAAATTTGATCAGTTAGATGATATTGGGAATATTGGCCAGTATGGTTTTTGCTAGTACAAGACTTATACATCAGATTGCACCAGTTTCCTATGTCTTTCGCATATGCATTAACCATCCATAATCGCAAGGTCTAAGTGTAGATACAGCTGTGGTTAATATTAGAAGTACTGAATTCAAAGAAGGAATGTCATATGTAGAATTGTCATGGTTTAGAACTTTGTCAGGCTTATTTTTAATTGACTTTGATGAAAGTAAAGTTAGTGCTGACGTGAGCAGTGTACGAGAATATAATCAGTTAAGAAGTCTTTTTGCTCCTCATTTATGCTAGTACCTGTTTATGAGAAACGTATACTGTGCCCAAAGCGAAAGATTTCAAAACAGTCCGTGGACCCTCAAGAAAAGAAATGACAGAAAGACAACACAGACACTGCTAAGAAGAGAAAACTAGAAAATTATAGTGAACAGTTCAGGTGTCAACTGCTATACAAACGTCATTCGCAACGTACTTTTCCATTTACCACATACAGTAAACAAAATTGAACAGATAAGAGAATGTCTTCTACACTATATAGCTTACTGAAACAGTTAATGAATGAAAGAAGTGTAACACATTGTACTTCAGGGATCTAAGATATTTAAGCTAAATGTACTGGATCAACAATATTAACTCTGAACACTCAGCAAGATGCACAGGAATACATTATGGTGATGCTTGAACTCTTAGAACAAGAAGAAGTAAATATTGATGATCTTTTTAGACTCAGTTACAAATGGACCCATGATTGTGAAGACTGCTCTTCTAGATCTACCACTGACATCAACTCTGAGCGATTTCTTTACTTAATGCTAGCAGATTGTAAAAGTCTGTCTTTTGATAAATTGCATAGAAATGCTTATCAAATTATAACCTGCCCAAACTGCAAATCAGATCTAGACTATACATTATTTCTGCAAAGAGCAGGAAAATACCTTATTGTAATGCTGCAATGATGCAGTGCAGATGGTTCCAAATTGCACACTGAAATTACAAACATCAAAGCTGTACAAATATTGTTTTCAGGTACAACGTTTGCTACTTTGGCTATCATCTTTCATGAAGGAGTTACTATAACTTCTGGACACTACATAGTGTATTTGAAAAGCAAAAGTAGATCAACACAATGCAATGGCATACAAACATGGCAATAAACTACCTAAGTCATATCTTCTCTTTCCTTCACCACAGTTCTAAGGAAACATTATAATTAAAGAATTGGAATTGTAGTGGATCCTATTTGGTTTTATTGGGAATCAAGAGATAGCCTAGCCTTCTGGCTTGCAGGCCTGTGCCCCCATCACCCGGTGACTTTTAACCTACTTAGCTTGTTCTGTTTTAGTGCATTTCTTCCAAAATGGCTGCTATGATTATAGTTAGGAAGATGTTTTGATTTCAAGTTGTCAGTCCTATTCAGTGAAGACAAGTGATATACTTAAGTATTTACATCATGTACTTTCCCAATTATGTGTGACAGTAACATAATGTACTTTTCAGGGAATTGTTAATATAATTGACCCCCCCAAGCATGCCTTATTATCTATTGTTTGGGAACATACCTTCCTCAGGGGTCCTACCAGATCTGTATAAACACATCTAATGCAGACAAGGTTATCAGAGGAATTCCTACCAGATACAATTGATGCTATCTATGCTACACGTCGCCTTAATGCAGACCCAGCCTTCGTGTCCCCATGGAGTCTGACCTAGAGACCTCGTTCCAAGGTAACAAGGGCTGGGGACCTCTTTTCACAGACATGGTACTGGCAGATTAGGTTTAACAAACCTAGCTCTCTTTAGGTTAGAGATTAGGTTCATCATGCTAGGGTATTAGGGCTTAGTTCACATCTCATGTTGTTGCAAGATAGTGGGAGGTCTTTATATTCACGACTCTCGTTTTTACAATTAGGTTTCTTGCATTGATCATTATCCTAATCATTATAGCCCATGCATTTTACAGTAGATTGAAGTTTGTTAATAAAACCTATTGAAAACTTCAATGCATCTCCTTCATTGCCTGTGTGTGAATGAGACTTGTTACTCATGTGAGAAAAGGGTAATCTCCATTTAACCACAACTTCCCTAAGATGTTGCACTCTTGAGTCCATGAGTAAAGGCTGCCACAAATCACCTTTTACTACTTGGGTTCTTGGTGAGGTACTGCTTGTGGGCCGAGAGGGTTGGGCCAACAGTTGTGACTTGTTGTAGGATTGGCCTAGTCACCTACAAACAAAAGTGCTGTTATCCCTAAACCAGCAGTCTTGCCTAGAGTAAGAGTCCAATTATGACAGACTCAGGCCCTCATTTTGACTTTGGCATCCTATTCGCCAGACCGCCGAAAACCAAACCTGCCACTACACTGCTACTGCTGGCGGTCTGCAGACCGCATAATATGACTGCTGGCAGCCGTCCACCATACTTGAGGTGGAAAGTCGCCAGCAGTCGTGCTGGTGGTCGGTGGTGGAGAGGCGGTTCCATCACCGGCACCGCCATGCCAACAGGACTCCACCCACCGTATTGCATTCTGTGATACTGTCTGCCGGTGTCCTGATGGCGGGGCGCTGCTGACAGTGGAACCACCGAATTCCGTTCCCTCCTGGACGACCCCCTCGACGGACGCGGTAAGTCGATTGTCAGGGAGTAGAAAAGGGTGTCTCTGGGGTGTGTGTGAGTGTGTGTGTGCAATTGTTGTGAAAGCAGGGGTGTCTGTGTGAATGCGGGGGAAGGGGGTGTCTGTGTAGGTGTTGCGTGGGGAGGGGGTAGGTGCGTGAATGTGGTGTTGGGGGTGAGTGCGTGTATGCGGTGTTGGGGGAGGGGTAGAGTGCATGTATGCGGTGTTAGAGGGTATGTATGCATGCGCGGGACAGGGGAGGGGGAGTGAATGCGTGCATGTATCTGGATGTGTAAGCATGAATGGGTGTGCGTGGGGGTGAACGAAGGGGGTGGGGGGATGCATGCATGTGTGTGGGGGGTGGGGAGGATGCATGGAGGTGTGTGGATGAGGGCGGTGCATGTGCGGGTGACAGGGATGGAGATTTCTGTCGCCAGCTGCATGACTGCCAAGCTTTTCATGGCAGTGCGACTGCCATGAAAAGCCTGGCAGTGTGCCGCCTCGTAATGTGGCCAGCGGCATAAGGGCTGCACTGGCCTGAAGGGGCTCACCGCCGGCCACACCAGTCTAACCACACCGAAGGGCCAGGCAGCATTGTGGCGGTCTGGCTTGAGCCAGACCCCACAACTTGAAATGTGGCAGTCTTTACTGCCGGCTCCACGGTGGTAAGACTGTCGCCGCGAGGCTGGCGGTCTGTTGACCACCAGCCTCAAAATGAGGGCCTCAGTGTTTCATGTACATGGTTCATCTGTTTTCAAGATGTTATTCAGCCTAATAAGGGTAATGTCTTTAAGAAAGATCTCCAAATCTCAAGAGTCCTTTTAATATTCCACAACAAATCAATGCAACACTGTCAAATCAAAGTCTGAAACAGGAAGGATATACTCCAATTACAGAAGCCTGAAGTTGAAAAAATACAATTAATTCTAAACTAAAGAAACCAGTCCCCTTTTGTTTCTACACCCAAACTTCTTCATGCTAATACATGAAAAATACTACTGTGTACATTTTTCTGAACATGATTATGAACACCATAGACATAATTTGGCCTAGCAGGGATGATGTGCTTAAGGAGATCTGTAAAATGCAAGAGTACTTCACATTATTTTCAGATATTGTAGCAGATATAATAATTGAAGAAAAATGTTTAAAACACCTTGTTTAGATTACTGCAGTGACTAGACCCAAGGCCACTAGTTTATGAAATGTAGTGAGTGTGAAGCATAGTATTACTTATTTGTAGTGATCCACTGTGCACCGTTGGTGGTTTTCACAATCCATTGATTGTTTTTTTCCCCACTGTTCGAAATTAATGCTTTGTACAAACCATCATTTAAGATGAAGGAGTATAAAAGCTGAGAACAGTAAAACAATTAAAATTATATATGTAATACAGTGTAATGTATTCTTACTGTGTAAGCCATGAGTATTGTAATGTTTGTTTAACTTTGAAGATTAAATACTAATATCTTTTTATCATCATTTTCTTTTTCAGTAGCTGCTGCAGTTGAACGACGTTTTATGACAAGAGTTCTTCAGATATAGACATATTAGTTAGAGATATACAAAAAGAGTGTTTTTAAAAATAAAGTGCTCTTGCCATATCTTTCCATTAGTTTCCTCTTTCTATATCCTACTTAAATGTTCTGTGCAGTATTAGAAAGTTTCAAGTTCTCATGCACTCACTCACTCATGAATACACGTACTCATGCACTCAGTAAATATTCAATGCACCACTCATGCATTCACTCACTCACTCATCCATACATGAAGTCATACACACAGTCAGTCAGCCATATACCACTTATACACTCAGTCACTGACCCATACAGCCAGTCATATACCACCTCACTCACTTAAAGCCATTTATGCACCCACTCGCTCATCCATACATCCACTCATTAAGTCATCCATACCTGCACTCACACTATCGGTAAATCACCAGTGCACCACTCAAACACTCAGAGACTCACCCATACACCAGTGATATACTCACTCACAAATACAGCACTCATACAGTCACTCACAGATACACACACAGACACACTCACTCACTAACCTATACATTCACTCATGCACTCAGTCACTCACCTATACATGCACTCATAGAGTCCGTCACTCACCCATACAGCCAGTCATGTACCCACTCACTCACTCACTTACTCAATAGAGCCATTTATGCACCTACTCACTGATCCACACATGCACTCATACACTCAGTTGCTCACTCATACATGCACTCAAACACTCATTCAGTCACCCATACATCACTCATGCACTCACACATCCATACACTCATTTACTCAATCCCCATATACACATGCAGTCAGTCACTCATCCATACATCCACTCATGCACAGTCTCTCACCCATTCATGCACTCACTCACTTATACATGCACTCAAGCACTCACTCATTTGTGCACTCACTCATTCACCCATACAGCCAGTAATGCATCCGCTCACTCACTCAATGGAGTCATTCATACACCCAGTCACTCATCTATACATGCATCACTTACCCATACATTCACTGATACACTCATGCACCCATAAATGCACTCATGCACTCGCTCTCCTATACATGCACTTATTCACTCAGTCAATCACTCATACACACAATCATACACTCACTCACTCACCTATACATGCACTCACTATTTCATCCATATGTGCACTCATGCACTTACATATCCATACATGCACTCATACACTTGGGCACTCAGTCATACACCATAAACTGACTCGCTCTCCCACATAGCACTCTTAAGCTCACTCACAGATACACATACAATTACACTCGCTCACTCACCTATACATGCACTTCGTCACTCACCTATACATGCACTCATGGAGTGCATCAGTCACTGGGTACAGCCAGTCATGTACCCAGTCACTCATTCAATAGATCCATTCATTCACTCATTCAGTCATCCATACATGCACTCATACACTCAATTACTCACTCAGACATCCACTCAAACACTCATTCAGTCACCCAATCCTCACTCATGCACTCACTCACTCACCCATACATACACTTATGTACTCAGCCAATCACCCATGCACACACACTCATGCAGTCACTCACCCATACGTCTACTCATGCATAAACTTGCTCACAGATACACGCACTTATCTCACTCACTCAGCCATACATGCACTCACTCATTCACCCATACAGCCTGTAATGCATACGCTTACTCACTCAGTAAAGCCATTCATGCACACAGTCACTCATCCATACATGCCCTAATACATTCACTTACTCACCCATACATTCACTCATACACTCACTCACTCACCCATACATGCACTTATGCACTCACTCACCCATGAATGCATTTATGCACCCAGTCAGACACTCATACACTCACTCACTCCTATATACACTCATGCACTCACTCACTCACCCATACATGCACTTAAGTACTCAATTACTCATCCATACATGCACTCAGACCCCACTCATGCGCCACTCGGACACTCAGTCATACACAAGTCATACACTCAATCACTCACCCACACAGCACTCATACACTCACTCACAGATACACACACAGTTACACTCACTCACGTACCTATATAAGCACTCATGCACTCGGTCACTCACCTATACATGCACTCATGGAGTCGGTCACTCACAAATAAACCCAGTCATGTACCCAGTGACTCACTTAATAGAGCCATTCAAGCACCCAATCACTCATCCATATATGCACTCAGTTACTCACTCGCATATGCACTCAAACACTCATTGAGTCACCTATACATCACTCATGCGCTCAGGCCAATCACCAATACACACACTCATGCAGTCAGTCACTCACCCATACATCTACTCATGTACACAGTTGCTTGCACATACATGCACTCACTCACTCAACCATACATGCACTCACTCACTCATATGTGCTCTCATACACTAACTCACCCATACAGCCAGTAACATATCCACTCACTCACTCAATAGAGCCATCCACGCACCCAGTCACTCATCTATACATGCACTAATGCAATCACTTACTCACTCATGGATTCACTCATACACTCATTCAATCACCCATACATACACTCATGCAGTCACTCACTAACCCATACATGCACTTATGCACTCAATCAGTCCCTTATACACACACTCATACTCTCACTCACTCATACAGACACTTACTAACTCACCCATTAATGCAATCATGCACTCAGTCAATCACTCATACACACACTCATACACTCACTTATACATGCACTCATACACTCACTCACTCACTCACCCATACATGCATGTATGCACTCACTCTCTCATTCATACATGCACTCAAGCACTCACTCAGTCACCCATGTACATGGAATAAATTCACTCACTCACTCATACATGCACTCACCCAGTCACCCATATACCACTCATACACCCACTCATAGACGCACTCCTGCACTCACTTTATTATACATGCACTCATGCACTCACTCAATCACCCATATATCACTCATACACTCACTCACTCATACACACACTCTTGCACTCACTCACTCACACATGCACTCATGCACTCACCCACATGCCACGCACACACTCACTCACTCATACACACACTCTTCACTCACTCTCTCATTCATACATGCTCTCAAGTACTCACTCAATCCCAAAATACCATCCATACACGCACTCGCTCATACACACACTCTTAACTCACTCTTGCATTCATACATGCACTCAAGCACTCAGTCAGTCACCCATATGGCACTCATACACTCCCTCATACACAAACACTTGCACTCACTCACTAACTCACAGAAGCACTTGTGTAGTCACTCACTCACCCATATAAGTCTTACACAGTTACTCACTCATACACACACTCTTGTGCTCACTCACTCATACATGCACTCACCGACTCACCCATATACCACTCACACGCTCACTGACTCATACACACACTTATCACGCGCTCTCTCACTCACTCAATCACCCATATACCACTCATACACTCACTGACTCATACACACACTCTTACACTTACTCGCTCACTCACACAAGCACTCATGAAACCACTCACTCACCCATATAGCTCTCATACATGCATTCACTCATACACGCACTCTTGTATTCACTCACTCACTCACTTGTACATGCACTCATGCTCCTAGTCGCCCATATACCACTCACACATTCACTCACTCATGCACACACTCTTCACTCACTCATTCATACATGTACCCAAGCATTCACTACGTTACCAACATATCACTTATACACTAACTCACTCATACACACACTCTTATTACACTCACTCACTCAGCCATGCACTCGTGCACTCATGCAATCACCCATATGCCACTCACACACTCACTCACTCACCAATAGATTGACTCATGCTCTCAGTCCATCACCCATACAGCACACATGCAATCACCTACTAATTTGTACACAGTCATGCATTTATTGTGGCACCCACACACTGCCTCTTTCTTACATATACACACATGCACCTGATCTTTTTTGACCATGAAATGCGATTCTAAAAAGAACCATTTTCTTCTTCATTTTTTCTGGAACAGTTTTTTATATTTTGTTTTAATTTTTTAACATTTTGTTTGTATTTTTTGTTTATAAGAAATGGCAACAAGGGGGAAAATCGATTGTGAGAACAAAGAAAAAAATCACAGAAAAGCTGCACAAAATAAAACAAAAAAAGATTAGAAGCTATGTTAGAAGAGCTGCCTCCAAAACAACATCAACTGACTGCACGTCAGCTATCAAACTTGTATTGCAGTCAAGGCAGGAGGTTCGAATACGCTGCAACTCAGGGCAAATTTCTGGCAGTTTCTTTACAACTTGACCTGGAACTTGCTCTCCAGGAGCAGGTGGTGCAGCCCTGGAAGTGGACGGTCCCTCTCTCTCCTTTTGTGCTCTCCTCAGGTCCCTCTTGTGGTACGTTTTTAGGTGGTACAGCCTACGTGTTGTATAACAAGAGTAATTTTCATTGCTTCCCCTTGAAAGAGTCTTTTCACACAAGTTGCATTTTACTAACTTGACTACTGTTTTGGATTCCCCTGAAGGAATTGAAAAAAAACAGTGCAATACTTTGCCATTAAGGGGCTGGTTTCTCATCACTGGAGTCTTCTTAAAGTTGCTCCTGCTCCTCCTGCTGCTGCTCCTATGGTTGCTGAGGGACCTCTTCCTGCTGACTGCCTCCTGTTGCCATTTTGTGTGACAAAAAAATCTCAAAAAACACCTACAGTTCAAAGATTTACTCTAGTGCTATAGAACACCTCCAATGAATGGCTCAAATCTCAGATGGAAGATTCAAGAAGAAAACAATGGGTGTGAATTTCCTTAAAAGACTAATGGAAGCTGTCTCCTCC
Source organism: Pleurodeles waltl (assembly GCF_031143425.1). Lineage (NCBI taxonomy): Eukaryota > Metazoa > Chordata > Amphibia > Caudata > Salamandridae > Pleurodeles > Pleurodeles waltl. The sequence continues at coordinate 991,651,349 of NC_090445.1, read as the reverse complement.
AATCATATCTCTTTGTTTCCAGGTCATATGATGTTCGCGATGACCGGTATGGTCACGATTACTGTGGCATCATCACGACGACCGGAGTCATCGCAATAATATAAAATACAATGCAAAAGTACTAAACATTAACATTTCATGAAGTTGTAGTAGTTTAAACACTTCATCAGCAACAGCAGTTGTCAAACAAGAATTACAATATGTACATTTATATATGTTTCTTATACGTTTCAAAAAACATATTTGCGGCTTTTCAGCAAAACCAGAATATACATCTCAAGCCATTTTGTGGCAAATCCACAAAGATGAAAACATTTATCAACTTGTAGAAACAAATAGAAATGACACAGAGTCAATCACAAAACTACTCCTATACTGCGTTGATTCCACAATGTTACCTGTTTTTACCTATTCTTAACAGCTGATGTTTTCAGATGAGTGTTTCTCTTGTGCCGTAATGAACCCTAATAATATTCTGATAAGCTTACAATCCTTCTGGATGTAGATACCAAAATACTGCTTAATTTTTACAATATAACATAACACTGGAATTAATTGTGTGCTCCCCTAAAAGTTATTATTCCATGCACCAGTCACATACTCACTCACTTGCACATGCATGCACCCATACAGTAAATTGCTCAGACAGCACTCATACACCCACTCACTCACTTATAATACATGCTTCTATGCTGTGTGGCACCCATGCAGCACTCATGTAGTTACTCCCTTTCTTCAAAAAATGCACTCTTAGAGCCTCATTATGAACATGGTGGTCCAGACTGCCATGCCAGCGGCAGAGGAAATTACTGCCACCGGCATGGCGGTCTGGACCCCCATATAATGAACAAGGGAAGACCGCCACTGATGGCCCTCCACCACCGCCAGGCTTCAGCCAATAGTGATGCCCTCCGGATAGAGAACCCTTGTTCCTCCAGCCTTTCCCTGGCGGTTTCCCCCGCCAGAGAGAGGGTGGCGGAAGGGGTGCTCCGGGGCCCCCCTGGGGGCCTCCGCACTTGGCATGGGTAGTGCAGGGGCCCTTGTGCACAGCCCCATCGCGCAGGTCATTGCCCGATTTACAGGCAGTGATCTGCTTGACTCGTGCTGCTGCACCCGCTGCTTTGCTGCATTGACGATGGCTCCATGTGGAGCTGTAACCAATGTCCTTGCCCAGCAATCTGCTGGGTCGGCTGGCGGAAACACTGTTTCTGCCCGCCGGCCGAGTGGAATGTATATTATTGGGCCGGCGGGGTCTTCTAGGGGCTGGCGGTCTATGTTTAGACCACCAGCATGAACACAGCAGGGAATCCCGCCATGTTCATAATGAGCCCCTTAGTCTCACTCACTCACTCACTCACTCACTCACTCACTCACTCACTCACTCATAAATCAACTCATACACTCACTCACCTATTCATGCACTCATACACTCACTCACTCACCCATGCACTCATTCAGTCATCTATACTTTCTCTCCTGCACTCAATCACCCATACAATCACTCATGCACTCGCTCACCCATATAACTCTCATACACTAACTCACTCATACACACACTCATGTAGTCACTCATGCATGCTCTCATTCACTCATATACCTCTTCTACACTCTGTCATTCATGCACACACCCTTGCACTCACTCACTAACTCACTCACTCATACATACACTCCTGCACTCACTCAATCACCCATATACCACTCATACACTCACTTATATACCACTCTTGCTCTCACTCACTTCTAAATGCACTCATGCACTCACTCAGTCACTCACTCACCCATATACCTCTATTATACTCACTCATACACAAACCCTTGCACTCACTCAATCAATCATGGTGCACACCTGCACTCACTTAATCACTCATACCTCACTCATACACTCATTCACCCATAAACACACTCTTGCAGACTCACTCACTCATACAAGCTCTCATGCACGCGCTCAGTCACATATACATGCACTGATATACTTTTTCAGTCATCCAAAGACCACTCATCCAAACATGGACTCATTCTCCACTCACTAAACCATGGAACCATTTGTGTACCTGCTCACTCACTCATGCAGACACTTACTAACTCATACATGTATTCATGCACTTAGACAAAAACCCAAATAACACTCATTTACTTGCCCATGCATTCACTCATGCACTCACTCAATCGCCATATACCACACATACACTCACTCACTCATACAAATACTCTTGCACACATTCATTCAAAGAAGCACTCATGTACTCACTCACTTAACCATATACCTCTCATACACTCACTCACACACACACTCTTGCACTCAGTCAGTCAAACATGCACACACAAATGAACTCACTCACCTATGCATACACTCATACACTCTTTCAGTCACCCATGTGGCACTCACACACTCACTCACACATACATGCACTCATTATCCACTCACTAAACCATGGAGCCATTTATGCCCCTGCTAACTCACTCATACATGAACGCATGCACTACTTACTATCTGATGCATTCGTTCAGTGAGACAATCACACACACAACACTCATTCACTCACTCACTTGCCAATACTCACTCAGTCATACAGCCATTCAATTAACTATTCACTAAATCATAGACAGATTCGCACACCCAAGCCTCACTCATACATATACTCCAACAACCACTTATATAATTATAGACACTAACACACTCAGTGACTCCCCATACACTCACACATTTATTTACCAATTTACCACCTATGCAATGACTCACTCCCTCATACTCACACTTATGCACTCAGTCAATCACCAATACATCAATTGTGCACTCTCTCATCAGCCATACATACACTCATATACTGAGGCAACCAACCATACACCACTCACACACTCACTCACAGACCCACTCGGACCCCAACACACACTCTCACAGACCCACTCAGACACTTATGCACTCAATCACAGACCTACTCAGGCTCATGTATCCATTTACAAACCCACTCAGAGAGTGTGGCATTCACTCACAGACCCACTCAAATACTCACACACTCACTTACACAACCACTATGAGACGTACACACCCATTTACACACCAACTCAAAGACTTACACACCTAGCCACAGCTAATTCAGACACTATTGAATCCACTCACAGATCCATACAGTCACTCCTACACCCACTTAGACAAATATGAACACATTCAGTCACTCACAAACCCATTCACAAACCCATACACCCAGTTACACACACACAAATCCACTCACCCCACAGAAAAATCCACATAGTTACTTCCATACACACTCAGCCGCCTATACATCCCCTCACACACCCACTGTCAAAGGTTACAATTTGCAGTTAGGAAACACTTTTTAAAAAATCACTAAAAAATGAACTGTTTCTGTGATGATACAGTTAGGAAGTAGAATTAATAAAAATATAGAAAATCACTGAAAAATACAAAGCTTACTGGGGTGTTACAGTTAGGAAACAGATTTAAAAAGCATAGAAATTCAGTGAAAAAACAAAGGTTACAAGGATGTTATACTTAGGAAATAGACTTTAAAAAAATATATAAATTCACTGAAAAAAACAAAGGTTACAGGGACATTATAGTTAGGTTCTGAATTTACTCGCACAAAACCATGGAAATTAAGGAGTTACAGTTACCTGAGCTAACTATAACTTGTGCTTATGACCTCACATATTACATCACTCATTACTCATTAATCATGTAATATGTGAGTTCATAAGCAGTCCACTATGGGGCACAAGTTATAGTTAGCTCAGGTACGTTTAACTGCAAAATTTCTATGGTTTTGTGCAAGTAAATTCAGAATCTAACTATAACGTCCCTGTAACCTTTGTTTTTTTTCAGTGAATTTCTATGTGTTTGAAAATTCTATTTCCTAACTATACTGTTCCTGTAACCTTTGTTTTTTCACTTTGGTGCTGTGTGACGGATCTTGCTGAAATTTTCCCCAAAACGTGTGCTGGTAATTCTTGCTCCATATGAAAGTTTCAGGGTGATCCGTCAAGCGGTGGTTGAGAAAAAGGGAGGGCCAAAAAAGCGTGTTTCCGATGTTAATTCCCATTGAAGTTTTGAATACAACTACAGCCCAAACCGCTGGATGAAATTACACCAAATTTGGCAGAAAGCTAAATTGTGTTCTTCAGATTGTGCTTTTTGTTATGCCGTGTAAATCCGTTCAGTACTTGTTAAGAAATTTAAAGAGATCCACATTTGTATATCTAGGGCAGCTGCTCCTCAGCAACAACTGCATGAAGAATGACAAGCTCGTACAGGGAAATGCAGAGCTCTGATTGGCTGCCAACACTTCAACCAGGAAGTGCTGGCAGCCATCATGGGACTAGGCTTCAACTGAGTCCCAATAAAAAGGGGAAAAAAAGAAAAGGGGGCAGTTTAGGGATACCTGACTGACACGCCTTGGTCTTGGGTTCCAGAGGGACCCACGCAGGGTAAAAAAGCATCTTTTAAAAAGAGTTTGCAGCAAAAAATTAATACAAATGCTTGTTTTAATTGTATCCCCTGGGTATGGGACATGCAAGATTTAATTTTAAAAAATGGAGGTGAGTGCACGGGGTCCCCCCTCCAAGAGCTTAAAAATGCCCCAGTGACCACCTCCTTGCCAAGGCTAATTTTAATAGTAATGGGGGGGCAAGAGGACCCCCGGGGCCCCAGGGACTACCACCTCCCCAAGGCTACAAAGTTAAAATGATATTGTGGGGGTGCATGGATCCTCCCAAGCCCCGGGAACCACTACCTCCCTGGGGCTACAAATAAAATGCTTTGGGAGGCCAGACCCCACCCACCGAGCCCCAGGGACCATCACCTCCCCAGAGCTAAGTTAAATATGGAGTGGAGGGATCATATGCCCCCTGCACCCTGAGGACCACCACCTCCCAGGGGCTTTCTTTTTTTCTAATAAAAGGAGGGCTGTTGTGTTTATAGGTGCTCTCACCGTGCTGCCAGAATGTGCACTCCACATCCCAGTTTGGAATGATGGTGCTGTCATCAGGTAGTTGCTGCGACGAGCTAGGAGAAGCAGGATGTTTGCTGCAGGGGGTGCTGTTAGTGAATAAAACTTCATAAAGGACTATATATGTACAAGTTTGACTTTACAAAGAGGCAATAAGTTAGAGCACCACCCTCACGAACCTTCCCGATTTAATCTGATTTGGGGAATCAGATTACTTTTCTGACAAGCCTTGCCTACCCTGTGATTTCTCTCTGAAGAACAATTTTAGACACACCTTTATTGGCTTCCAGTGCTTCCCTGGCTATGAGTTACTCATTTTCAACAGAAAGATTTTTGGGGAGGACTTAGGTTGGGGTACAGGCCATTGATGGCACCATTTGAATGCCAGGAGCTTCGCACAACATTTCTGCTCCTGAGCTCTGTGACTTGTTTTACCCTTGCTCTCCATCAGTGTCATTCAGGTTCCCGGCACCTATGTCCTTAGTCTCCCTTTGTTCCGGCTGCGATATTTTATGGGGTGCTGGTCCAGTTGTTTCACTCAACGCAGGTATGTTACGTCCCTCCATTTTGGATTAGGTTTAATGCTGCAATATGCAACTGCTGATTGCACAGCAGGTTCAGAGCTTGTCTTTTACATCTGTCAAAACAGTACTTCTTCCATGCAACTGTCAAAAACAATGCTGGAAAGTAATTTTTTCTCTTTTGCAGCGTGCTAAGTATTTTTTATCTCATCTACGCTTTTTAATAATTCCTAAACCAGCACTTTCTTCATAGTGATCCATCTTATGGGAAAAGTGTATTGGAATCAATTCAATGGAATTTTAAACAAGTGGGCAGCGCTTCATTTTTTTTGTATTTTTTCTCTTCGTTAGTGGTTTATTCCTGTATCTATTACTTATTGAGTGTTCAGAGGGTGAAGTGTGGACATGGATTTCCACAGTGAAGTTGACCCTTGAGCATTCAGATTTGTCTCTGCATTTGCATTTACTTTGTACAATCAGGAGGGTGAAGTGTGGACAATGATTTGTGCTTGAAGTGATCCAGACCTTGCACTTTAATGGTGTTTCTCGCAAGGTGAAGTTCTCATGCTGGTTCACCTTTTCACTGACCTAGCCCCTCTCACGTTTCAGTGATCCAGTCCTTCTCACCACTATGTGTGCCTAAAATGTTTTGTTAGTCCCTCAACAATCTTTCTGGCCTGCAATGGGGGTTCCATGCATGAAATAGGCTGAATAGAAAGCTTTTTTCCTGAATTAGATAGATATGGTGGATGAGCAGGGTATAATGTCGACTGAACAGAAGAAACACATTTTTTTAAATTGCATGGGTCCAGAAGGATTAAAAGCTTTTGATCAAATGACTGAGGAGTCTAGTGGGGAGGGGAATAGACATGTTTTTGATTGTGCCATTGCAGATTTTGACTTATTTTTCCCTGAAGGTTTGTATTGGAGTTGTTAGGTACACATTCTTCCACAGAAAGCATGAAAACGATGAAAGTATTGATAATTATGTAGCTGCACTTGGAATGTTATGCCTGTATTGTGAGTTTGGGTTCCTACAAGAAGATTTAATTAGGGATCAAGTTGTAATGCATGTGAAAGATGCGTTTATCTATATAGGAGAGACTGTGGGTCAATGGAGACGCTAGTTTACAGCACATTTAGTTAGTGTCAGGAAAGCTGAAATGTCTAGTAGAAGTCCTAAAGTTGTACACACTGAATCTGGTTCCAAATGTGAGGAGTGTGCTGGTAAGGTGAATAACAAAGCCCAATCAAAAAAATGGGGGACTAGAGAATGGATAACAAGCAACAGGAAAAGCATAGAGAGAAGCTAAAAAAAGGGTCAAAAGACGTGTTGCAGTGTTTTTGGTGTGACAGCAAATTACATTTAGGTAATAGCAAGTTGTGTCCAGCGTTAATGCAAAAGTGTTCCAATTGTGGCATGATTGGTCAATTCTCTAAGGTATTGAGGAGAAAAAAGAAGCAAAAAGTTAAGTGTGTGGATGATGGTGAGGCAAGTGATGGTGAAACAAGCACACTTGATGCACAGGAGGATAAAAGACTTGTTCTTAATATTAAGGATGATGAAAAAAAAATTTTGAATGTGGAAAATGCAATGATTAAGAAGAAATCTTATGGGATGACTATCGTGGGGTGGATTTGCGAATTCATGCAAATTCAGGATCTGGTTATTCTATTATTAATGACAATGTTTGGAAATTAAAATTTACTGAGAAACCAGGCAGTGTGCTGGAAGAGCCTGATATCTCTCCTGAGGGATACTCAGGTGTGTGAATTGAAATGATGGGCTTTTGCAAATCAGTGTTTAGATTTAAAAACAGAGAAAATATTGGCAAGCTATTGTTAGAAATGTGGTCTTTGGTTGGCAGTCAGGTTACCCCCTGTCCAAGGAAGGACCCTCACTCTAATCAAGGCAAAGGAGAAACACACCAGGTTAACCCCCACTAACCCCGTGGTAGCTTAGTACGAGCATGCAGGCTTTACTCAGAAGCAATGTGCAAAGCATGTGTACCAACACACACAGTAATACAGTGAAAAAGCTACAAAATGGACACCACACCAGTTTAGAAAAATAGATAATATTTATCTAAATCAAACAAGACCAAAATGACAAAAATCTAACATACACAAGTTAAAATCTGAATTATTAAAAGCATAAGAGTCTTACTCCATAGAAAACAATGGAAACATTGATTTTGCCCAAAGTACCAGGTTAGCGTCAAAAATTAAGCCGCACAGGCGAGCGTGCATCAGAAAAAGCAGAGATGCATGAATTCCTTCCTCTCCAGGGAGGCCATGCGTTGTTTCTTCTCCGGTTGGGTCGGCGATGCGTCATTTTTCTCCCTCGCAAGAGAGCGATGCATCAATTTCCCAAAGGGGGATCTCAGATTCACGCAGAGTCCAGATGACTTTGACTCCCAGGGAAGATGCGTGGAAAATCTGGTCGAATGGTGTTAGAAAACCGTGCTGTGTTGCGTGTCGTTTCTCCAGTCACGATGCATCGATCTCCCAGCCGCAATGCAGGTGGAGCATCGATTTTAGCTGCAAAGCCGGCGGCGCGTTGCATATAAGCCGCGTTGCAGAAGGTGCATTGAAAATTTCCCTGCACGGTGTTCTGTGCGTGGATTTTCAGCTCCAGTTCTGCCAACTTCACCTTTCAGAGGCCCAGGGACTGGATGGGGTACCACTTGGCAGGGCAGAAGTCTCAGCAGGGAGTCCAGGTACTGGCAGAGGAAGTCTTTGATGGCCCTGAGACTTCAAAATAGGAGGCAAGCTCAGTTCAAGCCCTTGGAGATTCTTCAGAAGCAGGAATATACCACAAAGTCCAGTCTTTGGTACCCCTTTTTCAGGCAGAAGCAGCAACTGCAGGATAGCCCTACAAAGCACAGCCACAGGCAGGGGCAGCACTTCTCTTCAGCTCTTCTCCTTGGCATAGGTTCCTCTTGGTTCCAGAAGTGATCTAATTTTCAGGGGATTTTGGTCCAATACTTATATCCCTTCTGCCTTTGAAGTTGGTCAACTTCAAATGGAAGTCTCCATTGTTTGCAAGATCCTGCCTTTCCCAGGCCAGGCCCCAGACACAGACCAGGGGGTTGGAGACTGCATTGTGAGAGGGCAGGACAGCCCATTCAGTCCATGTACGTGGAGCCCTTCCTCCACTCTAGCACAGATGGCTTATCAAGATATGAAGGCTACACTCCTGCTCCCTTCGTCTCACTGTCTACAGGGGGATACAGAAACAGCCCAACGGTCAAACTGACCCAGAAAGGGAATCCACAAACAGGCAGAGTCACAGAATGGTTTAAGCAAGAATATGCCTACTTTCTAAAAGTGGTATTTTCAAACAAACAATCTAAAAACCAACTTCACTAAAATATGTATTTTTAAATTGTGAGTTCAGAGACCCCAAACTTCAAATTTCTATCTGCTCTCAAAGGGAATCTACACTTTAAAGGTATTTAAAGGCAGCCCCCAAGTTAACCAATGCGAGAGATATGCCTTGCAACACTGAAGACTGAATTTACCAGCATTTCACTGTTAGGACATGTAACAGACATCAGTACATGTCCCACCTTTAACATACACTACACCCTGCTCATGGGGCTACCTAGGGCCTACCTTAGGAGTGCCTTACATGTATGGAAAGGGAAGGTTTAGGCCTGGCAAGTGGGTACACTTGCCAAGTCGAATGGGCAGCTTAAAACTGCACACACAGACACTGCAGTGGCAGGTCTGAGCTATGTTTACAGGACTACGTAGGTGGGTGGCACAACCAGTGCTGCAGGCCCAAAAGTAGCATTTGATTTCCAGGCCCTGGGCACCTCTAGTGCACTTTACTAGGGGCTTACTAGTAAAACATAATATGCCATTCATGGATAGCCAATTGAACACACATTTTACACAGGTGCTCCTGCACTTTAGCACTAGTTAACAGTGCCCAAAGTTTCAAAAACGGCTCAAACAGAGTCCAGCACACATCAACAACCTGGGAAGCAGAGACAAAAGGTTAGGGGAGACCACGCCAAGGATGCCAAGTCTAACAGTTATATTTAGCTAGAAAAGGACTTTCCAATCTGGTGTGGTTCAACCAAGATGAAATTGGAATGATGTTAAACTCTAACAGCCCTGAACCGGTCCTGGTGCTTAGTGATGGTTTGTGTATGGGCAATGTCATGCTTGAAAGGTTTCCCAGAGTTTTCAGTGACAAGATTGGCAGATTAACCAATTTTAAACACAACATTGTGTTAAATAAAATGCATGTCCCGAAGACAAGGAATATTCCCATGACTGTCAGGAAAGAAGTGGAAAATGAATTGGACAAGTTAGTGGCTGAGGATATTGTTGAAAAAATTGAATTATCTGAATAGGTTTCCCCGGCCGGATCCGAGACGGGCCAGTGGGAATATTTGTTTAAGTATTGATCTGCGCTACCTAAATAATATTATTGTGATAGATCAATTACCTTAACATCGTATTTTAGAGATGTTGACTTCAGTTAAAGGGTCACATTTGTTCCACAATAGACCTGCTCAGCCTTGTATCATCAAATTGTTTTATGGGAGGGTTGTAAGAGTTATATTTCTTTTACCACTCCCATGGGTTGCTACCAATATAAGAGAATGCCTTTTGTATTAGTATCCGCAGCTGCCATTTTCCAAAGATTAATGCGTCAATGATGTAATATGTGAGGTCATAAGCAGTACATTGGGGGGAGGTGAGTTATAGTTAGCTCAAGTAACTATAACTGCTAAATTTCACTTGATTTGTAGAGCAAAATATGAGCCTAATTATACCGTCCCTGTAACCTTTGTTTTTTTCAGTGAATATATATATATATATATATATATATATACATAAATCCAAAATTTCCAAACTGAAGACGCACGCTCAGGAATTCAACAGCTGAAGTGATTATTAAACACACAACGCGTTTCGGCTGACAAGCAGCCTTGATCACGTGATCAAGGCTGCATGTCAGCCGAAACGCGTTGTGTGTTTAATAAACACTTCAGCTTTTGAATTCCTGAGCGTGCGTCTTCAGTTTGGAAATTTTGGATTTATGTATACAAATTAACCGGAGTGCTCTGCCGGTTGCGACGCACTACCCCTCTAGGGCCACTTGGAGTCCGGTTGTGAGCATAATTTTGTCGATATATATATGTATATATATATACATAAATCCAAAATTTCCAAACTGAAGACGCACGCTCAGGAATTCAACAGCTGAAGTGATTATTAAACACACAACGCGTTTCGGCTGACAAGCAGCCTTGATCACGTGATCAAGGCTGCATGTCAGCCGAAACGCGTTGTGTGTTTAATAAACACTTCAGCTTTTGAATTCCTGAGCGTGCGTCTTCAGTTTGGAAATTTTGGATTTATGTATACAAATTAACCGGAGTGCTCTGCCGGTTGCGACGCACTACCCCTCTAGGGCCACTTGGAGTCCGGTTGTGAGCATAATTTTGTCGATATATATATGTATATATATATATATATACAGATACACCCTCTCATCTCAGTGTCGTCTTCAATGTCGTCTTCCAGGCACCAACTTCCGTACCATCTTGGTGGAAGGATACACCCAAACGGTCAACAGCATTAAGTGAGAGATAGACACTCCACTGTGCTGAACAAATACATCATTGACAAAATCTCAAGGCAATTGCTGAAAGAGATTGACTGAAGAGAGTCAGTAATTGGAAGGTTTGGGGAAAAGCGTTCTCTGTATGTTGCTAGCAATAGAAAAGCTGTGCTGTCAAAACCAGGACCTAAAAAGGAAAAACGTGCTGTAAGATATATTCATTATCAGATTACCCAATATTGAGCTGGATGTATTGTGAAAGGAAACTATCCAATATGCAAACATTTAGGTTTGAAATCATAGCATAATGGTGTGCATGTAAATGTGTAGGGGGTTCAGATAAGTTGCTGTGTATATTACTGGCAGATGGGGCATTGTTTTAAATATATATATATATATATATATATACATATATATATATATATATATATAACCTATCGGCCCCACTACAACTTCAACAAGGCCAGGGCCTTGATTGTGCCCGAACTCTGCAAGACCATCAACTGCTTCCTAGAGTCAGCAACTTTCCCGAGGACTAGAAGCATATCGAGATCCACCCACTTCTGAAGAAACAGACAGCCGACCCAATGGATTCTAAGAACTACCGCCGCATCTCGCTGCTGCCCTTCCCAGCTAAGGTTGCCGAGAGTGCAATCAACATTCAGCTACGCCAACAGTTCGAGGACAACACCCTGGGCATCTCCCAATCATGATTCAGAACTACTCACACCACCGAAACTGCACTGTTCACCACCACAGATGGCATCCGCTCCCTCATCGACTCCGGCCAAACAGCAGCCCTCATCATACTAGATCATTTAGCTGCCTATGATACAGTGTCCCACGCACCCTATGCACCAGACTCCACGCAGCAGGCATTAGCGGCAAGACCCGTCAATGGATACACTCTTTTGTGACAGGTAAAACACGGAAAGTCAGGCTCCTGCTACACCTATCTGAACCTACAGACATCAACTGTGGAGTACTCCAAGGATCATCGTTGAGCCCCATGCTGTTCAACATCTACATGACCCCGCTCGCCCCTATCATCAGGAACTACAGAATGACCATTCTCTCCTACCACTAATGACAACCAGCTGATCATCTCCCTGACTGAGAACCCCTCAACAGCCAAGAAGAATTTCAGGGATAGGATGAAAGCAGTCGCCACCTGGATGAAGGAGAACTGCCTTAAGCTGCACTCCGACAAGACCAAGGTCCTCACTCTGAGACCTTCCTCCTCAGCCTGGGATGTCTCCTGATGGCCCTCAACACTCGGCAGGACCCCTACAGACCACGCCCGAAACCTCTGCGTTGTCCTTGACTCAGCGCTCACTATGACCAGACAGGTCAACTCTGTCGCATCCAGCTGCTTCCACACCCTCCAACTCCTACAGATGGATACCAACCGACTGCTGAAAAACAGTGACACACACCTTAATCACAAGCAGACTTGACTACGGCAACACCCTCTATGCTGGAACCTCCAAGAGGAACCAGAGCAAGCTGAAACAAATTCAGAATTCCACCACCAGACTGGTCCTGAACTTCCCCCGCCGAGAACACATCACAGAACTCCTGAAAGACCTCCAGTTTCTCACCGCCGATAAAAGGATCAACTTCAAACTCCTCATACACGTCAACAGAGCCCTCCACATTATCGGACCCAGCTACCTCAACCACCGCATCACCTGGTACTCCCCTTCCAGACCTCTCCTCCAAGCATTCGCTTGCCAACGTATACCGCATAAAAAAGTCCTCGGTTGGAGGAAGATCTTTCACCTGCCTGGCAGCAAAAGGTTGGAACGCCTTACCTCTTCACCTCAGACAGTTGCCATTGCTACCTCAATTCAGGAAGGACCTCAAGACCTGGCTCTTCAACTGAACTCTGAGGACAAACCACTCAGCGCCTTGAGATCCTTTGGGTGAGTAGCGCATGCTAAAAATATTTGATTGTTTGATTGAGTGGCAGTTATAGGTAACTATAACTCTCATCCTCACCATGCACTGCTAATTACCCCTCAAATTACGGCACTCATGACATCTTTGATAACATCACTGATTATATCAATGTAATATTTGCAGTAAACGTTTTGATGAAAAAAGCTGTGCAATGGGGGGGAGTGAGTTATAGTTACCTTAGTGCATGAGTTAGAGTTATTTGAGATAACTCTAACTATAACAGGTGAATTTTTATGTTTTTGTACATTTAAAATGTGAGCCTCACTATAATGTTCCCGTAACCTGTGTTTTTTTAAGCAGACATATATATATATACATATATATATATATATATATATATATATATATCTCTCGTACATGGACTATGCCCTGCCATGATGTCACCGACATAAGACCAATGTCCTTCTTTCACACTCTTTCAAACATCTCACCACACACATGCTTCATTCAGGAACATAGAATAGAGAATGCTGGCTGATAGCATTTTTATTCTTCTGGACAAATAGAGATACACACCCTCTGGTTAAAGATGTCCAACACCTTCGCCCTTACACACTTCGGAACTATACCAGTCACAGTAGCATAGGTAACTTCGAATACAGACTGTACAAAAAATGAGAGACAATCATTATCACCTCAGCCTCCCGACAAATGTCACACCATGTTCATAACCCAAAGAGAAATATATGTCTAATTACCAGAGGCTTCTATATCGGAATGCTCCTCAGAAGTCCCTTCATCAACAAATCTACTCTACTCTACTAATCTATTAATCAAATCCTGTTCTTATGAAATGGCAGACATTTAAAGATCAATAGTCCTATATGACAAACCCCTCCCAACTCACTTAAGAAGTTTGCAGTGTGAACCATCTGAACTGAAAGATGACAAACACCTCTTTTTAAACACCAACAAAATCATTTCTGCAGTGCCAATCTATATGCTTTCTCCTCTCATGGAGGTCAAGATTCAGAGCCCCACATCTTACATCTCGAAACTACACTGAATATTCACACTGCAGCACATTTCAACCTTTGTCATGTATGCTTCTCTTTGTTCTTTCATTTCAGCACATGAAAATAAGCCATTTTGATATCTGGCTAACAGCACACCTGTTACCAGAGCTGATGTGATCAAGAGAAAAATAGCTTTAAGAAGTACGACTGAGAGACAGGCTTCAACTGCACACATATTGGTTTTCCTGAGGACAGCGTTTGATTGGGCAGAAGCTGTGTGCTTTCACTGAAAGAGTGCTTGTATTACATGTTGTGCCTTGTGGGCAAGCATATATTCAGTACAGCAAGACTGAATTTGTAAAGGTGGCAAACATGTGATCAAGACTGTAGGCCTGATCTATTTCTTATGAAAAGTTATTATATGGGCAGTAGACCTAGCATATTTATTGCAATGTGCTTATGTTAAAGCCAATGATGGACTAATATTACACAGAGTTAAAACCTGGAACCAGACATTTTATTTTATGGAATCTGACAGAATATTCCGTTGGGGGTAAAAGTGTTTCCCTGAGATAATAAGTCAACAATCAAAAAAGTTAGAAAAAGATACTACTCAGGAAGAATTCTGAAAGCTAAATGTACAAATAAAGAATTGTATAAAATAAAAAAATTCTCACCAAATTTTATAAACCTAAATGCATATCCCATTACTCAAGAATTCACTGACAAACTGGCAAATCATTACACAACCAAAGTAGACATGGGGACTGGAAAAATGATGACCCAGTTTGTGCTTGGCTGGATGATCTGAGATCACCTCCCAAAGTATCTAAGGAAGCAAGAAATCTTGGAATTACCATCGATTGCAGGTTATCAATGAATGCCCAAAAGGACAAATTAGCTAATCAAGGCTAGATCAAGGCTACTATCTCTCTTCTATTGTCTAAACTTGATTACGCCAATGGCCTCTGCCAACTATGAAAGGACTACAAGGGATTCTAATCCCTGCTGCCAGATTACTCCTACATGTAAAGCCACAAGCCCACATCTCCCCTGCCTTGAGGGCCATACTTTGGTTAGCAGTTGCCAGAAGATCCACCTTCAAGCTTCTTTGTACAACCTACAAAGCATTTCATGGAACAGTACTGCTTTTCATCAGGAATAAAATCACCTACTACATTCAACAAAGGTACCTCCACCCCAGATTGGCACCGCACCTCAAAATCCCACCATACATGGAAAAAACATAGGTGGAACATCCTTCTCCATCCAAGCAGCTAAACTATGGAACTCATTACCCCAAAAAATAAGATCCACGGATCTTATCTTCAGAAGACTTCTAAAGAGTTGGCTCTTTCCTATGTAACCACCATACTCAAACACTAATGTATAGCATACCCATGTGTATATAAACATTTTTAAGTTGACTATATGTATGTATATAGATGTGTGCATTACTTTGTACAAATATGTATAGTAATTATGTTTAAAAAATATATAAGGGTATATAAGGGTAAATATATAGATACCCTTTAGGACTGCTATATATTACCTAGTGGGGGTCGCCCCTAGGTACTTATAGTTAGGACCTAGCTTCTATAGAAAAAGCATGTTTTGTTTTTCTAATAACTTTGGCTGCGTTTGATGAATCTTCACAAAATTTTCCCTAAAAATATGAAGCTTACTACAGTGTCCCAGAGGGACAACCCCGATCAAAAAAGCACTTAAAAAAAAAATTCATCAGGAGTCGTGGCAGATCCACAAATAAGCTGAAAATGTAAAACAAAAAAATGTGTGGGCTCCCTGTTCTTGTTTCACTGAAGCCCCCGGTGGGCCAGAACCCAGGGGCATTGAAATTTTGAAGGGGGTTCTGCCTGACCCCAAGCAACCCGAGAGACTGCCACCTCCCCAGGACCTTATACAAAATGGATGCGGGGCACCCAGCCCCCTTCAGCCCCAAGGACTGCCACCTCCAGGGGGCACAACATGAAATCCAAAGCAGTGGGCTGCCCCCCCGCAGTCCTGGGGGCCACCACATCCCTGGGGCACAACTTAAAATCTAATGTGTGAGTTTGCCTGGCCCCAAGCAGCCCCAGGAACCCTGCTTCCCCAGAGCTCAATTTAAATAATAAAGGGAGTCCTTTACAGACCCCCGGCCCCAGGGACCACCACCTCCCTGGTGCCAATTTAATATGCTGTGAGGGGAACAGCTCAGCCCACCTCACAGTCCCGGAGACCATCACCTACCCAGAGCTGAAATACAATGCTGAGGGGGTCCATTGTGGACCACCTCCCCAGAGCACCACTCTTTGGAGGTGGGCTGCACGCCCCCTCCAAGAAGCCAATGATGGGCCTGGGGACCACCCCCATCCCCCAATGGCCAGCTCCTGCTATGTCATGCTATAGCATTTGCTTGGTGGGTGCTGACAACTCCCACCAAGCAAAAGCAAACAAAGGGCCTGATTCTAACTTTGGAGGACGGTGTTAAACCGTCCCAAAAGTGGCGGATATACCACCTACCGTATTACGAGTTCCATAGGATATAATGGACTCGTAATACGGTAGGTGGTATATCCGCCACTTTTGGGACGGTTTAACACCGTCCTCCAAAGTTAGAATCAGGCCCAAAGTCTGCTTTCTGATAGCAGGAGCTCCCATTGTTAGAATGCAGAGTTTTCATCAGTTTCTCTGCATGCAAATACGTGTACAGGGAAACAGATGAAAACATCGCTCCTGCAAGCAGGGAGCTGCTAATTAAAGCTTGTGGGAGCAATGGCAGTTCCCGTAGGACATTGGGAGCTGGCTAGGACCGTGGGGGCCTTGACGCTCCCCCCGCAGTCCTGTCACTCTCTCTCTCTCTCTCCTATCCCATAATGGGATGGAAGAGAGAGAAAGAAAGATTGTTATTGTAATGGTTTCTCCATATGATAACTTCAAAGTGTCACACAAGCAAGAAGTTTGGTTCCAACCTTATAGTTAGTTTTTTTTGTAAAAGTCACTTCTGGCCTACTGGCAAAGGTATTCAACTGTCACTCAGTAGGTTGAAGGTTCAAGTTTTGGTATCTCATGCAGTGTGTCTGTTTATTTACTGGTGTTTTGAATGTTAAGCATTGTTAGTGATGTAATATTTAAGTCTTTTTCACCAACAAAATCTTCAGCTTGAATGTCAAACATATGCCTGCAACGTTCAGCAGGCGGCCTTCCTCCTTATCCAGCCTGTGGTTTCCCAGAACCAACCCCCTGGACCCAGCCTGCAGCATCTTTGTGACCCCGGGGGTCACCGTATTGAAAAGCATTGGGAGCCCGATGCTGTGTTTGCACCCTGCACCCGGCCGCCCCTGAGGTTGTGTGTTTGGTGCCAACCTGTGCCCCCCCCCGGTGCTCACATAAGCCCCCCAGGTCTGCCTTCTGAAGTTGCGGGTACTTACCTGCCAGCAGACCTGTTTCTGAGTGTCCCCAGACTCCATAGAATCCCATTCTAAATCCAGCACCTACCTTGACCTCTGCACCCGACCGTCTTGTGGGTGGTGTACGTTTGGGGTCATCTTGAACCCCGACTAGTGGACATCCTAACCCCCGGAGACTGGAACTGTAAGTAGAGTAGTTACCTCAAAACTGCACTAACGCTTCCCCTCCCAGGAATGTTCTGAAGATTGCAGTGTCAACTTTTGAAAGAGAAAAGTGTTACTTTCCTGTAAACTGTTTTATTTGTCAAATCTAAACAAAGTGCCTTTGATACATATGCTGATACTTACGTGCAAATGTACTTACCTGCAACAAGATCCTTTTGGTTCTAGAAATAAAGTAACTAAATATATGTTCTCAATATAAATACATTGGCCTGGAGTTAGTCATTGAGTGTGTGCCTCATTTCTTGACTGTGTGTGTACAACAAATGCTTTACAGTACCCTCTGATAAGGCCAACTGCTTGACCACACTACCATAAAGGAGAGCATTAGTATTATCTTCTTTAGCCTCTGATAAGCCTGTGGGGAACGCATAGACTCTGTGCACACTGCATCTCATTTTGATATAGTATATACAGAGCCAGCTTACCACCCCCGCCCCCTACACTGAAGCTTGATGGTTTGAGTCTAAGTGTGTCTCTGGTGGTTTGCCTAATCTAATTTCCTTTCAACTTCAAATGTTTAACTGAAAGGTGATCTCACTCTTTTAAATTTACAGTTGCATTTTTCTTTTCAATTTGTTCTAAAATATATCATTCTAACTATATAATTTATTAAAGTTTAGAAAAACTCTCTGGGTGGTTATAGGGAGTTGGCCACAAGGCTTGGCCACAGGCTAGGGCTTGCGACCAACCCTTGCTGTGCAGCAGCCAACCCCTGCCGCGCACGGCCGAATGCTGAAAACGGCACAGGGTTGGGTGGTTATAAGGGCTTGTCCGCAGGGCCTGACCTACTCTCGCTGCACATGGGTGTAGGCCATGCGTGGCGTGGGTTTTGGTGGTTATAGGGGTTGGGCGGGCCCTGCAGTCAACCTCCGGGGTGCAGGGCTGAAGGCCGTGCACAGCAGTGGTTGAATTAATGTATTGTAATTAAAATTACTTTACACTAAAAAAAACATCGAAAATCACTGAAAAACAAAGGTTACAGCGATGTTATAGTAAGGAAGTGGAATTAGAAAACACCTTAGAAATTCACTTAAAAACACAAAGGTTACAGTGATGTTACATGTATTGTGTGAGTAAATTCAGAACCTAACTGTAACATCCCTGTAACCTTTGATTTTTTTAAGTTAATATATCTATACCTATATCTATATCTATATTTAGGTCCAGGTACTCCGCTAACCCGCTCTCCGAACCAGCAAGCTGATTTACTCACACAAGCATCAACATCTTTGTTTAGGGAAACCATTTTACAACTGCAAACCAACTTTTCATAAATCCGATACGTGACTTTACACTCAAAAAAGCTATTTGTGTGTGCGACAGTCCTTGTAAATTGCCTTCCATGTGTTTTTCTAAGCACACAGAAACTTCCTATGAGAAGCAAGGGCTATTTTGTAACCAGACCAAGAAGCAGACAGCGTGATCCTCTTGAACCTGGCAACGTGGAACATAATAGATGTATTCCTATATAGGTAATTCATGGGTGGGCTGCCGTCAACTTTCAATTTATCACGTCCTACAGTGGGGTTAATACATTGTAAACAAAAAATTTAACTGAGTGGGTCGTTTAGGGGGCATTACTGTGGGTGATGTTAATAAATATGCACGGATGACAAACAACTGTGTATTGCAATAAAAAGATGCTTTAAACTGAGCAATGAAGTGATGTCATATGGTTTCTAAGACAACGTGGAGAGTAATGTTTATTGTACATCTTGCATGAACCAAAATACCAAGAACTGTAAGGTGATTGTGGAAATCCCACAACGCCTTTTAAACAACAGCCTGGTCAACATCTGGTTCGCATTGCTAAATGTTGCAATGCATTCCAGAAAGAAAAAATGCACATTCCTTTGATCAGACTCATTTCAGTTCGGTGACTATCGGAAGAAACGTTTACTTCCTGTGACAAAAGGATTTGCTCCTTGTGAAAGCAGTTCTCCATTATTTCATGCCTTTGTACAATGACACATTCTTTGTTCCTTCTGAACTTTTTTTACTTCACTGTCTTACTGGAAGTGGGGAAACATGAATTCAAAGAACCGGGATGTACACTATTTGTGCAGAGCTTCAGTGACTAGGATATTGACTTATGAAAAGAGAAGTTCTCATTTGAAATATGGTAGGTAAAAACGTGCTGCTAGTAAATATTAAATTAATTGAATGTCAATCGAGGAATACAATGGTTGGTGGAAATGCCAGACTAGTTTTGTCGTTTATTTCTCTTAATAGCACATTCATTCGGAAAACAAACCATGCCAATGAAAAATCCATAAATCTACTCCACAAACAAAACTCTTGCTTTCACGGGCAAGTGCACATATATATTGCCGTCTCTTTTCAAGAATGTATTTTTTAAAGAACCGTGAATTACGCTTCACCTCACTATAAGCTGACGACTAGCATTTGTAGAGTGGGTATTTAACAGCCGTGAACACCCGCACATGGCTTCAGTCACTGTTACTGCTTTGAACAGCGGCAAATAACAGTTAATTAAGGTTGACAGCAGAGAAGTCAACAGCTGTTAACACCCTCAACAGGTTCCTTTGCCATCCACGCCCCCACCTTCTCCATTGCTCATTGGAGCGTTTCCAGCTTCAGGAGAAGCCTTTGGGTCCCAAATGTGAGTTTGTCCCCTATGTGCATTATTGTCAAGTGCACTCCTCCCCCACCCTAGCCTGTCTTTTGGTTGTTAGTCTCTCAATTCACCTCATACTATATGCAAACATCCTTAAGATTTGCTCCTATAAGCCTGTGACCAATACAACTGATTGACAACCTCTGGCTTCCACACAAATTGGACTCATGTTATGAGTTAGTTGGAAATGCAAAGAGTGAGAGTGAGGAACTGGGGCACACGAAAAAGAGCCTCTGAACGTTATGTTGTCACTTGTTGCAGCAGTAAGACTGAGGAGGAGATAGCCATGGGGAGTATGAGTGGCTTGTACGCTAATCATTCTATTGTTCACCCACACCTAAAGCACACTACGGAAACTCCTCACATCGGCCACAAATTACTGTGACAATAACACTATATAGTGTCTGGTGAGCACTAAATATTAAAACAAAGAGGCTATTCATCTTCGTGAAAAGGCTTCTGGAAAGGGTCACAAATTTCACATACTTTGGTGCCACCTTTGCTACCTGCAACTCATGGTAAATCTCCATAACTGAGTCACAGCAAAAGCAAAGCTGGTGTGAAAGTTGTAGAGAGGATGCTGACCTGAAGAAACCACAATCAAGTATCCTCTTAGATCTAATTTACAATTAATATTATATGGACTATATTTACATAAGTTCTATTATGAATTCCTTTGCGAAGAAAATACATTTATACCACCCTAAAGTAAAAGCATGCCTAAACCTAACAATAACTCTTTACCTTATGGTCACACTAACCATAGCCATCATTTTAACCTCAACCTTACATTAACCATAACCTCAACCATAACTTTTACCCTAAACCTACATACTGCCCTTAACAGAACCCTGACTGTTGCCAAGACCCCAACCCTAAGACTATCCTTATAAGTAATACTTAGCCTTTTTATTGCTATAATCCCTTCATTTTTAGGTCGAGCATAGCAGCGCGCAAGCGCTGCTTTTCTCTGACATGTAGTTATCTATTTGGGCTTTTAACCACACCCACCTCACGCCCATCACGTTCACTCGTTCGTGGGCTTGCCCTTCAAAAGTAATTTCTTATCATTAGCAAATGCGTTACTTTAGTCCCTTCTTAGGGTGTTTTGGTTACCACTTGGGCATCTCCCCTGTTACATGGGTAAATGGACTTTTGCCGATACGTTTGACTGAGAGCTAACTTCTTTTTGCTTTTGTGTGTCTCCTCCACGCTAATGCTCATGGTGCCCATCAGATCACTTAATTGAAACTGTTTTACATTTAATTTTCAATATTATGTGGCAAGAAAAGTCTGGTTAGGAGTTTACAACTCTAATAGGTCTAACTCGTTAGACTCTGCTATTGCGGAGGAAAGGAAGATGTTCAAACTTGCGTGACTTTGGTTCCTTTATTGGCCTTCCATGCTGGATTCAGAGGCATGCCACGTCCCAAAAGTGCCTGTACCGTGCCCCGGTGCCTGAATCTGTATGTGGCATTGATTACCCTGAAAGCCTCCCTGCTCTTCAGTATACAGTCACTGACACACTGATTCACTTAGTGCAAAAGGACATTTATTTAGGACAGGATTGCATGTTATACATAAACATAGTATATACTGAACTTCAAACTCTTAACTTTACAACCCCCCACCCATTGAAATTCTCCCCATTCCTCTTTTCCCTTAATTTGTTCACTTTGCCTCCGTTCACTTATCTTCCACTTCAATTCACCTCCACATTTCCGCATTTCCTTTCATCCCCTGCTTGCTTCGGGCATCCCCCACCCTATCATCCTTCACCTGCTTCTTTCTCCCCCCTGGTAGGGTGGCCAGGTCCGCATCTGACTCTCCACCCTCCCCCATCTACTGCCACGCCAACTCTCGACTGCAATCTGCCATAACTGCCGTCCCCATAACATACAAACCTCAATTCAAAACAAAACCCTTGAACCTCTACCTTACCTATGTAGGATGGGTGGGCGGCCAAAAACTTCCACCGTGGACACATGCTGGCGTGGAAGAGGCCAGTTCCTCCCTTCCCCACCCTATATAACCCCTCCTCTTATCCCTCCCCCACGCACCGCTCCACCAATCCCGTCCACGTTATGCCATTTCTGCCTCCCGAATGATCCTGCGGAGAGACTAGACTGTGTCTGCTCCACGCGGGACCCTCCATCGGGATACAGTCACTGACACACTGAGGGGGTCATTCTGACCCTGGCGGTCGGTGATAAAGCGGCGGCCAACCCGCCAACAGGCCGGCGGTCAAAAAAATGCAATTCTGACCCTGGTGGGAACCGCCAACACAGCCCGCCGCATTAACACTCCGACCGCCACGGCGGAACAAACAAACAGCGCGGCGGTCACCGCCAACAGCCAGGCGGCAGACAATGTACCGCCCACCCTATCACGACCCACCAATCCGCCACCTTTTCCGGGGCGGGAGCACCGCCGATAAAAACACGGCGGAAACAGACATTTCCAATGGAAAACGCTCACTCGAGACACTCCACGTGGAATCCGGACAGCATGGAACCCGAATTGAACATCATACCTGCTCTCGTCTACCAGCTCATCTACCACGAGTACGAACTCCGGCGCAGACGTCAACGGTGAGTACTGCACCTACGACACACGGGAGGGGGGAGGAAGAAAGGTTACGGGCATATACATATGCGACCCCCCCACCCCCCCAATATGTACACACCAATGCAGAGCAGGAAGTCACAGTGACACCACACAAACACCCTTTAAAAATACAATGACACAACCAAATTTGGAATAAATTTTCATGTTAAAAAAAAGCACCTGGAAATAATTGAGCAACCGTGAAAAATATTTACAAAAACCAAAAATATATACACATCAGTGTATCACTGAAGTAACAAGTCCTGCACATCCTACGAATCTAACATGTCCGTGGGCCAAGGTTCTGTGAAACAAGGGCAAAGCCCACACACAAGACCTGAGTCCTTTGGAGAGAACACTGCAGGGGCATCCGATGTCAAAACTACAGGCACCTCAGGGGGAAGGGAAGGGGGGGCCACCACAGCCACATGAGTCCACGACGCCAGATCCACGAGGAGCCACCATGCCCACTGTACCATCCTGGGGAGTGCAAAGCCACAGTCTCTCAAGTCTCTGCAGTGGGTGGGTTGCCCACTGTACCATCCTGGGGAGTGCAAAGCCACAGTCTCTCAAGTCTCTGCAGTGGGTGGGTTGCCCACTGTACCATCCTGGGGAGTGCAAAGCCACAGTCTCTCAGGTGGATTACAGAGTCCACTGGTCAAGGAGGAGGCATGGTGGGCACAGTGAACCATAAACAGTGCCTGAGACGGCGGGACCCAGCGCAGCGGTGCATGACATGGCGATGTCCAGCGGAGCGGTGCTTGACAGGAAGGGTCCAGCGGAGCGGTGCTTGACAGGAAGGGCCCAGCGGAGCGGTGCTTGAGACGGCGGGGCCCAGCGGAGCGGTGCTTGAGACGGCGGGGCCCAGCGGAGCGGTGCTTGACAGGAAGGGCCCAGCGGAGCGGTGCTTGAGACGGCGGGGCCCAGCGGAGCGGTGCTTGACAGGAAGGGCCCAGCGGAGCGGTGCTTGAGACGGCGGGGCCCAGCGGAGCGGTGCTTGACAGGAAGGGCCCAGCGGAGCGGTGCTTGAGACGGCGGGGCCCAGCGGAGCGGTGCTTGAGACGGCGGGGCCCAGCGGAGCGGTGCTTGACAGGAAGGGCCCAGCGGAGCGGTGCTTGAGACGGCGGGGCCCAGCGGAGCGGTGCTTGACAGGAAGGGCCCAGCGGAGCGGTGCTTGAGACGGCGGGGCCCAGCGGAGCGGTGCTTGACAGGAAGGGCCCAGCGGAGCGGTGCTTGAGACGGCGGGGCCCAGCGGAGCGGTGCTTGACAGGAAGGGCCCAGCGGAGCGGTGCTTGAGACGGCGGGGCCCTGTTCAGCGGTACCTGTCTTCACGGCGGGGCCCTCTTCAGCGGTGCTCTTCTGCACGGCGGGCCCTCTTCAGCGGTACCTGTCTTCACGGCGGGGCCCTCTTCAGCGGTGCTCTTCTGCACGGCGGGGCCCTCTTCAGCGGTACCTGTCTTCACGGCGGGGCCCTCTTCAGCGGTACCTGTCTTCACGGCGGGGCCCTCTTCAGCGGTACCTGTCTTCACGGCGGGGCCCTCTTCAGCGGTGCTCTTGCAGTATGTCAAGGGAGTCATACCTGGCCTGGACACCCTGCTCAGTCGCCCTCCGACCGTGCTGTGTCAGGCCCCTTCGGGGAGTGAGTCCTGGGCCCTTTGGTGTCGTCCCTTGCAGCCGGGATGGGGCTTGTGGGGCCCTCCTGCTCCGCGCTCCTGGTGGTTGTCCTCTCCGCCCTGCTGTCCTTCCGCTCCTTAGATGGGGCTCTCGGGCCCTTGCCTCCCCTGGCTGCTGTGGCCGGTGAAGTGGCCGGAGTCACCTCCTTGGGGGCAGCCGTCTCTGTCCGCTCACGGCGGCCCTTCAATTTCCGGGTCCTCTTGCCTGGGGGGGGGCTGGCTGTCCCCTTGCTGCTCACCGAAGTGTTACTGCCGCCAAAGGGTGGACTCCACATGCCATGCACCACTTGCACTGTAGTAGTTGGGCTGGTGGTGGCTGAGGTGCCCTTGGGACTTTTCCCAGTTGGAGGGGGTGGGTCGGGGGAGGGAAAGAGGTCAAAACTGGAGAGGTAATTTTTCTTGGGACCAAGGTAAGGGGTAGGAGTAGTGGTGAGAGAAGTGGAGGAAGAGGATGTGGTTGTATGAGAGCCAGGTGTGCTGTCCTTGGGTGCAGGTGACTGGGACGTAGGCTGTGGTGAGGTGGTTGGCTGTTGTTTGGGTGTCTGCCTGCGTTTAAGTGTCTTGGAAGAGGGGGTGACAGACACAGTGGGAGAGGACACAGGGGACGTGTAAATGCCAGTGGGGGTGGTGACTGCAGGTGTGCGGACTGTAGTGGAGGGTTTGCTGGTGGTGGAAGAACTGGCTGATGTTGGGGTGCATGCAGGTGTGAGTGTAGACGTCACAGGGAGGGAGGAGGGAGACGAGGAGGACGGGGACACAGAGGTGGTAGTGACTGTTGATATGTCTGCATCTGTGTGTTGCTTGGGTGAATGCTTGTGTTTTCTGTCGTGCTTATGTTTGGATGAGCTGGCCTTGGGTGTTGAGGTGTGTGCAGGCTGGTCTGATGGTGTGGATGGGATAGGTTGAGGTACAGGAGACAGAGAAAGGGTGGAGGCAGATAGAAGAGGGAGACTGGAGACAGGGACAATGGCTGCCGTCAGTGCTGAGGCCAGAGCAGTGAACACTCGTTGATGGGCAGCCTGACCCGAATGAATGCCCTCCAGGTAGGCATTGCTCCGATGCACCTCCCTTTCCACCCCCTGGATGGCATTCAGAAGGGTAGTCTGCCCAACAATGAGCGTCCTCACCAGGTCAATGAGCTCCGCACTGAGGGCAGCAGGGGTAACAGAGGCAGGGGCTGAGGTGCCTGGGGCGAAGGAGACGCGCGCCTTCCTGGCCGAGCGGCCAAGGAGCGAAGACTGAGGGGCTGCTGGGAGGGCGGTGCTGGTGCGCTGGGTGGCGGCTGTACCTGTTGTTGCGCGGGGCACAGATGGTGCCGCCCCCGCTAGGGAGCTCTCAAACGAGGACGTGTCCGTGTCGCTGGTGTCTCCACCGGCCCCCGTTGTGGTGCTCCCCTCGCCCTCCGGATCACTGGTGCCCTCGGTGTCTGTGTCAGTGCCCACCGGGGCCTGGTGACCTGCAGCTCCCTCCTGCTCCGACGCCAAATCTCCTCCGCCGGATGATGCTAAAACACAAGAAGACAAAGATTTAGGGTGGGGGGAGAAATTAAACAAAGTTGAGTGCATGCCTTAGCAATACCCTTTGCGGAGAGGACAGACACAGGTGCCTCGTGCACTAAGTCGCGAACTTGGGGTACACTACTCAGTACTTCTGACTAGGCAAACAGGTCTAGGGACAACACACGCGCACATGGGTGATGCTGGAGCATGGGTAGCTGCACTTGGCACCCTACAGAGGTGGGGGGCGGGGGCACAGGGCCATGCCTAAGGGAGCGGACTACACTACAGAGAGCGCCCGGGCCTAATGTCACCCACAGCCCTCCTACCCCCCCCAGACGCCTCCAATGCGCATACAGATGGGAGAATGTGCGGATACTCACCCCCTTGTGTCTGCTGTGCTGTCCTCAAGCGCCCATCCAAATTAGGGTAGGCCACCGCCAGGATCCGGGACATCAGGGGGGTCATGGTGCGACTGGCACCCCTCCTAGGTCGGGAGGCCATCCCCAGCAGTGTTTCTACGGTCTTCCTCGTTCCGCGGCGGATGTCCTCCCACCTCTTGCGGCAGTGGGTGCCCCGTCTGTTGTGGACCCCCAAGTTCCGGACTTCCTCGGCGATGGCACGCCAAATATCGATTTTCTGGTGGGCGCTCACCTGTTTGACATGTACAGGGTGGGAAAGAGAAACCGTCACATATCTGCATGTTTGGAGTACATGCCCCCCCTCCCCAACCTTGTCATGGTTCCCATTCTCTCATCTGTCGTGCGTTGCACTCCCCATTCCCTCCACACCCCACCAACTTACATCCCCCCCCTCCACACAGGCATAACCCATTCAATGTGCACTGAGTGTACTCACCTGTTGGTCTGGAGGACCGTAGAGTTGCGCATACTGGGGGAGGACCCCGTCCACGAGCTTCTCCAACTCTTCTGAACTGAAGGCGGGGGCCCTTTCACCAGTAGCAGCAGCCATTGTCACTTCCAGACCGAGTTCACAGCAGCACTTGCAGTATAGGTCCTCTCCTGTGGATGATCAGGTCTCGAATGATTGAGCTGATAGAAAATGGCGGTCACGCCCTCGGCGGTGCGTACCGCGGCGGTGCGTCCCGCGACCGCCGGCGCACATCGTCATTGGCTCCTGAAACCCATAGGCTTCAATGTTAACCAATGCGTCTTCGCACAGCGGTCTTTGACCGCCTACCGCCACGGTGTGCCCCGCCAGCGCAGTGACCTCACATCCCATTGTCCCACTTCACAGGTCAGGCATCGGCCATTTCAAGGGCCCACATGGCTTAATTTCTAATGCGTCACACAGGCCTAGGCCTTGCAATGGCACACATACAAACATATCAAACCATACATTTACCTGTACTGTGCAAGCTGTGTTGTACGTACCCCACTAGTGAACCAACTGCAACATTGCAACCTTTTGCCGCTTCTGTGAGCCATCTCTTTTCACCCAACAAATCCCCCACAGTCAAGCGCAGCTCCCTCAGGTAATATGCATTACCCAGTTCCGAAAGATGTACACCATCAGCCCGAAACAGACCTGCTTCCCCTTCCGTAATATCTTCATGTTTCAAAACTTTAATACCATGTGCCCAGCAAAAACCCTCCTCGCCCTGTTGAGGTTCCTCCAAGCCCTTTCAATAGCCTCATGCCTTACAGCCCCTCTCCACTTCCGCCTGGGCACAAACATAGTCCAGACTACGCAAGTACTGTGCATCTTTTGGCAATGCAATTCCAGATCCCGTTGCATATGTTGCAGTAAGATGAGCCGGAAAGCCTTACCAAATCATTTTCCCCAGGCGCAATATCAGTAGATCCGGACAACCCCAGTTTGGCATCATGGATATTAAAAAAGGAAGCAGGTTAGCCCACCTCACTACACTTTTTCCCCACCATACAACTTCGTGCCGGCAACTCAGCAGTCCCAAAGATCATTCATAGATCTGCTGTTCGGCATACTTCGCTGCAAAATGTATAAATGAATGGCCCACCATCCAAGTGACCATTTTTCCACTCCTGGGGCCCTCTACACAACCTGCAAGAAGAACAAATGTCAACAAGATTGCCAGACAAACACTTGCAATACATCATTGTTCCCTTCCCCCAGCCCCTCAACACCCCCCCCCCCCCCAACTAAGGCAGCACATATCGCTCACAGCAGCTAGATCTCCACCTACCAATCTGTTTTATCTGAGCCCAATCCCATCCCAACTGTACCGCCGCATTAGTTGCACCTTTTCTGAAAGAATGTGTCCCAGAGCACTGTACCCTTCTCCCTATGTGTCGTAACACCTTCTACAACACTGCCAACAATTGAAAAGCCGTTACCTTCACACCATTGGCATGATTAAAAACTCCATCTTAACCAGTATGCACCTGTGCCTGAAAAGCGCACCACTCCATTACTGGACAAGCTGCTGCATTCCCCCCTTTCTCCAACCAAATCCATATCCCCCCATCCCATCTGATCCATCTTAGACTTTCACAGCCATATGCCCAAACGTTCCCCACTCAAGCAAACATCAGCTGCTCTCACTCCTACCTTCTTCCACACTCCCAAAAGCTCCGACACATGAAATTCCCCAAACAACATCCACACCATGCACAAACAAAGCAAACTAGCTCACGCGCATCTGAACAATAAACCGGCAACACATGTAACAGCTCCAGCAACAATTCAAAAGTGCTGGGTTCCCTCATTTCCTTCCCCAAACTTCCCCTAGTCCCACCCCACCCTTTCAACATTCTCCCCAAAATATCGTCTGTAGCTGGGTCCCAACCAAAACACTGTTTTCCATAAAAAGAAACACCTGCCAACTTGCCCCCAATTGTGGTGGGCGACAAACCTTTCTTGATTAAGAACATCACAAAACACAGAGTACAAGACTGCAGCACTAACTCATTCTGTACCTAAAAAATTCCCTTCAAAATATTAAAAACTCTGTCATTCCAACCATGCCAGGTGGTAATTTTTTTGAGTGGATTCAGCTAGGGACATCTCTACCAGCTCAATGATCCTCACGCTCCCATTCTCAAATGTCGGCTGGGACAGCTGTCTTGTGCAGCTCTGCTTCTGGTGCCAAGCTGCAAAAACAGTGCCACTGTGAACAAGACAGAGAATCTGCAATAGCATTGTTTACCCCCAGAATGTGCACTGCTTTAAAGATAGCATTCCACGACAAACATCTGAGCATCAAACATCTCAATAAGCGCAACACCCTCACATCCTTTGCCCTCTGCCTGTTCACTAGTTCCACCACCGTCACGTTGTCCACGTGAAACACCACTGTCCTGTTAGCCAGTTTGTCCCACCAAACTGACAAAGCCACCAACAATGGAAAAAACTCCAAAAAAGCAATTCTCCTGCCTTGTTGCAACAAACGTGCCGCCATCTGTTCCGCACACCACCTCCCATCACAAAAAAGACTGAAACCAGTAGCCCCCGCAGCATCCGAAAATATTTGTACCTGCCAGACCATGTTCTCCTCACAAAACATCATGGAGACCCCATTGAACTAAGTCAAAAAAGTTTCCCACACTCGGACATCTTCTCGTAAACCCACCAACACTCAAATCCTGTGATCCGGAAGGGAATCGCCTGACATGGCAAGCCTGAGTCACCTGCAAAAGGTCCTCCCCCCTTTTATGACCTTGCATGCAAAATTAAGGTAACCCAACAGCTGCTGTGCCTGTGCAATTCAATCTTATGTGAGGATCAACCCAGTCTCGAAAATTCCAAAATCTCCACAACCTTCCCGTGTGGCAGACGGGCTACCAGGCTCACCGTGTCCAGCTTACTTCCCCAAAAAGTCAATACGCAACTGGGACCCTCAGTCTTCTCGGGAGCCAATGGAACTCCCATTTCCCCCGCCAGTCTCTCAAAACCTGCCAACGCCTGTCCACAAGTGTCGGAGCCAGCCTTACCCACAAACAAAAAATCATCCAGATAATGAGTCACCATCCTGGTGTCCACACGCTTTCACAAAAGCCCACTGTTAGAATGTGCTGAACGTCTCAAAAAGTGCACATGAGATGGCGCAGCCCATCAGGCGGTCTCTGTCCACAAAAATCGCCCCATCCATCTGCATCCCCAATAACCAAATTCTCTGGATGAATGGGCAAAAGCCTGAAAGCTGCCTTGATGTCGCATTTTGCTAACTGAGACCCCTTACCACACACCCGAACAAGCCAGATGGTGTCGTCAACAGATGCATAAACCACCCATGTGTCTTCCAGTGCAATAAAATCATTCACTGATGAGCCCTCCGGCCACGACAAATAATGGATGAGCAGAAACTCCCCCGCCGCTTTTTTGGGGACCACAGGAGGTGAGATCATCAAGTCAGCCATAGGCCACTCGAAAAAGGAGCCCGCAATTCTTCCTTCAGCAACTTCTTTTTTTAATTTGTCTGCTATCACTAGAGGCATGTCTTTGGCAGGCTGCAAATTGTCCACCCATCTCCTTTGTCTCGGCCCCTGGTAACCTATTCGAAACCCTTCTTGAAAACCCCATTCAAACTTGTTAGCCATGTCCCTATCTGGGTACATACGCAGCCATGGCAGAAATACATCAAGCTTAATTGGTGTAGGCACCCATTGGCACAGGAGCACTTCGCTTCCCTCTACCCCTAGCTGCTCTCCACTGTTCCACTGGGCTTTTGAGTGAGAAACATTTGGTGACCGGGTGCTTACCCCCACATTTAGAGCACTCGTGTTTGAACTTACATGGATGTCTGGAGCAGAAACCCTTATTAAAGTTCCAACATGCCAGAGGTAGGAATCTGGGGTTGTTGCCCCATTCCCACCCCTGCTGGGGTGGGATGTGACTAAAAAGGCTTGTAAATCACTGGGAGACCACTAGTGGTATGTGTTGAGGCTGCAGAATGAGAGGAAGCCATCCACTGAATCCAAAGCTCAGAGTCCTCGTCCCTCCAAGGTTTATCCGGATTTGCACTCACACTCGCCCTAAACACGTCATCATAGCTGAGCCAAGCAAAACCCCCTAAATGCATTTGTGCTTTCCTTATGATGTCCATACATTTAAAAAGTGCAATGGCCCTGTCAGGAAACTTCTCACAATATATACAATCATATATCAAGAAAGCAGATCTCCAATTATTTGCACTGCATCCCCAGCTTCTAGCATGGGTTGCAAAATGGTGCAACAATGTGTCTGTCAGTGGCAGAACTAGGCAGTGAGATCAGGCCTGATTAGACAATCGTTAAAGCAGATTTGGCACTCAAAAGGTAATCTGATATCAAGGCTTTCTGCTCTGCTTCCCGATTTGTGTTGGACCTTAAAGAGTTCCTTTAACAACGGCATGCTTAGAAACGGCCGATGTGTAGAAATGATGTAGGATTCTTAATCCTACTGAGGTCCAGTACGCAAGAGCTCCCTGGGATTTTTAGAAACCGGTTAGATGGAGATGTGCGACGCAGTATGCAGGAACATAAAACATCCCTCCTCATCTTAATGTAAATGTGCAACCTGTGAACACCTTGGCCATGGTCAGAACCTGGAGTGCGTAGAGGGTGACCATTGCTGCAGCTGTTAGGTCATCATGGATCCAGTACGTTATATAAAACCTGACCTGTCTTATTTTTGCCACAGTAATCTAAGCATTACAAGCAGGTGGTGGTAGTCTTTTTGTGCCAGGTATTCTGATGGCTTTGGTATTTCAAGCTACTCCCTTTGGCTCCTCTCGTCCTGATCCTTTGTATGGGTGCTGGTATACCCGTGGGCCGCTGGAATTAGGCAGCAGAAGAGGGCTAAATTATTTGGCAAGAAAATGCAAAATATGAGGCGTAATGCAGCACATTTTCTTATGGTATTAGTTCATTATTTTGTCATTGTTACTTATATTACCACTGTGTGGGCACTAGCTGCACTTCATTTGAGCCATTTTAACACCCAGATATAGGAATAGGCAACAAAAAGGTGAACGTCGAGCCTTTGCATATGTCCCTCCTTGGGGCGGTTGCTCATGGTGGCCATCGGCTTGCTTATGTGAAAATGTTTTACTTTTCATTTACAATTTATGTGGCAAGAAAAGCCCGGTTAGGAGATTACAACGCTAATAGCTCTAACTCGAGCAAATGCGAGACCCATTGAATTGAAAAACCTTGTTTAAGTTGGGTTGACTTTGCCTTAATAGCAATAAACTAGTATTTTAATTTTATTTTCATTACGTTATCCTAAAAATAAAATCTATTATAACTACTGTTCTTCACAGTGGTTTACTCATACCAGTCTTTCTTCGTAGAAAATTCTATATAAAGGCAGGACCCCTTCACACCCGCCTCCCAGAAATTGCAAGAACACAAATATTGTATCGAAATGAGCAGCACTCTGGGAAAATATATAAATAATCCAAACAGTAGGTATAAATTGGAGAAGGCAGTTGAAATGCCTCATCCGGTTCCCTCCCACAAATGTAACAGCAATCCTACAGATTGCTGTTCTCCTTTATAAAACAAAAAGTAATGTGATACCCAGTAAAATAAAGTGTATGCCTAATAACTCATCAAATCAAGCAAAGCTGACAAGAACACACTGACAAGAAATAGAAGTTATTTCTGAAACTTTGCATTGATCAAGATGCACCAACCCATGCCTCATGTCACAGAGGATTTAATGACTTTCTGTCTCTCTCTCTCTCTCTCTCTTTCTCTCTCTCTCTCTCTCTCTCTTCCATCGCAAAATGGTTATGCATGGACATTGACGCACGGAGGCACTGACGCTGCACTGATGCTGACGATGATGCTGAAGGACCGACAGGAGAAGGAAGCTGCACCACCTCGCCGAGCAGCATGCTGCTTGCCCCCCGCCTGTTTGCCGCCTGATCCGCCTGCTGCTCAGGCAGACAGGAGGAGGAAGTTTCAGCACCACATCATTGCTGCTTGCCTTCCAGCCCGATCCGCTTGCTGCCTGAGATGCCCAGCCACATGTCGCTCCCCAATCTGCACAGCGCGGTCCCAGCAACCAGAGGGCCATCCTGAGGGGGTGCGTCAGTGCCGCTGATTGTGGTGCGGATTGCGGAGCAGCCCGTGAGCTAGGGTACATTACAGGCTGGCCTCAGGGGCACAGGACTCCAGGTTCTTCAGGCTTTGGAAGGAACCAGTGCAGCACACGCAGAAAGCACGAGCGCAACCAGCAAAACAATCGTGGCAGCTGTAGGCGGCTGCAACTGAGAGTGCACCCCGGTACCCCACAGAAGTGGCCCAGCTAGGTCTGAGTGCAGCTCGTGGGGCCACCAGAGAGACCAGTTCACCACCAGCCCTCTTGCTAAGGCCTGTAAATAGCAGTCAGCAGCCAGGCACTAGTCTGGAACACCCAGTATATAAGACTGCTACCACCACTGACCCCAGCAACCAGCTACTACCATGCAAGCTATCCACCAATATAGCAAACTACAGACAGTGTGGCAGTGGAGCAGTGGGGCTGAGGGACTTTCAACGGAACACACAACTGGACACACAAAGGCAGGACCTCAAGAGCACTCTGTGCCTGGAAAATCCTTTAGTCCCACTCTGTGTAACTAGCTCACTGGGACACAAGATATGTCACATGCATGTGACACACTAACTGAGTCATCTATAGGAAAACATGACCATAATAAAGGATGTAATCTAACATAATCTGACCTACGCTACAAGTGAGGTACAACCACTCAGACAGAAGTCACTGTGACAGAAGCCGGCAGATCACAGCCTGACTAGGAGTGGTTACGAGTTTTAGACCTTGGACCCAAGAATTTTGTGCGACAAGCCAAGCTGAGTGTAGAAGGAGCAGAAGCCGAAGGGCTGGAGTTCTGAGCCAGAGCTGGAGTGACCAGCGAGGGACAGTACTAGATTCTGGTGAGACTCGCCTCTCACTGTAATATCCCATCCCTTCCCTCACGGCCCAGCCTCCTAGGCATTGCCCAGTTGCACGAGACACATCACTGGGGAAATTCAAGCTCTTTCACCTACATATTCACAATTTCACTGAAAGTGAGGAGGAGTAACCTATAGGTTATCATCCCCCCCAGGGGGGTGAAGCAGAGTATGGGTAGATTATGAGGACCTGCAGCTCCCTCCTTTTGATGGCCATGAGAGGGCACAGAATTTAATGAGAAGACAGAAGGTGGCCCCCAACAAACAGGGGGGCGCACGAAAGGGGAAAAGGTGAAGCACTCCACTAGGTCCCTACCCCCAACACAGATGGCATCACGGGGGGCTATGGTTTCTAAGAAGAGTTCCCTGCTGCTCCAGGAGCAGACACAAAGGAAATGCCAGAAAGTGAAGGGAGCTTCTAAAGGCATTATTAAGTACTTTTCTCCCTTAGGGAAAACCTCCAGTCACAGAACACTCCCTGGAGAAACAGTCCCAAGATCATACCCCAGCTGGAGATTCTCCTGCGATAGTGCAATACCTGGGTGGACTTTCCACCAAGCAATGCAGCACAAGACTCAATGCGGAACTTTCAGCACCAAGCACTCCAGCTCCCCTGGAAATCCAATGTAATAAAATTGAGCACTCTTCCCAACCACAAAAGCAGGTAGTCCCGCTATCTCCAACCATAGTAGGAAAGGGCAGAAGCAAGAAGTCCCTGAAGACTTCATAACTAGGGCCATTGTACAGAAGTAAGCTTGGATAAATTGGCCTTAGAATTGTCAACTCCAATGAAGAATCTGCCCTGCCCTCACTGGGAGGCCTCTGTTACGCAGGAAGAATTAGAGGAGGTCTTCCATAAAGATGAAGAACAGCGCTCAGCAGAAGGGGGTATCCAACAAACACCTATAAAAAAGAGTGT
Source organism: Pleurodeles waltl (assembly GCF_031143425.1). NCBI lineage: Eukaryota > Metazoa > Chordata > Amphibia > Caudata > Salamandridae > Pleurodeles > Pleurodeles waltl. Next base: position 991,616,514 of record NC_090445.1, on the reverse strand, counting down.
TAATCAACCAACTACAAATATGCCATGTGCATTTGAAACAATGCAAAATCGTGGACTTATTGACTCAAAGGACATCCTGCTCCTGACAGGATGGGACTCCTTAAACAAAAAGTTAAAAGCCATAACAAATGCTACAATTTTCAATACAGACAAAAGGAAAATTCAAATTCAAATCTTGCAAAGTTTTACAACTATTACCATGGCAATTGACAACAAGTTGGGCAGATTAAATCAAAAAAGCATGAAGAGGCAGACAAGGAGCTAGTAAATTGGGGTCATTATTGCCACTGCATCCCAATCCTGGACAAAGTACAAGAATTGCTATCAATTATGTCTACAATAGCAGTTAACTTAAAACAGGAAGCCAAACAGTGGAAAAATGGCAGGCAGCGCCCAAAGGGTCCATAAGGCCCTGAAACAACAAGCAACCAGCAAGAAGGATTGTAAAACGTTGCAGCACAGGCAGACGTAAACCCAGATCAGACATCAGGAGAAACAGCAGAAAGCCCAAATAAGGTGCACAAGCTAATGGAAGGACCCTTCGTTCCTGTTTCGTCCAGGAAAAATAAGAAATGTCTGAGGAAAATGCACAAAAAATCAGTATTGGGCCAGACAAATAACATTCTACACCTGCCCAGAAATGGGAGTGACAGCCCATTAAATGGGAAAACAAAAAAAGATTTCTGACTAAAAGTGGAAATGATAAAATGCACACCTCCTGCTCACATGATAGGCATCAATGTTCATTCCAGAATCAGACAGCCGCCGCTGCCACAGAGTGGTAATAAACTTCAAATGCAACAGAAAGAGGCAGGAACGGTTTTAGCTGGAAGTATGAACCCAGGGGACATCAGTATAACAGCCGCAGTAGGCGAGCTCAAAGGATTATGACCAAACTGCCCAAGGTCAGATGCCCACCTGCAGTCGGCACCCCCAGAACCCAACATTCAGATCTCAACATCTGAGGCCCAGGGCGGTACAGGAGGAGAACAAGGAGCAATCACCACATATAAGCCACTTCCTATATTAACAAGAGTGGTGGAGTCCCATGAGAACTGTTTCCAACTGGATAAATACCAGGCAACCCGTTTTGGGAGTGCCCCCAAGGAAACAAGAAAACAATCAAGCGATCCCACCTCATTCAGAATCCCACCCTGGGATCCAGGACCACTGTGGCACTTTGCAAACTCTCCTGCTGGTCAGATTATTGCACATGCCACGCACCAAGCAGCCACTTGGTAGAGCAAAAGGCAAGCACAGATGCCACAATTACATCAGTTCTGCATTCCACAAATGGCCAAACGACAGCATGCTATAATCCGCTACACTCAAAAGATAGGCGCACTCATACCCTAATTTTTAGTCCAACATATAAATCTCAGGGCCTTTGGGATATCCTAAATAGAGGCAACCTCATGAGAATCTGCAAACCTATCCAAGGACTGAAACAATTAAACAGGAAAGATCTTGAATATGTAGCCTTTTAAGCACCTAGAAAGAACGACTCAAGCAAGTGCACTGAAGTTTGTTTTAGCAGTGCAGAGATAGTGCAGTTGCTATTGCCCAAGTCAGAAATATTTGAACGTTGGGGCACACAGCTTAAGGAAGTGAACAGAGTAAAATATCCAATCTTACTCATCCCTCAAAAAGCTAATGGAAAAGCAACAGAGCCCTGACAACAAACTCCTGGGCAGCCAATAACAGATCAGTCCTGCAGCGAGCCAAGGGGGCCTTTCCCGCCTTCATCAGGGAGCCAAGTGAGTTTGCAATCTCCACTGCACAGAGACACCCAGGGACAACATTTAGCCAGGAAGCAGACTTGCAAAAAGAGGAAGCCAGTAGGAAAAAATTCTCCCTTCGATCCTGACACAGCCTTGCACCTCACGGATGAAGCTGTAACCAGCAACACCAAACAAATCTCAACCTCTTGAATGCTGCCCAATTGTACACTGGGTAATGGAAAAGTTATATCCTGGAACATACTGGGGGCAAGCAAAATCAGTCAAGACCCAAACTTGGAATCCTTTTTGAGAGATTTTGATATCATCTGTCTGCAAGAAACTTGGAGAGAAGTTGAAAATACGTTAGCAGGGTTCCAAGAATTATTTGGCCCCACTGCAAAAGCAAAGTCCAAAGGGCACCCAAAGGGAGGTCTATCAACCTACACAAGTAAATCTCTAAATGCAAGAAGCATTGACCTGCTGCCAGCCCACATGTTAGCTGTCATCATTGAAAATTGGCTATTGGAACGGACATCAATATGTGTCATAATATCAAACATTTACATCAATCCCAACACGGCTCACAAACAGCATCTATTAGATATAATGGAAAATGAATCGCTATCTCTAAGATCTTCATCAGGGGAACACCTCCTGGCTCATCACAGGCGATTTGAATTTAAATATGGCTAACCATGGAAAAAGAAGTGCCAGAGAAGGAGCCTTGGATCAGAGCTAGGGTATCCTGCAGCAAATAATGTGCTTTAGGGACTTGGATAAATGTGATAATCCTCTTGTGAGAGCCTTAGAGGTGTTAGGGCTGAGGGCCCTGAAGGGTCAATTCCCCAAAGATTGCCCAATGAACCCGATGCACAAATCAAAGAAATCAGCAACCACCCTAGATTATACATTTGCTTTTATGGTAATTTTCAAGTACTTTCAAGATTTTAGCATAGAGGTTAGATGTGAAAGTGGCCATCACCCACAAATTATGAAAATTGTGACTAACAGCCATTACACGGCGTAGGTACATAACATAGGAAAACAGGATCCAGGAAGCCACCTACATTGTATAAGATGGTTGAATATAAGCATGGGTAAATATGAGGCATGGAAAACCAGCTTATTAACAGAACTAGGGGCCCAGGTGGATATAATCATCAAATGGGAGGCAATGATAATGTCACTAAGGAACCAGATAGCTCCCATCCAATGGTCCAGGGTGGGTTCACTACAGAGAAAAAATCAATGGTTCACACAAGCCCTAAAGCAACAAAGGCAACAGCTCAACAAAACAGCAAGATTCCTAAAGAAACAACACATGGATAACAGCCAACCTGGCGCCTTTCATGAACTAAGAAAGAAATACAGTAAGGCAGTTTGGGAAGCAAAGCAGGCCCACATAGACCAGGAAGAGATCAAAGTTGTGGAGGTGTGCAAACAAAAGAACAGCCGTCCCTGTGGTCCATTGTCAATCAATTGAAGCGTGGGGCTGCAGGGACCCCAAGCAACACTGAGCCAGAGGAGTAGTGGATCCAGTATATCTCCAAACTGTACCGTGGTCAGGAAGCAGCGGAACTCAATATTATCTTAAACTACAAGCTGAATCCCTTATCCTTTGAAGTACAAAAGATTGAAGGACAACCACAACACTGCAGAACTAATAGGCCCCCTACTCAAATAGCTCCGTGCAGGGGTTTTGAAATACGATCCCGACTTTTAGTCTGACCAGCTCAGAAATATGATCAATGCCTGCGTCACAGAAAATAAAATTCCTGATTCTTGGAAAGGGGCAATTTTCCATCCAATCTTCAAGAAGGGCCTCTATGGGAACCCAGACAGCTATCGTTTGATCGCATTGCTCGATATTAATGCAAAAAATATTTGAGGGTTGCCTGTTAGATGAACTGAAAGACTAGGCAACTAAACTGAATTTAATACCTCTGAACCAAACAGGCTTCCACTCCTCATTGAGCACTTTTGGCAACCTGATAGCACCAGCCATGTTGGCTGAAAAATATACAATTAAGAAAATGGCTTTGTACACCTGCATTGTAGACCTCGACTCTGTGGAACAGCACAGATTGTGGAGGAAGTTAGTAGACCTCAATATCCCACTGAAACTGTTAAGGGGAAAACAGCTTTCATACTCTGACAACTGGGCAAGGGTAAAAGTTGTCAGAAAGAGAAGAGTGTCTGTTAAAATCCAGATAGGTAGAGGCATTAAGCAAGGTTGCATACTAGCCCCGATGCTATTCAACTTACATCTGGCAGATCTGTGCACACAATTAAACACATCCAGTTCCCATCCCCCCAAACTGGGACATCAACTTCTAACATCATTATTATACACTGACAACATGGTCCTATTGAAACTTTCAGGCATGGGGCTTCAAAAATTGCCAAACACCCTTGATCAGTATTGTAGGACAAACATGTTGCTGGTAAACCTGGAGAAAATAAAGATAGTCATCTTTGGCAAGCGTGTAATCAAGAAAAAGCAGCGATTCTGTGGGGACCAACTTGTGGGCAGAAGTAGTAGCTATACATACCTGGACGTCTGGTTGCAGGAGCGGTGGTCTCACCGCTTGCACCTAAACACCTTGAAAGCTAGAATGGCATCCCAACTTGCATCTCTTCAAACCATTTCTATGAATTTGCAAGCCCAACTTGGAGCCCACTTCTCATGTGATACAGGCAACGTTTTTGCCTTCCTTGGCATAAGTGGGTGGGAGGGACGCTGCCGCCATTGTGGTGGCATCCCCCCTGCCTTATTACAATGTTCCCGCTGGTCTGACTGGTGGGAACATTCCTACAGAGGGCTCCTGCCAGTCAGACCGACAGGAAATGTCCTGTAAGATAGCACTCAGCTCGCTTAAAGACCTTTACATAGCAAACATGTGGATGGAAGGGGAGAAGAGAGCAAAGGTGCAGGAGTGCTAACAGTGAACAAACTGAGTGGAGCGGGAACCTTACAACAAAGAAAGTTGCAAGGCAGAAACTGATTTTCACTGCTGCTACTTAAGTTCTCCTGGAAGTACCCACCATTTCCAGTTGCCTGAGTGTGAGTGCCTAATTGGCTGTTTAAGTTAGGTCATAATACCAGTCTTTCCCTCTCAGCTCCAGCCTCCATAGGCCTGCCCTCCAACTCTTTCTACCTAGCCCAAGTTTTTTCTATATCTTATCTTTTGTCATGTCTTACTATGTGATATTTTATGAGCGAGTCTTTTTTTCTTCTTCTTGCTGGCCTTTCTAGTCTTGGGCACCCTTACTAATTATCTCCTGATATGTTTCATAATGTTTGAGTATAGGCAGTCAGGCATCAGGCCAAACAGAAGCACTTGGTTCTGTACAACCCATCTACTACACTGTAGAGCAATACTGATGCTGATGTAGCCCTTAATTCCTTCCCCTTTTGTTGGTATAAATTGAGGAAGTTGTGAAAGTGACTTGAAGGTTCACAGGTTGTTTCCCTGATTTATGTCCATCTGAACGTTTAGTATCTGCATAGGTAATTGTGTATCTGATCTAACCCGAAGTAACCTTTGGTGTTCCCCTGGATCCATATTTGTCCCAGTCACACTTCAATGTTTATAATCTATCTCTGCACAAAGTTTAAAGGTACTGGTGAGTCATTTCACAAATATGTCAATGACACATACATCACTTTCAACTGATCTTCCTGTCCTTGGATTGGTCCTGGGATTATTCAGTTCATCTTACTTTAGACTCAAGACAATTATTGGATGCTCACCTAATTAATCAATAATTAAGGATGAGTGGGGATATTTGCCTCTTTGTTGTTTAGACATAATATAGACACATAACACATTGGTCAGTTCAGACAACGGATGGATATTTATTACAGCCTTTCTATTTAAATGTGAATATGCCATAAATAGTTGAGGCAAATTGATTCCAAGACATAATTCTAATGGATGCGCCCACTAGGTTAGAACAGATTAGCCTCAGATAGCAGCAATTCACTCTTTTGCACCCCAGGACAAAGCTAAAATGCTAGTAGACATTTATGGTGTAACCTTTTCCGTGGGCAAATACATTAATGCTCTGGTCGCTTGTATTCAATATTGTATGAATCTTCTTTGCAGAATTAGTTTGTTTATGGAAGAAATACATTGGCAACAATAGCGAGAAATGTCACTGGTTTCCAAATTGATCTTTGTAATATTCTTTGTTTTAATATCACAAAAACACAGATTCAAAACCTGCAGGCGTAGCAGAAGTTCCCAACTAGAAGGGTGACAAATATCACAAATAAAATCTCTGCAGCATAAAGATCTTTGAAACAATTACCAGTTTTCATCAGGGTTAACATTTGAAGTCATAGTCATGACCCATGCAATATCCCGCAATTTACCAATGTACTCAAATGCACATTTATTAAAGTCTGCATGCCCGTGCGCTTATGTGATGCAATACAATTTACTGTTGCCGACTTGCGGCTGAAAATGGTAAGTAAATTGATGCTCTCTTCAGCGTTGCACTGCGTCACGCAAGCACACTTTCAGCACTTTAGTAAATATGGGGCTTGATGTTTACATTTAAAATACACATGCCCTCCTGGATCCACCCTTGCAGCATCAAGCACAGGCTTGTAGTGCCTATGGCCTGACTGCCTACCTCTTGCTCGTGTGTCACATTTTAAGGTTCACTGTAGTTTACTCTTGAGCGCCGTACCAAAAAACAACTGCAGGCCTCAGAGGAATTGTTAGCCTCCTTTGAATGATAAAAGTCCAATTGTTTTCATTTTGCCATGTTTTTAGCTTGTGTTAGGCTTGGATGCCTGTGGGTCTCTGCGCTTTTGTGACCTCACATGTTTTGATGGTGCTGAAGCTTTTACCTGGCTTAAACTAGAATTGGAAATCCATACTCTTGATGAAGCATTCCTTAAAATACTGTAAATGGAGCAATGTAGTGCCTTGAGGCTCTTTCTTTAAAACTGTATGTTGTATTATTGCACCTTTTTATCTGTTTAAATTTTTCTTTTGCAATAATGATCCGCAGTGTTGAAGTGAAATTACAAATGTTTATCTTGGTTTAAAAGATACATGTCTGTGGTTCGACCATTTTCTCTTGGGTATAACAGTTTCTGTTAAAAATAAGTACATGTGACATTACGCCAACATTAGAATCACGCAAGTATATAATTAACTGTGCCCAAGTTAAGCTTATGTGTGTTTTTCATACAAAAAGCGTGACTTCTGCTCTGCTGGGACTAGTGTATTGTGGTAGGCCGCTTGTGGCTGATGAAAAAATATCTAGTGAAAGATGCAGAAGTGCCAGCAGCTTTTCCCTAATTTTGCCTCATGATGGTCTGTCCAGCTCGATGATGCAAGAAGTCATTTATCTGATTTTATATTTGATACCCTTTACCTTAAATGGACTTTGAAGCACAATATCGCCTCTGATTAGTGTGGAACCGTCTGCCATGAACCAGCAAAGGATCCATGTGCTATGCTTATTTGCACCATTCTCTTTCAGATACTCAAGTATTTACCAAATATTAACTTTTGAAAACAGACGCCCTCACTCTTCTCAAAATAAATTATTCTGTTTGCTTTCTTTCCATTAGACTTTGCAGAGATCGAAAAAAAGATGCATTTTAATTCCTAACCCGAAAAGTTGAGCACCGCCAAAGAGAGAAGGAATATTACCTTAGGTTTTGCGGTAAAGCTGTCATTCAATAAAACGCCTGTTGTTTTTGCAGCTGTGCAGCACTTTGAGCTGTTTTCGGCCTCTTGCTCAGTAGTGTTGTTCACAAGAAGTAAATATTATTTCACAATCCATTGAGAGGAAAGAAAGCAAAATGTACTGAAGTAAATGGCGTTAGAGGGAAAATTCAAGCTAGCAAGACATTTATCAGCTTGCAGACAGAACAAGTTGTGGCAAAGCCGATAGGTCTGACTATTTTACATGTTAAAGAGATTTTCATTGACCGTGAAGTTGTTGTGTGTAAGAGATACTGTGAGATATGTCAATGTTGGACGGACAAAGCAGTACATGGATGTATGTTTGAATGGGAGTTGAATACGTTAGTATATTAATTTGTGATTGAATATGTGGTGTGATGGCAACTGATTATACTAATCTTTCTCAGACAGCAGTAGGGATAACACTGATTCTTTATAAAATGGCAAATTTACCAAAAATGTATGACTGCATAAGCGAAATGAGTTGAGAATGGAGGAACATGTAAATAATGTACCCATTATGGTGGTGCAATCAGTACACTAGAGATGCCCATCATAGTGCCAAAAGTGGCATCATTATTTCAAGTACTAGGCCCAGGAAAGCAGTGCAAGCATTAGATGTGCTAGCACAACGTCTTAGAATGAATGAACAAATCACCGCCATTATAATTTGTGGTGGAGTATCAAAATTACTTCATCATCTTTTTAACGGAGACAAAACCTTGCTGGTGGAGAGGAGACTGAGAAACAAGGTGTGGTCTGCAGAGGAGAGCTGGAATACCATCCCTGCCTTTGGATGTGTGACTCTGCAGGTGGACAACAGGTGAAGAGAGTTTCAGAGGGTGGCCATGACTGCGGCTGCTGGTTAGCGTGAGGTCGTGTCCTTGTCTGAGGTGCCAAGTCACCCAGAATGGAATTCTTCCAACATGATGTAGGAGGCTGGCCTGCCTTGTTTGTAGTAGGTACCTAGGGTACTTACACCTTACACCAGGTCCAGTTATCCCTTATTAGTGAAATGTAGGCAGTGTCTAGAAGTTAGGCTCTCTAGAGGTAGCTGTAGCTGAGCAGCCCAGGCTTATCTAGGAGACATGCAAAGCTCATGCAATACCACTGGAGTCACACAGTACTCACACACATGACAGAAAATACTCTGTTACAAAAATAAAAGTACTTTATTTTGGTGATACAAATACCAAAAATACCATAGAACCTATACTCCCTCAGGAGGTAAGTAATACCCTTACATACACTAGTATGCAGAAATAGGCATAAAAACAGTTAGAAAACAGTGCAATTAGTGAAAATCACAATAGTTAGAAATGGGCCTAGGGGGAACACAAACCATATAGTAAGAAAGTGGAATGCGAATGTCGGTTTCCCACCTAGGCAAGTCTAGTGTGCAGAGGGGAGCTGGGAGTACTAGAAAACCCCGAAGTACTAGAACCCACCCCAGTGACTAGGAAAGCAGAAGTAAATCACAGTAACATTCCCAGAACACACAAAGAAACTAAAAGGAAGATTATGCAAGAAACAGAAGAGACTGCAATACACCAACAGTGTATTCCTGGACCTGAGGACCTGTGGAAGAAGGGGACCAAGTCCAAGGAGCACAGAAGAGTCCAGGGAGAACAGGAGCCCCTGCTAACCCAGATGAAGGTGCAAAAGAAGAACCACCAGTGAAGAAGAACAGCCAGTATTGCACACAAGAAGATGTAGTCGGGTTCCTGGTTGGTGCAAGTGATGCCCCACCTCGGATGGATGATTGCAGTCTGGTTTGCGTTGCTGAAGTCCACCAAAAAGCCTTGGCATACGCAAAGTTCGTGGTTAGTGGAAAATGACGCTGCCCGGGACCAGGAAGGACCAGGTGGACTCTACTCAGGAGGGGGAGTCAGAGGGGCTCTCAGCAACTCAGAGAGCCCACAGAAGACCAGGCATTGCGCAGAGGAGTCCCAGAGCATGGGGACAAAGAAGGTGCAAATGAGGCCCACACAGCACGATGACCAAGGCTCCCACACCGCCTGAGAACCACTCAGGAAGCTGTGCGGCGCAGAATAGAGTGCTGGGGGCTGGAGCTGCAAGATGCATGAAGAACTTCATGGAAGGATGCCAACAGGCCTTGGCAACTGGAAAACACACGGTGCATGGGGGTACAGTCTTGCGTGTGGAGGCAAGCTCTTACCTCTACCAAACTTGGATAGAAGGACGTCAGGACTGTCGGGACCTCTTCAGTCTACCACCCATGATGCAGGATCCACGCAGCTCAGCAGGAGGGGATCCTCGCAGCCTGTTACCATTGCAGTAGGTGCCTGCAGAAGCAGGTGAGTGACTACTTCACCCAAGGAAGATTCCTATGCTTTTCTGGTGCAGGCTGAAAATGGGCTGTCCTCAGAGGATGCATGAGTGGGAAACAGTTGCAGTTGTTGGCAGGAGTTGAAGATACAATGTTGCAGAAGGCGTCTTGCTTCTTTGTTGCAGTTTGTAGAGTTCTTGGAGGGTTCAGATGCAGTTTCTTCAGTGAGAAGTTGAAGTGGACGATTCAGAGGATTCTTGCTGGAGTTTTTCAATCCGAATCTGAAGAACCACCCAAAAGAGAGACCCTAAATAGCCTACGAACAGGCTACTAATAGGCTACTTTCCTACACATGGTCGCCCATCTCCTGAGTCAGGAGAGCCCATTATTGGGTTCCTGACTGCTTTGTAAAATAAGGAGAGCTATGATTCGCACTGGGGTCCTTCACCCACAAAGCACATGGTGGCCATACTGGAAGTGTAAGAGTGAGGCTTATTTGCAGGAGAAGCATCAGGGTGATGCAAAAGCCTGTGTACTGCACAGAGCAGGAAGGCATTGTGAATACTGGGCCCAAAGGCCAATGCTCTCCTTCCCCTACTGACCAGTAAAATTAAATTTGTGAAGATTGCTCTCAAGATCCAAGAATGAGTAAGGTAGCTGTGGGGTTGCTTGAGACCCAGGTGTGGCTCGTTTGCTATGGTGAAGGAGCATCGCTCCCTCTGGCAAAGAGATGAAAAATAAAATGATAGTTGCACTATCATTTTATTTTTCATCTGCTGGCTCAGCCAGCAGTACAGGGAAGTGCAGGTCAGTGCCACGGGAGGTGGGAGGGGGAAGGAGACAGTGCACCTAAGTGCGCATGTGTGTTTGGCCGGCCATCTCAGGCCAGCCCAACACACATGCACAGACCTAAGGATTGTGTCTGAACGCAGTCACTGCCACTCAGACCAATCCTGACGCTGCTTTCATTCTATGTTTAGCATGAAAGCAGCACCAGGATTGTTGAGGAGCCTGTGCTGGTGTCCCAGTGAATGCTGGGGCACCACATGGAGGGAAGAGGAGTGAGGCAGCAGGAGACAGAGATGGCGGTAAGGTAAGTTTATATATTTCCCCCTTCCTCTGTCTCCATCCCCTCCACCCCTCCCACCCCCACCCCTTGAAATTTGCAGCGGCTGCCGAGAACAGGCCTATGGAGATGGTGGTGTTGCCTGCAATCTTTCTGAGCAATGCATGGGAACTTATATTGGTTGACCCCACTCATGCAGAAGCAAGGTAAGCTGCTTGATGAGCTGTTTACATAAGTACAATATTTTCTGTGCCTGGAGTGTGTGGGCATTCTGCCCTTGAGCACTGCAGGCAACTACATGGGTAGTGCAGCCATCATGATGTGCTACAGAAATTAGGTGCATCACCTTAATACCTAGTCACTGCAAATGTTCATGACTTGTCCTCACTTCTCGATCCATCCACAAGGTCTGAATAGCCACACAACAAAAGGAACCAAAATGTACAAAGGTAATAATACACAGGTATAGTTACATTTCAAGGTGAAGACTGCTATTCAAGGGCTTGAGGAGTAAGCAAATGCACAGGTGTGCATAGAGGGCCAGCTGGTACCATTCAGTGAGGACAGACGTGCCATCATATTGGAAATTAAAATCAGCCTACGCTTCAAATGATGTTAAAATTGAACCTTTAACAACACAAATAGAACAAATAAAGGATCACTTTGACAGGCACAACACTAGACTTCATGGGGTGTAGCAAAGTATTAAAAAAATTCCTTCACAAAGAGAAGGTGCTGGAGACTCCGTTCACTAAGACTTGTAATTGTGTTCATGGAATACTAAGCTGCATATCTTAGGCCTGTCAGAGTTAACAACGAAGGGCAAACTGGGGAGGGGGTTTAGTGAAAATGTATTGATAGACCTGTTGGATGATGTTAGACCTCTTAGCCTTGTGGTGGTCTTCCTTACAAATTTGTGCCTTCCTCCTCCATTATTTCTGAACTTGATTTTTCTGGCATTAGGACTCTGTGCATTTTAACACTGCTAACCAGTGCTAAGGTGCATGTGCTCTCCCCTCTAAACATGGCAACATTGGTATAGCCCCAATTGGCATATTTAATTTACTTATAAGTCCCCAGCAGACTGGCACCACCTGTGCTCGGGCCTGTACATTAAAAGCTACTAGTGGGTCTGCAGCACTGATTGTGCTACCCACTTAAGTTGCCCTTTCATGGCTCAGGCCTGCCATTGCAGAACCTGTGTGTGCAGTTTGAAACTGCTATTTTGACCTGGCAAGCTAAACATTTTGCCAGGCCTAAACCTCACTTTTTACATTTGTCACCTCGAAAAAAGGCCCTGGACAGCCCAGAAGGCAGGGTGTAAAGTATTTAAAAATGTACGACACGCATTTTTGAGTTTTACATGTCCTGGTAGTGACAAACCCTTAAATTTGTTTTTCACTACTGCAATGTCCATCTTTCCCATAGGATAACATGCAAGTTGCCTTAATATATTTATCAGCTTTTTTATCTTTTGAGAAGAACCAGATGGTTTAGTCTCAGGATTTACACAACTGTATGAATGAAGTTGCCAGCTTGCTTGGTTGAAGTACTCTTGAGTTCAATGGGGACAAAACAGAGCTTCTTTATTGCTCTGCCAGCAAATAATTAAATCCTACCTAGCTTAGTCTATGGCCTGGTGAAATTATGCAATTCCATCAGATGCTGTTCGCAACCTTAGGGTTGTGTTTGACAACAGGCTATCAATGGAAACTCATGTGAATAGACTCACAGCCACTTGTTTTATTGCACTACACAATGTCTGGAAGATCCTGCCTTTGATGCCCTCTGCTGAACAGTCACTAATTGTTTGTAGTGTGATCATGAGTCGGTTGGATTATTGCAATGTCCTGATTTTGGGCACAACAGACTATCTACTAAATAGATTGCACAAAGTCCAGATTGTGGCTGCGAAGCTGGCTGTTAATAGATCTGGTAGATCATCTGCTTCATTGGCTTTGAAAGATCTCTATAGGCTGCTGGTGCAGAAGCGCATTATCTTCAAATCTCTCTGTATTGTGTTCAAAGCTCCCCGGGGTGGTGGCCCTGTGCCATTGGAAACAAATTGAAAAGATACTCTCCCTGCGTTCAGATTCCGCTAATTTTGTCTGCATTCCAAAAGTAAGGAAATCTAGATATGGAGAAATGGCTTTGTCTTTTGTAGCTGCTCAGTTGTAGAATCAGATTCCTGGCTCCATCAGGTCCCTGATGGATCTCATGTAGCTTAGGAGAACATTGAAACCCTGTTTTTTTCCACTGTAATCATGTCTCAATAGTACTGCGGTGTGATGACTCCTATTGGCTGCAGCCTCATTTGTTCCTCTTTTTTCTTATTCTTCGCTTCTAGTTGTGCTCTGCCTGTTTTTCCTTTGTCCTTTTTCCTCCTGCTGTTGCTTTGGTTCCACCCTAGCACCAGGATACCAGAAGTGGTCAAAGTGTGCTATATAAATATTTAAATAAATAAATCAAATATATTTTATAAGTATAATTTTCAAATGGGAAAAGGTAACTTGTTCATATTTGGTGTCTATGGATTCTCAATTTAAAGTCCTAACTCATGGTGAAGTCGGATTTTAAATTGCAGTCCTGAAAATGAAACTTTTAGAAATTGTAATTTTCTTGCCTTAGCCATATGGTGCCGGCAACCTGTCTCTGATCACATAACTGTGTGCAGTTGGCAGTTCGGATCAGAGTATTCCTCCTCCACAACCATTCACAATGGGAACTTAGGTATGACTGGATGGGCCATAGCTGACGGGATTGGAGGGAGGAGCTGGACAGAGACTCACACTTCAATAGGCTGTGCACATGTCCACAAACAAAGGGCCTAACACCCCTGCACTGTCACTTCAGCCAGCTTGGAGCCAGGGTAGGAGAGGCAGGGTATCCCTTGCACTTCATAGCTACTGTCTAGAAGCTTATTCTTCCTTCCAGAACCAGGGCACCAGGGCATAAAAGATGGACCTCAGACACCACAACTTCGGTACACTTCTGGACCTGTAGATAATCTGCTAGGAAGAAGGACTGCTGTGCTGCTGAAGGATTGCCACTCCACTGCACTGTACTGTGCTGGACTCCTGCTTTGCTGTGTTGACCTGTTGCCCTCTTGCCTGGATTAGAAGGAAAGGACCTGCATCTTTTGAATCCAGAACTCTTATTAACTCCTAGGGATAGTTGGCTGGCCTCCTGATTTGAAGCCCAAGGGACCTAGCATCTGCCCCTGGACTCTCCGATTTGTGAGTCTGACCTTTCAAGTGGTGCCACCGAGTCCTGGACCCTTCAAAGTGGGTCTAAGGTGCTCTGTCAGCCTCTTAATCCAGAGAAATTGACACATCTCGTCTGATGCACTGCACAAACCCAAGCAGAACTGACATATCACCACCACTGCATGGATTGCTGCATGGATTGGACCCGTCGAAAAGACTCGCACCACTGCCGCAACCCCATCACCTTCGAAACTGCCACTGCGCGATGCCTCCCCAGTGCAGGTCCTTGGATCTCTCATCAACGGCAACCTTGACAACGATGACGGCGTCTGCATTGCAGGCTTGCAGCTCTTCAGAAACAATGCATCAGCCCAATTGTGTGTTCCATCCCCAACACCGAGCTTCACATTGCACGCCCTGTTGAAGCTATCCTTGGTATTCATCAGAACTGATGCATCGACTCAGCTGTGCAACTCATCTTTGATGAGGACTGTCACAGACCCACTCCATAAACCAGGATTGAAGGTAGTTTTGTCCAGTGGGCCTACCTGGGTCCCTGTAGCCAGTCTGCGTCAGTAGCCAGTCTGCACTCCATCGCAGTTGGATTGAACTTGTGACTTTGTCTGGGTCCTGCACAACCAGTTATCCACAGTAGGCCCTTTATGCCTTTTGATGCTATTTTCTATAAAAACATTAAAATCCAATTACATTAGTTGTATTAATTGGACTTTTGTCTTGTTTTATTTATTAATAACTACTCTATATTTCTAACTCTTTTGTGGGACCCTTTTGCAGTGTTCTTTCACTATGTTACTGTTTGAAATGTTGGACAAAAACTTTACGCATTGCCTCTAAGTTAAGCCTGACTGCACGGTGCCAAGCTATGAGAGGACTGAGCCCAGGTTAATTTGGGGTTTGCTTGTGTCTTACCCTGACAAGGATTGTGGTTGCTACTTGACCAGGTTCACACTCCAGTCAACCAATAACCCAATTTCTTACAGAAGAGATAACTTTTCACCAATGTTCACAGTGGAACGGACACATAGATTGCTTGGAGCAAGGAACCCTCCTGTAGCCAGGCCCAGCACAGGAAATTCAATACCAGTGCACCTTAATGTCTTTTTTCCAAACTTCACCCGAGCAGTACAGATGCTAGGAGAGCCTTGGTGACTTAAATAGAAAGCATCATGCAAATGGGGTAATTACACAATGCTATATCTGTCCTGATTTGCCTGTGCCACATGGAACTATGATGCCCAGAACTAGAAGAGATCACACTACTGATTCTCCTCGATTGTGTACTGCGTGGGACTCCTTCTTTCCTGCCAAGTTTCGGTGTCGTTCTCCTACATTTCTATTTCTCTCCTATACATTACTGACATACTTTCATATTTCCAGGTATTCAATGATTGATTGTTGTGACCTCTAGGTCAAACATGTGATTGTGAAATGATGGCAGTAAGCTGTGCCATGAGGTGTTTTGACAAAATATTGGATACAAATATTGTGCTGTGGAAATATTGTGTCAAAAATATTGAAATTACAAATATATCTTGGGCAGGAGTATCCAAGGTAAAAAATAGTATTTTTTGTGTTATTTTCAATACTGATGTAAAAAATATTGATGTAGTAAATATAATTGGATATAATATTGTTTTTTTTTGTTAACTACTATGTAAAGAATTGCATTTTTTAATTTATGTTTATAATTTTTTTTTAATTTTTTTATTTTAGAAATAATGTATTTATCAAATTGTTCAAAGTTGTATTTAATTGCTTTAATGTTTTGTTATTATTTATTCACTTTTTATGTAGTAATGGGCTGTTGGATTATTATGGGATAAGGATGGTGAGATGAATAAACAATGTACACTTTAACTTTGAATTTTAATGTAATATTTTTTTCAAGATATGAACATTTTTGTTTAATTGTAAAATGTGTTTTTGGATACTACATTTATATGTTTATATTTAATGTGAAATAAGATATTTTGGATTTTTTTTTTTAATGAGGAATTAAATATATTAAACATTAACACATTTGTAAAATATTTGTAAAGTATTATATTTGGATTTATTTAGATGCTTAAAGTAAAAATATTACTTTTATTATAAAATTGTTATAATTGTATAAAACATTTAGAAAAGATAGTTTGAAAAATAGATTATACATTTTAAAATGGAAAAGTATAACAAATAAATGTGAAAAGTATTTACAAAATGTGGTTATTTGAAACAAATGTAATTGTAGTTTGTTAAGGAGTATGAATAGTAGAAAATATTATTTATAATGTTGAAAATTGTATTAATAAATAAAATATACATTTTATTTTTTTTAATTACATTTTTATATACATGTTAGTACTTTAAATTAGTGTATTATGATATCATTTTTTTTAAATTTAATAATTTACTGAAGTGTGATAATGTGTAGTACTCATGGTGTGTTCTTGCACTTTCAAAATATAATATTTTCGTTTTTTACTCCGTCTCCGAGTTTTTTTAGATTGGAGTGGGAATCCTAAATGTCACCCCTTTAGTGGCTGCCACGTAATTCTTGAACTCCCACATCAAGCCTGTATTTATTGCCTGCCTGGGTGCGCCATCTGTGACCACGATGTCTGAAGGGTGGTAGCTGACACATCCCGGGGCCTTCAGTTTGGGCTGGCATGCTCCTTAGGGCTAACAGTGCTGAAACTTAGATGGAGGTGCCAGTGCAGCCTGCTGCAGATCAACATGCATGGGCAGAACCAAAGCTGCCTGGAGGCCCAAAGGCTCCTGCCATGTACTCTACTGCACCAGGTGAACGGGGATTGTGTCAGAAGGGCTGTCTGTGCAGCGGCAGTCTGATAAGCCCCTTGTACGAGACGGACTGGCTGTGGGCCACGGTGCAGCATCAATGGGCCAGGGCCATTGGTGCACCGCTAGGCATCGGTGAGAGGCTCATTCTGCCCATACCCCCAGGTGCCCTGAGGCCATGCTCTGGCTGCTTGTTTTGGCCGGATCACCCTTCTGGCGGTCCTCTTATGGCAGCAGTGGGTCTAAGTACCTTTTGAGTTAGCTGGCCTGAAGGTGATAGAAGATGGACCTCTGCTGGAGGCTGGGGCCCTAGACCGCCAAACCACTGTTGAACGCTTTTGCAAAACCTGAAGCTGAGTTGGGAGGGCAGGCCTTTCCTGTGCACTGCTGGAATGCATGGTGACCCTGCAGGGCTGATACACCTGAACAGCTACAGTAAGCCATCGACGAGCCTTGCAGTGGCAAAACATTGGCTTAGGTACACAGCACTGGTACCTACCAAGGACACCCTACTACACAAGACCATTATTCACCACTGTTAGAAGTGGAATCCTTGGTGTGGTTACCCCTGTCTTTTTGCCTCTGCTTCCTATGTTTTTGACTGTGTGTGGACTTCGTTTATGCTGGTTTTTGGTACTCTGGGAACTTTACACTGCTGTCCAGTGCTGTAGTGCAAGAGATTCCTATGTAAATTATGACTATGATTGATTGAACCTGATTGGCATATTTGATTTACTAGTAAGCTCCTAGTAAAGTACACTAGAGGTGCAGAGGGCCTGTAAATCGAATGCTACTCTTGGGCCTGCAGCACTGATTGTGCCACCCAAATGAGTAGCCCTGCAAACATGTCTGTGTGTGCAGTGTTGCACTGCCAATTTGACCTGGCAAGTGTACCCACTTGCCAGGCCTAAAACATCCCTCTTACTACATGTAAGTCACCCCTAAGGTAGGCCCTAGGTAGCCTCATGGGCAGGGTGCAGTGTATTTAAAAGGTAGAACATGTACTGGTATGATTTACATGTCCTGATAGTGAGATAGTGTCAAATTCAGTTTTCACTCATGCAAGGCCTATCTCTCCCATAGATTAACATGGGGACTGCCTTTAAATATATTTTCTGTGTAATTTCCAATTGGGAGCAGGTATAGATGTGGAGTTTGGGGTCTCTGAACTCACAATTTAAAAATACATCTTTTAGTAAAGTTGTTTTTTAGATTGTCTGTTTAAAAAGGCCACTTTTAGAAAGTGGGCATGTTAGAAATAGGGTTTCTGGTTGGCTAGGGTTTGTACCAGAGCCAGACAGAACCCACCCATGCTAGTCAGGGCAAGGGAGTTAAAGGTCCTCAATAACCCCGGTTCACCCCCTTGGGAGCTTGGCACGAGAAGTCAGGCTTATCACAGAGGCAATGTGTAAAGCATTTGCACAACACACACAACACATGTGACACACTATCCCCAACACAAAGGAAGCACAACACCAAGGGCCACATGTACGAAATACAGGTTGTGTAACTCGCAAAACCTTATGTACATCAGTGTCAATGACACTGTTTGCGATTCGCAAGGGGATCGCAAATGACCTACCTAATGAATATTTATGAGGTAGGTCGCAATTTGCGACCCCATCGGGAATGGTCGCCCTCACAGGGATGGTGGCCTGCTGGAGATAGCAGACCACCATGTCTGTGACTGCTTTTAAATAAAGCAGTTTTTTTTAAAATGCAGCTTGTTTTCCTTAAAGGAAAATGAGATGCATTTCAAAAACGAAAAAATGAAAGTTTTTTTTCTCATTTTTTCAGAGCAGCAGTGGTCCTACCACTGCCTGCTCTGAAAAAATGTTTTCGCTGCTATTCACAAAGGGGAAGGGGTCCCATGGGGACACCTTTCCATTTGCCAATGGGTTAGCACCAGTTTGAAACTGGTGCTAACTGCGATTTATTTGCGACCGCATTCGCGGTCACAAAACAATAATACATGGAACTGCGACACGCAATTAGTAAGGGAACACCCCTTCCTAATTGCGACTCACAAACCCTTTTTGTGATTCAGTAAATAGATTACTGAATCGCAAAAATGGGTCTTTACATCCTAAATTGCATTTTGCATGTTGCAAATGGCCTGATTCGCCGTTCCTGACATGCAAAATGCTTCATACAAGTTATATAAAAATAAACTGTGTTGTACACAACGTAATTATTAGACCAAAGACAACATGTCAGCGTAGAATGTCCATAAAAGAAACATCAGCACATAAATGGTGTATCATCAGAGAACCAGGAAAACATATTAGTCAATAATGTCCATAATAGGAACATTTGAAATCATATGTCCATAAAAAGTACCTGTTGTCCTGATGAAAAGGCACCTCTAGTGCCTAGGCAGAAAACAATGGGGCTCCTGGTGCTCCCCTGTGCAAAATGGGGGCTTGCCGGTAATTTGGGTGGAGGGGGACGTCACGCACCCCCTCCTGCTTTTATATGGGCCCCTTCTCTGGCCTGCGATCTTTGGGGGCCATCCTGGGCCACAACTGGCACTCCAGGGTGGGGCCACAGCCAGAAACAACAAAATGGGGCCCAAACGGGGGACTTTGTGGTGGGGGGGGCCTCAGACGATGCTTCCGCCCCTCCCGCTGTCTCCAGGAACAAAATCAGAGCCACAGGAGCAATCACACTCCAGTGCAGTGAACAGGGCGTGAGAGATTCCACCCTCACCCCCGTGTCCTGCCTACAAGGCAGCCCTAAGATCCAAAGGGAGACCTCCGATGAGGTCTTCATTCATCCTGGGGCTGCCTGTGTACACTTCCCCACACGCTGTCTGGTGCGCAAGTGTCCCAGTGGTGATTGGGCCCAAGTAAGAGCCTTCTTGTGTCCCAGGGGTGCTCCTCGGAGTGTACCTTGCCCCTGAGACGCCGATAGGAGCACACTTGCTCCATCTTCCTTTTCTTCCTGCCATTGGGGCACCCGGCAGCACATCTCCGGCGCATGTGATATTTAAAAAGCCCAGGTCACTGCAGTGAATTTCTAATGGCAGCAATGCGCTTTTCAAAGCACTGGGGGAAATTTAAAGAGCCCGGGTGACAGCTGTGATATCCACGGTTGCAGAGCGCTGTCAGACCTTGAAGTGGATCAAAAGGACATCGCTCCCAAGGTGCTTCAGGATAATTACACAGAGCGCTTTCCAAACGCTCAAAATAGACACAGAAAAGTGCCCTCCAGGCTCTATATGATGAAATGAAGCACTCCTTGTGCTTTATGCAGTTGCAGGGGCCACAGCACCCTGCCCCTGGGGGACAAAGTACAATGGAGTACAGGGCAGCAGGGCCAGCACAAGTTGGATGCAGACAAGTGGCAGTTCCTCACAGTGACCAGGCAGGTCACAGGTCAGCACAGCAGCAGCAGTACATGGTGGTTCCTGTGGAATCCTCCCAGCAGCATTCTGTGTCCAGTTCCAAAATGTCACCAAATTGTGGGGAAAACTCCCCTGTACTTATACTCAGTTTCACAGTGTGTTAACAAAGAAGGGGAGAGAAGGTTCCAACCAGTTACAACTTGTTCTTGGAGAGTCTCCCCTATCCTCCAGCACAGGCTCCAAACATCATTTGAGTGTAAATGACCCTTTTGTGTGAGGCCAGGGCACAGCCTTTACAAAGGCATGTGTGCCCCGCCTCTCCCTTCTCTCAGCCCAGGAAGACTATTCAAAATGCAGATGCACCTCTGAGACACCTCCATCCTCCCTGTGTACAGGTTGCTTGAAAAGTATGCACAAAGCCCAACTGTCACTCTTCCCAGAGGTGGATTGGAATCCAGCTGCAAACCACCAGAGTCATAAGCACAGAGAACTGTTCACTTTCTGGAAGTGGCATTTCTGTAATAGTAATAACAAATCCACCTTCACGAGTAAGCAGCTTTTCTCACTACCATTACAACCATACTAAACATGCCTACGCTACCCCTTATAAATCAGACAATAACCTCTAGACATAAAGCAGAACATTTCCAATGCAATCCTATGAGAAGGCAGCCCACTCAGCAGTAAGGAACCAAATAGGCTGTTTGTCACTACCAGGACAGGCCACGCTACTTGGCTCATGTCCTGCCCTCTGAAAAACATAGCACCCTGCCCATAGGGCTAACTAGGGCCTACCTTGGGGGTGACTTACATGTAGTAAAAGGGGAGCTCTGGGCCTGGCAAGTAAATTTAGATGCCAGGTATCTGTGGCAGAAAACTGCGCATGCAGGCTCTGCACTAGCAGGCCTGAGACAGGTTTGTAAGGCTACTTCAGTGCGTGGCGCAAGCAATGCTGCAGGCCCACTACCAGCATTTAATTTACAGGCCCTGGGTATAGAGATACCACTGTACAAGGCACTTACAGGTAAATTAAATACGCCAATTAGGTATAAGCCAATCATACCAACATTAGAAGGGAGAGCACCTGCACTTTACCCCTGATCAACAGTGATAAAGTGCTCAGAGTCCTAGAGCCAAGAGCAAGGGGTCAGGAAAAATAGGAGGAAGGAGGCAAAAAGTTAGGGGGTGAACCTGCCAAAAGGGCCAGGTCCAACAGTGCATTTTCTTGCTTAACCAGTTCCTTGCCTCTGCCTGTGGAATCCACGTCTGGGTCAGACTGACAGTTGGGCTGTGTGTGAATTCCCTCTAGACACTGACACAAAGGGGGCTGAGGTGTGTCTAGCATATCCTGAAGAGTCTTCCTGGGCTAGAATGGGAGGGAGGAGCTGACACCTGCACCTGAAAGGGCTGTGCCTGTTGTCACACAATGCAGTCTCCAATCCCATGGAGTGTGTCTGGAGCCAGGCCTGGGCAAGGCAGGATCTTTTGAAGAACAGAGACTTTCCTTTGAGGTTTGCCTACTTCAAAGGCAGAAATGTGTATAAGTAGTGGACCCAAAACCCCAGACTTTTAGAACACTTCTGGATCAAGAGGAACCTCTGCTAAGGAGAAGGGCTGAAGAGCTGGAGGAGGAGTACTGCCCCTTTGCTGTGTGTGCTTTGCTGGGTTGGCCAGCTGTTGCTGCTTCTGCCTTAAAGAGTACAAAGACTGGACCTTGCTGTGTATCCTTCTTGTGAAGTTTTTCTGAGGTCTTGGATAGAGCCTGCCTCCTGGTGAGACATCTCAGGATTTGTTTGCTGTGGACCCTAACTCGACAGGTGATGCCTATTCTAGTTTCTGGGCCCTTGGGAGTGAATGTTGGCCTACAAACAAAAAGAAGCAGGTGCACAACTGTAGTTGACTCCAGGACCGACGCTGCTGCCTGAGTCTGCGACGCTGCCTACACCCGAAGCCGTGGTCCCCGCTGGAGTGCGAGACTGTGACTGACACCGCAGGCCTGATGCTGCCACAGTCCCACTGAGGTCCTGTGACTTTGTGAAACCCAAGTGCTGTATCACCAACGTCCGTTACACCCAACTCTGCCGGGGCACCTGTAGCCCCGTGGTGTGACTACAACCCAGAGAGGTCGCCCAACGTATCTTGACCTGTCGGATCCATTGATCCCTCTGGATCGTCAGGAACCAACTCCTTGCACTGACACCACATCACCTCCCCTTCTCTGCAGTATGGAACTGATGCCACACTGGATCCAGCGACGCCTCACCTCCCTGAATCTGTGCACAAGCATGTTTCCTTGGTATCAAAGGTACTGTAAGTGGGGTTCTGTGTGACTCCATGACCAGCGCCTCCCTCCTCGTGAGGTGTGTTGGATTGTTGGAAATGACTCAGTCAACGACGCCATGATAGCCAAAGTTGGGACTATTGTGTTTCTAAGTGCTATATTCAAGTTTAATCTTTTAAAATTCATATCTTTACTTGTGTATGTTGGATTTTTTTCACTTTGGTCCTGTTTGATTTAGATAAATACTCTCTATGTTTCTAAACTAGTGTGGAGTCATTTTATGGCGTTTTTACTGTGTTACTGTGTGTGTTTGTACAAATACTTTACACATTACCTCTGAGACAAGCCTGACTGCTTGTGCCAAGCTACCAAGGGGATGAGCATGGGTTATCTAAGCTGTGTATCTCTCTTACCCTGACTACAGTGAGTGTCCATACTTGGACAGGGTGTAAACTGGCTTCTACTAGGCTGAGTGGCCCTGCTCTGAGATGGCACCCCCTTGGGGCATGTGAGACATCCCCAGGTGAGTCCTTGAATGCTTGGACATACCATCCTCTTCCTTGGGAGGAAGTGGAGTGCGCACATATAACATGCATCAAAGACCTTCTCTGGCAACGGGGCATGTGCGAATGGACCCTGGAGGTGTCATCCCTGATCTACACTCTGTGGGTAAACATTCACTCTTGTGTGCAATTAAAAGGTCTTTTTGGTTGGGCCTGGGGGCCCTTGCTAAGGTTCTCTTCCTGCGTTTATTGTTTTTTGTCATCGTTTGTCACACCAAGGGCCTTGTGGGGGATACTCTTGCTCTGGCATTGCACCTCTCTCTGAGGATCTGGGGGCTTGAGGCATGACGGCACCTGCCCACTTCACAACCTGAAGGCTAGAAGTGGACTCTGTGGGTCGTGCCTGGCTGATCCGTCCTGGACGAGATGTCTTGGACAGTGATGTGGTGCGCTTGTGCCCAGTGCCTGGGTATTTTGCCTGCTGCCCTGACTGCGGAGCTGAGGAGCCTTGGGTTTGTCTCGAATGGTTGGTCTGGGGCTACTTACTTGAATTGTCACTTGGTGCGGAGCCTGACTGGTCTCTGTTCTTGGAATGGCCTGTAAATCACAGCTAAGTGATGGGTAAACCCAAGGCGAAAACCACTGGTGCTCAGCAAACTATGCTGGAGGGCCCAGGCTCAGCCTCCGGCTCTCGGACACCCACCCTGAACGCTTGTAGCTAAGTCGTTACACTATCAGGACAGAGGCACTGTACAGCAATGAGCACAGACTGAGGGCCCATTCAGAGACGGCAACAGCCAAGTTTCTCTGTTCTTTGACTTCACTGCTGCTGTACTGGCCAAACGTGCCTTCTTTGATGGAGGTGAAACAGGTGATCAAAGAAAATGGGCTCTGATAGCATCAAAAGCACTGGGCACTGACTGACAACTCGGAAGTAAGCACCACACTCAGCATGCCTCCCAATGTAGTACTCTCCAGAAGCCATCCAAGACTCAGGTAGATAGGGAAAAAAGGAAGATCTGGGGCGATGGTGAAGATTACTGCTGCCCACCCATCTGACCCTAAGGTCAGTTCGGACTTGAGATACCACTCTGGTGATTCTGACAATTACAGTCAAGAACATGAAGGGGACTCCTCTCCAGGGGTGACTCCTCAATCTGCAGACGAGAACCTTTAATGTCCCTCTCTGATATGACTCATGCCTACTGCTATGTTGAAATCGATAGATGCCGCTGGGGCCCCTGATCCGGGCTATGCAGTCTTTTCTTTAACATTTGCAGTGACCAACCACGGGGGTGATGACCCTCCACACTGTAGCCAGCGATGACTGGTGGCTTTGGAGCTTGAACTTTTCTTAGAAGCCTACCCTACACTGCCATTCCACAAATGATGGAATGACAGAGGTATATGTTTCTTGAACTTTAGTTTCTCCAAGCTTAGATGCAGCCATTGCTTCACTGCTCTGGGGCTGTGGAGTTGGGTCAACTGTTGGAATATAATGCTATCTCCGATGGGGTATGTATGGCGCTTGATAGATGCTGTGTTGGGGGATGGAATTGTGACACTGGTGGATGCCTGGTCATGTTACCTTAACTTACATGCCTGCTACACAACATAACATCACTTTTATGACATGGAACATAGAGGGATGGGGTCCGCAACACAACGCTACAAGATACAAACATACCTATAAGGCATGGTGTGCAAATCGCTATGCTTCAAGAGATGCTTTTCACAAGGACAGAAGCAGATTGGTTGTGGCGCTGTTGGGGCAGCCGGTTGCACGCCACAAAATACTGCAATAGGGGTTCCATTTGAGTCCCCGGCTGGAAAGATTAATAAGGAAGGATGATACGTGTTCATGGAGGGGAGACTGTGAGGATGTCAGGTGGTGCTAGGTAGCATGGATGAACCTAATCAAGATCATGCACTTGTCTTGGAGTCGCTCTCGACCCAACTCGGGCAGTTGGCTGGAGGTGCATTGCTGCTTGGGGGCGACTTAAATGGTGTGTTGACATTACTCTTGATCGTGCTACCCCACCGCTGCCAGGTTCTCTTACCCATAATATGGCTGAAGACTTGTGTGACTGGTTGACACATAGGGGATTGGAGGATGTTTGGAGCACACTACACATAGCAGTTAGGGACTACTACTTCTGTTCTAATGTATACCAAGTGCATACGAGAATAGATCATCATGTCTGCTCCTGAGGACTGTGCTATTACGTCACACACTCAGAATATCTAGGACAGACTCTTTCTGGTCATAACCCACTTTTATTATTATTCCACTCATCTGATGTACACCCTGCGATACCTGATTGGCACTTGCACACATCGGTTCTCTCTGATTTCCCATTTCTGGAGACTCTGCAGGAGTCAGTTCCACAATTTTGGACCACAAATCAGGGCACGGCCTCCTGTTGCCAGATTGAGAGGTAGGCACTCAAGGTGGTACTAGGTAGCATACTGTTTGTCTCAGACAGTAGGAATTTGTTGTAACCTTGACTGCAAACTCACACTCCTTGATGGTACACTTCATGCACTGAATATTCCACTGGGGGTTGACCCATCTGCTACCCAGGGGTTACTTGAAGCTAGGGATCAATATAATATAGCTCTGGAACATCTCTGCTGTCATAACTACACAGAGTGTGTCAATAGCCCATGAAGAAGAGTGTAGAGAGGGAAGATTGTGGGCCTGGCTAGTCCAACTAGAAGACAAAGGCACACCCATCACAAGGCTGTTGTCTCTGAATGGTGCTACTCTTTTTACACCTGCAGACGTTAACACAGCATTTCAGTATTATTATGTCTCCTTATACAGCCCCACAACTGTGGCCCTCTCCGGGGCCCCTGGTTAACTGCTCAATGGCCTTGACCTTCAGTGCCTCCCTCCGGATGTGTGAGAGGGACTGGGAACACAGGAAATTACAAATGTGATCAAAAGTATATATACTTTGACATGTGGGTCAGAGATGTTACACTGTAGGCCCTGATGAAAGAGAGAGGTCTGCAGCAGGAGAAGGCCCGGGGTCTTTGCAAGAGACCAACAGCTGAAGTAGTGGATGAGTGGAAACACCCATCAGACTCCCTGTCCGGTGGTGGGGACTGATAGGAAGATTGAGAGAATTCGGCCCCCAGTTCAGTGGGCAGATGGGATAGCCGCAACCTCGGCTCCCCTCTATGTCAACAGGACCTTGTCCACTCCTGTTTCCTAATAGATTTTCCTGCCATTTCGGGCCGAGGCACCAGCTGGCTTCCCCTTCCCCACCAGCCTCCATACTTATTGACATGGGGGGAATATCCTGTTCTCAGGATAGCAGCTGAACATTTGTTTTTTTTTCCTTTCTTGAGTTCATTTATGATCTTCACATGTATTTCTGATGCTACCCCTGAGCCACTTGAACTTTCTGTCAACAAATGGCTGCTTAAAAAAACTGTATGCAAATGTAACTGTTGACTTGTGAATGAGCATATTATGCACATATGTTTATGATAAATGCCAAGAAAACATCATTTATTTTTAAAAAAACAATATCACCCCTTTCGTATTTAACACGTTTCCCAAGAGGTTTAGATTGGAGTGGGAATAGTAGATGTCACCTCTTTAGTGTCCAACAACTTCCTAAAGTTGGTTTCTATTGGCTTAGGAATAGTAAATGTCACCTCTTTAGTGTCCAGCACCGTCCCAAAATTGGTTTAGATTGGAGTGGTAATAGTAAATGTCTGCCCTTTAGTGTCCAACACCTTCCTCAAGTTTGTTTATATTTGGAGGTGGAATAGTAAATGTTACCTCTTTAGTGTCCAACACCTTCTTTGAGTTGCTATGTATTGGATTGAGAGTAGTACGCAGCAGATTTAAGAGCCCCTAGAGCCTCCTTATGTCATATAGCATTTTTTTTACACTAATCTGGCTCAACGAAGTCAAAGTCGCGGTGCCAAATTTACAAAGTGGTGCAATGCATGCATTGCGCCACTTTGTAACCCCTTGCACCACATTATGCATACGCCATGCATAATGTATGCAAGGGGGGTGCTCCCCCGTTTTTGGGGCATTTTTAACGCCTGCTCAGAGCAGGCATTAAAAGGGGGCATTACATTGTTTTCAATGAGTCCCTATGTACTGTTCAGCGTTAGTGCCAACATTTTGGCACTAACTCTGAACAGTACAACATTAACGTCAGAAATTCTGATGCTATTGACCCCTACCCTGTGCCATAGTGCGCCATATTTTAAATATGGCTCACACTTGGTGGCGGTAGGAGGCGCAAGGGGCCACAAGAAAAGTGGTGCTACATGTAACGTAACACCACTTTTCTTAAATCTGGCCCTAAATGTCACCCCTTTCATGTCCAACACCTTCCTCAAATTGGTTTAGACTGGAATTTGAATAGTGTCACCCCTTTATTGTCCAACACCTTCTTTAAGTTGGTTTAGATTGGAATGGGAATAGTCAATGTCACCCCTTTAGTGTCCAACACCTTTCATAAGTTGGTTTATGTTGGAGTGAGTACAGTAAATGTCACCCTTTTAGTGTCCAATACCTTACCCAAGTTGGTTTGGACTGGAGAGGGAATAGTGAATCTTACCTCTTTAGTGTCCCACACTTTCCCCAAGTTCATTTAGATTGGAGTGGAAATAGTAAATGTCACCCTTTTAATGTCTTAAATGTTCCCAAAACTGAATATAATGAAAATATGTCACATATGTCAAATCTATTTTTCAATATAAATGATAGCAATTCCAGAGTGAAGTAAATAAAATAATATATATTTTTTAATTGCAAAGAAACAGAAATAAATCAATGTGCATTTTCACATGTTATTTTACATTGAATATCATTTTTAAATATTTGTAAAATTTTCTGAAGTACATTTTTAAGCATCATTTAACATATTTATAATTGGTATATATTTAATATATTATATATTAAATAATGGTATATATTTTATACTATTATTTAACTTATGCATTTTTTAGCAGATTGTTTGGCATGTTTGACATGTTTAACATTGTCAATAATCTTTTACATTTTTCTTAACATTTATTAAGCAGTTTTACTAAATTTCCCATTGATTTCATTAGGAGATAGTCTTTTCCTTTTCTTTCATGTCTCTCTGAGCATTTGCTGCAGGAATGCCACTACACCAGGGACTATTGTTTACATATAGTAAACAAATAAGGGGAGGGGCCTCTTGGGCAAGGGTCGTTCCCCAAGGGGGACATTTTTTAGTGAGGCCATTTCTACCCCCCTGGAGGGCAGATCGGTCTATCTTAATTAGGCCGATCTGCCCCCCTTGGTGGCAGAAGCCACTAGGCACCTGGGATAGTTAAAAAAAATGTTTTACAGGGGAGAGCTACCCCTTAGGCAAGGGCCGCTCCGGGGGGGGGGTGATTTATTTTAGGCCATTTCTGCCCCTCTTGGGGGGCCAATTGGCCTATTTTAGTTAGGCTGATCTGCCCCCAAGGGGCCAGAAACCACTAGACACCAGTTTTTTTTTTGCGCTATTTCACGCAAGTGGAGCGACCCTTTAGGTATGGGCCGTTCCCCTGGGGGGCAATTTCATTTTAGGCTATTTCTGCCCCTCTTGGGGGCAGATTGGCCTACTTTTATTAGGCCAAACCACTAGACACCAGGCTTTTTTTTGGCTTTACTATTTTACGAAAGGGGAATGGCCCCTTGGGCAAGGACCATTCCCCATGGCGGCAAATTATTTTAGACCATTTCTGCCCCTATTTCTATTTGGCCTATGTGCCCCCAACGGGGGCAGAAATCACTTAGGCACCAGTGTGAGTGTTTTCTTTGTAGGGGAGCCCCTTGGGCAAGGGTCGCTCCCCATGGGGGCCCAATGCTGTTGGCCAATTATGGCCTCTTCGGGGGCAGATTGGCCTATTTATGTAAGGCCCATCTGCCCCCATGAAGGGGCAGAAAGCCCCACAAAACACCAAGGAAGATTTTTTTAAATAAAAAGAGTGTAGGGGTAAGGCCATAGCCCCACACCAAAAAATTGGGACAACGTTGTTCTGCCCACCGATGGGCATATGGGGCAATTAAACTAGATGCACTTCCTCAGGGAGGAAGAAGGCCTACTATATGCCAGGGAATAAAAAAATAAAAAAATAGTGAGGTGGTGGCTACCAACCAGTAGGGGCATGGTTATGCCCCCACCCCAACCGAAGGGGGGAGCAGTCTTTCGGCTCTCCCCCCATACACTGAAAGATCTTATCCCAACGGCAAGCAAGAGGACATTTAATTATTTTGGGTTTTGATTTTATATTTGGGCCAGGAGAGCTTCGCTAACTCTCAAAATTGTCCCACTTGGAATAGTGAGGGCTGCACATTTTAGACTTTGGGATGCTGCCATCTAGAAAAAATCTATGAGACCTAGACACATCTGAAAACCAAACATCTGGGTGAGTCCAGGGTGGCGTGTTTCACATGCACCCCCCACCATTTTCTTACCCACAATGCCCTGCAAACCTCCAACTTTACTTGAAATCACACATTTTCCACGTGTTTGCAGGAATCCACAAAATTCCTACCACCCAGCATTGTCACTTCTATACCACTAACAATTCTGCCATATTTGTCTGCCTAAAAAAGTTTTTTTCCAAACTGCCCTTTTGGGGCCTCTTCGGTTCCCCCTCAATTTCAACTTGTTTTTGGCTCTTCCCTGTCACAGAAACCTGGCCCACCTACACAAGTGAGGTATCATTTTCACCGGAAGACTGAGGGGAACATTGGGTGGTACAAAATTTGTTATGGTCTGGTGATCCCACACAAAAAAGTGGGAAAAATGTGATTTTTTTAGCTAAATTTGAGGTTTGCTGAGGATTCTGGGTAAGAAAACACTGGGGGATCCACGCAAGTCACACCTCCCTGGACTCCCTCGGGTGTCTAGTTTTCAGAAATGTCTGGGTTTGGTAGGTTTCTCTAGATCGCTGCTGAGCTCAGGACCAAAAACGCAGGTGCCCTCCTCTGCAAAAGCAGGTAGTTTTGTAATTGATAATTTTGATGTGTCCACATACTGTTTTGGGGCATTTCTTGTCATGAGCAATAGGCCTACCCACACAATTGAGGTACCTTTTTTATCGGGAGATCTGGGGGAATGCTGGGTAGAAGGATGTTAATGGCTCCCCTCCGTTTCCAAAACTTTGCAGCACCAAATTGTGAGGAAAAAGTGTTTTTTCCCAGATTTTGAGGTTTGCAAAGGACTATGGGTAACAAAACCTAGTGAGAGCTCCATAAGTTACCCCATCCTGGGTTCCACTAGGAACAGAAATGCCCAGGTTTGGTAGGTTTCCCTAGGTGCCAGATGAACTAGAGGCCAAACTCCACAGTTAGGCACTTTGCAAAAAGAGGTCAGTTTTCACAAGAAAAATTTGATGTATTCATGTTGTGTTTTGGACCCTTCCTTGTCGCGGGGACTAGGCCTACCCACAAAAGTGAGGTAACATTTTTTTGGGGAGACTTGGGGGAATGCTGGGTGGAAGGAAGTTTGTGGCTCCCCTCAAATTCCAGAACTTTGCAGCATCGAAATGTGAGGAAAAAGGGTTTTGTTTGCCAAGTTTTGAGGTTTGTAAAGGATTCTGGGTAACAGAACTTGGTGAGACCCCATCCTGGTTTCCACTAGATGTCTAGTTTTCAGTAATACCATGGTTTGCTAGGTTTCGGCTGAGCTAGAGGCCAAAATCCAGAGCTAGGCACTTTCCAAAAACGCATCAAATTTCAAAGTAAAAATGTGACGTGTCCATGTTTTTGTTTGGTGTGTTTCCTGTCGTGGGCACTATGCCCACCCTCACAAGTAAGATACAATTTTTATCGGGAGACTTGGTGGAATACAGAATAGAATAACAATTTGTATTGCCCCATGTCTTTCTCTACATTTTTTCCTTCCACGTAGAAGGCAGTGTGTAGGAAAGAAGTGTATTTGAGAAATGCCTTGTAATTCACATCCTAGTATGGGGACCCCCGAATTCAGAGATGTGTAAATAACCACTACCTCTCACTACAATATCTTGTGCCCATTTTGGAAATACAAAAGTTTCCTTGATACCTATATTCCACTCTTTATATTTCACCAAATGAATTGCTGTATACCCGGTGTGCAATGAAAACCCATTGTAAGGTGCAGCTTATTTATTGGCTCTGGGTACCTAGGGTTCTTGATGAACCTACAAGCCCTATATATCCCCTCAATCAGAAGAGTCCAGCAGATGTAACAGTATACTCCTTTCAAAAATCTGCCATAGCAGGAAAAAGTTACAGAAGAAAACATGGACAGAAATGGCTGTTTTTTCAGCTCCATATTAATATTATTTATTTCAGCTGGTATTTTCTGCAGGAAAAGCTTGCAGGATCTACCTAAATGACACCTTGATGAATTCAAAATGATGTCTACTTTTCAGAAATATTTAGCTGTTTGGGATCCACCATTGGTTTCACACCCATTTCTGTCACTAATTGGAAGGAGGCTGAAAGAACAACATATAGTAAAAATGGGCTATGTCCCAGTAAACTGACAAAATTGTGTTGAAAAATTTGGTTCTCGGATTCAAGTCTGCCTGTTCCTGAAATTCGGGAAGATGGTCATTTTAGCACTGCAAACCCTTTGTTGATGCCATTTGCAGGGAGAAACCAGATGCTTTCTTCTGCAGAACTATTTTCCCATTTTGAAAAAACATACACATTTTAGCTGTATTTTGGCTAATTTATTTGTCTCTTCCAGGGGAACCCACAAACTGTGGGTACCTTTACAATCCTGAGAATGTTGGAAAAAATGATGCAAATTTGGCATGGATAGCTTATGTGCACAAAATGTGATTGGGGCCTAAGCACAAACTAGCCCAAATAACCAAAAAAGGGCCCCACATGGTGGGGGAGGGGGAGGTGGTTTGGGAGGTGGCAGCAGCTAAGGGGCTAAGAGTGTTTGGTATGTTTAGATGTGTTTGTGTTAGTGTTTTGCTCTATTTTGGCCTGATGTGTTTTTTAAAATTGTATTATTAATGGATGAATAAGTTCTGTTGTGATGTTACTTATGTTTTGATGATTAGTTGTTATATATGTGTATATTTGGGACTGTAATGTACGTTTGGGTGTTTAACATTTCTTTTACAGGTTTTTGTTTAGGAACAATTTCATTTGGAATTTTCAGTTTATGGTTGCTTTTCAAAGGAAATCAGTTTTGATTAATTATAAACCAATTGTTCATACTTAGATTTTCTTTTTTCGGGTTTCCTAAAGTGGTCCTTTTTTTAAAACATCTTTTTGTTTTTTTTAAAGGAACCTAAGGACTTTGGATTACTTGAAGGGATTTTGATTGTATTATTTATATTTTTGGATTTGTTGGGGCTTTTTGCATTCGTTTTCTTAATTTTTGGTGGATTATTATTGTTTGTTATGTGGAGATGGAGAAAGTTCCTCAGCTACAAAACAGTAAGTTTTATATGAATTTTTTGTTGTGGGTGGGAAATGCAATATTGTATTGCTTATTTTATGTTTATGATAATATTATGTAGCATTGTTTGGGTTATGTGTTGTATTGTTTGATGTGACTGAATTTGTTTTTATGTTGGTTAGTATTATAATTTTTAAATAATTAATAGGCATATTTTTATTATATCAGTGATTATTATTTTTTGTGTTATGTAATTGTTTCACTGTTTTAATAAATGATTCATGTTATTATTAAACAAAGATATGGTCTGTTGTTTTAAAATATGTTGGGTTTTTGAGGGTTTTTGTAGTTTAATATGTATTTGAAAGGCAATTTTTTTAAAGTAGGCTAGTCCTTCGTTAGTTATGATGATTTTGACTTTAAATTGTAGCATGTCATAGATGATTTTAGTTTGTTTGCTAACTTTAGGGCCAATTTGGGTAACTTGTTGTTCTATTCTTAGTTTTTGGCAGCTTTGTCCTTTTTGTAATGCTTCGATATATTTGTGTAATGTAGGTTGAGTTCTGCCTAGTGTGGATTGGAAGGCATTGTGCCATCCTTCCACTGCATTGTTTGTTTTAGCTTACTGTGCCAGGGTGTTATCATAGACATTCCACCATGGTATCTGGAATTTGGCTTAGCATCTGTGTCGTGACCGATGCAGTCTGCCAACCCAAGAGTTTTCAAAATAGTCCATTAGGGGACAAAGTTGTCTGTATTTTGTTGGTAGGAAGAGTTTTCTATTAGTATGTTATGGAGGTTGACTACCTCTGTTAAATGGACTTAGGCTAGTGCTATCATTTTTTTGACTTCAAAGGCAAATTGGCTGTTAGTAGAATATTCTGCACAAAGGGGCAATGTGGTGCAAAAGGGATGCAACTGAAAAATGATATTTATGAAGCCACACAAGGCCACCTTGCGTGGCCCTGAGTGGCTTCATAAATTTTGAGTAAAGCAATGCAGAACAAAATGCTGCATTGCATTACTCTGCACCTGGAGGCGTTTCCATGGGTGTTGTGTGGGTGCTCCCACACAACATCCATGGATTTTGATGCATTCCCAGATTTGCCAGAAATGGTAGACCTAGGAATGTGCCAAAAACCTACTCCTCCTTAGATGAGGCATAGCATAGGGACATATCTTTATTTCTGCAAATGTTTTCCTCTTTCTATGTGTGCTGCATTCTGCAACACACATAGAAAGAGGAACAAGTCTCAGGGCTGCCAAAAGGGTGCCAGTGCAGTTAAGAAAGCAGGAATGTGCCATATTCACTCAAATATGGCGCATTCCTGCCCCTTCGCTGTCACACAGTGCAGCTCAGGAAGGTAACTTCCTGTGCTGCCCTGCGTGACAAACTCATGAATATGCCCCTTAGGTTAGAGTTTTGGAGGTGTTGCCATATACTTTGTTTCAAGTAATAGTAACAGCCTTGTATGACAGTGTGGGGGTATATTTTTAGTATTGTTTGAATCATGGCTTATTCAAAGTCTATGATTATTTTTTGGGGGTAGTAGTCATTTCAATGTTGTTTTATATAGTTTAGGAGTTCATAGTAGGTACTGCTTTGTTTATTTGGGAGCAATGCATATATGAAAGGGGTGTTGGTGTGTTGATATTCACCGGGGTAAGTTTAATTGACTTGTTTGTAGTGGAGAAGATAAGGATTTTTTTCATTATTGTGATTGTCATATAAAAGGAAGGGCTCCTCATTATGTGTAATAGTTAAATGTCTTGTTTGTCTGTGTCTTTGTGCCTTCTAGGAGCAGGTGGGTGGCTTTTTAGTGCATGGAATTAGAGAACTAGTGTTTGACTCTCGTATATCTTGTGCAATTTCTCTAGTTATTTTTCTGTCTCATTTGGGGAGTGGTTGTGCTCTTTTACGTTAATTACATATTTTTTCATTTTGTAGGTGCCCTTCCATAGCATTCATTAGAGTAATATTTTGCATATTTCCAGTTTATATTTTCTGTTGACGCACTTCCTTGTCTGTAGGTGTAGCCCATTTTACTTAATAATTAATTTCCTTTCTGTGAAGTAATAAATTTGGACCCTTCTGTCATGTCTGTAAGTAGTTCATTAATATACACATATATATTTTAGTTTAACTTTTGCATGTTAGTAATATATGAAAAAATTAAGGGCTAGATGTATCAAGCGTTTTTGCATTCGCAAACGGTGCGCATGGCCGTTTGCGTATGCAAAAATGGCTTTCAGTATGTATGAAAGGCGTTCGCTGTCCAATTTTAAGGAATCGCTAAAATAGCGATTCATTAAAATTGCGAGCCCGTTTAGAGAATCGCAAATTGCTATTACCACTAAGTTGAACTTGGTAGTAAGCATGTGCAAATTTAAAAAATGCATGAAAAATGCATTTTTAAAATTGACATGTAACGCACACATGCCCCTTTGGCATGTGTGTACCTTACATGTCCTTAAAAAAGTTCTTGGGGTGCAGCAGAGTGGGCCTTAGGCCCCCAGCACCCTGGGTTTTGCCCTTCCCAAATTTGCGAATTCCAGTTAGGAATTTGCAATTTGGGTAATTCAAAAAATGCGCAGAGAATGGGGCCAGTATCGCAATTTGTGATTCGGTAATAGCATTTGCGATTTTTAAGAAATCACTATTATTGAATCACAAATATGATACATCCCATTTTGCAATTCAGAAAGAGCGATTTCTTAAAAATCACTATTAGAGAATTGCAAAATGGTTTGTTGATACATCTAGCCCCTAGTTACCATTATTTTATTGACTTGTATGTTTTAAACAAAAGGGAGATGGGAGCACACTGCCTCTCTTCACAACACGATTTGCCCCTTTGTATTGTGGTAAATGTGGAACAAAGTATGCGCTTACTTGAATATTAGTAGTAGATTCTCACCAGAGTTGGTGAAGAGAGCTGTACATCTCTAGACAAATGTGTTTCTGGATTTCATCCGTCATCAGTAGAGTTCAAAAAACTAATTCTAGCAGGAGTTGCTGAGAATGCTGCTGCAGTCCTTCCAGGCCTAAATACCTCTCACTGGCACACATGGGCATCTCCAAAGGCTTGTCAGCTTGTTGGCTCAAGGGAGCCTTTTTAAACAGAAAGGGACTGGGAGCACACTGCCTCACTTCACAGCTCAGTTCTCCCCTTTGAATTGTGGTAAATGCAGTACAAAGTTTGCGCATACCTGAATATTACCTGTAGTTTTTCACCAGAGTTAGTGTAGATAGTGCTGTACCTCTCTAGATACATGAGTTTCTGGATTTTTTCCTTCATCAGTAGAGATCAAAAAACAAATTTAATGAGGTGTTGTTGAGAATGCTGCCACAGTCCTTTCAGGCCTCAGTATCTCTCACTGGTGCACAGATGCATCTCAAAAGCTTTTTGGCTTGTTGGCTCAAGGTAGCCTTCTTAAACAGAAGGGGAATGAGAGGACACTGCCTCACATCACAGCTCAATTCACCCCTTTGCCTTGTGGCAAATGCAGTACAAAGTTTGCACTTACTTGAATATTAGCTCTAGTTTTTCACCAGAGTTGGTGCAGATAGTGCTGTACATCGCTAAACACATGTTTCTGGATTTTACCCTTCATCAGTAGTGATCAAAAGACAAACTTCATCAGGGGTTGCTGAGAATGCTGCCACAGTCTTTTCAGGTCTCAGTATCTCTCACTGGTGCACAGGAGCATTTCGAAAAGCTCATCAGCTTGTGGGCTCAAGGGAGCCTTTTTTAACGGAAGGGGGATGGGAACACTCTTCCTCACATCACAGCATAGTTCGCCCCTTTACATTGTGGTAAATGCAGTACCAAGTTTGTGCTTACTTGAATATTAGCTGTAGTTTTTCACCAGAGATGGTGTAGATATAAGATAGTGCTCTACATCTCAATAGAGATCAAAAAATTTATTTCATCAAGGTTTGATGAGAATGCTGGTAAAGTTCAGGTCTCAGGATCTCGCACTGGCGCGTAGGTGCATCTCCACCTGTTTTGTTAAACAGTATTACATGATTTTGCAGGTTTCCTTTGAGCTTGTTTTAACATAGAGCAGGTGCTTGCTTTCTGTTTAAAGAGAGAAAAAAGTTAGAATAATTTAAAATAGTGTTTTATTGCTAGTTAGTGGAGGTTTTGGTTAGGTTTATTTTTATTCGCTGTTTGGGCAAGTTTCTAAATTTACTATTTACATATAATTACTTTAATATATGTTCTTGTACTTTGTTATTGTTGATATTTTCTGATTTTGGCCTCAGGGACCCCATCCTCTGTGTCCTGGCCACTCATTGTGGCAATGGCCTCCCCATTAGAAAAATATCATGGACCCTGGGAGATGGCAGTCCCCGTGGCTCCTGTCGGCCAAATTTGGTGTAATTCCTTCCAGCGGTTCGGGTTGTATTTGTGTCTAAATTCCATATTGGAATTTACATAGGGAAAATGTGTTTTGGGACACCCATATTTTCTCTGACCCCACTTGAAGAATCAGCCCAAAATGTTCCACACAGCAGAAGAAGTGAGTGGCAAGCTAGTTTTAAAAAGTTTGTGAAGATTCTTCAAGCGGTGCCAAAGTTATAAACAAAAAATGCTTTTCCTACAGAAACTAGGTCCTTACTATACTTACCTACTCGTGACATCAGTAGGTAATATATGTATATGTGTGTTTGTGTGTGTGTGTGTTCACGTATATACAAATATGTATGCACTATCATGTTTACTATTTCCCCTATAAACCTAGTGATATTGGAGGGCGTTTTGTAGTTTGGGGAAGGTCTAATATATTATTGGGCTTTAAGGGGAGAGGATTTACCAATCCCACTTGAAACGTAACAACATCGGTGAAAGTGCTGGACTTTGCACGGTTAGATGTACTTTTCTGACAGCCACACCAAACGCTGATGAAAATGTTGTGTTTTCTGAGGGGTCAGTTTTTTTATTATCACTCTAATTGCAAGCACATTGGGGAAAATCTTGATCATTGTAGGGGGATAAATGAATTTATTTAACTTTAAAAATCTGATGTTACTGGCCCCATCGGAATTAAAAAGGATATTTGTGTGAACAAATCAAAAGTAACAAGGAGTTATGTCTCCTGGGGACACATGTAGAGATCATCTTGGAATGGGAACTTGCACAAATGGTAATCAAGGTCTGCTGGAAATAGCCCTTTTTGCAGGGTCATCCCTAAACCTTTGCCTTCTTCCTCCTATTTGGTTTATTGTCTCTGCACACTTTACCACTGTTTATCAGTGCTAAAGTGCAAGTGCTCCCTAGGTAAACTGTACTGTTGATTGGGTTATCCATGATTGACATATTTGATTTACTAGTAATTCCCTAGTAAAGTGCACTAGAGGTGCCCAGGGCCTGTAAATCAAATTCTACTAGTGGGCCTGCAGCACTGGTTGTGCCACCCACACGAGTAGCCCTGTGAGCATGTCTCAGACCTGCCACTACGTGTGCAGTTTTAAACTGCCAATTCGACCCGACAAGTGTACCCACTTTCCAGGCCCAAACTTTCCCTTCTACTACATGTAAGGCACCCCTAAGGTATGCCCTAGGTAGCCCCATGGGCAGGGTGCAATGTATTTAGAAGGTAGGACATGTACTGATGTGTTTTATATATCCTAACAGTGAAATACTGCCAAATTCAGTTTTCACTGTTGAAAGGCCTATCTCTCTCATAGGTTAAGATGGGGCTGCCTTTAAATATCCTTAAAATGCAGTTTCCCTTTGGGAGCAGATGGAAATATGGAGTTTGGGGTCTGAACTCACAATTTAAAAATAAACCTTTTGGTAAAGTTGGTTTTTAGATTTGGCAGTTTGAAAATGCCACTTTCAGAAAGTGGGCATTTTCTTGCTTAAACCATTCTGTGCCTCTGCCTGCTTGTGTATTCCACGTCTGGGTCAGACTGACAGTTGGGCTGACAGTGACACAAAGGGCACTGTGGTGTAGCCTGCATATCCTGATGAGCCAACTGAGCTAAAGTAGAGGGAGGATTGGTCACTTACAACTGAAAGGACTGTCCCTGCCTTTACACAGTGCAGTCTCCGACCCCATGGAGTGTGTCTGGGGCCAGGTCTGGGCAAGACAGGATCTTGTGAACAACAGAGACTTTCCTTTAAAGTATGCTTACTTCAAAGGCAAAACTGGGTATAAGCAGTGGACCCAAAACCCCAGACGTTTAGAATCTTTCTGTAATCAAGAGGAACCTCTACCAAGGAGTAGAGCTGAAGAGCTGGAGGAGGAGTACTGCCCTTTGCTATGCTGCTTTGCTGGGTTGGCCTCAGTTGCTGCTTCTGCCTTAAAAGAGAGTAAAGGGTGAACTTTGCTGTGTATCCTCCTTGAGAAAGTTCTCCAAGGGCTTAGAGTAGAGCTTGCCTCCTGTTGGATGTCTCAGGAATATCAAAGACTTCAGTTTCATCTGCCTACAGCACTGGGAACTGTGTGTTGTGTGCTGTTCAAGAAGAAAAACCACTGCAATGCCGGCAACGATGCCACTAGTCTGCACCGTGATCGGCCAAAGTCACACTGAGTCAAACTGCCCTGCTTCGTACCACAACCCTTGTCTCACCGACGCCTCCATCTGACTCTGCCACCGAGCCGCTACTTGCAACGTGACGTGTGGGCCCTGCACTCCGGCATCATCTTGCTCACACCGCAGCCTGGGCATCCCCGACAACACCTCTCCTGCTGACGCTGCTGCCTGCACCATGGCCTGTGGACACCGCTCATGAAGTACACGAAGCACCATTCTATCCCTCACCACAGCCCAAGCCCACCAACGCCAGCACCATCGACTCCAGTGTCATCAACAGACGTCCCTCTTTGCACCGTGACCCGTGGATGCCGCATGGAGCCTGTCCAGCGCTGCACCACTGACTTGGGCCTACCGATGACAGCGCTTCAGCAAAGACAATGCGCTGCCTACACCGTGACCTGGTGACACTGCACAATGCACTGCCCCGCTTCACACCGCAGCCCTGGTCTCACCAACGCCACTGGACGCTGTCACCGAGCCGCTGCCTGCACCGTGACCTGTGGGCACCGTACGCTGCATTGTACTGCTTCACACCGCAGCCCCAAGGACATCCACGCCAGCGCTCCTGACTTCATCAGCCCACAGTTCCATCTGCAACACATGTGACTTGGGAGGCCCAATGACCTCCGCACCAACTCTGGAACCGACACCACGACGCCAGCAACGCCACTATCTGGATCTCACCGCGAGGATCACGACACCCTGCAATTCCAAAGGTACTGTTTGAATGTCTTCCAACACTGTAGCTGGCCCACAATGCCTCAGTCAGCCTGAAC
This sequence comes from Pleurodeles waltl, assembly GCF_031143425.1. NCBI lineage: Eukaryota > Metazoa > Chordata > Amphibia > Caudata > Salamandridae > Pleurodeles > Pleurodeles waltl. The sequence goes on along the minus strand of NC_090445.1, from coordinate 991,576,864 downwards.
TTTTGGTTTTGTTGATCATGATGCCATGGTGGAGCTATCGACTTCAAGGAACTGCATTTTTGAGTAATCCTTGCAGAATTATTATTTTTATTACTGTATGTTGGATTTTTATTGTATTTGGTATTATTTTATAAAGATAAAATAATCTGTCTGGTGCCAGGTCTGGGCAAGGCAGGATCTTGTGAACATCAGAGACTTTCCTTTAACGTATGCTTACTTCAAAGGCAGAACTGGGTATAAGCAGTGGACCCAAAACCCCAGACTTTTAGAATCTTTCTGTAATCAAGAGGAACCTCTACCAAGGAGAAGAGCTGAAGAGCTGGAGGAGGAGGAGTACTGCCCTTTGCTATGCTGCTTTGCTGGGTTGGCCTGCAGTCCTTTTGGTGTGGTTTCCTTATGTAGTGTTTTCACTGTGTTACTGTGTGTTATGTGCAAATGCTTTACACATTGCTTCTGAGATAAGCCTGACTGCTCTTGCCAAGCTATCAAGGGAGTGAGCAGGGGTTATCTGAGCGGGTATCTCCATTATCCTGACTAGAGTGAGGGTCTCTATTTGGACTGCCAACTAGAGACCCAATTTCTAATAAGGTCTACAGGGAGTGCCAGCCTGAGATACCTCAAGTGGTAAGTGCGACACATTTATAGAGCATTCAGAGGGAGGGATACATTTACAGTGACTTTGGAAAGAAAATTTGATGTTGGTGGAGGTGGCAAATTTGCAACTGTTGAAAAGAGTGAGTGCAAAGTTGACAACAATCAAAGAGATCAAAGGAGTTGGAGCACTGAAAGTGAGCATCTCTATTTACGTGTACTGAGGGCACCTGAAGGAGCTTCAGGTGGCAAGGAATATCTGGGGCACACAGCGGTGCAGCACCTCAAAGGGCATCAAAGAGGCAATTTGTATTTGAGAGTATGTGGGTAACAGACAGAGGGAAATGTATAAGAAGGGATTGGAGGTAGGCGTACAGCTCCATGGTGACCCCATAGTGGCAGCTGCAAAAAGGCAAGTTGCCTGGGACATGGAGGGGGGCCTATGGAGCACAACGAGTAGGAATCTGATGGCGCATACAGTTATTATTGCAGGGGATGCAAATATGGGGACTGAAAGCCCCGCAATGCCTTGAGCCTGAAGGGTGAGGAGGAGCTTGCCCCTGGTGCTGTAAAGTGCACTGTCATCACCCGCTGCACATGATGTGAAGTGGGAACTGCAAGCCCCGCAAAACCTTGTGCTGGGAGAGGGAGGAGGAGCTTGTCCCCAGTGATATAAAGCGAATTGTCATCAGCCTGCACAGGTCGTGAGGAGAGGACTGCAAGACCCACAACCCCTCGTACCTGGAATGAGAAGAGGAGCTTGACCCCAGAAATATAAAGTGCATTGCCATCACCCGATATGCCAGATGTTAAGAGAGGACTGCAAGCCCCAGGGCACTTTGTGCCTGGAGGGGGAGCATTCCCCAGTGATATAAATGCATTGTCATCACTGGCTGCATGGGTCGTGAAGATGGGACTGCAAGCCCCACAATGCCTTGTGCCTGGAGGGGGAGGAGGAGCTTGCCCCCAGCACTATACAGCACATCATTATTTCCCACTGCGCTGGATAAGAAGTGGAAACTGCAAGCCCAACAAAGCCTTGTGTCTGGATGGGGAGGAGGAGCTTGCCCCCAGAGCTATAAAGTGCATTGCCATCACCCACTGTAAGGGATGTGAAGTGGGAACTGCAAGACTCACAAAGCCTTGGGCTTGGAAGGAGAGGAGGAGCTTACCCAAGCACCATTCAGTGCATTGCCATCACCCACTGCAGGGGATTTGAAGAGGGACTGCATCCTACACAATGCATTCTGCTACAGTGCGGAGAGGAACTTGACTCCAGTGCTACAAAGCACATTGTAATCACCCCCTGTGCAGGACGTGAAGTAGGAACTGCAAACCTCTCAAAGGCTCGTGCCTGGTGGGGAAGGAGGAGCTTGCCCCCAGTCCTATAAAGCTCATTGTCATCACCCGCTGCATACAATATGAAGAGGGGACTGCAAGCCTCACAACACCTTTAAAGGGCACTGTCATTACCCGCTGCATGGGACATGAAGAGGGAATTGCTAACTCCAAAATGCTTTGCGCCTGGAGGGGGAGGATGAGCTTGCCCCTAGCGCTATACAACACCCGCTGTGTGGGACATGAAGATGGGACTGCAAGCCCCACCATGCCTTCTGCCTGGAGGGGGAGAGAGAGCTTGCCCCGACTACTATAAAGAGCATTGTCTTCACCAGTGGTGAAGTCTGGCATAAGGGCAAGCCTGTCCGCACCCATCAGCAATAAGAAGAGGCAGGGCTACCCCCGTGGTTCCTCTTCTGGATAATACTTCACTTTTATTAGTAAGATTGTTTTTTATAAACATCTAGCTGCTTCTAGTGTGAGCCTTTTAGCTTCCTCTTTCAGCGTGTTGGGTTTTACAATAGCAGGTAGTAAATGTTGCCCTTCTTCGCTAGTCCTTTGAGATAGGATTTCATTTTATTATGGGCAAGAGGAAGGCAATTGATGGTCGTTGGGAAGGAACCCAAGACTGCTCAGAGATGTGGCTGAAAACTGTACCTTACATTGCTATTTGCAACCTAATAGTGGAGGACATTCTCAGCAAAGGGAGGCCTTTTCCCAATGTGCAGGTCCTGGTTCAACACGTCAATTGGTTTGCACAGAGAACAGGCATGGCATACCGCTCCTAATTTGGTATTTGACAACCCCTGTTTGGAAGCTATCAAAGCTATTGTTGGCAGCTTGAGGACTCAGCTTAACAATGTAAAGGATGCTATTTCTGCTTTGAATTTGACGTTGATGATTTTTTTTAGAATGAAATAATAGTCTAGTTGAGAGATTGATCTCACATCAGACCTGCAATCACCTGGTATGCGAAGTAGAACAGTCCACCAGTCATGTCAGGGCTCCTCAGGGCAATTCTAACCAAATAGGAGCAGCCAGCTATACATAAGCTGCACCTCCCCTTGTCCCAAAGGTCTTTAAAGTCTTTAGATAAAGCACCCAATCAAAGCCCCTGCCACTCCCAAGGTGCAACCTCAGGGTCCAATGTTTGATCAATACAATTGGTGGTGCACCAAAAAAGTTACTTTACTTCCAAAGTCATTTAGATCCAACTCTTTCTTTACTTCAATATTTAAAAAGAAGACAGCCAACACGTTTCTTTCACCACTTGTGAATTTTCCCAAGGGCACTAAGAATCCTTTGCTGCTGGATGTTTAGCAGTCATCAGAATTATTCCCATGTATGTAGTCATCCACAACTGGTTCCAAAATTAACATAAGTTCATATTAATTACATCATTTTGATTGGTTCCACTCAATATCCTTCGTCATGAACCATTTCATTAACCCTCCAGATTTTCAGGTTTGCACAGGCACTAAAATCCCAATTCATTTCAAAACTTCACATCAGTTCATAATCATCAGTCATTTAAAATGCCACAGACTAAAATATCCTTCTGCACCATCACGCCTTCTTAAGTCTCTCAATGAGTTTGAGCGAAAACCCATAGTATGGCAATCATCTCAGGGCAATTGTTTCACAGGGAATAGTCACGTGGCTCTTACACCGACCCTCTCTTTACCCAGAGACATTTATGATTATAACTCTGAGGGTCATGGTACTGCTAGTATAATGAAGATTGATACTGCTACCAGTATACAGGTAGCAACTAAGGTTGAAATAGGGTTGTCCAGTGCCTGCTCCTTAGGGACCACAAAGTGTATATCTGTCCAGTCCTGATCCACTGGACCTTCTGCCTGATTGCATACCCTATGTGGTTGTTTTGGTAAATGTGCCCCGCTTGAGGAAATGCTAGTGAAAGTTTTAAACAATTAAGAAATAATGTGATATACTGGCTGACCCCTAGGGTAGGGGTTTATGTGAGTATTGATGACAAAATTAATTTGACTCACAGAACAGGGTGGGTGGGGTGGTACCCCAAATCTTGCCAAGGTGATTGCATAGTGGTTAACTTTAGTAAGAGTTGAGCTGCAGGCAGAATCCACGTCCTTTCTGAGAACAAGGTTAATTTAACTGAAAGCATTAGGGTGTGGCCACTGGATAATTTTTTCCAGACCGGGTACTTGAGTACTTTAGGACTTACTCCATCCCTATGAGGTCAAAGACATAATGGGGCTGATTCTAGGTCTGCTATTGCAAAGACTACCCCCCTTTCTCTCTTAAATAGATTTGATGTACTTACCACAATCGAAATGGGAGGTGTGTATTCTAATATCACTGTCTCTGAATTGTTTGATACAAGAGTTAAAGATGAATTCTCCAAATGTTGAAGGGTTCTTCTCATCTTTCCTTATAAATCACACCTTCGTGTCCTAAATATTTATAATTCAAGTAGTTCAGCATGTTTGGATGTTTTCACCTCTACGGACTTGACCATTGAGAATCTGAAGACCTGCACACCAGAATCTGGTTTAAGTTTGTTTTCTTTCATCCCAGTAGTAATTATGAGTGATTTTAATTGTATTCCCTGTAAAAAAGCCTGTCAGATGTTTTAGAATTTATCTCTGGGAGATGATGTTTCTAGTGCCCATTTTCAGCACACCCCTCAAGGGAAACAGGAAAGATTTTAGTGCAATCTTTGAATCCGGTTGTTTCAAGCTCTTTGGAGAGTTCTACCTATGTTGACAGTGGTTGCAAAACAATAGTGGATTATATTTTAATCTCTTCATCCCTATCACACTTTTTAGTTGAGCATATGGTATTAGAATCTGGTTGGAAAGATCACAACCCTTTGGTTTCATTGTTAAGGTTTTTACATTAGTAGCGGCCTTTGCAAGCCCCTGCCTCTTTATATCTTGCTCGTTGGAGACATTACTTTCTTGGAAATCTGCTTTCCCAGAGGAGTAGTGAGGTTGAATGTTGCCTTAGTGCTGATTCTGAGTCTAAAGATTTTTTGAAGGATTTCTCTGTACTCTGTGAAAGTATGAGGGATGCCCTTAATGTTATCAGCAGAGACCATACTGTCATTAGGGCAAAATGTTGGTTTGACCAGGCATGCCCCAAAGCTCATAGCAATTTGAAGAAGGGCCTTAAATGTACACCTAGAGATAAAGAGGAGGTGAGACTCTTACGTAGCCTGTATTAAGGAAAGGAAAGATTTCCTAAAGGATTCTGTCTGGCATCAGTTGATGAGTGCCTGTGATAGTGTCACCTTTTGGAGGGTCATTAATAGTACATTTCTAGTGTCTGAGGATTGGCCTATTTTGATCTCTGTGATGTAATAGGAAACATGGTTTGACCATTATTGTGATATATATTCTCTATAGCTAAGGCCTGAGCCTCCTTCCCAGTCTACTACCTGAACTCAAAACTTCAATTTCCTGCTGCAGAAGTTGCGGGGCCATCATGAGGTTGGCAGGAAATAAGGCACTGAGCCGTGATGGAGTCCCAGTGGATCTCTTTAAGAGTGAGCCCTTTATCTGTGCACTACAACAAACACATTTCAACCCTAACACAGCACACCACCATGACAGGAACGTTGAAACCAACAACTGGCTGGTTTAAACTTTATGTGTAATATGTTAATTAAAAATAATGTCCAAAGCCATAAGCCAATCACAGCTGATACAAACAGCACCAAAGACATTACATGGTGCCCCACTTGACTCCTGACTGCTATCTAACCTCCACAGGTAGGGGCATCAAGGGGGCAAACAGGGACCTCAGGAATCCTTTGGGGGTGGCATGGGATGAGGGGTTGGGCTTAGACTTGGGGGAGGGCTTGGGCTTGAGAGGGGGTGGATCTGTTTGGGAGGGGTGGACTTCTTGGCAGGGGGAGGGGCATGGGTGCTGGCAGGGGGTAGAGGAGGCCTTGGAGGTACAAGGGATGGACTTGGGGAGAGAAACAGACATTTTAGGGGTGTCACAGGTGAGTAGGAGGAGTAGGGAAAAGGACAAACTTGGAAAATAACGTTTTTTTGGACACAAGGGGATGGTCATCTCAAGGGGGTTTGGTTGTGGAGGGTGAGGGAGTTGTTGTATGAAGTGTCAGTATGGATGTTTTGGGTGAGTGTTTGAGGGGGGGTGGGCTTGTGAATGGTGTGTGTCTGTTGGGTGGGTGAGTGTGGGTGTTTATGTTTCTTGGGCTGAAGGGGGTAGAGGTGCTGGGAGATGCCATGGTGGGTGGGTAGCTGTCTGTTGGGATGGTGACTGCAGGTATGGTGGATGTGCTGCATTTAGGCATGTCAGTGGTTGTGGTGTCTGCGGGTGTGGTGACTGGGGTGGATGTCTGAGGGTCTGCTGGGGCGATGTCTGCAGGTAGAATAGGTGTGGTGGCTGGATCACTGAATGTTAGTGGGATGCCTGCAGGTGTGCCAGGTGTTGTGTCTGTGATCCTGGGGGCGGTGGGGTGTCACGGCAGTTCATGACTTTTGCTGTGTCTGCAGGTGGATGTTGTCTGTGTGCATGCTGGTGGCATGTCTTGTGGTGCTTATGTTTGTCTGCCCTACCCTTGGATGTTGAAATGGATGCATGTGTATGTTTGTGTGCTTTGGCTGGGTTGAGAAAGGGGGATTCAGCCTGGGAAGAGGAAGGTGGGAGGGGAACGGTAGACAAAGAGTGACTGGCTACCATCAGTGGGGAGGCCAGAGCCTGAAATGATCTCTGTAGGCCTGCCAGTGCACCATGAAAGCCCTCCAGTAACGCATTGCTCTGTTGGATTTGAGTTGCCAGTCCCTGAATGGCATTCACAATGGTCAACTGACCCACAGAGATTGACCCCAGGAGGTTATTAGCCTCCTAATTGAGGGCAGCAGGGCTAACAGGGGCTGGGGCAGAGGTGCCTGCGGCGAAGGAGATGCCCTCCCTCTTGTATGGGGGGGCACGGACAACTGGGTGGGAAGCTACTGTGTAGGCGGTGAAACAATGTGGGTTGGTGGACAGATATGGTACTGGGGTGGTCCCTGATGGGTCCGCCACCACTAGGGATTGGCCACTGGAGGAGGATTCCAAAGAAGATGCACTTGATCCGGGCTCCCCGGTGGCACTCCCCTCACCTCCAGGCCACTGGGCCCCTCGCTGTTGGTGGTCTTATGACGGAGGCCCCATGGCCAGAAACTTCACCATTCAGCTGTGCCCTGTCTACTTTGCCTGCCGGTGCTGATGCTGAAAAACAGAAAGTCAGGTGTGGTCATCACATTCACAAGATAACACTTCCATCATATAGTATGCATAAAGCACATTACATTCTGGTCACCAATATCCCCAGTTACAGCAAGTAAAGTGTCAACATCATGTCACTAACAATTTTGATGGGTGTCCCTCAATATGAAAATTGTCAAACACCAACTAAGTTACCTAACTGACACCTACAAAGAATGAAGTATACAAATCACACTAACCATACCAATATACAGGTTCCCTATCCACAACAACATGGTCAATCACCAATGAAGCAATAGTTTAGAAAAGTGAAATTACTCATCACTGGTCATGAACACATACTCAACACATACAAATACTTTTAACCTGATGTCATGTACCAGGCCATGACATATGTTGGAAAGTAAAGGCAAGCAAGCCTGGTGTAGACAAGCCAAACCTACTTCATTTCACATACTTCTAAACATACACAATGGATCTATGCAAAACTGTCAGACCTCTAATTGCCATACATTGCTAGTTAAGGTAAAGTAGTCAGAACACATCACACACACAGCTGCACCAATAATGATGTATCATGGATTGAAGACATAGTTGACTAAGTTATCTAGGTCATTGGTCTTCAGACAACTAACATCATCTGCCAATTGAGGGGCAAGTTGCCTCTGACCTATGTCCCACACACTACCACAAGATGTCTATCAGAGCGTACCAGAAATATGGACAGCTAAACTGTGCTCTAAAATGAGTATCAGACCTACTTCATCATGCAATTAGTCCATCTTTGGCCCACTGACTGAGTGGGTACATCACTACACACACATCAGACATGCCAAGCCTTACAGTTGTCTGTGGAGTATTCTGTGGGCCAAAGCACATATGTTGCTAACATGAAAGGTACACCTACCATGACGCAAACCCCAAGCCCAGATACATTTACATCACTACACACATGTGTATGTGAACTATCACACCAGCACCAGATAGGTATCTATGCCAACATTAGTCTCCCAAATGGCCAAGACTCATTTGCCACTTCCTTCATAGCAAATGTAAGTATACATAATCATTTGCAATATTGACTCTTCCCTGAACCTTTCCAATGATACATGATGTTGATACATATTTGCCACCTATGTACATGTGAGTAGGCCATCATTGCCTGTGTGTAATTCCTACAACAGTATGCCCAAGGGCAATGCTGTGTGGCCACTTTCCACTCACAGAACATTAGCAAGGTTGTAACATTCCTAGAAATCAACATATGTATGCCCCTAAATATTTTGGATCACAGCAATGGTATCCAACATGCATGTTGTCTACTCTGTTGAGGCATCATAAATGTCTATGTACATCCCTCACTTACCAAGGAGGAATACCTTGTAACAGGTGTAAAGATGTTAACCATGTACGTCATATGACGTGTCAGATGGACATCACAGCCTCACATGCTGCTGTCACTTATCAGAAAGTATTAGTAAACTAGTAAGGAAAAGTAAATGTCTGCCCTATGTTGCAAATAACAAGGAATATTGAGACATTGCAGAGGACAGAGTAAAAGGAACTACATAACTTATCACCATTGCATTGGAGGAATTACCTGTTGATGGGTATCTACAATCACCAAAGTAGAATATGCAGTATACTGGGGCACGTATGACACAGTCATATGTGCACCATTATATGCAATTGTACTGAGGGAACAACATAGTTGATTAACATGCCTCTAAATACATTTGTATGTGCATACCTGTGGGCAATATATGGCTACGGTACATCATTGTGTACACAGGAAATCTGTGACACTTTACACTTACCACACTGTCAGAGCCAACATCCAGTTCCCTCTCTCAATTACCTGGTAAAGGGAAAAACATGACTTAGGTCTGTACTTACCCCCCTGTGGCTGCTGTGCTACCTTCAAATGCCCATCCAACTCGGGCTAGGCTACCGCCAAAATGTGGGCCAATGGGGGGATCAGTGTCCGACAGGCACTCCATCCTCATTAGGAGGACATCCCCAGCTGGGCCTCTCCGGTCTTCCTGGCCAAAAATCTCAGGTCCCCTCACCTTTTCCGACAGTGGGAACTCTGCTGGCTGTGGAACCCCAGAGTCTGCACTTTCTTGGCGATGGCACACCAAATCCCCTTTTTCTGATGGGCATTGACCTGCATGGATGAGATTGATAAGAAAGTATGTCATGTCCACATGTACCATACTACAACAGGCAGGGTTATAACTTGTTGGTACAACAAGCCAAACATAGTCTGGCATTAACATCCCTTACACTGATAGATGAGCATGTGCAGTCAGGTCAGATGTGCAGTGGAAACAGGCAGTCAACATGCATTACCAGCATCAGCTGACATGTCATCACATATGACCAGACAGCAAACGCATTTGCAAATAATGAATAACAGGAGTAGTCTGGTATACCAACTCCACCAGCCTTGTGCAACAGTTAAAGGGGGGTCAGGGAGCATTCATCAAACACTCTCCACAATGGCTCAGGACTCACAGTCTGTCACCAAATGTAAGTATATGACCAGGGTCATTCCATTCTATCACAACTTTGGCACCATACAGGAACGAAGCACAAATTCAAAAACGTTGCCCACCAGCCTCAGCTTAGTTTAACAAGGTATAATTGGGCTAAGGAAATATTTGTGCACATGGTTCACTTACCTGCTCCTCTAGTGCACCACAGAGCTGTTCATACAGGGGTAGGACCTCCTCCACCAGCTTCTCTAGCTCCTCAGCTGAGAAGGCAGTGGCCTTATCACCTGTAGGACATGGCATGATTGCTCCTAGAGGCAGTACACAGCATCTCAAGTCATGGAGGTCTTGCTGGCAGCAGTATCAGGAGTCAAGTAAGAGATGAAGTATGAAATGGAAGTCACATCCACCAAATAGGATACCGTCACCGCTGGTGGACATCGCCATTGGCTCAAGACCGCCAAAGGCAGCTGTGTTCCAATGGCAATATCTACTGCGGTAGTATCCGCCCTCCACCATAATGACTTCCGCTGGCAGACATAGGTAATTTCCTGATGTCCAGTACAGTATATCAGGCAGCTGCCATCTTAAGGACCTTAGATGGTCTGGAAAGTTACACTAAAGATGCATCATAGGGTCAGAAACAGGTAGCAATGTCTTCCAATGGTAATTTCTACCCCAATAATATCCGCCAACTGCCATGTCGACTTCCGCTGATGGATGTAGGTCATTTCCTAATGTCCAGTATAGTAGGTCAGGCAGCTGCCATTTTAAAGTTCTTAGATGGCCGAAAAAGTCCTAATAAAGATGCGTCATGAAATCACAAACATATTTACACCATAGTGTTCAGTGCTGGCTGCGGGCAACCATGTAATTAACACCTGATTAAATATAAATAAGGTGAGATACATGATAACCGAGTCATGTATCATTAGTGGCATGCTCTGCACCCTCATGGCAACTGGATAGATGGTATTAGTGTCTATCATGTGTTAAAGGTCATTATCACTGAGACTTTCAGTGACAGACGTAAATATACAAGTCATAATCGAGGTAAGGGGATGACATTGCAGCAATAGGCCTTCATTTACCTGCGTATGTCCTGTGTACCATGTCATATGGCATGTCCACGCATCATGTGTGACTTATGCGCATTCACACTTACAATGGACACAATGGCTGATCGACATACCTTTTTGTATTCCTTCATCTAGTCTATCCCTGAAATGAGAAGAGTCAGACAACCTCCTGTGTACTGTCCACTAGCAGAGGTGCAGACCATGGAGGATCGATATGTCATCTAGATCTATTGCCTGGATAGGCAGACAATCATCGATCTGTGTTGTCAGTTGGAGTCAGATCTGATGCCTGCCGTTTGTCACCAAAATAGCATACCACCCATTGTACCAGTCATGCCAGTACTGCATTTCCTAGCCACAGGGTCCTTTAAAAATACCGTGGCCCTAACTGCAGGCATGTCCTAGCCTATGTTCAGTCTGGTCATGAAGGATGTACTGTCTGCATTGTTAAAACACCTTGACAGCTACATCAGGTTTCCACAACGTGAGGACTTGGCCCATGTGAAGAAAGATTTTCATACTTTGGCACACATCCCACATGTGGTGGGAGCAATTGATAGAACACATGTAGCCTTGGCTATCCCAAGTGGTAATGAACAGGTGTATCGGAACAGGAAGAACTTCCACTCCATAAATGTCCAAGTTGTCTCTTTGGCAGACCTCTACATTTCCCAAGTATGTGCAAAGTACCCAGGTTCAGTTCATGATGCATTCATTATGTTGAACAGCAATATCCCACAGATGATGGCACAACAGTACACAGAGAGCGCCTGGCTGGTTGGTAAGTCATATATGTGATAAGTGTGAGTATATGATGTCTGCTGCCAAATGTAAGGATGTCTAATATTAATGTCCACACCATGTAATGGTTCCTTACAGGAGATTCTGGCTGACCAAACTGTCCCTGGTTGTTGACACCAGTGAGGTACCCAGCGACACCAGGGGAAGTTCGCTTCAATGAGGCCCACGGAAGGACAAGGCGTGTCGTGGAGCGGACTTTCGGGCTCCTAAAGGCCAACTGTTGTTGCATTGACAAGTAAGGTCGAGCCCTCCTCTACTCACGGGCCAAAGTCTGCAAAATCATTGTTGCCTACTGCATGCTCCACAACTTCGCCCTGCGATGTCAGATCCCATGTATACCAGATGAGGGGGAGCCAACAGTTCCAGCAGGTGAGAATGCAGAATTGGCAAGTGAGGATGACAGTGATGAGGATGAAGGTGGAGACAGGCTTGCAGAGCTCATACATCAGTACTTCAACTGTCTGTAGGTATGTGTTGTTCTGTGTAATACTTCACTCAGTGGGTATTTGGGGGGCTTTGAGATGTTGTGAAGGGTCTTAGTATGACCATCAGGCAGCTCCTTAGTTGCTTAGCAGTACATAGCTCAGGTGTGCATGCAAATTGTAAATGGAGTTGTGTTACTTGATGATCTCATGTGTTATTGGTTGTGATACTGCACAGTCAGTGTGACAATTGTATTTGGAACATACTTTTATGGGTCTTCATTCCATTACCTGCCTATACATTTTGTATTAAATTTTTACTTAGCAGATTTCTTCACAACGTCATCCTCATGTGCTCAAATCTGAATTTTGTCACAGGCTGCTGGGATTTGAAGGTCTGAAATGTGAAGTGAACATGGATAGATCCAGGTACTATATGGCATTATGTTGGTGGTGTCTTAGTCCCATGCGCAGACTGTCAGGACAATGGGATGGTAGTGTACTGTTCCATACAATAGTCCTATGTGCCATGTTGTCTGGGTCCAATGGTGTCCTATGTGTGGCCTTTTGTCTCTGAAACGTCATCCTGTGTACTCCATCACCTTAACCTTCTCATTGGTTTGATAATTATACTCTTTAATAGCTGTCACCATGTTTCCTCATTGCATGCCACTGTGCATGTGTGTCAAGACTGACATAGGTGAGTGGCATGGCTATGGATACCTGACCATGGTAAGTGGAAGGTTCCATGACTCGGTACAGTTGTGGGGTATGGTTATTTGGGAGGTATGGTATGGGAATGTGATAAGGCGTTAGCTGATGAAACATTGAAGCAATCTTTTTCTCTATTAGCCAAACACTGACATGTCTCTAACTTTAATAATCTGTGGGGTTCTTGTTCTTTACGCCTAGGCAGAAGCATTACATTGAGTGGCTATACTGCCCTGTGTGAGCGTAAAAAAATGGCGTTAGTCGGGTGGGACTGGTGGTATGGGAGAAGGGGGTTTTGCACCAAAAAATGATGTTAGGCAGGTTAGAGTAAAAAAAAAAGACTCTAACCTGCCTAGAGTCATTCTCTGATGCAAAACCCATTACAGGGCCCCCAATGGCACTTACAGAAAAATACTTACCTGTACTTAGCTATACTTACCTGGGATGGGGTCCCCCATCCTCCGCTGTCCCTCTTTTGTGGGTGGGAGTGCTCCTGGGGCCTGGGGTGGGCACCTGTGGGCTTATTGCATGGTGTTCCACCATGGAAATAGGCCCACAGGTCCCCTAACGCCTGCCCTGACCCAGGTGTTAAAAAATGGTGCAAAGCAAGCTTTAAACCATTTTTTACCCCTCCTCCCTCCCGTGCATGATTTTGGCATGGGGGGGATAAATATGGCACTAAGGCCATAGAGTCATTGTTTGCACAGGAACGCCCACCTTACATCTCATTGATGCAAAGTATTTTTCAACGTCCCAAAAATGACTTTACCTCCATAAATTTGGTGCTAGGCGGGTCTAGCGCCAAAGCATAAATATGGAGTTGGTTTTGCACTGAATTTGCGTTAAATAAATGATGCAAATTAGGCGCAAAACAAGTATAAATATGCCCCTTGGAGTCTCAAGACCAGTATCCTTGTGCCTTTGAAAAATGGAGAGTGGTGGTAAAACAGTCAACAGGGTGTGTCTGTCACACAGAAGGGAAACCAATGTGTAGAGGATCACTTCCTGGCAGTGGTTGAGGTCTTGGCATCTGCTCCTCCTCGATATGTAGCTGTACGTCAACATTTGTGGGATTCTTCTTTAGCTACAGAGGCAGGGGTGTCTGAGGCATTTTCTTCCCCTTGCAGAACCTCCATTCCACTGGCTGCCAAAGATGTAGAGGGGCCTGATGCAACATAGCCAATGGAAGGGGTCTGCTGTGGTGGATATAACCTACTTCTGGTATTGTTCATGTCTCTCAGCACCCCTGCTAGGGAGGCCATGTTGGCACTGTGGGCCTTACATTTTTGCATGACTTCCGGGTAGTTGTCCCTCTGCAGCTGCTTGATCTCCCCCATCATGGCAAGTACCTGGCCCAACATGTCTTAGGCCTGTTGGTAGGCTCCCAAGAATTGAGAGATGGTGTCCTGGCCAGTTGCATCCCTTACAGCCTCAATCCGCTGCCCCACTGCTTCCCTCTCACGACCCTACCCCAACGTGCCTTTGCCTTTGGCACAGTTTGCCCACTCCCACTGGTGCCAGGTCCTTCATTGTCTGGGCTCTCTAGTGGTGACTCCGGTACATGATGATATCAACTGTCCTTGGGACACAGGTTAGGGAGTGAATGATTGCCTGGGATGTCAAAGCAACAAGGCTGGGAGGGGTAGTTGTGGGCAGGTTGGGGCTGATAGGTGTAGGCTGACCAGGTATCCCAAATGGACCAGAGTCGTCCTCATTGTCCTCACATGCAGGGGTGTTTTCCTCACTGAGGGCTTCCTCCAGGAGAGGAAGTGGCTATCTCAGGTGTCCTATCCATGCTCACAATGGGTAGGTGATCTGTCGAGATGTGGAACAGACAGTTTCAGATTGTCATGCAACATGTGGTATTATACTTTGACAGGTGGATATGCTTTGAGCCATACACGGGAAGGCTTTACCGGATCCCCTGATATGAGAGTGACACCTGCTTTCAAGTCTGGGGTACAGCTGTATGGGATACAGGGACTTCCTATGTCATACACGTTGCTACAGGATATCAGATTAGCTTGGTAGTTGGAGGCCTGTCGATAATTGCATGTCTGGGCAGCTGTGTAACTTGTTGTTGTTCATGGTAACTCCCAGTTAGCGGTAGTCAAGGAAAGAGTCACCAGACAGCTGCAGAATGTAAAGTGGACACTAACCTGTCCATCAGCTTAGGAGTAACCATTCTACCTGTCCATATATATCAGGTTACACCTGGTACAGCACACTGCAGATATGTGTGTACCCCCCAGGTGAGTATCTATCAATGGGTGATGTAAGGTAAGAGGGCCATTTTAGCAGAGGACACAGCAGTAGCTGTCTGTTGGTGCTATTGTACTGGCAGAAGCCCATAACATTACTGTAATTGCTCTAGACTGTAAAAATGTGGATCATTCAGGTGGGTTGAGTTAATTGTGTAGTAGACATACAGGGCTATGTTTATTGAGGTACACTGTTCTTGTTTTCTTAAGGGTAAAACAGTGCCTGCTGGGAGTTGTAGTGCTGTCCGTCCCTGTGCTACCTACACCATACACAGACACTGTGCTCCCAGGTGAGATTAATTGACAAGTGGTATAGCAGTGAGGGGTATTTGGACAGCTGGACAGAGGGGTGATGAGTGTGTTGGCTGTTAAGATGTCAGAAGGTGATCAGCGAGCATGCAAGACAGAACTTTATGGTGACAATTCCAGTGTTGTGACTTACCCAACTCCACTCCCCCAAGTATTCCTGCCAAGCCCGCAGGATTCAGGATGTCCAAGACCTTCTCCTCCCATGAGGGGAGGAGGTGGTGGGGGTGCTCTGCCTTCAGTGTGTGGTGTTCTGCTTGCAAAAGATTGTGATGTGTGAAGGGGTGTGATTTATAGTGCAGTTTATAGGTGTGTCGGGTGTGTCGGGTGTGTGGATGTGTGTCAGGTGTATGGAATTCAAACTATCCAATGTAGTGTAGTGTATTACTATGTAGACTGCCGACCACCGCGGTTCACACCGCCATTGGTTTTCTGCCATGGGAGAAATGCTATTGTGATTTGTGGCTTGTAATTGATTCAGAGGATTTCTGACGGGCTGGTGGTGCGGGTGGTAGAACCGCCTCTTTCCCGCCCTCCACAGTCCTGGCAGTGTCGGCATTTTGGTGGGTTTTCAGCAGTCCTGCCTGTGTAACATGTAATAATGCAGAAGCTACCACAGCGGTCTTACCGTCAGACCGCCAAACTCATAATAAGGCGCAAAGTCCTTTCTTGTAACAAAGTTGATTTTGCACAAATACACACCTTTAATTATTTGGGTATTTTGTTTGATAACAGGTATGCCTGGGATCCCCTTCTAACATCTAAAAGATTAATGCTTGCTCGCTCATTTGGAGCGGTTTGGGATTTTGGTGCAAGGTTGGGCAGGAAACCAATTAAGACCCTGCTTCAAGTTTATAGCTCTAAATACATATTCACTATACCTTATGGCAGTGATATCTGGAGATATAAGGATTAAGACATCATTCAGGTTGAAGAGGACAGGTTTGCAAGATGTTTACTTGTGGTTCTGTAAAGTACCTCAACTTTTGCTGTTTATGAAGAATTGGGTCTCAAATCCATCTCAGACATCATTATATTAAGACTGTTGCAACTGCGGATTTGACTGTGTTATAAAAGTGAGCCAACTTTAAACAGAGTGATCATTAGGGATTGTTTTTCTCTGGACAATGTGAGAGCGATTCCCTGGCTTGGCTATAAAAAATCAGAATTTACTAGCCTGTGTTGCCTGGATTTATGTCTTACTTTTGATGAGATCAGTAAAGGAGATTACAAGTAGGTAAAATATAATTTTACCACTCATGTTGCTGCCCTAAGGGAAAGTAATGAATTATGGAAATCTGCCATGCATGCTTTCTGTTAAATAAAAACAGTACCCTTAACAGAACTATATCTGACATGGGTAACTAATGTTTATCATCATCCGTTATTGATAAGGGTTGGTCTGCTCAGAGTGCTTTGGGTACCTGTGAGTGTGATAGTTCATCATCTCAAACTATTGTTTACTTTGCATTGTTCTGTCCACATTTTACTTGGCCCAGAAAACATTTTTAATACCCCCCTTCAAAGATTTAAAATTCAAGCAAGACCTGCTATGTTACACTTCTGATGCTTAGGGGTATTCACTATTGTGTGTGTGTGTTTGTGTGTAGCTAATTGTTTGAGCTGTGTAATCAAGCTTCGAGAGGCATGGACCTAATTTTACTGTGGGATTGATCTGATGAGTAGGAAATAAAGGTGTACCAGGGATATGGTACATAGATCTCAGATGGGGTTAGGATCTGGGGCACATGGGACACAGAGTGAGGGCAAATGGAGTGTGTGTTTGTGTTAAATAGGCTTTGGGGGGGTGATGAGGGAGCATCTGGAGAAATGATAGAGGAGATACCTATGTCACCACAAGAAGTGGTTGGCACAGGCATGGCGATTCTGAGGCACAGAGGATAGCGCATGTGGGATAACTGATGACTGCACTTGATGCAATGTAATGGAGAGGTAGTATGTGAAATTAGTCACCTGGGTTAAATCTACAGTGCAATTCTTAAATAAAGACATGGTAATCAGGAGAATTAGATTTAGGACCAGACAAATGATTGCTAAGTAGGTTACATTCTTTCTGGCACCCTTGTCAATTGACTCAGACTACTAAACAGATGCCTGGAGTAACAAACTCTAAAGTATAGTTAAGTCATTTTTTAAGAGCCCGCAGCTCATTTAATGATTAGCATTGGCAGTAGGGCTCAATAGAAACTATATGTAATACAGCATAAGTGCTAGAATCATGTTGCACCTGATAACTTAGGCCTAGAAGGTGCTAACACTTTCAGGTTTCTGTATGCATGTGCCTTCTAACAGCAGTCATTTTATTTACTGTAAATTCAGTTATTTCTTTCCTAGGTAATATCAGTGACCGTTCATTGTTTTTCATTGCTTGCTACTTGATGGTATCATACTGTTTATGAGTTTATAACCCTGTTGCCGTTTTGGAGTAAGTCTTGTCTGTTGGCATCACAACCCCATGAGGTAACAGAAGAATCTGATTACCCAACTCAAGTGGACTAGTACTAAAGACCCAAGGGCATCACTGGTAAAAAGCTGATCCCACTAAAATCTCAAATTTAATGAATGTTGTGAGGCATTTTCCCTGCAAGCTGGAAGTCACCTAGTAGAAGGCCTCAAGCTACCTCAAGCTACCTAGTCAAGTAGATTACAATTCACATCAGAGTGAAATATATCCCTCAGCCATTAACCTTTGGAGCCACAAGGTGAGCATCTGCGCATATCTTCTTCACACATTCTATGGCCTTTGTCTCTTCTAGGGCCACTCCTGTGTGACATTTGTTTATAGAAGACTCATCTATTGTAAACCTGGATTATCTTGCTTCTTCAGGTCAGAAAACCTCTGAAAACAGAGTTATTTAGCAAAGTATTCAATTACATTCCAACCTCACCAAAGGGAGTGTCCAAAGAAACATTGGTTCAAAGACAAACTCCTACTTCCTACTGAACTTCAATTCAGATTTACAAAGGTTTTGTTTTGGATTTGTGTTACTTTTTTTAACACAGACATAACACAAAAACTGTTTGGGATTTATAAACCAATGCAAACATGATTTGCATTGGGTTGTAAGAAAAAGTAATCGAAACCAGCGCAAAGTTCTGTTTTGCCATACTCTGCATCAATGGAACGTTCAAAGGGTGGTACATGGGTGTTCCTGAGCTACCACCCATGGTTTTAAATGCAAAACCCCATCCATAACAACAGTAGGCAAGGATGCGTGGCAAAAATTAAGGTCCCTTGAAAGCAGGAATCAAAAGGTGAAATATTTAATTTCTCCTTTTTTTCTGACTTTCTATGTGTGCTGCACTGTACAGCACACTTGATTATATATCATCTAGATCTCTGCTATTTTCCCGTCTGCTGGGTAAAGGCAAGTTGTCCAGTCACCAGTCAAATAGTACATAATCTGCTATACAGTGACGTTTCTTTACTGTTTGTCTGGCTGCAGCCAAATAATGCATAATTTATTTTTAATTATTAATTTGTATTTATTATTTTGTTCAGCTGGCTGCCTGGTATGCAAATTACCTTTTTTGGCTGGCATCACTGTTGCATTCTCAGGTCAAATACTACATGTTTGCTGCAGGGAGGCATAACTATTTAGTCAGCAGCCAGCAATATAGCCCTCTCCAACAAGAAAACAAATTGTAGCATACGGCTATGGTGGAGAACTAACAAAATATATGTTTCTACTATAGTTGTGAGGTGAGACTGATAACTTCCCTTGCCTCAATGTTTTCAGTGGACGGGGGTATTACTCTAGCAAATTTGAAAATTAGTCCATGTACGTTGACTTTACCAGGAAGTTAATCCACGATCAGAAATACAAGACAGAAGGATGCACACTCTTTAACTGTCCTGAAGTAAAACTATCAATGGAATGGGCTAGTTTGGGTGTGATACTGTAGGCTTTCTGTGGGGCCTGTGCAGCTGTGTTTAGGTTTGAAGGAAATCAGCATGGTCCCATTTCCATCAGCCCACACATCACCACCAGCTGCTAGTAACTGGGGCACCACCAGCACTTTACGGCAGTGTTGGCCATCCTTCTGCTGTCCCACTAAAAGGGGCCTCAGAGACCATTTTACCAGCATCCAACACGGCCAAGGAATATTTTCAGCAATCCATCTGAATTCGACACTTTCACATAACTTGCAGAAGTCTCTGCTTTGGTAAGGCAGTATACTCTGCAGTGTCTGTTTTTTTGCCTAAGACATAGTTTATAACAGAACATTTATGACATTTAGGGACCTCAAGTTCAGTGGAAAAGAAATGAGATTCTTTGGTGCCAGTATAAAACCCACCTGGAGGGTGAAAGCTGGAAACACCCCTTTGACTTTGGTATGACCAGTGTCTTTCATAAACAATGTTATTCCTAGATATCACTTCTCTGGCAGATAGTCTCAGGCTGCCACTGAACAGTCGATTGAGTCTGATTTAAGAAAGGCATTATCAAGTAAAACAGGCCCGATGTCGACTGACAAACGCTAGGCTTAGCAGATGTGTCATCACGTGCCCCTTCCCCCCATCCCGATATCAATCCAGGGTTTACTCTTCGCTCCTCTCTTAGTCTAGTCCCTCAACAACCTTCTGCTGTCTGCTGAACAGCAAAAGGAAGGGCAACGATGGGTAAGTACAACATGTAAAGCATTTATGAATCTTGATGCCAGAGGTACAAAGGCAATCCTTTTTGTAACATAGGGCACACAAGCGGTAGTGGCAGCGATGTGCCCCTAATTGACATCTATTAGAAAACAATCATTAATGTTTCCTTACATTAAAACAAGTAGGATAAGTATACTATAATTTATAGCATCAAGGTGGGGTAATGGGTAGTTTCTGCTTGTGAACTCATGTATAAAATGACAAAGAGGCAGGCCCTGCCTAGAAGATTCCCTCTACACAACAAAAGAGATTCCCCTTCTTACCTATCCAGACCCATCCTCAGCCAAATGGCAGTGCACACCAAGGGTTGATAAGCCGGCCCTTGCTCACAAAGGTCACTGATTTCTTTCTAAAGTAGCCCTGTTTCCATTGTCCCACACTTCAGTGTTTGAACCTACACCCTTCTAATCTGGAATTATAACAATACATTATTGCTGTCAGGGGATACTGTATCGGAAACTCCATCAGGTGCTATGTTTTACCAGGAGCATCCAACTGTGTTCTGCAATCATACACTAACAATAGTCATGGATGCTTGATACCAGCCACTGTACTTAAGCATCCACATGGGGATGTCAGTGCAGGATCTGGACACTACATTAAAATGGAACTTGACTTGAGTGGTGTTGGCAGGCACAACACTCAAGCCTAAACACGAATAAAGGCCTGTTTAACCATACACTGACACCACTGCTAAATGTATATGGCTCATATAGTGGATGGCAGGCCAATGTCAACTGGAGGGTGCGCTTGGTGCCCCTAACCAGATCTCAAAGCCCAAGTCAGTTACAAGGCTCAGGAATAAGTGCGCTCTCAAGATTACCATGTGTGCTAGGTTCACACTTGTCCTGTTGAGAGACCGTAACCTGGCTCTGCCATTACACCTCTTAAACCGTTAAATGAAAGGGTAGTTGTTTTTCTACTTAATGAAATAATTGTGTTTTAATGTGGTGCGCAGCAAAATATACAAGCTAAGTGCACAGACAAATGCAATGTTTTATGTATGCCATATTTTATGATCGTTTGAAAGAATGTTTATGTTGCAGTGCTTTTAACATATTATTCTTTATAATCAGTATATATTTGACAAAAAGAGACATATAGAATGTATATAACCTAAGAGGGTATTCAGGTTTAATTAATTGGCGGTAGTGAAGGCCCATATATTTTTCTGCATTTTAAACTTTAATGTGCAGTCTGCCTTTGAATATTTTTCTAAAGCTGCAGGTGTCAGGATCCGAGAACGAGATAATAGGGAGCTCATTGTTGAAATGATAATAGAAGCCCGGAGGAATGCTTATTGAAGCTATGAGAAGTATCCTGGGCGGGTAGCTGGAACTCTTGTGAAAATCCAGAGCGCTAGGGTATACCAAGGTCGACGCCGGAAAGTCAGACGTCTGATATGTCAATTAGCATAGTATAATTTGTAGTTATGTTTTGAACTGGGAAAAGTATTTGCCGATGAGCTAATCCGTGGAAGAAACAGGATTTAAGTGTGATTTAGTTAGCGTTATTCCCTCTGCCCTTAGCTGAGAGTTGCCCTTACTTAGATAATTCTCTTGAACTCTAATTTTTGTGGCTTCATGCCACCATGCCTCTCTTGATGGAAACGTGCAGAGAAGTTCTGTTGTGCTGACTGCTTTCCTGAACCCAAACAATATTAGCATAGTTAGGAATTTATATTAATGGTTAGGCAAGAAAACTTGGATTCGTACTCTATGCATCAATTGTTTTTCCTCATTTTCTGCATTATCACTATTGAATTAGTGGTCTTTTATATGTTGGTTAAGTTTCACATTGTACAACGTTTTGATTCACCTTTGGTTATTCTGTACATATATACTATGATTTTGAGACTCATATATGTAAGTTTGACTATGAGCCCTTTAAACTATATATTCAATCTCTGGGAATGAATGTGTGACTATCAAGTTGCACTGAAATTAATTTGAATAATTTGATGCATTGTCTCCTCTCTCCAACAGAGAATTAAAATTGATAGGACCCCACCATTCAGAATTAGGGCCCAGAGCTGGATCACGCCCATGCAGGACCCGGGTAGGTCCCAATAGGCAGCGTGAACTGAAAACAAGCATACAGTCTATTATTGCCCACTGCATTTACAAATCAGTGCTTACTGTACCATGGAGAGAGGAAGGTGCACAACTAACTGAATGTCCTAAAAGCATTCTCAAGGGTAACATTACCTCTTTTCTATTGATTCTTGTTATCAAGGTACACTTTTGTATGGAGGAAAATAAACACATTTCTTTCATGTAAGGAAAAAATAAACATTAATTCAACATGAATGCAAGGTCATACAGCAAGGTACATTTCTCAGCATTAGCATTGCCTCCCATAAATAGCTGTTAAAAACTAAGCTGACGAAACATGCCCAAAATATTTTTGTAGAAATAGGACCAGATTCACAACGTTTTTGCATCGTCCTGCACTAGCATGGAGATAAATTCGGAATTATGTGGCTGT
The DNA here is from genome assembly GCF_031143425.1 of Pleurodeles waltl. Lineage (NCBI taxonomy): Eukaryota > Metazoa > Chordata > Amphibia > Caudata > Salamandridae > Pleurodeles > Pleurodeles waltl. The sequence goes on along the minus strand of NC_090445.1, from coordinate 991,554,469 downwards.
ACTAAATAATTATCAACCTGAATTTGCACTAGAAAAAATGCATGGAAGGAGTACATTTTACGCCAACATTTGCATTTTGGTACTGGTGCAAGGTGTGTGTTGGCACGGGCTTTGGATGTGGCACATTCATGTCTTTGTGCACCCCTCATTCACAAAGAAATCTACTGTAATGTGTACTTGGCACATGCCTTCGTATCCTCCGCAGACGTACTTGGCACAGAGTTGCCACAAGTGCTGACATATGGCAGAAATGCCTTGAGCATTGCCGTGATCTATTTCATTTTTACCTCTAATATAGGGTTAGAAATGTAATTAAAGTCATTGGCATGTATATGACCTCTGAAGTCCGCATGGGAGTCGGGGCCTAGTTTCAGGGGGTTGTATGGGGTGTTACACCCCTCAATAAATGCATTCTTGGCTTGACAGTTCGGCCTGGGAGCCCTGAGTCGGGTCTGATATGTTGTCTTTGTTGTTTTTCCTCATCTTCCTCATTTAACGAAGAGGTTTTAAGTTGTTAATTTTATTGGTCAGGACCCTCTTCCTCATAGGAACAGTCCTTGTGCACCTCATCCCTACACCCTCTGGCATACTGTTTCAGATTCACAGCCCTAGAACCTCAGTGACTAAGATATGGCCCTGGTTTGCACTTTAAGGTCTTTATATACAAATGCACCATAATGGCCACCTGGGTGTGGGAGCAAGTGCATGCTGACAACAATAGGCCCATTGACCCACTTTATTCATGGGAATCAATGCATGCTAGATGCACAAAAATGGATGTCCAAAAAGTTAAATGGCAGGAAAGTAGCTTGAGACACATACACTGGCAAAAGGATGCTCGCACTTTGTAAATGTACACGCATTTCTTTATGGATGTGGGCCACAGACCACATCTACAGTGGCGAAATGCAGGCCCCTGTGGAACAGGGATAACCCCGACCATTCACAGGGACCATAAACCTTGAGTTGGCCAGCATTCAGTCCAAGGCCGATAAATATCTGTGAAATATGGTAGACTCAGGGGCCAATCATCACAATCTGAAGGGGGCTCCCATCGGTTTGCATTACACCACAGCACAGCTACGGCAATGCTTACAAATCACAGAGGTAGAAGGTACAACTAATTTGTATAAGGCCTCATGCCAGGCTTTTGTAAATGGCTGGGGTGACATGAGGAAAGCATAAACCAGACTTAACTTTAAAATTAGATTAGAAAGCCTCTAGAGCTCGACGATAAACCAACTCTTAACTGACAAAGGCGTTCTATTTAGCTTTTAAACTTTCAGGTCCAATTCATTTCTGGGTGTTGGACCACATCTCCACCTACCTATATGGTGACAATAACACTGATTCCAAAATAACATTCAAGTCAAAGTTAATGAGTAACTCTGCTCTTGACGATAGTTTGTGATGTAATTTTAGGGATCTTTCGAGCACAAATAAGGTTTTGTGTTGGTAAGTAAAAAATTCAACACTTTGGACAAGTTCGTATCACCTGTGGGGACTTTGTATCATCGCAAAGTGTTGATAAATCTGGCCTCAAGAGCGCTCCTGTGTTTAAAAGTAGTAATTGATCAGTGTGTAAAGAGAGGAAAAAATACGCCTTTTATTCAAAGGCAGACTCCATAGAGAATTTATTTTCGATATTCCACATCAATGGCAGACTCTATACAGAATTTCCTTTTCGATAGTCCACATTATCTCGCTATTCCTTCTATTCATAGAGGTTTTTTTAACCTAACATGAATTTGAGAGTCAAGACAAGTTATGATGTTACCTTGGTGTGCAGAATGTATCTTCTGCCCTGCAAAGAAAAAACACCCACTGCCACACTCTGGCCTCGATACTGAGTTTTAGCTTGTGCTGCATGAAAAAGGATGGGGGGAGCCACAGTGCTGCATGTTCACTCTCGTGAGTTATGAATGACATATTTTCTCAAGAGTAACACTGTCTGTTTTACTCTGATTTATATTGTCAAGGTAGATATTTAAAAATATTGCATGTCAGAAAAAAACACTAACTCAGGATGAGCACACAATAATCATTGTGTTTACTGTGTATGTGTTTCGTTTTTGTATAATTTGACCGTGAATTAAGGGGCATAAATCAGTAACAATCACTAGACAATTCATCCTCTACAGCTTAGGCAAGGCACCATATTAAATAAACTCAGTAGTGAATGCAAAAATTCAAATAATAGAATGAATTTGTATTCAAATAGTTGTGTCAGCATTGCTTCCAGTAGAGAAACATACCTTTTCATTTGTGTATAAACTTTTTTCAATATGTACACTCACTCAACCATTACTACCTTTTTTTCTCAAACATATTTCATTGTTACACAGTTCAAGTCTCCTGTGTATTCAAGGTCAGCATATGCTAACAGTAGCAAGTTATTTAAGCACATCCGTTGTTACAATGTCAAATAGTCAAGCTGAAGCTTAGGTAAATAAAGCAAATTCGAACTTGAAAATGTGCCCTCTAGTGAAGCCACCACAAAACACTTTACATCTAGTTAAGTAAATCTTTGACAGCCACTTGAGATCTTAAAAAAATGTTAGTTAGGCGCATGCTCATTATGGCTTTTTCATCACTGTGAATATTTTACTTTCTGAAAATCTGGAATTTTCCATTACATGTCGATCACTTGTCAGCCTGTTAAGCATGTTTCCAAACAAATATCACACTTTCTAATGTCCACTAAATCGTTTTCGTGGGGTTCATTATCAGTTTCAAGACTATCCTCCAGTTATACAAATCATTTAGGGGCGGCCCCTCCATGAGAATGGAGACGCGTCGACTCGCAAAAAATGTCTCCAAAAATGCCCACAGAACTGAGAAATAAAATGATAATAAAGTTGATTTATTATCATTTTATTTTTCAGAAACCAAGTCCTGAATAGAGTGTCAGGACAGGACAGGGCAATTGCTACTGAGTGACAGCAGCAGGGAGCTGTGCACTTTAGTTTAGAGTGTGCAGTCTTTTTGGCAGGCTGTCTGTCTTGCGATGTCCAGAGTGACATGCGCACTTTAAATCTCTCTAACCTAGGAGGCGTGGCTTCGGGCGTCACGATGGCGGTCGCACTCTGAGAGTGCTCTGGACCCCTCCGTCATCCGCCCAAAGAAGCTGACACTACGAGGCTTAAAACAATGCCCTAATTGTTCCCACGGGCTCTTGGACCCCGGAGGTATCTCTGGAGTCAGCATCGACACATTCCAAGCCGCAAATGCCGGGCGCAACCGGAGCGGCAGATTCAAAATGGCGGCTGAACCTGCGGCGTCCTGCCGGACCTGGAGCTGGGGGCTCGCCTGTTGACGCGGCCGCCCCGGAAGAGCGCGCCGCAGGCAGTGCGGGAAGCACCTGGGCCAGGTTCCGAGACCTGGACCACCCACGAACTGAGGAGCGGTGCGGCCGGCGTAGAGGATCCCCCGGCGACCCAGGCCCTGCAATACAGGTGCGCGGAGGGCGGGGAGGAAGCTGAAATAGAGGCGAGCCGTAAGAGGGAGAAGGCTCCCTCGCTTGAGCTAAACAAGATGCGACCGAGCGGAGCACTCGTGCTCCCGGCCGCTGACTGTGGGCGCCGGGGGTGAGACGGGCGGCCCTCCAAAACTATCAGACCCCGAGACCCATCGCCCGAAGACGAAGAGGTGCGAAGTCCGACAGGGAGGCTCTCCTCCTGGAAGAGGAAGGGGGGAGAAGAGAGACTCGGCTCCAGAGCAGTAAAAGAAGGGCCTAAACGAAACAATAGATCGGGCGACCAGATCCCCCCCTGTCGAAGAGACTAACCACAAAGTACCAACAAGATCTTTAATCCTGACTGCTGGGGAGAGACTCCTCAGAGCTCCGATCACACCGCAATGCCACAACGCTGATAATGCACACCAGCCAATCCCGGCTATAGAGACCTGCCGAAGGTGTGCTGAAGCCGCCAAAGGGATAAAGCGCTCCGTGCCTTCCTGGGGACACAGGACAAGACCTGGCGCGAGAAAAACCAGCCACTTGATGGTGCAGCCCAACAGAACGAAGTAGATCAGTGGCTGCCGGACCCCGGGGAAGAGACTGAGACAGCGACCACCCGTATGTCCTGATGAGACCCCGCCGATGGTCCTCCTCTGGGACTCCCCCCCTGTGAGTGCGCCTAGAGTGCAGAATCTACAAATATTGGCTGTAGAAACCAAATAAGCCACCCTCATCCTCCTGAGACAAAATGGGGAATGGCGAGACAACCCCCGCCCTCCCAACAAAAGATTGACCAATATACAACGCCAGCAGGCCTCAGGGGAGAAGGAGAGACAACCACTGGAGGTCCAGCACTAGACGGAGTGAGCATCATCCTCCAAGCAATTCAATCATTGCAGTCAGCCGAAGAGACCAACATCGGGGAAGTGCGTGAGGACATGGGCCTCATCAGGCAAGACCTCAGAAACGCCGTGAACCGAATCACTGAAGTGGAAGGCCGGGTCTCCCAGAATGAGGACGAACTAGCTGATCTTAGAACCAAAGTGGCTCAGTTACAGACCCGAACATCCGAGCTGCACCGCCGTGCAGAAGATGCAGAAAACCGATCGAGACGTAACAACTTGCGCTTTGTCGGATTCCCGGAGGGTTCGGAGGAAGATAAAGCCACTGAATTCTTGGAGCATTGGATCAAGACTTGGATGCCAGACCAAACCCTTTCACCCTGGTTTGCAGTGGAACGCGCCCACAGGGCCCTTGTTCCGCGCCCCCCACCGGGTGGCCCAAAGCACCCGATGATCGCACGCATTCTCAACTTCAGAGATCGCGACAATATCCTCAAAGAAGCAAGGCGCTCAGAAGATCTTCAATGGGAAAACCATAAAATCTCAATATTTCCAGACTACACCTGGGAGGTCCAGACCCGCCGCCGCTCATATGAGCATGTTAAACAAAAACTTAGAGCTATGCAACTTTCGTACATGCTCCTCTTCCCTGCGCGACTTAAAGTCATTATGGCGGGTAAGGCGCATTTCTTCGAATCCCCGGAGGAGGCATGGGACTGGCTAACTGAGGAGGGCATCGGGACTCGAAAAAGACCCACAACACGAGGGGGGGAACCCTCCCGTTAGGATCCCCCTCCCGCTGGGGGGCCCCGGAGGAGCCGTAAACGCACTAGATCACAGAAAGGGAGACAAAGAGACCTGGACGCTCCCGCGGATGGGGAGACGGCTGGAGACCCCGGCTCTCGAGGGGCAGGGTTGCCCGTTGAGCCCCCAGAGAGGCAGATCCAGACGCGGACTGGAGACGAGGGCCGTCTGAGCCAGTCCCCGGTGCTTGGCTGACATGTTACACGGAGCTCCGACTGGGGCGCGTGGGAGGGACCGGAGTGTCCGACTCGTTCCGGAGGGGCCCTTGAGGGACTCCACCGGTGACCCGGTTTCTCCCTAAGACTTGCCAAGTATGGCCTGACTTCCTGCGAATAGTTGTAAGTGATCCGACTGAATGGAGGGGTCCACCACTCCACTCTATAACAGCCCTACTGGCTGTTTTGTTTTGGTTGGGGGCTAGGGCGACAGATGCTTCCTGGGTGGGAGTATGGGGTGGGGGACGGTTGGGGGGGAAAATGTTTGAGTTGGGGTTAGATAGTTACATTTTGACAATTGTCCCTTATGACTTTAGTACTGCACTGTTACGTTTTAACTGGTCACTCCTTTGTCCACTGACCGGCACTCGGCAATGTAGCCCACGCCTGGTCCACACTGACACAAATAATCTCCTGGAATGTGAACGACTGTTAGACAAGATCAAAAGATCCGCAGTAATTAACACTCTCCGTAGGTACTCCCCCTCAGTGGTCCTACTGCAGGAGACCCACCTTCTGGGAACTAATTGCCCTATGCTTGCACGAGGAGGTTTCAATAGGGTTTACCATGCATGCTTCTCCAGAGGCTCCAGGGGGGTGGCCATCCTGCTCCACCGCTCACTACCTATGGTGATCACATCTACGATGTCTGACCCGCAAGGCAGATTTGTAGTTGTCTCAGGGTTACTTCGCGGCTCACCGCTGAACCTGGTATGCGTGTACACCCCCCCAGCGGGTCTTGACGCCTTTCTACTCTCACTCCGCCAGGTAGTAGCGGGACTCCCCCAGGGAACCACGTTAGTAGGAGGGGATTTCAACGCTGTTCTGGACCCCGGACTAGATGTATCTGAGAATGTTACTGCGGGCAGGTCCTCCCGAGCCACAAGCCTTAAAGGCTGGGCTGAAAGCCATGGCCTATGTGAAGTGTGGAGAACCTGGCACCCCATGGAACGCCAATATACGCACACATCGGCCGCCCACCGGACGCACTCTAGAATTGATTTAGTATTTATGCCGGCCCTGGACTTCACCGGTGTCACAGGGGCAGAGATACTGCCTCGAGGGGTGTCGGACCACGCCCCCGTGCAAGTCCGGCTGGGCAGGTGGACCCCACTAGACGCCCGGTGTGGCGACTAAATGCTTGGTTCTTGCAGGATAGCGATTATACCCTTGAAATCAGGGACCACCTTGTGCAATATTTTGAAATGAACGTGGGAACGGTCCAATCCTCGGGTACACTATGGGCTGCCTGTAAGGCCACCCTAAGAGGGCATGCTAAGTGCCTCCTACGTGTGCACGAGCGCGCTCGCGACTCACGAGTGTCGGAGTTGGAAGCGTTAAAGCTGGAGCGCCAACAAACGACCTCATCCAAAGCCGCTATATTGAGGCAGCTCACCAGGGTCCGAGACGAAATCAAACATTTAGTACTAGAGTCAGCGAAACACATGTGGAGGGCATCGTCCACCCGAATATATGGTTGGGGAGACAAAAACGGCAAGCTCCTGCATTGGTTGGCCACCCGCCCTTTAGTTAATAGAATCATTCCCGAAATTAGAGACGACTCGGGTACCCTTTCTAAAACACCCATCGAGATTGCACAGAGCTTCGCTTCCTACTATGCACGCCTGTACGCAGAGCACCCTCAGCCCACTATTGAAAAGGAATCCCCCCTCCTGAATGACATAACTCTCGCCAGAGTTTCCCAGGCGACCAAGGCCAGGATGGACGAGGCAATTAGCCTTGCAGAAGTAACTAATGCGATTGCCAGCCTGGCATCGGGCAAGACCCCAGGGCCAGATGGGTTCCCAGTGGAGTTATACAGGAAATGTAGTGACATTTTGGCTCCCCACTTACTTGAGATGTATGAGGAAGCTGAGCAGAAGGGTCACTTCCCTCCTGGGATTGACCTAGCTACAATTGTAGTGATCCCTAAGACCCAACCACCGTCGCAAAACTGCTCGGCATACTGGCCTATTTCTCTCCTCAATACCGAGATCAAGGTGCCAGCTTCAATCCTTGCCACTAGACTAAAAGAGGCAATGCCCACCCTGGTACACACTGACCAATGCGGATTCATGGCTGCCCGTGGCACTAGGCACTGCATTAGGCGATTACATCTAGCCCTAGCACACCGCAGGTCCTTGTCACACACCCCTCTGGTGTTGCTCTTACTTGACTTTGAGAAAGCCTTTGACACAGTGGATTGGTCCTACCTTGAGCACATACTAAAAAAAAATGGATTCGGACCTAAGTTCCGGGGCCTGGTGGGACTACTCTACTCTAACCCAACGGCTCATGTCCAAGTAAACGGTGTAGTCTCAGATGCATTCCATATCGGCTGCGGCACTCAACAGGGTTGTCCGTTATCCCCCCTGCTCTTTGCACTAATAATAGAACCCCTGGCGAAATTACTACGAGAGGACCCTCTGATAGAGGGCTGGCCTTGGCCTGTGTGCCCGGAAGACCGGGTGGCACTATACGCGGACGATGTCCTGCTATACATCTCTAACCCGGCCAAGAGTGGCCCCCGCATTCTACAAGTTCTAGATCTCTTCTCGGAGGCCTCAGGACTCACCCTAAACCCCAATAAATCCCTGCTGGTTCCCCTCCATCAATCTAGAGACTGTGTGGACTGGCAACAAAACATACCAGTGCGGAGGAATAGCTTTAAATACCTGGGGGTGCATGTCTCAACGCTCCCTGAATTAACATGGGAGCTCAACATCACACCATTAACTAGAAGAATCAAAAATTATCTCCAACGGTGGAAGGACCTCCCCCTCAACTTACTTGGAAGAATCGCCCTCTATAAGATGATGGTCCTTCCCAGACTTCTCTATCTTCTCCAACACTTTCCACATCCTATCCCCATGAGATGGTTTCGAGAAATGGACTTGCTAGTGCCCAGTTTCTATGTAGTGGCACCCGTCCCCGACTGGCGCTTAAAACCTGCCAGAGAGACGTCTATGAAGGGGGTCTGGGAATGTCCAATATCCATTACTACCACCTAGCGATGCATTAACTCGTGATCAATGGCTGGATGGGGCGGGGGATGGACAGATCCGGTACCGGTTGGAACTCCAGACACTGAGTTATCCCAAGATTTTTGATGCCCTGTACGGCGGCCCGATCACACGAGGGGTCCCAGAGGTGACAGGGGTGGTACTGCAGGGATGGCGGACGGCCCAAAAGGTATCAGGATGGTGGGGGCGCCTTACCCAGCAGACCCCACTATGGCACGGGACGTACGTAAGAGAGGTAACGGGTCTGGAAGGATTCCAGAAATGGGATAACATAGGTATCTCTACACTGGGTGATGTATGGGAGGGCACACACATACGTTCCTTTGAAAGACTCCAAGAAACCTTTTCACTAAACAAGACGCAATTCCATAAGTATCTCCAGGTTCGCCACGCCCTACTGACGCAGGTCCAGACAGGGGACAACATACCCGAAAGCAGCCCTATGGAAAAGAGGGCACTGATGGGGAATCTGGGTAGGGGAGGCGTTTCCCAGATATATCGCACATTAATCACCACCACTGCCTGTTCCCTGGAAGGACTTCGTCGGAAATGGGAGGGATGGGTGGGTCCTGTAGAAGAGGTGGACTGGATTGAGGCAATGGCAGCACCCCACACCCTGACGATTTCGACTTGTCTCCGACTAATACAGACTTACTATCTCCATGCGGCCTACCTTACACCCACCAAACTACACAGAGCGGGGCTCCGAACCACAGCTGAATGCCCCCATTGTATGAGTCCAGACGCTGATTTCTTCCACATGGTATGGGCATGTTCGATTATTAAAACCATTTGGGGGGTGATCTCGCGGGAGATCTCAACGGTCCTACAGGTAGACATGGAGATGACACCATTGACATTTCTGCTGGGGGTCATGGGAGAATCGGGGCTGAGAAGAGCAGAACAAACCTTTCTAGGGGTGGCGTGCCTAGTGGCCAAAAGGGACATTATGACGGACTGGAAAGCCAATAATGCACCGGCCTTGACTAAATGGAGACGGGGTGGACTGGTGTGCTCAATGTGAAAAACTCGTATACGAGGCTAGAGGGTGCCCAAATAAATATAACAAGATCTGGGGGAAGTGGGAGGCTACAACAACTTACCCCCATACAATGCTAACTGACACAAAGAGAGGGAGAGCCCGAACATATCCCTCCCCCCCTCCTTTAGTGGGGTGAAGCACTTACGAGATACTCCAACATGGAGATGCACAATCTACTCGTTCATGGTGTTGTCTGGGACATTGGGATTGACCACTGTTTGGTGCCCATTGGCGCCTTGTTATTTGTGTGTATAATTGATTTATTTGTTTTATCTTTTTGCAAAACCAATAAAAATTATTTATAAAAATATATATATATATCTCTAACCTAGCTGCCTTAAGACAGCTATGTTAGAGAAAGCACAGGCCTCCAGTGCTCTTGTGAGTGCCGAGAGAGGCCGCTTCCTCTTATCCTGACGCTTCTTTCATGCTAGTTATCAGCATGAAAGCAGCACAAGGATTTGTTAGTGCAGTTTCCTGTTCCTGTGTTGGAGCTTCCAGGAGCACGGCGATAGGAGAACATCATGAGGAGAGGAAGACTCCATCCGGTAAGTGCCTTTTAAAAAAAAAAAAAAAGAATATTATTATTGCACCAAACCACCCCCACTTACCCTCAAAGTAAATACAAGTCAGCTGCTACTAAAATCATTCAGGGTTATGATTCAGAAACATGGGATCTCAACAATGCCCAAGCATTTTAATAGAACCAGACTTTACTAAAACTTGGAAGTCGCTTTCTTTATATCTTTAAATACAGCCTGTCGCATCCCCTCTACTTGCTTGGTCCATAGCATAGCTATTTGTAAAGTGTATATTCACCGTAGTATTGTCTTGTCATTCAAGAACAGACGTTTATTGTTAATCAACAGTACCTATTATATAAACTACAGAAGGATGGCAGGCTAAGTGGACCAACCAGGATTCAAACCTGACCCCGTGAGGTCAGACACAGACCACTGGAGCAGATACTTCTGTGCACTGATCCACCAGAGCTGAAGCATCATTAAATTGTGGTCATACATTGTAAAGCCAGATACATGGAGTGGTGGAAAGCAGTGTTCATAAGATTTCATTGTACTTCAGATAGTCCAAAACCTGGTAATTCATTGTCTTTGGTGTGGGTGAGGAAAGGTATGTAAACTTAATTTCCAAAACAGCTTGAGTAACCACAAGTCACATGACTCCACAACATATTTCAATGGGAAATTAAATACGTTGGTACACAATCAAAGTCCACTGCACTGATTAGTTTGGTTGAGTTATCTGAAAGCCATTTTCATACATTGTCCAATTTTTGTTAATCATAGTTGAAATTGCCAGCCAGTCTTCTCTATGATGGTTTTCTGCTTCGAGATCTCTTGTGGGTGGAATATCTTGGGGCTCTAGATCATCAGAGGTCATCCTAGCTTGCAGCCTTCCCGTAGTAAATTTATCCAGGGAGGGCACAAGGGAGTGACTTGGGGTGTAGCAGTTCAAGTGGGGTGAACTAAGTCATTGACTGGTAGTGTGTAGTGAGCCACATATTAAGGTTGGCCTGTGAAGCAATGGAGGTGGGGAGCATGATGGAAATTCAGTGGTGCAGACTTTGCCATACAAATGCTCAGAAAATACATATTTGAAGGCTTCTGACCAGGAAGTCTGCACTGTATTACTGAATCTGTCCATGAATGGCCACATTCAATTGTTTGGAGATTGCTATTTCCATCATGAAAACATACAGCACACACCACACAATATACAGTACACCATATATAGATATAGATACATATACAAAAAGGGGCTTTTGGACAGGCCCTTGCCCTTTCAGCAATAGGTGCCTTTGTCTCAGCACATGGTATTTTCACTGTTGTGAGCATCCTAAAAACAGTGCCTCCTCAATTTCTTTAACAGACACACTCTGCTGACCTGCCCCTCACGCTTGACCATTGTTCTTTGGTGTTCCCCGACAGTCCTGTCCTGCTCCAGTGCTTCAACAAAATGTGCATGTCTACCACACCGCTACGTAGGAAGTCCAAACAAATGTGACAGTCCATAAGGTAAGAATTCCTATGAATGGTTCAGTTGAACAGTTTATTGAGAAAAGATAATGTCTATAGTCTTCACAATATTCATAATTGGACAACAGCCAACACGTGTTTCGTCACAAGGTCTTTTTCAATGCTAAATTATAGGTAGAACAAGGTAATCAATATGAAGGCTCCAGTGATAGCGGATACCATATGTAATGATGGAGCGATGATGGGCCCAATGGGAAATGGTAACAGGTCACAATAGCTCTGCAAATAACACAGCCCAAAAGCAGTCACATATGAAGGCCCTAAGGCAGTAGGTCCAACTATGAGAAACCAGTTTATGAAGATATACCTCCGCATCCAGTAATAAATAATCCAGAAGTAGCAGTCCAACTAAGAAATAGACCATAGACCATTATGAAGTAGTCCAATCCAATGGTGTCACACTTCACTATAAGTATTAGGACTAAAGTTTCTCCAGCAGTATAAGTAGTACCAGTTAGAAGCCAAATCAGATAGTCAAGTGGTCCTGGACACCATATGGCGAACAGAGCAGGTTGGAAACTCAATATGAGTCCTACCTAGAAGACCCCAGAAGGAGGCATAGTGGTTGAAGTACCAGTGAAAATAGTGTCAGAGACCTTAGTAAGCTCCTCTCAAACGTGAATTCTCAGTGTTGAATGGCGGCATCTTTAGTGCTTGTCTGACCATCCCTTGTGCACTCTGCATTTTTATACATGTTTCTGTTTAGTGCGCTTCGCCTAGCTATATCTTAAATGACCATCAGCTATGAAGGAACAGTAAAGTAAATTAAAAAAGCCAATATTGTAGTCGGTGTGTCAAGACACATACACATACATGCTCATGCATCACAATGCATGCCCATGAATGCATAGCCATGGCAGCAGCCATCTAAGAATGGATTTTCCTACCATTTCAAAATGGCCATCAAATCCATGCATGCATGCAAATGCATCACAACCCCTGTGAGTATATGCATCAGATGCAGACATGCTAATGGAAGCAAGTATTGCCAAGGCCAATAGTTCAGCATTCACCTTTTAAAGGTAAGACCTACCAGTGGCTGCTCCTTCCCTGTGTCAGAGGAGTGTCCCCACCAGACGCTGCAAAACATTCACAGGCGAAGGGATAATAAACTATGTTTATTATCCCTTCGTTGTGAAATGGGCGGGGCCATGGAGTGACGAACACCAAGGGGAGTGCACTGTGCACTCCCCTCAGAGCGCAAGTGTGTTTGGCTGGCCTTTTTGGGTGGGCCAAACACACATGCGCAGTGTGCTCTCTCCAGCCCGGCACTGTGTCACCGGTCTGAAAAGAGCCTGCAGAGGCTCCCAGTATGCCTGGGAGAGCCCAACCAGGGTGCTCCCAGCCAATCCTGACACTGCTCAGGCCGCAGGGCAGGCTAGGAGCTTGTGCCTACACTGCAAGACTAAGGAACAGCGGCGCAGGAGAAGCGGAGCGGAGGTAAGTTTTTTTTTTAAACGTTTATTCAAATTCCCCCCCCCTCCGCCCCACCCCGGTAACCCTAGCCTGAACTCATCTAACTCATTCTTCCCCTGAAAACTGACTCCGAAAATACTAGATTGCAATATCATGGGGGGGCGGCAGGATTATGATGTTAGAGTCCCTGCTCAATAGGAAGGTATGAAAGTGTAAGAATTTTAAAAAGTCACTACGGTGTATGGCAAAGTCATCCATTAAATCGCCTATTTGCTTAATTCCCGAGCTTCCAGAAGCGCCAAAGTAAGAGGTGTAAAGGCATGAAAAGGTGGAATTTTGAGAGACCTCCTTATATTACTCCAATCTGTTCAAGAGCTGACATGGCCTTAAGGCTGACTTTTTGAATTATTATCTGCTTTTGAATTTAGTATGACTCGTGTCAGGATTCTTCACAAATGAACTGGCGTGGAGCCAGTTTTCAGGATAGGAATCATACAACATATGGATACGAATGGCCATGCTGGCCCAGGAGTTGAAGCACCAATTGGAAAGCGCCCATCCACCTTTAATTGATGGAAGTTTAAACATTTTTAAAGATCTCTGCTCTTTTTTCCCCTTTCCATGTAAGTCTTGTGATTATGGAATCTAAGGTTTTGAAATAGCTGTGGGAAATGTAAAAGGAGGGTGAACGAAAAAGATACAACATTTTGAGAAGAATATTCATTTGGATTACGTTAATTTTTCTGATTAGGGAGAGGGGTAGATACATCCATGTATCCACTAGTAGCCTAAGCTTCCGTAGCTGTGCAGTATAGTTACAGTCACATCACTGCTTAGCAGTGGGTGGCAAGATAATGCCCAGATACCTAGCTCGAGGTTTCACATGCTGATCACAGCTGCTTGCTCAGCCTACTAGGATAAGTTGTATTTTATAAGAATTTAATTTGCACCCTAAAACGTGGTAAAAATGTAATGCTTTTTGTTCCACACACTGAATCTTTGCCTCAGACCAGTGTGACAATAATAATATGTCATCTTGCCAATGGAGAAGCAAGTAATAGAAAATAATTGCTGGGGCTGCTTCAAACTAAAAGCCTAATATATGGCTTCATATATAAAGCATAGAGAGCATGGAAGAGCGGACAGCGTTGTTGAGTGCTGCACAAAATAGGAATCAAATATGTTGATTCATGAAGTAAGCTAACCTGTGCTCTCAGAGGCTTGTAAATAGCCTTAACCATATTCATAAATCTAGTTAAATTGTGCAAGTAATTTCCAAGGAAACTTCCAGGGATGCAGGATAAAATGTTTTCTCAGCATTGAATAAAATGATGTTAAGAGGTTTCTGGCGGCATATTTGAGAGCCCCTAGTGCCACATTTACATCATTTGTTTTTACAGAAATGTGGCCCAATGAGGCAAAAAAGCACCACACCATATTTACTAAGTGGTGGAACGCATGCATTGCGCCACTTTGCAACCCGTTCGTTTAATCACATTTCCTGGCGTTCACCCCAACTGGGGCAGGCCATCAGTTTCCCTTATTTTGCTCCCATTTCCCAAATCAAGGCTCACGCTTGGAAGGCATTCTTATTCATATGAGCCATTATTGAGGCAAGAGACGCAGCCTCGCAAGCCCAGAATTTTTAAATATGTAGCTTGAGCAGCCATGGAGCAGAGCAGAATGAGACCTATGCTATATGCAACTGAATTAAATTATTCAATTGGCCTCTGACAACTTTCTCTGCTTCGCTATCTACTCTAGAAATCTGAGTGACAAATGATTGAGAGATTCTCTTAATATAGGCTTTCAGGGTGTGCCAGATTACAAAGGGGTGAGCTGACTCTTGATTAGTCACAATAAATTCCTGCGTGAATAAGGACAAATGATCAATATAATCAGAGCAGTCTGGCACATACTTTGGGAAGAAAGACCAGCATGGTTTGGTGTTAATACAGCAACTGCCTACCATTTAAATTCAATAGCAGAGTGGTCCGAATGAAGCAAATGGAAGAGATCAGCCTGACAATTCGTGAAGATTGAGGCACTGGCCAAACAAAAATCTATATAAGTATATTGACTATGAGGCCTGAAAAAAAAGTGTAATTCTGAAGATCCGGGATTCGCTCTCTTCATGTATAGACCACATTCAAGTTGGCCATCATGTCTAATAGGCTAGTTCCACTCCTACCCAACTGATCTGTGTAGGAAGTAATAGACATATCAAGAGCTGAACTCAGAGTACAATTGAAATTGCCAGTTATAAAAATGAGTAGACTAACATCACTCAATTCAATCATCATATTGGTAAAAAAGGGCAGAGCATGGCTACTCTGTGCGGAAACATTTACAAAGACAAACTGGCTTTCACTTTATTGATCTGCTATCTCCATCCTTGCTCACCTACCCTCGTAATCTACTTTAAATGGTAAAGCTCTAAAGGCCAAATTTAAGAAAAGTGGCGCTGCATCCAATGCAGCGCAACTTTTCTTGTGCCCCTTAGCACCCTCCTAATGCCACCATGTGTGTGCCGTATTTAAGATACGGTACACCACGGCAGTAGTTAGGGAACTAGTGTCAACATTTTTTAGGCTAGTTTGCTGCTTTGCAGGATTAACGCCAAAAAATGTTGACCCTAGTCCTGCAAAGCACATTGAGGCCCATGGTGTGCCTCCTTTTAACGCCTGCTCTGTGCAGGCACTAAAATGCCACTAAAATGGCACAACGAAATCTTTTAGATTTCATTGCGACATTTTTTGCCTACCCCCTAATGGGGGAACACCCCCTTTGCATACATTATGCATGGCACAACGGTTTTTGAAGCTAATGTAGCGCTAGAGCTTCTTAAATCTGGGCCTAAGAGAAATATTGAAAATAATAATAGAAACTCCCTGTTGAACGGAACAACATGTGGTATTTACTAGACCTTATATTATAGGGCTAAAGCCTTGACAACATTTGGATATGCAGTGAATATCAGCCTGTTTTCTGGTAAGATGCATTTCTTGAAGGACCAAGATATCTGGTTTCATAAGGCAAGATTCTGAAAATATCTTAGTCTTCTTCTTTCCCCCTTTTAAACCATTTTCATGATATAATATTAACCATCTCCCTTTTTAGACCTGTTATTTCAGTTTAAGTTCTCAAACATAGGAGATGTATGCAGTTTTTTTTATTTATCCCCCACCTTCCTCAACTCCCACCCCTCTCCTCCCATCCCTCTGCTTCTCTAACACACCCTACCTATCTTCTCCAACACCCTCTCCCCCTTCTCCTACCTCCCCTCTTCTTCTCCCCTTCCCGACCTCCACACACCCCTCTAGGTCTCCAGGTAGCCCCAAAGCTCGTCACAGCCAGGGTGTAATGTGTATGGTATGTTGTTCTGCACATCAGATTGGCAGTTTTACAGCAGGAATTTAAAGCTGCAGTGAATTTATGAAACACATGGCGCAGTACGGCTGCAATATTGCAAATGAACTGTAGGTCCACTGACACAGGATTTCCTCACACCTACTTCACTGTGTGGTATTTATTGAGGTATGAGCAATACATAAACATACTTGATGTAATCATGAACACCCACAACAGAGCAGCAGGAAGGAGCAGACGAGGGCTCTCTCCTACTAAGTGCTTTGGGTCGGTACTGTCCGATTCAGATATTTCTATGCTTGAGGAGAAAGGGTCTGGAACCGAACAACCGGAGCCTGCGGAGCAGCCAGAGACATGGAAGGTCCAATAGGCGCCGATAGTCGATCGAGCAGCGTTCGTGGAGGCGGAACTGAAAACGTCGGAAACGCATCCGGGCGAAGCCTTGCCTGGGGATTCTCGCCTCGCCCGCGTCAGGGTTGAAGCAGAGCGGAGCAGAGCAGTGCACGCCTGCTGCTCGGACCCTGGAATCGAGTGCCGCCACGGCGGTGCAGCAGTCGCAGCATCCATCCGGACGGTCCCCTGGTCTCCCGGCGCAAGAAAGGCGCAAGGAAGGGGGGTGGGTGCACTGCAGAAGCAGCCTGTAGCTCCCCCCACTGGACCCTTACGGAAGCGGCCCGACCGGGTGTGGCTTGTGGAGGGGGGTGAGTGAGGAGCGGCTCCCATCACCACTGAAATGCCACAGCAACCCTGCAACAACAGCCAACAGCCACTGGAAAGAAGCCCTGCCTCCTCAAGAATTCCGAGGAGTGGAGGAGTGGTGGAAGCGGTGGAGGCGTGGACCAGATAGGACCCAGGACCCACCACGGTTGCTGGCGTAGCAGCTCAGCAGCAGTGGCACAGCAATAGCCCCGTTCCCGGCGCAGAATTCACGGAGAATACAAGGAGCGCCAAACACAGGGCAGGGGGAAGAGTGCAGGAGTGTTTAGGGAGAGGGTGTGGCTCCCAGCGCACCGAAGCGCACCGAGGCACCGAGGCACCAGCAGGAAACGAGTTGTGTCCTAACCAAGCCCAGCCGAAGGCAAGCAGGAATCAAACCAAGGACGCTGAGCGGCAGGGGCAAGGGACAAGTAAGGTGTGAGGTGCTACTGATACTGCTATCAAAGTTATCAAAGCAGTAAGCAGGAGGAGAAGGAAGGAGGACCACGGCAGTAGTGAGGAGGTGAGGAGCAGAGAGGCAGGTGGGGGGGTTCGGTAAGGGGAGAGAGACTGAGTGATTGACCCACTGCCCTCCCCCCACCCCAGCATCACAATATATCATATTCATCATACAACCAACCACACAATCCGGCCACCTCCACAAGAAAGTGGGATAGGCAGCACAGCAGTACAGAGCACAGCGGAAACGTTGGTGCAATTTTGCAGGTGTTCTAGTGGGGGTACAGCGTTATTTGCCTAGGGTCAGGAATACCACGAGAGGAGAGTGGGACGTCACAACCAGAATTAATTAAACAACAGTAAACAACAATAGCTCAGCCCTCAAAATGAGGTCAGGACGTGAAAGACAAGTGACAACAAGAGCAAACAAGCGGAGAGGGATGCAGACGGGGCAAACGTCGAAAAAAATAAAGGCAAACGCAGCAAGGGAATATACAGCACTAATATCTCCCGTCGCAAGAATGTTTGACAAACTACAGAAAATCCCAGATTTTTTCTTTTTTTTCCTAAAGGACCCAGTAGGGATAATCTTCTCCAACCCAAAGGATACAAACTTACTTACTGCTTCAATTACACCAATAAAATCCAGGCCAGTGAAGGCGGAGAAACCTAAAGATCAATGTAAGAGAGAAATCACAGCAAAGCAAGCTAGAATGTCCTGCAAGTAAACAAGAACATGAAAATAAGGAGAAAACGGAAGATAGTGCAGTGCTAGGGTGGGGGCCGGTAAGCGACACAGAACTTTGATCAATTCTGCCAGAGTCCCCATTCCAGCAAAACTGCAAAAGGGAGAATAAAAATGCCCTGCTGAGAAATGGGCAGCCAGCACCAATAGAAGTAATTGTGGAAGTGACTGGGAACAAAATAGGGGAAACAAAGGGACAAGTATTAAAATCTGAGGGAAAGGATAATACAGAAATAATTGAAATGAAAACAGAGGGTGATGATAAAGAGATGGGAAAATATGTGCCCCACCAAAATAGCATGAAGTCTAAAGTTCGACAAGCGACACAGCTCACACACGTTAGCCAAGAAAACCCAAGAGACAAACAAAGTAAGACACTAGACGTATGGGAAGTGGTGTTAAAAACATCACAACTGACACTCGAGGCACTAGCATATCAATCAAATAAAATGGATGTCCAGATAGAACTATTAAACACAATAGCAACTTCAATATCAGGTATTGACCAGAAATTGGTGGATCTAAATAATCTGATTATTCTAGCACAAACCTTGGCAGAAACAACAAATATAGAATATGCGTGTGCCCCGATAGTGGAAAAATTGAAACAAATTCCTGAAGTCCTAAGCACTATTATAGATTATATAAAAAAGAATAATCTTACAGGGCACAGTAAAACAATAGAGAACAAAAGGGACATGTGTAACAACCTAAGGAGGGAAGACCATGAATTAAAAGTTAATGAAGTAACAAAAGGCGTCGAAGATGACTCCCCTGGACATCTCAATGTAGGTGTTAAACAGAGCATTATAGGAAAAAAGGAGAGCAACAACCAAAACGACGAGGCAGAAAATCTGGAAAAATCCACGGTCTTCAAGCAACAAGGAAAAAAACATGCATCGGCGGGGGGGGGCAACAAAAAAGAGGAAGAAACTGCATAAAGCAAGAAAAAAACTACAAATAAACTCAGCAAAATTAGAATTCCTAATTGCAAGGCAAAAGATGGAAAAAACCTGTGAGTCAACACAAGAAACAGCGAAACAGGAGAAAGAACAAACAAAGGTGGTCATTCCAACCTCGGCGGTAAAAGGCGCTTACCGCCGTTCAGAAGACCGCCATAACACCGCCGCGGCCGCGGTAAACCGCCACGGTCATTCTGACCCACAACAGGCAAACCGCCAAAATACAGACATCCACAAAAGTCCGCCACACCAAAGGCCAGCGGGAAACTGGCGATGACCAAACCTCCACCGTCACGACAACAGAAATACGCCCACACTATCACGACACACGAATACACGCGGCGGTCTTTCAACCGCGGTATTCCATTGGCGGTACACACCGCCGCGGTCAAAATACACACACACTTACAAAATACAACCACATTGGACAATTCAAAATGCACACACCTGAGACACATACACACACCACTCCCACACACCCAATTAAATATAAAACACACACCCACATCACCCACAAACCTCCACTCCTAGAGATTCGTGAACACGCACCGAGAAAAGACATCCGAGCACCCAGACGCCCAATTCACTGTCACCCAGCAATATTTGCACGCACTTCACACAACACAACAATACACATCACCACACTTAGCAGCACACAATCCACCCCACACATCACCCCCACCACCCCATGGCACCGCAAAGACACCCCAGGTTCTCTGATGATGAACTCAGGGTCATGGTGGAGGAAATTGTACGAGTAGAGCCACAGCTGTTCGGGGCACAGGTGCAGCACACCACCATTGCCACGAAGATGGAGCTATGGAGCAGAATAGTGGACAGGGTCAACGCTGTGGGACAGCACCCAAGAAATCGGGACGACATCAGGAAGAGGTGGAACGACCTATGGGGGAAGGTGCGTTCCATGGTATCCAGGCACAACATCGCGGTGCAGAAGACTGGCGGCGGACCCCCACCTCCTCCCCCAGAATTTACAACATGGGAGGAGCAAGTCTTGAACATCCTGCATCCTGAGGGCATCGCAGGAGTAGGCGGAGGAATGGACTCTGGTAAGGCAAATCTTAACTACTTCTCCCCCCCACCCCACCTGCATAACAACTCATACCCCCACCCTCACCCCCATCACATCCTACTCCTTGCAACTTTCTCACCATCACAACCCACCCATCCCAACACCTAGCCCTGCATGCGTCCACAAAACATGGACACCCATCACCTAAGCATGCCCACTGCACATACACATACAAACCCCCCCCAACCACCGTCACAACAGCCCCCACAAAGGAATGCCAGAACTGGGGTACACGGGCACCCACCCATTGCACGCTATGACACACACAGAAGCAATAACCATGCTTTTATACCCCTGCAGGACCCGAACACCACGTCACCGCGCAGGAGGGTCCACAAATGTCCCCTCCACCCCCAGAAGAGGCCCACAGTGAGGACAGCATCTCTGTCTCCCTGGATCTAGATGACCAGCCCGGCCCATCGGGGACCTCGGGACAGTCGGTTCCCCTCACACAGCCACAGGCCACAGTAGACCTTCCCCCCTCTGGGAACACCAGCACAGCACCCACCCAGCGGGCCCATACCTCTGTCCCCAGGACACGTCAATCAGCGGTGTGTCCACCACTACAGGGAACCCAGGCTAACCCACCACCCCAACAACAACAGGGACCTGGGGGCAGTGGTAGTGGCCACACGGTCCAGGGGACAGAGGCCCAGGGAAACAGGGGAACTGGGAGGGCTGCTGTGCAACAGGGGGGGGACAGGCCCAGGGAACCCACTCTCCACTAGGCCCTCTCCTCCATCATGGGAGCATACCACCGCTCCCAGGAGACGATGGCGACGGTCCTGGCTAGGTTTCAGGAGATCCAGCTTCTGCAGGAGGAACAGTATATGGGGTTCAGGGAGGAACTAAGAAACATCAGTTCCGCCATGGGTACTATCGTAGTGGCCCTGAATGAGGTAGTCACAACATTGCGGAACACTGTGGCACCTCAAAGGGCCCCTGACACTAGCATGCACCAAGAACTGCCTGCCACCTCCGCCGGCGCTAGTGGACAGGAGGCCCCGACACAAGACCAACAGGCCACCAGAACCCCACCCCCTGCAGAAGGAGAACCACCCCGCAAGCGGGCCCTGAGATCCAGGAAGAAGACAGAGTAAGATGTCAAGACCCCCACCAGCAAAGGATACCGCCCTGATTGTCATCCCACTGTCCCACATTGTCACCCTGTCCAACCTTAAACTGCCCCTGCTCCACTTCCCACAGGCATTTGGACAATGCACCTGTGAAACTGATAGTCTGGACTCTACCATGGACAATCCTCCACCATCACCCCTCACCGATTTGCAACGACCCATCCAATGTAGAGCACTTGAATAAAAACACTTATTGCACAAAACAATCTGGAGTCTGGCAGTGATTAAGAACAAATGTATTAGACATGACCGTGCCAAAATGTTCATTCACATTGTGATGGTAACAAACCGCTGTCACACAGCTGTGGTCCATGGGGAAGCAAAGCAGATGTCATGCAGTGGGGCCCACAGCTCTGAAAACGGAAGGGAAAGTCACAACACAGTTACCATAAACTGGGGGAAAAAGTCAGACAGTAGAGAGGTAGGAGTCATTAAGTAAATGTAATATGCCGGTGTCTACTCTTACCTGTGTGTCACTGAAAATACTGCTGTATTACTGTGTTCCTGTTCTCTATGTCGTCCTCTTCGGCTTCCTCCTCTTCACTCTCCACAGGCTCCACAGCTGCTACAACACCACCATCTGGACCGTCCTCCTGCAGAAAAGGCACCTGGCGGCGCAAACCCAGGTTGTGAAGCATACAGCAGGCCACGATGATCTGGCACACCTTCTTTGGTGAGTACATTAGGGATCCACCTGTCATATGGAGGCACCTGAACCTGGCCTTCAGGAGGCCAAAAGTTCGCTCGATCACCCTCCTAGTCCGACCATGGGCCTCATTGTACCGTTTCTCTGCCCTTGTCCTGGGATTCCTCACTGGGGTCAGTAGCCAGGACAGGTTGGGGTAACCAGAGTCCCCTAATAGCCACACCCGGTGCCTCTGGAGTTGACCCATCACATACGGGATGCTGCTATTCCGCAGGATGTAGGCGTCACACACTGACCCAGGGAACTTGGCATTAACATGGGAGATGTACCGGTCAGCCAAACACACCATCTGTACATTCATCGAATGATAACTCTTCCGGTTCCTGTACACCTGTTCACTCCTGCTGGGGGGGACCAAAGCAACATGTGTCCCATCAATGGCACCTATGATGTTGGGGATATGTCCAAGGGCATAGAAGTCACCCTTCACTGTAGGCAAATCCCCCACCTCAGGGAAAACGATGTAGCTCCGCATGTGTTTCAGCAGGGCAGACAACACTCTGGACAACACGTTGGAAAACATAGGCTGGGACATCCCTGATGATATGGCCACTGTTGTTTGAAATGACCCACTTGCTAAGAAATGGAGTACTGACAGCACCTGCACTAGAGGGAGGATCCCTGTGGGTTGGCGGATGGGTGACATCAGGTCTGGCTCCAGCTGGGCACACAGTTCCTGTATAGTGGCTCGGTCAAGCCTGTATGTCAGTATGACATGTCGTTCCTCCATTGTCGACAGGTCCACCAGCGGTCTGTACACAGGAAGATTCCTCCATCTCCTCGCATGTCCCAGCGGACGGTGCCTATGAAGGACAACAGCGAGCACAGAGTCAAGCAACCCACAGGTACGTAACCACAGCTTGCACATAGCACGATTCCCAATGCATTGAATGGCTTGTATGAGTGTTGGTGCATGGCCTAGGTATGTGTGACGCAGTTGGTAAATAGGCCATGAGGGCCCTTGAAATGGCGGCTGCCTGACCTGTGAAGTGCGACAGTGGGATGTGAGGTCAATGCGCTGGTGTGGCACACCGCGGCGGTAGGCGGTCGAAGACCGCGGCGCTAAGCCGCATTGGTTAACATAGAACCCTATGGGTTTCAGGAGCCAATGACGATGTGCGCCGGCGGTCGAGGTACGCACCGCCGCGGTACGCACCGCTGCGGGTGTGACCGCCATTTTCTATCTGCTTAATCACTCGATACCTGATCTTTGACAGGAGAGGACCTACACTGCAAGTGCTGCTGTGACCTCGGTCTGGAAGAGACAATGGCTCATGCGACTGGGGAAAGGGCCCCTGCCTTCACTGCGGAGGAGTTGGAGAAACTTGTGGATGGGTTCCTCCCCCAGTATGCGCAACTCTACGGTCCTCCAGACCAACAGGTAAGTACACTGGGACCATGCTTAGTGGGCAATGCCTGGTTTGAGTCGGGTGGATGAAAGATGGTAGGGAGGGGAGCGATTGAGGCATGCATCAAACGACAGATGAGAGCATGTGCCACATAGCAAGGGTGGGGATGGGGGGCCACTCACATCGAGCATGCAGAAGGTGATGACATTTTTTCTCTCCCTGTACATGTCACATAGGTCAGCACCCACCAGAAAGTCGCGATTTGGCGTGCCATCGCCAAGGACGTCCGGACCCTGGGGGTCCACAACAGACGGGGCACCCACTGCCGGAAGAGGTGGGAGGACATCCGACGCGGGAGCAGGAAGACGGCGGAGGCTCTGCTGGGGATGGCCTCCCAATGTAGGAGGGGTGCCAGTCGTCAATTGACCCCCCTGATGTCCCGGATCCTGGTAGTGGCCTACCCCGATTTGGATGGGCGCGTGAGGACATCACAGCAGACACAAGGGGGTGAGTACAAATACATTCTGCTGACTTTGCGCGCAGTGGAGGTGTCTGGGTGGGGGAGGAGGGCTGTGGGTATCCCTAGGCCAGGGCGATTTCTGTAGGCTAGGCCCCTCCGTAAGGCATGGCCCTGTGCCCACGCCCCCCACCTCTGTAAGGTGCCAAATACAGGTATCCATGGCCCTGTGTCATCTATGTGTGCAGTTGTCGTCCATAGGCTTGTAGGCCATGTCCCACGGATTGCGTAGTGGACCCCAAGTGCGCGGCGTAGTGCAGGGGGCTTCTGTGTCTGTCTTGTCCGCCAACGGTAGCGGTAATCCATGCACTCAACATGTCTTTATTTCTCCTCCCCCCCTTTTTTGTGGTCTTCCTGTTCATGTGTGCATTAGCATCATCAGGCGGAGGAGAAGTGGCATCGGAGCACGAGGGAGCTGTATCTCACATGGCCATGGCGGGCCATGCAACTGACTCGGATTTCACCAGTGAGACTGGAGGGCGAGGGGAGCTCCACAGCGGCGACTCGTCCTCTGAAGGGAGCTCCCTTGTGGTGGCGGCAACATCCGTGCCCCCGCAACAACAGGTACAGCCGCCACCCAGCGCACCAGCACCGCCCTCCCAGCAGCCCCTCAGCGTTTGCCCCCTGCCCGCTCACCCAGGAAGGTGGGCATCTCCTTCGCCCCAGGCACCTCAGGCCCTGCCCCTGTCACCCCTGCTGCCCTCAGTGAGGAGGTCATTGACCTCCTAAGGACCATCTTTGTTGGGCAGTCTACCCTTTTGAATGCCATCCAGGGTGTACAAAGAGAGGTGCACCAGAGTAATGCATACCTGAAGGGCATTCATTCGGGTCAGGCTGCCCATCAGCGATCGTTCAACGCTCTGGCCTCAGCACTGACGGCAGCAATTGTCCCTGTCTCTAGCCTCCCCCTCCAACTTCCTCCACCCAGACCCAATCCCCTGTACCTCTGCCTATCCCAGACACACCATCAGACCAGCCTGCACACACCTCAACACCCAAGGGAAGCTCATCCAGACATAAGCACCACACATCACACAAGCGTTCACACAAGCAACATCCACATGCAGACATACCAACACCCACTGCCTCCACTGTGTCCCCCTCCTCCTTGTCTCCCTCCTCCCTCCCTGTGACGTCTCCACTCACACTTGCATGCACAACATCATCAGCCACTACGTCCATCACCAGCACACCCACCAGAACACTCTGCACACGTGCAGTCACCACCCCCACTACCATTTACACGTCCCCTGTGTCCTTTCCAAGTGTGTCTGTCACCCCCTCCTCCAAACTACACAAACGCAGGCAGCCACCCACCCAACAGCCATCCACCTCACGACAGCCTCCAGCCCAAGCACCTGCACCCAAAGACACCAGACTTCACACTCCTACAACCACATCCTCTTCCTCCACTCCCATACCCACTACACCTACCCGTCCCTCTCTTTCCAAATTGATTTTCCTTTCCAAACTTGACCTCTTTCCTACAACTCCCCCACCCCGTCCGTCTCATAAGACTCCAATCAGCACCTCAGCCACCACAAAACCGGGACCAGTGAAGACTGTTGTCCATGGACTGTGGAGTCCCCCACCCTCAAGGGCATCCAGTTCAGCAAGGAGCCAAGGCACGGCCAGCCCACCACCGGAAAAGCATCCTAAGATTGCCAGTGCCCGGCGCGAGCGACCAAAGACCCCAGGGACCAAAATCCCTACATTGGCACCGTCAGGAAGTGAGGTGCCACCTGGCACACCGCCAAAGGTGGGAAAGGGCCACAAGCATGCAGGGAAGGGTGGGAAGGGCAGCACCCGACAAGTCCGGCAGCAGGCCAGATGGCCAGGAGGGCCCCACCAGCCCCATCCCAGGTGTGCAGGAGGACACACACAGGCCCGGTACTGCAGCCCAGTAGGGCCCCGCCAGCCACAGCCCAGCTGCCCAGGAGGGCCCCGCCAGCCACAGCCCAGCTGCCCAGGAGGGCCCCGCCAGCCACAGCCCAGCTGGGCAATGAAGGACCGCCAGCCACAGCCCAGCTGGGCAATGAAGGACCGCCAGCCACAGCCCAGCTGGGCAATGAAGGACCGCCAACTCAAGCACCGCTGAACATGGCAAGGACTGCCAAGGCACGCACTGCTGAACAGGGCAAGGACCGCCAAGGAAAGCACCGCTGAACAGGGCAAGGACCGCCAAGGCAAGCACCGCTGAACAGGACAAGGACCGCCAAGGCAAGCACTGCTGAACAGGGCAAGGACCGCTGAACAGGGCAAGGACCGCTGAACAGGGCAAGGACCGCCAAGGCAAGCACCGCTGAACAGGGCAAGGACCGCTGAACAGGGCAAGGACCGCCAAGGCAAGCACCGCTGAACAGGGCAAGGACCGCCAAGGCAAGCACCGCTGAACAGGGCAAGCACCGCTGAACAGGGCAAGGACCGCTGAACTGGGCCCTTCATCTCAAGCACCACTCCGCTGGGCACCGCCGTCTCAAGCACCGCTGCACTGGGCCCTTCATCTCAAGCACCGCTCCGCTGGGCACCGTCGTCTCAAGAACCGCTGCACTGGGCCCTTCATCTCAAGCACCGCTCCGCTGGGCACTGCCGTCTCAAGCACCGCTAAACTGGGCCCTTCATCTCAAGCACCGCTCCGCTGGGCACCGCCGTCTCAAGCACCGCTGCACTGGGCCCTTCATCTCAAGCACCGCTGAACTGGGCCCTTCATCTCAAGCACCGCTCTGCTGGGCACCGCCGTCTCAAGAACCGCTGCACTGGGCCCTTCATCTCAAGCACCGCTCCGCTGGGCACCGCCGTCTCAAGCACCACTGCACTGGGCCTTTCATCTCAAGCACCGCTGAACTGGGCCCTTCATATCAAGCACCGCTCCGCTGGGCACCGCCGTCTCAAGAACCGCTGCACTGGGCCCTTCATCTCAAGCACTGCTGAACTGGGCCCTTCATCTCAAGCACCGCTGAACTGGGCCCTTCATCTCAAGCACCGCTCCGCTGGGCACCGCCGTCTCAAGCACCGCTGAACTGGGCCCTTCATCTCAAGCACCGCTCCGCTGGGCACCGCCGTCTCAAGAACTGCTGCACTGGGCCCTTCATCTCAAGCACCGCTGAACTGGGCCCTTCATCTCAAGCACCACTGAACTAGGCCCTTCATCTCAAGCACCGCTCCGCTGGGCACCGCCGTCTCAAGCACCGCTGAACTGGGCCCTTCATCTCAAGCACCACTCCGCTGGGCACCGCCGTCTCAAGAACCGCTTCACTGGGCCCTTCATCTCAAGCACCGCTGAACTGGGCCCTTCATCTCAAGCACCGCTCCGCTGGGCACCGCCGTCTCAAGCACCGCTGAACTGGGCCCTTCATCTCGAGCACCGCTGAACTGGGCCCTTCATCTCAAGCATCGCTCCGCTGGGCACCGCCGTCTCAAGAACCGCTGAACTGGGCCCTTCATCTCAAGCACCGCTGAACTGGGCCCTTCATTTCAAGCACCGCTGAACTGGGCCCTTCATCTCAAGCACCGCTCCGCTGGGCACCGCCGTCTCAAGCACCGCTGAACTGGGCCCTTCATCTCAAGCACCGCTGAACTGGGCCCTTCATCTCAAGCACCGATCCGCTGGGCCCTTCATCTCAAGCACCGCTGAACTGGGCCCATCATCTCAAGCACCGCTGAACTGGGCCCTTCATCTCAAGCACCGCTGAACAGGGCACCACCGTCTCAAGCACCGCTGAACTGGGCCCTGCATCTCAAGCACCGCTGAACTGGGCCCTTCATCTCAAGGACCGCTCCGCTGGGCACCGCCGTCTCAAGAACCGCTGCACTGGGCCCTTCATCTCAAGCACCACTGGCCCGCATCTGTGTCGGGCAGGGCTGCACGAAGCACTCTGGGCACTAGTCCCCCTCCAGTACCAGTGGAGACTGTTATCCACTTGAGAGACTGTGGCTTTGCACTCCCCAGGATTGAACAGTGGGCAAACCACCCACTGTAGAGACTTGGGAGACTGTGGCTTTGCACTCCCCAGGATGGCACAGTGGGCAACCCACCCACTGTAGAGACTTGAGAGACTGTGGCTTTGCACTCCCCAGGATATGGCAGTGGGCAAGCCACCCACTGTAGAGACTTGAGAGACTGTGGCTTTGCACTCCCCAGGATATGGCAGTGGGCAAGCCACCCACTGTAGAGACTTGAGAGACTGTGGCTTTGCACTCCCCAGAATGGCACAGTGGCCATGGAGGCCCCTCGTGGATCTGGCGTCGTTGACTCATCTGGCTGAGGTCCCCCCCTTCCCTTCCCCCTGAGGTGCCTGTAGTTTTCCTATCTGATGCCCCTGCAGTGTTCTCTCCATTGGAGGCAGGTATCCTGTGTGGGCTTTGCCCATGTGTTTTGGCCCAGTGGCCCACGAACAATGGCTGATGGACATATCGGACTGGACAATTTATGTATATGAATTTATAGATGTGTGATATATTTTATACTCAGGCCCGTATTTATACTTTTTTTAGCGCCGCATTTGCGCCGCTTTTTGACGGCTAACGGCGCAAACCTACAAAATACAATGGTATTTTGCAAGTTTGCGCCGTTTTTGCGTCAAAAAACGACGCAAATGCGGCGCTAAAAAAAGTATAAATACGGGCCTCAGTCTTACAATATGATTCTATATTTATAATCATTTCCTTTTGCCTTTGCATTCTTCCGGGGGGGTTTGGGGGTGTAACTGTGATGTGTTGCTATGCATTGATGTGTGTGTTGTAGTGGTTGAGGGTGAGGGTGGGTGTGACGCATATGTGTGTCTCCGTAATTTTTTGCCTCCCCCTCCCCTGTGTCGTAGGTGCAGTACTCACCGTTGTCTTCTGCGCCGGCGTTCGTGCTCCTGGTAGAGGAGCAGGAAGACAATGGCTGGTAGGATGTGTAGTTCGGGTTCCATGCTGTCCAGATTCCTCGTGGGGTGTATGGAGGTGAGCGTTTTCCGTTTGAAATGTCTGTTTCCGCCGTGTTTTTATCGGCGGGGCTACCGCCCCGGAAAAGGTGGCGGATTGGTGGGTTGTGATAGGGTGGGCGGTACATTGTCTCCCGCCTGTCTGTTGGCGGTGACCGCCGCGCTGTTTGTTTGTCCCGCCGTGGCGGGCGGTGTGTTAAAGTGGCGGTCTCTGTTGGCAGTTTCCGCCAGGGTCGAAATTGCATTTTTTTTACCAACAGCCTGTTGGCGGTTTGCCCTCCGCTTTAACACCGACCGCCAGGGTTGGAATGACCCCCAAAATCTTTTCCAATCTTTCAAAAGCACGATAAGGGAAATGAGGATAACACCGGAAGGGTAGCAGATGTAAAACCAACTAGGGGAGCAAATAACGCAAAATCCACAATGAAAGCTGAGAAGTCTCTCATTACAATTCCCGCAAGCGACGGGGAGAACTCAATTTCTGAACTGAGCCCACAAAAACAGCAGCTAAATGAAACTCCCAAAAATATGGGAATTACAGGGAATAAAGGAATTAACTACTAACCTCAGCAGATAAACAGCGAGGGGAATAACAAGGACAGGAATAAGCAACCTCCAGCCTTAAATGAGTATGCGTCAAAAGTGCAAGGTATAATTGGGAAAGACATGATGTGCCAACTACCGGATTATGAAGAGGAAGGAAGTAGAAAAAGGGAAAAAAGAGGCGGGACTAAAGCTACAGGAAGAAGTTCAAGGGGAAGAGAAGACCAGAACACTAACATAGAAAGCCCGAATGTTTCAGATAAACTAATGTTTATTCCCACATATGAATCTAGAGGTGCACACGACATTTTGAACAGGGGTAATATATTAAATTTACTGCATGCAATTCCAGCACTGACAAACATAACATCGTACGATATAGTGTCAATTGAATTTCTGGAATGTACAGGAAGCCACTACGGCATCATTTCAAAATAGCTCACTGGCCCAGGCAGTGATGAGAGAAAAATCTATATTTGCAGCCTGGGGGATACTAGTATCAACTCCCATAAAAGATATGTATCCAGAACCGTTTATGATAGTAAGGTCCAAGAACAGGGGAGGTCAATCATACTCAGTTCTTAGAGAGGCAAAAGGAAGGATGGAAATGCCAGATGAGAGTCAAGACGTATACACCAGAGAGGGAAAGGAAAGCCCAATAATAGTACATGCAGGTTGGATTACTGAGGTACTACACGGAAAGTGTAGGACATGATCTATTGGGTATAGCGGGGAAAGTAGACGGAACAACGTTTTAGACATTAGATCATGGAAGATAAACGGAGCACAAACTAAGTCCCAGAAGAAAGATATAGCTGTGATGCTAGAAGTCAAATTATATGCCTCCAAGAAACATGGGCAACTGAACCCTGCGATATAGTAGGGTATGCAGGATATTATAGACTGGCAACAAAAATTAACAAACAGGGGAGACCAAAAGGAGGCTTAGCAATTTTTATAGAAATACCGCTCAGAATAGAAGCAGTCCAGGTACCTCTAGCAAATAATAATATCCTGATACTAAAACTAAATAATTAGAGGGAAGATACACAAATTCCTTTATATATAATAAATGTGTATTTCCCCCCAAACGATAAAATAAAGTCTACAATAGTGAACGAGTTACGTGAGGTTATGATGGGCGTACTACAGGAACAAAAAGTACCAGACATAATATTAACAGGAGATTTTAATATGGATTTGATGCACATTTCGTAGCGTGAAGAGCAAGCAATCCAGCAAGATTATGTATGGTCAATTCCCCCCAAAGGAATAGGGATCACTGTAGAAGAACATATGATAAAAGGGCAAACTCCTTAATAAAGGACCTGGAGTCCCTAGGGATGAGAACCTTAAATGGGAGATTTCCCTCAGATACTCCTCCGAAGTGGACCTATTACTCACCCTCCGCTTGCTCCATAATTGATTATACAATAGTAACGCTAAATCTCTGGGGAAGGATAAAATCCTTCAGTATGAAAAAAACATCAAGTTGCGATCATGGACAACAGAAAATGGTGCTCGCAACACAAATACAATATCACCAACAGTTACCCTCGTGGGCGCGGGAAGACACCACAATAAATTATCGAATGCTAATATGGTCTAGTGAAGTGAGCACCCAAGTAAAAGAGTTAGCCGAAACGTTAGTAAAGAAAACTCTAGCAAATGGATATGGCAACAAGGTTAAACAGTGGGGGAATTTCCTTAATAATATAATAGAAAAGGGAATTGCAAAGAAGCCCCTTAGGGGTCCGCGAGGAAGATTAGAGGAGGAGACCTGTGGAAGAATAAAATTATCCATTGCCGTTTGGAAGTTAAGAAAAGAAAGGAATAAACTGCAAAGGAAAATTATGAAAGACCCACAAAATAAAGAACTACAGCATTGCTTCCGGAAGGTAAAAAAGAGTTTGCAAAAACTAATCTGGGAAGAAAAAAGGGAAAGAAATAATGAGCTCTGGGCAAAGATACTATTTTTGGCTAAACAAAACAATGCAAGACAGTTTTGGAAAACAGTAAATGGAATAAATCGGCCTCAAAGACCAGTAGTAAACTCCAATATAGCAGAACAGAGATGGGTTCAATTTTTAAATGAAATATTCAAACCAATAACAATAGGGCCTAGTAAGGGAAAGTCAAAATCCGAAAATATCAGGAATGGGGGCAAAGAAAACAAAGATAGCATTATAGACACCTTCCAAGATAATCAAATAAGAGAAATGGTATTAAAGTCCAGGAAGGACGGTGCTCCAGGACCAAATGGCCTTCCTCAAGCTTTGTATTTGTCAAATACAGATTTATGGATACCCGTACTAACCACGGTTTATAACTGTGTGCTACAACTACAGATAGTACCAGATTCATGGTGGGGGTCTATAATAAACCCGGTTTACAAGAAAAGCAACAGAGATGCACCAGAAAATTACCGACTAATTACATTACAAGATATAGAAGCAAAGTATTTTGCTAGTCTACTTCTAAATGAATTAAGAGAATGGGCAATGGATAGAAATATTTTCCCTCTAAATCAAACTGGATTCACACAAGGAGTAGGAACAGAAACTAACATACTAGCATTATCCATGTTAATGGATAAACAAACTCAAAAGAAGCTACCAATGTATCTCTGCTTTGTTGATTTTAAATCAGCCTTTGACTCTGTAAATCGAAACTTGTTATGGAGGAAGCTTATAGAATTGGGCATTCCATCTAGTCTTCTTAAAGCTATACAGCTCCTGTACACTGACACTTGGGTGAGGATACGGATAGGGGACGGGTCTGTCTTGTCAAGAAAAATAGATACCTTTCAAGGACTAAAGCAAGGCTGTGTCCTCGCACCCTATCTTTTTAACTCGTTTTTAGCAGATTTATCACAAGAACTAGAAGCAGTAAACTCACATGCACCGAGTTTAGGCCAGACAATGATATCTAATCTGCTATATGCAGATGATGTAGTTCTGATAAGTCAAACACCAGTCGGGCTTCAAAGATTACTGGGAGGGCTAGCAAATTATTCAAATCAAAATGGTTTGATAGTAAATTTAGAAAAGACGAAGGTAATGGAATGTAGCCGTAGGATAAAAAAAAAATATAGATGGTACTTGAATGAAGAACAGGTAGAATTAGTCCATTCCTATTGCAACCTGGGAGTGCAGTTTGATGAACGGGGGTGGTTTACCCAACATAGGGAGGAGTTAAAAAGGAAAGGTCTAACACTGCACATTGCGCTGTCAAAATTAAAAAGAACCTTGAATGGCCCGAGCATTACACCATTACTAAAGGTGATATCAGCCAAATTGGCACCTAGTTTAACATATGGCAGTGTTGTACTGAGAGGACGCGATGAACAATGTTTACATACAAGTATAATAATAACATATAGACAGTTATTTCGCATTCCCCCAAATGCATCACCAGCACAGATACGATTGGAGTTCGGGCTAATAAATCAAACAATAGAAAGGGAAGGGGCCTATATGAAAATTTGGCACAGAATAAAAACCAATAAGAGGAATGACGTGTGTCAGGTTTTGTGGCAAGAACTCCAAAAAATGGTGAGCTGCAAGAAAGCTGGGAATGCAACCTAACTGTAGCATGTTTCAAAAGAGTAGTAAAGAACAAAACCAAGATGTTATCTCTACTGAAGGATAAAGAAATATTATCGAAAAGATCGCATGCTTGGGGGGTATTAAATGGGTATAAATGTTTACGACAACAGCTCTATTTCGAAGAAGGCTGGTCCCCTGCTCTGAGAATGGAATTTCTGCATATCCGACTATGGAAGTTACCTGGTGATGAAAAAGATTATGTAGGGGGGAAGGAGAGCCCTAAGGTAGTGTGTAGGTTATGTAATAAGGGTAAGTGGAATATGATTCACCTTTTATGTCTGTCCCCCGACCTAGAGCAAGAGAGGAAATGCTTGCTAAAAGCGCGTTTTAATCAACGTGGCATAAGGACATGCAGACAAGCAGTAATAGCATGCCTAAAACCAGGTGACCCAATCTTGAACTCACATATGGTGAAAATTTTAAAGAAGGCTGAGAAGAAGTGTTTAGGGAAATGAATATAATGATGAGACAGGAGCAGGACAAACAAGGAAAAGGCACTGTATAATTTTTTACCCTTTTAAGTCATATTTATGAAATGTGATAGTTATGTATTTTTATATGGAAACATTTCTCTGATTTTATGCTGACAATATTTTGCACATCCTTGTAATGGTTTTAATTAACTGTACAATAAAGATTATTCATATTCATTCAACACCCACCAGAGCCACTAAATGCCTACTAGGCAGCAAACCACAACACTGTGTCCTTAGATTTCAACCTTTCTTCCCGTAAGTTACGAATAAAATCTATTTGACTGACATCGGTTTCGGTGCATTGAGCTCTGTATGAAGACATATGTAAGCTTTCACATCAGTTTCTTGTAATACAGTAACCTGCAAATTTGCATTCCTGATTTCCTCCACCAACACTTTCATTTGCCATTCCTCTGTACGGGCAGAGTATAAAGGAACTTTGTTGCAAACGTACCATGTAATTTAGTGATAAAATCCTGATCATCCTTCACTTTCTTGCAGATAAGTGTTTTTTTTTTTAATAAACAGAACAATGGATACCTCCTATCTGAAAAAAGTCCTCTCCCAACCGATCTCCTTCACTGGGCTTAACGATCTTGTGGCTCAAAGTAACTATGCAGATGCCTCAGTTTAAATCTGAACAGAACCCTCCCTCCAGTTACAGTATTTTTTCCGATAGCCTTTAATCCTTTTGTATCTGGCTCAACATGTTGTGTACAGGGGCGTAGGAGACAATACATTTCTGGGGGGGGACAGCGACAGCCTTGGGGACTTCTCAATTGACCCTATACAAGGCGCCCATTGTTTGCGAAATGCAGGCTCCGATAAATGTACACAATCATATAGTTTGGACGTGAAATAGGGAGAAGAGAAGGCATGTTGTCAGTTTGAAAGTATGTTTTATTGTTATTTACATTCACAAAGTATTTAGACCAACTGAGAAAAAAACATGTTGATTAACCTTGCATCTTCATGCACCATGCAATTAAAGGTAGGAGGGAGGAAAGGAAGAACATACCTTTTGTGCCCCGCCCCCACACCGATCATGCCTCTCACCTTATGCAAACTGAAACCGCACTAGAGATATCAAAAGCGATAAGGTACAATAATTGTAAACTGCGCTCTGAAACCGTAGTTCTAATAATACTTCTTAGCTCCTCTGTGCGATCTTGGGCAGGTCAGCTCCACATCGGTCAAAACTGGGACCAATTACACTGAAGAAGCTCTTGGTGGTACAGACTATTTAATACATGGGATTCTGTGATCCTGTATAAACAGCAATCATTAATTTCTATATGATCGGCTACTTGTGATGCATTAAGTCACTGATTATAAAGAAAAAACATCAGAACTTGATTATTATAAGGTTATTACAGTCCAGTTTTGACTTGCCTTCTGCCAGAGCCAACATCCAGGGTGAAAGGCAGGTCGGGACATAGAACATAATTAAAGCAGCTGTTTAACGCAACAAATGGAACGTTGCTTTTCTTTCTTCTGCTCTATTTTAATAGCTTAAAATTACAGAAGCTACTCACTAAAGCTGTGATTCACAACCTTTTGACTCCGAAGGACCTCCACTGAATCACTACTGGAAGCCGGGGACACCCAAGCAA
Source organism: Pleurodeles waltl (assembly GCF_031143425.1). Taxonomy (NCBI): domain Eukaryota; kingdom Metazoa; phylum Chordata; class Amphibia; order Caudata; family Salamandridae; genus Pleurodeles; species Pleurodeles waltl. Next base: position 991,519,413 of record NC_090445.1, on the reverse strand, counting down.
TTTGTATAATTAAAATTTCAAACAATAAAACAGTAATTCGCAAAAAATACACAAGCAAGTTCACACCAAACAAATACTCGAATTATTAAAGATCTAATTATTTTATATTGAAAAAATATCCAAGAATAGAAAATTTTTAATGGGAAGGTTGGCGCTGCATCTCAGGTGACTAACTTTTCCATGTTTCGTCTTAATTAGAAAGGCTGAATCCTCAGGTCAGAATCTACATTTCCCAAGTGATTTCTGTTTTTATTTTTTAGGAGCGTAAGATCTGAAAAGGCTTTTTCACATAAATATGTGATGGGGAAAGGAAGTAAACCATAAGGGCCTCACATCTCAACATAGGCTCTCTGTCATGTATAATTCATTTGTTTAATAGCACCTCTCACACCAGTGTAAGGTGTTGGAGCACATAAAATACTGTTCTTCGCAGCAGGCATATTAACCATCTGCGCTACCTTAGATGAGTCAAAGCTGCCACTAGACAAAAACCCTACCTCTCTCTCACAAGTACATTAATCACCAGAGTTGTCTTGATGCTTTTATTTTTGCCTGAAAGCATCTGGTGACTGCTAAGAAACGGGGGTGTAGAGGCAGGGGGGTGAAAAATAAAAAAAGAACACTTAATCTGTGTATGGCTGCCATCTCTCCTCCGTCCTCTTCTCTTCCTGAGTACCAGCAGCACGGAAGCACACAGGCTCACAGACTCCCGTAAGTCAATCAAAATACTGCTGTCACCAGCATGACAGCAGCGTCGTGATTGATCTGAGCAGCCTGGTTCAGGACTCAGACAGGGAGTGCGAGCCTGTTCATGTTCTCCACCTGGCTGTTCAATACAGCCGGGTTGGGAAATACTAAGTGTGCATGTCTGTTTGGCTAGTCCAAGATGGCCGACTAAACCGTCATGTGCACTTATGGTGCACATCCCACTCCTCCTCCATGTGACACAGCCAAGCCTACCCCGCCCTAACTTGGCTCTGCAATGAAAAATAAAATGATAATAACATTGTGTTATTATCATTTTATTTTTCCTTTTATGCACTGCTCAAAGCAGTAGGGGAACACTCCTCCCCCTTAGCAGAGGAGCTTCTGCTGCTGGATGTACAACACACTTTGCAGGGCTTTTAAAACTGCTGTACAAAGGAAGTAATAAATATAAAAACACATGTGTTTCTAGATGCCCCAGCTGGAGAAGTGTCTTTCTGCTGGCCCAGGTCTGCCGATTCCCTAGGAATGTGTCACAGACTCTTTGGGGGCCTCAGACCACAGGTTGGGAACTGCTGCACTATGGTTTTAAGTGGCTTGTGGGTAAGTTGAAGGTGTGGTATTGTATGGGCTATTGTACCACTTGGCACAGATGATAAGGATACTGCAAGTCATCTTGTTATTCTATACTTTATAAACAAGCATAGGTCTCATCTATGCAGAGCTATTGGCTTTACTAGCATGTTTTAGCCATGTTGTTAACTAGCATAGCTGCTGTTCAGCGTTGCTATAAGTTAATGGCATAATGGAGAATGACATGTCATAAAGTGTTGTTGATTGGTGTGGCATACAGTGTTGAGGCGTGAGTAGAATGTTGTAAAGTGGAGTAGTGTCTGAGTGGAGTAGAGTGGAGAGGAATAAAGAAGAGTGCAGTGGCATAGAGTGGAGTAAAGTAATGTGGAGTGCCATAGAGAGAGTTGAATAGGGTGTCTTTGAGCATAGTACATTGTGTTATAGTGCAGTGGCATGGATTGTCATAGAGTGGAGTGGAGTAGAGTATCGTAGACTGAAGTGGAATAGAATGCCATGGAGTGGCATAGAATGGAATAGTATGTCATAGAATAGAGTGGAGTAAAGTGGCATGGAGTGGTGTAGAGGCAATTGTATATAGTCACAGAGTGGAGTAAAGTGTTGTATAGTGGCACAGAGTGGAGTAAAGGTTAATGGAGTAGAGTGTCGGAATGTAGTATTATGGAGTGTAATGTCATAGAGTGAAGTGTCATAGAGTGATCTAGAGTGAAGTGGTGCAGAGTACAGTGGTGCAGAGTAGCTTGGCATAGAGTGCATTGGTTTTTAGTAAAGTGGTGTAGAGTGCATTGGTGTAGAGTGCACTGTTCATAGTAGAGTGCACTACTCTAGTGTTGAAGAGTAGAGCCGCACAGTGGAGTGGTACAGTATAGATTAAAGTGGCACAGAGTACAGTGGTGCAGAGTGCTGTGTTGTAGGGTGATGTGGTGCATGGTAGAGTGAAGTGCTGCAAGATAGAGTGGCATAGAGTGCAGTGATGCAGCATATAGGGGTGTAGAGTGTAGTGACATAGAGTGCATTGGTGAAGAGTGCAGTAGATTGGCACAGAGTTGAGCTTTGGCGAGTAGAGTGCAGTGGTGCAGAGTACAATGGTGGAGAATTCAGTGGCAAAGTGTGCACTGTTGCAGAGTAGAGTGTCATAAAGGGCAGTGGTGTAGAGTAGAGTGGCATAGAGTGCATTGGCGGAGAGTGCAGTCACATAGAGTGGCATAGAGTGTAGTGGCGCAGAGTAGAATAGAGTGGCGTAATGTGCAGCATTGCAGTGCAAAGGGGGTCATAGAGTGCAGTGGTGCAGAGTGATGTAGAGAGCAGTGGTGTTGAGTGCAACAGTGCAGAGTGGAATATAGTTGCCTAGAGTAGAGTGCTGCAGTAAACTACAGTGGTGTATAGTAGAGTGGTGTAGAGTGCATTGACGTAGTCTACAGTGGTGCAGAGTAGAGTGGAGTGGCCTAGACCAGAGAGGGGTTGACCGCATTTGCATAGAGTAGAGAGGTACAGAGTAGAGTAGAAAGGTGCAGATTTGAGTGGTGCAGAGTAGATTGCAGTGGCATGATCCAGAGTATAGTGGAGTGACATAAATTGGAGTACACATAGTGTGGAAGCACACTGCAATACAGACTACACATCTTCAACTGAAATGACCATTACTTTTGCAAAGACATACAGTTTTACTGATAGAAACATACTGCACACAAATGTTAATGTGTGGAAATGTAATTACCTAGTGTATTGATTTGTTTTGATCATCTTAAAATATTTGTGTCCACTACACTTATATTCTTAAGTATCTGCAAATTTCATTCACAAACATTTGAAGTTTGTTGTGTGGTAGATAAAAATAGCATCTTAAAGCCTTCCTCCACCACCCCCCCCAGTAGCTAGCATGATTGTCATATAAGTTCTCTCATTATAAAATCAGAGAAAGAAAAATAAATCCCAAAAATTTAACATCTGCTGCATAATCTGCAGATTTAAACAAAAACGGTTTAAAAGTTACTAAAAGCGCAGAAACACGTGTTGGTGCACAGTGCAGGGCCCCTTTGCAAAAGTTGACTGCTAACCCTTCTTTTGCTTGGTGCTATATTTAGGTGTTAAGCTGGTACTAATGAGGTACAACCTAAGCCCAGAGAGTGTTAACAAGTGTACCAATGACGAAATAATGGAATACTATCACAAAATGTGTCATATTATAGCGCATAATTTGCCTCTTCTGCCTGCATAACTAGGTCAACCCTGCCACATAATTTGGCCCTCACCTGCTGCATAATTCTAGTGGCCCTATCACCAATGTATCCTCATGTAACTATTATTCTTTATTTGCCATTATTTCTGTCTCTACTCATAAAAATTAAAAATTCATTAAAAAAAAATTAGAATACAAGTCAAACGAGAATGTTAAATACAGAAAAGATAATATACTTCAATATGCTTAAGTATGTGACAATAACAACAACATACATAACTATTAATGCCAGGCAAACTGCCTAAAATGAAAAATGGCTTCTCCCTGTTAGCCATGCTGTATTCCAACCGTTTATTCCTTAGATAAAAAAACATTTGGCCCGATTCATAAAGGTAAACTTAGACATTTGGTCTAAATTTAGACCCCACGTCTAATTTTATGATTTTTGGGAACTCACAAATGGCATTTACAAATATTATCTTTAGGTCTGCACTTGGGGCAGGTTCCCGTTACGTGTAAATGTTAGAAAGAGATACCCTTCTAGTAGCTAAATTGTATTGTGTGAAAAGATGAAATCTTGCCTTCCCTGTTTCAGTGAATGGTGTTATCCTAGGAAACTACAAATATTCAGGACAAGTCCTAAAAAAAAGAAGTGGGTGGACTAACCAAGTTAGGCAGTATGCAAGTGACATCACAACGCATGACATCATGGCATGTGACATTGCACTTGGCACCGCAACCCATGACCTCAAAGAAGGTGGCATCAGATCTTAACACATCAAGGCATGTTTAGCAGGTCTGTCATGAGTAAATTTGAGTGCTTTACTATATTTAACAAATGAGATTTTGCTTTGGGGTTGTGTCAAAAAAGTTAGGCAACCTTGACACAAAATCTGGGCCTCAATTTATACATTTATTTTTTAGAGGCTTTGCCACCAAGAAATTGGCATAAAGGAGAAATGTGGCAGTAAATCAGTTTTGCTTAATTGGTGTAAAGTCTGCATTTTAAAATATCTTGAGGGTGTTAAGGCATCTGCTGAAGAGATCTTTGTGTGCCCAGTATATCTTAGGGAATAATAATAATGTGCATGATGTAAAGCGCTTGCACACCCTGCATTGAATTAAGTAGCGCTATAAAAGAAACAAGATAGTGATACTTAAATTGTTATTTGTGTAAATACTGGGGCAGACCAACACATCTGACATTCTTTCAGTGCATACCTATGTCTTATAGGAAGGGACTGAACAAAGTGAAAACCATGTCTCTCTTAGATACCTGTGAAGTAATAGCAAGCTGTGCGCTTTTGTTTCCTAAATAGCAGCTAGGTGTGAGGCTCCAAGTAGCTTCCAGCTAGAATAATCAAACAAAAGGATGCCTGATGCCCCTTTATTTTCAACCTTTGTCCTGGGCCAGAAGAAATTTACAATCAGAAAGCCCTCTTTCATGCTGCCCAGAAGGAATGAAAGAGCTTCTGAAAGTGTGTGCAGGCGCTTCTGAAAATGTCAAAATACATTGGGATGAAATGGCCCTGCAAGATAGAAGTGAGAGGGGAAATTCTTCTGTCCCCTTGTCCCCCCACCCTTGTCCCCTGTGTCCCCTACACTCCAAAATCTAAGGGGTACACTCCAGAGTCCCCCACACTTCCTACGCCCATGGTTGTGTATCAAATACAAAGCAAAACACATCTTTTGCAGAAATCCAGACCTCGTTCACAGGAGTTGACCAATTTTGTTTACCCTGTCTAACATTTAATACTTTACTGCACTGGTCAAGAGAATGGTGCCCCACCACTTTTAACTTTAAACTTGGTAGAGCCTGACAGTCTTCTGGATCATTTTCAAGCTCATGTATGTCCAGAGGGAGGGATAGAATCATTGCTACTGGGTAATGTTGATGATCATAGGCTGCAGGATAGCAGATGTCATGTTGGGGTACTGCTTCTCACATGCCAGGGCTCTGTTCCTCACGTATAATACTTTTACACAAAGACAAATTTGACATTTTATTCCTATGAAACACGTAACATATTAGGAATGACGACCATACACCAGAAATAACAAATATAAATAAGGGCTGCCGGTATATGCCAGGGTTGTCGATCAAAAATATGAGGAAACACACTTATAGCAGTAGTGGTACCACCTTATGACAGGGAAAACCACCAGTATTTCTGGGATTGGCAGAATTATGGCAAGAATGTACACAATATGACAATGATGGCCACTTATGCCAGAGGTACAATTACAGAGGGGAAAGATTCAAATTTTTCAAGTACAACTGTCACTGTATCTGGGTTGGGCAAGGGTGGTCCACAAACCTCCAGGAATTCACGTGATCTTGAGGGGTACCCTTACACCAGGCCTGGTGTTAGAAATGGGGTTCTTAGTTGGCTAGGGTAGGCACTTAAGCCAGGCAGTAACCACCACTCTACACACCTAAGATAACCCTTGCTCATTACTTGTTAGCTTTGGCCGGAGCAGTCAGGCTTATCCCAGAGACAATATGTAAAGCGTTTGCACAACACATTCAACCTAGAAAGGCAATAAATGCACCATAAAAGAGTCTTCACAACAATCTATATAAAAAGCACTGTATTGCATAAATGTTGTAGACCAAAACTACATGAATCAATACTTTGCCAAACAGGCAATTGTTAAACCATCATCATCATGAGTGCTAGTAAAAGAAACATTGCCATGTTGCACGTCATACCAAACACACCCTCCCAATGAGCAGAATGCAGATCCTGAAATATGCTCGTTATCCTAGCCAGGTATTAAAAACATAATAAATCACTTCAGGTCACACAATGCAGCATACAAAAATGTGAGGGCATAAACATAACAGGGAGATAAAGAACATGAGGCAGTCACTAAGAACACCGTATGCCTGGGGTGCATCTGCACATCTTTTACGAGAGTTATGGTGTGTGAAAACCAATCACGTCAGCACAGGAACTCTTGCACTGCTCTCACGTTAAATGCAGTAATTTTCACAGAGGGAAGCAGCCCCGCTCCTCTCACCGGAGGCCACAAACACAGAGACTACCCCTTGGCCAGGACCTGCATCAAGGGTCCCCTTCCTGGCCGATCGATGAAGTCAAAAAAGGCCTCTAAAAGGTATGCGCATGCCCTGGGGCCCACACATTTCCCTGGTTTTCACTGAGAGACCCCGCCGGGTCCTCCGCAAAGCAGAAAATAATGCTGCTGTCTCCCTCCCAGGGGAATTACGGTACTCCAGTGAGCCTCTGGGCTACCCATGGCATGAAGCTCCGTGTACTGTCTCTCCCAGACCCTTCTGGGGCCAGGGAACTCCTGGTGGTGGGGGGGACACGGTAATCTCAACACATGCCCACACTCGGCCAGGGTGTGTTAGTGGCTAGGGCAGCTGCCCGAAAGCCTCTTCAACACGGAAACGACCACGCTGGATTTCTCCGGGGAGACAGGGAGGCTGCATCCTCTGCTGCCGGACAGGTCCTGCACACAGCATCCCCTCTGCCGCATGGGACCTATGCCGGAGCAAAGCTTCCTCCTTCTTGAAAGGTCCTGGCCTCACTGGATCGTAGTGCTGGGCATGAGCTATCTGCTGACGCAGGAAGCATGGGAGCACATTCACCAAGCTCTCCTCATAAAGGCCAGTATTCTCATCCCATACTTCTCCTCACAGTGCCACACATGGGCTGATTGCCAAGAAAGGAGGGCGCAGTCCACTCACTCAACTTTCTGAGCCTCTCACACAGATGGGAAAGAGAGGAAGGTCCAAGAGTCTCTGGAGAGCCCAGGGGGCATCAAGGGCAGAAAGCAAACGAACAGCAGGCCAGCACATCAGGCAGCAATGCAGAGTACCAGTATCTTCAGCCATCCAACAACCAGTAGGTAGCAGACCAGTCCAACAAGGCAAGCAAACCGAATGGTGGTTCCTCTGATACATCTGTTCCTTCTAGCAGTATCTGGTGCCAAGTAAATGCAGTGTCTGAAAACATGGGGAACAACCCCTGTACTTATACTCATTTTGTCTTTGATCTCAGGGGACACTTCAATTGACCCTTAGAAGTGCACAACATCCCCACATATTAGGGCACATGTTGTACCTTTTACGTACACAGCACCCTGTCCATAGGGTTACCAAGGACCTACCTTAGGGGTGACCTATGTAGCAAAAGGGGAGTTCCAGGCCTGGCAAGTAAATGTAGATGACAAGCCAATGTGGCAGTAAACTGCGCATGCAGGCCCTGCAGTGGTAGGTCTGAGCCAGGTTTGAAAGGCTAGTTCTGTGGGTGGCGCAAGCTGCACTGCAGGCCCATTAGTAGCATTTAATTTATAGGCCATGAGGGATACCACTATGAAAAGAACATACACATAAATTAAATGTGCCAATTAGATGTAAGCCAATCATGCCAAGTTTAGAAGGGAGAGCACGTGCACTTTGGCGCTGATCAGCAGTGATAAAGTGCCCAGAGCCCTAGAGTGAACAAATAGAGGGTCAGAAAACAGGGGGAGGGAAGAAAAATTATGGGGGTGACCCTGCAAACAGGGCCAGGTTCAACACATGGCATTCATTATGACATGGATATCCACTACTAAGTCTGGGATGGTTAATATTATGCCAGTGATACCATTATCCCATCGTAATGTACAAAATGCCTAAAATACACCATTGATGACCATCATATGAGAGGGCTATATTTTGCATCATATATGAGTACTGCCTCCATTATGCTAGATATACTAGTCACTATATATGGGAAGGCCACCATTTTACAAGAGCTGGCCTCTATAATATCAAAAATGACCATAAATTGTCAGGGCATCCTTTATGCCAGAAATAGCCACAGCATTGTTAAGAAGGGCCACAATTTTCCAATGATGCCTAAAAAAATGTAGAGACCACCAAATTGCCAAGGAGGGCTGCTACAATATGTCACATTTGCTCATACTGTACCAGGGCCATTCTTATGCCAGGTACAGTAATTATAATGTAAAAGATGGCTACATATCCTAAGGATAGCCCTTTTTCTCAAGGGCAGAAGTATGTCAGGGCTAGCCTCCATTATCCCCTAAAAACTAATGACCAGTGTCAGAGGCTAATGATGTAGCCTGCTCACACAGCAGAAGAAATGCTCATGCATGAACAAAAAGCACAGACACTCTCATTCTAAAACATGCACAAACATACATACACCTTCATCTACTTGAAACCGCCTTTGTGACATCGGCATGTAGCCTCTAAATACCCGCTAAGCCACCTGGTATGGAATCAAACCTCCTCAAAACTCAGAAAAATAAGAGCAGCAGCCTTCATCTCTATGCCTCCTGAACATGAGCACAAAGGAACACAGGAAGGACACAATCCAAAGGCAGGGAGAGGCACCTGCAGCTGTGTCTGGTTCTCATACTTATTGTCCTACCCAAGTCCACACCTTTCCCTCTCATTTGCTGAGAAGCAGGGACCTAGTGATTGCAGTAAGAATTTCTCTGAGCTCAAATTGAGGCTTGTGCTCACCAAGAGCCCTTTCAACACTATTCATAATGGGAGTGGATTCCACAAGCACACACACATAGATATGCACACACCTATCCAGATCCAATCACACCCACCAGCCCACACACACACACACACACACAGACACACACACACATACAGCTAGATTGGCAGTTTTGGGGCACATTATGGTGGAGGTATATGTGAACGTGTGTGTGTGCACTATTTAACTTCACTCCTTCAGTCAGACAGTGGGAGCACCGCAGAGCAGTGTGCTAAATTTCCCCTTCCTCCCCCACTCTTGGTGATAGGGCTGTAGCTCAAACACCACTGAAGAGACTGTACATAAACAATTAGTAAAAGTGATACCTAATGTTAGTCCCTCATTTCTTTGCATTAGATGCTAAATCCAGGGGTAATAGCGTACAGTGTTAATATTGCTTTATAGTATTTCTCCAGATTAAGTGTAGTGCTCTAAATGAGCTTGTGTGTGAATGAAACCTTGTAGAGAATTTTTGACGCTGCAGATGTTTGTACCGGGTGGTTGTCGGCAGTGAGGAGCAAGACGAGGCGAGTTGTGAGGGGCGAGGGGAAGGCAGCCGCAGCCGCCACCACTGAAGGTGCTGAAGGGCTACCAAGGTGCTGCTGGGGCACTGTAGGGGCGCTACAAGGTGTGGCGGTCCCCGAAATTGAGGTGCTAAGACCCCCCCTACACGCGGTTGAAGTAGATGACCTTGCATGCCGGCCGAGACCTAGTGGGGTTCAGGAGAAAGACGGAGATTGGAGGGGGCCAGAGGAGTACTGTGTCCAGCAACCTGTGGCATAGTGGTCTGCGGTCCTGCGTTCCAACGGCAGGTCCAAAGGCAGGTGGTGAGTGGACCTCTGTGCTGACATCGGGGTCTGGGTTCTGAGGATCTCTGAATGTGCTCGAGCGGGGAGGTGCTGGTGTCGGTCTTGGCACCAGTGAGGTGCAGCAGAAGAGGAAGATGGCAGTGGCTTAGGGCCAGTCCGGCCTCTGAAGTGAAGTTCAGGAGCCCAGGAATCCAGGAATCTTTACAGGCTATGCAGCAAGCTGCAAGTGAGCATTAACCCCTTACTTGCAAGCATTATTGGCCCCCACAAAGTAAACCAAGGTGATCCAAGTTAGTAAGAAGTAACGATAAGTCACCACATACAACAAGCCATAAACTAGAAACCCGGTGCCTGGTGCTAGAGGCTAAGGGTGCAAGTTCTTCAAAGGCAATAGACTGCAGCCTGCCTTTTTTCGCACGGAAGCAGCCAGAAATAGACCGGTGCAGCTTGTGCGTAAGGGAGGCTGCCGAGCACCTCATTACCAGCACAAGAATCTTAGCATTGGCTGAATAATCTTGATACAACTGGTGGAGAAGTATGGATGACACTAACTCAATGGAGAAATATAGCAGCATAGAGTCAAAGACAAGGTTCCCCAGCATCAACAGGGGATGATCTGGTCGAGCAACGCAGTGAGTCTACCAGGAGGAAATCCTCCTCAAAACCGGAAGTCTCTGAGAAAAAACACTATAAAATCAGCGGCCAATGACAAGAAAGAGGGATACAAAATCACTGACTTTCTGATAACTAAGATGGCTGAGAATCCCTTTGCGGCCTTGAACAGTCCAGTGCCTTCCTCCACATTGATGGCCTTCAACATTGAGATAACTGCCATAGTGGCTGAGAAGCTCTTCCAGGACAAGGAAAGTCCACAAGTTGACCTGATAGCAAGCAGCTTACTAAATCCACACTCCAGTAACCCAAGCATAACGACTAGGGCGGACGTCAGGGGCCTTTTGGAGGGCCTTTTTATCAACCATGTATGTCCGCAGCTATTCATTACCAAGCCGACAAACAGGAAATTCAGGTAGAGCTACTCAATATCTTTGCAGTGCATGTAGTGAGTATTGATAAGAAGCTCCAAGTGCTGAATGACTTGATAAGAAAGGCGCAAACCCATTCTTTTACTCAGGCAGAGTCATGTCAATGTGCCACAATAGGCAATAACTCTCACAAGGCCACAGAAATTTTAATGAAAACCCTGCAGATAAGAAAGATGCTGACTGCGAAGTTGTTCAACTACAAGAAAGTAAAAACGTACAGGCTAAATATTCTCCCCGACAGGAGAGGAATCTGTGTCTAATTGAGTGCTGGACAGGCCTAGATCATCAAGAGGTGGTTGTAAGAAAACCCCTCACAGATCAAGGCAATCAATGGGACAACGCTGGGATGTAAGTCAATAAATATTGGGAAAACAACCACAAATCTACAGTAACCCAAAATTGCCTGAACGCACAAAATCACATTGTGGGAAACAACATGATGGGACAGATAATTAGTCAAAAAGCCTGGTATTAATAAGACCGCTACGATGCCAGATTCTGCATCATTAAGTGGCTCCACGAGACAAAAAACTACTCTTAATCCCTTGTTACAATTCAAAGGGGTCTTTCGGCATTTTAAATAGAGAAACAATCATTAAACTTATGAATGCAATTCAGTCCCTGGCCTATATCTCACGACTGAACTGCGAACAGTGTAGTTTATCCCCCATCCAAATAACAGGGACAAGGAGGCAACACTAACATCCTGGGCCTTGCCTGCCATTGTTATTCAAATTCTGGTACACCAAGACACCTTTATCTCATGGGGCATTGTGTTACAAAGACTGGATCCTCTTTGATACCCCGGCCCCTTCCTCACGGAAAAAGAGAAGGAGGGCTCAGTGTTTAAAGGAACGGTTAGAATTAATACCTCCCCAAGTAGACAAGAAAATATAACCATAGTAAAGCGCCAAAGTATGCTCTGTCAGGGTATGAGCCAACAAGTATTTGTTGGCAGGCCTCCGACCCGTAGACAAACAGAAAGGCAATCTTTAAACATCTATGGCAGCAATTGGATGAGAAATCAAGATGGCAAACAGCAGCAGGCAACAGCATTTACATATGCTCTTGGAACTCCCACGGTTTGAAACACATGGTAACAGACGTGGAGGCGTTGATGTTCCTACAGCAGTTTGATATTATTATGTTCCAGGAAACCTGGTGTATGGAGCCAACTCATATCTCAGGATATGTTGGGACACATGTTTCTGCTATAAAGCCTCAAAGATTCGGACAGCCTAAAGGGGCCTCGCAATGTTCTATTCTACTAAAATCAATTGGGTCATCAAACAGATTGACCTTGGAATCGACTGGCTGCTACCAATTAAGTCGGAACCCCACGAGCTATCTGGTTCTAACACATTATTGCTGCTAATTAATGTATATATTCACCCGAATAAGGAACAAAACAGGGAAAATATGGAAATATTGTTTAAAAATGCAGCAGAGGCAGTACAAGGATGCTATCTTTACTGTGTCTGGTGACTTCAACGCTGACTTGAGTAAAGGCTGTATAAAACAGGGTCTAAATTACCATTGAACATATCTGAATAAAAGGTTCGAGATTTTTGACCTGCGTCACTTGATGACCTTTCCAGGGGACGTTTCCTCTACACCAGTAACCTTCTCAAGTGGAACAAAAAAATCAACAACTGACTTCACGTTAACAAGTGAAACTGCACTGCCATCAGTTTCCGCCTACAATATTCATGTACGCCCAGAGAGCGAACAATTTCCACAATCTATAACGATACGGTATGAATGGAAACGGTTACTGTCTGCAAATATTATAACTTCTGCCCCTGTGACTTATAATTTAAAAAAGTTGAAATGGCAGGGGCCAAGTATTAAGTGGGTGATGGAAGAAGTGTACCGCCATGCAGGGTCTATAGAAGAGCTCGAGAAAGAACTTAGAAAGAAGGAACAAGCAGAATCGAAACCAGGAGAATGGGTGAAGTCATGGAAGTATTTATGTGACTCATTATTGAATGCATTTCCTATAAACATCTTGAACATCTTTCAATTACTGCAGTTGAGGCAAACAAAAAAGTTAAGGGTGGTATTGAAGGTCATCCATGGTAAAACAGAATGCCGCGCAAATTGATACACGAGGGGGCAAGAACCCTGACAAAACTAGGCTTTTTAAACTGAGAGCACAACATAAGAAAGACTGCTGGATGGAACAATGGTGATATTATGAAGACCTGTGGACTAAGATCCTTATGTCCAATAAACAGAAAAATAATAAAACGTTTTGGCAATTGGTGAATGGGCTAGTCCAGGGAAAACAAAATCAATATCTTAATGCAGGTAGAGACTCTGCCACTTGGGAAGCCGATGTTCTAGGAATGTATTGTCTCCAGACCAAAAAGGGAAGTGGGAGGACTCTCTTGCTGCAAGTCACCAAAAATTAAGTGTGGCCAACTTTGGCTTTAGATTGAGGCTGAAATCAGATTCCACCCCACTTGATTTTGAGCAGGAACATGCTCTAATGGATATGGACATTGATCAGCTGATAGGCCTTATAAAGAAGTTAAAATTGGAAGGGGCCGCTGGACAGAGTGGAATTCCAAATGCCTTTTTTTAGAGGAGATACAACATACTGGGCTTATTATCTGGTGCTGCTTTTTAACGATCTCCAGGTTACAAAACAACTGCCAGACACATGGAAAGGCGGCATCTTTCATCCGATTTATAAGACTGATAATCCCACTTCCCCATTAAACTACGGGCTAATAGCCTTGATCGATTTTGAAGCAAAGCTTTATGCATCTTGTCTGTTGCAACAACTATCGGTATGGATTCACGAGAAAAATCTTTTACCACGAAGTCAGACGAGCTTCAGAGCTGGCATGGGGGATTCAACCAATTTGACCGCACTGGGTCCGTTAGGTACAAAGGCCAGAATTTGGAAAAGTTGATTATTTGTGTGTTTTATTGACCTTAAGTCTGCCTTCGACTGTGTCCCAAGAACTCACTTGTTGGAAAAACAGAAAGGTTGGTGCCTCCTCAGCAGCTTATTGAACGCAGTGATGGAACTATACTTGGGTATTTGGGTGCAAGTTCAAATTGGAGAGGGTGGCCAAGTCACCAACAGAATCCAAACTGCGAATGGTCTAAAGCAAGGATGTGTCCTAGCCCCTATGCTGTTTAACCTATACCTTGCAGACTTGGCCGGTGCCCTTGCACTCGCAAATAGTCATCCACCCGTTTTGGCCCTGGAAGCAATGGCACGGTTACAGTATGCAGATAACATAGTATTACTCAGTCTAACACAAGTTGGGCTGCAGCATGACATTGATGCACTCACTGGTTATTTTGCTAAGCACCATCTCACTCGTGCTAGAGCCATGTCTCAACTGTGTTATGGTTAAAAGTCCTACATGGAACAATCAGGGAGGCCCCTCCTGCTTGACACTGGAGTTTGAAACTCACTCCAAGTGCTAGTGCCCAGCCCTCCATGGCTATTTAGCGGCATGCGCAGTATTCGTGCGGTGCACTATGCTTTTTCCTGTTAACCTCCGATGAATGCCATTTTCCTTCAAATCACATTGGCTGTGAACAGGAAGAAGCCTCTCTTCTCTCTTCTGATGAGTCTACGGTGTTCTTTGTTCACAAGCCTTTCACATATTCAGTGGCCTGGTGCCCGAACAGCTTGCCTTTCACTAATTTAGTGGGTGTTTTGCCACCAAGGACACTGTGCAGTGCCACTGTTGCCTGACGTCATGTCCTATATTCCACCTTTGCTCACATGTCTCCATGTATCTCTGCTTGAGTGTTTTTTGGCATGCTGCTCTCTGTCCTTCCTGTGGACTGCAATGCATTAAGTAAGCAACAAGTGGGGTGTCATCTGGTGACGGGTCATCACCTGGCCTCGTCATCTTGGGTCCTCTGGTGGAGAGGTGCTCCAGAGGATCACTTCACCTGTGCATGTCACAACTTGTACTGTTCCAATTGCTGCCATGTTCCTATATAATTTCCGGCTCCTTTTTAAATCTCAAGCTTTTGGCCCTCTTTGCTGGGTAGAGGCCTTGCTTCCAGATGGACACTCTTCAGCATGGTATTTCACTTCTTCGCACGGGCAAGTGGCTTGCCTCCTTGGCCTTAAGGGATGCTTATCTACATATTCCCATTGTTCTGGCCCATTAGTGGTTTCCTTGTTTTTGTGTGGGGGGCATCCACTGGCAGTTCAGGGTCCTTCCCTTCGATCGTGTCATCTCTCCTGGGGTGTTCAACAAGGTGGTGGACCCTCTGGTAGTTTATATTCAGGGTCTCTGGGTGATGTTCATCCCTGCCTGGGGGCTTAGCTCCTCCCTCATCCTATGCTGCATGTGCTTCGCTCTCAGGCTGTGCTGGTATGCAAGACTGGTGGGATTATGACCTACTTCTCCCTTGGGAGATGTCTCACCTAACACCTTCACATAATTGTTTCTCGGGCTGTATCCGGTCCGCAGAGTGCTTGGTCAGTCATCCTCTGGACGGGGCACGTGTTTCTGGAAATTTCTCCTGGCCCTAGGCACGATTGAGATGGCGGCTGCTCAAGAGTGGCTACGTTTTCAAGGTCACATGGTGTGTTGCCTTTGATGTTCCCCTGTTTTTTGTCTCCTACTGCTTTCTGGTTTGCTTTTTTTGCTGCATTTTTCTTCCCAGCATCCTATGTCTTTGATATCCCTTGGGCACTTGGGTTCATCGGTTCGCCACCTGCTCTTGCATTGAGTACCAGGTCTGTCTCCGCTGGTTTTTCTGGTGTCTGTCACCTGAAGTGTCTGGCTCTTATTGCAGTGATGGCTTGATCCCGGCACTTTACCGAGGGGCTTCCCTCTTGTCCTGCCCACTCCCAGTGTGGTTACTAATATGCCAGCTGTCCAGGGTGGGGGGTTTCTCTGGCTCCCTTTTCCTTTGACAGCGCTTTTTCTGGCACTGGTGCATTTTTCTCACTTGCTGGCCATTCAGGTTGTGCTGGTGAGAACAGACCTCACTGTCACCAATTCTTCTGTTGACAGACAGTCTGGGATGGGGTCTTAGTTTCTGGCCTCTCCTCCATTTCCAGAAGAAAGCTGTGCGGAGCCTCCAAAACTGTCCCTCTCCACAATGTGTATTTCAGGGATGGACAAGGTTCTAGCGGACATGCTCTGCATGTTTTCTCCTTTTTTCCTCGGTTTCTGTCTGGCTCTAGGTATCTTCACCCTCCTATGCCGCGGTTTCGGCACTCTTCATGTTGTCCTGTTTGCATCTGCGGTCACTTCTCTCCTTCCTTGGTTTTTCTCCGGGTCCCCTTGTTGGCGGGTGAATGCAGTATCCCAGCCTTGGCCACGGATGTTTCTGTCTGCCCTTCCTCCATTCCCTCTTCTGCCCTTACTGTTGGACAGGCGTCAGAGGCGGTCGGTCTCTCCCATTCTGTTGGTGCCCTTTTGGGCACAATTGGGTTGGTTTCCTCTGTCGGGATTGATTGTGGCGGTGCCGGTATGGCTCCTCCCTATTCTTCCATGTCCTCTTCGTAACCTGTACTTCTCCCGGCCACTTGCGCCGGCTGTGTCTGCAGGTATGGCTCTTGGTTGGAGAGGCTTGGTGTTGCAGGGTCTTTCCTCACAGGTTCCGGCTTCCATTCAGCTCTCTCAGAAGTGGTCGACTAGAATGGCGTAGGATCCTCATTGGTCTTCCTGTGTTAAATGGTGCATGAGTTGATCCTTCAGTTCCTTTAGGATGGTTTCCAATATGGGCTTGGCTGTTCCTCCTTTGAGGGGCCAATGGCAGCTATTCGGGTGCTTTGCTCTCCTTTTGGTGTCCCTGAATGGCTTCCACTGAGGTCCTGTCTTCTTGTCCATCATCACTTGTACACAGTGGTTGGGTGCGTTGAGGTTTTTGGCATTCCAGCCTCACTCTTTACAGGTTTTTTCTGACCAGCTGGCCCTTCATTTGGGTCCTGGTTTTCTCCCCAAAGTGGTTTCCTCCTTTCATTGATGCCAGGAGTTTCCTCTGCCTACTCGGAGCCTGTTACTCCTGAGGAGGTTCCCTTACACGCCTTGGATGGGTTCCGGGCAGTGTCAATCTCTCTCTCGCCCGCCTGTTTTTCTTTTTCATTCTGAGTGCCTCTTGGTCATGTCTGGTGTCTTTCTTCATGGCTTGAAAACCTCTATACCTACTTTTGAGTCAATGCATTCACGCTTTGTTTTCCTGGCTTCTGATTCTCTGCATGTCTGTTTGCCAGGTGATGTTCAGGGGTGATCCATGAGGGGTGTTTCCCTTTTGGACTTTTCTCAGGCCGCCACTTGGGGTTTTCCCTCTGCTTTTGTCTCCCATTACAGGTTAACTGTGAAGGAGTTTTTGTCCTTTGAGTCTCAGGTTTTGGCTGCTGTTCCTCAGTGTTCGACTTAGTCTCCTGTCTTAAGCCTTCTGGTTTTGCAGTACAGTTATTTTATGCAGCAAACAAAGTTTGTGGCATTTGTTTTGGGGGGATCAGGTTGTTTGGGATTTTATTTGGTATATCCTTATGACAGTAAGTATTGGGACAAGAAATTACTCTGAACACCCTGTTTCTCATACCATTACTTATGTCCTGCCCTCCCCATTCCTTGCCAGGGTTACAACCTGTCCCCCTTTGTTCTTGGGCTTGGGGATGTACAGGATGTTTCCTGGGCTCCATGCCCTTTTATCATCAGTTGTGGGGAAGTGTTATTGGAGATTAGGGGTGGGGGGGGGAGGGAGTCTTTGCACCAAAACTTTTTTGATTCGTTCTGGCTAGAGCATGCGGGCCCGCCACCCCCTCTATTACCTATTCTTCCTATCCTCTCACTCTACCTCTCACCCTCACCCACCTCTACAACCCCCCCTCCCCTATCTTCACAACCCTACTCCTGTCTCTCTTCCTAACCTCCCAAACCTTCTAACACTCTCCCCCCTCGACCCTTAAACCCCCCTCCCCCAGCTCTTCTCACTCTACCTGTCCCCCCTCCCTCGCCCTTTCCCGCCGCGACCTCCTGCACGCCCCTGCCCCCCCAGCTCCCATTCGCCCCCAGCTGACCCCTCCCCCCCCCTCCTACCTCATATGGCGCCCGCTGCGCGAACGCGCAGCGGTTGCGCCGCTGGCGCGCCAGAGGCTAGCCTGTCTGCGCCCGTCCGCGCCTGGCCCGCGCCCAGCACCACGACCCCTGGTCCCCAGCTCTCCCAAGCCCCGCTGATCCGCTACGACCCCACCGCCCTCCTCGCCCTCAACCCAGGACGCTCCAACACCTGCTTCCAAGCTCACCCCAAACGCACCCATGGACCCTTCGCCTGCAACTCCTGCAAACGCATCTTCCACCACGCAACTACCACGACCACAAGCCCACGCACCATCAACCACCTCAAGTGCATCCTGGTCAACGATCGATCCGTCCACAAGCATGCCGTTGAACTCTGGGACCTCCTGTACTCCACAGCACCGGACGTCGCCTTCATCACGGAGACCTGGATGAACGCCTCCTCTGCTCCAGACATCGCCACCGCCATCCCCGAAGGCTACAAGATCTCCAGAAAAGACCGCACCAACCAAGTAGGAGGAGGTATCGCCATCGTCTTCAAAGACTCCATCAGCGTCACCACCTCCACCGAAGACACCCCTCTCACCGCTGAACACCTGCATTTTCAGATTCGCACCGACCCGAGGACCACCCTCAGAGGATCCCTCGTCTACCGTCCTCTCAGACCGCGCGCCCCCTTCAGCGACGCCATCGCCGACTTAATCTCCCCGCACGCCCTCGCCTCACCAGACTACATCCTCCTAGGCGACCTCAACTTCCATCTGGAACAAAACAACGACCCCAACACCACCACCCTGCTCGACAACCTCGCCAACCCCGGCCTCAAACAACTGGTGAACACCGCCACCCACATCGCCGGACACACGCTTGACCCTATCTTCTCCGCCAGCAAACACGTCTTCTTCAGCCACACCTCCGCTCTACACTGGACCGACCACAGTTGTGTCCACTTCACATTCCGACGCGAGACCCGCCACCTCCGCACTCAACCCATCCCTCGTCGACAGTGGAACAAGATCCCCGAAGAGCAACTCTTCTCAGCACTCGCCGCCAACCAACCCACCCTCACCACCGACCCCAACGACGCAGCCCTCAGCCTCACAAACTGGATCTCCAACTGCGCAGACAACCTTGCTCCCCTCAAACGCACGCATCGACAGACCAACACCAAAAAACCTCTCTGGTTCTCTGACACCCTCAAAGAATCAAAGAAAACTTGTCGCGCCCTCGAGAAGGCCTGGCGCAAGGACCACACCGCTGACAACATGACCGCCCTCAAGAACGCTACCCGCGAGCACCACCGCCTGATCCGCGCTGCTAATAAGAACTTTTTCACCGACAGACTGGTCAAAAGCAGCCACAACAGCAGAGAACTCTTCAGCATCGTCAAGGAGTTCTCCAACCCCAACGCCAACGCCGTCACGCCCTCACAGGATTTGTGCGAATCCCTTGCCACTTTCTTCCATCGCAAGATCAGCGACCTCCACGACAGCTTCGGACACCAGACCCAACATAACACCACCGAACCCGCACCCCCGGCCATTACCCTCAACAACTGGACCCACATCAACACTGAAGAAACCAAATCCATCATGAACTCTATCCACTCCGGCGCCCCTTCGGACCCCTGCCCTCACTTCATCTTTAACAAAGCCGACGACATCATCGCCCCGCACCTCCAGACCGTCATCAACTCTTCTTTTTCTTCTGCTACCTTCCCCGAATGCTGGAAACATGCCGAAGTCAACGCCTTACTAAAGAAACCTACGGCTGACCCGAGCGACATGAAAAACTTCCGCCCCATCTCTCTTCTGCCTTTCCCAGCCAAGGTAATAGAGAAGACCGTCAACAAACAGCTGACCACCTTCCTGGAAAACAACAACCTGCTCGACCCTTCACAAACCGGATTCCGAACCAACCACAGCAAGGAAACCGCCCTCATCTCAGTCACTGACGACATCAGAACCCTGATGGACAACGGTGAAACAGTCGCCCTCATTCTCCTCGACCTCTCAGCTGCCTTCGACACCGTCTGTCACCGCACCCTAATCACCCGCCTCCGCTCCACTGGGATCCAAGGCCAGGCCCTGGACTGGATCGCCTCCTTCCTCTCAAACCGTTCCCAAAGAGTTTACCTCCCTCCGTTTTGCTCAGAACCCACTGAGATCATCTGCGGCGTACCTCAAGGCTCATCGCGCAGCCCGACACTCTTCAATGTCTACATGAGCCCCCTCGCCAACATCGTTCGCAAGAACGACATCATCATCACCTCCTACGCCGACGACACCCAACTTATACTCTCCCTCACCAAGGACCCCGCCAGCGCCAAGACCAACCTACAAGAGGGTATGAAGGACGTCGCAGATTGGATGAGGCTCAGCCGCCTAAAGCTGAACTCTGAAAAAACGGAAGTCCTCATCCTCGGCAACACCCCGTCCGCCTGGGACGACTCCTGGTGGCCCACGGCCCTCGGCACCGCACCGACCCCCACAGACCACGCCCGCAACCTCGGCTTCATCTTGGACCCTCTTCTCACCATGACCAAGCAAGTCAACGCTGTGTCCTCCACCTGCTTCCTCACCCTCCACATGCTCCGCAAGATCTTCCGCTGGATCCCCGCTGACACTAGAAAAACCGTGACCCACGCCCTCGTCACGAGCCGCATGGACTACGGCAACACCCTCTACGCCGGGACCACAGCCAAACTCCAAAATCGCCTGCAACGCATTCAAAACGCATCGGCACGCCTCATCCTCGAAGTACCCCGCAACAGCCACATCTCCGCACACCTGAGACACCTGCATTGGCTCCCAGTCAGCAAAAGGATCACCTTTCGACTTCTCAACCACGCACACAAAGCCCTCCACAACAAGGGACCGGAATACCTCAAACGACGCCTCAGCTTCTACGTCCCCACCCACCTCCTCCGATCCTCTGGTCTCGCACTCGCTGCCGTCCCTCGCATACGCCGCTCCACGGCGGGTGGGAGATCTTTTTCCTTCCTGGCGCCCAAGACCTGGAACTCCCTCCCCACCAGCCTCAGGACCACCCAGGACCACTCCGCTTTCCAGAGACTCCTAAAAACCTGGCTATTCGAGCAGCAGTAACCCCCCCTTTCCCCTAGCGCCTTGAGACCCGCACGGGTGAGTAGCGCGCTTTATAAATGTTAATGATTTGATTTGATTTAGAGGTGGAACACCTCATGATAGTAAGTATTGGTATGAGAAACAGGATACTCAGAGTAATCAGAATTACCGGTAAGTAATGAATCCATTTTCTACAGTAGTAGTTTGTGTAGATGGCAGATGGCAGGCATATTCACCTCTGACCCCACCTTCTGCCTGCAACAGAATATCTGTACAGGAATTGCAAGCAACACACCCTAAATAAATAGGCAGTCTGCAATGCAGAGTGCCTCATGACAGATATTGTAGTATTTTATCCATTGTCCATGATTCATAGAAGTGCAGGCACACTGCACAAAAGTCTTGCAAATGGAGAGTTTGGTAGATGGTGCCATATGTGCCATCTGTCTCTGGCTTCCAATACCATATCTGAACGATGTGGCTGTGATTATTGGCATGACCGACTCGTTTCTTCCTCTATTTATACTCCCTATACTTCCTCTGCTCGAAAGGTAAGATTTCAGCTCAATTCTATTTTGGACTTTGCAACTGAGGTTGCCTCTATTATTACATCATGTCACTTTCATCTTTCTCCTACCTCTAAAAACAAAATGCTTATTCCATTTTTCTCCCTGAAGTTGATTCAGCAACAGTTGTTGTGTTCTCTCATCAATTACTGTTCATCTTTATATGTAGGCTTGTTCAAATATGTTACAATTCCAACGTAAGACCTTTAAAATGCGTGAGTACTTTTAATCCTTCCTTTCCCTCCCGAATCACCCACATCTTCTTGTAAGCATCAGCTTCAGTGGTTACCTTTTCCTATACAATGTACATTTAATTTCTCATGTATTGTCTTTAAATGCTAAAATTAGTTGGGCCCTCCTTACCTGTCCACCTCGATTTCTCTATGTTTCTGTGTTTCCATATACCCTCGATGCAGTGTGTCTCTTTTTGTGGTCTGGCTTAGCAGTGCAGTTGTCGCCAGCCAGTTATGTGAGCATCACTAGTGAGATTCTTCGACTCCGCCCACTTATTTGGACCTAGGAGTAGCTGTTTTGATTGGATAAAAGTTGTGTGCTTCTACAAAAAGTGCTTGCCATCCACAGAGCTATGATCATTGTATTAATCCAGCTGCTTGAGGTGGAAAATTCACGGGCACACACATCATAAAGCTATTAAAGTGTCTCAACTAGCTAAATTAATAATTGTGTTTTTCTCTGGCAGCAGCACAGATGGGAAGAGGGCACTTATTACCCTGCATGGATTTTTTAGGGCCGGCTGGACAGTGCATTCCTAAGCCAGACCTATTCGCATTGGCAATGCTTGTTTTGTCTACATCCTGTCCTCCTCGTTTTCGTTGGTTCCAACTATGGAATCCTTGACTTTGGAATCAGCTCTCCTTTTTGTCAGATTTGCTTCTTCCTTGCCTTTACTCACTATTCTTACTAACCATTTATTTACTACTTCTCGTTAGAAATAACCTGATAATTGCTATGATTTCCTTTCCAAGATAAGTGTATGGTTTTTGTATGTTTTGAGTGCCTTGAGCAAAACCGCTATAATAAATAAAAAATGAATTACTGTTACAATAAGACCTGGTGACTTCATTGTGCATTCTCCATATTTTCGAAAATCACAAACATTGGATACTTCACACACAACCAAGAACCAATGTGAAGTCTGTGTATCCGTAGCAATGCACTACACCTCGCTTCTTTAACTTTGTTTGAGACTCCCTCCTCTCTTTTTTAGAGTCGAGCCTGCGTTGCATGTGCTCGTGCATGCGTATCGCAGCGAGACGCTTTAGTGTTTAGAAAAGGGCTCGGAGCCCTGTCAACCTCACGTCAGTGTTTTTTATTGGTTCGTGGGCTTGCCTAATACAATCTGCTTGCTTTCATTAGTCGAAGGCATGCATACCTCATGCCTTTTCCGGTGGCTAGCCCTCCTCGAGCGCAGCGACCTAGTACAGAAAACATGCGAGGTTCGCTGTTTTCCATCGGGCTCATGGACTTCTTTTTCTCTAATTTACGAGTGTGATCTCGCGTGGCAGAAGTCGAGCGCTTTACATAGTTAATTTCACTTTTTCGGGTTATGTACATAAATGCACTTTTGCCCGATAGGTGAAAAGTCCGGTTAGGAGTTTACAACGCGATCAGCTCTAACATGAGCAAATTGCGAGACCCGTTGCATTGCAAATGCTTGTTACATTTGCAGCCACATGCAGGCATGTACTTTTCATAGTCCTCAGCTGCACTCCACGGCCGGATTCACGCAATATAAATTTCTAAAATACAGTTATTAAATGTTAATGAGGCAAATGGAAACTATCTGGTATTTCTACTTTCAGCTTCTTTGAAAACAAGGTTGAAAATTAAAAGGTATCCCACAAAGTGCACACGCATATTTGTTTAACTCAAAAACATCCAAATACATCAGTTCAGAACTAAGAGCCTTATTTAGATGTTTACGGGCAGTTACTCCGTCACAGCGGTGATGGATATTCCATCCGTTGAAAGCTAAATCCCATAGGAAATAATCAGATTTAGATTTCGACAGATCGGATATCCGTCACCTTTGTGACAGAGTATCCCATCCTGCAACATCTAAATCAGGCCCTTAATTTTCACTGAAAGCCATGACTGCTTGGAACTGTGACTAGAGAATGTGTGTTGCAAGTCAGCAGCATCATGGAAATTGATCTGACCCATTATAGTTTTGATGATAAAACTAGGCACACCAGTGTGATGTAGTAGACAGACACTTGAGTGTGATGTAATAGACAGTCATGGAAGGCACAAAACAGAAACTTGATGCTGCACAGTGATGAGCAGAGGTGCACAAGTAGAAGGCCAGTCAACAGCAGGATCAGCCCTTCAAATACTTCCAATTGCTTTTCCAACTAAGTCTCACTTCAACTGACACCCCCAAATTTATTTGCTTCTAGCTCACAGTATAGACTGAGTGTACAAAAAGATACAAAGTATCAAGCACAAATGTGCTACAGTTTTTATATTCTGGCACAAAGCAATTCTCCTGAGAAGAATATGGTCTTACTTGTCCATCTACTCAAGTGAATACCTTAGGGAAAAGATCCTAGTCAACTCGTCTGGGACAAAACTTGCAGTTCATTTGCCTACCTCTAGACTGATCAAACAAATCTTAGGAAATGTTGGAGAACACCATGGCTGATCTTCAGCAAATATCCACGACTATCTCCAGTGAGAAGCAATTTAACAAGCACCAGGTGCAAAAATATTTAAATGGTTAACTGCAGATTCTTCTTGTAAATTGAAGTGAAGGAGCCTCAACAAATAAATGCAATCACTCACTTTAAAATGCTCACTTGTCACATTTTACAAACTCAGCAGTCTTGTAATTTCCTCTGTTCAATATAACAGAAAAGTTCCTACTTTTAAACACAAGACACAAAGGGGCTCATTACGAATGTGGCGGTCTATAGACCGCCACTTTCGCGGAGGCAGTCTGGACTGCCAGAGAACTACCAGCTCTGCAAGGATCCTGGATCCCACCAATCTGGTGGTGGCAGAGGTTGTAATCCACCAAGGCAGCACTGCTGCCCTGCTGGGGATTACCTCCTCGTTCTCTGCCAACGGTTTCATGGTGGTAGCACTGCCATCAAAAGGCTGGTGGAAAGCAGGTGCAGGGGCCACAGGGGGGACCCCTGCACTGCCCATGCACTTGGCATCAGCAGTGCAGGGCCTCCCTGGCCAGCACAATCGCAATGTTCACTGTCTGCAAAGCAGACAGTGAACATTGCAAGGGTACTGGTGCACCCTGCAAGTGACAGCATTGCCGGTGGCTCAATTACGATCCAGAGACAATGCTGTAGTCTGTTTCCTGCTAGGCCAGCAGGCGGAAACCAGGAAACCCAAAATAGCTTCAGCGGGGAGGTCGCCGCGTAGGAGGTGGACACCCTGTCTGGAGTTTGGCGGACAGACTTTTGCGTTTGCCAAACTCGAAATCAACCTTAAAGTATGAGATTAGTCTACCAAATGATTATTTCATGAGTACATTTGCACCTTTAGGTGCTACACCCCAGTACCTACTGGTGTACTGAGAGTTCCTCTCCAAGTCGTCAATTAAAAAATTCTTCAAAGGTAAAATCATGATTTTCAAAAAAGAAGACAAACTGAATGACTGTGCTATTTAATGCCTATTGTCTAAGATTTGATTAGTGCATTAATTAGAAAAAAAGTGGCTGGTAGCTGAAAAGACCAATATATCACAAAAGATGCCCTTGTTCAGGTCAGCCATTAATCCACTCTAATCGTCAGAGATCGCTTCATCATTTATGCACACACTATATTTTCCCCTGGTCTTTCCACTAGAAGAAGTTGATAATGAAAATTATTTAGATTTGAAAGAAAAAGTAAAAATAAATTAAATAAATAAATAAATATATCTTAGCACTATGCAGGCTGTGCAAAGCATGACAGCTATGGCACTTTCCCTGCACTACATCAGTTCTCAAATTTCATGATCGCATTTAAAAATGGCTAAAGGGTCTCTGCAACCAACAACCCAAATTGGTAGGTCAGATTAATAATGGAATGTAACAAAACATTTCGAGATACACTCTTGTGCACACAATTCAGACAATAGCAAATTAATCCAAATATGGCAAATACACAGTCTGAGGGCTTTTTCTTCACAATGGCAATAGACAAGCATAAATCAGCTGCAAAAGTCTTTTTAATTGTGGCGTGATCAATGTAGAACTGCCATTGCATATTATCTCTGAAAATATAGGACTCTTTCAGGGTATAAGTCACAAAACATTTGTCAATACTAATTTACCAAAGATGATAATGCACCTGTGTTGCAGACATTAATGCAAAGATCAGAAAAAAGTAAAGGGCACGGTAAGCAAATATCTGAGCTCAAGGTATAGTTGCACTAGGCAGAAAGGCGTAGTTTTTGAATAAAGCATAATAGAAGTTCCCATACACTCGCATGAAAAGTACACTTTGAATTAGAGTGGCTGATGTCTTCTTTGTAAACAACAATTACAAAGTTACTATTACATGTCAATGATGCATACAAACAGCTTCCATATTTGTTTGAAGCACTGACTAACACTTATGTAAGTGTCACTTAATGAAATATAGACTAGACTGATAGAGCACACTGTTACCAGAAATGGTGAACTGGGACTAGGTAGTAACAAAAACTAGAGTGGGCCAGGTAACTAGTTGGAGAAAAAGGACGTTTTTAGAGCTTTACAAAAAGGTAACAAGGGCCTTTTATATATATTACTAAAGTGCTACCTGATGTCTTTCAAATATTATCTCCATCCCTACGACTAACACTCTCTTTCTCTAGTTTGAGAAGGGTAATTGGGGTAAGAAACCTTGCACAGTAACTCCGAGTAGGTGGATCCACTTTGCAAATATCAAGGCTTACAAACAGGGCCAGCTTCCTCACAGGGCTGCTGTCTATGGTTGCTCCAATAGCGACATAGCAGCATTTTGGTGGCAGGGTGGTAGCCATGATGAATATTTGTAGGTCGGCTAAATTGTTACCACTAAAAGTGGTAACACAGTTACAGACAAGCCCCGAGATCTGTAAAAGATCCCGACAGGGTTCCCAAGTAATACCTTAACCATTTTTTGCTATTAATTTGTGCAAAACGGTATAGTTGGAGGGTCTTCCCTCAGCAGTCAAATTTGTGCAGCAGCTTTACGATGAAGAGGATTTAAGTGCATGCCCTTCACTGACTTTGAGGTTGTGATATCTCTTCGAGGGTACATCGTTCATATTTTCTATTTTAGATGTATCAGTTTTTCTGAACCAAATGCATTTATATCCGAATATATAATTAAAAAGAAAAGAACAGTTATATGGTTCGCCAGCAGATTTACCAAAACGGGACATTTTGGATATCCTTTAGATTCTGCTACAGAAGTACACCTTCCGCCTTACCCTAAGTTAATACATTCAGGAAAATCAGGAACATTAGTTCGCCCTTGTAAAGTCACGGAAGTAATGAAACACTGCATGCAAAAGACTAACAGGAATAAGCATGCATCTGGTATCTTTCCTGGAAATTTAGGCGGCAAGTAGCTTTCAATGGCTGTTTACCCTTGCGAGTGTTGATAGGAATGTGTTTGCTTTCTGATTTATTATACCTTGCATTACAAAATGGTTAACCTTGGGAAATCAAACAGCATTACTGTGGAATAAGCAATCCTACTTAGGAGGGCATCATAAAACCGCGTTGAGGAAATGCCTACTAGCTAAAATAATGTTTCAAATAAACAAAGTATTATTATTTTGTAGGTCAGTAAGCTTGTTGTATATTTGAGTTGTGGCCAAGTCCCTCCTTTAATTAATCTGTTGGTGTAGCAGATACTGCTATAAAACAGCACTTGTCAAAACATGTAACTCCCACAGTATGGCCAAGTTAAGTTCTTCCAATGTATGCAAACGTTGTATTTCCAACTCAAACGTTGCAACAATACAGGAATTAGCTTGATGTTTTTTTGACCCATGCAAACAAATGGAAGAGACATACTAGCCCCAGAAAAGTATCCGCTGTAGAATTGGAATCAATGCAATGGAACTTGGCAAATGTTTAGACAGATCGGCAAATTAGTTGCTTGGGGGATGTAGATTTCTCACTAGCCCTCTTTGGAACGGAGGCCTGAGCACATGAAAATTAATTAGAGAGACCACGGTGGACTATCTACTACAAGTGGCTAGCCCTTTGATGCTACTCACCTACCCTTCTTTCCTCTAGCCATAAAGCAACAGAAGCAAAATAAAGTGCACTTGATTTTATCGAAAATCCCTGACAAAATGAAAACTGTCAAAAAAGCACACACATTAAGAACATGAAGAAGTAGATAAAGGTGCACAGGATGTGGGGGGTGCTCTTGCAGGAACAGTATACCTAGTTGGGGTGCTCGACCAGGCTGACGGACATGTTGTGAAGATTAAATCAATCATAATGAACAAACTGTAGCGAAATAATCAAGCCAACTATTGTTCTTTTCTGTAGACAGAGCACACAAGGCTATAGTCTCCCATTCTCGTGGCAGGGCAGATCTTGGGCAATCATTGACCATCTCCTAATTTTCTGTGATATGAACTCTCACCTGCAAATGGCAAGAGTGACAGGAACCCTATGATATGAAGGTGCTACTGTCCTCTTTTTTTGAGATTTTATCCAGACAGTATAAAATCAACAAAGATCATTTGATGATGTTAGGAAGGAACTGTGACAAAGTGACCTAAAATAGATAACTCATGCTATTTTTTCACAGCTGTCTGTGGGGTATAAGGAAAATCCTGCACTTTGCGACATCCGTTGATGAATGAGACTGACTGGAGGGTTGACAAAGAATTGGTGGAAGACAAATCACAAATCACATCAAAACCAGAAAACCAAAGTCACTTCAATTTGGATGAAAGAATAGCAAGGGGAAAGGGAAGTATGCCTGTGACAGTTGAGGAGGAAGCAGATGAAGAAAGGTGCACAACAACGACATTGACTCAGGGGCGGCTCCTCCATTAGGGCGGAGGACCGTTGCCCCCTCCCCTTCCTGCCAGCAGCGGCAGCTGCAAAACCTTTTCAAGAAAAAGATAATAAACTGGGTTTATTATCATTTTCTTGAAAAGGGGCGGGGCATTGGGGATGACGAGCACTTGAGGGGAGTGCACTGAGCACTCCTCTCACAGCGCATGTGTGTTTGGCCAGCCGTCTCAGGCCGGTCAAACACACATGCAAAGTAGGCTCTCTCCAGCCCAGCAACACAGTTGCCGGGCAGGAGAGAGCCTGCACAGACGGGAGAGAGCCTGCACAGACTCCCAGTCTGCCTGGGAGTGCTCTGGCTAGGTGCTCCCAGCCAATCCTGATGCTGCTTTGAGCACCATCGGGATTGGCCACAGGGCAGTCTGGGAGCCTGTGCCTGCAGCCTGGAGCTACGAGGGACAGAGTAGTGGTGCGGTGGAGGAGGTAAGTGTTTTTGTTTTTATTATTTTATTATTTAATATTTATTTACCCGCCTTGTTCCCCCCACGCACCGCCCCTTCTGGTTGTCGTGAGCTGCAACTGCATTGACTGAGTCTGGAGATGTACTGTGTTTAGATATCATTAATGAACTAGTGCGATGCTCCTGAGGTTACCGACCTGGAATTAGTTTTGTTTTTTGTCCATGTGTGATAATTCTGTTAAAGAACCTGAGAAATGTGCAATATGAAAGAATTACTTCAGTTTACAGGTACTTGACTAGCTGCACCCACACAGGGATCCCAAAAGGGTTATTGCTAAAATTTTTTGATATGTTGAATGCTCCTCTAGCAAATTCTTGCCAAGCCTACTCTATGTAAATGTACTATGTTGAAGCTAAGAAGATGATTGGCCTGTTGACACACCCCACATAGTACCTTTACAATCAGTTCAGGAGATATTTAATAATGGTTTTATGTGGAAACCATGAGACAGCCACACTGTGAACTGAAATGTGGGCAGTTTTAGACCAATTGCATGGTGGTATGGGAGAGGATCTTGTGGTACTTGTTAGGCCAAACCCCCGGTCAACTTAAATTAAAGATTTGTGACATTTACCACCAATTGAAAATCAATCTGGGATCTCCTGAGCTCAACTTTGAAAAAAGTGATATTGTAGGTGATGATAAGAGAGGTTCCCTCAAATCAGCAGTCTTCGAACTGTGGGATGTGCCACCAGGGAGTCCATGGCTGACTCCCTAGAAGAATGCATATGCCTCAGCAAGTACTTCTAAATGGAGACGGTCTGGAAGAGCAACCTTGTTTGTTTGGTGTATTTCAGCCTGTTTTTGTTAACATACAATGTTTGGGAGTGACCTTTGACCTCTGTGGCCACTGGATCACTCCCCACGCGTACAGCGACACCCAGCTGTCCCCGTGCCCTCCCCTCCCCACCCTCGCTGCTCCCTGCTGGCCATCCCTGGTGTCTAGTGGTAAGTGCCTTCTTGTAATCGCTGTGTGTGTTTACCTTGTCCTGAGTTGCCTGAGTTGCCTTGTCTTAGCCGTTTGTATTCCGTGTTTTGCCTTGTCTTAGCTGTTTGTTATTCTGTGTTTTGCCTTGTCTTAGCTGTTTGTTATTCCGTGTTTGCCTCGTCTTAGCTGTTTGATATTCTGTGTTTGCCTCGTCTTAGCTGTTTGTTATTCCGTGTTTGCCTCATCTTAGCTGTTTGTTATTCAGTGTTTGCCTCGTCTTAGCTATTTGTTATTCCGTGTTTTGCCTTGTTTTAGCTGTTTGTTTTTCCTTTCGCCGCCCAGTGTGACCGCCTGCCCTCCCCAGCACCTCGGCTCCCCCGAGCCGTCTCCTTTTCCCGTGCTGCGTCCCTGCGGCCCCGCCCCCCTCGAGCCCACATTCGTCCATGCCTCCCGCCTCCCAGCTGCTCCTCCCTCCCTCCTCCCCTTCTTAATGGCGGTCGCTGCACGCTGCAGAGAGTGACCTTTGAACTCTGTGGCCACTGGATCACTCCCCACACGTACAGCGACACCCAGCTGTCCCTGTGTCCTCCCCTCGCTGCTCCCTGCTGCATTCACGAAAAAGTAGGGGAGTACCCTAGCACTCCAACCTGCTTAGGGTACTATCAAAGCATATCCACAAAAAATATAGCAGGCAGGGACAAATCTATTCATTAATTAAACTAACCAGTAAACTCACTTCTGGTTAATAGGGTCAATTAATTTCCCAAATATATTTATTTATTTATTCACAGATAGCAGTGCATACCTCATCATAAGAACATATAAAAAACATCAATAATCACATAACAAATCAATACCTGTAACATAAATTACACTACACAATTAAACACAAACAATACACCAAAATGGAAAATGCCCAACGAAATGGTTCATAAAGGTCACTCTAGCTCAATTCTCATTGTGAACCGAACATATAAAAAACATCGATAATCACATAACAAATCAATACCTGTAACATAAATTACACTACACAATTAAACACAAACAATACATCAAAATGGAAAATGCCCAACGAAATGGTTCATAAAGGTCACTCTAGCTCAATTCTCATTGTGATCCTGCCTTATAAAGATGACCAAGGGCTTAGCACCCAGCTGAAAACACCTAACAATCTTTTAAGGTATTTATGTAGTGCTTTTGAATTATTTAAACTCTCAATTCATTAATTACACGCCCTTGATCCCGTAAGATAGTGTCGACGCGTTTCGGCCTCTGAACTTGTGGCCTCTTCAGGACAGTCGAAGGACACTGGCACCTCTTCCTCTAATCAACAAAGTCGCATATTAAATGCAACCATCAGGCCGAATTGTCTATTTGACTGTTATTATTATCCTGACGTTTCTGGTTTAACTAGGCAATAATATCACCA
Source organism: Pleurodeles waltl (assembly GCF_031143425.1). NCBI lineage: Eukaryota > Metazoa > Chordata > Amphibia > Caudata > Salamandridae > Pleurodeles > Pleurodeles waltl. The sequence goes on along the minus strand of NC_090445.1, from coordinate 991,488,041 downwards.
TGCAGTCAAATGTCCGAACCAATTGTCATCGGTTCGGTTGTTCCTTTCATCACGCCGCATCCTGATCCAAAGCACTAGCTTGCTCGTAAATACTCGTGCGGTGCTCCCTGCTGGCCATCCCTGGTGTCTAGTGGTAAGTGCCTTATTGTAATCGCTGTGTGTGTTTACCTTGTCCTGAGTTGCCTGAGTTGCCTTGTCTTAGCCGTTTGTATTCCATGTTTTGCCTTGTCTTAGCTGTTCGTTATTCCGTGTTTCGCCTTGTCTTAGCTGTTTGTTATTCCGTGTTTGCCTCGTCTTAGCTGTTTGTTATTCTGTGTTTGCCTCATCTTAGCTGTTTGTTATTCCGTGTTTTGCCTTGTCTTAGCTGTTTGTTATTCCGTGTTTGCCTCGTCTTAGTTGTTTGTTATTCCGTGTTTTGCCTTGTCTTAGCTGTTTGTTTTTCCTTTTGCCGCCCCGTGTGACCCCCTGCACCCCCCAGCGCCTCGGCTCCTCCGAGCCATCTCCTTTTCCCGCCGCTGTGTCCCTGCGGCCAAGCCCCCCTCGAGCCCCCATTCGTCCACGCCTCTCGCCTCCCAGCTGCTCCTCCCTCCCTCCTCCCCTTCTTAATGCCGGTCGCGCCGCTGGCGCACGGCGGAGGCGCGCCAGAGGCAAGCCCATCTGCGCCCGTCCGCGTCTGCACCGCGCCCAGCGCCACCCCCCCGGTCCACGGAACCCCTACACCTCCAGACACCACTACACTGCCAGCGACCTCAACGCCCTTAACCCTGGCTGCTCCACAGCATGCTTCCAGTCCTTACCAAGAAATACCCATGGACCCTTCTCCTGCTACAACTGTAGATTCACCTGCGACAGAACCACCAAACCTCCAAAGACCAGAACCAACCACCTCCACTGCATACTCCTTAGCACGCAAGCACGCCATCGAGCTCTGGGACCTGTTCGACACCTCAGCCCCGGACGTGGCCTTCCTTACCGAAACCTGGTGGAACGACTCCTCGGCGCCCGACATCGCCATAGCCATCCCGGAGGGCTATAAGATCACCCGCAGGGATCGCACAAACGGAATCGGAGGAGGAATAGCCATCGCCCACAAGGCCACCCTCAAGGTCCACACCCACACGGACGACACCCTCAAGACCGCCGAACATCTGCACTTCCAAATACACACCGACCCCAACACCACCCTCAGAGGAACGCTCGTCTACAGACCCCCCGGACCACGGGCACCTTTCAGTGACTCCATCTCTGACCTCGCCAACGCACTCGCCTCTACAGACTAAATCCTCCTCGGGGACCTTAACTTCCACCTCGAGAACAACAACAACGTCAACTCCACCACCCTGATCGACAACCTCGCTAACCTCGGCCTCAGACAACTCATCACCACACCCACCCACGCAGCCGGCCACACGCTTGACCCCATCTTCTCCACAAGCGCCCACATCACCTTCAACCACACCACCAAACTCCACTGGACCGACCACCACTGCATCCACTTCACCTTCCAGAAACAGGTCAAGCACCACTGCACCCTACAGACACCCCGCCGCCACTGGAGCAAAGTCACCCAAGACCAGCTGGCCAGCGCCCTTGCCCAGAACCCGCCTAACGACCCCACCGACCCAGACACCGCTGTCCACAACCTCAGACAGTGGATCAACGACTGCGCCAACTCCCTCGCACCACTCAAGAAGACCACCAACAACCAAGCCACCAAGAAAGCCACCTGGTTCACCGAAGAGCTCCAGACCTCCAAGCGCATCTGTCAGAAACTTAAGAATAAATGGCTCACTGAACACACACCTGACAGCCTCACGGCCCGCAAAGACGCCACCCGCAGACACCACCAACTAATCAGACTAGCCAAAAGATCCTCCTTCAAATACCGCCTAGATACCAACGCACACAACAGCAAAGAGCTCTTCAGCATCGTGAAAGAACTCTCCAACCCCAGCGCCAATGACATTCCACCCTGGCAAGAGCTCTGCGACTCTCTGGCCACCTTCTTCCACCAAAAGATCACCGACATCCACGACAGCTTCAACACCACAGCCGCCCCCACCACGCCAGACACCACCCCCGCTAACACCACCCGCTCTGAGCGCCTAACCTCCTGAGCCAACGTCAGCGACACAGAGACACGCAAATTCATGAACTCCATCCACTCCGGATCACCGTCAGATCCATGCCCTCACCACGTGTACAACAAAGCAGACGCAGCCATCGCTCCCCAACTACAGAAGGTCATCAACATCTCCTTCGAAACAGCAACATTCCCGGAAAGCTGGAAACACGCCGAAATCAACGCCCTCCTTAAGAAGCCCAAAGCAGACCTCCAGGACCTCAAGAACTTCTGACCCATCTCCCTACTCCCGTTCCCTGCGAAGGTCATCGAGAAAATCGTCAACGCACAACTGACTCGCCACCTTGAAAACAACAACATCCTGGACCCCTCCCAGTCTGGCTTCCGACAAAATCACAGCACCGAAACCGCGCTCCTCGCCGCCACAGATGACATCAGACGCCAAATGGACAACAGCGAAACATCAGCCCTCATCCTCCTGGACCTATCAGCCGCCTTCGACACGGTATGCCATCACACTCTGAGAACCCGCCTCTTCGAAGCCGGAATACAAGAGAAAGCCTTGAATGGACTACATCCTTCCTCTCCGACAGAACCCAGAGAGTCCGCCTCCCTCCCTTCCGCTCCAAAGCCACCAAAATCATCTGCGGCGTACCCCAGGGCTCATCCCTCAGCCCAACATTATTCAACATCTACATGGCACCCCTCGCTCAAGTAGCCCGCCAATACAACCTCAACATCATCGCCTACGCCGACTACACCCAGCTCATCCTCACCAAGGACCTGCACACGCCAAGCCCAACCTCCACGATGGAATGCAGGCCATTGCCGAATGGATGAGAAACATTCGCCTGAAACTGAACTCGGAGGTCCTCATCCTCGGACCCAACCCCTCCGCCTGGGACAACTCCTGGTGGCCAACATCTCTAGGAACCCCACCAACACCAACTGACCACGCACGCAATCTGTGCTTCATCCTCGACTCCTCCCTCTCCATGTCAAAACAGGTCAACGCAGTCTCCTCCTCCTTCTACAACACTCTCCACATGCTCCGCAGGATCTACAAGTGGATCCCAACAGACACAAGAAAAACAGTGAAACAGGCCCTCGTCAGCAGCAGGCTAGACTACGGCAACGCACTCTACACAGGCATCCCGACAAAACACCTGCGGCGCCTCCAACGCATCCAAAACGCCTCCACCCGACTGATCCTCAACGTACCCCACTGCAACCACATCACACCCCACCTGAGAGACCTCCTCTGGCTCCCCGTTGACAGGAGGATCACATTCAAGCTCCTCACCCACACACACAAAGCACTCCACAACACCAGGCCTGCTCACCTCAACAACAGACTCAGCTTCTACACCCCCACCCGACAGTTCCGCAGACCTCGCACTCGCCACCGTCCCCCGAACCACCGAAAAAGACATCCGGCGGCAGATCCTTTTCCTACCTCGCCGCCAAGACATGGAACACTCTCCCAACCAACCTGCGACGGACCCAGTACCTACTCGCCTTCAGAAGACTCCTCAAGACCTGGCTCTTCGACCAGTAGCAGCTAACACCCCCCCCGTCAGCGCCTTGAAACCCTAATGGGTATGTAGTGCGCTCTATAAATATATTGATTGATTGATTGAATGTTTAACATGCATATTCAATGTGTTGAACAGTGGAGGATTGTCGCACCCCTTCCAGCAGCAGAAGCTGCAAACCTTTCACAAGGAAGGGACAATAATCTATGTTTATTGTCCCATCCTTGCAAAAGGGGCGAGGCCATAGGGTGACAAGAGGTGAGGGGCGTGCACGGTGCACTCCAATCACTGCACATGTATGTTTGGCGGGCCGTCTTGGGCTGGCCAAACATATATGCGCAATAGACTCTCACCACCCTGGCAACACAGTTGCCGGGCTTGAGAGAGCCTTGCACAGCTGGGTGCTCCCAGCCAATCCTGATGCTACTCTGAGCAGCGTCAGGATTGGCCACAGGGCAGGCTGGGAGCCTGTGCCTCCGTGCAGCGTAGACACGGGAGAGATGGGCGTTGCAGCAAGAAGCGGCACAGAGGTAAGTTATTTTTATTTTTTTATTTAAAATTCCTTTACCCCCGCCATTTCCCCACCTCCCACCCCCAAGCACTGCCACACCCTCTGCAACCCCGGTGAGCCACGACTGGTGTTGAAACTGTGATCCTGAGTGCCATTGGGGTGGGAGTAGGTGAGTGTGGTGGATGGGACATGTGAAAATAATGACATATTCTGTACCTGATATACCTCTGATTTTGGAGGGAGGTACCCCACTGAATGCAACATGTTCCCCTATATGCAGAGCATCACCTGTGGTGGGTCTGCTGAACATCAAAGCAGATTCTTCACTGCTCTTCAGATGAGGTAATGGACAGATGTGGAGATACTGGTGCCAAGGGACTGCTACTCAAAAGGCTTTTTCAGAGACTGGAGTCATTGTTTGAGGAGAGAGTTTTACTACGTACCCAATTCATGGTCTATGGGGCACTGGTGGTACATCAATTTAAGGGGATGTGAGTTCTGACCATCCTGAACACGAGCTGTTGCAGACTTTACTTACTCTCAGAGGCAGCCATCTTTTAATATATTGGCTCCACAAAATAATGACTGAAATAACTTCTGACACATGCCCACTTTGCGTACTATGACCGTTCCATGGGAAGGAGTGAGAACAGACCCTAGAATGCACATACACTATCTCATGAAATGCATTTACATTAATTGCGTTTAATTACCTCACGCCACTTATCTCATGCCTCACAGGATGAACACCGAGCTACACATTGCTAAATTATGCTGCCCTGGATGTGCTCTTGTTGATGCAGATTTTGTCGACATGGTGTGGAATTGCCCTGTGATAGCTCCCCATTGGCTCCAGGTGACTGCAGAGCTGGAGGGAACACTGAATAAACTATGGCAGAAGAGCTAAAAATAGGGCCAGAAATAGGTTTTTAGACTTAGCCCTGGGTGTAGTGTCCAGGGACATTGCATTGCACTAAGAATCCGCAAATGGGCCTCCACACAGTAGGTGGAAGGCAGAGGTTGAGAGCTGGATACTGGGTGAAGAAGCTGCACTGTGCATAGAGGAACACAGAGGCCTTTGGATAAAAACCCTGATGGAGCAATGGTTGGAGGAAGTGGCCAGCTTTCCAGAATCTGAGGCGAGGCAATTTGATGGGCTTGTAGCTTACCATATGTGGTGTGTTTTTGTAGAGATCACAGCAAATAATGAAAAACCTTAAAACCTCCCTCATCTGTCAAAATGCTTCAATTACCAGAGCAAGAAACAGTTGTAGCAGAGGTGGTGTCCTCAGAGTGAGTCACTATGAATGAATTTCTGGTCATAGGAGCACAGTTACCATTGGGGTGTTTAACAGCAATATATTAGTATGCGTAACAGGTATTTTCAAGAGAGAAAACTGTTGCATGAAGACTGCATAACTCTTTATTGGAATTGATAGGCGACCACATGCCCAAGAAGCAGCTGGTTGAAAACTCAGACAATGATAGTCACATAATGAAAGCGTCTGTTTGACCGTTTGTTTGGCATTTGATGACAGATCAAAAGAAGCAGGTATAGTAAGTCTCAACATAGCAGTACTCCACTAATACAATTATAATCAACTGGAAAGTATTGCTAAACACCTAGGTCTTACTAACATTTTCTGTGTCTGATAACTCCCTTCTGAGTTTTTAAATGTGAACAGAGTTGATTGCAATAGTGATCAGAGATGAACAAGATGCAAGTGGCCAAAAAACTGGTCGGCAGACCAGTTGGAAACAGCACTACACAACTGGGAGCACGAACAGCTTCAGAAGTGATTGTTAATAAGGCATGAACCATTGAGGTCCAACTCTTGTTACTCTTGGAATCGCAGAGGGAGTAGGAAAGCTGAGTCATATGTCTTGAGTATACTAAAATTGCCTAAATAAATGAAGTAATCTGCATGCACCTCAATGGTGCAGTCATTCTGACTCACCATCACCATCATCATTTGTTTTTTCACTTCAAAAACACAGATGTTTCAGGTGAATTGAGTACTGACCTTAATTGAAGGCATCCGTTTTTTCAATACAAATTCCACACCTATTCAATGCATAGAACAGGAATTTCTAATATTCTTTTCGAGAAGATTGGTTATTAATGAGCTGGAAGAACTAATGGGTAATTAATGATTGATTTTAATGCTTGAGTTTGGCACTGGTGAATCAGCAATAGGTGTTACAAAGTAACAAAACATACATTGGCATATTTTTTATGGAACTGTAAAGATTTTGCATCAAAATAAGTGATCCATGACATTCATCACAGCAGTCTGAAAAGTCTGTATTGACTCATACACAACAACATTTGGGGCCTCATTACAAGGTTGGCGGTCTTAAGACTGTCCGACCACCCCATTATGACCGTGGCAGAGCCACCACGGTCCAACCGCCCTCCCCACCAGGCTGCAGCCAGACTGCAGCCTGGTGGTTCCGGCAGTTGGAATACACCAGGGCAGCACTGATAGCAGCGCTGCCCTGGTGGTTACGAGTCCCCATCCACCAGCCTTTCCATGGTGGTAAACACCGCAATGGAAAGGCTGGCAGAATGGTGGCGTCGGGGGCCCCTAGGGGCCCCTGCACTGCCCATGCACTTGGCATGGGCCATGCAAGAGCCCCCATGCACAGCCCCATCATGCATTTCACTGCCCAAGTTATGGGCAGTGAAATGCGTGACGGTTGCTGTCCCACCCGACACACCACAACATTGCCGCCAGCTCAATTACGAGCCAGCGTCAATGTTGTGGTGAGTGTTCTACTGGGCCAGCGGAACACTCTTAATATGGCAGGCAAAGGTCCTCCACTACTGGCGGTCTTTGGCCTGCAGCGACTTCGGAGGTCCTCTTAAGGGACCGCCGAAGTCGTAATGAGGCCCTTAATGTTTCGCCATAGACCTAACACTTTGCCCTTTTACAGGGGGAAAAGTGTTGGACTTTGGAGGGGTCAGATTTATTTCTACTCCAACATAAAAAGAAGCAGAGCAAGTGTTAAACTTTGGAGGGGTCAAACTTACCATCCCCACTCCAGTGTAACCAAGAGCAGGGGAAGTGTTGGACATTGAAGGGTATAGATTTGCTATTCCCACTCCATTTGGAGCAACAGGAGGGAAGTGTTGGACTTTGGAGGGGTTAGATTTACGATTACTGCCCCAATCTGAGCAACAGTAGAAAAAGTGTTGGACACTGAAGCAGTTTGATTTAATATTCCCAATCCAATGTAAGCAAAAGCAGGGAAAGTGTTGGATTTTAGAGTGCTTGCATTTACTAATCCCATTCCCATCTGAGCAACAGTAAGAAAAGGTTTGGACCTTAGAGTCTTCAAATGTAGTATTCCCTCTTCAACCTGAGCAAAATCAGTGAAAGTGTTGGACTTTGGAGGAATTAGAGTTAATATTACTACTCCAAACTTATCAACAGTCGGTAAAGGGTTGGACTTTGGAGGAGTTAGATACACGATTCCCACTTTAACATGAGCAACAGAAAAGAAAGTGTTGAACATTGGAGGGTTCTGGTATATTACTCCCTTTCCAAAGTAAGCAAAAGCAGGGAAAGTATTAGACTTTAAAGGGGCAGGATTTAGCATTCTAATTCCTGAACTTAAAAAAAAATAAAAAACAAAAAAAGTAAAGATATTAAAAATAAAAACATATATATCAATTAAAGAGAAATAAAATTGAAATTCTTAAAATAAAAAATAAAAAAGTTAAATATTTAAATTAAATATAATTCCTTTTCTATTACCTTAAAAACACCAAAAACAATTTAAATGAATTAAAAAAACTAAAAATTAAACATTGTTACTAGTAAATCAATTATTATAAAACAATTACAATGAAAATGATGAATACATATTAAAATTAATTTACAAAACGTTATAATTAAATAAGATGATCAACCAATTTACAATTAATGAAAAACAAATAATTAAAATGTAATTTTAATAAATTAAATAATTATCATTATTAACTGTCAAATAATAATGTAATTAACATAACAAATTAAGAAAAAGTTAAAAAACAATCTTTCATATTTTAAATAACTTCCTATCCTAAAGCCCTACACACCCAATAACTAGCTTCTAAATATGACATTACTAATTACATTTAAAAAAATGAAAATGTCACCATAAATTACAAATATTATGATACAAATGCCTTTGAATAATAGAATAATTAAGGTATATAAAAAAGAAAATTAATAAAAACCATTGTTTACTCAACAACATGAAAGAAAATAATATTATAGTCAATATTAAAAGAAAACTATTATGCAATACACCTACAAAAACGCTCGTCTTACATTCTACATTCCGCATTCTGCATTCTACATTCTGTCCCATTTTTTTTTTTTTGAGTTGAAGATGTTTCTGTCATGGTATTCTTGTATTACAATATATTTTCCATGACAATTTGGAGGAATGGAGTTTGGAATGGGAAGGGGAAGGAGGTATTCACTCAGCAGAGTATAACTAATGTTTTTGCTGTGCACCTTCAAAAGGTTTATGCTTTACAGGCATCCCCTTGACTAGAGCACAGAGAGTACTACCTTGCCATGTTCCCAATGGCCTCCCTTCCAGGTGATGACTGTGATAGGCTAGATGCACCTATAACTAAGGAGGTGATAGTGGGGGCGATTCGAGCACTAAAGACAGCTAAAGCTCTGGATGGGAAAGATCTGCCAGAAAAATATAATCAACGTAGTGCCTGATGCTTTAGTGGAACACCGGTTAGACATCTATAACGAAGGCCTACAGGAAGGGTATACTGATTGAATCTATGAGGGAGGCACTCATTGTTATGCTACCTAAACAGGATAACGGTGCTAAAGAGGTGACTTCAGTGCTAAATGTGGACATCAAAGTCATGAGTAAAATCCTGGCATCTAGTTTGCTGGAACACCTGCCGCAGTTAGTGCACGAGGACCAGTAAGGCTTCATTCCCTGAAGGAACACTATCTGTAACCTGCAGAGGGTGTCCCTGGCTATCCATGCTCCATTATTGGCTGATGACCACTATGCTTTGGCGCTGCTAGATATTGAGAACGTTTTTGACTCATTATTGTGGGACTTTCTCTGGCATTTCTTGAGAAGGGTGGGCATAAGGGAACGGTACCTAAAATGGGTGCAGCTATTATACAGCTCCCTGCAGACTCGGGCACACATGTGCGGAACAGTATCACGTTGCTTCTCTTTACACAGGGGGACCAGACTGTGCTGCCGCTTGTCGCCCCAGGTGTTTGCACTTGTGATGGAAGCCCTGGTGTGTCAGTTATGATCTGTACTGTGGGGGTGGTGGGGGTAACCATACACACTGATGATGCCTTAGCATATCAGCGGCAACCAACATACCCAATGCCAATCGTGATGGCTGCCCTGTCTGAATTTGGTGATGTGTGTGGGCTGTATGTCAACCGTACCAAATCAAAAGTGGTTCTGTTGGGCACCTTGGTGGGGAGACAGGTACAGGACATGCAGGTTCTGGACCTCCCTTGGGAGGAGACTAGTGTCCGTTATCTTGGGATCATGCTTGCTCATGAAGGAACAGCAATTGAGGCCTTAAACATAGGCAGAGTCCTTGCAGAGCTGAGGCCCATAGTACTTTGGGAGAACCCTCTGGTTGTCCTTTATGGCCAAACTGGGCTCTGATTGAGCTCCCTAATAAATAGTTTGTAGAACTAGATAGATTGTTTCTTGAACTACTATGGGCCTCAGGAAGGAAGATGGTCAGTCTTTCAACTCTTAAATGCCCTTGGCAGAGGGGGGTTTGAGCTGCCATCCCTAGATTTTTATTACCTCATAGCTCAGCTGCAATATGCGGTACATTGATTTGGTGAAGGATAGAAATAGAAGCAGTGGCTGCTGCATGGTTGCACTAGAGAGTTCTGTTGCCGGAACTGTTGATGTTGGGAGCGGGGGACCCAGAGTCCTTGCCTTTTGTGATCAGACAGGTATTCAGGGCCAGGGAGAGGGAAGTTCGTGAAGTTCTTTGCAGGCCCCATATGCTCCTGATATGTATCTGGACACTACATCTGTTCACGCTCATTGCCGGGTCAATGTTGCTAGGTAGATGGCAAGAGGGAGGGTGCAACACCTTATGTGACCTATACCTGAATGATAGATTTATCACATTGACTGATGCCATAGACTTATTTGCTTAACTTGGGTACAGGTCAGTTCTCACAATTCGCTAAGATAGAAGTACTAGCTCGCAAGACATCACCCTCCTTCCCTAATACCCCCCCGGGAATCTTGGACATTGGGGACTTTGCTGAACATGACAGGGGGCAGAAATTGATCATGCATGTCTATAGAGCCCTACAGGAGGATCTCCGCATGAGCACCTTGCTGGTACAAGGCAGGTGAGATTAGATTCTTGACCCACCCCCCCCCTTTCTGCCACAAAATGGGAGGGTGAATATGAGGGGCTGAAGGGAACGTCCACAAAATCAAGATTTAAATTAATCAAACATAATGTTGTTTATCAGGTGTACCTCATTCCAATTACGCTGCCCACCATTTACCTGGCGCGTTCTCCCTCCTGTCCCTGGTGTGTTGGGACAGAGCCAACTTTCTACATGTGATTTGGGGATGCACTGGCTTAGACAACTATTGGCAGACCATTTTGGAGCTCTTTGCTGTAGCCATGGGTGGACCATCCTGAGCGATATCAGACAATGCCTATTGGGTATGGTAGTGGCCCACAGAAAACAAATTAAGCAGGAAGTTTATCCTCCTGGGATTGGAACTTGCAAAAACAAGAATAGCTATAAGATGCTTGTCTCCCATGGCCCGAAGGTGTCTGGCTGGTTGAGAGATGTAGCAGAATGGGCAGTGGCAGAAGAAAGTATTATGCAACACAATCGCAAAGGCAACAAACTGGCAGATGATCTGCAGGCAGACTGCAGCAATTCTTGCTGAACTCCTGGAGCCCCCACAGGCCCTCCCCTGTTAGCTGGGGATGTGAGACTTCAGAGACTGCAGCAATTCTTGCTGAACTCCTGGAGCCCCCATAGGCCCTTCCCCTGTTAGCTGGGGATGTGAGACTTAGGGGTATGCTGTAAGTGCTGTGTGAGAAAACAGGGCTGATTGCAGTGGCCTCCTAACTTTTTGCCCTCATTTTCCACTTTTTGCTGGTGTTTTCCTGACTCTGATGGTGCCATGGGTACTGCTAACCAGTCCCAGGGCCTGTGCTCTGTGTAAAATGGATATGCAAATTAGGCTAATTAGAATTGGCTAAGTTAACTAAGTCCCTAGTATATGGTAGGGCATGTAGGGTTAGGGACCACAGCATAGGTAGTGCACCCATAGGTGCAGTGCTGAGGTGCCCAGTGTCATTTTAAAGGCAGGCCTGCATTGCTGGCTGCTTTTAAATTAAAGTTATATGCAAATTCGACTTTGGAATTAAAAGTAGTTACAAAGTCTTAAACTACCTTATTGTTACATATAAGTCACCCCTAAAGTGTACTCTTTGTGCACCTAGGGCTGGGTGCCATGTAACTATAAGCAGGGACCTTATAAAAATAGTTTTATAAGCCCTGGTGAGGTAAAAACAGGCTCATTTGTTTTCCCTCATTGTAGTGAATGGCCTTCATAGGCTAGAATGGGGATACTTTATTTTAATTTTAAAAGTCTCCTTAAGTAAGGGATACAAAGAGTTTGGTATCAAATTAATTGTTATAATAAATCCCACAACTTCCAGTTGTTGGATTTAATATAACTTGTTCAGGTAAAGAGTTTTAAACTTTACCTGAAAAGTTGCCAATTTCAGCCCTGCATTGCTTTTGCTGCTGTGCCCTGATTGGCCAGCCTTTGTCAGCCTGGCCAGGCTGCATTGATGAGGTGTGAAGTGGCCTGGCTTCACACAAAGAGATGTGCCTGTGGGAGGGAACTTCCCTGGAAGTGGTCATCACAGGGGGAAGGACCCTGCACCTGACTGGAGAATCAGGACCCCTGTGTTTTTCACCCAGGAGCAAGGATAAAACTGGCAGACCTGCACCCACACCTCAAGTCCCCTACCACATCCAACAAGGAAGAACTACAGAAGAAGAAGGACTGCCCTGCTGGACCCCTGGCCGGCACCTGGAACCTGCCCTCAGAAGGACTGCACCAGCTGCACACTTGGGCTTCACCACAAGAAGGACTTTACCTGGCTTCAACTGGTTCAAGGAGGGACTCCCTGTTTGCTACAGGTGAAAAATTGCTAACCAGAGTCCCCTGCACCAACTCCTGAAGGAAACGACCAGCTGATCACTGTCCAGTGGTCAAAAAGGAGTTTGCCCCAGGTGCTTTCTGGAAGTTGTAGTCCGCACCCCAAAGGATCATCTCAGAGCTTCTGGACCCTTGGGGTGAGCTGTGGTCCCCAAAAGAACCTTAAAAGAACATCTGGGAGAAGCCCCAGAAGTTTGGAGTACTTTTGAAAAAAAGCTCCATAGAGGGACCGATCTGCCGCAGCAACTCTAGCCGGCTTGCCTCAACCGCGACCCGGCCTGATTTGCTGGTTCGTACCAGTAAAGAAAATCTCCGAAAGAGAGACTAAGTCCGAAGGTAAAAAGTTGACCGGGACCTCCCAGCCAGCGTACCCAAGGAGGGCCCCAGGGACATTGGATCAAGATCGAGGTTTACCCCGGTCGGAGGATTTTCAGCTCGAAAAAACGACTAAGTCCGAAGGTAAAAATCTCCACTGAGGATTCCCACGACCCGTATCCGGAGAAGGGCTCCAGGAGGTCGGATTGGACTGGCAGGTTCGTCCCGCTGAAGAAAATCTTCAGAAAGAGACTAAGGGCCTGATTACAACTTTGGAGGAGGTGTTAATCCGTCCCAAATGTGACAGATATACCACCAGCCATATTACGAGTTCCATAGGATATAATGGACTCGTAATACGGCTGGTGGTATATCCGTCACATTTGGGACGGATTAACACCTTCCTCCAAAGTTGTAATCAGGCCCTAAGTGTGAAGGTAAACTTTTAACCGAGGCCTCCCGCGGCCTGTAGCCAAGCAGGGCTTCATCGCGGTTTGGCCTTAAACTTTGACTTTGCCCCGGTCGAGGTGCAACCAGATGACCCGATTGGCGCTTTTTGTTTCTAGGTGCTAAAAAACAATCATTCTTTAAAAATTCATATCTGGTTCCCCTTATCCGATTTTATTCGTTTTTGTGTCATTCTAAAGATAAAAGTATAATCTATTTTTATAATTTGGTTTCGGATTTTTAAACTGTTTCCTGTGTTTTATTTAATTACTGTTTTGTGATATTTGAATGCTTTACACTCTGTCTCCTAAGTTAAGCCTTGTCGCTCGTTGCCAAGCTACGAAGGGTTGAGCTGGGTTTAATTTACTGAGACCTAACTGGACCTAAGTGGAGGTTAGTGGCCTATCGCTAAGTGTAGGTACCTACCTGCCCTTACCAATAACCCATTTTCCAACATGCTGGTTATGGACCTGGGGGCCAAACTTGATTCACATATGCATGGTCCTATATTAACTTGTGCTCACAGACTGAAACCACTTGAAAAAGATGGAGAGTTGAAACGCGTTGTGGTGTCTTGTGAAACACTGTTCTGTGAATAAATGGAATCTTCAAAGTGAAGTCTCTGGGAGTGCAGCATTTTGTTCGGTTCCACCCTACACTAGCACCAGCACCAGCACCAAGAGCGCTCTGCATATTACACCACTTCGTTTTGAATTAATAAATTGCCGTAGCACCTTGAATTAATACATTGCAGTAGCACCTGGACTTGTGAAATGAAGCAAAGACATCAGGAAAGGTCACAGCTCTCGAGGAGATACAAATTTCCTCGTGTGTACTATACACTTGGAGACGAAAGGATGTGAATTTCAAATGCACCTTGCGCCATCCTGTAAATAGCAAGACATCCTTATAAGGAAGGTTGGTGAGTAGATGTCCCGAGAGTGCATGATCACAACACCTTTGCACCCCTAAACTGGATATTTATTCAGCGAGAAAAGGTCCCAGGTTGGTAAACAAACAAATTGAATGAGGACTTTGAAGTTAACATCTGAACTGTGTGATCGCTGAGTAAACCTTGCTATATGAAATCTATAAATACATGGCCTGCTGAATGGGAACTTTATGAGAGTGTAAACTTTATGGAGAGAAGTACAATCTTATTGCACTGAGTTGAATTACCTATAAAAGTTTCAATGATAGTGAAACCAGCAGGAGTTGGGCTTTTGGAGATAATGTTAATTAAGATGCAGCGTAATAAGGACTCTGAAGGAAGGCACATTGAACTATAAACCCCAGAATGCCTCTGAGTTAATATATGGCATGCCAATGAAAATAACGTGTGCTCAGAGACTAAAACCACTTGAAAAATATGGAGAGTTGAAAAGTGTTCTGTGAGTAAATGTGATCTGCAAAATGAAGTCACTGGAAGTGCAGCATTTTTGTTTGGCATACATTTTGCAAAGATTATGGTCTCACCTATGCTGGCACCCACTGCAAGAGCCCTCGCATATTAGGCCACTTGGTTTTGAATTAATAAATAGCAGTATAGCACAGTCTTGTGAAATGAAGCAAACACGTCAGGAAAGGTCACAGGTCATGAGGAGATACTAATTTCCTGTATGTGCAATATACACTTGGGGATGAAAGGATATGAACTTCAAATGCTCCCTGCCCCATCCCGTAACAAGCGGGTCATCCTTATCAAGAAGGTTGGTGAGTAGTTGTCCCGAGAGTGCATGATCACAACAGGAATGCAGCCCAAACTGGATATTTATTCAGCGAGAAAAGGGCCAAGGGGCAAAGTAGTACATCTTTCATTGTTAAACAAGCAGATTTAATTGGGACTGGGAAGTTAAAATCTGAACAGTGTGATGGTCAAGTAAACCTTATTGTATGAAATCTTTAAATACAATGCCTGCTGAATGGGAACTTTATGAGAGTGTAAACTTTATCAGGTGGAGTACAAACTTATTTCACTGAGAAAAAATATTCAAGATAATTGAATTACAGATGAAAGTTTCAATGATCGCTAAACCAGCAGGAGTTGGGCTTTTGGAGAAAATGTTAATTAAGATACACCGTAATAAGGACCCTGAAGGAAGGCATATTGAACTATAAACCCCAGAATGCCTCTGAGTTAATATTTGGCATGTTAATGAAAATAACGTGTGCTCAGAGACTAAAACCACTTGAAAAAGATGGAGAGTTGAAACGCGTTGTGCTGTCTGGTGAAACGCTGTTCTGTGAGTAAATGTAATCTGCAAAATGAAGTCTCTGGGAGTGCAGCGTTTTTGTTTGGCATACGTTTTGCAAAGATTATGGCCTCACCTATGCTGGCACCCACTGCAAGAGCCCTCGCATATTAGGCCACTTTGTTTTGAATATATATGTATGTATATATATATATTTTTTTTATAGTTAGAGTTATCTCAAATAACTATAACTCGTGCCCTATGGTAACCATAACTTGCGCCCCGGCCATGCACTGGTTTTCCCTTAAAAAGTTTACTGCAAATATTGCATTGATATTATCAATGATGCTATCAAAGATGTCATGAGTGCCAAAATTTATAGGTAATTAGCAGTGCATTCTGGACCAGGACCTACCTTCCTGCACATATGGTGTAATTACGTCCAGTAGTTTTTGCGCTATCTCTGTTCAAAATCCCTATGGAAAAATGAATGGGGAAAATGTGTTTTGGGCTCCCCCTTTTTCTTGGCCCCTCCTGGACGGATCACTGAAAAACTTTCCAGGCAGCAGCTAACTGGACAATATTTTGGGAAAGTTTTGTGGAGATTTGTCAAGCGGCGGCGATACATAGAAAATCAAGGCTTTGGCTGAAACGCTTCATGTAGTGACTTCAATAAACTGGATTTACTGATCTGCACCTTGTGTTGAATGGTGATTTTTTTTCTAGTTGGACTGGAGATTTGCTTTGCGAGTTTGCTTACATATATATATATATTTGACTTCCAAACCGCTTCCCCCCCACCCTTCTGTGGAAGGCTCTGGCAGAATAGTGAACCCTTATAACTCCATTCGTAAGTTACATTTAACCGACTCCTCCTCTGGACAACAGTCAGCATTAAATGAACAGCCGTAGCCACTTCAATAATCCAGTTAGTGATTTAATGAACCACAAACGTCCAACACGTTTCAGAAAATTACATTTCCTTGATCGTCAGGTGATGCTGTTTGTGGTATTTGTGGGGAAAGGGGGGCTGCATGGCCCCCCAGTCCAATCTCAGCCCCTGGCCTAAACTTTTACATGTTTGGGAGTGGAGGGGGTCCCCAGGCTGAGCACGGCCCCAGGGATGCCATCCCCCTGGTCCTGACCATGTGAGCAGGGCATCCAGTGACAATGTTGAGGACTGTGAAAAGAAAATGCTTTTTTGCTCTGGAGGGTGGTCTCTCTAGGACCCCAGCACCCAGATCCTAGGGGTAAGGTTGAATATATCCTGGCCCCTTTGGGCCTCGGTTGAAGCCGAGTCCCAACATGGCTGCCAACACTTCCTTGTTTAAGTTTTGGCAGCCAATCAGATCTCAGCACGAGGTCTGAAGGGGTTGCAAATCCTTTGTGTCCCTGTATATAACATTTTGAATTTATGTTATTTTTTCTAAAACTACTAAACAAATTTACACCAGATAACAAAGAGGCTGCATTGTGAACCAAGAGCTGCCTTTCTGCCAAATTTGGTGTAATTCCGTCCAATGGTTTCAGCGCTATGGCTGTTCAAAATCCCTGTGGAAACATGAATGGGGAAAACATGCTTTGGGACCGCACCTTTTTCTCGGCCCCTGCTTGACAGATCACCCTGAAACTTTCCAGACAGTCGATGAAGTGAGCGCCGTATTTTCTTGGAAAAGTTTATGAAGATTCATTAAATGTTGCCAAAGTGTGTGTGTGTGTGTGTGTGTGTGTGTGAGTGTATATATATATATATATATATATATATATATATATATATGCATATATATATATATATATATATATATATATATATATATATATATATATATATATATATATTTCACCAATAGTCACTACATGAAATCAAGAATCTGACTACCCTTAATATATTCACAGCCAATCAATCCTCTCTACCGCATGTGCTTTATTTCCATTCTTGTATTTTTTTCACATGTCTACCCTGGTTTCAAATATGTGAAAGTATTTCTCATATGAGTTATCTATTTGAGCATTTTCTTATTATGAATAAGTTTTGTATCTAGATCACATTTTACTTTTAACTCTCTCAGAACATATCCTCTTCTCAAATATTACTAATCATTTGTTTCTTCTCATTATTCCCAGTTTCTTATCTTTCATAAATGACTATGCAATTCCGCATCCACATTTAGACCCCAGGGCATCTCACGCCCAATCAGGATAATCCATTTCGATTCCATTCTTCTCAGTCTTTGCTCACGGTCTCCTCCTCTCACATTCTGTTTAATGTGTTGAATGCCATAGTATTTTAGTCCCTTTTGTTCACCTTGATGTTGCTCCCATATGTGTTTTGCCATTGAATATGTAAAATCCTGATTGTTGATTACCCTGATGTTCTGCAGTATATGTAATTTTAATTTATTAACTGTGCTACCCACATATTTTTTACCACAGGCACATTCCAATACATAGATCACATATGGGGTTTCACAATGTATTCTTTCCAATTTGACTACCTGCATCAAAGCGTATAATGTATCGCACATCGTTTGTTTTTAAATCATTATTATGATTTTTCATTCCAGGTATCAGTAATTCATCTCGTTCATGGCGCATTGCTCTTCTCAAAGCATCATTTAGGACTAAACTCGGGTATCCTCTTTTATAAAACATGTCATACATATCATCCATTTGAATTTTAAGTTCTGTTCCTTCTGTGCAATTACGTTTTACTCTCAAGAATTCTTCATATGGTACACTGCACTTTAGAACCTTTAGATGTCCACTATTCTCATGTAGCAGACTATTTGCACTTGTTGGTTTTCTATGCATTTGTGTGCAGACTCTTTCATTGTAAATATAAACCCCAATGTCCAAGTAATTGATCTCCAAACTACTTATTTCATATGTGAAATTCAGCTGTTAGGGATTATCATTGAGAGATACTATGAATTGCAACAAAGACTCTTTTTCCCTTTCCCATCTAAGGAAGAAATCATCGATGTAACGTACCCACAGGACAATGTGATCTAATATTTTTTTATTATTCTCTTGCCACACCACCTGTGACACCCACATACCCATCAGCAAACTTGCACATGTTGTTGCAAATGAAGTTCCCATTGCTGTTCCTTGCTCTTGTAAATAGTATTTGCCATCAAATATGAAGACATTGTGGGTCAAACAATACTGCAACATTTCTATTAGCATTTCTGAATGTTCCAAAAGGCTGATGGATCTAGATCTTAAAAAATATCGCCAGGCTTCCAGCCCATCTCTATGTTTAATTGACATATGAAGAGAGACAACATCAATTGTAGCCATTATATAGTTGCTTTTCCAAGGTATATTATTGATCCTATTTAAGAAATCCATTGAATCTCTTAAGTATGATGGAAGGTTAGAGACATATGGGAATAAGAACATGTCTATAAATCTTGAGGTATTTTCAAGTAGTGACCCTATTGAACTTACAATGGGGCGTCCTGGTGGATCAGATTTGCTTTTATGGATTTTTGGCAAGAAGTATATCGAGGGAATAATTGGATGATCCATCTTTAGGCATCTATATTCTTTCTCCTCTAATAATCCTTTTTCTAACCATTTTTGTAATTTCTGATGATACTCCGCCATGTATGTTTCCATAAGATTATTCTTCGATTCACTATAATCTTCTTTGTTACCCAATTGTTTTTTACCCTCCTTTATGTAATCAATACTGTTCATCAATATAATATTCCCTCCTTTGTCCGATGGTTTAATAACAATTGTGTTGTCCTCTCTTAAGTCTTTCAGTGCACCCCAATCCTCCTGTGTCATGTGCATATGTCCATATTTTCTAGTTGTCTTTGACAAGCCCACAGCTATCTTTGTTAGTCCATCTGTCATTGTTTCTTGGAACACATCTATCTTGTTACCAGCTGGAAGTTGAGGACAGAATTGTGACTTAGGTTTACATCAGCTAGAAATTGCCGCATCTGTTGGTAGACCCAAAGAAAAACATAATTCATAGTCAGATAAATTTTCATCATTGATCTCCCCAGGGTTTGCTACTGACTCTTGTTCTAAAGACGACAACGTTCCTAATGGTCCCAAGTCCGATATTATCAATGGAGATACTTCTTGGGATTTAGTAGTCTCTTGTCTCCTAGTTTTGGATGCATAGCATTTTCTCAGTTTTAATTTCCTAGAGAGTGTATATAAATCATTCCTAGCTCCTCGCAGTTGCTAGGTCCATAGATGTCATTGGACAAAAACTCAATCCCTTATTAAATAATTTAAGATGTTCATCTTTGAGATATTTGGAGAAAAGGTTGATCACCACATTCTCATCTATTGTCATCTCTTTTACTCCTTGATTTTCTTTTCTTTACTTTTCCTCTTCCTTTGTGATCTCCTTGTACTCTTCGTCCCATCTTATTTTGTATTAATCTTTCACGATAAGATAGATTACTCGACAGGAATGCATCACCAACATCAGACCAGCCACCGTTTTACCTGTCACAACTTCTGCATTCACTCTGGGCTTTTACGCGTTGCATGTATCATAGTTTTTCACACAACATCCGCAGTTTTCAGTACAGTTCTTTCTTGTTCCTTGATGTGTGACACAAAGCGAAGCAGAAGAAAATTATTTCTGCTTCTTTCGATTGAGTGACTGATCGAAGGATCCTGATGTATTGGTCCTTCAGTTACCACAATGCATCACCAGTGTCAAACCAGCTACCGTTATGCCTGTCACAGCTCCTGCATTCCCTCCGGACTTTATCATGTTGAAATCTGTGTATGTCATCATTTTTCACACACCATCCGCAGCTTTCAGTACAGTTTTTTCTTGTTTCTTGATGTGTGACAAGAAGTGAAGTAGAGCGGGATTCTCTCTCCTTCTTTCAAATTCAGTGACTGGTCGAAGAATCCCTTTGTATATGATTTCTTCGTATGCCTTTAATGCTCACACTGCGTCCTCAGTTTTTTGGTGCAATACGTTCTTTATTCCTGAATATTACGGTGCATATGTCACAGAAGACGGAGCGGAGCAGGGTTCTCTTTTTGACTTCATTTCTCAATTTTACCGGCAAAGACAAGCCCACACTCTCCTTCGAGGGCTCAGCGAATGCAGCTGGTACCTGCACTAATTATTTACCAATAGTCACTACATGGCACATGGGAATTAAAGTTTTCCAGATTCTCGCCGCATGAATGACGCCTGCACTGTCAGACCAATTCAGAAGGTATCTCCTTTATTTCAGAGAGAGAGAAATATTTATATTTATATACATATATATTTATGTATATAGAAAGCCAGAAAAAATATAAACAATTCAAAAAGAAAAAAATATGTTAATTAATGTGGACAATACACAAAATATGAAAAATGTAAACACCCAAAACATTTACTAAAATTACTATAAACATTGAAATACATTTACATTTAAAAGTAAAAACAAATAATATAAATTTTAAAAAAAACAATGCAATAAAATCTCTTTAATCTATATTATGAAAACCATTGGAGTCTAATATTATTAAATATACTATTCCCCCCTCTAGTTTATGCAACAGTTGGGAAAGTGTTGGACTTCAATGGGGTTAGATTTACTATTACTACTTCAGTCACCACAATAGTAGGGAAAGCGTTGAACTTAGGAAGGGTTTAATTTAATATTCCCATTCCAGTAGAAGTAACAGCAGGGAAAGTGTTGGACTTTGAAGGGATGAAGTTGACTTATTCCACTCCAGTCTAAAGAACAGTAGGGAAAGTGTTGGACTTTGAAGGGGTTACATTTACTATTCCCAACTCCAAACAGCACAACATTAGGGAAAGTGATGGACTTTGGAGGGGTAAAATTTACTATTTCAAGTCCAGTATGTGCAACAATAGGGAAAGAATTGGACTTTAGCTGGGTTAAATGTATTATTCCCACTCCAAACAGCACAACAATAGGGAAAGTGTTGTACTTTAGAGGAATACAATTTATTATTCCCACTCCAGTCTGTGCAACAGTAGGGAAAGCGTTAGATTTTGGAGGAGTGAAATGTTCTATTCCCACTCCAAACAGTGCAACAGTAAGGAAAGTGTTGAACTTCAGAGGGGTTAATTTTACTACTCTTACTACAGTCCAAGCAAGAGTAGGGAAAGTAATTCACTTCAAACACATTGCATATGTGAGTAACCCCATGAATATATAAAAAAATAAACTGTTAATATAAAAATTGTTAATTAACATGGCAAATATATGTGTAATAGAAATCTAAGAACAATGAATCAATTTGCATATTTACTATTCAATAGGTATCAATTAATAAATGTTATTCAACTATTAATTAACTTTTCAGCCTTTAACCCTACAAGCCTAGGAGCCTACACCTAACATATGAGTAAACAATAAGTATTTCATAACTTACATTCAATGAAATAATTAATTTAGGATTAATTGTTAATTGATTACTATTTAATTAACTTCCTACCCCCGACCCTTACTAACCTGGCAGTCTGGAAATAAAATATAATTAAAATAAATATGTATTCCTCAATTTACATATTTAAAATAAAATAAAATAATTAATTTACAAACAATAAATAGCTAATTAATTATTATCTAGTTCATTTCTTACTCCAGACCCCTAAAAACCTAGCAGCCTGCAACTAAAATATAAGTAATTAAAATAGCTATTCCATAAATTACATAATTAAAAAATCAATTAAGTAATTATTTAACAATAAAATGTAATTGTTAATAATTTATTACTCAATTAACTTCCTACCCTACACCCCTACAAACCTAACCACCCACAAAAAAATATTACGCAAATAAATCATTGCACAGCTTACATAACAAAAATCAGATTTTTCAATAAAATATATTAAATAATTGATTACTACCTAATTAATTTCCCACCCTAGCCCACTGCAACCCCAACAGCCCACTACAACCTTGAATTACTATTAGGTATTGCATAAAACATTCTAAATCACTTAAAGTTGCATGTCATTTAAAAAAATAACATTCATATGAACAATGGTAAGATACAATTAATACATCAATGAAATCACATTACAATAATTAAAAAATTATATTTTTACCGCTATATTACTGAAAACGATATTGTGTCTCGTGATATTTACAACTCAATAATTTGTCCAACACCTATGGTTCAGAAAAGAACTATGAGGATGTGTAAAGAAATGAGATAAACAGAAACTTGGACATCAAACGATAATGGAGCTCACCAGTCACATTACAGCTGCAAGAGGCAAGAACTGCAGCTTATTGAGATCACAAACAAAGCCACACAGAGAATTGTAGCAATAATCTCACACAAGTGCATCCTCCTCTAACTTATACAACATTGACAAAGGTCTATCCATGGTAAAACAAGAGCAATCTATCACTTGTAAATACCAAGATTAACTCTCCATGGGAAATTATGTCACAGCATTAATGCTGACCAGCAGTGAATCACTGAAATACATTGGCTCTCCAAAATCTTAATGAATGAAGCCCAGACCTTCCTGTTAAGCACTAATCTGTTTGCCCCAGGGAAACACAATGTTGACCAAGTTGCTTATTCACAATTCCTCCTAGACGTTACATGCCTCCCACTTAAATGCACATGACCGGCATCAGAATGCCCCAGTGGAAAGGGGATGGATGAAAGAGAGAGAGAGAGAGAGAGAGAGAGAGAAATAGAGAGACACTGGAGCCACAGGTCCGGATCTGAATGACTTGTGATGGTCTTTCAAGAGCTGCGATTTCCTATCATAAATTACATATCAGTCAAACAGCTCATAACTCGTAACCATGTATATACTAGTCTCTGATTACAATGTGCAAGCTAGGTGTACCTGTTAAGTTCACCTTTCCCACTTTATATGGCTCCCTCCCTCCTATAATATCTATGACTACTCCCATTGTGATCCCAGATTGATCCCACATCACATTAAATAATGCTTACCTAAATGTACTTGAAGTTCAGTGAATATTTTTTTGGGTGACCTAGCTGAGAGTTCCAATGACGCTGATTCACTCGACTCCATAGACATTTAAATAGGTAATAAATAATGCCAGCAAATTTACAGGTAATTAGGTTTGCAGGCATTCATGTGTTAATTTACGCACTGTGCTTAGAATTCCAAGAAACACATATTCTGTGTCTTTTGATTACACTGAAAACATAGCGTTAGTATCAAAAGATTAAGGTGCAAAGTTTGCATCATTGTGGAAAAATAGGGTTAATACCAAAAGATCACAGAGCAATGTTTGCTCCACTCTGGGAACATAGGGGTTCATATGAAAAGATCACAGTACAATGTTTGTAGCACTCTCGGAATTGAGGTTAATATCAGAAGATTACAGTGCAATGTTTGTAACACTCTGGGAAGCAGAGGGTTAATATCAATAACACAAGCGATCGGTTTTATCACTGTTACACCACAGCGTAAATTGAGCATAGCAATGAAACTTTCAGGCCATTCACAGAATGTTCCGTATCACCAGCACAAGTTATGCAAAAGTCATATTAGACTTAGCAATAACAAACGTATTCAAAATACATCGTTTTTATGATAATTGCATGAAAGAATTTCCTTTCTGCGATGTATAGCAAGCAACAATAAGAGTTATTAAGCAACTAGCAGTGACCATCTCAGTGACCTTAAATGCCAATGATGTTCCTTCTTAGGCGCATCACACTCCGAAACATCTGACCTTCGAATAACAAGTCAGCAAGTGTCAAGTTTCCACAACTAAATGCTTTTCCTTCACGCAGCACATTAGTGCCTTTTTAGTAGTCAATTGTCTTGATCTCTTCAACTCCTCAGAAGTGGCATCCAGGATACAGTACTGAACACGAAGACTAAACGTGGAGAAGCTGAGACTCCTTCTACGCAGCCAGTGACCTTTACAGCAAGAAATTCACTCCAGCCAAGTGTGGTTTAAATACCAGCTGCGTCCAGATACACCCAGTCTGAGTCATAGGGAGCCACACCCAGTCTGAGGCATAGGGATGCTGGAGGCTTGAGCAACACGTGTCCTAAACAAGCATTGGTTTCAACAAGCATTGGTCTTTGTAAACAAGCTTTGGTATCTGTAAAACATTCTTATGGGGTTACAACAAACTTTGGTCCCTGCAAAGGCAGATGATTGGCTTAAGAGTTCTTTACTGGAGCACATCAAGGTTTGCATGCCCAACAGTGTACCCCTCCCAAGGCCCTTCCAATTAGTTTAAATTTGTTGGGGTATCGTGGTAGAACTGACAAACCAATCAGGGAGCATGCACATGTCCTGCCAGTTCCCATGAACGATCCTCCGGCCCATGATCTTTCCAATCCAACAAGTAGTAAAGTTTATTACGTACTCGTTTAGCATCTAATATGGCCTTGACCTCATACTCTGATTGATTATCCACTGAGATTGGAAGGGGTCTTTTTGGCAGTGCATAGTGTCTGCTACCGGTTTTAATAAGGAGACGTGAAACACTGAATGAATCGGTAGTGAAATGGGAAGTTCTAGCTTCACTGCCACCTCGCTAATCTTTTTGATTATGGTAAAAGGACCCAAAAATCTTGGATGAAACTTTCGTGCTCCCTTCAAAATTAAGTGCTTAGGTGAAAACCAAACCTTTTGTCCTGCTTCGTAGTTTGATCCCTGACTTCTGTTTTTGTCTGCATGTTTGCTCATGTTAGGTTGTCTTGCACATTTTTTTGAATGTCACTTAATTATTGTAAAAAGTCTTGCACAGCAGGAGTGGTTAACTGAGGTACTGCACTCAAATCCAACATTCGAGGACGATACCCATAACTTCAATAAAAGGGTGAATATTCAGTGAATACATGGATTTATATGCCAATTCGGCTCCCCACAAGCACTGAGCCCAATCCACTTCTGAACTTAGGAGGTAACAACGCAATTATTGCTCATACACTGGTTAACTTCTTCGGTTTGCCCATCTGATTGTGGGTGGTGACTTGATGACAAGTGGACATCCATATCCAATTCCTGACAAAGGCATTTCCAAAATTTAGACACAGACTGCGTGGCTCGGCCGGACACCACTACAGAAGGTAGACCATTTGATTGCAGGAATACATGGGCTAATTGTATAGCTGAGGGTAAAGCTTTTAGAGGGTTAAAATGTGCCATTTTTGTCAAATGATCTACCACTAGTAGAACAGTTGTGAACCCAGCCTGAGATTTTGGTAATTCTTCCACGAAGTCTAAAGTTATGGTCTGCCAAGGCGCAGGTGGTGTAGGCAAGGGTTGTATAAGACCAGTGGGGGGTTGATGTGAGCTCCTCCCTTGTGCACAGGTTATACAATTTGCTACAAAGGCCTTTGCTTCTTTGGATGTGGATGGCCACCAAAGGTGTTGTTGAAGACTCCCTAGAGTCTTTTTCTCCCCTGGTTGACCAGCAAGTTTAATAACATGGCACCACTCACAGGCTTTATTTTGCAGTGTTTTTGTGGGTAGGTATAACTTTTGTGCTACATACTTCAATCCCCCATGACTAGTAATGTCAGTAGTGTGGTGTTGCAGAGTTGCTATGGCTACTGAGCTTTCCTGCTCTCATCGCACCTCTTACAAGAAATCAGAATCAAAGATAATGGCCCCAACTATCTTGTCTGAGGAAATAATAAGAAGTAGTTCTTCCACTTGTTCAGTAATGGTGTGAGCTTACCTAGAAAGTGTGTTTGCTTTTCCATTCTTGCGACCTGATTGGAACTGGATAATGAAGTCATAATCATTAACGAATTGAGACCACCTCAACTGTCATGTGGACAGAGCACGTGCAGACTTGAGGAATTGCGAGTTCCTATGATCTGTTAAAACAGTAGCAGTATGTAAACTCCCTAGGAGATAATGCCTCCATTCCTCAAAGGCCTGTTTAATTGCTAGTAATTCTCGATCTGTTACTGAATAGTTAGATTCAGCTGGGTTCAATTTGTGGGAACACGGGATGGAGCTTACTGGTTCCTGGATTGCATTGAAAAGACCCCACCAACAGCTACTTCAGAGACATCCGCCTCTACCACAAATGGTTGTATAGGATCCCGGTGTCGTAAAACGGGGTAGGTACTAAACTTGTCTTTCAATTGGTGAAAAGCCTGATCTGCCTCTTCTCACCACTGAAAGTTCATTTCTTTCCAAAGTAACTTCATGATGGGAGCTGTAATGGTGTAAAGGTGATTAATAAAACATCTATAAAAATTGGCAAACCCTACGAAGCTTTGTACTCCTTTGACAATTTGTGGAGCTTTCCACTGAGCAATAGCTTCATCTTTTCTAGGGTCCATTTCTACCCCATTTGGAGTTAGGATATACCAGAGGAATTCGAGTTTTTGAACATAGAAACTACATTTTTCTATCTTTGCGAAGAGGTAATGTTGTCGTAAGGCTCGTAAAATGGCCTTGACATGCGTGACATGTTCTTCCTAGGTGTTGGAATAGATCACAACATTGTCAATATAGATAACAGCACACTGATCAATAAAATCACATAGTGCCTTGTTAATAAAATATTGGAAAGCAGCAGGAGTATTGCAGAGTCCGGAAGGCATGACGAGGTACTCATATAAACCAATTGTGGTCCGGAAGGCTGTTTTTCACTCGTCACCCTCCGGGATGCTCACAAGATAGTACACCCCTAACAAATCCAATTTTGTGTATATGCACGCATTTTTAACCTGATCTATAAGAGTTGTGATCAAAGGTCACGGATATCTATTTTTGATTGTAATTTTGTTTAGTGCTCTATAATCAATGCAAGCCCCAAGTTTCCCTTCTTTTTCAGGAACCAAAAATAGTGTTGACGAAGCTGAGGATCTAGAAGGTCTTCTAATTCCTATGGCCAGCATGTCATCTGAATACTATTGCAAATGTGAATTCTTCCTTTCAGTTAGAGCATAAATTCTACTGCTAGGAATTTGAGAGCCTAGCTGTAAATCTATCCGACAGTCAAAGGGGAGATGTGGTGGGGACGTAGTGGCCTTCCACTTGTCGAAGACATCTGCAAAATCTTGGTATACTGAAGGTAGCTTAGGTTCTCCTTTCGCTGCATTTCATACACTCAAAGCAATACCTTTATCTAGTTGGGCTTCCACCCAACAGTGGTCTTTACAGAACTTGGACTGCAAGTTAACACTTTGTATATCCCAGTTTACAGTGGGATTATGCTGTTGCAGCCATGGGATTCCTAATATAACTTTGAAATGGATGGCACATATCAGAACGAATTGAATGATTTCATGATGATTAGAGGATAAGCACATTACTAACTCACAGTAGTTTTGGTGACTGGGCATGAGGACAATGGGCTCCCATCAATTGTTTTAACTGCTTCAGGACTGGGTTTAGGCAAAAGCAGTATCCCAAGTTGTTTTGCAAAGGCAATATCCATGAAATTCCCAGTGGCCCCCGAATCCACCAGAAGCTTGACCAGAACTGGGCGATCTAGTGAATGCCATTCCATCTCTACAGATATATATAAGTGATGGAATTCTCTTTGGGAGCTGGTTTGGGCCAAAAAATGTGATACTTCTGGTTTTTCACACACGAATAACTAGTCTCCAACATAGTCGGGTGTTCTAGTTTCCCTCAAACTTCTCACTTCCACAGCCTTCAGCCCCTTCAGACTGTTTTTTAGGTTTAAACGTACAATCCTTCAAAAAGTGACCTTTTTTCTGCAATACAAGCACAACTATTGGTCACGCCTTCATTGTCGTTCTTCTTGCATTGGATCACCTTCATTAGAGAATTAAGAAAAATAACCCAGAGGGGGGACAGAGAACTCTCCACCACTCAACATACTGCTCAGACACTCATTCACTCCAATGATCAATCTTATTAAAGGAATATCTGGAAAAAAACATTTAATAAATAATCCCATATAAATCATACAAATAAAACAACTCTTAAAAAAATCTGGCTGGCCCAGCAAGGGACCGCTAGAAGGAATCTAGTCAAAAACAAATAATTTGGGTGACAAAACACAAGACATCCTCCCTAGTCTATCATCTCTTACTGTCCCAAGTTTGGTATACACTGGCCAATAGATTTGTGAACCCAATTTCTAATCTTTCTTAGGCCAGTTCCAATGGGTCCAGCAATCTAACTTGCGTCAAAGCGTTTCGGTGGACTTTCACAGTCCTTCCACCACCTTCTTCAGGACAGTTATATATTCTCCCAACACATTCATTTCATGTCTGCATCTAATATAAGTTATACAAGCATGAACTCACTAATCATCAGCAAATTGTATCCTCATCAAGTGAGTGCCCTATGCTTCTCTATTGTCCACTCTGAGAACATAGGGTTAATATCAATAACACAAGTGCTCGGTTTTATCATTGTCACATCACAGCGTAAGTTGAGCATAGCAATGAAACTTTCAGACCCTTCACAGAATGTTCTGTATCACCAGCACAAATTATGCAAATGCCATATTAAACTTAGCGATAACAAACGTATTCACAATCCATTGTTTTTATGATAATTGTGCGAAAGAATTTCCTTTCTGTGATATAAAGCAAGCAACAACGATAAGCGTTATTACGCAACCAGTGGCGAGTATCCCAGCGACCTTAAACACCAGTGATGTGCCTTCTTAAGAGCATTGCGCTCCAAAACATCTGACTTTCAAATATCAAGTCAGCAAGTGCCAATTTTTCACAAATAAATGTTTTTCCGGCACGTGCAGCGCCTTACTGCCTTTTTAGTAGTCAATTCTTTCAATCTCTTCAACTCCTCAGAAGCGGCATCCAGGATGCAGGACTGAACACGGAGATCAAATGCGGAGAAGCAGACACTTCTCTGCAGCCAGTGACCTTTACAGCAAGCAATTCACTCAGGCAGGGTGGGGTTTAAATACCTGCTGCATCCAGCCACACCCAGTCTGAGTCATAGTGAGCCACAGCCAGTCTGAGTCATGGGAATCCTGGAGGCTTGAGCAAGATGTGTCCTAAACAAGCATTGGTTCCAACAAGCATTGGTATTTGTAAACAAGCATTAGTATCTGTAAAACATTCTTATAGGGTTACAACAAAGACTGGTCCCTGCAAAGGCAGATGATTTGCTTAAAAGTTCTTTACTGGAGCACATCCAGGTTTGCAGGCCTGACATTCCCTTGGAGGAACCTCCGAGGTTTCTGGGAAAATTCAAGACTAATGTTGACAAACAAAGATTCCTCTGTAGAGGCTCTCCTTTATCTCATGGTTGGTGAAACATCTCCAGACTCCTTGCTGAACCACCAAAAACTGAACAACTAAAGCAAGTCACACTTTGTATATATAATAGAACATATCATAAAATGTATTGAGTACTGGTAGAAAGTGTCTACCTTGCAGTGGACTGTCAGATAAGTCTAAAACCCTGTTTCAGTCCAAATTACCTTTGTTGGTGAAAAGCCACGTTTTCAAAGCTTTCGAACCAGGAAGAGTTGCAATATGGAGCACATGATTGGAGGCAGAGAGTTTAAGACCATTGCATTCTTGAAAACAATTATCAACCTCCCATCCTGAATTTTTCAACTCTTGGGATTGAAAGAAGGTTAGCATTGCTGGATCAGAGCTCTTGCATAAGACGGTAATGATGAAGACACAAAGGGGGTGATTCTAACCCTGGCGGTCGGTGATAAAGCGGCGGCCAACCTGCCAACAGGCCGGCGGTCCAAAAAATGGAATTCTGACCCTGGCGGGAACCGCCAAGACAGCCCGCCACATTAACACTCCGCCCGCCACGGCGGTACAAACAAACAGCGCGGCGGTCACCGCCAACAGACAGGCGGCAGACAATGTACCGCCCACAGTATCACAACTCACCAATCCGCCACCTTTTCCGGGGCGGGAGCACCGCCGATAAAAACACGGCGGAAACAGACTACGAACGGGAAAACGCACACCTCTATGCACTCCACGAGGAAGGAGGACAGCATGGAACCCAAATTAAACATCCTACCTGCTCTCGTCTACCTGCTCATCTACCACGAGTACGAACGCCGGCGCAGACGACAACGGTGAGTACTGCACCTACGACACAGGGGAGGGGGGAGGAGGAAAGGTTACGGCACACACATATGCGACCCCCACCCCCCCCCAAACTATGTACACACCAATGCAGAGCAACAAGTCACAGTGACACCACCAAAACCCCCGTGAAAAAAGCAAGGACATAATTAAATTGTGAATCGAAATTTATGGAGAAAAAAAAGCCACTGATAAGTCATGGTCAAATAGCAATAACAATTTTAAAAAATCAAATCAATATTCAGTGCAATCGATAAACCGAGGCAATTAGTCCTGCACATCTAACGAAAGTGTCCGTGGGCCATAGTGTATCAACACAAGGGCAAAGCCCACACAGGAGACCTGAGTCCTTTGGAGAGAACACTGCAGGGGCATCTGATGACAAAACTACAGGCACCTCAGGGGGAAGGGAAGGGGGGGGCACCACAGCCACATGAGTCCACGACGCCAGATCCACGAAGGGGCCACCATGCCCACTGTGCCATCCTGGGGAGTGCAAAGCCACAGTCTCTCAAGTCTCTACAGTGGGTGACTTGCCCACTGTGCCATCCTGGGGAGTGCAAAGCCACAGTCTCTCAAGTCTCTACAGTGGGTGGCTTGCCCACTGTGCCATCCTGGGGAGTGCAAAGCCACAGTCCATCAGGTGGATAACAGTCTCCACCGGTCAAGGAGGAGGCATGGTGGGCACAGTGAAACGTGAACAGTAGCTCGAGACAGATCCGGCACTGTCATTGTGCCAGTGGTGCTTGAGACGGCGGGGCCCAGCGGAGCGGTGCTTGACAGGAAGGGCCCAGCGGAGCGGTGCTTGAGACGGCGGGGCCCAGCAGAGCGGTGTTGACAGGAAGGGCCCAGCGGAGCGGTGCTTGAGACTGCGGGGCCCAGCGGAGCGGTGCTTGACAGGAAGGGCCCAGCGGAGCGGTGCTTGAGACGGCGGGGCACAGCGGAGCGGTGCTTGACAGGAAGGGCCCAGCGGAGCGGTGCTTGACAGGAAGGGCCCAGCGGAGCGGTGCTTGAGACGGCGGGACCCAGCGGAGCGGTGCTTGACAGGAAGGGCCCAACGGAGCGGTGCTTGACAGGAAGGGCCCAGCGGAGCGGTGCTTGACAGGAAGGGTCCAGCGGAGCGGTGCTTGACAGGAAGGGTCCAGCGGAGCGGTGCTTGAGACGGCGGGGCCCAGCGGAGTGGTGCTTGACAGGAAGGGCCTAGCGGAGCGGTGCTTGAGACGGCGGGGCCCAGCGGAGCGGTGCTTGAGACGGCGGGGCCCAGCGGAGCAGTGCTTGACAGGAAGGGCCCAGCGGAGCGGTGCTTGAGACGGCGGGGCCCAGCAGAGCGGTGCTTGACAGGAAGGGCCCAGCGGAGTGGTGCTTGAGACGGCGAGGCCCAGTGGAGCGGTGCTTTGGATGAAGGGCCCAGCGGAGCGGTGCTTGAGACGGTGGCGCCCTGTTCAGCGGTGCTCTTCTGCACGGCGGGGCCCTGTTCAGCGGTGCTCTTCTGTGCGGCGGGGCCCTGTTCAGCGGTGCTCTTCTGTGCGGCGGGGCCCTGTTCAGCTGTGCTCTTCTGCACGGCGGTCCCGGTTCAGTGGTGCTCTTCTGCGCGGCGGGGCCCTGTTCAGCGGTGCTCTTCTGTGCGGTCAAGGAGGAGGCATGGTGGGCACAGTGAAACGTGAACAGTAGCTCGAGACAGATCCGGCACTGTCATTGTGCCAGTGGTGCTTGAGACGGCGGGGCCCAGCGGAGCAGTGCTTGACAGGAAGGGCCCAGCGGAGCGGTGCTTGAGACGGCGGGGCCCAGCAGAGCGGTGCTTGACAGGAAGGGCCCAGCGGAGTGGTGCTTGAGACGGCGAGGCCCAGCGGAGCGGTGCTTGGGATGAAGGGCCCAGCGGAGCGGTGCTTGAGACGG
Organism: Pleurodeles waltl; assembly: GCF_031143425.1. Lineage (NCBI taxonomy): Eukaryota > Metazoa > Chordata > Amphibia > Caudata > Salamandridae > Pleurodeles > Pleurodeles waltl. The sequence goes on along the minus strand of NC_090445.1, from coordinate 991,455,838 downwards.
TGGCGCCCTGCTCAGCGGTGCTCTTCTGCACGGCGGGGCCCTGTTCAGCGGTGCTCTTCTGTGCGGCGGGGCCCTGTTCAGCGGTGCTCGTCTGTGCGGCGGGGCCCTGTTCAGCTGTGCTCTTCTGCACGGCGGGCCCGGTTCAGTGGTGCTCTTCTGCGCGGCGGGGCCCTGTTCAGCGGTGCTCTTCTGCACGGCGGGGCCCTGTTCAGCGGTGCTCTTCTGTGCGGCGGGGCCCTGTTCAGCGGTGCTCTTCTGCACGGCGGGGCCCTGTTCAGCGGTGCTTGTCCAGTAATTCAAGGGAGCCAGACCTGTCCTGGACTCCCTGCTCAGTCGCCCTCCGACCGTGCAGTCGCAGGACCCTTCGGTGACGGAGTCCTGGGCCCTTTGGTGTCCTTCCTTACAGCCGGGATGGGGCTTGTGGGGCCCTCCTGCTCCGCGCTCCTGCTGGCTGACTTCTCCGCCCTGCTGCCCTTTCGCTCCTTAGAAGAGGCTCTCTGGCCCTTGCCTCCCCTGGATGTTGTGGCAGGTGAAGTGGCCGAACTCTGGTCCTTGGGGGCAGCCGTGTCAGTCCTCTCACGGCGGCCCTTGAGTTTCCGGGTCCTCTTGCCTGGGGGAGGGCTGGCTGTCCCCTTGCTGCTGATAGAAGTGTCACTGCTACCAAAGGGTGGACTCCAGAACCCATGCACCACAGTGACACTCGAAGCTGGGCTGGTGGTGGCTGAGGTGCTCTTGGGACTCCTAGCAGATGGAGGGGGTGGGTCAGGGGAGGGAAAGAGGTTAAGATTGGAGAGGTAAACTTTTTTAGGACCAAGGTAAAGGGTGGGAGTAGTGGTGATGGGAGTGGAGGAAGAGGATGTGGTTGTAGGAGAGTCAGGTGTGCTGTCTTTGGGTGCAGGTGATTGTGACGTAGGCTGTTGTGAGGTGGATGGCTGTTGGGTGGGTGGCTGCCTGCGTTTGTGTGTCTTGGAAGAGGGGGTGACAGACACAGTGGGAGAGGACACAGGGGACGTGTAAATGGCAGTGGGGGTGGTGACTGCACGTGTGCGGACTGTACTGGAGGGTGTGCTGGTGGTGGAAGCACTGGCTGATGGTGGTGTGCATGCAGGTGTGAGTGTAGACGTCACAGGGAGGGAGGAGGGAGACGAGGAGGAGGGGGACACAGAGGTGGTAGTGACTGTTGGCATGTCTGCATCTGGGTGTTGCTTGGGTGAGTGTTTGTGGGATCTGTGGTGCTTGTGTCTGGATGAGCTGACCTTGGGTGTTGACGTGTGTGCAGGCTGGTCTGATGGTGTGGATGGGATAGGCAGAGGAACAGGAGACAGAGACAGGGTGGAGGCAGTTAGAAGAGGGAGGCTGGAAACAGGGACAATGGCTGCCGTCAGTGCTGAGGCCAGAGCATTGAACGATCGTTGATGGGCAGCCTGACCCGAATGAATGCCCTCCAGGTAGGCATTGCTCCGATGCACCTCCCTTTCTACCCCCTGGATGGCATTCAAAAGGGTAGTCTGCCCAACAATGATGGTCTGAAGGAGGTCAATGACCTCCTCACTGAGGGCAGCAGGGGTGACAGGGGCAGGGCCTGAGGTGCCTGGGGCGAAGGAGATGCCCGCCTTCTTGGGCGAGCGGGCACGGAGCGTAGGCTGAGGGGCTGCTGGGAGGGCAGGGCTGGTGCGCTGGGTGGCGGCTGTACCTGTAGAGGCGGGGTGCCCGGATGTTGCCGCCACCGCTAGGGAGCTCCCATCCGAGGACGTGTAGGTGTCGCTGGTGTCACCACCGGTCCCCGTTGTGGTGCTCCCCTCGCCCTCCGGATCACTGGTGCCCTCGGTGTCTGTACCACGGCCCACCGGGGCCTTGTGACTTGCAGCTCCCTCGTGCTCCGATGCCAAATCTCCTCCACCTGATGATGCTAATGCACACATGCACAAGATGATCAAGAAAAAGGGTGGGGGGAGAAATAATAAAACAGGTTGAGTGCATGCAATGTCAACACCGTTGGCGGAGAGGACAGACACAGGGGCCTCATGCACTACGCTGCGCAATCGGGGTATACTACTCAGTACTTGTGACCAGGCCTACAGGTCTATGCACAACAAATACACACATGGATGATGCAGGACCATGGATAGCTGTACTTGCCACCCTACAGAGGTGGGGGCGGGGGCACAGGGCCATGCCTAAAGGAGAGGACTACACTACAGAAAACGCCCTGGCCTAATGTCACCCACAACCCTCCTCCCCCACCCAGATGCCTCCACTGCGCATAAAGATAGCAGAATGTGCTGATACTCACCCCCTTGTGTCTGCTGTGATGTCCTCAAGCGCCCATCCAAATCAGGGTAGGCCACCGCCAGGATCCGGGACATCAGGGGGGTCAGGGTACGACTGGCACCCCTCCTAGGTTGGGAGGCCATCCCCAGCAGTGACTCTGCGGTCTTCCTGGTCCCACGGCGGATGTCCTCCCACCTCTTGCGGCAGTGGGTGCCCCGTCTGACGTGGACCCCCAGGGCCCGGACTTCCTTGGCGATGGCACGCCAAATGTCGACTTTCTGATGGGCGCTGACCTATTTGACATGTACAGGGTGGGAAAGGAAAATTCTTCATTTATCTGCATGTTAGATGTGATTGCCCCCCCCCTCCCCAACTTTGCCATGTGGCACATGCTCTCATCTGTCGTGCGTTGCACTCCTCATTCGCTCCCCACCCCACCATCTTACATCCACCCCACTCAACACAGGCATAGCCCACTCCATGTGCACCCAGTGTACTTACCTGTTGGTCTGGAGGACCGTAGAGTAACGCATACTGGGGGAGGACCCCATCCACTAGTTTCTCCAACTCTTCAGACGTGAAGGCAGGGGCCCTTTCCCCAGTCGCAGCAGCCATTGTATCTTCCAGACCGAGGTCACAGCAGCACTTGCAGTATAGGTCCTCTCCTGTGGATGATCAGGTCTCGAGTGATTAAGCAGATAGAAAATGGCGGTCACGCCCGCGGCGGTGCGTACCGCGACCGCCGGCGCCCCTCGTCATTGGCTCCAGAAACCCATAGGCTTCAATGTTAACCAATGCGGCTTCGTATAGCGGTCTTCGACCGCCTACCGCCACGGTGTGCCACGCCAGCGCATTGACCTCACATCCCATTGTCCCACTTCACAGGTCAGGCAGCCGCCATTTCAAGGGCCCACATGGCATAATTTGTACTGTGTCACACAGGCCTAGGCCTTGCATTGCCACACATACACGCCTTCCAATACATAGATAATCGTATGCTATGCATGCTGTGGTGAACGTACCTGTGATTTGCTTGACTCTGTGCTCCATGTTGTCCTTCCTAGGCACCGTCCGCTGGGACTTGCGAGGAGAAGGATGAATCCTCGCGTGTACCGACCGCTGGTGGACCTGTCGACAATGGAAGAACGCCATATCATACTACGATACCGACTTGACCGAGCCACTATACATGAACTGTGTGCCCAGCTGGAGCCAGCCCTGATGTCCCCCATCCGCCAACCCACAGGAATTCCCCCTCTAGTGCAGGTTCTGTCAGCCCTCCATTTTTTGGCAAGTGGCTCATTCCAGACAACAGTGGCCATGTCATCTGGAATGTCTCAGCCTATGTTTTCAAAACTTTTGTCCAGAGTGTTGTCTGCCCTGACGAAACACATGCGGAGCTACATTGTATTCCCTGAGGAGGTTGATTTGGCCACTGTGAAGGGTGATTTTTATGACCTTGGACATATCCCCAACATAATTGGTGCCATTGATGGGACCCATGTGGCTTTAGTACCCCCAAAAGACAATGAGCAGGTGTACAGAAACAGGAAAAGTTACCATTCTATGAACGTCCAGGTGGTCTGTTTGGCTGACCAGTACATCTCCCATGTAAATGCCAAGTTCCCTGGGTCAGTGCATGACGCGTAGGTGATGCGTAATAGCAGCATCCCTTATGTGATGGAACAGCTACAGAGACAACGTGTGTGGCTAATAGGTGACTCTGGTTACCCCAACCTGCCTTGGCTATTGACTCCAGTGAGGAATCCCCGGACCAGGGCAGAGGAACTGTACAATGAGGCCCATGGGCGAACTAGGAGGATCATAGAAAGAACCTTTGGCCTCCTGAAGGCCAGGTTTAGGTGCCTGCATATGACAGGGGGATCCCTGATGTACTCACCAAAGAAGGTGTGCCAGATCATCGTGGCCTGCTGTATGCTTCACAATCTGGCATTGCGACGTCAGGTGCCTTTCCTGCAGGAGGATGGTCCAGATGGTGGTGTTGTGGCAGCTGTGGAGCCTGCGGAGAGTGAAGAGGAGGAAGACGAAGAGGACGACACAGACAACAGGGACAGAGTTATCCAACAGTATTTTCAGTAGCACACAGGTAAGAATCACCCACGCCATTTAACATTTACTGAAAGCCCCCTGCATCTTTACTTTGTGTATTTCCCCCCAGTTCTTTTAAACTGATGTTTGATTTTCCCTTCCCTTTTCAGTGCTGTATGACCCACTGCGTGACTTCTGCTTGGTTAGCCCATGGACTAAAGCTTATTGACATCAGTATGTTGTCATCACAAAATTAACTGAACATTATTGATCAGTAATGTGTTATACATTTGTAAATAATACAGGCTGACTCCTGAATGATTTCAGTGCGATGAGTGATTTATTTTTAGTGCTAGATATTGGTACATGATATTAAAACGGTGATGGGTGAGGGTGGAGTTATGTCCAAGGCAGAGTCCAGTTCTCAGTTTCACAGGTGCATTTTCCATATGCCTGTGGAAGGATGGAGCAGGGGCAGTTCAAGGTTGGACAGGGTGACAATGTGGGACAGTGGGATGACATCAGGGGGTATCTTATGCTGGCGGGGGTCTTGGCATCCTACTCTGTCTTCCTGTGAGATCTCAGGTTCCTCTTGCGGGGTGGTTGTTCTTCAGCAGGAGGTGGGGTTCGGGTGGCCCGTCGTTCTGTGGGGGCCTCCTGACCACTAGCGCCGGCGGAGGTGGTAGGCTGTTCCTGGTCCTGGCTAGTGACAGGGGCCCTTTGTGGTGCCACATGGTCCCGCAATGTGGTTTCTATCCGGTTGAGGTCCTGGACTATGGTCCCCATAGCGGTAGCGATGTTCCTGAGTTCATTGCTGAACCCCATGTACCGTTCCTCCTGCTGTGCCTGGATCTCGGTGAACCTGGCCAGTACCGTCGCCATCGTCTCCTGGGAGTGATGGTATGCTCCCATGATGGTGGTGAGGGCCTCTTGGAGAGTCGGTTCCCTGGGCCTGTCCTCCCCCCCCTGTCGCACAGCAGCCCTCCCAGTTGCCCTGTTTCCCCGGGCCTCTGTCCCCTGGACGGTGTGCCCACTACCACTGCCCCCAGGTCCCTGTTGTTGTTGGGGTGTTGGGTCAGCCTGGGTGCCCTGTAGTGGCGGACACACCGCTGCTTGACGCGTCCTGGAGACAGAGGCATGGGCCCGCTGGGTGGGAGCTGTGCTGGTGTTCCCAAAGGGGGTTGGGTCTGCTGTGGCCTGTGTCTGTGTGTGGGGAACCGACTGTCCAGAGGTCCCCGATGGTCCGGGGTGGTCATCAGGTTCGAGGTCGACAGAGCTGCTGTCCTCACTGGGGGCCTGTTCTGGGGGTGGGATGGACAAATCTGGACCCTCCGTGGTGGTGTGTTGGCGTTCGGGCCCTGCAGGGGTAAAAGAGTATGGTTATTGTTTCTGTGTGTGCCATGGCGTGCATTTTGAGTGCCCTTGTCCCCCAGTGCTGGCATTCCCTTGTGGGAGGTGTTGTGAGGGTGGTGGGGGGGGGGTGTATGGGTATGTGCAATGGTCATGCTTTGGTGGTGGCTGTCTATGGTTTGTGTTGGCATTCAGGGGTTGGTGTTGTTTAGGGTGGGTTGTGCTGGTGAGACATTGGCAGGGAGGTTGTGTGCTGGGGGGTTGAGATTGGGGGTGAGGGGGGGGGTTGGCATGCTGGTGGTTGGGGGGGGGGAAGTAGTTGGGATTCGACTTACCAGAGTCCATTCCTCTGTGTACTCCAGCGAGGCCATCAGGATGCAAGATGTTTACTACCTCTTGCTCCCATGCTGTGAATTGGGGTGGAGTGGGTGGGGGTCCGCCGCCAGTCTTCTGCACAGCGATGTTGTGTCGCGACACCATCGAGCGCACCTTCCCCCGTAGGTCGTTCCATCGCTTTCGGATATCTTCCTGATTTCTGGGATGCTGTCCCACAGCGTTGACCCTGTCTATGATCCTTTGCCATAGCTCAGCCTTCCTTGCTATAGTGGTGTGCTGCACCTGTGTGCCGAAGAGCTGGGGCTCAACCCTTATAATTTCCTCCACCATGACCCTGAGTTCTTGGTCCGAGAACCTGGGGTGTCTTTGGGGTGCCATGGGGTGGTGTGGATGAGGTGTGGGGTGGTGTTTGTGGTGATGTGCGTGGTGATGTGTGGTGATGTGTGCGTAGATGTGGTGTGGGTGATGAAGTTGGGTTCCTGTGTGTGTTGGGGTTTTCGATTGCTGTGCTCGCTCTCTCTATCTCTATCTCTATCGCCTTCTCTCCGATTTCCAACTAGTGGGGGTTTGTGGGTGATGTGGGTGTGTGTTTTATATTTGATTGGGTGTGTGGGAGTGTTGTTTGTATGTGTCTCAGGTGTGTGTATTTCAAATTGTCCAATGTGGCTGTGTTTTGGAGCTGTGTGTGTATTTTGAGCGCGGCGGTGTGTACCGCCAATGGAATACCGCGGTTGAAAGACCGCCGCGTGGATTCGTGGGTCAGAATGGCATGGGCGTGTTTGTGTTGGCGTGACGGTGGAGGTTTGGTCATCTCCAGTTTTCCGGGGCCCGCTGATGAGGCGGCCTTCCTTGGATGTCGGGTTTTTGGCGGTTTCACAGTTGGTGGTCAGAATGACCGTGGCGGTTTACCGCGGCCGCGGCGGTAGAATGGCGGACTTCTGACCGGCGGTAAGGGCCTTTTACCACCGAGGTCAGAATGACCCCCAAAATAAGGACTCCCATTCAAGTGGACACAGGAGTCTGAATCAGATTTACAAACCATAAAAAAATAGCAATGACACCAACACATGTCCTATTCTGACCCTACATTGTTTACTGAAGACAAAATTAATGCCAGCTCCATAGGACTGGGGACCATCCTGGCCCAACAAAAGAGAGGGACAAACAGAGACATGTTAGACTTCATTATGGCTTTGGCAGTACTAGGACCGCCATGTTGGTGGTCCAACCGCAAACAGACAGGGAGAAGACCTCCAAATTATGAGATCAGCAGCGGTGCACACCACCAAAGCGTTGCCGATTGTTTTGGTGTGTGACCGAGTTTAGGATATCTCTTGGTTGGCATATATAAAAGAGGTTGACACGTTTCTTGTTCGACCAGAAATGTTTAATGCCCCACAATGTTTACCACGTACTGACAACGGTGGGTGAAGGAGAACTTTTTAAAAATGTTGAGAACATACAGGGAGGCAGAGGAACTAGTGAAACCAACTTTGAGGGGTTTCTTAATGCTAAAGTTGCAGGCGGGTCCTGAGATGTATCTTTTGGTAGTACAAAATGTCTGGGAAAGGTCACTCATTACACGCTTCCGATTAGGGGCTATCAAAAGCAATTTGTGCTTCCCGCTCGGCCAGTATGATTCAAAATCTATACAAATAAGCCCGTGTGATGGGATGTCTTCACAATCTTTAATTCATTTTACCCTGTTTTGTGATTTTTTATGCACCTTTTAGAGGAAGAATTTTACTTCCTCTACTGAAGAAAAGGGGTTCTGTGTAGTATCGCCAAGTCTACTTGTGGCTACGTATGGTCCCTGATGTGTTGGTGTGTCGGGGTGGGTTCTTTTTTAAAAGGGGCTATATGTTGGCGGAATAGGGCAAATTTTAAAATGCATCTAATATTTTTATCTTTTGAATTAAATGGAAATGGAATTGGAAGTTTTATGATTTTAAAATATGAGTTTTATTTTTTAAATATCTGCATGTAACTTTTATGTATTTATGTGATTTATGGTTATTATTATATAACCGAATAAAAAAAAGAATTGAACACTGCCAGCACGGCCAGTGTAGTCAGGCCACCGCAGACGATTGGAGCCGCTACCAGTTCGGTGGAGACCATGTATCCTCCAGACTATTTATGATGTTGCACACCGCCAGCATTTCTGCCAGGGTTGGACCACCATGGAACACCAGGCAGAAACAAACAGTATAAAAGGAGACACTCACCTCCTGGAAGAGGTACTCGTCCTGAGCAGCCATGGAACCACAACTAGATGTAATATAAATGAAGCTGAACTGAAACATAATATACCATAGGAAGGGGGGTGCGAGGGCTATACTCACACTATATGTCAGGAATAGGGCCATGCGCGGTCTAGGTCTCACCCGAAACTCCGCTGTGCGGCTTCATGCACACCACTTGTCATCCCCTCTTGTTCCAAAGGTGGCCATCAGCGTCGTCTGCCCTGTGGCAAAGCCCAGAGAGCTGCAGGTTCAGGACATTGGTGGACAAGATGCACTTATCAGTTCTATTCCATGAAGGGACTACAATTCCCATGTTTTTAGAGGCAGCAGCCATCTTGGGGTGTGGCAGGCCTATAAAGCCCAGCCACACCCAAGCACGTTGCTCACTATTTTAAAGACTTCGATGCAGTCAGACCTTGTGGGGGGTTCTCTGAAGAAGAGCAGAGTTCCTGCATGGCAGAGTGACATCCAATCGAAGTATCCTTGTTTCCATGGTGAATTCAAAAACGAGTAGGTCGTACTCGTAGCGGTAAGGCCTTGATGAATCCAATTTTGGAGGAAATCATTACTTCCAGAAGTCAAGCACCCCTTAGCACAACAAGCAAAGGGTTTTCAGTTTCCAGAGTAAAGCGGCCGTGGCTCGATGATCAAAGGCGTTTCAGAGCACAGGTGTAAAGTGCTCTTTGCACAACAATTCAAGTGCTTCAGACCACAGGTGTAAAGCGCTCTTGGCACGCAGTTCAAGTGCTTCAGTCCACAGGTGTAAAGCGCTCTTGGCACGACAATTCAAGCGCTTCTGTCCACAGGTGTAAAGTGCTCTTTGCACAACAATTCAAGTGCTTCAGACCACAGGTGTAAAGCGCTCTTGGCACGCAGTTCAAGTGCTTCAGTCCACAGGTGTAAAGCGCTCTTGGCACGACAATTCAAGCGCTTCTGTCCACAGGTGTAAAGCGCTCTGGGTACGGCAATTCAAGCGCTTCAGTCCACAGATGTAAAGCACAAGACAAGTAAAAGCGCTTCCTGGTATTATAAGTAAAGCGCTTCAAGTTCAATGAGTAAAAACTTTTCGGCCTTTATAGTTGTGAATGTGAAAGTATTTGTGGAGATAAGCAAATCATAGTTTTCATTGTTTTTTGGAAAGCATAATGGGGGTCATTACAACATTGGCGGTAAGAGCCGCTTACTGCCGTGCAGAAGACTGCCAACACACCGCGGCAGCAGAATTCCAACACAGTCATTATGACCCACTGCTCGGAATCCGCCAAAATTGAGACACCCACACAAGACCGCCACACCAAAGGTCAGTGATAAACTGGCGAAAACAAAACCGACACTGTCACGCCAACAGGAATACGCCCACACTATCACGACCCACGCATCCACGCGGCGGTCTTTCAACCATGGTATTCCATTGGCGGTACACATCGCCGCGCTCAAAATACACACACATTTACAAAACACAACCACATTGGACAATTCGAAACACACACACCTGATACACATACGCAAACCACTCCCACACACCCAATACAATATAAAACACACACCCACATCACCCACAAACCCTTACGACCACAATTGCGACTGAAGGCCAGAGAGAGACACCACCATCTACAAACAAGCATCCACAGGCACACAACACCATCACTCACACAACATCCACGCACCTCACACAATACACCACTAAATATCACCCCACACATCACAACACACACCACCCCACACATCACCCACACCACCCCATGGCAAGGCAAAGACACCCCAGGTTCTCTGAGGAGGACCTCAGGGTCATGGTGGAGGAAATCATCCGGGTAGAGCCACAGCTAATCGGATCACAGGTGCAGCACACTTCCATAGGTAGGAAGATGGAGCTATGGCGAAGAATAGTGGACAGGGTCAACGCAGTGGGACAACACCCAAGAAATAGAGATAACATCAGGAAGAGGTGGAACGACCTAAGGGGGAAGGTGCGTTCCGTGGTCTCAAGAAACCACCTTGCGGTTCAGAGGACTGGCGGCGGACCCCCACCTCCTCCCCCACAACTAACAACATGGGAGGAGCAAGGCTTGGCTATTCTGCATCCTGAGGGCCTCGCAGGAGTAGCTGGACGAATGGACTCTGGTAAGTCAAATCTTAACTATTACATCCCCCACCCTACCTGCCTGCTATCACATACCCCCACCTTCGCCCTCACCCCTATCACTCCAACTCCCCACAAATGTCCCAATATCACAAACCACCCATCCCGACACCAAGCCCTGCATGCAACACCAAAGCATGGACACCCATCACCAATGCATGGCCACTGCACATACCCATACACCCCCCTAACCCATGATCACACAAGGTCCTACACAGGAATGCAATCACTGGGGTACACGGTCACCCACCCATTGCACACCATGGCACACACAGATGCAATAATAATGCTTTTACACCCCTGCAGGACCCCTACCCAATGTCACCGGACAGGAGGGTCCAGACATGTCCACTCTACCAACAGAAGAGGCCCACAGTGATGACACCAGCTCTGTCCAACTGGATCTAGACGACCAGCCCGGCCCATCTGGGACCTCAGGACAGTCGGTTCCCCTCACGCAGTCACAGGCCACTACAGAGCTTCCCCCCTCTGGAAACACCAGCACAGCACCCACCCAGCAGGCCCAAACCTCTGTCCCCAGGACACATCAATCAGCAGTGTGTCCACCACTACAGGGAACCCAGGCTAACCCACCACCCCAACAACAACAGGGACCTGGGGGCAGTGGCAGTGGGCACACGGTTCAGGGGACAGAGGCCCAGGGAAAAAGGGGAACTGGGAGGGCTGCTGTGCGACAGGGGGAGGACAGGCCCAGGGAACCCACTCTCCACGAGGCCCTCTCCAACATCATGGGAGCCTACCACCATTCCCAGGAGACGATGGCAACGGTACTAGCCATGTTTCATGAGACCCAGCGGCTGCAGGAGGAACAGTATGTGGGCTTCAGGGAGGAACTCAGGTCCATCAATTCCACCCTCTGCACCATTGTAGGGGTGCTGAATGAAGTCCTCAACTCCGTGAGGGACACTGTGGCACAACAAGGGGCCCCTGACACTAGCCTGGACGATGAACTGCCCACCACCTCTGCCGGCACTAGTGGACAGGTGGCACCGCCACAGGACCACCACACCAGCACCCCACCCCCTGCAGATGAAGAACCACCCCGCAAACGGTCCCTGAGATCCAGGACAAAGACAGAGAACGATGCCAAGACCCCCGCCAAGAAATGAGACCACCCTGATTGTCATCCTTCTGTCCCACTTTATCACCCTGTCCATACTTAAACTGCCCCAGCTCCACTTCCTATGCCCCTTTGGACAATGTCCCTGTGAGACTAATAGCTTGGACATTCCTCCACCATCACCCCTCACCATTTAACAACCCCCTCCAATATTGAGCACTTAAATAATCACCCTTAAAGCACAAAACAATCCGGAGTCTGTCTGTGATTTCGAATTAGTGTATTAGCAATTACAGTGACAAAATGCTCTTTCAATGGTAATGTCAACATACCTATGTCACACAGCTCTAGTCCATGAGGAAACAAAGCAGATGTCACACAGTGGGACCCACATCTGTGAAATCATAAGAGAAAGTGACAACTCAGTGACCATACACTGGGTGAAAAAGTACAGACAGTAGAGAGGTAGTAGTGTTAAAGTACACTTAGTAAGCAGGTTTGTCTTCTTACCTGTATCTCACTGGAAGTATTGCAGGATCACAGAGTTCCTGATGTCGATGTCCTCTTCTTCTGCTTCCTCGTCTTCACTGTCCACAGGCTCCACAGCTGCCACAACACCGCCATCTGGACCATCCTCCTGCAGAAAAGGCACCTGTCGTCGCAAAGCCAAGTTGTGAAGCATACAGCAGGCCACGATGATCTGGCACACCTTCTTTGGTGAGTAGAATAGGGAACCACCTGTCATATGGAGGCACCGGAACCTTGCCTTCAGGAGGCCGAAGGTCCGCTCTATAATCCTCCTAGTTCGCCCATGGGCCTCATTATAGCGTTCCTCTGCCCTTGTCCTGGGATTCCTCACTGGGGTCAGTAGCCATGACAGGTTGGTGTAACCAGAGTCACCTGCAAATGGCGAGGGACAACTGTTAAACACACACTAACTCTTATGGATATCCCCAGAAACAGACAACGAATCCCACTGAATTGGTTCCAGGTGCTCTCCTAGTAACCACACACAGTGCCTCTGGAGTTGGCCCATCACATAAGGGATGCTGCTATTCCGCAGGATGTAAGCGTAATGCACTGAGCCAGGGAATCTGGCATTAACTTGGGAGATGTACTGGTCTGCCAAACACACCATCTGCACATTCATCAAATGGTAACTCTTCCTGTTTCTGTACACCTGTTCACTCCTGCGGGGGGACCAAGGACACATATGTCCCATCAATGGCACCTATGATGTTGGGGAAATGTCCCATGGCATAGAAATCACCTTTCACTGTAGGCAAATCCTCCACCTGAGGGAAAACGATGTAGCTCTGCATGTGTTTCAGCAGGGCAGACAACACTCTGGACAACACGTTGGAAAACATAGGCTGGGACATCCCTGATGCTATGGCCACTGTAGTTTGAAATGACCCACTTGCAAGGAAATGGAGTACTGACAGCACCTGCACTTGAGGGGGGATCCCTGTTGGATGGCGGATAGCTGACATCAGGTCTGGCTCCAACTGGGCACACAGTTCCAGGATTGTGGCACGATCAAGCCTGTAGGTGATGATTACATGTCTATCCTCCATTGTCGACAGTTCCACCAGCGGTCTGTACACCGGAGGATGCCGCCATCTCCTCACATGTCCCAGCGGATGGTGCCTATGGAGGACAACAGCGAGCACAGAGTCAACCAACTCAGAGGTACGTAAACACAGCTTACTCAGAAAACTATTCATAACCCGAAATTTGCCTGTATGAGTGTTGAGCCAAGGCCTAGGTATGTGTGACGCAGTTAAAAATAAAGCCATGTGGGCCCCTGAAATGGCAGCTGCCTAACCTGTAAAGTGGGACCTTGGGATGTGAGGTAACTGCGCTGGCATTGCGGTAGGCGGTCAAAGACCGTGGCGCAATTCTGCATTGGGTAACATTGGACCCTATGGGTCCCAGGAGCCAATGGCAATGTACGCCGGCAGTGACAGTACGCACCGCCGCGGACGTGACAGCCATTTTCTATCTGTTCAATCACTCGATACCTGATCTTCAACAGGAGAGGACCCACACTGCAAGTGCTGCTGTGACCTCAGTCTGGTAGAGACAATGGCTCGTGCGTCTGGGGAAAGGGCCCCTGCCTTCAGCACCGAGGAGTTGGAGAAACTCGTGGATGGGGTCCTCCCCCAGTACACGCTACTCTACGGTCCTCCAGACAAACGGGTAAGTACACTGGGAGCATGCTGTATGGGCAATGCCTGTGTGGAGTGGGGTGGATGAAAGATAGGGGTGGGGAGAATGAGGCGTGCATGAAACAACAGTGAGTGCATGTGCCACATGGCAAGGGTAGGGATGCGGGCCAATGACTGTGACGGTGCAGTTGGTAATAACTTTTCTTTTTCCCCTGTACAATTCCTGTAGGTCAGCGCCCACCAGAAGAAGGATGTTTGGCGTACCATCTCCAAGGATGTCCGGACCCTGGTGGTCTACCACAGACGGAGCACCCACTGCCAGAAAAGATGGGAGGACATTCGCCGCTGGAGCAAGAAGACGGAGGAGGCCCAGCTGGGGATGGCCTCACAACGTGGGAGGGATGCCTGTCGCACCATGACCCCCTGTTGTTCAGGATCCTGGCAGTGGCATATCCGGAGTTGGATGGGCGCTTGAGGGCATCACAGCAGCAACAAGGGGGTGAGTACACTCTCATTCTGCTGATTCAGTGCGCAGTGGAGGTGTCTGGGTGGGGGAGGTGGGCTGTGGGTTCCCCTAGGCCAGGGCGAGTGTGCTAGTTAAGTCCCCTTTTTCAGGCAGACCCTGTGGCACCCCACCCCACCTGGGTACAGTGCCAACTACACCTAGTCAGGCTCCTGTGACATCCATGTGTGCAGATATCGGCCATAGCCTTGTAGGCCATGTCCCAGGGATTGAATAGTGGACCCCAAGTGCGCGGCGTAGTGCAGGGGGCTTCTGTGTCTGTCGTGTCCGCCAACGGTAGCGGTAATGCCTGCACTCAACATGTCTTTCTTCTGTCTCCCCCCCCTTTTTGTGGTCTCCCTGTACTTTTGTGCATTAGCATCATCAGGCGGAGGAGCAGTGGCACCGGAGCAGGAGGGAGCTGCATCCCACATGGCCCTGGAGGGCGAGACTACGGACTCCGATTTCACCATTGGGACGGAGGGCGAGGGGAGCTCCACGGCGGGAACAGGAGCTGACACCAGTGATACGGACTCGTCCTCTGATGGGAGCTCCCCTGCGGTGACGGGCCCATCTGTGCCCCCGCATCTACAGGTACAGCCGCCACCACCCCCTCCAGCACCGCCCTCCCAGCAGCCTGTCAGCCTTTGCCCCGTGCCTGCTCACCCAGGAGGGTGGGCATCACCTTCGCCCCAGGCACCTCAGGCCCTGCCCCAGTCACCCCTGCTGCCCTCAGTGAGGAGGCCATTGAACTCCTCAGGTCCCTCACTGTTGGGCAGTCTACCATTTTGAATGCCATCCAGGGTGTAGAGAGGCAGTTGCAACAAACCAATGCATTCATGGAGGGCATTCATTCTGGTCAGGCAGCCCTTCAGCGAACTTTTCAGACTCTGGCCTCAGCACTGATGGCAGCCATTGTCCCTGTCTCTAGCCTACCCCCTCCAACTTCCTCCACCCAGACCCACACCCCTGTACCTCAGCCTATCCAAAGCACATCATCAGACCAGCATGCACACACCTCAACACACAAAGGAACCTCAGGCAAACATAAGCACCACACATCCCACAGGCACTCACGCAAGCATCACACACATGCAGACATACCAACATCCACTGCCTCCACTGTGTCCCCCTCCTCCTCGTCTCCCTCATGCCTCCCAGTCTTGTCAGCACTCACACCTGCATGCACTACATCTTCAGCCACTATGTCCATCACCAGCACACCCACCAGCACACCCCGCTCACGTGCAGTCACCACCTCCACTACCATTCACACATCCCCTGTGTCCTCTCCCAGTGTGTCTGTGAGCCCACCTCCCAAGGTACACAAACGCAGCCACACACACACCCAACAGCTATCCACTTCACGACAGCCTCCAGCCCATGCACCTTCACCCAAAGTCACCAAACGTACACCTCCTACGACCACTACCTCTTTCTCCACTCCCAAACCCCCTCCATCTACCCGTCCCAGAGTTCCTAAGAAACTTTTCCTGGCCAGCCTTGATCTCTTTCCCTCACCTCCGCCACCCCGTCAGTCTCCTAGGGCCCGACTCTCCAGGTCCCAACCTAGCACCTCAGCCACAACATCGGCGGGACCAGTGGTGCCAGTAGTCACTGGATTATGGAGTGCACCAGGCAGCCGGGCAGGCAGTGTGGCAAGGAGCCACAGCACAGGCAGTCCCCCACCTGTCAAGCATCAAAAGTTGGCCAGTGCCCGGTGGGAGAGGGAGAAAACACCAGCCACCAAAGCCGCTCCCAGGGGTACAGGTGGGAGTGTGGAGTCAGCTGCGACACCTTCCAAGGTGGGGAAGGGGCACAAGAAAACCGGCAAATCTGGGAAGATCAGCATGGCGGAGAAGACCGCCATCAGCCCCGCTGCCCAGGAGCCGACCGCCATCAGCCCCACTGCCCCAGACAGGACCGCCAGCAGCAGTCCCGCTGCCAAGGAGCCGAGCGCCATCAGCCCCACTGCCCCAGACAGGACTGCCAGCAGCAGCCCCGCTGCCAAGGAACCGACCGCCATCAGCCCCACTGCCCCAGACAGGACCGCCAGCAGCAGCCCCGCTGCCAAGGAGCCGGCCAGCAGCAGCCCCGCTGCCCCAGACAGGACTGCCAGCAGCAGCCCTGCTGCCAAGGAGCCGACCGCCATCAGCCCCGCTGCCCCAGAAAGGAGCCCCAGCAGCTGAACCGCTGCCCAAGACAGGAGCCCCAGCAGCTGAACCGCTGCCCAAGACAGGACCGCCAGCAGCTGAACCGCTACCCAAGACAGGACCGCCAGCAGCTGAACCGCTGCCAAAGACACCGCCGCCACAAGCAGCGCTGCCAAGGACACCGCCGCCACAAGCACCGCTGCCAAGGACACCGCCGCAACAAGCACCGCAGGCCCATGAGCGCCAAAAGCTCTGACGCTACTGAGGCGGCCACGAGCAGGATGAAGCACTCTGGGCACAAGGCCCCCTCCAGAACCAGTGGAGAGTTACGTCCACTACCTCAGTCCTTGGCAGGATGAAGCACTCTGGGCACAAGGCCCCCTCCAGAACCAGTGGAGAGTTACATCCACTACCTCAGTCCTTGGCAGGATGAAGCACTCTGGGCACAAGGCCCCCTCCAGAATCAGTGGAGAATATTATCCACTTGAGAGACTGTGGCTTTGCACTCCCCAGGATGAAGAAGTGGGCAACCCACACACTGTAGAGACTTGAGAGACTGTGGCTTCGGACTCCCCAGGATTGAACAGAGCACTCCCCAGGATTGAACAGTGGGCAAACCACCCACTGTAGAGACTTGAGAGACTGTTGCTTTGCACTCCCCAGGATTGAACAGTGGGTAAACCACCCACTGTAGAGACTTGAGAGACTGTGGCTTTGCACTCCCCAGGATTGAACAGTGGGCATGGGGCCCCCTCGTGGATTTGACGTTGTCCACTAAACCAGCTGAGGTGCCGCCCCTTTCCCTTCCCCCTGAGGTGCATGTTTTATTTCTATCTGATGCCCCTGCAGTGTTCTCTCCGTCTTGTTCGGGTATCTTGTGTGGGCCTCGCCCATGCATTTGGGGCCCAGTGGTCCACGGACTTTAATGGTGGAATACCTTGGACTAATATTATTGGTGTATATATTTGTAAATAGTGTATGTATATTTTTTGAATACTGAATTTGATTATATTACAATTGTTCACCTCATTTCCTTTTTTCTTTGCATTCTTCCGGGGGAGTTGGAACTGTAATGTATCATGCTGTATTAGTGTGTGTGTTGTTGTGGGTGAGAGTGGGGATGGGGGTGTTGCGTGTGGGTGTCACTGTTTTTTCCCTCCCTCCTCCCCTGTGTCGTAGGTGCAGTACTCACCGTGGTCTTCACCGCCGGCATTTGTGCTCCTGGTAGAGGAGCAAGAAGATAAAGGCTGGAAAAATGTGGAGCTCTGGTTCCATGGCACCCTGGTTCCTCGTGGGGTGTGCAGAGGTGAGCGTTTTCCCTTCGAAGTCCTGTTTCTGTGGTGTTTTTGTTCGCGGTGAATCCGCCCCAGAAAAGGTGGCGGATTGGTAGGTTGTAATTCTGTGGGTGGTACATTGTCCTCTGCCTGTCTGTTGGCAGTGAACCCTGCGCTGTTTGTTTGTACCGCCGTGGCGGTCGGAGTGCCAAAGTGGCTGTCTATGTTGGCGGTTTCCGCCACGGTCCTAATTCCATTTTTTTTACTGCCGGCCTGTTGGCGGTCTTACCGCCGCTTGAACACTGACCGCCAGGGTTGTAATGACCACCAATATGTGAAAAGCATATTTAATTCTTTGAGATTTTCTAGGTCATGATCAAACTTTATGTTATGAATGCATAGATGTTACAGGATTGATATTCTGAGTATGATCATAGGTCGTGGTTTATTCTTGTTCCATGATGATCATAGTCCAAAGCTCTTGCCATCTCTTGGTTCTGACGTCATAGTTTATTCTTGGTCCATGATTCAAAGAAGGGGCTTTGCCCTCATTTCAAAAGGGGTCTCCATCTGATATCGGAGACGCATTTAGTCAAGAGTCTATTGATGAGCTATATTTCAGTGAATAAGTGCATATTTGTTCTAACCTTTTCTTTTCAGATCTCTCTCCCTGCAGTTCCCTACCCTAATTCCCTGGCTCAAAATGACCGGCGATAAAACTGAGATTCTTCTTTTTGGTTCGAGCAGGAATCTATGGAGCTCACGATGGTGGCCATCAGCTTGTGGAGACTTACCTGTCCCAATTAACTCTACTAAGAATTTGGGAGTCATTTTTGACACTGCCCAGTCCTTTAAGCCACAAGTTAATTCTATTACTAAAACCTGTTTCTGGATATTGATAACACTGAATTTATTTTTTCCTTATTTACAAGAGAAGCTTAGAGCTATGGTGTCCCTTGCCTTGATAATCTCCAAAATAGATCACTGAAATATTATATTGCTTAATATTGATAGGCTTTCACTTAGTAAACTTCAACTCATCCAGAATACTGCTGCTCGTCTAATACTTAATCTTCCCGTACAGCTTCGGCCAGTGCTAGTCTGAGGCAACCACACTGGTTACCTGTGGAGAAACGTATTACTTTTAAGACAATGGCCCTCATTACAACCCTGGCGGTCGGTGTTAAAGCAGCGGTAATACTGCCAACAGGCCGGCGAAAAAAAATGGAACTACGACCATGGCGGAAACCGCCAACATAGACAGCCACTTTAACACTCCGACCACCACGGCGGTAGAAAGAAATACTGCAGTGGCCACCGCCAACAGACAAGCGGAAGGCAAAGTGCTGCCCACTGTATTTCAAGACGCCTACCCACCACCTTTTCCGGGGCATAACTAACGTGATCAAAAGCTCGGCGGAAACAGTACACAGAAGGAAAACCACTCACCCCTTGACACCCAACGAGGAACCAGGACGCCATGGAGCCCGAACTACACGTCCTGCCCATGCTGCTGTATATTCTCATCTACCAGGAGTACGAACGGCGACAGCGACGACCACGGTGAGTACTGCACCTACAACGCAGGGGAGGGGGAAAAGAGAGTGAACACACACGCAACATGCAACACCCCCACCCTCACACTCACCCACAGCAACATACATACAAATACATGCAGCAACATTACATATACAACCGCACCCCTTGGAAGAACGCAAGGACAAAAGGAAATTATTGTAACCAGTGTAATCATGAAAAAGTAGTACTCAAAAATCACCAACTACACAAGACTGGATAGTGTACCAATCATTGTCCGTGAACCACTGGGCCCAAAATGCATGGGCGAAGCCCACACTAGATACCTGACTCGAAACGGAGAGAACACTGCTGGCGCATCAGTTCGAAAATATACAGGCACCTCAGAGGGAGGGAGAGGTGGGGCATCTCAGCCAGATGAACGCACAACGCCACTGCTGCACGAGGGGGCTCCATGCCCATTGCTCTATCCTGGGGAGTGCACAGCCACAGTCTCTCAAGTCTTTACAGTGGGTGGTTTGCCCACTGCTGTATCCTGGGGAGCGCAAAGCCACAGTCTCTCAAGTCTTTACAGTGGGTTGTTTACCCACTGCTCTATCCTGGGGAGTGCAAAGCCAAAGTCTTTCAAGTATTTACAGTGGGTGGTTTGCCCACTGCTCTATCCTGGGAGTGCAAAGCCACAGTCTCTCAAGTGGATGTATCTATCCACTGGTTCTGGAGGGGGCTTTGTGCCCAGAGTGCTTCATCCTGCCAAGGACTGAGGTAGTGGATGTATCTCTCCACTGGTTCTGGAGTGGGCTTTGTGCCCAGAGTGCTCCATGTGCAGTGTGGCCGGTACAATTCCCTCACCTGGGTGTATGTGCCATGAGATTGGCGAGGTACAGATAGCTTGATACGCCATGGAGGCAGAGACATACCCCATACTGCTGCGGCTTCGCCTTCCACCTGCAGGTGCAAAAAGTGATTGAAGTCATGCCTCATGGAAGCTGCCCAGGATCCAGGAACTCTCCTCCAGCCTCGGACGACTGACCACTGGGGATGGTAGAGATGTCAGCAGTGGTGCCACTGTCCGAGTACGTCGCAGGGCCGGTGGCGGTGCTTGTGGCGGTGTCTGTGGCAGCAGTGCTGGCAGCGGTGCATGGGTCAGTACCTGCGGAGAGACACAGCAGGATGTCTCCTGCAGCCTCGGGCGGCTTCCCACTGGGGAAGAGGCTGGGGACTGTCGCTGAGGCTGTAGACGTGCAGGTGGAGGTGCAGGTGGTGGTGCAGGTGGCGGTTGTGGTGGCGGGGCAGCTAGCAGTGTTCGCCGCCATACAGGTTGGTGTGGTTGTGGACAAAAGTTGTGACACTGGTCCCTCCATTGGTGCCATCATGCTCTCTCCTGACCTGGTCTTCCACTTTTGGCTCTTCGCCACCTTTGATGGTGCCGCATTTGTCTTGCCACTATCCCCTTTTATTTTTGCTGAGCCCTTGGTGGCTGGTAGTTTCGGCTTTTCCCTCTGGGATGTGGGCACCTTTTTCACCTTGGCAGGTGGCGGAATGTCCTTGCCCTCACTACGTGGCACACTGGCAGCCCTGATGGGTGGCACACTCGATGACCCCGCAGTTGCTGGCACCACTGTGCCTGGGAATTTGGTGGCTGAGGTGCTGGGCTGGAACCTTGAAAGCCTGGCCCTAGGGGAAGGATGGGGGGGAGGTGAAGGGAAGAGATCAAAATTTGCCAGGAAAAGGTTTTTAGACACACTGGGATGTGAAGATGGAGGGGGCTTGGGAGTGGAGGAAGAGGTAGTAGTTGTAGGAGGTGTACGTCTGCTGAATTTGGGTGAAGGTGCATGGGCCGGAGGCTGTTGTGAGGTGGATGGCTGTTGGGTGGGTGTGTGCCGGCGTTTGTGTACTTTGGGACGAGGGTTCACAGACACACTGGGAGAGGACACAGGGGATGTGTGAATGGTAGAGGGGGTGGTGATTGCACGTGAGCGGTGTGTGATGATGGAGGTAGTGGCTGAGGATGTAGTGCATGCAGGTGTGAGTGGAGACCAGTCAGGGAGGGAGGAGGAGGACGTGGAGGAGGGGGACACAGTGGAGGCTGTGGATGTTGCTGTGTCTGCATGGGGATGGTGCTTGTGTGAGTGCCTGTGGGATGTGTGGTGCTTATGTTTGCCTGAGCCACTCTTGTGTGTTGATGTGTGTGCATGCTGGCCTGATGGTGTGCTTGGGATAGGCTGAGGTACAGGGTATTGGGTCTAGGTGGAGGAAGTTGGAGGGGGGAGGCTTGTCACAGGGACAATGGCTGCCATCAGTGCTGAGGCCAGAGCCTGAAATGCTCTCTGTTGGGCCACGTGCCCAGAATAAATGCCCTCCAGGTATGCATTTGTTTGTTGCAAATGCCTCTCAACACCCTGGATGGCATTCACAATGGTAGATTGCCTAACAGTGAGGGAACTCAGGAGGTCAATAGCCTCCTCACTGAGGGCAGCAGGGCTGACTGGGGCAGGGCCTGCGGTGCCTGGGGCGAAGAAGATGCCCACCCTCCTGGGTGAGCGGGCACGAGACACACGCTGAGGGGCTGCTGGTAAGGCAGAACTGGTAGGGGGGTGGTGGCTGTACCTGTTGATGCGGTGGGCACAGAGGTGCCCGTGACAGCAAGGGAGCTCCCATCAGAGGAGAAGTCGCTGTCACTGGTGTATGCTCCTGTCCCCATTGTGGAGCTCCCCTCACCCTCTGTCTCACTGGTGGCTTCAGACTCCGTTGCATCACCCTCCAGGGCCAAGTGGGTTGCAGCTCCCTCCTGCTCCGGTGCCAATGCTCCTCCGCCTGATGATGCTATTGCACACAAGAACAGGAAGACTACAAAAAGGGGGGGGGGGGACAGAAGAAAAACATGTTCAGTGCATGCAACACCACTACCGTTGGTGGACACAACACACATGGAGCAGCCCTCTGCACTACGCAATGCACTAACAGTTTCTAAAAATTTCACCTGACCATGGGGTACGAGGCCTAAGCCCAATTGCTGCAGACCTGGAAGTCACAGGAGCCTGATTAGGTGTAGATAGCTATTACCACTAGTGGGGTTGGGGTGCCACATAGCCTGCCTCACAAGGGACCTTGCTTAAGAAACTTCGCTGTGGCCTAAGGGAACCCACTGCCCACCTCCCTCACCCAGACACCTCTTTATGTGCGCAGAGTCAGCTGAATGAGACTGTACTCACCCCCTTGTGGCTGCTGTGATGCCCTCAAGCACCCATCCAACTCCGGATACCCCACCGCCAGGATCCAGGACATCGGGGGGTGATGGTGCGACGGGCACCCCTTCCACGTTGGGAGGCCATACCCAGCTGGGCCTCCGCCGTCTTCTTGCTCTAGCAGCGCAGGTCCTCCCATCTCTTGCGGCAGTGGGTGCTATGTCTGTGGTAGACCCCGAGGGTCCGGACGTCCTTGGCGATGGCATGCCAAATACCCTTCTTCTTGTGGGCGCTGACCTACAGGAATAGGTACAGGGGGAAAGGGAATTACTCACCCGTCCGGACCATCATAATCATTGCCCATCAGTTCCCATCCATGACCTGACGCACATACACTCACCATCCGCACATGCAGGCCTCAGCCCCCCCCATGTATCTTCCATTCACACCACTCAAAGCAGGCTTTGCCCATGCAGCATGCTCACAGTGTACTCACCTGTTTGTCTGGAGGACCGTACAGTTGCGTGTACTGGGGGAAGACCTCATCCACTAGTTTCTCCAACCCTCCGAAGTGAAGGCAGGGGCCCTTTCCCCAGACACTGTAGCCATCGTTGCTTCCAGACACAGGTCGCAGCAGCACTTGCAGTGTAGGTCATCTCCTGTTGAAGGTCAGGTATCAAGTGAGTGAACAGACAGAAAATGGCAGTCACGTCCGCAGCGGTGCGTACTGTCACCGCCGGCGTACATCGTCATTGGATCCTGGGACCCATTCAGCCCAATGTTAACCAATAAAGAATTGCGCCGCGGTCTTCAACCGCACACCGCAATGGTGTACAACGCCAGCGCAGTTACCTCATATCCCCTTGTCCCACCTTACAGGTCAGGCAGCCGCCATTTCAGGGGGCCACATGAGATGGATAAAAACTGCGTCACACCTATCTAGGCCTGGAATACAGACAGATACCGGCACATTGCGGATTAATAACGTTTCTGCACATAACACATTGTGATACCTCAGTGTTGGATGACTCTCTGCTTGCTGTTCTCCTCCATAGGGCACGTCCGCTGGGGCAGGTGATGAGATGGCAGCATCCTCCGGTGTACAGACCCCTGGTGGACCTGTCGACAATGGAAGAGAGACACATCATAATCACATACAGACTTGATCGTGCAACAATCCTGGAACTGTGTGCCCAGTTAGAGCCAGACCTGATGTCAGCTACCCGCCATCCCACAGGGATACCCCCTCTAGTGCAGGTCCTGTCTGTACTCCATTTCATGGCCAGTGGGTCCTTTCAAACAACAGTGGCCATGGCATCAGGGATGTCCCATCCAATGTTCTCTAACGTGTTGCCCAGAGTGTTGTCTGCCCTGCTGAAACACATGCACAGCTACATCGTTTTCCCTCAAGTGGAGGATTTGCCCCCACATCATTGGTGCCATTGATGGTACACATGTGGCATTTGTACCCCCCGCAGGAATGAACAGGTGTACAGAAACCGGAAGAGCTACCATTCGATGAATGTGCAGATGGTGTGTTTGGCAGACCAGTACATCTTCCATGTCACTGCCAAGTATCCTGGCTCTGTGCATGACGCTTACACTTTGAGAAATAGCAGCATCCCTTATGTGATGGGGCAATTCCTGAGGCACCGTGTGTGGCTAATAGGTGAGACCAAGGTCCCAATACAGTTGACATAGGTGTCAGGGTATGGGGTTGTCCCTAAGGGTTAGTGTGTGTTTAACAGTTGTCCCTCGACATTTGCAGGTGACTCTGGTTACCCCAACCTGTCATGGCTACTGACCCCAGTGAGGAATCCCAGGACAAGGGCAGAGGAACGCTACAATGAGGCAAATGGGGGAACTAGAAGGATAATCAAACGCAACTTCGGCCTCCTGAAGGCCAGATTCCGGTGCCTCCATATGACAGGTGGTTCCCTATAGTACTCACCGAAGAAGGTGTGCCAGATCACCGTGGCCTGGTGTATGCTTCACAACCTGCCTTTTCTGCAGGAGGATGGGCCAGATGGTGGTCTTGTGGCAGCTGTGGAGCCTGTGGACAGTGAAGAAGAGGATGCAGGAGAGGATATCGACAACCGAAACATCATCATGCAATATTTCCAGTGAGACACAGGTAAGAAGATGTAACTGCTTCACACATGTCATACTATTGTTGGAGCTAGCATAAGTCTGTATTTTTCACTCAGTGTATGGCCACTGACTTGACACTTTGGCTTTCCATTTCACAGATTTGGGTCCCACTTTGTGCCCTCTGCTATGTTTACTCCTGGCCTACAGCTGTGTTACACTGGTATGTGAACAAATACATTGACATTGCTATATTCCATAGATATTGCAATTACACATTTGTGAAAGCACAGACTGACTCCAGATATTTTTGTGATTGAAGTGTGTTTATTCCTTTGCAAATAAGTGGAGGGGGTTGTAAAATGGGCTGGGGTGATAGTGGAGGTATGTCCATGGCAGAGTCCAGTTTATTTGTTTCACAGGTGCATTGTCCAAAGGGGCATAGGAAGTGGAGCAATGGCAGTTTAAGGATGGACAGGGTGACATAGTGGGACAGAAGGGTGACATTCAGGGAGTTCTTATTTCCTGGTGGGGGTCTTGGCAATGTTCTCTGACTTGTTCCTGGAACTCAGGGACCGTTTGCGGGGTGGTTCTCCATCTGCAGGGGGTGGGGTGCTGATGTCCTGTTGTTCCTGTGGCCGCGCCTCCTGTCCACTAGCACTGGCAGAGGTGGAGGGCGGTTCATCGTCCAGGCTAGTGTCAGAGGCCCATTGGTGGAACCTCATCTTCCACCTGGAACAGAACAACAACTACAACACCACCACCCTGCTCGACAACCTCGCCAACCTCGGTCTCAAGCAACTGGTGAACACCCCCACCCACATCGCCGGACACATGCTCGACCCCATCTTCTCTGCCAGCAACCACGTATCCTTCAGCCACTCCTCCATAATACACTGGACCGACCACAGATGTGTCCACTTCACCTTCCGACGCGAGACTCGCCACCTCCGCACACAATCCATCCCACGCAGACATTGGAACAAAATCCCAGCGGAACAGCTTCTCTCCACTCTCAGCGACAACCAACCCACCTTCTCCACCGACCCCAATGACGTAGCCCTCAGCCTCACGCATTGGATCACCAACTGCGCAGACAACCTAGCACCCCTCAGACGCCTCCCAAGACAGACCAACACCAAGAAACCTCTTTGGTTCACAGACACCCTCAAGGAATCTAAAAAAAACTGCCGCACTCTCGAGAAAGCCTGGCACAAGGACCACACCGCAGAAAACATGTCTGCCCTCAAAAATGCCACCCGCGAACACCACCAACTGATCTGCGCCACCAAAAGAAACTCCTTCACAGACAGACTTTACAAGAACACTCACAACAGCAAAGAACTCTTCAACATTGTCAAAGAGCTCTCCAACTCTAACGCCAACGCCATCACGCCCTCACAAGACCTCTGCAACTCCCTCGCCACCTTCTTCCATCGTAAGATCACTGACCTACACGACAGCTTCGGACACCAGACCCAGCCAACCACCACAGAACCTACAACCCCAGCCTTCACCCTCAACGCCTGGACTCACATCAGCACGGAAGAGACCAAAGCTACCATGAACTCCATCTACTCTGGTGCCCCCTCGGACCCCTGCCCACACTTCATCTTCAACAAAGCCGACGACATCATCGACCCGCATCTCCAGACCATCATCAACAGCTCGTTTGCTTCTGCCACCTTCCCCGAGAGTTGGAAACACGCAGAAGTCAACGCCCTACTGAAGAAACCTACGGCGGACCCCAGCGACCTGAAGAACTTCCGCCCCATCTCGCTCCTCCCCTTCCCTGCCAAAGTCATAGAGAAGACCGTCAACAAGCAACTTAGCAACTTTCTTGAAGACAACAACCTACTCGACCCCTCTCAGTCCGGATTCCGAGCCAATCACAGCACAGAAACCGCCCTCATCTCAGTCACAGACGACATCAGAACTCTGATGGACAACGGAGAAACAGTCGCCCTCATCCTCCTCGACCTCTCGGCTGCCTTCGACACCGTCTGCCACCGAATCCTAATATCCCGCCTCCGCTCCACCGGTATCCAAGGACAGGCCCTGGACTGGATCACCTCCTTCCTCTCCAACCGCTCCCAAAGAGTCTACCTCCCACCGTTCCGCTCAGACCCCACCGAGGTCATCTGCGGCATCCTACAAGGCTCCTTGCTCAGCCCAACTCTCTTCGATGTCTACATGAGCCCCCTCGCCGACATCGTACGCAAACACAACATCAACATCACCTCCTACGCCGACGACACTCAGCTGATACTTTCCCTCACCAAGGACCCCACCAGCGCAAAGACCAACCTGCAAGATGGAATGAAAGACATCGCAGAATGGATGAAACTCAGCCGTCTGAAACTGAACTCAGACAAAACGGAAGTCCTCATCCTCGGAAACACCCCGTCTGCCTGGGACGACTCCTGGTGGCCCACGGCCCTTGGCACCGCACCTACCCCCTCAGACCACGCACGCAACCTCGGATTCATCCTGGACCCACTTCTCACCATGACCAAAAAAGTCAACGCTGTATCATCCTCCTGCTTCCTCACCCTCCGCATGCTCCGAAAGATCTTCCGCTGGATCCCCGCCAACGCCAGAAAGACCGTGACCCACCCCCTCGTCACGAGCCACCTGGACTACGGCAACACCCTATATGCAGGAACCACCGCTAAACTCCAGAAACGTCTGCAGTGAATACAAAACGCCTCCACCCGCCTCGTCCTCGACATACCCCGCACCAGCCACATCTCCGCCCACCTGAGAAACCTGTACTGGCTTCCCGTCAACAAAAGGATCACCTTCCGGCTCCTCACCCACTCACACAAAGCCCTCCACAACAAGGGACCCGAATACCTCAACCGTCGCCTCAGTTTCTACACGCCCACCCGTCAACTTCGCTCCGCCAACCTCGCACTCGCCGCCGTCCCTCGCATCCGCTGCACCACAGCAGGTGGGAAATCCTTCTCCTACCTGGCGGCCAAGACATGGAATTCCCTCCCCACCAACCTCAGGACCACCCAGGACCACCTCGCATTCCGGAGGCAACTCAAGACCTGGCTCTTCGAGCAGCAGTAACCCCCTCCCCCTAGCGCCTTGAGACCCTCACGGGTGAGTAGCGCGCTTTATAAATGTTTTTGATTTGATTTGATTTGGTGTGCCACTGTGTCCCTCCTGGTGTTGAGAAGGTCTGCCAGCAACCCTGCAATGGTGACCAGGGTGGTATTGATGGACTTCAAGTCCTCCCTGATCCCCAGGTAGTGGTCCTCCTGCAGCTGCTGGGTCTCCTGAAACTTGGACAGTACCGTGCCCATGGTCTCCTGGGAATGGTGGTAAGCTCCCATGATGTTGGAGAGTGCCTCGTGGAGAGAGGGTTCCCTGGGCCTGTCCTCCCCCTGTCGCACAGCAGTCCTCCCAGCGTCCCTGTTATCCTGTGCCTCTGTTCCCTGAACCGTGTGCCCACTGCCACTGCCCCCAGGTCCCTGATCGTCCTGTGTTAATGAGGTTGCCTGGATTCCCTGTAGTGGTGGACACACTGCTGATTGATGTGTCCTGGGGACAGAGGGATGGGCCCGCTGGGTGGGTGCTGTGTTGGTGTTTTCT
Organism: Pleurodeles waltl; assembly: GCF_031143425.1. NCBI lineage: Eukaryota > Metazoa > Chordata > Amphibia > Caudata > Salamandridae > Pleurodeles > Pleurodeles waltl. Next base: position 991,427,853 of record NC_090445.1, on the reverse strand, counting down.
GAAGGGGGAGGTTCAGTGGTGGTTTGTGACTGTGTCAGGGGAACCGACTGTCCCGAGGTCCCTGATGGGCCGGGCTGGTCATCTTGATCCAGGCGTGCAGAGCTGCTGTCATCACCGTGGGTCTCTTCTGTGGGGGGACTGGATATGTCTGGCACCTCCTGTCCGGTGATGTTGGGTATGAGTCCTTTTGGGGTGTAAATGTATAGTTATTGTATCTGTGTGTGCCATCTTGTGCAATGGGTGAGTGACCCTCTACTCCTGTGCTTGCATTATTGGCGTGGCCCTTGTGTGATTGGTGATTTTGGGGCATGAGTGAGTCTCTGTACTGGACATGCTTTGGTGATGGGTGTCCATGCATTGGTGTTACATGCAGGGCTTTATTTTGGGATCTGTGGGTTGTGTTAGTGGGGTATCTGTGGGTTGTTGGGGTGATGGGTGTGAGGGTAAGGGTGGCGAATGCAGGTGGGGTGTCGGGGATGAGATAGTAAAGATTTGACTTACCAGAGTCCAGTCCTCCTACTACTCCTGCGAGGCCCTCAGGATGCATAATTGCCAAGACTTGTTCCTCCCATGTTGTCAGTTGTGGGGGTCCACCGCCAGTCCTCTGTACAGCAATCTGGTGCCTGGATACCACGGAACGCACCTTCCCCTGTAGGTCATTCCACCTCTTCCTGATGTCATCCCCTGTTCTTGAATGCTGTCCCACTGCGTTCACCCTGTCGACAATTCTGCGCCATAGCTTCATCTTCTTTGCAATGGATGTCTGCTGCATCTGTGATCCGAATAGCTGTGGCTCTACCCAGACGATTTCCTCCACCATGACCCTGAGCTCCTCCTCAGAGAACCTCAGAGAACCTGGGGTGTCTTTGAGGTGCCATGATGTGTTGTGGGTGATGTGTGAGGTGCTGTCTGTTGTGATGTGTGAGGAGATGTGTTGGTGTGTGTTGTTTAAGTGCATGGATGTTGTGTAAGTGATGGTGTTGTGTGTCTGTGGATGCTGGTGTTGTTTTAGGAAGTCTCTCTCTCTGGCCTTCTTTCAAAATTTTGGTTGTAAGGGTTGGTGGGTGATGTGGGTGTGTGCTATTATATTCCTGTTGGCGTGACGGTGTCGATTTTGGTATCGCCCATTTATCACTGACCTTTGGTGTGGCGGGCTTGTGTGGGTGTCTGTATTGTGGCGGATTCTGAGCTGTGGTTCGTAATACCTGTAGCGTAATTCCACGGCCGGAGCGGTATGTTGGCGGTCTTCTACACGGCAGAAAGCGGAATTTACCCCCAGGGTTGTAATGAGGGCCAATATGCCTACATTCATGCTTTATACATGAGTAGCCCTGAACATTTGTCATCGGGGCTTTATTGGTATGTCCCAAGCCTTCAGCTTAGATCTACAGGATCCAACTTGGTTTATGTTGTGCGGACCTGTAAGGCTAGGTGGGGTGACAAGGCATTCACAGTGGCCGCGAAAACATTGGAATATGATTCCTTTCATGATGAGGAAAGAACACAATTTACTAGCCTTCAGAAAGAAGCTAAAAACATGGCTCTTTCCTCAGTAGCTGTGGCTAATTCTTTTTCTCCATTTTCTGCCTTTTCTTGGTCTGCTCACTCCTGTTGCTTAGCGCTTCGATGCCTTGGCCAGAATGAGCTTTATAAATATGAAATACAAACATCATGTCACAACAAGATATGAAGTAGGTTCTTCAACATAAACATTGTTATGCACCAACTCAGCAAGCGAACCGACACGTACAATACCAAGAATCAAGTTGACCAATCACTCTGACCATACCATACAGGTTCCCTATCCACAACAACATAGTCAACCACCAATCAAGCAATTGCTTAGGAATGTCAGTTTGCTTACCACAAATCAAAAACACATACTCAGCACATACAAATATTTTACTGGGATGTAAAATACCAGTATATGACAAATGTTGTAAAGCAAAGGCAATCAAGCCAAGTGTAGACAAGCCATAGCTTCTTCATTTCACATAACTACAACCATACACCATGGATATATGGATACCTGTAACAATTCAATTTCCTGTTCATCCCAATTTTTGGCTAAGGAGTCAGAAGACATTGCACACACACACTTCCTTCAATGGTAATGTATCAAGGATTGAAATGACAATGTGAACCAAGGCATCTAGCACATTGGTGTTCTGTAAACAAACTTTATCAGTCAAGTAAGAGCCAAGTAACCTCAGACCTATGCTCAACACACAACCACAAGATGTCAAAAAGACTGTACCATACATATAGACTACTATACTGTGCAGAAATATGACAATCAGCCCTACCTGATCATGCAATTAGTCCATCAATGGGCCACTGAGTGGAAACATCACTACACACATCAGACCTGGCAAGCCTTACATCTGTTTGTGTAGGATTCTTAGAGCCAAAGCACATGTTGCTAACATGACAGGTACACTTACCATGATGCAAGCCACACGTCTAGAAACACTCACAATACAACTCACATGTGTATGTAAACTTTCACAGCTGCAGCACATAGGTGACATTGTCAAAATTAGCTATCCAAACAGTCAGGACTCTATAGCCACATCCAAGCAATTAGACATAACAATTTCCAATGTTGATTCATTACTGAACCTTACAATTAATACATGAAGATGACACATACCTGTCAAGATTTTTACTGTGAATAAGATATCATTGTCTATGAATCATGCCTAGTACAGAATGCCCTAGGACAAAGCAGTGTGCCCACTTTCCACTAACAGAACATTAGAAAGGTAGTACAATTCCTAGCCTCTGACACCAATGTATGTGTGCCCATTGATATGTTGCAACACCTCAATGGTATCCAACATGCATGTTGTTTACTCTGATGAGACTCTACATATGTCTATGTACATCCCTCACATACCAACGGGGGAAACCTTGTAACAGGTGTGAAGGAGGTAACCTTGCATGTCATGTGACTTGTCAGGTCGACATCACAGCCTTACATGCAGCTGTCACTTATCAGAAAGCATTTGAAAACTAGAGATGACCAGATCATGTATGACTCTATTTTGCAGATATACAGGAATCTTGAGACATTGCAGAGGACAGAAATCAAGGACTTATACAACTTACCACCATGATATTGGGAGAATTGACCTGTTGGTGGGTATGTACAATCATCACTGTAGGAAATGCAGTATATTGGATCACATATGACAGTCATATGTGCACCATAGAATGGTATTGTAATGAGGGGACAACATATTTGAGTAACATGCCTCCAAATACATAGTTATGGGCACACCTGAGTGCTATAGATGGCTGCGGTAAATGAATGTGTACAGAGGAGATCTGTGACAATTTGCACTTACCACATTGTCTAAGATGACATACTGTTCCCTAACTCAATCAGCTGGTAAAGGGACAAACATAATTTAGGTCTGTACTTATCCCCTTGTGGCTGCTGTGCTGCCTTCAAATGCCCATCCAACTCAGGGTAGGCCACCGCCAAAAGCATGCCATTAGGGGGGTCATGCTGCGACGGGCACCCCGTCCTCGTTGGGACGACATCCACAGCTGGACCTCTGCAGTCTTCCAGGCCCAACACCTCAGGTCCCCCCACTTCTTTTGACAGTTGGCCCTCTGCTGGCTGTGGACCCCCAGGGTTGGCACGCCAGATCCCCTTCTTCTGATGGGAGTTTATCTGAATGGATGACATAGAAAAAATAAAGAGTGTCATGTCCACATGTACCATAGTAAAACAGGCATGCTAACTAACTAGTTAGTATGACTAGCCAAACACTAACTGTCTTGAACATCCCCTACACTGCTAGATCACCATATGCAGTCAGGCCAGATGTGAGGTGGACACAGGTAGATGGCATGCATCTCCAGCACCAGTTTTCATGTTATCAGATATGAACAGACAGCAAACACATGTGCAAATATAGTATTTCAGGAGGAGTCTGGTATGCCAACTCCACTAACCTAGTGCAACAGTCACAAGGTGGGTGTGGAAACATACATCAAACACTCTCCACAATGTCTCAGGACTAAAAATCGCTCAACATACATAGGAACATGACCAGGAACCCACACCCATTCAATCCCAACTTTGGGACCCTATAGACTTTGAGGACACAATCTGAAACATTGCCTTTAGCAAAGTATAGTTGAGCTAATGAAATATTTGTGCACATGGTAGTTCTGCTTTGCTCCAGACTGAGGGGAAACAAAGCAAAGGGAATGCCAAAGAATGCAGCACTCTTAGTATGAGTAATGAATTAATTAAGGCACTTCCCAGGTTACACTAAGATAATAACGTTAGCATTTAATGTGAATGCAGCAACACACGTGCAACTCTTAAAATAATCACAGCAGTGGAATAATAATAATAAAATAAAATACAATACATCAACAATTAATATATATATTTTCATTTTTCTTTGTTAAAGTATATATATTTAGTGATGTTATGGAGTAACTCTTGATAAGTGGTGTAACTTGAGTATTTTTTCTGTTACTTTGGGGTACTTTATTTTAAGCGCCGAAATTAGCACACAGGAAACACCTGTGAACAAGGTCTGGTGAGACCGAAACGCGTCAGGGGATTCCTGTTTGTTTGTTTATGATCTCACTAATGTATTAAAAGTTAAGGTATTTTTGGCACAACAACAGAGTGCGGTTTTCTCTTGCTAAAACAGAAAGAGAATCTTGTTTTTGAAAATATGGTTGTCCTGCCTCAAACCAGCACCACCGGAGAATTAAGTGCGCCGTAACACGCAGATCAGGACATCTTTTCTTTCATATATATATATATATATATATATATATATATATATAGTGACTATGTATATTTATACATGCACACAGTAAAGCTAGATATTAAGAATTAAAAAAACATCATCATGGGGCTCGAATCCAACATCATCCTTTGTCTGCCAATGTCAAGCTGTGGAACCCATGACAACTGAGACAAAAGAGAACGACCCCGATAGGAGTACTCTGAGCAATGTGTCCAAACTCAGAGATGAGTCCCTTCTCAGCCTGAAGCAAAGCAGAGCAAATTGGCATAGTCAGCAGTACTAGATAGTGGGTTGAAAAGTGAAAGTTTTAAAAGTGAAAAATGTTTGGGAAGAAGCTAAAAGCGGTTTCCCAGGCAGTTTCACAGGTTTCACGTGAGATTCCAGGGTGGAACAAAGAACCTTCTAATGTCATTGCGAATTAATGGTCTTGTTGTGCTGGTTTATGCGAAAGCTGAGACCGTACCGAGTTAAAAAATGTTTTACTGTGTTTACAGAAAGTACCTCTGGAACAGGGATGTGATCTATCTATTTTAGGCAGAAGGGGCTGGATCCTGTTATCTGCTCATAGAAAACTGCATGGAAAATGTAGGCAGCTTGACCAAGAAGAGCAGCAATGAGAGAGGCAGCTGATTGAATCTAAAAATAATGTAACCATGCTGTCTTGTCAGAATAAGTTATTGCAACATAAGGTAGATACTTATCAATCAGTAGCCGAGAAAGCAACTGTCAGAGTCGCTCAATACAGGTGTCAGACACAGAGGAGTAAAATCAATCAAAAGAATCTTCATTTAGATATTGCTAAGGCAGGTTTAAACTGTGACCCGGAAAACTGGGACTCAAACATCTGGGAATCTACTGAGTTTTCAAATTTCAGTGATGAAGAAGTTAAAAAAGGTGGGAGCCAGTTTGAGCCAGAAGAGTCGAAAGTGGTTTGGCACATCTAATATTTATAAGAAAAACACAGGGCACTGCACAGAATCCGGCAGGAATTGAGATGCACTCCCTAGAAGATTACACCCAGAAAAAAGTTAATGATATTATAGACAGATTCAAGCAGAGATCTGGGGAAACATTATTTACATGAATGCTGTGATTATTTGAAACAGGAGCCTCTGGAGTAATGTTAGATATAGGAGTCGCTCCTAAGTTTTGTACTCTTAGTACTGATCCCATAATACAGAAGCTGTTCAAGGGTTATCAGGGTAACTAACAGATCACCCTACTGCAGCTAGCAGTCGTGGGGTGCAACCATAAGTATCCTACAGAATCATATTGCCCACTAAATGACAAGACCTGATACACCTTGAGAGATGCAGTGCAGAGAATTAAGGAGGAGGGAATGAAAACTGCTCTTTTCCTGGATGATGCTCACCGTCTGTTATACGGACTGCACTCTGTGTCAGTGCAGAATAAAATCATTCGCCTTGCTCCTCCAACTTACAAGCAAGTAATAATGACTCTCTTAATTAACCAGACAGGGCAGGCAATGAAAGATGTGCTGGAGTCAGTTTGTGAGTTAGGAGAGCTTGGAGACTGGACAAAACCTGAGAGAACCTCAAGATCTGAGGGTCGCATGGATAATAAAAGAGTTTCTAGGAGAGACATGTTTATGGCATTACTGAAGGATGGTGTCAACAAGGAGCAGATTGATGGGATTGATACCAAAAGCTTGTAGGAGATGTACTGTAAGAGAGGGATGAACAGAAAGAAAGGCCTCAGGAAAGTTAACAAACCAGATAATAAACAAGTGATTCATGGCCAGCCACAGATGGAGGAGGATGGAAAAGAGAGGGAGAAAACGTTTGTTTTCACCAGGAAAGGAGGAGGAATATTTGGACAGCGAGTGGTTAACTGCTGAGAACAGGGAAGGAGAGGAATTTGCTCACAAATATGAAAACATATATCCAGACCAGACTTAGGCAAAAGTTGACAGGTTTAAATTAGATTAGGAAACAGGCCAAGCTCCAGTCCAGGGATGGGCTCATAAAGATAACAGACCCCACGTTGATTTAGAAATACACTGAAAGCACAAAAATTTTCAAAGGGTCCAAGCCTTAGTCAACACTGGAGCGGAGGCATCTTTAATTTATGGAAAAAGTTTACCGATAAGCACTACATGATCACAGGGTTAGGTGGACAACAACCCTCGGCAGTGCAGACTACTGTTCAAATGATAATAGGAAGAACACTAAAAAGAGAATATACTGTTTTAATGTTGCCCCTCCTAGAATATATATTAGTAATTAACATTCTGAAGGGGATGACTTTATACTTGGATGACAGATGCTATAAATTTGGATCTAAGACATACATTTCAGTGGCAGCAATGAGGGTAGGTCATATGAAGATACCCCCAGTGAGGTGCCCCAGCAACCAAGGTGATTTGTTTAAAGCAATACCGAATTTCAGGAAGGTATGAGGAAATAAGTGAGACTACACAGGAGTTGATTGAGGCTGGTGTGGTGGCTCCAGTCACCAGTGAATAAAATAATCTTCTGTGGCCCATGAGCAAACCAGATGGATGCTATAGAATATTGATTACCGCAAATTAAATAGATATATACCCCCTTTGACTACTTCAGTCCCCATCACCATCACTTTGATTTAAATAATACAAAAACACAAAGGGGCCTGGTATGCAACCAGTGATATTGCTAATGCTTTCTTTTCTATACCATTGGCCCCTGAGAATCAGGAGCAATTTGCTTTCTCTCATGCTGACAGACAATTTAAGATGCTATCCTTGCCTATGGGGTGTGTACATAGCCCACCATGACGACTTCCACCAGCAGACGTAGGTCATTTCCTTATGTGCAGAAAAGTAGGTCAGGCAGCTGACATCTTAAGGACCCTTAGATGGTGTGGAAAGTTACAGTAAAGATGCGTCAAAGGGTCAGAAACATATATACACTATAATTTTAAGTGCTGGCTATGAGCAAACAAGTTACTGACAACCAATTTAAATACATGTTGTGATATTCATGGAATGTGATTAATGTATCATTAGTGGCATAGTCTGCACCCTCATGGCCATTGGATAGATGGTAATTGTGTCTATTTTATGTGAATCATGGTAAGAATGTCATTATCACTGAGACTTTCAGTGACATGCGTTTCCATTTCCAAGTCACAATTGAGGAAAGGGGGTTGTGGCAGGCTGAACGGTATAAACCAGACAGAGATCCGATAATATGGTAAGTAAGGGTTTATTTATAGGTGTTACTTTCTTTGTTCGTTAAAGTTCAGATTATATATTTATATATGGCGTAACCCGGTTAAATGTCTCTTCTTTAACTTGGTCGTTCTTCTTTCTCTTTTCTTCCTCGGTCAGGTTTTTCAGGGAACTTGGTAAGGCTCCAGGGAGGTACCGGCAAGAAAACAGAAGAATGCCTGGGTAAGTATATAAGCGTTTTCTGGGGTTTTCTCTATTAAGAAGGAATAGGGAATGGGTAAGCAGGGAGATAGGAAAAGTGTGCGTCCACCCGTGAACTGTGTTTAAGCCTAACAAAGTCTATGCTTCAGGTAACTCTTAGGGTGCGCCCGAGAGGTTAGGTTAATCAGTCCTTTCATAGGCTGTGCCCTTCCTTTATCCCTTTCCCCTCTCACCCCTCCCCAGTTCCCTTTCCCAGTGTAGGTTTGAGGTTTCTGCCCCTTGCCCCTAGGAGGGACCGTACCTTTGTGAGCCACGACCCTCCAGGGTCGTGGCTGGGCTCCTTCGTCTGGCTCTCCGATGTTCCAGGGACGTGGTCTTGCTCTCCACCTCTCCGGAACTGCTCTGTTCGTGCTTTGTGGTGTCCTGCTGCTTCGTGATGTCTCCAGCGTCCGTCCTCCTCTCGCCGCCAACGTCCTCCTCCTCGCCGTGTTCCAGCCTTTTATGGCGTTCCGCGGGCTCGTTTAGAGTGAGCGTTTCCCCGGGAATGGGGAAACGCAGCTGAGTCCAGTTGCGCGTCCCCATGGCAACATGGGGACGCGGAAATGACGTATCGGGTTCGCCCGATACAGCGTCTCCCGCTGCTGCCGGTGCCGGGATCGGGTTCGCCCGATCACATACCCCTTCCCAAGAACGGTCCTGTTCGAGGACCGGAGTAGGGCAAGGAAACCTGGATAGGTAATCCGCGGGACCCTGTTGCGTTCCAGGGACATGACAAACCTGAAAGGAAAAAGGCTGAAGTTCAAGAAACCATCGAAGTATCCTAGAGTTGGAATCCTTATGTGAAGCAAGCCAGGTAAGGGGAGCATGATCAGTATATAGTAAAAAAGGACGTCCCAGGAGATAATATTGCAAGGTCTCCACTGCCCATTTAATGGCCAAACACTCCTTCTCAATGGTGGGGTAATGCCACTCCCGGGGAAGCAGCTTCCGGCTGATAAAGACAATCGGGTGATCCCCACCATCCGCATCCAGTTGTGCGAGCACTGCGCCAATGCCCACATTAGAAGCATCCGTGTACACATGAAAAGGTTTGGAGAAATCAGGACATAGCAAAACCGGTTCTGAGGAGCCAAGTTGTTGGGGTGTTTTTGTGATAATAGGTCAGTAAGCGGGGCCGCCACAGTGGAATACCCCGGGATAAATCTACGGTAGTAACCTACTAGCCCAAGAAAGGAACGCAAATCTTTCTTTGTTTTTGGGGTTGGAGCGTTTTGAATTGCTTCTACTTTAGTCATTTGGGGTTTTAACGTACCACTGCCTATCTTGTAGCCGAGATATGATATGTCAGTCTTCCCCAAGACACATTTCTTTGGATTAGCAGTCAACCCGGCTTCTTTGAGAGTAGTCAAAATTTGGTGTAGATGATGCAGATGGTCTAGCCAAGTATTGCTAAAGATGACAACATCATCAAGATAAGCGGCAGAGAATGAATGGAAGGGTTTCAACAATCTATCCATCAACCTCTGAAAGGTTGCCGGCGCCCCATGAAGACCAAAAGGTAACACAGTGAATTGATATAAACCAGATTGAGTAGAGAAGGCTGTTTTCTCTTTGTCTTCGGGGAAAAGGGGTATCTGCCAATATCCTTTAGTGAGGTCTAAGGTAGACATATACTTAGCTGTTCCTAGCTTCTCGAGAACATCATCCACCCGGGGAATAGGATAAGAGTCAAATACAGAGATGGCATTGAGTTTGCGGAAGTCAATACAAAAACGAACTGTTCCGTCCGGTTTGGGAACCAGAACTACAGGTGAACACCAGGGACTGACAGAAGGCTCAATTACTCCCAGGTGTATCATCTTTTCTATTTCGTCTTCTATGATATGTTTCCTAGCCTCGGGAATACGATAGGGCCGTAATCGAATAGTCTGACCTGTTGGTGTTCTTATTCTGTGATGGATCAGGGATGTTCTGCCAGGTGTGTCTGAAAACACCCCTGAGTGCTGGGTTAATAGGGCGTATAACTGATCCTACTGTGACTTTGTCAACAAAGTGTTGACAACGGGCATGTTTGCCTCTTGTTGATTTCCAGAGGGAAACAACTCTATCTCTACTTCCTTAACGGGGGATAAGAGACAACTCACTGCTACTCTCTCGCTAACCTCCGTTTCTGCTTCCCATTTCTTGAGGAGATTCACATGATAAATTTGTTTTTTTGGGGGGTTGACACTTAACTCAATAAGATAGGTGACAGTGGAGATTGCTTGAATAATCCTATATGGCCCTTGCCATCTGGCTAATAACTTTTGATCAGATGTGGGTCTCATAATCAACACCTGGTCATTAGGAAGGAATGTACGGAGTTTACTTCCCCTATCATAATATTGTTTCTGCGACTCTTGGGCCTTTTCCATATGTTGTCGTACATTCTCCCATAAATCTTGTAAATGTGATTTCAGCTTCTGAACGTATTCTAACACTGGTCGCCCTTCCTCTCCTTCTTCTTCCTCCCATGTTTCGACTGCCATATCTAAAAGGGAACGGGGTTGCCTCCCGAAGACCAGTTCGAATGGACTATGTCCTGTAGAGGACTGTTCGTGGGTTCGAATGGCATATAACACTAAGGGTAGTTTCTGGTCCCAATCCCTCCCTGTCTCGTCTACTATTTTCTTCAAGAGTGTTTTAATAGTTTGATTGTATCGTCCACAAATCCGTCTGTCTGTGGATGATAAACTGAAGTTTTAATCTGGGTGATGCCAAGTGTCTTGCAGATCTGCTTCATAAGGTTGGACATGAAGGGTGTACCCTGGTCAGTAAGAATTTCTCGGGGAAACCCTGTCCGCGTGAATACCGTTATCATTGCCTGTGCTACCGTTTTAGTCGTCATGCTGGCAAGAGGAATGGCTTCGGGATACCGGGTTGCATAGTCTACTATCACTAGTATATACGTATGTCCCTTAGTTGAGGGGAGCAAGGGTCCAATTAGATCCATCCCCACCCTACTGAACAGAATATCAATGATAGGAAGAGGTAAGAGAGGTGCTTTCCGGGGCCGGCCTGGTTCGGTGAGTTGACACCTAGGGCATTGCGAGCAATATTTTCTAATGTGGGCAAAAACTCCTGGCCAGTAGAATCTTCGGAGGAGATATTCTTCGGTTTTGTCCCTGCCAAAATGGCCCCCACCCGGTTGATTGTGGGCTAGAAAAAGTACTTGATCTCTATATGTCTCTGGGACTACTAATTGGAATTTGTGTTCCCCTGTCCTGGTGGTGGTCACCCTATACAGAAGGTTGCGTTGTACAAGGAAATAGGGACCCACCTCGTCAGTTTCTTCAGTTTTTGCTGTTCTCCAAGCATGAGTGAGAGTGGGGTCCTCCCTCTGATGCTGGCGGAAACTGATGGGGCCTCTGTGGTTCTCCGCTATAACTCTTATGGGTTGAGGTTAGTCTTTAACCGCTCGAAACTGTGCCTTGCCTTCTCTTTTTTCCCGGCGGGAAAGTTTTCTACGATATGGGGGAGAGTCAATTTCGCTATAAGAAAAAGGAGCCTCTGTCCACCATTCGAAGTTCTCCTTTTGGGTACCATTTAATAATTGCTGGAAGTGTACGTAGTCTGTTCCCACAATACATTCTTCTATTAGTTGTTCCATAATACCCATGGGAAGAAAGTCTCTGTAATTTCCCCACTCTAGCTCCACTGTGGAAAGAGGGTATTGTGCCTTATCGCCGTGTATACAGCAAATAGTTACTCTTTGGCAGGTGTTTTCATCCACCGGGTCTATCAGATCTTGTCGTGTGACCGACTGACTACAACCCGAGTCTATGAGGGCAGAGAGGAGATGCCCATTGATTCGTAAAGTCTGTTTAAATTTGGTGTCCCCTTTTCCTGTACATAAGACCCTGCGTCGAGTTACTCCTATTTCCATAGGTTCCGCCCCCTCTGTTTTCCTGGGACACACGCGAGCAATATGTCCCCATTCTCCGCAGTTAAAACATTGGGGTCCGGGTATTGGATGAGCCTCCCCTGGTTTACGTGGAAATGGGTCTTCTACGGGATATCCCTGGATGGGACGTGCTGGAGGGGTAATGGGTTTGGGATTGGGCCGAGGTGATATTGATCTTACGTCCGTGGATCTGTGATATGCACTAGCCAGATCTATAGCCATGTCCGTATCCACATTGGGATGTTGTCTTATCCAGCTTTTTGGACCTGTGGGTAAGGAGTCCAAATATTGTTCGAGGATAATTGTTTTGATAACATCCTCTCGGCTAGTTCCTATAGGACCTAGCCATTTGAGCGCCAAGTCCTTAACCCTAAAATAAAAGGTTCGGGGGTCCTCATTTTGTCCCCATCTAACCTTACGGAACCTTACTCTGTAGTACTCGGTGTTGTGACCAACCCGTTCTAAAATGCTCTTTTCAATGTCTTTATAGGGTGTAGTTCCGTCAGGATTGGCCACCTGATAGGCTGCCTGTATAAGTCCGGTGAGTAAAGGTGCGATGTATTGTCCCCATCTCTCTTCGGGCCACTGAGCCGAAGAGGCGACCCGCTCAAAGTTAGTAAAGAACGAATCAGGATCTTCCCCTTCCTGATACCGTTGGAGAACCGAACTGGGGACATTAGGGTGCACTTTACTAGCAGCTATGGTCTCAGTTAATTTTTTCATGGCCGTCTCATGAACCAGCTGATTGTTTGCCAATATAGTGGCTTGGCTCTTTAGAGCAGACTGTAAGGCTTCCCTATCTTCTTTGGCCTCGCGCTGGTGAGCTTCCCAAACCAGCTGTAAATGCCGCTGTCCTTCCGCCAGTTGTTTAATCATGTCCTCTAGGCTAGGCTGTTCACTCAAGGTTATACCGTTCCTCAGCCGCTGGGACTAAATCCCACTTCTGACACCACTGTGGCAGGCTGAACGGTATAAACCAGACAGAGATCCGATAATATGGTAAGTAAGGGTTTATTTATAGGTGTTACTTTCTTTGTTCGTTAAAGTTCAGATTATATATTTATATATGGCGTAACCCGGTTAAATGTCTCTTCTTTAACTTGGTCGTTCTTCTTTCTCTTTTCTTCCTCGGTCAGGTTTTTCAGGGAACTTGGTAATGCTCCAGGAAGGTACCGGCAAGAAAACAGAAGAATGCCTGGGTAAGTATATAAGCGTTTTCTGGGGTTTTCTCTATTAAGAAGGAATAGGGAATGGGTAAGCAGGGAGATAGGAAAAGTGTGCGTCCAACCGTGAACTGTGTTTAATCCTATCAAAGTCTGTGCTTCAGGTAACTCTTAGGGTGCGCCCGAGAGGTTAGGTTAATCAGTCCTTTCATAGGCTGTGCCCTTCCTTTATCCCTTTCCCCTCTCACCCCTCCCCAGTTCCCTTTCCCAGTGTAGGTTTGAGGTTTCTGCCCCTTGCCCCTAGGAGGGACCGTACCTTTGTGAGCCACGACCCTCCAGGGTCGTGGCTGGGCTCCTTCGTCTGTCTCTCCGATGTTCCAGGGACCGTGGTCTTGCTCTCCACCTCTCCGGAACTGCTCTGTTCGTGCTTTGTGGTGTCCTGCTGCTTCGTGATGTCTCCAGCGTCCGTCCTCCTCTCGCCGCCAACGTCCTCCTCCTCGCCGTGTTCCAGCCTTTTATGGCGTTCCGCGGGCTCGTTTAGAGTGAGCGTTTCCCCGGGAACGGGGAAACGCAGCTGAGTCGGGTTGCGCGTCCGCATGGCAACATGGGGACGCGGAAATGACGTATCGGGTTCGCCCGATACAGCGTCTCCCGCTGCTGCCGGTGCCGGGATCGGGTTCGCCCGATCACAGGGGTGACATTGCAGGAATAATCCATTATGTCCCTAGGTATGTCCTGGGTAACATGTTTTTACTATTTCATATGGCATGTCCAAGCATCATGTGTGCTATATGTATTTTCACACATTCAATCGACACAATGACTGATAGACATACCTTCTTATTCCCCTTCACCTTGTTACCCTGGAATGAGAAGGGTCAGACCACCAACAGTGTACTATCCAATAGCAGACCTGCTGACCACGGAGGATTCACATGTCATCCAGATCTACAGCATGGATAGGCAGACAATCATGGATCTCTGTTGTCAGTTGGAGCCAGATCTGATACCTGCCACTCATCATCCCAATAGCATTCCATCCATTGTACAAGTCAAGTCAGTGCTGCAGTTCCTGGCCACAGGCTCTTTTCAAAATACTGTGGCCCTAACTGCAGGGATGTCACAGCCTATCTTCAGTTTGGTCTTGAAGGATGTCCTCTCAGCCCTGTTAAGACACCAAGACAGCTACATCCAGTTTCCACAGTGTGAGGATTTGGCACGTGTGGAGGCAGATTTATATGCATTGGCAACATCCCACATGTGGTGGGAGCCATTGATGGAACACATGATGCCTTGTTTCCCCCAAGTGGCAATGTACAGGTGTATCAGAAAAGGAAGAACTTCTACTCCATAAATGTTGAAGTAGTCTGTTTGGTGAACCTCTACATTTCCCAATTATGTGCAAAGTACCCAGGTTCAGTTCATGATGCCTTCCTCATGCGGGATAACAATATCCCACAGATGATGGCACAACAGTACACAGAGTGAGCCTGGCTGGTCGGTAAGTCATATAGATAATAAGTGTCAGTATCAATTGACTGCTGCCAAATGGAAGGATGTCCAATATTCATGTTTGCACACATTTAACGGTTTCTTACAGGGGATTCTTGCTACCCTAACTTTCCCTGGTTGTTGACACCAGTGAGGTATCAAATCACGCCAGGGGAAGTTAGCTTCAATGAGGCCCACGGAGGGACCAGGAGTATCGTGAAGCGGACCTTTGGGCTCCTAAAGGCTAGATTTTATTGCATAGATGAGTCAGGTGGAGCCCTACTCTACTCACCCGCCAAGTCTGTCAAATCATTGATTCATGCTGCATGCTCCACAATCTCATCCTCAGATGTCAGATCCCATATATACCAGATGAGGGGAACCAGCAGTTCCATTGGGTGCGAATGCAGAATTGACAAGTGAGGATGGCAGTGTTAAGGAAAAAGGTGGAGACAGCCATCAGATCTCATAAAGCAGTACTTCAACTGTCTGTAAGTATGTGTTGTTCAGTTAAATACTTGACTCAGTGGGTATTTGGGGGGCTTAGAGATGTTTGTGAAGGGTCTTTGTATGACCATCAGACAGCTGATCAGTTGTCTAGCAGTGCATAGCTCAAGTGTGCATGCAAAATTGTACATGGAGCTGTGACTATCGTCATGGTCTCATTTGTTAATGTTTGTCACACAGCACATCCAGTGTAACTATTGTATTTCGGACATGTCTTTATGGGTCTTCATCACAAGGTCATCCTCACGTGGTCAGTTCTGAGTTGTGTCACAGGCAGGTGGGGATTGCAGCTCTGACATGTGAAGTCAACATAGATGGATCCAGGTACTGTATGGCATCACATAGGTGGGTGTTGAGTTCCATGCCCAGACCACCAGGACAGTGGGATGGTAGGGTACTGTTCCACACAATAGACCTGTGTGACATGTTCTCTGGGTTGAATGGTGTCATATGTGTGGTCGTGTGCCTCTGACACGTCACCCTGTGTACTCCATCTCCTCAACCATCTCATCGGTTTGAAATTGATACTATTTGACTCTTATGTAGCGGTCACTGTGTTTCCTCATTGCTGCCCATTGTGCATGTATGTCAAGACTGATAGAGGTGAGTAGCATGCCTACAGATACCATGGTAAGTGGAAGGTTGCATGACTGGGGACAGTTGTACTGACTTCTGCCAGTAATATGGGGTATAGTCATTTGGGAGGTATGGAATGGATATGTTATAAGACTTAAGCTGATGAAACATTGAACCAATCTGTTTGCCTATTTAGATAGACAAACACTAACATGTCTTTAACTTCAGTAGTCTGTGGGGGTCCTGTTATTCACACCTATACAGAAACATTACATTGTGAAGCTATACTGCACTGTATGATATTTGGTATGTTGTCAACCTTTGTGCCGGAAAGCACACACAATGGGAAAAGGAGTGTGTCCATTTGTACAATTGTACATATATCAGACCTAGATTCAATAGTATAGAGATGGGACTTAACATATTTGGAACATATGCAAATTTAATGTGTATGCAACATTTATCACAGTTACCTGTTCAGTATAGAAATGATTCTCAACCATATGTGGTTTAGTTGTGTTTATATACAAGTGCATGGGTACGTTTGAGGAATGGGATCAAATCATACAGTGCAAACAGTGAATGGTTCAGTCATGGTGGATGTGATCATCAGGTTAACTGCTACAACATTTCAAGTCTCAAGTCCAGTGTCCTTGTGCTATTGGAAAATGGAGAGTGGTCACACACAAGGGGAACCAATGAGTAGAGGATCACTTCCTGGCAGTGGTTGAGGTCTTGGCGTCTGCTCCTCCTGGATGTTTAGGTGGATGTCTACATTTGCGGTGGGAGGTTTTTCAGCTACAGAGGCAGGGGTGTCTGAGGCATGTCCTTCCCCTTGCAGAGCCTCCATTCCACTGGCTGCCATAGATGTAGAAAGGCCTGATGTAACATGGCCAATGGAAGGGGTCTGCTGTGGTGGATGTAACCTACTCATGGTGGTATTATTGTCTCTCAGCACCCCTTTTAGGGAGGCCATTTTGGCATTGTGGGCCCCCCACTTTAGCATGTCTTCCTGGTGGTTGTCCCTCTGCAGCTTCTTTATCTCCCCATCAGGGCAAGTACCTGGCCCATCACGCCTTGAGACTGTTGATAGGCTCCCAAGAATTGGGAGATGTTGTTCTGGCCTGTTGTATCCCTAGAAGCCTCAATCCGCTGGCCCACACCATCCTTCCCATGCACCCTACCCACACATGCCTGTGCCCTTGGCACAGTTTGCCCACTCCCACTGGTGCCAGGTCCTTCATTGTCTGAGTTCTCTAGTGGTGACTCCGGTACCTGTACTGGGGGGCACATGATGGTATTGACTGTCCAGATGACACAGGTTTGGGGGCGAATGGTTGCCTAGGATGTATTAGCAACAGGGATGGAAGAAGTAGTTGTGGGCAGGGTAAGGCTGACAGGTGTAGACAGACCAGGTATCCCAGGTGGGCCAAAGACATCCTCATTGTCCTCACATTCAGGGGTGTTCTCCTTACTGAGCGCTTCATCCAGGGGGGAGATGCCTGTCTCAGGTGTCCTCTCCATGGCCACATTGTGTAGGTGACTTTTTGAAGAAGTGGAACAGATTGTTATAGATTGTAATGCAGCATGTGGAATCAAACTTTGACAGGTAGATATGCTTTGAGCCATGTACAGAAAGGCTTTACTAGATCCCCTGATATGACTGTTCACCTGCTTTCAAATCTGGGGCACAGTTATATGATACAGGATTTTCCTATGTCATACACCTTGCTACAGGATATCAGATTAGCTTGGCAGTTGGT
This sequence comes from Pleurodeles waltl, assembly GCF_031143425.1. NCBI lineage: Eukaryota > Metazoa > Chordata > Amphibia > Caudata > Salamandridae > Pleurodeles > Pleurodeles waltl. The sequence goes on along the minus strand of NC_090445.1, from coordinate 991,410,253 downwards.
GGTCTTTTGATATACTCATATCTTGTCTGTTGTGAAGCTTTATATTGTTCATGAAACATCCCAGTTAGCACTAGTTTAGTACTGAGTCACCAGGCTGCTGCATAATGTAATTGGACACTGACCAGTCCATCGGCTTAGGAGTGACCATTCTACCTGGCCATATATATCAGGTTACACCTACTATAGCATACTGCAGATATGTGTGTTCCCCCAGGTGAGTATCTCTCAATAGGTGATGGGAGGTAAAAGGGCCATTTTAGCAGAGGACACAGCAGTATCTTTGTGTTGGTGGTATGGTACTGGCAGATGCCCATAGCATTGCTGTCATTGCCCTAGACTGTGAAACTGTGGATAATTCAGGTGGATTTAGTTGATTGTTTAGCAAGGCTCCTTCCATTATGTAACACTGTTCTGGTTTTCTTATTGATAGAACAGTGACTGCTGGGAGTTGTAGTGCTGTCTGTCCCTGTACTAACCACACCATACACATACACTATGTCCCCCAGGTGAGTTTAGTTGATGTGCTATGGCAGTGAGGGGTATTTGAACAGTTGGACACAGGGGTGGTAAGTGTGTTGTCGGTTAAGACGTCAAAAGGTGATCAGTGAGCGTGCAAAACAGGTGACAGTTCCAGTGTTGTGGCTCAACCAACTCCACTCCCCCAGGTATTCCTGTCAAACCCTCAGGATGCAGGATGTCCAAGACCTTCTCCTCCTATGATGTGTACATTGGGGGAAGAGGTGAGAACCCACTGCCAGTCTTGTGAACCACCAGCTGGTGCCTGACGGTCATGGAACATACCTTCCTCCTGAGGTCGTTCCACCTCTTCCAGGTGTCCTCCCTTGTACGTGGATAGCTGCCTACAGAATTTACCCTATCAACTATGTTTTGTCACATCTCCATTTTCCTGGCAATTGAGGTTTGTTGGACTTGGGCTCTAAATAGGTGTGGCTCTACTCTGATGATTTTGCCCACCATAACCCTCAACTCTTCGTCTGTGAAGCGGGAAATTTTTGTGGGGACATGGTAGTGGTGGACGACACAAAAAGGTAAAAAAATGGGTGGTGAGGTGTGGGTGCTCTGTTGTGAGTGGGTGACAGATGTTGTGTGATGTGTGGTGAAGATTAGTGTGATATGTATGATGTGCAGGTGTGGGATGAGTGGTACTTGGAGCGGTGAGGAGTGCCTATTCTATGGTTCCTAAAATCAGTGTGGCCTCTGTCTAGATGTGTATGGTGTTTTGATGCAAAGGATTGTGGGGTGTGAAGGGGCGTGTTGTATACTACAGTTTGTAGGTGTGTCGGGTGTGTGGATGTGTGTCAGGTGTGTGGAATTCGAACTATCCAATGTGGTGCACTGTATTACTTTATAGACCGCCACAATTCACACCGCCATTGGTTTTAATGCAATGGGAGAACCGCTATTGTGATTTGTGGGTCAGAATTGGTTTGGAAGATTTTTGATGGGCTGGCGGTGCTGGTGGTGGTACTGCCTCTTTCCCACCCTCCAGGATCCTGGTGGTGTTGCATTTTGGCTGGGTTTTTGCGGTCCTACCTGTGTAACTCATAATACGGCACCAACATGGTGGTCTTTTGGCGTCTGCCACCTCGGCGGCCTTACTGTCAGACCGCCAAACTCATAATAAGGCCCGTAGTGTTATATGCAAGACAGAGTCTCACCAAAGCGACAAAGGCGTTTTCTCAACTGGAAGAAGACTACCTGGCAGTTGTGTGGGCATGCAAACATAATCATGTCTTTGTGAATGGAAAACCTTTCACCAAAATAACAGATTGTCAGGCACTAATAACAATCTTTGGAAACCCCAAAGCCAAGATGTCACCACTCATTGGGAGACTGGGACTTTGCCTACAAAAGTACTTACACTCAATAATACAAAAACTAAGAGAAGCTGATAACCCATTTAATTACATGTCCAGATACCCATTGCAAGCAAGAAAGACCAGGAGATACACAGCAGAGCAATACATTACCTTTTTTGTCAATCAGGAAACACCATATTCCACCTCCATCCAACCCATCAGTGAAAGCATGCACCATGATGTAACTTCAAAGGAGGGGAAGAGGAGAGCTAAACAAAATGCATTTCAACACCTAAATGATGCAGTGGCAGAGGATGATAAAAAAGTACTGTCTTGTGGCATGTGAAAGACATACTGTCAGTCAAACAGTGTGGTTGCATAGTTTGAGATAAAAGACTTGTGATCCCAGCCACACTGAGAAAACACATTTTGCATGTAACATATCAAGATCACAGTGCCATCGTAGCTCCCAAGCAAGCACAACAAGAGAGAGTGCATCCCCCCAAGCTAGAAAAATTAGTGGAAGAGTCATACCAATTTGCGACCATTGTCAAGTACTCAGCAAGCGTACATACCCACCCCCACTGTGGATGTCACCACCCCACAAAAGGCATGCCAAAATGTGGCTGTAAATGACTTTAACCCTTTGCAATCCAGGAAATGCATACTTATAATCAATGAATGTAGCTGATTTCCATTTGTCAAGTCACCACATTAAAGCAGTGCAAAGGTAATAATTTGTGGCCTGGATGAAATACGTACCCCTTGGGGAATGCTGAAATCATCAAAACTATTACTGGGTCCCTGTTCAACAGCCACAGTTTGCCCAATTTGCAACACACTTCAATTTCAAGTAGTGGTGAATCACTCCTGTGTAGGTGCAGGTGGTTTTAATAGTCGAGTTTTTTTCATGTTCAACACCAAGAGAGTACTGCTGAACTTAACCACAAGCCTGCTCAGCAGCACACTCATCACAATTCTTCAATCACATTGCAACACCCTATACCGCACCACTGGACAACATCCTGCAAAATTGATGAGAGAGTCACACTTGAAAACCAAACGTGATGGCACCAAGAGCTCTGATGATCGTCAGAGAGGAGGCATTCCGCATAAGATGAGCAAGCTTTGATATCAAGAAAGATGACTGGGTATTAGTGAGGCAGAAACAGACCAAGGTTACTGATCCACAATATGCCTCTGAGCAAAATGATCAATGGGAACAGCGAGTGTCAATTGCGGAGAACTGATGCAGAACATATCCCTATTCAGGGTCTACCACCAACACACCCAACATGTCTATGAACACTCAAAGGAACTGAAACTGGATGGGGACACAAGGGCAATCAAATCAAGCTGTTCCTTTCAAGAGAACAACAGGAATTCACCACAATGACTTCAGAGGGTCTGTACATGACGCAAGAGATTCACTGAAAAATGTGGCTGGACAGAGAAGAAAGAGATATCTCGCCTACCTAGTTACCTATTCTTTTTTACCACATATTCACTATTTGTCAATTTTTCAGCAGGGGTCGAAGGGGAACATAATGGTGACTGAACAGGGACTGAATGTAGTTGGACAAAAAACAGGTCAGCAGACCAGTTAGAAATTGGACACCTCACTTGAGAGTAGGAAATACTCCCCAGGGATAAATTTGGAAAAATAATGGACCCAAGGGCCCAGATTTACTAATGGCGTGTGCTGCCCTTGTGTCACACAAGGTGATACAAAAACAACGCAAGTTCTTAAGTGAGATTTACTGTAAATTGCAGAGCCACCTTGGGTGGCTCTGCATTGCATAGTACATCTGGAGCAACGCAAGACAGCACAAATTACAGCCTTGCGTGAATCTGCCCTGGGAAGCCCTTCCATGGGTGGAGCGTGGGTGTTCCACGCATCCACCCAGTGCTTTTGGTGCATTCTCAGATTTACTAACACTAGTAAACCTGGTAATGCATCAAAGTGTTTTGCCTTTCCAGGGGAGACGTAAGGAGGAGGCAAACGATACTTCCTGCAACAAAGGCAACCTTGCACCTTGGTGCAAGGGTGCCCGCATTGGCGCTTGGCAGCCACTACTGGGCACATGCAGAGAGAGAAAGCAGCAATGCATATCTTACTAGACACGGTGCATTCCTGCCCTTTCCATTTGACGCAGTACAGCAAGTTGTCCTGCTGCATTGTGCTGCATCAAATGTAAACAACTTTGCACTGGGTGTCCCACTCTTGTTGCCATTGGGATCACAGCCACAGGAAGAACACGGAGAGATATGTCATGTTAATCCTTAAAGTTCCTGAACAAATAAATTAATTTGCACCTACCTCCCTGATGCGGTGCCAATCCTGAGGAACTGTCACCAAACACACTATAAACTGACTGAAGGCTTTGGAAAGAAGGTAACATACGTTAACCTGCTGCTGATGCTGAAACATGAAAAACGATTCCCTTTTTTGATAAGTTTGAGCTCAGTGGACCTAAGATATTCAACAAATCTAAAAACACCATTGATATGACTGAGAAGACTGGTAAAAGCGGATGCGGCAGTGTTCATGCTTACTCTACCAAAAGAAAAACAAAAGAAAGCACTGCCAGGGAATGAGCTAGTATCTAACGAAACCATGAAGTTTCGGAGAGCTGTTGGGGCACATTTTCATTGAGTTGCTAATTCCTAAAAATGCTTTTACCATAAATCTGTTCCATCAACATGTGTGGAGGGATGTATGTCCACTTTACATTCCTGGCCAAATTCCCTTTCTCACTTTACTTAATGAGCAATGTATAAAGTAACACCCAAGCTAACAGTGTCAAACAATATTCAGAGGTTGCCATAAGACATTAATAAAAAGCACCAATGAAGAATCACTGGTAACTATTTTCCTCGCCTTAACTGTTAGCATTCTACATGAAACATTATTGTGAAAACTATACACCAGTTTTAAAAGCAAGTTGACCAAATAACAGTTAAAGCTGGCGCCTGCATATTTTCGAGTTAAGGTACATGAGTAAGCATGTCTTTTACAATATACAGTCCGCCGTGAGCAAATGTGACCTAGTGCCGAGAGACAACCGCTATATAAATGGTTGCGAATTACTGTGTCTTCTGCAGACCGTGACTGAGTTTTAATAGGTTTGCATGCCCTTTGGTCTAGCATTATCCCACCAACAGCAGACCACAGATTATTTAAATACATTATATAAATTACCACCTCGTGAAGCTGCTTTCCCACAGTGCTGACCACGACTCCAGCCTCCACCTGTTTTTACAGCATCATTAATCAGCTCACCAGTTCAGCTTCAGGTCGGAGGATGACATCATTCAAAAGAATGGAAAACCAATACAATTTTAAGCAGTGGGCTAGCTTAAACCAGGTATCGGATTGCATTTGTGTTTTTTTAATTTTTTTATTTTAAATACATTTAGGACCCAACGGCTACCTAAATGGATGGGCGCTACTAAACGAGTCCAAAACTATGGGGTACATTTTCAACAGACAGTATACAGTTGTGAAAGCTCTGCAAAGAGCAATTACTAAATGTATACAAAGTCCTTCACCCACCTACCCCCAATACACAGATTCAACTAAATATTTAATGACGTTTGTATTTTTATTTTTCATTGTAAGACTTGAAGCACATCAGAGTTTATGAATTGGTGTACTCGAAGTAAACATACACTTTAAAAGAGAGTCATATCATGTGGAATTATTTCTATAGGGATAAGTGTGGAAACACTAGCAGATAGGAGTTTTGTGGATCTCTGCAGATTCCAAATTTTTTCTTGACTGAATGTGAGGAAAATGCATTATTTTAGTCAAAGTGTGAGGTTTATAGAGCATTTTGGATAAGAAAACCTAGTGAGATACATGCGCGTTGCAACATCCTGGACTTCTCAGGGTGTCTATATTTCAGAAATGTCTGTGTTTAGTAGAGTTCCCTAGTTGCAGGGTGACATTAAGCCCAAATAGTGCAACAATTCAGCATGGCAAGTAAAAATAAAATTGGGATTTACCCATGCAATTTTGACCCATATGTCAAAACTACACCCACAACAATCCAAGTTTCCTCTAGCTTGCAATGGGGATGCTGTAGGCCCTAAGTCGGTGTTAGACATTAGGAGTGGGAGTAGGCTAAGCGCATAAGCACCTGTCCCCATCCTATACATTTTTTTGTAAATATATTCTATATATCTGTGGTGTCTAGCGGTCCCTATGCCACCTCCATGCCCCTGAGGACAGGTTCCTGGTAACACGCAAATCTGCTCCAGAGGAGTGTAGTTTAAAGACTGTTGGGCCTTTTCTGGTGTGGGGGCACAAAACAATGCTTGGATTTACCATTCCACCATCTTTTTTTGCAACTAGAACAAAGTCATATTGTCTAGTGAGATTCATAACCCCGGGGAACGATCTGGGTCAAACCCCTCAACATAGCCCCCAGGTGGTAGAAATATATTTTCCTGATAGTGGTGGAGAGAGAAAACTGGATCTTGCTAGTGGATCCACTCGACACACAAAAAGAAGACCCTGATGTTCAGCAGCCTTTTTATGCCCCAATAGGGCAGATTGGGCACAAGCCCTATTTACATCCTAAGGGTTGGGGGGGCATAAAGACTATTGCCTCATTAAGTGGTGTTGGCATAGTTCAATGCCAGGGAAGGCTGCCCCAGCCCTTTCTTTTCCACCATTGTAGAAAACCCTGGTGTCTACTGATCTTTCTACCTTCCAGTTGGGTCAAATTGGGGCTCCTGGGGAACAAAGCCTATATTGCCCCTTCTAGATTGGGTGCACAGTCCGAAGTCATGGTGGGCCTCCTCTACCCTGTTTCAATCCACCATGTGGAAATCTCTGGTGTCTAGTGGACATTTTAACCCCCCCCCCCCCAGCCCTCCTGCCTGGCCCCAAAACCACGTCCAGGGTATTAGAAGGATTGTTTTGTCCTGGATTGGGGACGCACTGGCCAAGTGTCCGATTATACCCCCTACCCCCCATCAACAGTGAAAGGTGACCATGCCTTCAGCATGGCCTGCTTACAATTTGTTTTGCTGTGATGTCAGCAAGCTGCACAAGCTCATGTTACAGCCAAAGAAAAAAGACAAGCACGAGCCTTCTCCCTCATGTTACGACTTTGATTTTAGAAAAGGAAATGTTTCCGGTGATTTGATCAGAAGCCTTTTCTTGTGTGGCCGACAATATAATCCCCACTGCCACACTTAAAAGGTAGTGCTGTTGTTGAGAACGTGCCAAGCAGTGCACTAAAAAAGTTTAGAAAATTTGGAGTTTCAATATGCAATAATATTCAGGAAAAATAATAATAAATAAAATATTCAGTTGCTGAATGAATGCAGACAGTTCAGACTTGTTTGCAAATCCTCACCATTAGCTAGACCAAAATCTATTTGATATATCACTATACGAAGCCCTAGGATACTAATGAACAGAAGGACGTGTTAAAGATCACAAGATTACTTGTTTCTATCAACTCCATGTATGTAATACATGATAAGATTTTGTTCTTAACTTTGCTTTAACGTTTCAGACAGATCTACTCAATGCTAAGCCACAACTCTTTCGTTTTAATCTTCAGCTTTTCATTATTTAGTGATCCTGATGGTTAATATTGCTACAGTTGTTACCTTGCTACAAACAGTGTACACTTCGTGTTTTCAATGTAATGACCTTATGTTTTATCATATGTCCTTAAGGATATTTGTCAATCTGGTAGTCGAATATGTTTTTGTTTTTAAAAAATGTAACACCAGAAATGGTTAAGTGTTGTCCAGTGATAGGATGAGGTATAAGAGTCGTCGTAGTCGGAGCAGTTGATGTCCTGCACTAGTGATTGATTTTACTTGCCATACTAGTGATTGGTCACCATACATCACCATACGCCTAGGCACCTAACCCTTTAGAGGAGGATGACTTGACAACTGTTTCAATTTAGAAAGAAACAGTACCATTGCCTGGGGTTGTTGGCAATTTTGGACGAATATCTCCAGATGGCTTTCCAGGACGGTTTGCATGAGAGGGGTAAACGTCTTGAAGCAGTCTGCTTGCAAAATGCAAGTAATCCGGCCTTCACCACAGTTCCTTGGATGTTGTCAAGAGTTACAGCCAAGGAGGGATTATATACTATGCCCAGGTCCTGAATATGTATACTAGACAGTGCCCATCCAATAGTCTATTACAATCAAAGACATTCATAAGTTTGTCACTACTGATTTCTATATTATTTCTGAAAAAGTGGAAGGGTAACGAAGCATGTATGCGTGGCCTGTACATCCAGGCCTAGTGATAGCAGGTCAGTATTTTCAGGCAGATATAATAGCACATTTGAAGGCTCAGTATGATACTTTCCAAGAATGTGTTTTTCTATTCTAGCTTGTGATGGTAATTGAAGTTCAGCCATATAGTAGCACTGCCTTTGAAACAATTTGACTCTGGCGCAGTAGACGTAAGTATCATCTCAAGTATAAAAATAGGTTACTCAAAAAATGAAAAACTTAAATCAAATTCTGTTTTCCTCTCTGCTCATGGTGAACAGCCAGGTGGAGAACCATCGCAGGATCCCAGTCTACACTGAGCGGCATTTCAGCAGGCTCAGACCACTACCGGAGCTTCTTTCATGCTGGGTAACAGCATGGGAGAAGCATCTGGATTGGGAGGGGAAGGGAGCAAGCACAGAAGCACTGATGCAGCTGGGGCAGATGAACACTGAGGCGGAAGGTAAGACTTTGTTACATTTTTTTATTCTTACTCTCATCCCTCCATCCCCCTCCCCCACTTTGTGCGCTCCCCCACCGAGCGTTACTGGTGGCAGCCGCCACTGGAAAGCAGAATTCACTTTCAAGGATGTACAACTAATATGTTAAGGTGTTAGCTTTGGAAGCCTTTATGAGTTAATGTTTCACTGGTGTAGCTCCAAAATGTCAATGCATCAGCAGCTTTCTTTTTCTGAGAGTTTTCATTGCAATCTGGTCTTTGCAATAATGTTGCTTTAAACACTTGAACTTTGGCATTTTTCACTTCTGAAATCACAGGGTTTTATGGTTCTGTAAACACATTACCAATCCCGGCATTGTTTCATTCATATTTGAGGCCACTAGAGGTGTATGGAAATTGCTGAATACTAACTTTGGCCCTCTTTATGTACTTGGCGGGATGCCCGGCTGCCAACTGTGCCGTTGGTCAATGGAAGACGGCAAATGTCAGCGACCGGCATCCCGCCACATAATGACACATGGAGCCTCACTGCCATTGATGGCGGTGAGGGCCACCATGCGCAATGCTGCTGGTCGGTGGCGGGGTGGATGCTGCTCCACCCTCACTGCCATGTCAGACCATACACTGCCACACCTATGAAGAAGCAGTTATAGGCGTGGTGGTGTATGGAGATGCGGCTATGGTGGCGGAGCAGCATCCAGGGAGCCGTTCCCTCCCAGAGCAGCAGGACGGAAGAGGTAAGTGCTGTCTGAGAGGGAAGGGGAGGAGGGGGGTGTGTGTGAGCATGTGAGTGCATGGGGGTGTGCGTGAGCGTATGTGTGGGGGAATGTGTGTCTGAGTGTATGTATGCATGTGTGCATGTAGGTGAATGGGTTGATGTGGGGGTTTGGGTTTTCAGGGGACCTGTATGTAGGGATGGGGGATGGTGAGGGTCTCGTTGGGGGGACCTACATGGGGTTTTGGGGGCAGAGGTTTGTGGGGGCGGTTTTCAGGGTTTGGGGTTAGAGCAGATCTACGGGCTTGGGAGGTGGGCAGGTGTAGTGGCAAGAGTGTGGCTGGCATGTCACATACATCTCATGCAGCCGTTGCTTTACATTGAGCTTTCTGAAAAGGACACCCACTTCACAATTCACATAGAACTCAAATTTCAAGAACATAAATCACATCAACTGACTAACCAAACTGGAAGATGCAGGTACTGACAGTGCTCTTCTCAAGTGGGTATATTATTTAATCATTACAAGTCCTAGTTAAACACACTTTCGCCTTTGTGATGACTAAATGTGGCGCTCCACAGAGTTCATTCATTTCGCCTACCTTTTCACATCTGGTTTGACAGAGCAGCTGTCACCAGACCACATGTGATCAACCTACAAAAGAGCCTTCTGGAGTACTACAGAGAGGGGTTTTAGCTTCATCTACATGTTGGCGGACAGGAGTATATGGTTAGTTGGACACAAGCAAGGGAGTATCTAGAAAATTAAACAACCGAACACAATCCACACCTTGCATGTCATCGAGTGAAATGAAAAAAACCCTACCCACCCTAGATGAGGTCCTTCATCTTTCTCTCTATCCTTTAAGTCTTTCATCCATCTATCCATCCAACAATCCATCACCTCATGCTCCCATTGATCCATCCATCCTTTCACCTTTCAATCTGTCCTTTTGTTATCATTCTGTCTAGCCACCTTTTTAACCTTACAGTTCCCCATTCAGCCTTCTGTCCTTTTACTCACACTTACAGCCATTCATCAATCTCTTTTCCATCCATACACCCATTCATCTTGATGCATGTATCATTTCACCTTCCTGTTATCAATTCGCCCACCCATTTCATCATTTCTGCTAGTCTTTCTTTCACTCACCTATGTCAATGTTGTTTTATACTTTATCCATCAGTCCTTTCACCCTTGATTCCATTGTTTAATGATTTTGACCCTTATTTTGTGCCACTGTTTCTTTCTTTTCCTACGTCCTTTGTTTCATCCTTCCTTTAAACCATCTATTTCAGTCACTCAGTAGTATAGCCAGTGTAACGCAGGACCCCACACATGGAAGGAAATGGGTCCACTGGTGTCACTTGAATGATAAAATTCAGCAATAAAAGGGGATCAGTGGGCCCCTCAGGCCTCTAGGCCCCAGTGTCACTGTACCTGCTGCACCAATGGAAGCTATGCCCCTTTACAGTCTTTTCTTCTCTTTTTCTAATCATTTCACATTTTGAGCCTCCTTCACTATGATTTGCTTCACATCCCTGACCTCTGTTGTGATTTCTCCTTACTTTGCATTTTTTAAATAGCTTTTGTCTGCAGAGCTGCAGACAGAACAGGCTAATAAATAATTATGTGTCAACTCCACTCCCACTTTAGCTGTGAAAGAGGAGGGGATCGCTATGCCACTGTGCAGAAGTTGTGTGCTGCTACAGAAAAAAGTGCATACCCTCTAAACTGCTGTGATTATTTTGTTTGTTTATCCAGCTGCCTGGGCCAGCGGCGCAGCTGTCTAGAGAAGTCTCCCTAACATGCACAAAGTGCCAAGCTTACAACAGAATAGAGCTTGAACTTTTAGGAGTACACATATGGCATTGAAATGCCATTAAAGTGTCATGTAAGATAAGTGGATATTTCCAGGTGTTTGTTTTTCTCTGGCAGCAGCACAGATAGTATGAGGGCAGTCAAGAGGAATGGACTGTTGTTTTCCAATCCCTTCCACGATTTACTTCAGACTTCAGAGAGCAGATGTGTGTTTGAGAGCAATATGGGATGCCCAAAGCCACACTAGTCTACATGGATTTGTAGGGTTGGCCTGAGAGCGCAGCTGTCACCTCAGCTGCTGTGATTAACTAAAAAAGAGCTTTCAGAGTGCTACGCCCACCAGTTTGTACCCCTTAACACAGGATTCGTACTTGGCTAAATGTGTGTGTTTCCACCAAAATATCTGCTAGTACTGCTTTTTTGACTTGTGGCAAAGCTTATAGTTGATACAGCAAGACTAAGGCCCTGATTTAAGAGGCCTAGCGCTGCTTTAGCGCCACCTTAGGTTATTTTTGTCCTTTTCCCAGCACCAGATTTACAAAGTGGTGCAATGCATGCATTGTGCCACTTTGTAACTCTTTGCGCTACATTATGCCTGTACCAGGCATTATGTATGCAAAGGGGGCTTTCTCCCGTTGGGGGTGGGAGGGGGGGGTGAAAAGATTGTGCAAAGAAATCTAAGCGATTTCTTTGCATCATTTGTTCAGCACTATTAACGTCTGCTCAGAGCAGGCGTTAAAAGTGGGCACACCATTGTTTACAATGGGCCCCTATGTACTGTTCAGGGTTAGCACCAAAATGTTGGTGCTAACCCTGAACAGTGTAGCAATAGAGTCAGAAATTCTGTTGCTATTGCCCCCTACCATGCGCCATGGTGCTCTGTTTTTCAAATACGGCGCACAGATGGTGGCTGGGGGGGCGCAAGGGGCCGCAAGAAAAGTGGCTCTACATGTAATGTAGCTCCATTTTTAATAAATCTGGCTTTAAGTGTCTTATGGTGGCAATCCTGAACTGTTCATTATAAAATGTACAATAAAGACACTAGGCCATTTATTCTAAGAACAAAACATTTTTTTATAGGCATTTAAGAGGGGATTGTTATTGTTCTGTATTAAAGTATAATGATAGCTGTTTTGTAAGCTGGAATCTCACAGATTACTGTGATAGGCAAGGGTTTGGGAGTTGGTTACCTCCTGTGACAAACCATGGGTGTAGAAGATCTGCTCTTCGAGAATCCTTGTTAGGACCCCGCTTTGAAAAAAAAGATAGTTCAGTTGCCATTGGCCTCATCTGTTTAATATGGACAGTTATGATAAATGCAGTCAGCCTGACACATTGATTGTGAAAATTATATGTTTAAATCAATAAACATTTAAGGATGGATTGTTATTTCTCTTTATCAAGGTCACATATAGGTATTTTGTTACATGAAATATCACAGATTCCCTTTGTAGGGAAGGATTTTGGTGTTGGTTGCCACCACTGACAAAGTTTCTGATTTGCACTGAAATAATTGTTGCTATGATCTCTTTGTAGCTCTCTGACAGGATCTTGTAGTAAGAAAAATCAGTAAGAAATTCTGTTAGCTATCACTCGTCTGTGATATATTTAATATTTTATACCGACGCCGTCTTACACCAGCTCCTATTGTCAAGTACCTAGAGATACTACTAGGTGCAGATCCGACAATGGCAATGTCAGAAACCCTTTCAGAGGGCCACGGGCCACACAGGGCTACTGGTCCCAACTGTGGTGGTTGAGACCTTTTACTCCGGATGTCCTGAGGCCTGACCTACTATGGATCCCACTCAACTGGGCCAAGTACCCCTTCTGCATTTAACTGTCAGTGGTAGCTGTGGTTGAGCAGCCAAGGCTCCCTTTGGGAGGGATGTAGATACAGGTCAGTGAACACAACTAATAACTAAAAGTGCAAACAGTGCAAAAAAGAAATAAATGTCCAGCCAAATACTTTCTTTTATAAGAAAAAGTAATATTTTATCTCTAACTTTACAAACGCAAAGAAATGCAACATTCAGAAGCAACAACACAGGCCCCCTTGAGTAATAATTGTTAGGCAAATCCCTGTCCCACGCTCCTTCATGTAATGGGTTCAGGGTATTCCTCATTCACTGGTGGCTGCATCAGGGAATCCAAACTATTAGGCCATACTCAAGAGTTCCCTTCTTACTCTTCATGGTTTCAGATAAAAGTGTCTATTGTGCCGTAGCACCTTCAGCAGTGACTCCTCTGGGGATCCAAAGGCCTGGTTCAAATCTTATACACTCCTGTGGTGTGGTAGTATCCAGTGGTGCAGTGACTGCCCTCTCCTCAGTCGCTACCAAGTCTGGATCTTGTACAGTGAAGTTGGGCCCCTCACCATGTCCTCACCAGCACTTGGCAGTGTAGGCTTTTCCTGTCGAGCAGTGCTGCTGTTTGGTTTCCAGTGATCAGAACTGCTCCCGCTCTGTGGACATAAAAGGTAATTGTGCTTTCCCTAGAAAGGAGGGGTTCTCTCACCCTCGACTGGAGCTCAGGTAAGAGTGTGACGTTCTCAAAGCATCCTGTGATTCTCAGGCAAACAGTCAGGTGCAGTTGGCAGGCTAGACCCAAAGGTTACGGAAGTAATCATTTCGACTGACCTACGACCCAAACAGTTGGCCACAGTGATACTGGCATCTCCTTCTGGCATACGGGGTTGCTGCATTGCTTACTATTGGGTGCACACTCTTCGGTGCTATCACCCTACACCAGTGGTCTTCAAACTTTTTAATGCTGCGCCCCCCAAGTTGAAAAATAAAAATCATTGGGCCCCCCGTCAGAATTTTTCACAATTATTTTAGAAAGATGGCAATATTTAAATAGGTCTAAACCTATTTAAACATTGCAGTTAAGTACTGTTACCTTTTTAAAACTGCAATAACATGCTTCTGCTTAAAACAAAGGCATGTTATTTGTATAATATTTCTTTTGGCCAGAGTTTGGCGCCCCCCCTGGGATTACTTGAGGCCCCCCTAGGGGGGCCCGCCCCCCAGTTTGAAGACTCCTGCCCTACACACAGCAGACAAAAGTCTCATGCTCCAGACCAATTAAGTCACTAGTGGCCCCATCTGGCATACATGGTCACCACAACAATGCTGTGTGGGCTTGGTACCCTCCACCCAGCTCTCGATACTTGACACAGTCTACAGAGTCTCTCTCCTGGCATATGGTGGTCTCCAAAAAAAAGTCTTGCTCACGGGCTGTGACCCGATTGTTGAACAGTCTAATCCTCACACAGGAAGCCCACATGGGGGAGCCCACTGGACTTCGCTCCCTCCAATGCTTTCCTCTTCCTCACAGGGCACACTGGTCTGGCAAGCAGGCAAACGCTCATGCTCCAGCTAGGGTGACCAGGGTCCCAGATATGACAGTCCTGTCTTTTTCACCAGCTGTCCTGGCAGATTTTGGCATCTCATGTCCCGGTTCGACTGAGAACAATGGAAGGTGCCTTTTTATGTTCTCCAAAGCAGAAACAGTTAGCAGGTGTTATAAGAAAGCAATTGAAACTACAGGCATGATGCTAGCTTTAAATTGGCATTTTATTTATGTTCTTATGCCCCTGCTGTAATTCTATACTGATAAGTGCTGACATTCTGCTCAGTCGGTTGAAGTAAAATTGTAGTCATTTTTCTATTTTTATGTAATGTCCCAGTTTTTTACTTTAAAATTCTGGTCACCCTAACTCCATGGCAGGTGGTCTGGTTTCCTTGGGTGATTTCCCCTCACTCATCAGGGACATTAGCAGGTCTTGGCCTCCAGTCCTGGCCACAGGCAAAAGTCTTGCAGAGCCTCCCTTTCTCACACAGCATATCTGAGTTCTTTATGGGTGACAAGTTTTTGTGGACTCAACCTCCCCTTCACATAGTCCTTCTTCAGGCACCAAATGTGAGTTAGGATCTGAGTTTTTTATGCTGGGGTACTGCTTCTTTTGAAGCAGGCAGTTTTCCTTTTCATCTTCATTCATGAAAGAGTGTATGCACAGCAGGCACAACTCCAAAGCTGTTTGTCCACAACATAATTCATGAGATTGACCAGAGCTTACATCTGCATGCCAGCCACTGTGATGTATGCATCAAAGGGTTAATCCCAGACCCTCAGCCTTACTCTTTATGATTCTTTTATCAGCTCAATCTCCTTTCCTAAAATATGTCCAAGTCCCTCCATTGTGATCTATCACTGAATCAAAGGCCAATATTTTCAAATGTAAAGGGATTCTCATCTTTTTCACTCCAGTGTGTCCCCACCCTGCTTACAGGAATGCACCAATACACAAATATGTCTAGGGGGATTCCTCTTCTCTGCGTGCCTTCACCAGGAAGGCCTGGGCTTCCCAAAATTGAACCTAGCATTCTCCATACAATGCACCCTTACTAGCACACTTACTCCTTGTACTTTCACCGCATACTTTCAGTCCAGCACTAACACCACTACTCATTGTACATCTACCTGTACACATGCATTCAGTTTACATACCAAATCTATGCACACTGTTCAGTACTGAATCTTCCCTGCATTCAACCAGATTGTGCTTAATTTAAAACACATGCACTCCCCAGCACACACACTTACTATGTTCACCCTGCACAACTCTTCACCCTTCATGTATTGTACTTCATGCAAGCACATATACACCCAGCACTTGCAGTCCCTGGACACGCATCTCACAGCACTACATCTCTCATGTAATGTATTCCAATCGGGCATAAATACATCCAGCACATGTACTGACCACACATGAGCTGCACAGTCCTGCTCCATTATTGTACTGTACCCTTCCCAGGCACTCATACAACCAACTCAAAGTCACTAGTTCTATGCTGCACAGCACTCCACAACTTACCTGGTATAGGCCAAAGGTGAGTTAAACACACAGCAGCTGAACTCTTAAGAAGGTGAGTGAGGCTGTAGGCCTCGCTCCAATGACACAGGGTGAAAAGGTCCCGTTTGCTATTTCTGAACACTACATGATATGCTACGACTTCCATGCCCATGCTGCTTAACTCCTGGTGAAAGTGGTAGCCTTCCACCCCTATGAGGGTAGAACTTTTGGAGCCCCTCACATTCCAACAAGACCTAATCTATAAGACAGGCCTATGTCATGTTGCACCCACATGATCTGTGTTCGCCTATGACAAAAACAACAGTACAGTTAGGCACTCAGGGCAGGTGTACATATCTTTACCATTCAGTGAACTTTTCCATCCCAATAGGTAACAAATGTGACAAATATTGTACAATCTGTATTTTATCACTGCCAATCATTAAAAAACGTCTCCCTTATATGGTGTCTCCTCATTGAACTCAATCAGTGATTTTGCTGGTGTTCTTCACACTCCAGTATGAAAATGGCTTACTTAGGATTTCTGCCTAGTTTCTGAAGGGAGTATATGGGCTTCAAACTGCTGCTGGGTACTTTTTTTCCCCATCTTACTTTGAGATGCCTCCCCCCCCACACACACACACAACATTAAGACAGCTTCACTGGTTGGCAGTTGAAAAACAGATCCACTTAAAGGCACTTTCTACAATTCAAAGAAGTGTAAAAATCAGGAGGTGGTCTATTTCTATAACACAGACTTGCTTCTCCCATGCCTCCCTGATCTCTCTAATAATGAAATGCTAACCTTTTGGTCATCTTTAGTGTGCATTGCATCTATATTTATATACCAACCTGACCTCAGGCTTCTTATCTTAGGGAACATGTCCCCCTTCTTAATTTTGTCCCTGTTCCTTAAGGATTTTCAATAAATCAATCAGCAATTTTTATAGTGCTGCTTATCACCCATGGGCTCTCAAAGCGCTGTTAAAGGGGAGCTGGCCAGTCGAAGAGCCAGGTCTTGAGGTCTTTCTTGCACTGAGTCAGCGAGGGGGCCTGCCTGAGGTGGATAGGTAGCGTGTTCCAGGTCCGTGCTGTGAGGTAGGAGATGGATCCGCCTCCCGCAGTGCTCTTCCTGATCAAAGGGGTGGTGGCGAGGGCAAGTTGAGAAGATCAGAGCCGTCTGGTGGGGGTGTAGAAAGATAGGCCGTGGTTGAGGTAGGCTGGCCAGATGTTTTGCAAAACTTTGTAAACATGTGTCAGGAGCTTTAAGGTGATGCGTTTGTTGATGGGGAGCCAGTGCAGGTGTCTGAGGTGGGCGGAGATGTGGCTGTGGCAGGGGATGTCTAGGATGGGTCTGGCTGCTGCGTTCTGAATTCTCTGGAGTCTTGCTTGGAGCTTCTTTGTGATTCTGGCATAGAGAGTGTTGCCGCAGTCAAGTTTCCTGCTGATGAGTGTGTGGGTAACTGTCGGTCTTGCCTCGTGGGGATCCACTTGAAGATCTTTTGGAGGAGGCGAAGAGGGTGTAAGCATGATGATGAGACGACATTGACTTGGCAGGTCATGGACAGCGTGGAGTCCAGGATTATGCCCAGGTTCCATGCGTGGTCAGTGGGGTGCTTCCGAGGGTAGCTGGCCACTAGGAGTCACCCCAGGCAGAGGGAGTCGGACCCAGGATGAAGATCTCAGTCTTGTCCGAGTTGAGCTTGAGACAGCTGTTTTTCATCCAGTCGGTGACTGCTCTCATTTTGTTGTGGAAGTTGTTCTTGGCTGTTGATGATTCATTGGCAAGGGAGAGACTTAGTTGTGTAACGTTTGCATAGGAGACTATGTTGAGGCTGTGCTGTTTGATGATTTTGAATGATGACTGAAGAGAGTTGGGTTGGGGTACTCCACTGTGGGTTTCTGTAGGTTCCGAGACGAATGGCTGGAGTCGGCTTCTCTGGGTCCTTTCATTGAGGAAGGAGCGGATCCATTACAGGGCCTTACTGCGGATGTCAATGTTGCAAAGTCTGGTGCATAGGGTGGTGTGGGATACGGTGTCAAAGGCAGTGGAGAGGTCGAGGAGGATTAGGGCAGGCATGTCTCATGATTCAATATGGTGTGGATGTCATCCGTGACTGCGAGGAGGGTAGTTTCGGTGCTGTGGTTGCTCCTGAAGGCAGATTGGGAGGGGTCCAGGATGTGATGTGCTTTGAGGAATTGAGCTGGATGTTGATGGCCTTTTCAGGTACAGTTGCTCAGAATGGGAGAAGCAGGCAGTTTTCCTTTTCATCTTCCTGTAGTTTTTCATGACTCTGGGGTCAGAGGTGGATTTCTTTAGTAGCAGGTTCATCTCAGCGTCCTTCCAGTCATTTGGGAAGGTGGTGGTTTTGATGGAGCGGTTAATTGTCTGGCACAGCTCAAGGGTGATGGTTGTGCTGCCTCAGTTGAAGTTGTGGTGTGGGCACAGGTCCAAGGGTGCCCCAGAGTGGATTGAGTTCATGAGCATTCAGGTGTCTTCTGTGGAGATGGGGGTCCATTGGCTCAGAGTTGGCTTGAAGGTGGGGTCTGTGGTGGTGCTGGTCTACGGTGGAGGTGGGATTTGGCTCTTGAACACTTTGTATATGTTCTGGATTTTAAGGTGGAAAAAGGTAGTGAGGTTGTCGCAGAGGTCTTGAGGGGGGATGTCTGTGGTGTCCATGCTGGGGTACATGAATTCCTTGACTATGCTGAAAAGCTGTTTCCTGTTGTGTGCGTTGGTGCTGATGCATTCCTGGATGGCAGCCTTTCTGGAGGCTCAGATGCATTGGTGGTGCGCAGTTACTGTGTCTTTGTATGCTGTGCGGTCTGCCATGTTTTTGTTGTTCCTCCATTTTCATTTGAGTCGGCTGCAGTTGAGTTTAGAATCTTGGAGGTCAGTAGTTAACCAGCTGGGTTTCATGCGGTGCTGATTTCCGGCAGGTTTTGTTAGGGAGGCTGCAGTATTTGCAGAGTCGGTGATCCTGTGGTGGAGATTGCGAGCTGAATCGGTTGCGTCCATGGTCTTCGGTGGAGGGGAGAGGCTGAGTGCGTTGGTAAGCTGGGCTTTAGTTACGTTGCTCCAGTTCCTGCAGGTGGAACGGGTTCCATGATGGTGTATGGTGGTCCTAGTGAAAGTGAAGTGGATGTAGTGGTGGCCGGTCCAGAGGTGTTTGGAGGTGTGGGAGAGGGAGATGTTGTTTCCAGTTGAGAAGATGGGTTCAAGGGTGTGTCCCACTGAGTGAGTGGGGAGGTTGACCAGTTGCTTGAGTCCTAGAGTGGAGAGGTTGTCCAGGAGGGATGCAGTGTTTGGATCGTAAGGTGGAGTGTGTTCCTATAGATTATGGAGACGCCTCCTCCTGTTCGGTCGACGTGGTCTTTGTGGATGATTTTGTAGCCGTCTGGGATGGTAGTGGCGATGTCTGGGGCTGAGGTGAGGGTTATCCAGGTCTCCATGAGGAAGGCGATGTCAAGGGTGATTGAGTCGAGGAGGTCCCACTCTTCTACTGTGTGCTTGACGAGGAAGTGGGTGTTGAGAAGTAAACATCTGAGGTGTCCGGCTAGGCTTGGGGTGGGGCACTGTGGCATGCGAGGGCAAGTGAAGGCACAGTAGCAGCAAGAGAAAGGGCCTGGCATGTTCTTCGGAGAGGTGTGGTGGCATGCGGCAGAGCCTCCAGTGTTAAGGGCGTGTTGGGTGTAACGCTTGTACCGATGACTGATGCGGGGGCAGGGTCTGTGGTGCTGGGCACAGTCTAGGTGCAGCCGGGTGCAGACAGGCTTGCCTTTGGCATGTCTTCTGGGTGCCAGCAGCGCACCCGCAGCATGCACCCGCAGCATGCGCCCGCAGCGTGCACCGCTGCGTCACTGCCATTAAGAAGGGGCGGGTGGTGGGAGGGGATGGTCAGCTGGGCTGCGGGAGGGTAGAAAAGCATGTCACAAGTGGGGGTGGGGCCACAGCGGTGGGTAGCAAGTGCAGGAAAACAAAAAATCAGAAAAAAAAATTAAAAGCCAAAAAAGAGAAGAACAGAGAAAGGCAGAAAAAATCAGAAAAAGCAGAGCGAGGCAGAAAGGTAGCAGAGACAGACAGAGGCCACCACAAGGCCACCAGGGATAAGGTGAAGGCGGGTGCCTGAGGGTGGAGGAGGGTCTCGAACTAGGAGGCAAGCAGGCTCACTCTCACAGGGCATTAGCAGCAAACAGGTGGTGTTGCGTGGGGGGCGGCCCAAATGCTGACCAAGGTAGCCATTTTTAAACAGATGTTCCGCAATTTAACTTATCTCTTGACTGATGTACTGAATTTGCATCTCGATTCCTCACTAAGAACATGTTTTATAAAACTTACAGAAAATTGGATTCTAAGACTAAAACTTTGTGGTATGGTTCCAGAAACGTAGAGGAGTGTCTAAGTTGTCAGCCTCCATAACTGACCATAGGCAAAACAATTCTTAAAGAAAGGGCAAACATGTAGCCCTGTTCAGAATAAATCTCTCACCCGTTTGGCATTCACAGAGAGTTCCTGGAGTACCTCTAGGAAGCTGTGACTGCTACAGCTTTCCTGAAGTAGTTCAAGAATTCTTTGTTAAGTACTCTCATGTATATGCACATCTACATGCACAGGTGCGAGAAGTGTTCATTCAATAATGTAGAAAGTGTTTGCCCAATTGCATTTGCACTTATTCACTTTTTTTGTTTCGTGACAGGGAAAATATTTTCCACCTTCCATTAGAGGAGATTTTCCCATGCAATCACCCATGGACTGTGACACAAATCCCTATGTATTAACCTTGGCAGACAGAGATTTGAATAAAACAAATTATGTTTCCTTGAGGTATGCATAACATTAAGGAAAAGCTTTTTCTCTGTGTGTGTACTGTACTGTTATTGAGTTAGTATGGATTTAGGTCCTAATTTAGTTCTTTGCGGTAACAGTCCCACCGTTGACTTTTTGGCTGGAAGCCCACCCCATGCCATGATGGTCCGACCGCCCTATTCAGGTGTCATCAGGTCATATGGAAAAGACCACCAATGGACCATTGTCACCAACAAGAAACTTCACCCGCATCGAGGCACAATAGGCAAAAGTGGCTGGTAGCGGGACAACAGACCCTTTTACTGCTGTGCCTATCATGATGTGTATTCCTGCTGACCCAACTGTGGCAGCTGAACCTCCACACCTGAGTTGGATTGGGAGCTATATAAGGATTAAATCCTGACACCATGAACTGGCTGCTACCAGTCCTGCAGTTCCTCCTGGGCCATATCCAAAATTGAAATCACCCCCTCATCACCGGAACAGAAGGGAAATCACTGACATCACTGTTATCCTAGGAGTTGTAGCTTCATGGTCATCCTGGACTTGTGAATGGCTCAATCATTTGTGCCTGTTGTGCAAACACCTCCAGAATGCTGTGCAGTGCTCAAGTGTGTACTGTTGTAGACAGTATGTATCGGAGCAGACCTCGAGATATAAGTGGCACCCACCAAGCTGGTACGGACTGCCTTCATGGCAATGGACACCCACACAAAAATTCTCAACAATCACAAATAGAAATGTATCTGCACAGATGTGTGCAATAATGTCCCCAAAATATTGAAAGCATCAACTGAAAGAGTATACCCAATCTGAACGAAATAATCCCATGATAATGTAACAATTACACTACAACATGCTACAGGTGGTGTACATAGAATGTACTACAAAGTTTACTGGTAAACTGCAAACATGGCAGAGATGTATGAAGGTCACATATCCGCTCGGTGTGGACAATATTTCACCTAAATAAGAACTCATTTGACTGTAATTTGCCAGGTACCCTGTGTAATGCATATGTGCATATTATTGACACATCATGTGAAAATAAACACACATGCATTCTCCAGTCACTAAAACAGAAACATATATAATGTTGGTGTAAGTGTCCAGTAACTACATGAACGCTTGCACCAAAATTAATATGTCCATTACAAATGTACAACACTAATGTATATTTTGAAAAAGCCAAAATATACAACCTGTGCTTGTCACTTTCACAAATGAGACTAAGTGCAAGGCACACACATGAGCAGAAAGAAACTCATTAGTAAACAGTTAGTAACAATCATAAAATATGGCCAGTGCAAAGGTATTCTCAAAATAAAAATGTTTTATCAAAATGAGATAACTCTCTCGGAAGTCTAAACTTAAACTGTACAGAAAAAAACAAAGGCACAAGGCCAGTAGTCCATTGTGTGGTGCATGCCCACAATTTACCTTCTACTGTCACTGCCAAAATAAACCTCCTCTGGAAGGAGCATCTATGGGGCAGAGAGCAGGCACCTCAATGATCTCACTGGGAGGGGTGGTCCTTGGGTTTGGGAGGGGTGGTTTTGGGTTTGGGAGGGGTGGGTTTGGTAGGAGTGGGTTGGGCTTTGGAAGGGGTGAAAAGACTTTTAGGAGGGATGGATTTACGCTTGGAAGGGGTTGGGTGGGATGTGGAAGAAGTGGTTTGGAAGATGGAAGGGCTAGAAAGATGTTTGGAGGGGTGAATTCGGGTTTGGAAGGGCTCATGGCCAGTGAAGAAAGTAGGTCCTCATTAAGGAAAAGGGTAGGGTGGTTTTCAGGGAGTTGGGGTTGGGAGGTAGAGGGCGTGGCTGTGTCTGTTGTGCATGAGTGTGCTGAAGGTGTCTGTGCTTGAGGGTCCGTTGTATGTACTGTATCTTTAGATTTGTGTCTCTTACTTATTGTCTTTTGGGTGGGTGAGTGTGGGTGCTTGGGTCCGGTATGTGTGTGTGGATAAGTGTGTAGTGGATGTGGTATGTGTTGGTGTGGTATCTGTGGGTGTGCTGGTGCATGCATGTGTGGTGGTGGGTGCAATGACTGGGGGTGTGCTTGTGGTGTTTGTGGGTGTTGGTGTAGTGGTAGGTGTTAGTCTGTGGGTGTGATGGTGCTAGTGGTGTGTGCTTGTGTCACGGTGGGTGCACTAACTGGGGGTATGCTTGTGGTGTGTAGGGTGTTGGTGGGTGTTGTGTCTGTGGGTGTGTGGGCTGGTCGGTGTGTGTTTGTGTCATGGTGGGTGTATTGCCTCGGCGTATGCTTGTGGTGGTAGTGTGTATGGTGTCTGCATGTGTGGTTGTTGTTGTGGGTGCATGCACATGTTTGTGGCTTGGATAGTTCTGAGTTGAGGGATTTGGGATGGAAAAAGGGGTGGGAGTGTGGGCACGAGGTTGGAGTGGGTGATAGGCTGATGCCAATGAGGAGACCAGATCCTGGACTGACTACTGTAGGCCAGACAGAGCACTGTGATTGCCATCCAAGTAAGCCAGGACCTGGGGGTTCTGGCCAGCAAGCCTGTGGATGGCATTCAGAAGTGTGGTGTGGCCTACAGTGATCGTCTGCAAAAGGTCTGCAGCCTCCTGACTGAGCGCAGCCTGGGTCACCAGGGCAGGGACAGAGGTGCCTGCAACAAAGGTGACACCACCCTTTTTAGGGGGGTGGCTACGGCCAATTGGGGGGAAAAAGAGGGAGGGTGGAGATTGGAACGGGGGCAGATGAAGATGTAGGTGTCACAGTCACTCCAGGATCCACCCCCACTATTGACTAGTCTTCATTGGAGGCCTCAGAGGAAGATTTTGACTTACTTGTGGCCTCCTGGCCAGTCCCCTCACCTTCCGTGCCACTGGGTCCCTCGGTGTCAGTGGTATCCATACCTGATCCCCAAGGGTCAGTATCATCCCGCGGATGAGGCCGCTGTCATCTTTGCCTTGCACAGTTGATGCTGAAAACACAGATACAACAGTTTTAGAGTATCTGTGAGAATACAGTTGGACATCGATGTACATCACACAACATTTGCACAAAGTTCAAAAATCCTCCATCCCAGCTCCCATATAATGTATGCCTTTGTCATTTATACACTTGTAGCTCACTCCATGACAAAAGCTTCCAACAGTATGAGTAAACACATAAGCATGGAGGCACCTCTGAACCACTGCAGTACAGAGCCAAAATTGATTCACTTCTCAGAAAGGGCAAGGTGTTGAGATGAAAATAGACTGCTCAAGGTGGGACACTGCAACATCTAAGTGATGTAACCTTACATATGCAAATATCCTTTCAAATCTCCTGCTTCTGATAGGCGTTGACCTGTATGGCTGACAGAAAATAAGAAGAAAAGAAATTTGATTGTTTCTGTTTGGCAGTACTGATGTGACAATTCATTTCAGATATTCACACCTACATTCACCAAACAGTAACTAGATTTTTTCAAACAAAATATTACAGTTACTTTGAAATACAGATTTGCAGTGATCTCATGAGCAACATCAATACGTCCCAGGTCCTCATGTAACCTACAGCATTATCTTGGCCAGAGCTATGCAACCATTACTCACAATCATTGTGAGGTACTAATGACCAAACCACCTGTACAATCTTTGCACATAATCCCAGGCAAAGCTACATTGGCTTCCTGCCTAACTCCCAAGAGTCATAACCCATGGTCTGCATCACATACAGTGACTAAGGGCAAATAGAAGGGCTGCTATGTGTCAGTGAGCACAGGGACTTGTGGGATGGTAAAACAAGTGTGTGTTGGAATGGGACAGTCTTGGATGATTGACTGTGAGCCAGTGTCATCTGAACTTGCAGCACATAAACTAACTTTACCTATGTGTGGCTCCATGACAGGTTTAAACTATACAGAGCAACCTAATATACCTTATGTGCTGGAATCCCACATGACTGTACAGCATCAGACAACTCCAGGCCCTCTACATGTTCCCCTCAACATCAACATGATTCCAACATTGGCTGTATGTTGTCAGTCATGCTACTGGCCACTTGTGTGACGAAATAGGATTTGTGTGTTACATGGACACATATTTTAGCTTTTACTTTCAGGTAACTTAACATTGCCATGCACAGACATTTCAAACAGTGGCAAAAAACAATCTGTCCCCGCTACATCATTCTGTCAATTCCAATCACAACACTACCCCATTACCAAAAATAAATAAAATAGCCTGTGTATCAGAAAGAAAGAGGTTACTCAGTCAGACATTCCCCAATCAGACATGTACCTGTTTCTCTGGAGTACAATAGAGCTGGCTGTACAGGGACAGAATCTCCATGGCAAGGAGCTCCAGCTCCTCCATGCTGAAGGCAGGGCCCCGTCGCCTGTTTTGCCCAGCATCCTGCCTCCCAGAGGTTGGTAACCGCAGCAAAAAATTGGGGAGGTCTAATTGTCTGCAGTGTTAGGAGGCAAGTGTAGGAAGTTGGCTCTGTATGTGCTATTTCAAAGTAAGGAATAGCATGCACAGAGTCCAAGGGTTCCCCTTAGAGGTAAAATAGTGGTAAAAATAGATAATACTAATGCTCTATTTTGTGGTAGTGTGGTCGAGCAGTAGGCTTATCCAAGGAGTAGTGTTAAGCATTTGTTGTACATACACATAGACAATAAATGAGGTACACACACTCAGAGACAAATCCAGCCAATAGGATTTATAGAAAAATATCTTTTCTTAGTTTATTTTAAGAACCATAGGTTCAAATTCTACATGTAATATCTCATTCGAAAGGTATTGCAGGTAAGTACTTTAGGAACTTCAAATCATCAAAATTGCATGTATACTTTTCAAGTTATTCACAAATAGCTGTTTTAAAAGTGGACACAGTGCAATTTTCACAGTTCCTAGGGGAGGTAAGTTTTGGTTAGTTTTACCAGGTAAGTACGACACTTACAGGGTTCAGTTCTTGGTCCAAGGTAGCCCACCGTTGGGGGTTCAGAGCAACCCCAAAGTCACCACACCAGCAGCTCAGGGCCGGTCAGGTGCAGAGTTCAAAGTGGTGCCCAAAACACATAGGCTAGAATGGAGAGAAGGGGGTGCCCCGGTTCCGGTCTGCTTGCAGGTAAGTACCCGCGTCTTCGGAGGGCAGACCAGGGGGGTTTTGTAGGGCACCGGGGGGGACACAAGCCCACACAGAAATTTCACCCTCAGCGGCGCGGGGGCGGCCGGGTGCAGTGTAGAAACAAGCGTCGGGTTCGCAATGTTAGTCTATGAGAGATCTCGGGATCTCTTCAGCGCTGCAGGCAGGCAAGGGGGGGGTTCCTCGGGGAAACCTCCACTTGGTCAAGGGAGAGGGACTCCTGGGGGTCACTCCTCCAGTGAAAGTCCGGTCCTTCAGGTCCTGGGGGCTGCGGGTGCAGGGTCTCTCCCAGGTGTCGGGACTTGGGATTCAAAGAGTCGCGGTCAGGGGAAGCCTCGGGATTCCCTCTGCAGGCGGCGCTGTGGGGGCTCAGGGGGGACAGGTTTTGGTACTCACAGTATCAGAGTAGTCCTGAGGTCCCTCCTGAGGTGTTGGATCTCCACCAGCCGAGTCGGGGTCGCCGGGTGCAGTGTTGCAAGTCTCACGCTTCTTGCGGGGAGCTTGCAGGGTTCTTTAAAGCTGCTGGAAACAAAGTTGCAGCTTTTCTTGGAGCAGGTCCGCTGTCCTCGGGAGTTTCTTGTCTTTTCGAAGCAGGGGCAGTCCTCAGAGGATGTCG
Organism: Pleurodeles waltl; assembly: GCF_031143425.1. Taxonomy (NCBI): domain Eukaryota; kingdom Metazoa; phylum Chordata; class Amphibia; order Caudata; family Salamandridae; genus Pleurodeles; species Pleurodeles waltl. The sequence goes on along the minus strand of NC_090445.1, from coordinate 991,383,806 downwards.
AGGTCGCTGGTCCCTTTGGAAGGCGTCGCTGGAGCAGGATCTTTGGAAGGCAGGAGACAGGCCGGTGAGTTTCTGGGGCCAAGGCAGTTGTCGTCTTCTGGTCTTCCTCTGCAGGGGTTTTCAGCTAGGCAGTCCTTCTTCTTGTAGTTGCAGGAATCTAATTTTCTAGGGTTCAGGGTAGCCCTTAAATACTAAATTTAAGGGCGTGTTTAGGTCTGGGGGGTTAGTAGCCAATGGCTACTAGCCCTGAGGGTGGGTACACCCTCTTTGTGCCTCCTCCCAAGGGGAGGGGGTCACAATCCTAACCCTATTGGGGGAATCCTCCATCTGCAAGATGGAGGATTTCTAAAAGTCAGAGTCACCTCAGCTCAGGACACCTTAGGGGCTGTCCTGACTGGCCAGTGACTCCTCCTTGTTGCTTTCTTTGTTCCCTCCAGCCTTGCCGCCAAAAGTGGGGGCCGTGGCCGGAGGGGGCGGGCAACTCCACTAAGCTGGAGTGCCCTGCTGGGCTGTGACAAAGGGGTGAGCCTTTGAGGCTCACCGCCAGGTGTCACAGCTCCTGCCTGGGGGAGGTGTTAGCATCTCCACCCAGTGCAGGCTTTGTTACTGGCCTCAGAGTGACAAAGGCACTCTCCCCATGGGGCCAGCAACATGTCTCTGGTGTGGCAGGCTGCTGGAACTAGTCAGCCTACACAGACAGTCGGTTAAGTTTCAGGGGGCACCTCTAAGGTGCCCTCTGTGGTGTATTTTACAATAAAATGTACACTGGCATCAGTGTGCATTTATTGTGCTGAGAAGTTTGATACCAAACTTCCCAGTTTTCAGTGTAGCCATTATGGTGCTGTGGAGTTCGTGTTTGACAGACTCCCAGACCATATACTCTTATGGCTACCCTGCACTTACAATGTCTAAGGTTTTGTTTAGACACTGTAGGGGTACCATGCTCATGCACTGGTACCCTCACCTATGGTATAGTGCACCCTGCCTTAGGGCTGTAAGGCCTGCTAGAGGGGTGTCTTACCTATACTGCATAGGCAGTGAGAGGCTGGCATGGCACCCTGAGGGGAGTGCCATGTCGACTTACTCGTTTTGTCCTCACTAGCACACACAAGCTGGCAAGCAGTGTGTCTGTGCTGAGTGAGAGGTCTCCAGGGTGGCATAAGACATGCTGCAGCCCTTAGAGACCTTCCTTGGCATCAGGGCCCTTGGTACTAGAAGTACCAGTTACAAGGGACTTATCTGGATGCCAGGGTCTGCCAATTGTGGATACAAAAGTACAGGTTAGGGAAAGAACACTGGTGCTGGGGCCTGGTTAGCAGGCCTCAGCACACTTTCAATTGTAAACATAGCATCAGCAAAGGCAAAAAGTCAGGGGGCAACCATGCCAAGGAGGCATTTCCTTACACAACCCCCCCCCAAACGAAAGAGGATGAGACTAACCTTTCCCAAGAGAGTCTTCATTTTCTAAGTGGAAGAACCTGGAAAGGCCATCTGCATTGGCATGGGCAGTCCCAGGTCTGTGTTCCACTATAAAGTCCATTCCCTGTAGGGAGATGGACCACCTCAACAGTTTAGGATTTTCACTTTTCATTTGCATCAGCCATTTGAGAGGTCTGTGGTCAGTTTGAACTAGGAAGTGAGTCCCAAAGAGGTATGGTCTCAGCTTCTTCAGGGACCAAACCACAGCAAAGGCCTCCCTCTCAATGGCACTCCAACGCTGTTCCCTGGGGAGTAACCTCCTGCTAATGAAAGCAACAGGCTGGTCAAGGCCATCATCATTTGTTTGGGACAAAACTGCCCCTATCCCATGTTCAGAGGCATCAGTCTGCACAATGAACTGCTTAGAATAATCTGGAGCTTTTAGAACTGGTGCTGAGCACATCGCTTGTTTCAGGGTGTCAAAGGCCTGTTGGCATTCCACAGTCCAGTTCACTTTCTTGGGCATTTTCTTGGAGGTGAGTTCAGTGAGGGCTGTCACAATGGATCCATATCCCTTCACAAACCTCCTGTAATACCCAGTCAAGCCAAGGAATGCCCTGACTTGAGTCTGGGTTTTTGGAGCTACCCAGTCCAGAATAGTCTGGATCTTGGGTTGGAGTGGCTGAACTTGGCCTCCACCTACAAGGTGGCCCAAGTAAACCACAGTTCCCTGCCCTATCTGGCATTTGGATGCCTTGATAGAGAGGCCTGCAGATTGCAGAGCCTTCAAAACCTTCTTCAGGTGGACCAGGTGATCCTGCCAGGTGGAGCTAAAGACAGCAATATCATCAAGATAAGCTGTGCTAAAGGACTCCAAGCCAGCAAGGACTTGATTCACCAACCTTTGGAAGGTGGCAGGGGCATTCTTTAAACCAAAGGGCATAACAGTAAACTGATAATGCCCATCAGGTGTGGAGAATGCTGTTTTCTCTTTTGCTCCAGGTGCCATTTTTATTTGCCAGTACCCTGCTGTCAAGTCAAAGGTACTTAAGAATTTGGCAGCACCTAATTTATCTATGAGCTCATCAGCTCTAGGAATTGGATGAGCATCTGTCTTGGTGACAGAATTGAGCCCTCTGTAGTCCACACAAAACCTCATCTCTTTCTTTCCATCTTTGGTGTGAGGTTTGGGGACTAAGACCACTGGGCTAGCCCAGGGGCTGTCAGAGCGCTCAATTACTCCCAATTCTAGCATCTTGTGGACTTCCACCTTGATGCTTTCCTTAACATGGTCAGACTGTCTAAAGATTTTGTTTTTGACAGGCATGCTGTCTCCTGTGTCCACATCATGGGTACACAGGTGTGTCTGACCAGGGGTTAAGGAGAAGAGTTCAGGAAACTGTTGTAGGACTCTCCTACAATCAGCTTGCTGTTGGCCAGAGAGGGTGTCCGAGTAGATCACTCCATCTACTGTGCCATCTTTTGGGTCTGAAGACAGAAGATCAGGGAGAGGTTCACTCTCTGCCTCCTGATCCTCATCTGTTACCATCAACAGATTCACATCAGCCCTGTCATGGAAGAGCTTAAGGCGGTTCACATGGATCACCCTCTTGGGGCTCCTGCTTGTGCCCAGGTCCACCAGGTAGGTGACCTGACTCTTCCTTTCTAGCACTGGGTAAGGGCCACTCCATTTGTCCTGGAGTGCCCTGGGAGCCACAGGCTCCAGAACCCAGACTTTCTGCCCTGGTTGGAACTCAACCAGTGCAGCCTTTTGGTCATACCAAAACTTCTGGAGCTGTTGGCTGGCCTCAAGGTTTTTGGTTGCCTTTTCCATGTACTCTGCCATTCTAGAGCGAAGCCAAGTACATAGTCCACTATGTCCTGTTTAGGCTCATGGAGAGGTCTCTCCCAGCCTTCTTTAACAAGAGCAAGTGGTCCCCTTACAGGATGACCAAACAGAAGTTCAAAGGGTGAGAATCCTACTCCCTTCTGTGGCACCTCTCTGTAAGCGAAAAGCAGACATGGCAAGAGGACATCCCATCTCCTTTTGAGTTTTTCTGGGAGCCCCATGATCATGCCTTTTAATGTCTTGTTGAATCTCTCAACCAAGCCATTAGTTTGTGGATGGTATGGTGTAGTGAATTTGTAAGTCACTCCACACTCATTCCACATGTGTTTTAGGTATGCTGACATGAAGTTGGTACCTCTGTCAGACACCACCTCCTTAGGGAAACCCACTCTGGTAAAGATACCAATGAGGGCCTTGGCTACTGCAGGGGCAGTAGTTGACCTAAGGGGAATAGCTTCAGGATACCTGGTAGCATGATCCACTACTACCAGGATATACATATTTCCTGAGGCTGTGGGAGGTTCTAGTGGACCAACTATGTCCACACCCACTCTTTCAAAGGGAACCCCCACCACTGGAAGTGGAATGAGGGGGGCCTTTGGATGCCCACCTGTCTTACCACTGGCTTGACAGGTGGGGCAGGAGAGGCAAAACTCCTTAACCATGTTGGACATATTGGGCCAGTAGAAGTGGTTGACTAACCTCTCCCACGTCTTGGTTTGTCCCAAATGTCCAGCAAGGGGAATGTCATGGGCCAATGTTAGGATGAACTTCCTGAACAGCTGAGGCACTACCACTCTCCTAGTGGCACCAGGTTTGGGGTCTCTGGCCTCAGTGTACAGGAGCCCATCTTCCCAATAGACCCTATGTGTTCCATTTTTCTTGCCTTCGGACTCTTCAGCAGCTTGCTGCCTAAGGCCTTCAAGAGAGGGACAGGTTTCTTGTCCCTTACACAGCTCCTCCCTTGAGGGTCCCCCTGGGCCTAAGAGCTCAACCTGATAAGGTTCAAGCTCCAAAGGCTCAGTTCCCTCAGAGGGCAGAACTTCTTCCTGAGAAGAGAGGTTCCCTTTCTTTTGCTGTGTTGTAGTTGGTTTCCCAACTGACTTTCCTGTTCTCTTGGTAGGCTGGGCCATTCTTCCAGACTCCAGCTCTACTTGTTCACCCTGTGCCTTGCACTGTGCTCTTGTTTTCACACACACCAGTTCAGGGATACCCAGCATTGCTGCATGGGTTTTTAGTTCTACCTCAGCCCATGCTGAGGACTCCAGGTCATTTCCAAGCAGACAGTCCACTGGGATATTTGAGGAGACCACCACCTGTTTCAGGCCATTGACCCCTCCCCATTCTAAAGTAACCATTGCCATGGGATGTACTTTTCTCTGATTGTCAGCGTTGGTGACTGTGTAAGTTTTTCCAGTCAGGTATTGGCCAGGGGAAACCAGTTTCTCTGTCACCATGGTGACACTGGCACCTGTATCCCTCAGGCCCTCTATTCTAGTCCCATTGATTAAGAGTTGCTGTCTGTATTTTTGCATGTTAGGCGGCCAGACAGCTAGTGTGGCTAAATCCACCCCACCCTCAGAAACTAGAGTAGCTTCAGTGTGGACCCTGATTTGCTCTGGGCACACTGTTGATCCCACTTGGAGACTAGCCATACCAGTGTTACCTGGATGGGAGTTTGGAGTGGAACCTTTCTTGGGACAGGCCTTGTCTCCAGTTTGGTGTCCATGCTGTTTACAGCTATGACACCAGGCCTTTTTGGGATCAAAGTTTTTACCCTTGTACCCATTGTTTTGTGAAGAGGCTCTGGGCCCACCCTCCTGTGCAGGTTTTTGGGGGCCTGTAGAAGACTCTTTACTATTTTTAGTTTTGGTTGTCTCATCACCCTTCCCCTGGGGAGTCTTTGTGACCCCTTTCTTTTGGTCACCCCCTGTTGAAGTCTTGGACACCCTTGTCTTGACCCAATGGTCCGCCTTCTTTCCCAATTCTTGGGGAGAAATTGGTCCTAGGTCTACCAGATGCTGATGCAGTTTATCATTGAAACAATTACTCAATAGGTGTTCTTTCACAAATAAATTGTACAGCCCATCATAATTACTTACACCACTGCCTTGAATCCAACTATCTAGTGTTTTCACTGAGTAGTCAACAAAGTCAACCCAGGTCTGGCTCGAGGATTTTTGAGCCCCCCTGAACCTAATCCTGTACTCCTCAGTGGAGAATCCAAAGCCCTCAATCAGGGTACCCTTCATGAGGTCATAAGATTCTGCATCTTTTCCAGAGAGTGTGAGGAGTCTATCCCTACACTTTCCAGTGAACATTTCCCAAAGGAGAGCACCCCAGTGAGATCTGTTCACTTTTCTGGTTACACAAGCCCTCTCAAAAGCTGTGAACCATTTGGTGATGTCATCACCATCTTCATATTTTGTCACAATCCCTTTGGGGATTTTTAACATGTCAGGAGAATCTCTGACCCTATTTATATTGCTGCCACCATTGATGGGTCCTAGGCCCATCTCTTGTCTTTCCCTTTCTATGGCTAGGAGCTGTCTCTCTAAAGCCAATCTTTTGGCCATCCTGGCTAACAGGAGGTCATCTTCACTGAGAGCATCCTCAGTGATTTCAGAAATGTGGGACCCTCCTGTGAGGGACTCACTATTTCTGACTAACACAGTTGGAGACAGGACTTGAGGGGTCCTGTTCTCCCTATTTAGGACTGGAGGAGGGACATTGGCCTCCAAGTCACTAATTTCTTCCTCTGTGAGGTCATCATCAGAGGGGTTGGCTTTTTCAAACTCTGCCAATAGCTCATGGAGCTGAATTTTGGTAGGTCTGGAGCCAATGGTTATTTTTTTGATATTACAGAGAGACCTTAGCTCCCTCATCTTAAGATGGAGGTAAGGTGTGGTGTCGAGTTCCACCACATTCATCTCTGTATCAGACATTGTTTTGCTAAGAGTTGGAAGACTTTTTAAAGAATCTAAAACTGTTTCTAGAATCTAATTTCAAACTTTTAACAAACTTTTAAACTCTAAAAAGACAATGCTAAACAGGGACTTAACACACAAGGCCCTAGCAGGACTTTTAAGAATTTAGAAAACTTTCAAATTGCAAAAATGAATTTCTAATGACAATTTTGGAATTTGTCGTGTGATCAGGTATTGGCTGAGTAGTCCAGCAAATGCAAAGTCTTGTTCCCCACCGCTGATCCACCAATGTAGGAAGTTGGCTCTGTATGTGCTATTTCAAAGTAAGGAATAGCATGCACAGAGTCCAAGGGTTCCCCTTAGAGGTAAAATAGTGGTAAAAATAGATAATACTAATGCTCTATTTTGTGGTAGTGTGGTCGAGCAGTAGGCTTATCCAAGGAGTAGTGTTAAGCATTTGTTGTACATACACATAGACAATAAATGAGGTACACACACTCAGAGACAAATCCAGCCAATAGATTTTATAGAAAAATATCTTTTCTTAGTTTATTTTAAGAACCATAGGTTCAAATTCTACATGTAATATCTCATTCGAAAGGTATTGCAGGTAAGTACTTTAGGAACTTCAAATCATCAAAATTGCATGTATACTTTTCAAGTTATTCACAAATAGCTGTTTTAAAAGTGGACACAGTGCAATTTTCACAGTTCCTAGGGGAGGTAAGTTTTGGTTAGTTTTACCAGGTAAGTACGACACTTACAGGGTTCAGTTCTTGGTCCAAGGTAGCCCACCGTTGGGGGTTCAGAGCAACCCCAAAGTCACCACACCAGCAGCTCAGGGCCGGTCAGGTGCAGAGTTCAAAGTGGTGCCCAAAACACATAGGCTAGAATGGAGAGAAGGGGGTGCCCCGGTTCCGGTCTGCTTGCAGGTAAGTACCCGCGTCTTCGGAGGGCAGACCAGGGGGGTTTTGTAGGGCACCGGGGGGGACACAAGCCCACACAGAAATTTCACCCTCAGCGGCGCGGGGGCGGCCGGGTGCAGTGTAGAAACAAGCGTCGGGTTCGCAATGTTAGTCTATGAGAGATCTCGGGATCTCTTCAGCGCTGCAGGCAGGCAAGGGGGGGGTTCCTCGGGGAAACCTCCACTTGGTCAAGGGAGAGGGACTCCTGGGGGTCACTCCTCCCGTGAAAGTCCGGTCCTTCAGGTCCTGGGGGCTGCGGGTGCAGGGTCTCTCCCAGGTGTCGGGACTTGGGATTCAAAGAGTCGCGGTCAGGGGAAGCCTCGGGATTCCCTCTGCAGGCGGCGCTGTGGGGGCTCAGGGGGGACAGGTTTTGGTACTCACAGTATCAGAGTAGTCCTGAGGTCCCTCCTGAGGTGTTGGATCTCCACCAGCCGAGTCGGGTCGCCGGGTGCAGTGTTGCAAGTCTCACGCTTCTTGCGGGGAGCTTGCAGGGTTCTTTAAAGCTGCTGGAAACAAAGTTGCAGCTTTTCTTGGAGCAGGTCCGCTGTCCTCGGGAGTTTCTTGTCTTTTCGAAGCAGGGGCAGTCCTCAGAGGATGTCGAGGTCGCTGGTCCCTTTGGAAGGCGTCGCTGGAGCAGGATCTTTGGAAGGCAGGAGACAGGCCGGTGAGTTTCTGGGGCCAAGGCAGTTGTCGTCTTCTGGTCTTCCTCTGCAGGGGTTTTCAGCTAGGCAGTCCTTCTTCTTGTAGTTGCAGGAATCTAATTTTCTAGGGTTCAGGGTAGCCCTTAAATACTAAATTTAAGGGCGTGTTTAGGTCTGGGGGGTTAGTAGCCAATGGCTACTAGCCCTGAGGGTGGGTACACCCTCTTTGTGCCTCCTCCCAAGGGGAGGGGGTCACAATCCTAACCCTATTGGGGGAATCCTCCATCTGCAAGATGGAGGATTTCTAAAAGTCAGAGTCACCTCAGCTCAGGACACCTTAGGGGCTGTCCTGACTGGCCAGTGACTCCTCCTTGTTGCTTTCTTTGTTCCCTCCAGCCTTGCCGCCAAAAGTGGGGGCCGTGGCCGGAGGGGGCGGGCAACTCCACTAAGCTGGAGTGCCCTGCTGGGCTGTGACAAAGGGGTGAGCCTTTGAGGCTCACCGCCAGGTGTCACAGCTCCTGCCTGGGGGAGGTGTTAGCATCTCCACCCAGTGCAGGCTTTGTTACTGGCCTCAGAGTGACAAAGGCACTCTCCCCATGGGGCCAGCAACATGTCTCTGGTGTGGCAGGCTGCTGGAACTAGTCAGCCTACACAGACAGTCGGTTAAGTTTCAGGGGGCACCTCTAAGGTGCCCTCTGTGGTGTATTTTACAATAAAATGTACACTGGCATCAGTGTGCATTTATTGTGCTGAGAAGTTTGATACCGAACTTCCCAGTTTTCAGTGTAGCCATTATGGTGCTGTGGAGTTCGTGTTTGACAGACTCCCAGACCATATACTCTTATGGCTACCCTGCACTTACAATGTCTAAGGTTTTGTTTAGACACTGTAGGGGTACCATGCTCATGCACTGGTACCCTCACCTATGGTATAGTGCACCCTGCCTTAGGGCTGTAAGGCCTGCTAGAGGGGTGTCTTACCTATACTGCATAGGCAGTGAGAGGCTGGCATGGCACCCTGAGGGGAGTGCCATGTCGACTTACTCGTTTTGTCCTCACTAGCACACACAAGCTGGCAAGCAGTGTGTCTGTGCTGAGTGAGAGGTCTCCAGGGTGGCATAAGACATGCTGCAGCCCTTAGAGACCTTCCTTGGCATCAGGGCCCTTGGTACTAGAAGTACCAGTTACAAGGGACTTATCTGGATGCCAGGGTCTGCCAATTGTGGATACAAAAGTACAGGTTAGGGAAAGAACACTGGTGCTGGGGCCTGGTTAGCAGGCCTCAGCACACTTTCAATTGTAAACATAGCATCAGCAAAGGCAAAAAGTCAGGGGGCAACCATGCCAAGGAGGCATTTCCTTACAGCAAGTGAGTGTTGTTTCACAATGCAGTGTACAAGTACACGGTGAACACGATCCATAATGAAGACAGACACAGCTTTTGGCTTTTAGGTGTGTGAGGCACACAAGTTAGCCTATGACAGGGCCCGTTGAGGAGCCCACCACCTACTACCCAGTCAACTTCTGCCGACAGCCGTGGGGTAGCCTATGTCCTGATGGCAAGGTCAGGTAGCTGCCATTTTAGGGTATGTAGCTGTGCATTTTTCAATTGTTAGTGCATCACCAGCAATCAAAATGGAGGCTAGTGGATTTCTAAATGTCAGATAAAATGACACTTTTCCTGGCAAGATTTGACACAATAAAATGTGAACCGTGACTGTGTTTGCCACCGATAGTGCCCTGGGGCAGGTACTACCTCCGTAAATGTATTTTGAAAAAATATATATATATATCATGTGCAAATAATATATTTCAAATGTTCTATTTGCACATAATGAAATACATTAAAAATTAGATTTGAAACAAATTTTTGAGGTCCACTTTTGAGGTTGATGTGAATCTGTGGTATGGCCATTTCATCTGATATTTTCTTTTCTATATATACAGATGTCTGAACCCAACTATGGGTATGATGCAACAGTCTCAGGTCTTTCAGCCCTTTCCAGACTTTGCCACCATGGAGGAAAGGGACATCATCAAGGAATATTGTCTAAATAGGCAATCTATCCTGAATTTGTGTCAGCAGTTGGAACCTGATCTCCTATGTCACAATATAAATCCAACAGCCATAACACCAATAGTGAAACGTATGGCAGTACTGCATATTGTTGCCACTGACACCCTTCAATACACTGTAGCAGTATCTGGGGGCATGTCTCAGGCAACGTTCACTGGTGTGCTACTAAAGTCCTCGCTTCCCTGATTAAACAGAATAAACAGAGACATCCAATTTCCACATCCACAGGATTTGGCCACCATGAAGGGAGATTTTAATCCTTTGTGTGGACTACCACGTGTGGTTGGAGCAATAGATGGCATGCTTATTACCTTGGTGCCACAACACACAAGGGAACAGGTCTACTACAATCAGAAGAACTTCCATTCCATTAAAGTGCAAGTTGTCTGCTTACCAGACTATTACATCTCAATTGTGTGTGCTTGCTTCCCTGGGTCAACACATGATTCATTTGTACTACTCAACAGCAACATACATATGCTAATCTCACAACTTGGACCGGAGAGGGCCTGGCTTGTTGGTAAGTACAATATGACTTGAGGGTCTTTTGCCTGAATCCTATTTTAGGAAGGGACAATGGCTTGACATGTGAGTAATATGTTGATGTGTTGCCTCCGTATAGGAGACAGCGTATCCTAACCAACCATGGTTATTGGCACCGCCGAGAAATCCAACAACACCAGGGGAAGCCCACTTCAATGAGACCCATGGAAGAACACGGAGGACAGTGGAGCGGGCTCTTGGGCTCCTGAAGGCCAAGTTTAGATGCCTGGACAAGACCGGTAGAGCCTTCCTCTACTCACACGATAAGATGTGCCAAATCACAGTTGCCAGCTGCATTCTCCATAACACCACCCTGCGGAGGTACATCCCTGTTACTGCAGAGGAGGGAGACTGTGATGAACCCCCTGCTGAGGATGTTGAAAAGCCCAATGAAGATGACAGTGGTGAAGAAGGAGTTGACATACGTAAATATCTGATTGACCACTTCTTCACCTGAATGCAAGTTTACCTTTACAAACTGTAACCTCTAATCTCAGAACAACTTGTGACATAGGGAAAATATCAGTTTGCTATGGTAATTTGCTAGGAATGCTCAGCGCAGGAAAGTCTAAAGCAAAGATGTTAGTGGATCAGAATTTCCCCACATTAAGTACTGTGGTCATTGACAGACAGACACTAACTGTGCTTGTGCTAAGTATGTGTGACCTCATAACTTGTCATTATAGTCAGGTTGAATATGTTATCTTGTTTGAGAGTCCTTCACCATGTCATCCCCATTTGGACATTTCAAAGTTGTGACATTTGTAGTGATATGTTGCTGTTGGAAAGTACAAAGTGAACACATGTTGATACTGGAACACACACCTACTTAGGCTGGACAAATCTCATGGAGAGACAACTTGCACTCTGATAGGATGGATGTTCAGAAGATTGGATCAGACCTGTTTTCTGTGTGATGGGGTCATCAAGGCAATATGTGTCACTTCATTTCCTCAAGCCACATGCATATGTCTAACCCTAGCATACTGTTCTTCCTTCCATTGGCCAAGTCTTCAATGTGTGGGCAGTGGAGATAGCTGTTGAGTTGTCTCCTCATAGTTGATAGGACTTTTTATGAGCAATGCACTGAATGGTGAATGCGTAATTGCACCAGATACTGTCACAGTGTTCTGTACTGGTCATGTGGACTCAAATGTTGTCACTGCCATGATGTAGAATATTGGTGCAATTGATCTGGGGTTCCTATTGTGAAAGAAGGATGTATGGCTCCAACTGAGGTTGTGTATCAGTGATAGTTTGCTTATTTAATTTGATCCCTCAAATATTCCCTTTCCTCCATGGTATCAAAGTCGTGGAGTGTATAGCCCTGCATGACACAGACAATTTGTATTAGGCCTGGTTATTGAAACCCAGATTTATTTTCTCCAAAATATATGTTCCAAATACATAAAGATTTGTGTTGGTTTCCTGAATAAACTGGACAACACTTTACCACTTTGTCAATAGGGGTTTTGCAAATAAATCTTCAGAAGGCATGACTACATGATGGTGGAAGACCAATATGACAAATGAGAGGCCACAAAATAATACAACAATAATCTTGTAGTCTGCATCCATACTATTTATTAGCATGAAGCAAAAATCAGAAACGTCAATCCAAAAAATTGGAAATTAAAGAAATAAATCTATCCTGGTGGATAAAAGTATGGTACTAGAGGCAAAAACAGTTTGGAGTCCAATATAAAAATTACAACAGCTCTCAGAAAAGGTGAAGCATCTCAAAAATAGTCCACAGAGTGAATGCTGAACACACACTGGAGGAGATTAGGATTTGCATCTCTTGGAGGTGGCGGTGGCCGCCTTGCAATCCTCTCCTGGTGGTTCGGGTGACCATACTCTCCGGGGCAAAGGAGGGGGAAAGGAGCAGGGTCTGGTGTGAAAGGAGCAGGTTCCTCATGCACAGGGCCTCCCTGTCTGTGGCTGGCAGTGGTGTTATGGTGCAAGGTCTAGAGGGTTCACAGACGGGGCAGGTGGTATAGGAAAAGCCCTGCTCACGTGGTGGTAGATGTCGAACAGTACCCTAGTCAGGGAGCTCATATTTGCTTTATGATTACATATTTTCAACATGAGCTCCCACTGCACCTCTTTGATTTCTCTGAGCTCAGTTACTACCTGGAACATCACGTCTTGAGTCTGTTGGACTGCTTCCAAGACTTGGTCAATGGTGATCCGACGGACAAAGACCCAGTGGCCTCACGTGGCTGACCCATAGATTCCCTCCCACAACCACTACCCCCGCTACCTTGTGCCCTAGAAGTGGTGTGCCCCATCCTACTGGTTTCTGGCAGAACTGGAGGAGCCAGTGTTGTGTTCTCAACAAAAGTCAGGACTGGGGGGCACAAGATTGGTGTGATGCTCCTTTGGACACAGGAAGTGGAGGAATCCATTGTCTGAGGTATTGTTACTGCTAGGGTGAGAAGCACAGATGTAGCCCGAGTGCAAACCACTGGAGCTGATTGACCAGACAGACCAGATAAACCAGGTCCCTCATGATCATCCGGACTGGCAGGAGTGGTGTCCTCACTGAAGGCCTGCTACTGGCCTGGAGTGGAGATGTCTTGGGAGGCAGTCGTTATTCCACTGGTCCGGGGTGTTGGACTTGAAAAGGATGCAGAGAATATATAATTAATATCTAGTTAGTGCATTTTATGTCTCTTTCTCAACAAATGGGGCAACTTAAAAAAGCAAAATCAGACTCATCGTCTGATTAGGCCTTGGTGTGAATTTTATTGCTTTACACATGCAGGCTGATTTATACAGATGCCATTGTACATTCCATGTAGTAGACTTTCAACACAACACAATGGTGGATAGATTACGGTACTGAACCATTCCAAGGTCTAGCAGCCTAAAAGACTATAAAGCAATGTATGTGAACTTAAAATGTAACTGTCATTGTCATCGATGGAGAGTGCAACGTAAATTGTGTGACAATACTACTTTTACACAGCATGCCAAATCATAATATGGGGATTCTTGGATGCAGAGGACTATGAAGTACGTGAGCATTTCCATCACTTCAATGTAGCTATGAGAAAGTGCCGGTTTAAGAGTGGAGGAGGACACCTATATGTATTACTCTTATTGGGCAAATGCGGGAATGTAAGTTTAATTTTATTATTAATTTTACTAAACCCGAAAGGACGTGCGTCAGATAGGTAGGCAAGACATCCGATGAGTAAAATGCTAGGAAAACGGGAACGGCAGTCGTCGAAAGATCATTAAAACTATTAGTCGAGCGGACGGCTTGTGAATACAAACGGTAAAAAGTCACTAACAGGCAGGTGCGTGAAAATGAGAAAATATATGAACTATAAATAAATAAGTGCAGGAAACGGGAAAGGGACACGAGGTAGTAAGAAAAGCCAGGGCTTACCCATATCACAGCATCGGTAAACGTGCTCTGACATTTCGGGAAATGTTAGTAAGTGTGAATGATGGCCGCCATCTTAATAGACAATTCCCAAAAGATAGAAAAAGGACAAAGCTGAAACGGAGATCACCAAGTGACAAACAGGATAACGGGGCCGTATTGGAATGGTCAGTGGAAATAATAGAAAATGATATTAACGATCAGGCCTCTGAAAGAGAGGATACAAGAGGATACTGAGTGCAGCGCTACTTTCCCTGCTCCTCTTAGCGCCCCCTACTGCCACAATGGGTGCGCTGTATTTAAAATATGGCACACCATGGCGAAGGGTAGGGGGTAATAGCATAATTTTTCATTACACTATTGATGTACTCTGCAGGAGTAGCACCAAACTGTTGGTGCTGCTCCTGCAGAGTACATAGGGGCCCATTCTAAAGAATGGAAGCCCCCTTTCAACGCCTGCTCTGAGCAGGCTTAAAAGTGCCATAAAAAATGGTTTAAGGAAATCTCATGGATTTCCTTGTGTGAATTTTTCATCCCCCCCCCTTAACGGGGGAATGCCCCCTTTGCATATATTATGCCTGGCGCAGGCATAATGTAGCGCAAAGGGTTACAGAGTGGTGCAATGCATGCATTGCGCCACCCTGTAAATACGGCGCAGTGATTTCAACCTTTTTAGGCCACATTAACGTCAAAAGTAATAATGTGGCGCAAGTTGGCGCTATGGGCCTAAAAGTATGTCCCATAGTTTTTGAACAAGGGGTAGGTAATAGTGTGGATTTATAAATGCGAGGGGTACATTCATTTTGACATCTAATCTCTTTTCCCTTGCAAGCGTTCTCATAATGTGAAAAAAGAACAGATTCTGGCTACTTTAGTTCGGAGAAGAGGGTGCAAAAGCAGAAAATATTTGTGTTCGTATTAAAAATATTAAACATGTTCTTAGGCCTCATTTCTAAATTGGGTAGCTATCCTACTGCATAATTCTCTCACTGGAAGAGATACAATTTGTCAAGTGTTTACAAGAGATGTCAAATGAGGTATGATGGACGATATCTTTGGTGATGTCTGCTTAACTCCGCTACTGGGTCCCTTGTGACTTTCTGAAACTATCAACATTCAGGCCCGGTTTTCGTATATTTTTCACAAAAGAAAAATCAACCTTCTCTATTTTTCAAATTTTGACGAACGATCCACTGCTGACGTATTCAGACAAGTTGCACGCTCCCTCTGAATCGTATACATCTCACACATGTAATTAAAGAAGTTAAAAAACCTCTTAGTGTAGTGGGCTAGACATTGAGGTAAGTATTTACCTTTGGAAAAACAGAATACTTGTGAGTTTAAGGGTCATTGCTTTACATTACTCAGCTTACATAACATGAAGTCATTGTGCATTTATTAGTGACCACCAGGTACTGTCTGCACTTTATGGGCCGTGATTTACAGTGTGGTCTTGTAAAAGACTTATGGCGTAATGTGTATTTTAGCAAAGGTCACCCTGACCAGCAATATCTTGACAGTATAAAAATAACTTTCGTCTACATTATAGACTAAGTTAGGGAAAATATACAGCTTAAACCATAGTTTGTAATGCCCAAAAATGTGTTACATTGCTAGCAGCAAGGCTACGTTAAAGATCTTCTGCAAGCGAGTTCCACGTCAACCCTCGGTGACTGCGAGGCAGACTGAATCCTACACTCTAGGGATAGCTAATGAAGCGCGTAACGATGCTGAGTAAATTACATTACCCACTAAATGATGTAACATCTGTTTTACAGCACATCTGGCAGCCTTTATAGGTTTTAAAGTGATTGTTTAAACATATAGGTTACCTATAATGGTCAAGCAGTAGACATTTCAGATGCTATTCATTAGTCTTTCTAATGTTTACTCGTTGAAATATTGTGTCATAATTTGGTTTATGATGGCATCAACCGGCCATATAATGGCATCATTTCTGATGGCATTTTATTTTGGTGCTCAAATATACTGGCTGCCACTTGAACAATAAAGGGCTGTGAGAAATTAGGTTATAGGTTGAAGGGGGTCAAACCCTACTCAAGCAACAACCACAATTCTTGTCAGGGTGAAACACAAAAAATAACTAAATTAACCTGTGCTTATCCCTTTGGTAGCTTGGTACAAAACGAGTCACTCTTAACTTAGAGGCAATGTGTACAGTATCATTGTAGCACACCAACAGTAATAAAGTGGAAACACAGTACGAAACAAATCCACACCAACTTGTCAACATAGAACAAATTAAATACATTATTTGACACTAAAATAACAAAAATCCAATCAGTAGAACCGGAGATATGCAATTACTAAGATTTAAGATAAGTCTAATGCCTCAAAGCAAAAACTGCCACTAGCAGTCATCTGGTAATGCTAATCACAAGTTCCGGCATGGGCCAGATAGAGGGACCAGGTTAGTCCAATGGAAAAAGTTACCTTCCTCAAAATTCAGCACAAAGAGCCCAGTTTGCAGTGGAGGAGGCCATGAGGAGCAGGGAGAGTGTCATGGATGGTCATCGTTGTAGCACAAAGATCCTGTTGGGCGCTGTGGATGGTCGATGCTGGAGCTTGGCGTTGGTGATCACTGCAGACTGACGATGCTGTAGTGCAAAGTGCAGATCTTGAATTGCCGGTCATCACTAACAGTCTCTGTAGCATGAAAAGTCAGGTTCACCGGAGCTTTACATTGGTTGTGGACACAGGGGACAAGGTCTTGGCATGATTATGCCCGATGGTCAAAACGAAGAGCCCATGCCCTCAGGATTTCTCCTTCATTTTCAGAGGAGGGCACTTTGATGTCAACCAAGGGCTCAGGACCTGCGGAGGTGCCTCCTGGGGATTGGGAACTCACTCCTGTAGAGGACAGAAGGGCTCAAGCACGTCCAGTGCAGCAGGTCGGGAGGCAGACACAAGGAAGTCTTTGGAGCTTGCTATGTCCCTGAAGCTCTTAACAGGAGGTCAGTCAGCGGACTCTTGGAGTCAATTCAGGGAGCTTGAGATGAAGGGAGCAGGTCCAATCTTCCTTCTCAAATAGCATGGCAGGTCTCAGGTAGCAAGACAATCTGGGAGCAGGGCAGTGCTTCTTCTGCATCGAGCCCCTCAATTCTCACCTTTGCAGTTTTTAGAACACAACAAAGGTATGTGGAGAAAAGGAATTCTCTGTTTTGAAACTAGTTGTAGTCTTAAAGCTACTTTTGACCCTTAGGGGCATATTTACAATAAAGTGGTGCAGGGCGGCGCTGCGCAGAAATTGGCAGCACTGCATCACTTTAGAAACACAGGGATGCGCTTATTAACAAAAATACGGCGCACCCCTTGCAAAGCGCCAACGCAGCCACCCTTGCACCAGAGTGCAAGGATGGCTGCATTGCGAGGAAGATTGTTTTAGTGCAGGAAGGGACACCTCCCTGCACAAAAACAATCTTAAAAGGTGATTTGCTCTTTCTATGAGTGCTGCAGAATGCAGCACTCATAGAAAGAGCAAAAAACAAGGAGAAAAAAAAGCATTTCTCCTCATTGCGCCATGCTAATGCCATACCTGGGATGGCATTAGATTCTGGTGCTGCCTCAGATTTATAAAATCTTGTATATCTGGGGCAGCGTCAAAAGACAATTGGTGTTGCTGTGGAACGCCCACAGCTACACCCATTGCACGCCCCTGCCACGCAAAGTGCTGCATGTGAAGGGGCCATATTTAAAGGTGGGGTTAAGCCAGAGAAAGTGGCTTATCTCCGCCTTGTAAATATGGTGGAGTGAACAGCGCCACCAGAGCGTCACAAAAAGTAATACTCTAGTGGCGCTAGGGGCTTGTAAATTTGCTCCTATGTTTCTCAATCTTCCTCCCCACAGTGCTCCAACCTGTTTCCGCTCTCTCTCATCCCTCACAGCCCTGGCCACAACTCCCAATGCACTTCCTCCCCTCCCAAGACTGACTTAAGGTTGGCCACGGCAAGTCTGTCTGTGCCCAATGATACCTAGACTGTGCCCTCCACCAGGAACCCTAGTCCAACCCCTACACTCACCTACTCTGCCTCTATTCTCCTTGCTGTCAATCTCGACTTCCACACCGTATGTGCATGATCCTCAAAACTTGCTCGCTCAACAAACATGCCACATGGATCTTGGGTCTGTTACATACCTCTGTCATGTTCCTCACAAAAACATGTCTAAACCCAGCCATGGCACCTACATTGCCACAGCCATCCCAGCTGTTACAAGATCTCAAGGCAGGGTGGGCATTACAAGCCCAGAGGTGGAGTGCCATCATATTCAAGGACCCCATCTGCAGCACCACCACCACTGACACATCCACTGGCTACATAGAACACCTCAAGCGTCTCATCACAGCAATCTTCAGCCTGAACAGTATCCTTATTTACAGACTTATTTACAGACTATCAGGACCTCACACCAGCTTCTCCAGCAACATCATAGACTTCGGCACACCCGTCATCATCAACATCAGCACCGTCATCTTCCTCAGAGACCTAACTTCCACTTGGAAGACCTCACAACCCCAAGATCTACAATCCTCCAGGGAATGTTTGGAAACCTCCACCTCACTCAGCATGTCATTGGATCTACCCACACCTTAAGACTCCTCCTGGGGCTGATTCTCACCTCCTTCAGCAGCATCACAGTCTACAAGTCATCACCTATAACCTGGACAGACCGTGCGCTTGTCAGTTTATGCGTACATGTCCTGCAACACCTTAGTCCCATCACAATCGGACCTGCCCGCAGCAGCTGGAAAAACATCCCAGAGGATGACTGGGCATCCACTCTATCACTGCACCAGCCCGAGCACATCAGCAACCTGCCGAAAGACATGAAGAACTTTAACAGCTAGATCTTTGCATGCCCGAACTCGCCTTATTCCCTTCAAGAGCAACCATGACAGCAAGAGCCCAACTGCAAGCCAGTTGGTACACAAAAGAACTCAGGATGATGAAACGTCTCTGCATGCAACTGGAGCACAAATGGAAAATGAGCTAAAATGCCACTTTCAGAGGCATCTCTAACTCTACTCTTAGACACCAATAACAGATCAGGAACAATAAATCAGGAACACCAAAGTGCACAGCACTCACAAACTGCAACTGCATCAACAGAGCAAGGAATTATTTCCCATCATTAAAAACTTCACCTCAGCACTGACAGGACTTAGAAGTAATGGTCTTTGGCAAGAACACACCACCATGGGACTCCATCTGGTGCCAAGTCCACTTTGGACCAACACCCATGCCAAGAACCTTAGGATCATCAATGACAACAAGCTGGACATGACCACATAAGTCAACACCGTCGCTGCATCCTGCTTCCACACCCCGAAGATGCGAATGAAGATCTTGAAATGGCTCCCAAGTAACAGAAGAAAAAACGCCACTAGTCACCAGCAAGCTGGACTACAGGAACATTCTCAACTTCCCACGTAGAGCACATATCACACCACACCTTAGGGAGTCGCACTTCCTACAACACAAACACGCTCAGTTCAAACTTCTCAGTCACACATTAAAGGCATTACAAAACATAGGCCCTGCCTACCTGATCAGACATATCTCCTTCTACCCCTGATCTGTTGGACTCCTACTTGCACACATCCCATCCCAACACAGAGACAGATCCAGAGGCAGGGCCTTCTTGTACTTTGTCACTAAGGCATAGAACAATCTGCCACTACAGATCAGAGCCTCCTCCTCTCTTCATTCTTCAAGAAGCTGAAGACATTGTTCTTTGAATAAACCCTCCCACTCCCTAACCCTAGGTTCAGTTAGGCAAATACACCTGCTCAGCGCCAGGATACTTCCTGGGTAATAGGGTGCTCCACAAATACACAGAACTCAACATAACTGGTAACAGTGGCTGTTGCCTTTAATATAGACTGGGACACTACTGGTGGATCAGATGGAGTGGTAATGGTGATAATTCTTCTTTAAAAGAATGTTCTAAAACTGCCATATAGCTATTGAGGTCTGGAGACGTTGCCAAGTCCTTGCTGACCTCATGTACTTCGTGTTGTGCTGTCAGTTTCTATGGTTTATAATCCATGGCAGTATTTATGTAAGGAGAGAGTACACAAGCCAATCGGGTATATCTTTTTGTTTTTCTTTTGTGTGAACAGCAAATGGGTTTTAAGATCTTGTGCACAGTTTGTCTCTGGTGGCTGTAGGAGGCTACCCTCTAGGTAGTGTCCAAGGCTAGGCACATTGTGCAGGGGATCCACGCAACAACACGTTGGTTCACATAGGTGAAAACTAGACCTCCTAATGATCTAACTTTTACAGTAGCTTGATCGAGCAGTTCGGCCAATCTTGGAGAAGTGCAAAGTATTTGTTGCATTCACAGTATCAATAAATCAAGTCACTCACTCAAAAGAATAACTCAAGACCAATTTACCAAAAATACTTCTGATTTGTTTAACATTTTTAAGAACAAGATCATCAAAATTGGGTGGTAAGTATTTTTTAAGTTATACATTTTCAAAGTTTTAATAAAGTTAGTCTTTTTGTGTGCAATTACGCACCTTAGGAATCAAAGGAGAAATACTTTGAAAATTCCCAGTAAATCAGGCAATGCGTTTACCAATTGATGGGTACCCTGGACCCGCTGGTGAAATTGGGATGACTCACAGTGCTGGCAGGAGCACCTTCAGAAAGTCGATGGAGCTGGTGCCAGGCCACTGCAGGGGGACCATCTGGAAAAGCACTGCTCAGGCAGACGTAGGGGTAAGTCCAGTGAGTCCCCTTTGGTTGTCCAGGTTGCAAGTGGTGTGAGACCCTTCTGGTCCTTTTTCAGTCCGGAACAGACTGTCCTTCTGGGTGTTCTACATGAGGTGGCTAGTAGCTGGGGCTATTGCACAATCTAGCCACTGGAGGTTGCAGTGTCATGAAACGTATCACACTGGTAGGTCCTGTCCACATGGTCAAAAGGGTGAAGTTTGATCTAGCTGCACCATCTGGTTCCCTGGTCAGCAGCCAGTTAGTGAAGTGGCCTTTACTGGGTCTATGGTTCCTTGAGGTTGCAGAGTTATGCCTTCACTCTGGAGGGAGATCTTTGGTGGTTTTTGTAGAGTGGAGGTCCTCTGGGGGTTTATTGAGTCTGTACAATGTACAAGCAATCACTCAGCGGTGATTGTCGAGTCCTAGGTACATCAGGCAGGGTTTGGCTCCTTTTCTTGGTGCAACAGCCCTTAAGTTGTCCATCCTTGGGGCTTCTTTGTTGCTGGTCTTCTTTTGTCCTTAGAATCTGATTTCTTGGTCTAGGGATGCCCACTAAATACTGTATTTACTGGGTATTTTATGGGAGGAACCTAGTAGTTACCAATGGATTATCTACCTTTGGGTGGCTACACACACTAAGTGACCACTTCCCGTGGGCAGAGGTCACTTCCTCACACCATATTGGCTATTTTCCGTCCATGCAAGATAGAGGAAATTGAAATAAAGCAGTCACCTCGCAAGCAACACCTCGGGGGGAGGGGTGCATGCCAAAACTGACCACTCCTCCTGTTCTTTGTTTGGTTCCCACCGTTGCTCCTGCCAAAAGTGGATGTTTGCGATGGGGGTGGCCATCTGCTGCTAGCAGCAGGCCTGGGGGTCAAGTTTCAAGGGCGGTAAGCCCTTTGAAGCTCGCTAGCAGGGCAGTACACATTCCTGAGGGATGGGGTTAGCACCTCCACCCAGCAAGGGCTTTGTTCTGAATCTGGGTACATTTTGCAAAAAAAAACAATGCTGGTACCAGTTTGGATTTATCATTCTGAGTTTTTTGTTACCAAACATCCCAGGGTTTAGGGTGGCCATCATGTAGCTGTGAAACTCGTACTGACCAGTGCCCAGCACATGCATTACAATGGCAGCCCTGTTCACTTACTATGTCCCGGGTTTGGCAAGGACACAGTATGGGCATATTGCTCAGGTACCTATGCCCACACATACCATATAGTGCACCCTGTCATTTTTCAATAAATCCAATGCTGGTACCAGTTTGGATTTATCATTCTGAGTTTTTGTTACCAAACATCCCAGGGTTCAGGGTGGCCATCATGTAGCTGGGAAACTCGTACTGACCAGTGCCCAGCACATGTATTACAATGGCAGCCCTGTTCACTTACTATGTCCCAAGTTTGGCAAGGACACAGTATGGGCATATTGCTCAGGTACCTATGCCCACACATATCATATATTGTACCCTGTCATAGGCCTGGAAGGCCTGCCAGAGGGGTGATTTACCTGAAGCATATGCAGTGTATGGTGGACAGGGCACACAGGCTGTGTTCCATACTGAGTTTGTCTGTTGGGTTTCTAACACGACACAGCCTGGACTGGCATTGCTGGATGCACATGAATGCATGGCCCTGCAGGGTGGCACAATCAATGCTGCTGCCCTCAGGGGCCTACCCTTAGTATCCCATGCCCTGGGTCCCTAAGTAACATTTACTTGGGACTTATAGTGGCAGCTAAGGGTGTCTCCAATTGTGCCAATCCATCATAACAGTTTTGGGGAAAGAGATCTAGCCCAGGGAACCTGGTTAGCAGGGGCCCTGGGCACTAACAACTTTGAGACTATATCATTTACCAGGCAAAAAGTGGGGGGCTAACCATGTCAAAACAAGGCCTTTTCTCACATTACCCCTTCCCCACAAATGGAAGAGGATGAAACTACCATTTCCCTAGTGAGTCTTTATCATCTAAGTGGAAGAACCTGGAAAGGCCATCCGCATTGGCATGGGCAGTCCTAGGTCTGTGTTCCACTTGAAAGTTGATTACGTGTAGGAAAATGGACCACCTAAGCAGTTTGGGGTTTTCACCTTTCATCTGCTGTATACATCTGAGAGGCCTGTGGTCATTCTGAACTAGAAAGTGAGAACCAAACAGGTATGGCCTCAACCTGTTCATGGCCCAAACAACAGCAAAGGCTTCCTTCATTGTGGTACTGCATTTTTGTTTCCTCATGAGTAGTCTCCTGCTTATAAAAGCAAATGGCTGGTCATGTCCTTCATTAGTTTTCTGGCCTACGACTGCTACTACCCCCATTTCAGATGCATCTGTTTGGACTATGAGTTGCCTGGAGTAGTCTGGAGCTTGTAGGACTGGGGCAGAGCACATAGCATTCTTCAAAGTGTCAAAGGCCCTTTGACAACTCACTGTCCAGTTAACCTTTTTGAGCATTGTCTTGGATGTTAGATCTGTGATGGGGGCAACTATGGTGCCATAGTCCTTCACAAACCTACTACAGTACCCAGTCAAGCCAAGGAATGCCCTGACCTGTGTCTGGATTGTGAGAGCCTCCCAAACCAGAATGGTATGGATCTTGGGTTGAAGCGGTTGAACTTGGTCTCCACCAAGTAGGTGGCCCAATTAAACAACCGTAGGCGGCCCTATCTGGCACTTACTTTCCTCGATAGTGAGGCCTGGTTTCTGAAGAGCCTCAAGGAACTTACCTAGGTGGATCAAGTTATCCAGTCAGGTGGAACTATAGACAGCTATGTCATCAAGGTACGGTGCACTAAAAGATTCCAGTCCAGCAAGGACTTGGATCACCAACCTCTGGAAGGTGTCAGGGGCATTCTTTAGTCCAAAGGGCATAACAGTGAACTGATAATGCCCACTAGGAGTAGAAAATGCTGACCTCTCTTTTCCGCCTGGGGTCAGGTCATTCTACCAGTACCCAAATGTTAAATCAAAAGTACTCAGGTATTTGGTTGCCCCTAATCTGTCTATGAGCTCATCAACTCCTTTAAATGGGTGCACATCAGTTTTTGTAACAGAATTGAGGCCCCCTGTAATCCACACAAAACCTGATTTCCCTTTCTCTCCTTTAGAGTTGAGTTTGGGGACTAAAACTACTGGGCTAGCCCAGGGACTCTTGAGGGTTCAATGACACCCAAATCTAGCATTATTTTAACTTCTGCTTGGGCGCTCTCCCTGGCATAGTCTGACTGTCTGATAAGTTTGTTTTTGAGAGGCAAGCTGTCACCAGTGTCCACATCATGGGTACACAAGTTTATCTTTCTAGAGGTCAGGGAGAATAACCCAACATACTGGCTGAGGACTTGCCTGCAATCAGTTTGCTGTTGTTCTGAGAGGGTGTCTGATAAAACTGTTCCGTCCATAGAACCATCTTGTGGGTTGCTGGAGAGGAGGTCAGGGAGAAGTTCACTCTCTTCTTCCTGTCCGTCATTTATAACCATGGTCACATCAGCTCTGTCATGGTAGGGTTTTAGACCGTTGACATGGGTAATTCCTTTTGGGTTTTTGCAACTGCCTAGGTCATCTAACTAGGTGACCACCCCCTTTTTTTCAAGTGTGGGATAGGGCCCAGTCCATTTGTCTTGAAGGGCCCTTGGAGCAACAGGCTCTAACACCCAAACTTTCTGCCCTGGTTTAAACTCAACCATATCAGCCTTTTGGTCAAATCAGAGCTTTTGCAGCTCCTGGCTGGCCTGAAGATTTTTGTTGGCTTCCTTCATGTACTCTGCCATCCTTGAACGTAGGCATAGTACATAGTCCACAATGTCTTGCTTGGGCTCTTTGAGAGGCTTCTCCCAGCCTTCCCTAACAAGACTTAGTAGTCCCCTAACAGGACGCCCAAACAAAAGCTCAAATGGAGAGAATCGTACCCCCTTTTGTGGCACTTCCCTGTAGGCAGACATGTAAGTAAGACATCCCACCTCCTTCTGAGTTTTTTAGGGAGTCCTCCAATCGTGTCTTTTAGGATCTGGTTAAATCTTTCAACCAACTAATTTGTCTGAGAATGGGGTAGTGGACTTATAAGTCACATCACATTCCTTCCACATGTGTTTTAAGTATGCAGACATGAAGTTGGAACCTGTCTGATACTACCTCCTTAGGGAACTCTACCCTACTAAAAATAGCCAGGAGGGCCTTTGCAACTGCAGGGGCAGTAATGGTCCTTAGAGGTATACCCGCAGGATACCTAGTGGCATGGTCCATTACCACTAGTATGTATCTGTGTCCTGATGCTGTTTTGGAGGCCCAGGGAGATGACAATGTCCATCTCTACCCTCTCAAAGGGAACCAAAACCACAGTGGTAGTATCATTAAGGGGGCCTTAAAGTGTATTCCATCCTTTCCACTGACTTGGCAGGTAGTGCAGAGCTGGCAAAATTCATATATTTTTGTGACATTCCTGGCCAGTAGAAGTGGTAAATCAACCTATTCCAAGTATTATTTTGGCCCAGCTGCCCAACTAGGGGGATGTCATGGGGTAGAGTGGGGAGAAATTCTTGGAACTGCTGGGGCACTATCACTCTCCTGGTTGCACCAGGCTTGAGGTCTCTGGCCTCAGTGTACAGGAGCCACTCCTCCCAATAAACCCTGTGGGTATCACTGACATTTCCTAGCACTTCCTGTGCAGCTTGCTGCCTCAGGCCTTCAATAGTGGGGCAGGTTACCTGCCCCTGCACAGATCTTCCCTGGAGGGTCCTCCTGGACCCAAGAGCTTCGGGTGGTAAGGCCCAAGCTCTGCAGCCCTAGTTCCCACTAGGAAAGGCCAGTCCTCTTCCTGGGAAAAGGGATCTGGTCTTGGATCAGTTGCAAAGCTGGTTCCAGAGTCTTCTTGCCCTTTCTCTTGGTAGGCTGGTCCACTATTTCAGGATCCAACTCTCCTTTTTTCTCTGAAGTTCGCTTGGCCCTAGGCTTGACACATGCCCATTCTGGGATCCGAAGCATTGCTGCATGGGTATTCAGCTCCACTTCATCCCAGCGGGAATGATCTAGGTAATTTCCAAGCAGACAGTCTACCGTTATGGAGAAAGACCCAACCACTTCTTTTTGTTCTACTACTCCCCCCCAATCACAGGTTACCATCGCCATGAGATGGAACTTTGTCTCATTGTCAGCATTGGTGACAGGATGAGACTTCCCTACCAGGTACTGATTTGAGTGGACCAGGTGCTGGGCTACCATGGTAACACAAGCTCCTGTGTCCTTCAGTGCTTCCATTTTCTGCCCATTAATCAAAGGGTGCTGCCTATATTGTTGCATGTTTCTTGGCCAAGCAGCACAGAATAACTCCACCCAACCCTCAGTGACTAATGTTGCCTCTATGGGACACTGACATGGTCAAACCACATATATGATCCCACCTGGAGATTGGCAACTGCATTTACTGCAGATTGACTAGAGGCATTCTTTTTGTTTTTACAGCTAGGATTTCCAGTTGGATGCCCTCTGTTTTTACAGTCATAGCACCACGTCTTGTTGGGATCAAAGTTCTTACCATTGAACCCACCCCTAGACTGTAAGGTGTCTCTAGACACACCTTTCTCTGCAGGTTTTTGGGGGCTTTGAGAAAACTCTTTGTTATTTTTATTTAGGCTCCCATCTTTCCCTTGGGGGGCTTTTTGGTCTCTTTCTTTTGGTCTCCTCCACCAGTGATAGTCTTGATCACCCTTGTTTTGACTCAGTGATGTGCTTTCTTTCCCAACTCCTGAGGGGAAAGTATACCTTGGTCGACCAGGTATTGATGTAGCCTTTCATTGTAACAATTACTTAGCAAATGCTCTCTCATGAATAGGTTATACAGCCCTTCATAATCCTGTACCTTGTAACCAGCTAACCAACCACCCAGCATTTTTACTGAATAGTCCACAAACTCTCTCCATTTTTGGCTCTGGGTTTTTCGAGCCTCCCTAAATTTTATGCAGTACTCCTTAGTTGTAAATCCAAAGCCCCCAAGCAGGGTACCCTTCATGAGGTCATAGGTTTTATAATCTGCCCCATTCAGTGTCAGGAACCTATCGCTGCACTTTCCTAAAAATAACTCCCACAACAGTGTGCCTCAATGCTTTTTCTCAATTTCTCACCCAATACAGGCTCTTTCAAAGGCAGAAAACCATTTGACTATATCATCCCCTTGAGTGAAGGAAGGGACAACTTCTTTTGGAAGATTAGTATTGAAAGATGTCTCCCTCAATACTTGGATGCTGCCACCAAAGATAGGTCCTAGGCCCAACTCATTTCTTTGTTTCTCAATTTCCAAAAGCTGACTCTTTAAGGCCAGTCTTTTGGTCAGCCTCGCTAGGGCCAGGTGTTCTTCTGTGGGCGCACTAATGCTTTGGGAGGAGGAGCTACCCTCACCCCCATTTTCCACAGAGTCTTTTTCCCCCACAGACATTTTATAATTTACTCTATCTGTGGGGTGCTCCTTCTCATGCTGGGCCACCAGAAGCCTAAGCTTATCTGTGTTGGCATGCTACCCAGTATAAGTGTTGTACAGCTTGCAGAGTTTCCTTAACTGGTCACAACTAAATGCCTAGTAAGGGGCCACGTTGGGCTCCTGGCTCTGGGTCTCTGCATCTGATATGTTTACTCTGCGAAAGCGGGGACCTCCTTATAAATTTGGAACCCCTTTTTTTAGGTAAGGCCAATTAAGGTAAGCACTTTTAAACATTTACTATTTTTGTAGGGACCTAACCAGGGCCCTAAAGATTATTAAAAAATTGGTTAAAAAAATTCTAGCCAATTGAAAATGTAAAATAATTAGGCTAAAGACAATTTAGAGAGTTATTTGTGTGCTCAAATAAATGACAGAGTGGTATCAGCAAATGCAAAGTCTTTATCCCACCGTTGATACACCAAATGTCGAAGGCTGGCCCTCTATGTATTGTGCAAAGCTAAGCACACTATGCAGGGGGTCCAGGCAACCACACATTGGTTCACAGAGGTAAAAACTAGACCACCTAAGGCCCTCATTTTTATGGTAGCCTAGTCAAGCAGTTAGGACCGTCTTGGAGAACTGCAAAGCATTTGCTGCACTCACACTATCAAGAAATCAAGGCACACACTCAAAAGAATAACTTGAGACCAATTTACTAAATATTTCAGATTTGTATACATTTTTTAAGACCAAGCTCAACAAAAATGGGTAAGTACTTTTTAAGTTCTGAATTTGTTAAGTTTTAATAAAGTTAGCCTTTTTGCGTAAATATGCACAATAGGAATCAAAGGAGAAATACTTTGAAAATTCACAGTAAATCAGGCAGTGCATGTCTCCATTTGCAGGTACGTGAAGGTCGTTGATGGGTACCCTGGACCAGCTGGAGAAATTTGGATGACTTCAGTGGGAGAAGCAGCAGCAGAAAGTCGATGGAGCTGGTGCCGGGTCACTGCAGGGGGAGCATTTGGAAAGGCATTGCACAGGAGGACTTAGAAGTAAGTTCAGTGGGTCCCCTTGGGGTGCCGAGGTCACAAGTGATGTGGCACTCGCAGGGCACAGCTGGTTCTTTGGTTCAGGGTGCAGGGCGGCCGCGTGCAGAGTAAATTGGTGAGCCAGGAGCTGTGCACAAAGTTGCCCTTGGAAGCAAGAGGTAGGTCACTTTGAGGGTCTCTTGCAGGTCAGCAGGGGCACTCTGGTGTGTGGTGAGGGTGGTTCCTGAAGTCCCTTGACTGGGACTTCCCCTTGGTCCTTTTGCAGTCTGGAATGGACTGTCCTTCTGAGTGTCCAATGTGAGGTGACCAGTACCTGGGGCTATTGCATGGTCTGGCCACTGGAGATTGCAGTGTCTCCAACCTTGGCACACTGGTGGGTTTTATCCTCCCGGTCTTAAGGCTGAAGTTTGGTCTGGCTGGCGCATCCGGTTCCTTGGTCAGCAGCTAGACAGTGAGTTGGCCTTTACTGGATCTTTGGATCCTTGGAGTTGCAGAGTGATGCCTTCACTCTGGAGGGAGATCTTTGGTGATTTTTGAAGAGTGGAGGTCTTCTGGGCGTTTGTAGAGTCTGTCTGATGTTCAAGCAACCACTAAGCGGCAATTGTCAAGTCCTAGTTGCAGCAGGCAGGGTTTGGCACCTTTTCCTGGTGCAGCAAGACTTCAGTTCTCGAGCCTTGGGTATTATTTGTTGCTAGTCTTCTTTTGTCCCTAGAATCTGATTTCTTGGTCTAGGGATTCCCACTAAATACTGTATTTAGTGGGCGTTCTGGGGGGTACCTAGTAGTGACCAATGGGTAATCTACCTTAGGGTGGCTACACCCACTAAGTGACAACTTCCTGTGGGCAGATGTCACTTCCCTACACCTGATTGCCTATTTTCCTTCCATGAAAAATTGAGAACATCGAAATGGAAAGGGTACCTCGCATGCAGCATCTTGGGGGTGGTGCAAGACAGGATTGCCCACTCCTCCTGTCCTTTGTCTGGTTTCCAGCCATTGCTCCCTTCAAAAGTAGGGGTTTGTAATGGAGGCAGCCATTTGCTGTTAGCAACAGGCCTGGTAGTTGAGTTTGAAGGGCGGTAAGCCCTTTGAAGCTCACTAGCAGGGCTGTGCACATTCCTGAGGGAGGGGGTGTTAGCACCTCCACCCAGGAAGGGCTTTGCTCTAAATTCCAGAGAGCAGGATCTCTCATCCCACGGATTCAGACTCTTGTCTGGTGGTGGCAGGCTGGTTGTGACCGGCCAGCAACCATGCCAGGGTAGAAAACTGGCTGCAGTCTCTTCAGAGCCCAGGCCAAGACCAACATTTCCTTCTCTGATGTAGATTAGCTTTATTTGTCAGGCAGAAGCTTACTGAACAGGTGCACAGTGGAGTTGTCTGACATCTGAATGAGGACAGATCCCACTGGATACTGTACTTTTGCTCATGGTCCTGTTGCTAACAAATAAAGAAATAAAATAAAGTAAACAGTGTCAAAGAAGCCCCTAGCTTGGCTAAGAACTGAGGCATGTACCAAGTTTTCATAGCTTAATTGTATCCTGTCTAGGCTTCCAGGCATGACCTCTGTAGGTGTCTGTGTTCAAGACAAACTAGCACATCTCTGCCCTCACAGTCAGGGTTGTGTCACCCGTCCTGGTCAGCACAATTGTTATCTGCTGAAGATATGACTATGACCGGAATAAAGTTTTGGGATTTGAGTAGGCTATGACACTTGGATGGTTCCAGCCGAGTGGGACAATCTTCATGCCAAATGGCTCAACCTGGTACTCTCCCTGGACCAAGGTGCAAGAGAAGCCAGGCCCTATTAGAGCTTTCATAGCTTCACCTGTCCATACCCCTTGTGATCTTGTTAGAAATTAACCTGCAAGGCACCTTTTTGTCAAGGATTTCCTACACCAAGGACATCAGGTATGACAGTTTAATTTAATTCAAATTCCTATGACCAGAACAGCATCAAGAAGTTCCATCCGCCCTGGGAATCAGGTCTGCAAGGTTGGCTAGTCAGTAGTGGACTGAGTTATGATTTCCATCTTTTTGTCCTTCACAGTTGCTGTAAGAACAAGAATATAGATTGTGACGACACAGATGTCCATATTGTGCTCCCCATCCTTCACTTTATCAAGCATGCTGCACATTGTGCAGTGCTGCCATCTGTATTTATGACAGTTCCTCAGCAAGGCAGCCTTTCTTGCAGTTGTCTGAGTCCTCTGGGTCGCACACCATCAAGGTCAGCTCAGTAACTCTGTGATAGGAGTCAGGTCCCATCTCTATCATGCAGACCGAGCTGATGGAAGGCGACTGTGGCACTGAGGTGAGTGATTGAGTTCAAGGCAGGTGAGGGACAGGTGGGGGAACAGGATTGAGAAAGGGGACACATATGGAGTGCTGTGAGGAAGTGGACTTCCATCTTTCTTTAACCCATTCACAGCCTAACCTTGATGCAGAATCTGTTTGAAAGCTACTAAATTATTTTCCAGCAGCCCTTCCCTGCTCCCAGTAGGCAACTGACCTTTGGAAGCACTTTTTGAGTTGTATATTTTCCTTTTACAGGTAATTTGTTTTCAGGTGTGTTGGTCCCATTAAACTAAATGACCTGGCATGTGTCTGGAAATGGGTAGTCCATGATATAGCCACCTGAGCATGTATTATGATTTCTCTATAGAAGCAGGAGTCGACTACGTTTTAGAAGGTCACACCCTCCTGACATGAGGCATTTCCTTTTCCAAAACTGTCACACAAAACTAGTCTTGGACACGGCTTTTAATATCCTCCGAGGACTATTAAATGTCAACAACAGCAAAGTATATATGTGTGTTTATATAAGCCCTCATTATGACATTGGCGGTAAGTACCGCTTACCGCCATGCTGACTGCCGCCAACATACCGCCGCCGTGGCGGATCACCGCTACCCGTATTATGACACACACAGAGCAATCACACTATACACTATACAGCCACACACAAGTCCGCCAGCCCAAAGGTCGGTGATAAACTGGCGTTAGCAAAACCCACACTGTTACGCCAACTGAACTACGCCCACAACATTATGTCCCACGAATCACCGCGGCAGACATTCAATGGCGGTAAACCATTGGTGCTACATACCGCCGCACTCAAAATACAAACACACATACAAAACTACACCACATTGGCCAATTCAAACCACACACACCTGACACACGTACAGCCACCACACACACACACACCACTATAAAACAAACACCCACACTACCCACAACCCTTTACGACTACAAAGTGCCACAAGAGAGATAGACCACAGACAAGACCACAGCCACCAACCACCAACACCTCTACACCATCCACGCACCTTACATCACACACCCCAACACATCACCCCACACACCCACACCACTCACAGTACACCCATTGCACCACAATGACACCCCAGATTCTCTGAGGAGGAGCTGAGGGTCATGGTGGAGGAAATCATCCAGGCAGAGCCACAGCTATTCGGATCACAGGTGCAGCAGAAATCCATTGCTAGGAAGATGGAGCTATGGCGGAGAATCGTGGACAGGGTCAACGCCGTGGGACAGCACCCCAGAACAAGGGATGACATCAGGAAGAGGTGGAACGATCTACGGGGGAAGGTGCATTCCACAGCAGAAAGACACCAACTAGCTGTACAGAGGACTGGTGAAGGACCCCCACCTCCTCCCCCACAACTAACAACATGGGAGGAGCAAGTCTTGGCAATACTGCATCCCGAGGACCTGGCAAGAGTAGGAGGAGGACTGGACTCTGGTAAGTCAAATCTCTTTTACTATCGCCCCCTCCTGCCTGCATGCCATCACAAACCCCCACCCTTACCCTCACTGCCATCACTCCACCACCTCCCACATACCCCACCATCACAACCCACTCATCCCAATATTAAGCCCTGCATGCAACACCAATGCATGGACCCCCGTCCAGACCTGCATGGACACTAAAGTATGCACACTAGAAGGAAACAGCAAGCCCACCAAATAACTACTCACTCAAGGCAAAGCTGCCAGGGAAATAACAACCCTAGAGGGCAACACACCCATGCACAAGATGTCACACGCAGAAACAATAACACTGCATTTACATCACCACAGGTCCCCCACCCAACGTCACCGGAGAGGAGGTGCCAGCAACATCCAGTCCCCCCCAGAAGAGGCCCACAGTGATGACAGCAGCTCTGGACGTCTGGATGTGGATGACCAACCTGGCCCATCAGGGATCTCCGGGCAGTCGGTTACCCAGGCACAGTCCCATACCACCACAGAGCCTCCCCCCTCAGTAAACACCACCACAGTACCCACCCAGCAGGCCCATACCTCTGTCCCCAGAACACGTCAATCAGCAGTCAGTCCACCACTATAGGACCCCAGGGCACCCAACAAACACAGGACGATCAGGGACCTGGGATCAGTGGCAGTGGGCAGACGGTTCAGGGGACAGAGGCACAGGACAACAGGAAAGCTGGGAGGACTGCTGTGCGACAGGGGGAGTACAGGCCCAGGGAACCAACTCTCCAGGAGGCACTCACCAAGATCCTGGGAGTATACTACCATTCCCAGGAGATGATGGGCTAGATACTGGACAAGTTGCAGGAGAACCAGCGGCTGCAGGAGAGACAGTACCTGGGGATCAGGGAGGACTTGAAGTCCATTAACACCACCCTGGTCTCCATTGCAGGGGTGCTGGCAGACATGGCCAACACTATGAGGGAGGCAATGGCACACCACCAGGCCCCTACCACTAGCCAAACCGATGAACAGCCCTCCTCTTCCGCTAGTGAACAGGAGGCCCCGCTGGAGAACCAGCAACCCTTCCCCTGTAGATGGAGAACTACCACACAAATGATCCCTGCGATCCAGGCAGAAGCCAGGGACTATTGCCAAGACCCCAGCCAGGAAATAAGACTTTCCTGATTGTCACCCTTGTGTCCCCACCCTGTCGCCCTGTCTACCTTGAACTGCCATTGCTCCACTTCCTATGCCCCCTGGGACAATGAACCTGTGATTCACATATCCTGGACTCTATCCTGGACTTTCCTCCACCATCAACCCAGCCCATTGCACATCCCCTCAACTTATAAGCACTTAAATAAACACCAATTGAATACAAATACAAGTATGGAGTCTGTCAAATAATTGAACTATGTATTTGTTTAACGAGGTATAAACACTGCAATACAACTGTCCAGTAATTTATACATGGGAATGACCTGTAGTTGGCTTCAGTCAACACACCAGGAGCGATAGTGGGGTACAAATATCTGCAAATAGAAATGCCAAAGGGTACAGTGAGTGGCCATAGAAGTGGGAAAATCAGCCTGCCAGTGACAATGTCAAACACAAAACAGTCATTTAAATTTGAAGTTACACTGTCTTACCTCTGTGTCATTGTCAAATTATTGCACTTCTGTTGTCCTCATCCTCTGCCTCCTCATCTTCACTGTCCACAGGGCCCACTGCTGCCACACGCCCATCTCCAGCCTCCTCTTTCTGCAGAAAAGGCAACTGGCGACGCAAGGCAACGTTGTGCAACATACAGCGTGCCACAATGATCTGGCAGACCTTCTTGGGTGAGTAGCACAGGGAATCACCTGTCAGGTTGAGGCTTCAGGAGGCCGAATGTCCTCTCTATGATTCTTCTTGTTCGCCCATGTCCCTCATTGTAACGTTCCTCTGCCCTTGTCCTGAGATTCCTCACAGGGGTCAGTAGCCATGAGAGGTTGGGGTAACCAGAGTCACCAGCAAATATCGAGGGACAACTGTTAGCCACACACTTACCCTTAGGGACCATACCATACCCATACACCAACATCCACTGGGTGGGAACCAGGGCTCACCTATTAGCCACACCCTGTGCCTATGGAGTTGATCCATCACATATGGGATGCTACTATTCCTCAGGATAAAGGCATCATGCACAGACCCGGGATACTTAGCATTGACATTGGAGATGTACTGGTCCACCAAGCACACTATCTGCACATTCATAAAGTGAAAGCTTTTTCGATTATTGAACACCTGTTCATTTCTCTGGGGGGGGGCGGGACAAATGCAATATGTGTACCATCAATACCCCAATAATGTTGGGGATACGACCCATTGCATTAAAATCTGCTTTCACTGTGGCCAAATCCTCCACCTGGGGGAAAATGATGTAGCTGCGCATGTGTTTAATCAGGGCAGACAACACTCTTGTCTGCACTATTGAGAACATTGGCTGTGACATTCCTACTGCCAAGCGCACTCCTCACTTGGAAAGAACCAGTTGCCAAGAAATGGAGCACTGATAGCACTTGCACAAGAGGGGGAATCCCGATTGGGTGACGGATAGCAGATATCAGGTCAGGCTCCAATTGGGCACACAGCTCTGTGACTGTGGCCTTGTTCAGCCTATAGGTGAGGATA
This sequence comes from Pleurodeles waltl, assembly GCF_031143425.1. NCBI lineage: Eukaryota > Metazoa > Chordata > Amphibia > Caudata > Salamandridae > Pleurodeles > Pleurodeles waltl. The sequence continues at coordinate 991,349,387 of NC_090445.1, read as the reverse complement.
ATGTGCCTGTCCTCCATTGTTGCAAAGTCCACCAGTGACCTGTACACAGGGGGATGTCTCCATCTCCTATTCATCCACAGCAGTTGCAATCAAGGGGCAAAACGTTGAGCAGCTGGTCAGCATCCCATATTTCCAAACCCTACACTTCATTGCATGTTGTGACTGTAACAGTATATTGTTGGATAGGCCCAAATGGTGCTTATGTGTACTATGACACAATTAGGTGCCATGGTCTACCCTCTCTGAAATGGCATCCACCTGTCCTGTTAGGAGGGGCATGTGTAAATGAGGTAATTCCGCAGACGTTGAGCGCCGTTGCGGGAGGCGGTCGAAAACCACTGTGCAACTCCTCATAGGTTAACATTGGGAGTTATGTGTCACAGTGGCGAATGGTTATGTACGCCCGTGATGACGGTACGCACCGCCGTGGACGTGACTGCCATTTTCTATCTGTTCACTCACTTGCTACCTGACCTTCAACAGGAGAGGACCTATACTGCATGTGCTGCTGTGACCTGTGTCTGGAACCTACATGGCTCATGTCACCGGGGAAAGGGCCCGTGCCTTCACCGCAGTGGAGTTGGAGCGACTGGTGGATGGGGTCCTACCCCAGTAGCGAATGCTGTATGGGCCTCCAGACCAACAGGTGAGTACACTGTGACCACGATGCATGGGGCGTGAATGCATAGAGTGGTGTATGTGAAGGCCTCATGTCAGGGAGGGGTTGGTGGAAGGGCACTGGCAGCATGCTGCATGTATGGTGGGCTATGTCTGTGCATAAGGGGATGTGAGGGCTAAGGTGGGCCATGAGTGTAACAGGCAGGATGGTCTGACTAATACCTTTTCCTATGTGTATTTCTCTGCAGGTCAGCGCTCATCAGAAAAAGGGTACATGGCGTGCCATCGCCAAGGACATGCGGACCCTGGGGGTCTACTGCAGGCGGAGCACCCACTGTCAGAAACGGTGGGAGGACCTGAGACGCTGGGCACAGAAGACAGCGGAAGCCCAGCTGGGGATGGCCTCCCAATGAGGAAGGGGTGCCTATCGAACCCTGACCCCCTGATGGCTTGCATGCTGGCGGTGGCCTATCCGGAGCTGGATGGGTGCTTGGGGGCATCCCAGCAGACACAAGGGGATGAGTAGAATGCCCCAATTACTACTTGCGCAGTATGGGGTGGCATCTGGGTGTGGGATGTGGGCCTGTGGGTGTCCCTAGGCCAGGCTGGACATTGCAGGGTAGGTCCCAGGTTGGGCAGGGTCTGATGAAAACTTCCTCCAAACAAGCTAGTAGGCATCCACTACTGGGCAGGGGTCTGTGGTTCTCAGGTATGCTGCAATTGGCATTCTGGGGGTCATTCTGAACCCCGGCGGGCGGCGGTTGCCGCCCGCCTGGAGGGAACCGCCATTTGGCCGCCCCGCGGTCAAAAGACCGCTGGGGCCATTCCAACTTTCCCGCCGGCCCAGCGGGAAAGAGGCCTGCAACACTGAAGCCGGCTCCGAATGGAGCCGGCGGTGTTGCAGGTGTGCGACGGGTGCAGTTGCACCCGTCGCGCTTTTCACTGTCTGCTAGGCAGACAGTGAAAAGCAGGCTGGGGCCCTGTTAGGGGGCCCCTGCACTGCCCATGCCACTGGCATGGGCAGTGCAGGGGCCCCCAGGAGCCCCAGGACACCTGTTCCCGCCATCCTGTTCCTGGCGGTAAAAACCGTCAGAAACAGGCTGGCGGGAAGGGGGTCAGAATCCCCACCATGGCGGATTCGCCCAGCCGGGGGAAATCCGGCAGGAAACTGCCGGACCCGGTTTTCTGACCGCGGCTTTACCGCCGCGGTCAGAATGGGCAGGGAAGCACCGCCAGCCTGTTGGCGGTGCTTCCGTCACCCGCGGCCCTGGCGGTCTATGACCGCCAGGGTCGGAATGAGGGCCTATGTGTCCCTTTCCATGGGCTGGTGACTAGCATTGTGATTGGTAGTACATTGCATAGTGCGTAGGGCTGTTCCCTGTGTGAGTGTGTTGTGTATGCCAATGGTGGTGTTGTTGCCACCATTTACCAAGTGTATCCTTTGTCTCTCCCCCCTTTTTGTTTTGTCACCCTGTCCTTATGTGCATTAGCATCATCTGGTAGAGGAGCAGAGGCACCAGAGACAGGGAGACAGGGAGAGCTGCATCCCACAGGGCCCAAGAGGCTGAATCCACAGACGGTGAGGGCACCAGTGGGACGGAGGGCGAGGGGAGTACCACAGCGGAGAATGGAGGGGACAGTTCGGACAGTGATGCCTCCTTCGATGGAAGCTCCCTGGTGGTGGTGGGCCCCTCTGTGCCCACCCCAACTACAGTTAAAGCCGCCACCCCCATACCAGCACCGCCCTCCCAGCAGCCCCTCAGCGTGTTTCCCGTGCCTGCTCACCCAGGAGGATGGGCATCTCCTTCGCCCTGTGCACCTCAGGCCCTGTCCCAGTTATCCCTGATGCCCCAAGTGAGGAGGCTATTGACCACCTGAGATCCATCTCTGTTGGGCAGTCAACCATTGTGAATGCCATCCAGGGGCTGGCACCCCATTTGCAACAGACTAATGCATTCCTGGAGGGAATTCACTCTGGCATGGCGACCCAACAGAGATCAATCCAGGCTCTGGCCTCTTCCCTGATGGCAAGTATTGACCCTGTTTCTAGTCTTCCCCATCCAACTTCCTCTACCCAATCCCATTCCCCTCAACCCCAACATATCCCAAGCACACAGGTAGACCCGAATGCACACAGGACAACACACAGGAGTGGTTCAGGCAAACACAAGCACCACACATCATCCCACAGGCACTCACACAAACACCATCCAGAGTCAGACATACCAACATCCACTGCCTCTACTGTGTCCCCCTCCTCCTCCTTGTCCAACTCCCTCCCAGTAGCGTCTACACTCACACCCGCATGCACTGCATCCTCATCCACTACCAGCATCACGCCTATCACTACACGCCCCTCAGTGGCAGTCACCACCCCCACAACCATGCACATGTCCCCTGTGTCCTCTCCCACTGTTTCTGTGCCCCTCCTCCCAAAGTACATAAACGCAAGCACTCAGACATCCAACAGCCATCCACCTCACAACAGCATCCAGCCCATGCACCTGCACCCAAAATCAGCAGACGGACACCTTTTACAACCAATTCCTCTTCCTTCACTCCCAAACCTTCACCCTCTTCGCATCCCAATGTCCCTTAGAAGCTTTCCCTCTCCACCGTTGACCTCTTCCCTACCACTGCCCCACCATCCTTCACGTCGGGCCAGGGTGGTCAGAACCCAGGTGAGCCCCTCTGCCACCCAGTCCACGGCCACAGTAGTGTCCACAGCTACTGCAGGTGGGAGAGGATCCCGGGCACCAGGCAGCCACACTGAAAGGGTGCCTGCACCAGCAGCGTCTAGGAAGGGCAAGGAGGCACTACCAGCTGTGTCTGGGAAGGGCAAGGAGGCAACCTAAGCTGCTACAGGGAAGGGCAAGGAATCACCCCCAGCTGCTACAGGGAAGGGCAAGGAGGCACCCCCAGCTGCTACAGGAAAGGGCAAGGGGCAATCCCCGGCTGCTGACAGGAAGGGAAAGGGGCCTGCACCAGCAGGCAAAAAGTACAAGAGGTCTGGTGCTGGGACTCAGTCGAAGCCCCCACCAACAACCATGGTGGTTCAGCAGTCCGAGGTTGCAGGGGAAGGCCTGGAGCCTCCCCACACCACTTCCAGCACCTCCACCAGCACCGTCGCTAGCACCTCCGCCAGCACAGCCACCATCACCACTGCCAGCAGCAGCAGCCCAGTGAGCAGCTTTCCAAGGCTGCAGGGGAAGGGCTGGAGCCTCCCGCCACCATTGCCAGCACCGCCACCAGCAGCAGCAGCCCCAATGGGCAGCCGTCCGAGGCTGCAGGGGAAGGACTGGAGCCTCCGCCCACCACTGCCAGTTCCACAAGCAGCACCGCCACTGCCACCACTGAGCATCCGTACCGCCGGAGGGCAGTGTGTAGTCCTGAATCCATGGGCTGTTGTGCGGACTGGCCCCTGCAAATCCTGTGGGTCCGATACTCAGGTGAGAGACTGTGACCTTGCACTCCCCGAGATCTGCATAGCTGGGCACAATGCCCCCTCCAGAACCAGTGGAAGAAGCCATCCACTTACCCCATCCTTCCCAGGATGAAGCACACTGGGCACTATGCCCCCTCCAGAACCAGTGGAAGAAGCCATCAACTCACCTCATCCTTCCCAGGATGTAGCAGACTTGGCACAATGCCCCCTTCAGAACCAGTGGAAGAAGCCATCCACTCACCCCATCCTTCCCATGATGAAGCACACTGGGCAAATGCCCCCTCCAGAACCAGTGGAAGAAGCCATCCACTCACCCCACCCTTCCCAGAGGGAAGGACACTGGGCACAATGCCCCCTCCAGAACCAGTTGAAGAAGCCATACATTAGAGAGACTGTGGCCTTACACTCCCCAGGACCAAGCACAGGGCATGTTGCCCCCTCCAGAGCATGTGGGCAAACCACCCACTAGAGAGACTGTGGCCTTGCACTCCTCAAGACCAAGCAGTGGGCAAACCACCCACTAGAGAGACTGTGGCCTTAGACTCCCCAGGACCAAGCACAGGGCATGTTGCCTCCTCCAGATCATGTGGACAAACCACCCACTAGAGACAGTGGCCTTACACTCCCCAGGGCCAAGCACAGGGCATGCTGCCCCCTCCAGAGCAGGTGGGCAAACCTCCCACTAGAAAGACTGTGGCCTTGCACTCCCCAGGACCAAGCAGTGGGCAGACCACCCACTAAAGACTGTTGCCTTGCACTCCCCAGGACCAAGCAGTGGGCAAACCACCCACTAGAGAGACTGTGGCCTTGCACTCCCAGGACAGCGCAGTTTCCCCTTCCAGGACCAGTGGTGTTGTACCATCTTCCAGCTGAGGTGCCCCCCATTCCCCGTCCACCTGAGGTGCCTGTGTATTTTCGACCTGATTCCCCTGCAGTGTTCTCTCCGTGTTGTTGCAGGAGTAAGGTAGGGCCTTGGTCTATGTGATGTGGCCCTGTGGCCCATAGACACTGAGGACTGGGCAGTGTCCCTACATTTGTAAATATGTATGTACGTTTGGATTTTGATGAACTTATTCCTAGTATTTTTTTGTATTACACTCACTTTCTTCAAATCTTTTTGTCCTTGCATTATTCCCAATGGGTATGGGGGAATATGTAATGTTACTGCATCTGGTTGTGTGTATGGTGTTGGGGGTGGGGTGTTGCGTGTTGCATGTGGGTGTCACTCTCTTTTTCCTCCCCCTCTGTTGTGTGCTAGGAGGCAGTACTCACCGTGGTCATCTTCGCCGGCGTTGATGTTCATAATGCAGCAGAAGGCAGATGAGCATGGAGAATATGTGCAACTCGGGCTCCATGACGTCGTGATTGTTCCCTGAGTCTCCCTGGTTGTGTTGACTTTAAACCGATCTACAGTGATGAAGTCTGGGCTGAGTGCCTTGCCGGCTTTACTTGCTTTTAGGGCAGCAATGATCTCATCCAAGGTAAATGCAAGCTTGATAGGGAGAAAAACCGGGGCAAAAGAGTCGCTGTTGGTTGTATTGTCTACTATCAGCCTTAGCCTGTTAGTAGGATTAGAATAAATAGTAGAGAAGTGAGTAATCCAGTCTCCCTCGCCAGGAGCCATTTCTAGGTGTGGTCCGGTGTCATTCTAGAGATAGGATTAATTAATTACCCAACAAAAAGCTGCAGGGTCCTTACTAGTGCTCGCTTCATGCAATTTGTCCCGTAGTTAATTTTTTAATACTGCTTTCCTCGGCATTAAAAACCTATTGTTTTTCCTAGCAGCCCTAACTTCATTTATGCAGCGTTGTCGTTTGTGTAGGGCTAATTTCAACGTGCTGTGAGCCTTGGTAAAAGGTTCATCAAACCACCCTCTCATCCTGTTGTTTCTGCTGTCCCTACCTGTAGTCACTAGTCCCTCCTTGACGTCCCCAGCAATCTTTTGAAAACTCTCAATGATATCCTCGGGGTCAGGACCCAGGTCTAAACAACTTTCGAAAGCCTGCGTACATCCACAAATCAACTTTTTTTAGAAACTCTTGGGGATCAATCTTTGACCAGCGCAGGGTATACCCGTTAAGCCTGTTAATGTCCATGACACCCACCGTGCAGTAGTTGGGGAGTGGTGCTTGGGATACAAAATCCATTGATGCCATATCCAAATCTATGCTCAGAGGGTAGTGGTCACTGCATGCAATTGTGTGGCTGATAAAATTTCCAACCCTTGCAGCGTGTCTATTTGTGACCAGTATGTAATCTATCACTGAGTTTTTCCCCTGGCCATTGAATGTAGTTGCAAATGGGATTGGAGGGCAGCAAATCTTGTTGCAGAATGCAAGGTCAGTGCTAAATATAAGTTAATTCAATTGTTCCCCACATATGGATTGTGTACAATGTGAGTGCCCAGGATTCCCCCTTTCACTTAAACCACAGATCTTCTCTAAACCCCTATTGCAAACTTCAGTATTAAAATCTACCCCCCCCCCCCTTCCCCCAGGAAATACCAAATCCTGGAATTTCCTATTCCTGAGAGCTTCAACATCCCTTTTTAGTAGAGTCAAGGCAGTTTTTATCTCAGCTTTTGGGATGTTATTATAAAAGTTGATTAATGCCAGCACGCATGTAGGTGATGTTTCAACAACAACAATCTGATGGTATGGTTGCGGTGCCAGCATAGTTATACTAGATGCCTTCAGGGTATTTGATACGTTGGTACAGATACCTCCCCTTTGTTCTCCCTGAGTTGGATGGTTCCGCCCAGGTATGATAGGTTCTAAAACCATTTAGGTGGATTGGGTTTACTGTCCATGTTTCTTGTACACATTCTACAGTAAAGCTATTAACAAAATCACGCCTGTCTGCTTTTACCACCTTAGACAGTAAACCTGCCACGTTGCAGAATGCTATCTTTGTCTTCCCTTCGGGAACGCTATTTTCACAATTGACCAATTGGTCCTGAGTAGGTAGATGGGATCTGTCAAGGAGGAGGGGGAGGGTGTGTTTAGAGTCAGAAGTAGGAGAAGCAGTCAAACCGGTGGTAGTTATGTTGCTTGGGAGGGATGGTAGATCAGCAGGCTTTACAGGTAGTACACTGAGTCAGTCATTCTCATCTACAGTAGAGGAAATGCCTGCTGGATGGTTGTTGAACCTGGCCCTGTCACACAGGGGCAGTCTGGGATACTTAAACTGAATGTGTGAGTACCCTGGTGAGCTTGTCCTCGCATCTAAGGCCACCAAATTATCAACCATGCTCCTATCCCGAATTGTCAGCTCAATTGTGTCAAGGCAGGTGTCCGGCTCTGGCCTTTTAACTGCTTCAATTACATTCTTTGCGCATTATGGAATAACAGCCCCTCACATGGTGGATCCAATGGATTGCTTTATTTATAACCGAATCCCCCCTTCTTTATGGGTTAGTAGGTGTAGTTTGGGGACGTTAACCTTTAGGACAGTGTTGCTAGAATTAGACCGATTAGCAACAGACTGTCCAGCACAATTTGGAACATCGTCTTTCATTGGTTTAGGAAATTGGTGGTAAAGTCTTGGTTTGTTGCCCATGTTTAGACTATTGTATGAGGGAGCCTGGCAACGTTTCTTGGTCCCACTGCCTACTGTAGAATGACCAGCACGGGGCACCAGACTAGCTGTGGCGTGTGGAGGAGCGCAATTGCAGATATTGTTACCTATTTTCGATGGTAATTTGGTCAGAAATGTTGAGAGACCTGGGGGATTGAGCGTGGAGCTACCGTTGTGATCCCTGCTGGATTTCACATCTACAGATGTTAACTGTTTGACCATAGTAATTAAAGAGTTAACCATGGATTTAGTCTCAGAAACCTCTTCCTTTAGATCTTTTATGCATGAGATGAACTGAGCTTTAGGCAGGTCTGGGCGTATGTCTGTTGCACCTGTGTATGATATTCCCCCCATCAATACACTTATGTCAGGATCACCATATGAAATATCATTTAGGGGACTGAAGCGATTGGTGCAGTGAAGGGCCTTGCTTCCAGAAGGTGAAATCTCATTTGCTGGTGGTGATGGCATGTGAATAATAGCATTTCTCACTTCACCCTGTCCTGTAGGAGCTAGAGCCTGTGACCCACATTTTCTGCCCATGTCAGGGATTTTCCTGTGGCCCTCCCTTGACCTTACTGGGGAGCACTCCCTCTGAATGCCTTTAGAGGATCTGTCCAGAGAGGAAGTCAAAATAGCCATACAATCAACCAGGAGATTGTCTATCGTATCCATTATGCAGTTACTTGCTGCGTGCTTCTGCCGTTTGTGTTGTTTTCTGTGTGCCACCCCAGACCTGCCCTCGGTCACTTTCCTTTTACCCATCACAATTGCTTTCACCAGAGGGTGAACCCTTAAAGATAAAGTGAGTTAATATAACATTCCCCAGAGGGATTGACAATACAGAAACTCTTGCAAGCCTACATAATAGTAGATGTTAGGGGGTGGCCCAGGCCAGCCTCCTTCAGGCTTTGATGGGTGTGGACGGGCCCGCCCTTCCCTGGGCTTCGCCTGGGTGCGCATACGTGCTTGTCCGGCGCTGCTGTGTTCCTCCTCGCGCTTTATAGCGTTCATTTGTCTGGTTAAGTGGGAGCAGGTGCTGTGGAAAATATCCGCCTCCTGGGGCCACAAAGCTGTCTGGCATCTGACATCCCTCTGAAAATGGTTAGCCCGTCCCGCGCTTCGTTGTGCCCCCTCGCACTTTATAGTGCTCGTTGTTCTGGTCGAGTGGGAGCAGGTGCTGTAGAAAAGGGCTGCTTCCTGGGGCCACAAAGCAGACTGGGATATGTAGTCCCTCTGGAAATGGGTAGCTAAAGTGGGGATGTGGGCTTGTGGCTTCATATGTAGGAGTAGTCTGGCAGCAGAATTCTGACTTTGTGTTACTCTTTTCATAGTTGATAAAGATGATCCGTGGTAGAAGCCGTTGGTGTTATCAAGTACAAGAGAGATAATACCTTGGACCTTGAAAGGAACTCCTAAGTGGAGGAAAATGTGTTGCAGAGTTTTCATAGTAATAAGGCTTAATCTTGCTAACTTATCAGTTTGGGAATTCATAGATAACTTGGAGTCCCTGGTAATTCCAGGTGGTCCCAGGTCATCAGGACAGGCGGAGAGTGGTCATAATTTTTCCAAGTGCCACATGTGAGTATTTCAGTTTTTGATGTATTCAGTTTGAGATGGCTCCATGTCATCCACAGATCAACGGCTCTGAGGCAACCGAAGATTTTTGAGATTCCGATGTCTTTGGGGCTTTCCAGTTTCATAAGTATTTGTCTGCGATCTGCGTAGGTATAGCTTGTGAGCTGACATTTATTGATCAGTGCTGATAATGAATTCATGTAAATGTTGTAAAGCATGAGTGAGATGATAGAGCCTTTAGGAACCCTGCATTTGTGAAGTACGGTTTGGATGAGAAACGGGGAAGTATGGATTGCATTTGTTCTCTTTTTAGGGTAGAGTGTGATCCAGTTCTGAACAGTCCCCTCTATTCCAGCTTGTAGGGTCTTTGGATTAGAGTGTCAGGATCAGCTGTGTCGAAGGCAGCTGAAGAGTCCAAGAGAACTAGTGCAGCAACCCAGTTTCAGTATACTGTGTTTTTAAGGTCATCTCAGATGGTGATTAAGGCAGATTCTGTGCCTCTTCTTGAACTGAATCCTGTTTGGATGTCAGAAAGAATGGAGTTATCAGCAATGAACTGTGACATCTGGGTGAATGCTGCTCTTCCTATCAGTTTGCCCAAGAAAGGTCTATTTCTGATTTGGTCTGTAGTTGTTTGGGTCACTGGTTCCAGGTTTATTATTTTTAATAATGTGTGTATGTATGTATATATCTATAGAAACATGGTCCTAACTATAATGACCTAGTGGCAACCGCAACTAGGTAATAATATATATAAATTTCCTTGCCCCTAATACAGCCCAGTGAGCAAGAGTCTTAGTAGACTGAGAAGATCCCAGACTTTTTGTGCATTCTTGTTAATTGTTAAAAAGTGTTTTCACTCCTTCCTGTGCCTGTTTATATTAGGCTCCCTATGTTTCAGAAAGTTGGTGCTTTTAAACTGCTGTTTCTTACCCGTGACTGTTTGAAATTTCCCCCCTAGTTTTTCACAAAGACTTTTCAAGAAGCTGAAGACATTGTTCTTTGAATAAACCCTCCCACTCCCTAACCCTAGGTTCAGTTAGGCAAATACACCTGCTCAGCGCCAGGATACTTCCTGGGTAATAGGGTGCTCCACAAATACACAGAACTCAACATAACTGGTAACAGTGGCTGTTGCCTTTAATATAGACTGGGACACTACTGGTGGATCAGATGGAGTGGTAATGGTGATAATTCTTCTTTAAAAGAATGTTCTAAAACTGCCATATAGCTATTGAGGTCTGGAGACGTTGCCAAGTCCTTGCTGACCTCATGTACTTCGTGTTGTGCTGTCAGTTTCTATGGTTTATAATCCATGGCAGTATTTATGTAAGGAGAGAGTACACAAGCCAATCGGGTATATCTTTTTGTTTTTCTTTTGTGTGAACAGCAAATGGGTTTTAAGATCTTGTGCACAGTTTGTCTCTGGTGGCTGTAGGAGGCTACCCTCTAGGTAGTGTCCAAGGCTAGGCACATTGTGCAGGGGATCCACGCAACAACACGTTGGTTCACATAGGTGAAAACTAGACCTCCTAATGATCTAACTTTTACAGTAGCTTGATCGAGCAGTTCGGCCAATCTTGGAGAAGTGCAAAGTATTTGTTGCATTCACATTATCAATAAATCAAGTCACTCACTCAAAAGAATAACTCAAGACCAATTTACCAAAAATACTTCTGATTTGTTTAACATTTTTAAGAACAAGATCATCAAAATTGGGTGGTAAGTATTTTTTAAGTTATACATTTTCAAAGTTTTAATAAAGTTAGTCTTTTTGTGTGCAATTACGCACCTTAGGAATCAAAGGAGAAATACTTTGAAAATTCCCAGTAAATCAGGCAATGCGTTTACCAATTGATGGGTACCCTGGACCCGCTGGTGAAATTGGGATGACTCACAGTGCTGGCAGGAGCACCTTCAGAAAGTCGATGGAGCTGGTGCCAGGCCACTGCAGGGGGACCATCTGGAAAAGCACTGCTCAGGCAGACGTAGGGGTAAGTCCAGTGAGTCCCCTTTGGTTGTCCAGGTTGCAAGTGGTGTGAGACCCTTCTGGTCCTTTTTCAGTCCGGAACAGACTGTCCTTCTGGGTGTTCTACATGAGGTGGCTAGTAGCTGGGGCTATTGCACAATCTAGCCACTGGAGGTTGCAGTGTCATGAAACGTATCACACTGGTAGGTCCTGTCCACATGGTCAAAAGGGTGAAGTTTGATCTAGCTGCACCATCTGGTTCCCTGGTCAGCAGCCAGTTAGTGAAGTGGCCTTTACTGGGTCTATGGTTCCTTGAGGTTGCAGAGTGATGCCTTCACTCTGGAGGGAGATCTTTGGTGGTTTTTGTAGAGTGGAGGTCCTCTGGGGGTTTATTGAGTCTGTACAATGTACAAGCAATCACTCAGCGGTGATTGTCGAGTCCTAGGTACATCAGGCAGGGTTTGGCTCCTTTTCTTGGTGCAACAGCCCTTAAGTTGTCCATCCTTGGGGCTTCTTTGTTGCTGGTCTTCTTTTGTCCTTAGAATCTGATTTCTTGGTCTAGGGATGCCCACTAAATACTGTATTTACTGGGTATTTTATGGGAGGAACCTAGTAGTTACCAATGGATTATCTACCTTTGGGTGGCTACACACACTAAGTGACCACTTCCCGTGGGCAGAGGTCACTTCCTCACACCATATTGGCTATTTTCCGTCCATGCAAGATAGAGGAAATTGAAATAAAGCAGTCACCTCGCAAGCAACACCTCGGGGGAAGGGGTGCATGCCAAAACTGACCACTCCTCCTGTTCTTTGTCTGGTTTCCCACCGTTGCTCCTGCCAAAAGTGGATGTTTGCGATGGGGGTGGCCATCTGCTGCGAGCAGCAGGCCTGGGGGTCAAGTTTCAAGGGCGGTAAGCCCTTTGAAGCTCGCTAGCAGGGCAGTACACATTCCTGAGGGATGGGGTTAGCACCTCCACCCAGGAAGGGCTTTGTTCTGAATCTGGGTACATTTTGCAAAAAAAAACAATGCTGGTACCAGTTTGGATTTATCATTCTGAGTTTTTTGTTACCAAACATCCCAGGGTTTAGGGTGGCCATCATGTAGCTGTGAAACTCGTACTGACCAGTGCCCAGCACATGCATTACAATGGCAGCCCTGTTCACTTACTATGTCCCGGGTTTGGCAAGGACACAGTATGGGCATATTGCTCAGGTACCTATGCCCACACATACCATATAGTGCACCCTGTCATTTTTCAATAAATCCAATGCTGGTACCAGTTTGGATTTATCATTCTGAGTTTTTGTTACCAAACATCCCAGGGTTCAGGGTGGCCATCATGTAGCTGGGAAACTCGTACTGACCAGTGCCCAGCACATGTATTACAATGGCAGCCCTGTTCACTTACTATGTCCCAAGTTTGGCAAGGACACAGTATGGGCATATTGCTCAGGTACCTATGCCCACACATATCATATATTGCACCCTGTCATAGGCCTGGAAGGCCTGCCAGAGGGGTGATTTACCTGAAGCATATGCAGTGTATGGTGGACAGGGCACACAGGCTGTGTTCCATACTGAGTTTGTCTGTTGGGTTTCTAACACGACACAGCCTGGACTGGCATTGCTGGATGCACATGAATGCATGGCCCTGCAGGGTGGCACAATCAATGCTGCTGCCCTCAGGGGCCTACCCTTAGTATCCCATGCCCTGGGTCCCTAAGTAACATTTACTTGGGACTTATAGTGGCAGCTAAGGGTGTCTCCAATTGTGCCAATCCATCATAACAGTTTTGGGGAAAGAGATCTGGCCCAGGGAACCTGGTTAGCAGGGGCCCTGGGCACTAACAACTTTGAGACTATATCATTTACCAGGCAAAAAGTGGGGGGCTAACCATGTCAAAACAAGGCCTTTTCTCACATTACCCCTTCCCCACAAATGGAAGAGGATGAAACTACCATTTCCCTAGTGAGTCTTTATCATCTAAGTGGAAGAACCTGGAAAGGCCATCCGCATTGGCATGGGCAGTCCTAGGTCTGTGTTCCACTTGAAAGTTGATTACGTGTAGGAAAATGGACCACCTAAGCAGTTTGGGGTTTTCACCTTTCATCTGCTGTATACATCTGAGAGGCCTGTGGTCATTCTGAACTATGAAGTGAGAACCAAACAGGTATGGCCTCAACCTGTTCATGGCCCAAACAACAGCAAAGGCTTCCTTCATTGTGGTACTGCATTTTTGTTTCCTCATGAGTAGTCTCCTGCTTATAAAAGCAAATGGCTGGTCATGTCCTTCATTAGTTTTCTGGCCTAGGACTGCTCCTACCCCCATTTCAGATGCATCTGTTTGGACTATGAGTTGCCTGGAGTAGTCTGGAGCTTGTAGGACTGGGGCAGAGCACATAGCATTCTTCAAAGTGTCAAAGGCCCTTTGACAACTCACTGTCCAGTTAACCTTTCTGAGCATTGTCTTGGATGTTAGATCTGTGATGGGAGCAACTATGGTGCCATAGTCCTTCACAAACCTACTACAGTACCCAGTCAAGCCAAGGAATGCCCTGACCTGTGTCTGGATTGTGAGAGCCTCCCAAACCAGAATGGTATGGATCTTGGGTTGAAGCGGTTGAACTTGGTCTCCACCAACTAGGTGGCCCAATTAAACAACCGTAGGCGGCCCTATCTGGCACTTACTTTCCTCGATAGTGAGGCCTGGTTTCTGAAGAGCCTCAAGGAACTTACCTAGGTGGATCAAGTTATCCAGTCAGGTGGAACTATAGACAGCTATGTCATCAAGGTACGGTGCACTAAAAGATTCCAGTCCAGCAAGGACTTGGATCACCAACCTCTGGAAGGTGTCAGGGGCATTCTTTAGTCCAAAGGGCATAACAGTGAACTGATAATGCCCACTAGGAGTAGAAAATGCTGACCTCTCTTTTCCGCCTGGGGTCAGGTCATTCTACCAGTACCCAAATGTTAAATCAAAAGTACTCAGGTATTTGGTTGCCCCTAATCTGTCTATGAGCTCATCAACTCCTTTAAATGGGTGCACATCAGTTTTTGTAACAGAATTGAGGCCCCCTGTAATCCACACAAAACCTGATTTCCCTTTCTCTCCTTTAGAGTTGAGTTTGGGGACTAAAACTACTGGGCTAGCCCAGGGACTCTTGAGGGTTCAATGACACCCAAATCTAGCATTATTTTAACTTCTGCTTGGACGCTCTCCCTGGCATAGTCTGACTGTCTGATAAGTTTGTTTTTGAGAGGCAAGCTGTCACCAGTGTCCACATCATGGGTACACAAGTTTATCTTTCTAGAGGTCAGGGAGAATAACCCAACATACTGGCTGAGGACTTGCCTGCAATCAGTTTGCTGTTGTTCTGAGAGGGTGTCTGATAAAACTGTTCCGTCCATAGAACCATCTTGTGGGTTGCTGGAGAGGAGGTCAGGGAGAAGTTCACTCTCTTCTTCCTGTCCGTCATTTATAACCATGGTCACATCAGCTCTGTCATGGTAGGGTTTTAGACCGTTGACATGGGTAATTCCTTTTGGGTTTTTGCAACTGCCTAGGTCATCTAACTAGGTGACCACCCCCTTTTTTTCAAGTGTGGGATAGGGCCCAGTCCATTTGTCTTGGAGGGCCCTTGGAGCAACAGGCTCTAACACCCAAACTTTCTGCCCTGGTTTAAACTCAACCATATCAGCCTTTTGGTCAAATCAGAGATTTTGCAGCTCCTGGCTGGCCTGAAGATTTTTGTTGGCTTCCTTCATGTACTCTGCCATCCTTGAACGTAGGCATAGTACATAGTCCACAATGTCTTGCTTGGGCTCTTTGAGAGGCTTCTCCCAGCCTTCCCTAACAAGACTTAGTAGTCCCCTAACAGGACGCCCAAACAAAAGCTCAAATGGAGAGAATCGTACCCCCTTTTGTGGCACTTCCCTGTAGGCAGACATGTAAGTAAGACATCCCAAATCCTTCTGAGTTTTTTTGGGAGTCCTCCAATCGTGTCTTTTAGGATCTGGTTAAATCTTTCAACCAACTAATTTGTCTGAGAATGGGGTAGTGGACTTATAAGTCACATCACATTCCTTCCACATGTGTTTTAAGTATGCAGACATGAAGTTGGAACCTGTCTGATACTACCTCCTTAGGGAACTCTACCCTACTAAAAATAGCCAGGAGGGCCTTTGCAACTGCAGGGGCAGTAATGGTCCTTAGAGGTATAGCCGCAGGATACCTAGTGGCATGGTCCATTACCACTAGTATGTATCTGTGTCCTGATGCTGTTTTGGAGTTCCAGGGAGATGACAATGTCCATCTCTACCCTCTCAAAGGGAACCAAAACCAGTGGTAGTATCATTAAGGGGGCCTTAAAGTGTATTCCATCCTTTCCACTGACTTGGCAGGTAGTGCAGAGCTGGCAAAATTCATATATTTTTGTGACATTCCTGGCCAGTAGAAGTGGTAAATCAACCTATTCCAAGTATTATTTTGGCCCAGCTGCCCAACTAGGGGGATGTCATGGGGTAGAGTGGGGAGAAATTCTTGGAACTGCTGGGGCACTATCACTCTCCTGGTTGCACCAGGCTTGAGGTCTCTGGCCTCAGTGTACAGGAGCCACTCCTCCCAATAAACCCTGTGGGTATCACTGACATTTCCTAGCTCTTCCTGTGCAGCTTGCTGCCTCAGGCCTTCAATAGTGGGGCAGGTTACCTGCCCCTGCACAGATCTTCCCTGGAGGGTCCTCCTGGAACCAAGAGCTTCGGGTGGTAAGGCCCAAGCTCTGCAGCCCTAGTTCCCACTAGGAAAGGCCAGTCCTCTTCCTGGGAAAAGGGATCTGGTCTTGGATCAGTTGCAAAGCTGGTTCCAGAGTCTTCTTGCCCTTTCTCATGGTAGGCTGGTCCACTATTTCAGGATCCAACTCTCCTTTTTTCTCTGAAGTTCGTTTTGTGCCCTAGGCTTGACACATGCCCATTCTGGGATCCGAAGCATTGCTGCATGGGTATT
The DNA here is from genome assembly GCF_031143425.1 of Pleurodeles waltl. Lineage (NCBI taxonomy): Eukaryota > Metazoa > Chordata > Amphibia > Caudata > Salamandridae > Pleurodeles > Pleurodeles waltl. Next base: position 991,333,195 of record NC_090445.1, on the reverse strand, counting down.
CAGCTCCACTTCATCCCAGCGGGAATGATCTAGGTAATTTCCAAGCAGACAGTCTACCGTTATGGAGAAAGACCCAACCACTTCTTTTTGTTCTACTACTTCCCCCCAATCACAGGTTACCATCGCCATGAGATGGAACTTTGTCTCATTGTCAGCATTGGTGACAGGATGAGACTTCCCTACCAGGTACTGATTTGAGTGGACCAGGTGCTGGGCTACCATGGTAACACAAGCTCCTGTGTCCTTCAGTGCTTCCATTTTCTGCCCATTAATCAAAGGGTGCTGCCTATATTGTTGCATGTTTCTTGGCCAAGCAGCACAGAATAACTCCACCCAACCCTCAGTGACTAATGTTGCCTCTATGGGACACTGACATGGTCAAACCACATATATGATCCCACCTGGAGATTGGCAACTGCATTTACTGCAGATTGACTAGAGGCATTCTTTTTGTTTTTACAGCTAGGATTTCCAGTTGGATGCCCTCTGTTTTTACAGACATAGCACCACGTCTTGTTGGGATCAAAGTTCTTACCATTGAACCCACCCCTAGACTGTAAGGCGTCTCTAGACACACCTTTCTCTGCAGGTTTTTGGGGGCTTTGAGAAAACTCTTTGTTATTTTTATTTAGGCTCCCATCTTTCCCTTGGGGGGCTTTTTGGTCTCTTTCTTTTGGTCTCCTCCACCAGTGATAGTCTTGATCACCCTTGTTTTGACTCAGTGATCTGCTTTCTTTCCCAACTCCTGAGGGGAAAGTATACCTTGGTCGACCAGGTATTGATGTAGCCTTTCATTGTAACAATTACTTAGCAAATGCTCTCTCATGAATAGGTTATACAGCCCTTCATAATCCTGTACCTTGTAACCAGCTAACCAACCACCCAGCATTTTTACTGAATAGTCCACAAACTCTCTCCATTTTTGGCTCTGGGTTTTTCGAGCCTCCCTAAATTTTATGCAGTACTCCTTAGTTGTAAATCCAAAGCCCCCAAGCAGGGTACCCTTCATGAGGTCATAGGTTTTATAATCTGCCCCATTCAGTGTCAGGAACCTATCGCTGCACTTTCCTAAAAATAACTCCCACAACAGTGTGCCTCAATGCTTTTTCTCAATTTCTCACCCAATACAGGCTCTTTCAAAGGCAGAAAACCATTTGACTATATCATCCCCTTGAGTGAAGGAAGGGACAACTTCTTTTGGAAGATTAGTATTGAAAGATGTCTCCCTCAATACTTGGATGCTGCCACCAAAGATAGGTCCTAGGCCCAACTCATTTCTTTGTTTCTCAATTTCCAAAAGCTGACTCTTTAAGGCCAGTCTTTTGGTCAGCCTCGCTAGGGCCAGGTGTTCTTCTGTGGGCGCACTAATGCTTTGGGAGGAGGAGCTACCCTCACCCCCATTTTCCACAGAGTCTTTTTCCCCCACAGACATTTTATAATTTACTCTATCTGTGGGGTGCTCCTTCTCATGCTGGGCCACCAGAAGCCTAAGCTTATCTGTGTTGGCATGCTACCCAGTATAAGTGTTGTACAGCTTGCAGAGTTTCCTTAACTGGTCACAACTAAATGCCTAGTAAGGGGCCACGTTGGGCTCCTGGCTCTGGGTCTCTGCATCTGATATGTTTACTCTGCGAAAGCGGGGACCTCCTTATAAATTTGGAACCCCTTTTTTTAGGTAAGGCCAATTAAGGTAAGCACTTTTAAACATTTACTATTTTTGTAGGGACCTAACCAGGGCCCTAAAGATTATTAAAAAATTGGTTAAAAAAATTCTAGCCAATTGAAAATGTAAAATAATTAGGCTAAAGACAATTTAGAGAGTTATTTGTGTGCTCAAATAAATGACAGAGTGGTATCAGCAAATGCAAAGTCTTTATCCCACCGTTGATACACCAAATGTCGAAGGCTGGCCCTCTATGTATTGTGCAAAGCTAAGCACACTATGCAGGGGGTCCAGGCAACCACACATTGGTTCACAGAGGTAAAAACCAGACCACCTAAGGCCCTCATTTTTATGGTAGCCTAGTCAAGCAGTTAGGACCGTCTTGGAGAACTGCAAAGCATTTGCTGCACTCACACTATCAAGAAATCAAGGCACACACTCAAAAGAATAACTTGAGACCAATTTACTAAATATTTCAGATTTGTATACATTTTTTAAGACCAAGCTCAACAAAAATGGGTAAGTACTTTTTAAGTTCTGAATTTGTTAAGTTTTAATAAAGTTAGCCTTTTTGCGTAAATATGCACAATAGGAATCAAAGGAGAAATACTTTGAAAATTCACAGTAAATCAGGCAGTGCATGTCTCCATTTGCAGGTACGTGAAGGTCGTTGATGGGTACCCTGGACCAGCTGGAGAAATTTGGATGACTTCAGTGGGAGAAGCAGCAGCAGAAAGTCGATGGAGCTGGTGCCAGGTCACTGCAGGGGGAGCATTTGGAAAGGCATTGCACAGGAGGACTTAGAAGTAAGTTCAGTGGGTCCCCTTGGGGTGCCGAGGTCACAAGTGATGTGGCACTCGCAGGGCACAGCTGGTTCTTTGGTTCAGGGTGCAGGGCGGCCGCGTGCAGAGTAAATTGGTGAGCCAGGAGCTGTGCACAAAGTTGCCCTTGGAAGCAAGAGGTAGGTCACTTTGAGGGTCTCTTGCAGGTCAGCAGGGGCACTCTGGTGTGTGGTGAGGGTGGTTCCTGAAGTCCCTTGACTGGGGCTTCCCCTTGGTCCTTTTGCAGTCTGGAATGGACTGTCCTTCTGAGTGTCCAATGTGAGGTGACCAGTACCTGGGGCTATTGCATGGTCTGGCCACTGGAGATTGCAGTGTCTCCAAGCTTGGCACACTGGTGGGTTTTATCCTCCCGGTCTTAAGGGTGAAGTTTGGTCTGGCTGGCGCATCCGGTTCCTTGGTCAGCAGCTAGACAGTGAGTTGGCCTTTACTGGATCTTTGGATCCTTGGAGTTGCAGAGTGATGCCTTCACTCTGGAGGGAGATCTTTGGTGATTTTTGAAGAGTGGAGGTCTTCTGGGGGTTTGTAGAGTCTGTCTGATGTTCAAGCAACCACTAAGCGGCAATTGTCAAGTCCTAGTTGCAGCAGGCAGGGTTTGGCACCTTTTCCTGGTGCAGCAAGACTTCAGTTCTCGAGCCTTGGGTATTATTTGTTGCTAGTCTTCTTTTGTCCCTAGAATCTGATTTCTTGGTCTAGGGATTCCCACTAAATACTGTATTTAGTGGGCGTTCTGGGGGGTACCTAGTAGTGACCAATGGGTAATCTACCTTAGGGTGGCTACACCCACTAAGTGACAACTTCCTGTGGGCAGATGTCACTTCCCTACACCTGATTGCCTATTTTCCTTCCATGAAAAATTGAGAAAATCGAAATGGAAAGGGTACCTCGCATGCAGCATCTTGGGGGTGGTGCAAGACAGGATTGCCCACTCCTCCTGTCCTTTGTCTGGTTTCCAGCCATTGCTCCCTTCAAAAGTAGGGGTTTGTAATGGAGGCAGCCATTTGCTGTTAGCAACAGGCCTGGTAGTTGAGTTTGAAGGGCGGTAAGCCCTTTGAAGCTCACTAGCAGGGCTGTGCACATTCCTGAGGGAGGGGGTGTTAGCACCTCCACCCAGGAAGGGCTTTGCTCTAAATCCCAGAGAGCAGGATCTCTCATCCCACGGATTCAGACTCTTGTCTGGTGGTGGCAGGCTGGTTGTGACCGGCCAGCAACCATGCCAGGGTAGAAAACTGGCTGCAGTCTCTTCAGAGCCCAGGCCAAGACCAAAATTTCCTTCTCTGATGTAGATTAGCTTTATTTGTCAGGCAGAAGCTTACTGAACAGGTGCACAGTGGAGTTGTCTGACATCTGAATGAGGACAGATCCCACTGGATACTGTACTTTTGCTCATGGTCCTGTTGCTAACAAATAAAGAAATAAAATAAAGTAAACAGTGTCAAAGAAGCCCCTAGCTTGGCTAAGAACTGAGGCATGTACCAAGTTTTCATAGCTTAATTGTAACCTGTCTAGGCTTCCAGGCATGACCTCTGTAGGTGTCTGTGTTCAAGACAAACTAGCACATCTCTGCCCTCACAGTCAGGGTTGTGTCACCCGTCCTGGTCAGCACAATTGTTATCTGCTGAAGATATGACTATGACCGGAATAAAGTTTTGGGATTTGAGTAGGCTATGACACTTGGATGGTTCCAGCCGAGTGGGACAATCTTCATGCCAAATGGCTCAACCTGGTACTCTCCCTGGACCAAGGTGCAAGAGAAGCCAGGCCCTATTAGAGCTTTCATAGCTTCACCTGTCCATACCCCTTGTGATCTTGGTAGAAATTAACCTGCAAGGCACCTTTTTGTCAAGGATTTCCTACACCAAGGACATCAGGTATGACAGTTTAATTTAATTCAAATTCCTATGACCAGAACAGCATCAAGAAGTTCCATCCGCCCTGGGAATCAGGTCTGCAAGGTTGGCTAGTCAGTAGTGGACTGAGTTATGATTTCCATCTTTTTGTCCTTCACAGTTGCTGTTAGAACAAGAATATATATTGTGACGACACAGATGTCCATATTGTGCTCCCCATCCTTCACTTTATCAAGCATGCTGCACATTGTGCAGTGCTGCCATCTGTATTTATGACAGTTCCTCAGCAAGGCAGCCTTACTTGCAGCTGTCTGAGTCCTCTGGGTCGCACACCATCAAGGTCAGCTCAGTAACTCTGTGATAGGAGTCAGGTCCCATCTCTATCATGCAGACCGAGCTGATGGAAGGCGACTGTGGCACTGAGGTGAGTGATTGAGTTCAAGGCAGGTGAGGGACAGGTGGGGGAACAGGATTGAGAAAGGGGACACATATGGAGTGCTGTGAGGAAGTGGACTTCCATCTTTCTTTAACCCATTCACAGCCTAACCTTGAAGCAGAATCAGTTTGAAAGCTACTAAATTATTTTCCAGCAGCCCTTCCCTGCTCCCAGTAGGCAACTGACCTTTGGAAGCACTTTTTGAGTTGTATATTTTCCTTTTACAGGTAATTTGTTTTCAGGTGTGTTGGTCCCATTAAACTAAATGACCTGGCATGTGTCTGGAAATGGGTAGTCCATGATATAGCCACCTGAGCATGTATTATGATTTCTCTATAGAAGCAGGAGTCGACTACGTTTTAGAAGGTCACACCCTCCTGACATGAGGCATTTCCTTTTCCAAAACTGTCACACAAAACTAGTCTTGGACACAGCTTTTAAAATCCTCCGAGGACTATTAAATGTCAACAACAGCAAAGTATATATGTGTGTTTATATAAGCCCTCATTATGACATTGGCGGTAAGTACCGCTTATCGCCATGCTGACTGCCGCCAACATACCGCCGCTGTGGCGGATCACCGCTACCCGTATTATGACAAACACAGAGCAATCACACTATACACTATACAGCCACACACAAGTCCGCCAGCCCAAAGGTCGGTGATAAACTGCCGTTAGCAAAACCCACACTGTTACGCCAACAGAACTACGCCCACAACATTATGTCCCACGAATCACCGCGGCAGACATTCAATGGCGGTAAACCATTGGTGCTACATACCGCCGCACTCAAAATACAAACACACATACAAAACTACACCACATTGGCCAATTCAAACCACACACACCTGACACACGTACAGCCACCACACACACACACCACTATAAAACAAACACCCACACTACCCACAACCCTTTACGACTACAAAGTGCCACAAGAGAGATAGACCACAGACAAGACCACAGCCACCAACCACCAACACCTCTACACCATCCACGCACCTTACATCACACACCCCAACACATCACCCCACACACCCACACCACTCACAGTACACCCATTGCACCACAATGACACCCCAGATTCTCTGAGGAGGAGCTGAGGGTCATGGTGGAGGAAATCATCCAGGCAGAGCCACAGCTATTCGGATCACAGGTGCAGCAGAAATCCATTGCTAGGAAGATGGAGCTATGGCGGAGAATCGTGGACAGGGTCAACGCCGTGGGACAGCACCCCAGAACAAGGGATGACATCAGGAAGAGGTGGAACGATCTACAGGGGAAGGTGCATTCCACAGCAGAAAGACACCAACTAGCTGTACAGAGGACTGGTGAAGGACCCCCACCTCCTCCCCCACAACTAACAACATGGGAGGAGCAAGTCTTGGCAATACTGCATCCCGAGGACCTGGCAAGAGTAGGAGGAGGTCTGGACTCTGGTAAGTCAAATCTCTTTTACTATCGCCCCCTCCTGCCTGCATGCCATCACAAACCCCCACCCTTACCCTCACTGCCATCACTCCACCACCTCCCACATACCCCACCATCACAACCCACTCATCCCAATACTAAGCCCTGCATGCAACACCAATGCATGGACCCCCGTCCAGACCTGCATGGACACCTATCACTAAAGTATGCACACTAGAAGGAAACAGCAAGCCCACCAAATAACTACTCACTCAAGGCAAAGCTGCCAGGGAAATAACAACCCTAGAGGGCAACACACCCATGCACAAGATGTCACACGCAGAAACAATAACACTGCATTTACATCACCACAGGTCCCCCACCCAACGTCACCGGAGAGGAGGTGCCAGCAACATCCAGTCCCCCCCAGAAGAGGCCCACAGTGATGACAGCAGCTCTGGACGTCTGGATGTGGATGACCAACCTGGCCCATCAGGGATCTCCGGGCAGTCGGTTACCCAGGCACAGTCCCATACCACCACAGAGCCTCCCCCCTCAGTAAACACCACCACAGTACCCACCCAGCAGGCCCATACCTCTGTCCCCAGAACACGTCAATCAGCAGTCAGTCCACCACTATAGGACCCCAGGGCACCCAACAAACACAGGACGATCAGGGACCTGGGATCAGTGGCAGTGGGCAGACGGTTCAGGGGACAGAGGCACAGGACAACAGGAAAGCTGGGAGGACTGCTGTGCGACAGGGGGAGTACAGGCCCAGGGAACCGACTCTCCAGGAGGCACTCACCAAGATCCTGGGAGTATACCAGCATTCCCAGGAGATGATGGGCTAGATACTGGACAAGTTGCAGGAGAACCAGCAGCTGCAGGAGAGACAGTACCTGGGGATCAGGAAGCACTTGAAGTCCATTAACACCACCCTGGTCTCCATTGCAGGGGTGCTGGCAGACATGGCCAACACTATGAGGGAGGCAATGGCACACCACCAGGCCCCTACCACTAGCCAAACCGATGAACAGCCCTCCTCTTCCGCTGCCGCTAGTGAACAGGAGGCCCCGCTGGAGAACCAGCAACCCTTCCCCTGTAGATGGAGAACTACCACACACATGATCCCTGCGATCCAGGCAGAAGCCAGGGACTATTGCCAAGACCCCAGCCAGGAAATAAGACTCTCCTGATTGTCACCCTTGTGTCCCCACCCTGTCGCCCTGTCTACCTTGAACTGCCATTGCTCCACTTCCTATGCCCCCTGGGACAATGAACCTGTGATTCACATATCCTGAACTCTATCCTGGACTTTCCTCCACCATCAACCCAGCCCATTGCACATCCCCTCAACTTATAAGCACTTAAATAAACACCAATTGAATACAAATACAAGTATGGAGTCTGTCAAATAATTGAACTATGTATTTGTTTAACGAGGTATAAACACTGCAATACAACTGTCCAGTAATTTATACATGGGAATGACCTGTAGTTGGCTTCAGTCAACACACCAGGAGCGATAGTGGGGTACAAATATCTGCAAATAGAAATGCCAAAGGGTACAGTGAGTGGCCATAGAAGTGGGAAAATCAGCCTGCCAGTGACAATGTCAAACACAAAACAGTCATTTAAATTTGAAGTTACACTGTCTTACCTCTGTGTCATTGTCAAATTATTGCACTTCTGTTGTCCTCATCCTCTGCCTCCTCATCTTCACTGTCCACAGGGCCCACTGCTGCCACACGCCCATCTCCAGCCTCCTCTTCCTGCAGAAAAGGCACCTGGCGACGCAAGGCAACGTTGTGCAACATACAGCGTGCCACAATGATCTGGCAGACCTTCTTGGGTGAGTAGCACAGGGAATCACCTGTCAGGTTGAGGCTTCAGGAGGCCAAATGTCCTCTCTATGATTCTTCTTGTTCACCCATGTGCCTCATTGTAACGTTCCTCTGCCCTTGTCCTGAGATTCCTCACAGGGGTCAGTAGCCATGAGAGGTTGGGGTAACCAGAGTCACCTGCAAATATCGAGGGACAACTGTTAGCCACACACTTACCCTTAGGGACCATACCATACCCATACACCAACATCAACTGGGTGGGAACCAGGGCTCACCTATTAGCCACACCCTGTGCCTATGGAGTTGAGCCATCACATATGGGATGCTACTATTCCTCAGGATAAAGGCATCATGCACAGACCCGGGATACTTAGCATTGACATTGGAGATGTACTGGTCCACCAAGCACACTATCTGCACATTCATAAAGTGAAAGCTTTTTCGATTACTGAACACCTGTTCATTTCTCTGGGGGGGGGGCGGGACAAATGCAATATGTGTACCGTCAATACCCCAATAATGTTGGGGATACGTCCCATTGCATTAAAATCTGCTTTCACTGTGGCCAAATCCTCCACCTGGGGGAAAATGATGTAGCTGCGCATGTGTTTAATCAGGGCAGACAACACTCTTGTCAGCACTATTGAGAACATTGGCTGTGACATTCCTACTGCCAAGCGCACTCCTCACTTGGAAAGAACCAGTTGCCAAGAAATGGAGCACTGATAGCACTTGCACAAGAGGGGGAATCCCGATTGGGTGACGGATAGCAGATATCAGGTCAGGCTCCAATTGGGCACACAGCTCTGTGACTGTGGCCTTGTTCAGCCTATGGTGAGGTGAGGATAATGTGCCTGTCCTCCATTGTTGCAAAGTCCACCAGTGACCTGTACACATGGGGATGTCTCCATCTCCTATTCATCCACAGCAGTTGCAATCAAGGGGCAAAACGTTGAGCAGCTGGTCAGCATCCCATATTTCCAAACCCTACACTTCATTGCATGTTGTGACTGTAACAGTATATTGTTGGATAGGCCCAAATGGTGCTTATGTGTACTATGACACAATTAGGTGCCATGGCCTACCCTCTCTGAAATGGCATCCACCTGTCCTGTTAGGAGGGGCATGTGTAAATGAGGTAATTCCGCAGACGTTGAGCGCCGTTGCGGGAGGCGGTCGAAAACCACTGTGCAACTCCTCATAGGTTAACATTGGGAGTTATGTGTCACAGTGGCGAATGGTTATGTACGCCCGTGATGACGGTACGCACCGCCGTGGACGTGACTGCCATTTTCTATCTGTTCACTCACTTGCTACCTGACCTTCAACAGGAGAGGACCTATACTGCATGTGCTGCTGTGACCTGTGTCTGGAACCTACATGGCTCATGTCACCGGGGAAAGGGCCCCTGCCTTCACCGCAGTGGAGTTGGAGCGACTGGTGGATGGGGTCCTACCCCAGTAGCGAATGCTGTATGGGCCTCCAGACCAACAGGTGAGTACACTGTGACCACGATGCATGGGGCGTGAATGCATGGAGTGGTGTATGTGAAGGCCTCATGTCAGGGAGGGGTTGGTGGAAGGGCACTGGCAGCATGCTGCATGTATGGTGGGCCATGTCTGTGCATAAGGGGATGTGAGGGCTAAGGTGGGCCATGAGTGTAACAGGCAGGATGGTCTGACTAATACCTTTTCCTATGTGTATTTCTCTGCAGGTCAGCGCTCATCAGAAAAAGGGTACATGGCGTGCCATCGCCAAGGACATGCGGACCCTGGGGGTCTACTGCAGGCGGAGCACCCACTGTCAGAAACGGTGGGAGGACCTGAGACGCTGGGCACAGAAGACAGCGGAAGCCCAGCTGGGGATGGCCTCCCAATGAGGAAGAGGTGCCTATCGAACCCTGACCCCCTGATGGCTTGCATGCTGGCGGTGGCCTATCCGGAGCTGGATGGGTGCTTGGGGGCATCCCAGCAGACACAAGGGGATGAGTAGAATGCCCCAATTACTACTTGTGCAGTATGGGGTGGCATCTGGGTGTGGGATGTGGGCCTGTGGGTGTCCCTAGGCCAGGCTGGACATTGCAGGGTAGGTCCCAGGTTGGGCAGGGTCTGATGAAAACTTCCTCCAAACAAGCTAGTAGGCATCCACTACTGGGCAGGGGTCTGTGGGTCTCAGGTATGCTGCAATTGGCATTATGGGGGTCATTCTGACCCCGGCGGGCGGCGGTTGCCGCCCGCCTGGAGGGAACCGCCATTTGGCCGCCCCGCGGTCAAAAGACCGCTGGGGCCATTCCAACTTTCCCGCCGGCCCAGCGGGAAAGAGGCCTGCAACACTGAAGCCGGCTCCGAATGGAGCCGGCGGTGTTGCAGGTGTGCGACGGGTGCAGTTGCACCCGTCGCGCTTTTCACTGTCTGCTAGGCAGACAGTGAAAAGCAGGCTGGGGCCCTGTTAGGGGGCCCCTGCACTGCCCATGCCACTGGCATGGGCAGTGCAGGGGCCCCCAGGGGCCCCAGGACACCTGTTCCCGCCATCCTGTTCCTGGCGGTAAAAACCGTCAGAAACAGGCTGGCGGGAAGGGGGTCAGAATCCCCACCATGGCGGATTCGCCCAGCCGGGGGAAATCCGGCAGGAAACTGCCGGACCCGGTTTTCTGACCGCGGCTTTACCGCCGCGGTCAGAATGGGCAGGGAAGCACCGCCAGCCTGTTGGCAGTGCTTCCGTCACCCGCGGCCCTGGCGGTCTATGACCGCCAGGGTCGGAATGAGGGCCTATGTGTCCCTTTCCATGGGCTGGTGACTAGCATTGTGATTGGTAGTACATTGCATAGTGCGTAGGGCTGTTCCGTGTGTGAGTGTGTTGTGTATGCCAATGGTGGTGTTGTTGCCACCATTTACCAAGTGTATCCTTTGTCTCTCCCCCCCTTTTTGTTTTGTCACCCTGTCCTTATGTGCATTAGCATCATCTGGTAGAGGAGCAGAGGCACCAGAGACAGGGAGAGTTGCATCCCACAGGGCCTCCTTCGATGGAAGCTCCCTGGTGGTGGCGGGCCCCTCTGTGCCCACCCCAACTACAGTTAAAGCCGCCACCCCCATACCAGCACCGCCCTCCCAGCAGCCCCTCAGCGTGTTTCCCGTGCCTGCTCACCCAGGAGGATGGGCATCTCCTTCGCCCTGTGCACCTCAGGCCCTGTCCCAGTTATCCCTGATGCCCCAAGTGAGGAGGCTATTGACCACCTGAGATCCATCTCTGTTGGGCAGTCAACCATTGTGAATGCCATCCAGGGGCTGGCACCCCATTTGCAACAGACTAATGCATTCCTGGAGGGAATTCACTCTGGCATGGCGACCCAACAGAGATCAATCCAGGCTCTGGCCTCCTCCCTGATGGCAAGTATTGACCCTGTTTCTAGTCTTCCCCATCCAACTTCCTCTACCCAATCCCATTCCCCTCAACCCCAACATATCCCAAGCACACAGGTAGACCTGAATGCACACAGGACAACACACAGGAGTGGTTCAGGCAAACACAAGCACCACACATCATCCCACAGGCACTCACACAAACACCATCCAGAGTCAGACATACCAACATCCACTGCCTCTACTGTGTCCCCCTCCTCCTCCTCGTCCAACTCCCTCCCAGTAGCGTCTACACTCACACCCGCATGCACTGCATCCTCATCCACTACCAGCATCACGCCTATCACTGCACGCCCCTCAGTGGCAGTCACCACCCCCACAACCATGCACATGTCCCCTGTGTCCTCTCCCACTGTTTCTGTGCCCCTCCTCCCAAAGTACATAAACGCAAGCACTCAGACATCCAACAGCCATCCACCTCACAACAGCATCCAGCCCATGCACCTGCACCCAAAATCAGCAGACGGACACCTTTTACAACCAATTCCTCTTCCTTCACTCCCAAACCTTCACCCTCTTCGCATCCCAATGTCCCTTAGAAGCTTTCCCTCTCCACCGTTGACCTCTTCCCTACCACTGCCCCACCATCCTTCACGTCGGGCCAGGGTGGTCAGAACCCAGGTGAGCCCCTCTGCCACCCAGTCCACGGCCACAGTAGTGTCCACAGCTACTGCAGGTGGGAGAGGATCCCGGGCACCAGGCAGCCACACTGAAAGGGTGCCTGCACCAGCAGCATCTAGGAAGGGCAAGGAGGCACTACCAGCTGTGTCTGGGAAGGGCAAGGAGGCAACCTAAGCTGCTACAGGGAAGGGCAAGGAATCACCCCCAGCTGCTACAGGGAAGGGCAAGGAGGCACCCCCAGCTGCTACAGGAAAGGGCAAGGGGCAATCCCCGGCTGCTGACAGGAAGGGAAAGGGGCCTGCACCAGCAGGCAAAAAGTACAAGAGGTCTGGTGCTGGGACTCAGTCGAAGCCCCCACCAACAACCATGGTGGTTCAGCAGTCCGAGGTTGCAGGGGAAGGCCTGGAGCCTCCCCACACCACTTCCAGCACCTCCACCAGCACTGTCGCTAGCACCTCCGCCAGCACAGCCACCATCACCACTGCCAGCAGCAGCAGCCCAGTGAGCAGCTTTCCAAGGCTGCAGGGGAAGGGCTGGAGCCTCCCGCCACCATTGCCAGCACCGCCACCAGCAGCAGCAGCCCCAATGGGCAGCCGTCCGAGGCTGCAGGGGAAGGACTGGAGCCTCCGCCCACCACTGCCAGTTCCACAAGCAGCACCGCCACTGCCACCACTGAGCATCCGTACCGCCGGAGGGCAGTGTGTAGTCCTGCATCCATGGGCTGTTGTGCGGACTGGCCCCTGCAAATCCTGTGGGTCCGATACTCAGGTGAGAGACTGTGACCTTGCACTCCCCGAGATCTGCATAGCTGGGCACAATGCCCCCTCCAGAACCAGTGGAAGAAGCCATCCACTTACCCCATCCTTCCCAGGATGAAGCACACTGGGCACTATGCCCCCTCCAGAACCAGTGGAAGAAGCCATCGACTCACCTCATCCTTCCCAGGATGTAGCAGACTTGGCACAATGCCCCCTTCAGAACCAGTGGAAGAAGCCATACACTCACCCCATCCTTCCCATGATGAAGCACACTGGGCAAATGCCCCCTCCAGAACCAGTGGAAGAAGCCATCCACTCACCCCACCCTTCCCAGAGGGAAGGACACTGGGCACAATGCCCCCTCCAGAACCAGTTGAAGAAGCCATACATTAGAGAGACTGTGGCCTTACACTACCCAGGACCAAGCACAGGGCATGTTGCCCCCTCCAGAGCATGTGGGCAAACCACCCACTAGAGAGACTGTGGCCTTGCACTCCTCAAGACCAAGCAGTGGGCAAACCACCCACTAGAGAGACTGTGGCCTTAGACTCCCCAGGACCAAGCACAGGGCATGTTGCCTCCTCCAGATCATGTGGACAAACCACCCACTAGAGACAGTGGCCTTACACTCCCCAGGGCCAAGCACAGGGCATGCTGCCTCCTCCAGAGCAGGTGGGCAAACCTCCCACTAGAAAGACTGTGGCCTTGCACTCCCCAGGACCAAGCAGTGGGCAGACCACCCACTAGAGACTGTCGCCTTGCACTCCCCAGGACCAAGCAGTGGGCAAACCACCCACTAGAGAGACTGTGGCCTTGCACTCCCAGGACAGCGCAGTTTCCCCTTCCAGGACCAGTGGTGTTGTCCCATCTTCCAGCTGAGATGCCCCCCATTCCCCGTCCACCTGAGGTGCCTGTGTATTTTCGACCTGATTCCCCTGCAGTGTTCTCTCCGTGTTGTTGCAGGAGTAAGGTAGGGCCTTGGTCTATGTGATGTGGCCCTGTGGCCCATAGACACTGAGGACTGGGCAGTGTCCCTACATTTGTAAATATGTATGTACGTTTGGATTTTGATGAACTTATTCCTAGTATTTTTTTGTATTACACTCACTTTCTTCAAATCTTTTTGTCCTTGCATTATTCCCAATGGGTATGGGGGAATATGTAATGTTACTGCATCTGGTTGTGTGTATGGTGTTGGGGGTGGGGTGTTGCGTGTTGCATGTGGGTGTCACTCTCTTTTTCCTCCCCCCTCTGTTGTGTGCTAGGAGGCAGTACTCACCGTGGTCATCTTCGCCGGCGTTGATGTTCATAATGCAGCAGAAGGCAGATGAGCATGGAGAATATGTGCAACTCGGGCTCCATGACGTCGTGATTGTTCCCTGAGTCTCCCTGGTTGTGTTGACTTTAAACCGATCTACAGTGATGAAGTCTGGGCTGAGTGCCTTGCCGGCTTTACTTGCTTTTAGGGCAGCAATGATCTCATCCAAGGTAAATGCAAGCTTGATAGGGAGAAAAACAGGGGCAAAAGAGTCGCTGTCGGTTGTATTGTCTACTATCAGCCTTAGCCTGTTAGTAGGATTAGAATAAATAGTAGAGAAGTGAGTAATCCAGTCTCCCTCGCCAGGAGCCATTTCTAGGTGTGGTCCGGTGTCATTCTAGAGATAGGATTAATTAATTACCCAACAAAAAGCTGCAGGGTCCTTACTAGTGCTCGCTTCATGCAATTTGTCCCGTAGTTAATTTTTTAATACTGCTTTCCTCGGCATTAAAAACCTATTGTTTTTCCTAGCAGCCCTAACTTCATTTATGCAGCGTTGTCGTTTGTGTAGGGCTAATTTCAACGTGCTGTGAGCCTTGGTAAAAGGTTCATCAAACCACCCTCTCATCCTGTTGTTTCTGCTGTCCCTACCTGTAGTCACTAGTCCCTCCTTGACGTCCCCAGCAATCTTTTGAAAACTCTCAATGATATCCTCGGGGTCAGGACCCAGGTCTAAACAACTTTCGAAAGCCTGCGTACATCCACAAATCAACTTTTTTTAGAAACTCTTGGGGATCAATCTTTGACCAGCGCAGGGTATACCCGTTAAGCCTGTTAATGTCCATGACACCCACTGTGCAGTAGTTGGGGAGTGGTGCTTGGGATACAAAATCCATTGATGCCATATCCAAATCTATGCTCAGAGGGTAGTGGTCACTGCATGCAATTGTGTGGCTGATAAAATTTCCAACCCTTGCAGCGTGTCTATTTGTGACCAGTATGTAATCTATCACTGAGTTTTTCCCCTGGCCATTGAATGTAGTTGCAAATGGGATTGGAGGGCAGCAAATCTTGTTGCAGAATGCAAGGTCAGTGCTAAATATAAGTTAATTCAATTGTTCCCCACATATGGATTGTGTACAATGTGAGTGCCCAGGATTCCCCCTTTCACTTAAACCACAGATCTTCTCTAAACCCCTATTGCAAACTTCAGTATTAAAATCTCCCCCCCCATCCTCCAGGAAATACCAAATCCTGGAATTTCCTATTCCTGAGAGCTTCAACATCCCTTTTTAGTAGAGTCAAGGCAGTTTTTATCTCAGCTTTTGGGATGTTATTATAAAAGTTGATTAATGCCAGCACACATGTAGGTGATGTTTCAACAACAACAATCTGATGGTATGGTTGCGGTGCCAGCATAGTTATACTAGATGCCTTCAGGGTATTTGATACGTTGGTACAGATACCTCCCCTTTGTTCTCCCTGAGTTGGATGGTTGCGCCCAGGTATGATAGGTTCTAAAACCATTTAGGTGGATTGGGTTTACTGTCCATGTTTCTTGTACACATTCTACAGTAAAGCTATTAACAAAATCACGCCTGTCTGCTTTTACCACCTTAGACAGTTAACCTGCCACGTTGCAGAATGCTATCTTTGTCTTCCCCTCGGGAACGCTATTTTCACAATTGACCAATTGGTCCTGAGTAGGTAGATGGGATCTGTCAAGGAGGAGGGGGAGGGTGTGTTTAGAGTCAGAAGTAGGAGAAGCAGTCAAACCGGTGGTAGTTATGTTGCTTGGGAGGGATGGTAGATCAGCAGGCTTTACAGGTAGTACACTGAGTCAGTCATTCTCATCTACAGTAGAGGAAATGCCTGCTGGATGGTTGGTGAACCTGGCCCTGTCACACAGGGGCAGTCTGGGATACTTAAACTGAATGTGTGAGTACCCTGGTGAGCTTGTCCTCGCATCTAAGGCCACCAAATTATCAACCATGCTCCTATCCCGAAGTGTCAGCTCAATTGTGTCAAGGCAGGTGTCCGGCTCTGGCCTTTTAACTGCTTCAATTACATTCTTTGCGCATTATGGAATAACAGCCCCTCACATGGTGGATCCAATGGATTGCTTTATTTATAACCAAATCCCCCCTTCTTTATGGGTTAGTAGGTGTAGTTTGGGGACGTTAACCTTTAGGACAGTGTTGCTAGAATTAGACCGATTAGCAACAGACTGTCCAGCACAATTTGGAACATCGTCTTTCATTGGTTTAGGAAATTGGTGGTAAAGTCTTGGTTTGTTGCCCATGTTTAGACTATTGTATGAGGGAGCCTGGCAACGTTTCTTGGTCCCACTGCCTACTGTAGAATGACCAGCACGGGGCACCAGACTAGCTGTGGCGTGTGGAGGAGCACAATTGCAGATATTGTTACCTATTTTCGATGGTAATTTGGTCAGAAATGTTGAGAGACCTGGGGGATTGAGCGTGGAGCTACCGTTGTGATCCCTGCTGGATTTCACATCTACAGATGTTAACTGTTTGACCATAGTAATTAAAGAGTTAACCATGGATTTAGTCTCAGAAACCTCTTCCTTTAGATCTTTTATGCATGAGATGAACTGAGCTTTAGGCAGGTCTGGGCTTATGTGTGTTGCACCTGTGTATGATATCCCCCCCATCAATACACTTATGTCAGGATCACCATATGAAATATCATTTAGGGGACTGAAGCGATTGGTGCAGTGAAGGGCCTTGCTTCCAGAAGGTGAAATCTCATTTGCTGGTGGTGATGGCATGTGAATAATAGCATTTCTCACTTCACCCTGTCCTGTAGGAGCTAGAGCCTGTGACCCACATTTTCTGCCCATGTCAGGGATTTTCCTGTGGCCCTCCCTTGACCTTACTGGGGAGCACTCCCTCTGAATGCCTTTAGAGGATCTGTCCAGAGAGGAAGTCAAAATAGCCATACAATCAACCAGGAGATTGTCTATCGTATCCATTATGCAGTTACTTGCTGCGTGCTTCTGCCGTTTGTGTTGTTTTCTGTGTGCCACCCCAGACCTGCCCTCGGTCACTTTCCTTTTACCCATCACAATTGCTTTCACCAGAGGGTGAACCCTTAAAGATAAAGTGAGTTAATATAACATTCCCCAGAGGGATTGACAATACAGAAACTCTTGCAAGCCTACATAATAGTAGATGTTAGGGGGTGGCCCAGGCCAGCCTCCTTCAGGCTTTGATGGGTGTGGACGGGCCCGCCCTTCCCTGGGCTTCGCCTGGGTGCGCATACGTGCTTGTCCGGCGCTGCTGTGTTCCTCCTCGCGCTTTATAGCGTTCATTTGTCTGGTTGAGTGGGAGCAGGTGCTGTGGAAAATGTCCGCCTCCTGGGGCCACAAAGCTGTCTGGCATCTGACGTCCCTCTGAAAATGGTTAGCCCGTCCCGCGCTTCGTTGTGCCCCCTCGCACTTTATAGTGCTCGTTGTTCTGGTCGAGTGGGAGCAGGTGCTGTAGAAAAGGGCTGCTTCCTGGGGCCACAAAGCAGACTGGGATATGTAGTCCCTCTGGAAATGGGTAGCTAAAGTGGGGATGTGGGCTTGTGGCTTCATATGTAGGAGTAGTCTGGCAGCAGAATTCTGACTTTGTGTTACTCTTTTCATAGTTGATAAAGATGATCCGTGGTAGAAGCCGTTGGTGTTATCAAGTACAAGAGAGATAATACCTTGGACCTTGAAAGGAACTCCTAAGTGGAGGAAAATGTGTTGCAGAGTCTTCATAGTAATAAGGCTTAATCTTGCTAACTTATCAGTTTGGGAATTCATAGATAACTTGGAGTCCCTGGTAATTCCAGGTGGTCCCAGGTCATCAGGACAGGCGGAGAGTGGTCATCATTTTTCCAAGTGCCACATGTGAGTATTTCAGTTTTTGATGTATTCAGTTTGAGATGGCTCCATGTCATCCACAGATCAACGGCTCTGAGGCAACCGAAGATTTTTGAGATTCCGATGTCTTTGGGGCTTTCCAGTTTCATAAGTATTTGTCTGCGATCTGCGTAGGTATAGCTTGTGAGCTGACATTTATTGATCAGTGCTGATAATGAATTCATGTAAATGTTGTAAAGCATGAGTGAGATGATAGAGCCTTTAGGAACCCTGCATTTGTGAAGTACGGTTTGGATGAGAAACGGGGAAGTATGGATTGCATTTGTTCTCTTTTTAGGGTAGAGTGTGATCCAGTTCTGAACAGTCCCCTCTATGCCAGCTTGTAGGGTCTTTGGATTAGAGTGTCAGGATCAGCTGTGTCGAAGGCAGCTGAAGAGTCCAAGAGAACTAGTGCAGCAACCCAGTTTCAGTATACTGTGTTTTTAAGGTCATCTCAGATGGTGATTAAGGCAGATTCTGTGCCTCTTCTTGAACTGAATCCTGTTTGGATGTCAGAAAGAATGGAGTTATCAGCAATGAACTGTGACATCTGGGTGAATGCTGCTCTTCCTATCAGTTTGCCCAAGAAAGGTCTATTTCTGATTTGGTCTGTAGTTGTTTGGGTCACTGGTTCCAGGTTTATTATTTTTAATAATGTGTGTATGTATGTATATATCTATAGAAACATGGTCCTAACTATAATGACCTAGTGGCAACCGCAACTAGGTAATAATATATATAAATTTCCTTGCCCCTAATACAGCCCAGTGAGCAAGAGTCTTAGTAGACTGAGAAGATCCCAGACTTTTTGTGCATTCTTGTTAATTGTTAAAAAGTGTTTTCACTCCTTCCTGTGCCTGTTTATATTAGGCTCCCTATGTTTCAGAAAGTTGGTGCTTTTAAACTGCTGTTTCTTACCCGTGACTGTTTGAAATTTCCCCCCTAGTTTTTCACAAAGACTGCATAAAGCTTCCCCCCTTTTTTTCAAAAGGCTACATACACCTCAGTTGCTAACTAGAGTGCGTTTATGAGGCTGCTTAATCTGCTCTGTGATTTAAACTGTATTTAGAAGGCATATGCACCACTTGTTTTTGCCTTGAAAAAGCCATATATTTGAGTGTGCGACAAGCAGTATTTCACTGGTTTCAAATCTGTCCCTTACCCGGAGAGTACACTCTGCTAGCTTGGAAGTGTGGATTCTGCCTGTCTGTATCCAAGGAAATTCTGAATAGAGGAGCACCTCCCTCCTCCCTTCCACTGGGGCTTGGGCTTAAGGTAACTTGGCCCTTATATAAGTTTTCTATTGGTTGTTGCATATGATGTTGTGACTGGTTGCTGGGGCTAGTATTTCTATTGGCTTAATGGTTAGGGTTTGTGTTCTGATTGGTACTAGGTCTAGGGTTCCTATTGGTTTCAAATTTTATGGTTACTGTTGTGATTGGCCGTCAGGGCTCGGGTTGTGCTTAGTAGTAGGGCTAGGGTTCCTATTGGTCTAGGTTTTTTTTTGCGTTGCCGTTGTGATTGGCTGTCAGGGCTTGGGTTGTGCTTGGTAATGGGACTAGGATACCTATTGGTTTGAAGTTTTTAGGGTTACTGTAGAGATTGGCTGTCAGGGACCGGGTTGTGCTTGGTACTAGGGCTAGGAATCCTATTGGTCTAAGGCATTAGGGTTACTGTTGTGATTGGCTCTCAGGGCTAGGGTTGTGATTGGTTAATATGGCCAGGTCTCCCATTGGCTCTAGGGTTTAGGGATAGAAATCTGATTGGTTAGGGCTAGGGTTCTATTGGCCCATAGGCTATTTAAGATTAGGGCTCAGGGTCTCTCAGCGAGGGCTGAGCAGAGCACACAGAGTTGTACTCTGTGGAATTCTGCGGAGTTGGTTAAAAACTCTGTGAATTCCTTGGAATTCCGTGTACGGTGTAGTTCTGTCTGCCTGGCCAAATATGCACCTGATCTTGGAAGCGCTAAGCAGAGTCGGACGGCCCGACCCTGCTTAGCTCTTCTGAGATCGGGCACAAGTAAGTATGTGCACACTTTCCTTCACCAATTGTCCATTGCTGACCTGGTCTCCAGCTCTCCCTGCTGGTCCTGCACTGTTCCCCCGGGACTCAGGGTACACAGGTTCTTTCCATGGAGCTCTCACTACACGTTTCCTTTTTTCCAAGCACAGGCAAATAATGCCCAGGCCTAGTGCACCTGGGGCACTGGGCCTGGACATGATTACATATGTTGCGGGGTGGGTCTGTGGTCGCAAAAAAGAAAACTTTCAATCAGAGCTCCACAGAAGAGAGAAAGTCCAGGGACTCTGGGGAGACAGATTATTCTTTTCCATGTAGCTCTCGACTACAGGTTGCCTTTTTTCCAAGTACACCCCCCCTCATATGTAAACAATGTCCTGGCCTAGTGCCTCAGGGGCACATAGAGACACCACCCTCTGCCCTGCACTCCCTGGCTGCTGAGGACAGTAAAAGGAGGGAGGCCTAGAACCACAGCTGGTGCCAGTGCAGCCTGCAGCAGCACCAGCTCGAGGCAGACCGGCAGAGAGCAAAGCCAGGTAGGCTCTCCAGTGAGCTCCGTTTTTTGTCAAACTCTGTGCTCCTGCAGATAGGACAAGGGCAGCTGCCTGTTTGGGCCTGTTCAGGATTGGTCAGGCCTAGGGCCAGACATGCTGCCCAATTTTCCATCTTTCAGAAAGAACCTTAATTCCTCAACATCCTCCAGCATCCAAACACAAAATCAGCAAAGGCATCCAACGCATGCACCACAAACAAACCTCATAAAGATTTCAATGTCACAACAACAACCACAAAACCCCACATGCCACACCTACACACATATCCACCACAACTACTATATTAAGAGACCTTTATTCTCACACCAAACACAACTCTATCCATTACCACTAACACATCCACACATCGCCCACACAATACAAAGCCACATTACATATAACTTTCATCCATCTAGATACAAACTCCCTGTTCATACAAAACACCAGCACTATCCTCTATATGCTCCTACCAGACACCTGTTATCATGACAAAAGCTATACCCAGCCGTCCATCACATCATCCACCAACACCCTCCTAATTTTTTACCAATTACACGCAACCATACAATCTTTACACTCCACCACGCATATTGCCTCTTCCAGTGATCAGATCTAACACAAACACTCTTAACTCTTGTCCATCTCCTCTTATGCACCTCATACACTCTTCTCCAAAATACATCACCACTCCTGTTCTACTCAAACACCACTCACCAGCAGTAAGACATACAAATTCTTCAAAGGAAACCACCACATCAATATCTCCTCTCACTACTCCACAAAAGCTAAACAAACCACACACATCAGCACATCAAAACAGCACAAAGGTTCATAATACTTTCCATCACACCCACTCCCACCCTCATGACTACACAAATAATACAAATCCTGACTAATCTTTACTCCAAACTTCTCACTCTTCACCAACATCTACCACATACACCCCAACACAGCAACATTCATTCACCTGCCTCTGATCCATTGAACAGTTTAGAGCCTTAAATTATGATCCACAAGCTCCTCCACCACCCCAACCCATACTCCTTCCACCCTATACATAGGAAACAAAATAAACAACATGCCACTCTTAACAACTTTGCATTCCCCTGTCTATTACACAACAAGACTACTCTACAAAAAGAAGTAAATGCATCATATCACTCGCAGCCACCAAGTCCACCACCAACACACACAGACCCAACAAAATGCCTCTTAAGCCTGCTGGATGAGGAACCCAATAAAGAAAAACAACACTTTTGTGCCTCTCATACAGTTATCACAACTTATAACACACCTGCTACAAGCTCAAAATATACTGCTCACCCTTCTTCAAAACAAAATGACACCACCACCAAAACACATTTTCTAAACTGCCTGCCCAATCACTCTAAAAAAAAGCAAGCACCACATCTATGACCTGTTCACTGACTCACAACTTGACTTACTATTCATAACAGAATCATGGTAGGGAGGTGATATGGCCCCAGTGTTGCATGAAGCCATTCCTCCAGGCTATCAAACCATCACACAAAACCATATAGGCAAAAGAGGATGTGGACTAGCTATTACATTCAAACAAGCAATAAATCTCAGCAAAACAGAAAACATTTCCATACAAGGTTGTGAGGCCCTCATCACCAGATGCAACCCAACACCAACTTCCTCCTGTACCTTTCTCCTCCTTTACAGATCTCCGTCTAAAAATTCAACATTCCCAGACACATTTCTAGATACAGTTTCAAACCTTATAATGTAATACTCCAACCTCTGCATTCTTGAGGACCAAAACATTTGGTTTGACAAACCCAGTATGCCACATCCAAAAACTATTACCACTGGCCTAGTCACATTAAACCTACTTTAGATTGCACACAATCCCGCACACATCTCTGGACACATCATAGATGTAATGTTTGCAAACCCAGACCAAGTTCCCATTCAAAGTATCACAACAGTTACATGGTGCAACAGGCTGTTGCCGACAGGCCCGTCCGAGGAGGCGGCACGGTCTGACACTGCCGCCTCCAACCCGGAAAGAGAAGGTGTGGTGTCTAATCCCCTTCGGGTTCCGGGGCCAACAGGGCAGCGGCAGACGTTTCGTACGTCTGAGGGACTATAAGAGAGGACAATCCCGGCAGATAGGGGAAGGAGAGTGGAAGGAGCAGGAGTGACGGGAGGAGACAAAGGACGACTCGTACAATGCCAGAAGAACATCCAGTAACCAAGCGGCCTCGAGAAGCTGTCGGATAGCGGCCTGGAGGGCTCCACAGCTCTGCCAGAGGCACGGGAGGTGCCCCGCGAATTTTCCAGCCACGCTTCAGGAGAAGCGTGGCCAGTCCAGGTGCGTCCTACTTGCAGCTAAGGGAAAGGCAAGGGTGGCTGGGAGGAGGTGGCGGGAGAGAACGAGAGAACGCCATAAAGGAAGGAGGAGGAGGGAAGTAGGGGAATAAGCGATGAATGCACAAAAGTAGAAGGGATAAGAAAGAACATAGAAAATGAGCAGGAAACAGGAAAAAAAGAAGAACATACGAGAGACATAAAACACTGAAAGGGACGCTGTCAGAGAGAGAAAAAGGAACAGACAAAGACAGAGGAAAACAGTATATCCAAAAGAGGCAAAAGGGAAAGACAAACCAGGAACACAGGAAGACTGGAAGAGAGAGAGAGAGGGTCAGAGGATTAACCCGGGAACGGGCAACAGGAAACTAATAAAGGAAACAGGAAAAAGAGGGGAAAGAGATAAAAAGAATCCCACAAGAAAGCAGGGACAGAAATTAGTAAAGGAGTAAGACAGAAAGCAGGGAGGAACAAGATAAATAGGAAAAGCAACTTACCGGTGCTTCATCTTGTGTTTCCTCACATGTGCCTCCTGGGAGCCCTGGAAGAAGGATGAAAAGGAAAGGAGAACTGAAGCGCAGCTGATACCGGAACAAGACTGAACATTACTGAATACGTATCTTGCACACCAAACAAAAACAAAATAATAAAACTCACCTGAACCAGTAACCCGCTGACTGCGTCTCCTCATTGACCTACCAGGTCACACATGGTCAGACCACCATTTGGTAACTTTACAACATAAAACAACACAAATCAACACACACAAGACCACTTTACATACATACATCTATCGACCATAGAACAAACTCAGTTTTGAAGACTTAGAAACACAACTAGCACTCAACATAGATCCATACACAATACATTCTGTTCCAAAACTTTATGAGTGGCTACAGGAAGCTTTCGATATCCTAATATCACTCAAGAAAACTAAACAGGACAAAAGAAAACCAACATCTTGGAAAAATACAGAACTAAAAAAGATAAAACAAAAAATCAGAAGGCTGCAATGAACCTGGCTCAAAACTAACACAATTCAAGGCAAACATCACCTACACAAACTTAACAGAATATACAAATCATCAATCAAAAAAGCTAAAAAAAAGTTACTACTCAGACAGAATTCAAAATACTAAATCTGCAAATATTGTTTTTTATAAAATTCCCAACGAATTTCAAAAACCTAAATGCATTGAAGGAACTCATCGCTTTTCTCAAGATTTCACAGACAAATTACGTCAATAAATTGGACTCCTATTCAAAACAAAGAAAAACCACTAGCACCAACCAGTTTCCTAAAATCCCCTCTAAGAGTAAGCCAACCCAGCCTCTGCACTCCTTCAGACAAATATCACAAAGTGAATTTATAGATTTGGCCAAAGCAAGCAGGCCTTCCGGCTGCACTTCTGACCCTTGTCTAGCATGCATCTTCATGAACGTTCTTTTATCTACTTCTGCTGCCACACCAGTAAGAAGAATCATCAATAATTCTTTAACTACGGGAACTTTTCCTTAAAAAGGAATTCATATTCCTGTTATTAAAGAAAACAAACCTGGACCCACATGACCCCAATAACTGCAGACCTATTACAAATGGACTCTTCCTGGATAAAGTAATAGAAAGAGCAGCATTCGCCCAGATGTCACAATTCATTGAAGATAACTCCATACTTTCAGACTACCAAACTGGATTCTGCCCAGGAAGAGGCACTGAATCTGCAATCATCGCAATCTGGGATGATCTTAAAAACACAGTTGAGTGCAATGGAGTTGCTGCACTTCTTTTCTTGGACCTCTCAGCTGCCTTTGACACTGTTGACTATGACACCCTAATTCAAAGACTCCACAAAGCCAGCCTAGAAGGGACTGCTGTCAACTGGATCAGATCATACCATCAAAAGAGAACAAATGTTATCTGTTCTCCTTTCTCGTCCAAACCCTACTTCACAAAAGCAGGGGTCCCTCAAGGATAAATCATCTCACGTATGCTTTTCAACATCTACGTGATGTCATTGCCAGAACTGATCAATGAATTTCAACTCATATGGTACAACTATGCAGATGGCACACAAATACTTCTTCAATTGCAATGTCACAAAGACATTGGAAACTCACAAATCTTCAGTTGCCTCAGAGTCGTTGATCAGTGGATGATTTAGAGCCCTCTCAAAATGAATGCTTCCAAAACGGAAATATTCACATGTGGCGACTGGAAAATTATGACCCACTGTGCGCCTGGCCTGACAATCTGGGGCCACCTCCTCAAGTATATGAGGAAGTTAAAAACCTTGGAATTACCATGGACTCCAAGTTAATAATGAATGCTCAAGTGGACAGATTAGCACAATCAAGCTTCACCACCTTGAAAACTCAGTGACGCATCTTCCCCCACCTCGGATTTCCACGCAAGTTCGTGGCTACTATCTCTCCTGTACTATCTAAACTAGATTAAGCCAATGGCTCCTACCATGCATCATCTCTATCTACTATGAAAAAAATACAACACATTCAGAACTAGGCTGCCAGACTACTACTACATGTAAAGCCACAAGCCCCTGCCTTGAGGGCACTACAGTGGTTACCAATAAGCTGCGTTGCATCATCCACAAAGCAATACATGGAACAGAACCACTTTTCATCAGGAATAAAATCATCAACCACATTCAACAAAGAAACCTCAGCTTAAAATTGGCACCCACCTTAAAACACCACCATACAAGAAAAATACTATAGGTGGTACATCCTTCTTTGTTGAAGCAGCCAAACTATGGAATTCACTGCCCCCAAATTTAAGATCCACAGAAAACTATCTTGACTTCGGAAGACTACTCAAGAGTTGGCCCTTTCCTTCATAACCACCATATCCAAAGGCAATAGACTGTATAAGCCTGTGATGGTAAACATTTATAACCTGATTATGTGTATATATATATATATATATATATATATATATATACATATATATATATATATATATGCATATACATATATATGCATATATATATATATATATATATAGATATAGATATAGATATAGATATAGATATATGTAGTTCTTTAAGAAATATGAATAATATACTCTTTAAGCCTGTTTAACTAACGTATATTTACTCATGTTTAAATGTATATATGTGTGCATGTGTATATATGTGTGTTCATATATGTATATACAAGTATGCATACAATGCATGTATGTATATATGTGTGTATGTTCATATAGTGTATATTATTATTCTATGCTTAACCTGTTCATAAGTCATTGCATAGTTCCTAGATAAGTTGTTAAATTTAATACTCATGAATCCCTGCTTTCATTTTTATATATCACAATGAGGAAATGTTATCTTAACCATTTTATCAGCAAACATTTCACTATTGAAAATTTAAGAAAGTTAAAATAATGTTAGAAACGTACACAAATATATTGACTTCAAATATTGCAAATCTTGAAAATCTGTTTATACAACACAACTTTAAATCTCAAAATATTATATACATTCTTATATTCCTTCCACATGTTTCCTTACTATGTATTTACATATCTATTTATTTATTACTTTAGTCCTACTGTACAAGAGGGAAAGAAATTCATTACTCTCTTGTAAGCTCCTCAATACACTATACCTCTATCAATCTATCCTCTATCCCCACTCTCAGACTCATCCCAAACCATTCTACTACTATGATCTCCAAAATAACCCTGCCTAAGCTCTTCCCTCCTCTGCCACTACTGGCTCAACTCAAACCTCAGTTTACTACTGTGATCTCCCAAACAATCCTACCCAATTCACCCTCACTTATCCCACCATTGACTCATTCAAAACCCCTTCTACTTCTATGGTCTCCCTAAACCCTTTCTACAGATTTGTCTCCCCTCCATCTCTTTTTTTACTCATTCTAAGCCTCATCCTATTACTATAAAATCCCAATTAACTTCTGGATTCTTCCTTCCTCTATCCTTCAATTATTCTATCCAACCCTACAAACTCACATATCCTCTGCTCAATTTAACTCATACTAATAGTAATACTGGAGTCATATTTCGCTATTCTAATCCTCCACCAATCCTTTTGGGTTCTGGAGTAGTGTACTACTTCCCGAAAAGCGCTTCAATGCCTCATCAAGGGTAGTAAGTGCCTTTATAAATACAATTACAATTATGTAAATATGTGTGTGTGTGTATATATATATATATATATATATATATATATATATATATATATATACACATATATATACACATATATACATACATATATACATATATATGTAAACACACATACATATATATATCAGACATACATGCATACATATATATATATATATATATATATATAGAGAGAGAGAGAGAGAGAGATATAGATAAAGATATATAATGTGCATTATGCTTTAACATGTATATATGTCAATGCATTCTTTACATATAAGTTATTTGATCAGGTGCATCTGGGTCTCTGCTTTATTTATTTTATCTATCACAATCTGTGATAAGTTGTATGTTATATGATTAGCTGCTTAGGGGTCTCTGTTTAATTGTATTTTATCTATCATAATGTGTAAATATGATCTAAGGAATCACATTTATAAGTGCTTCACTACTGAAATAGTTGGAAAAATATCAAATAAAAATACATTGGTATAAATAAATAAACATAAAATGCATAAAATCCCCCACCCAAAAAATGAAAATCTATACAAAAATAAATAAACTTTATGTACAACAACACATGAAAGTCTGAGGGCCTCATTACGACTTTGGCGGTGACACCACAGGACTGCCAATGCCACGGGGAGGACGCCGCTGTCATGGTGGCAGCATTCCTTCCCCCGTCGTATTACAGTGTTCCCTCCGGGCTGACCAGCGGTAACATTTTATTATGGCATTCTCGCCCCGGGCTGACCAGCGGGAACACTGCTATGGGATTGTTCTTGGCTCCCTTAAGGGAGCCAAGGCCAATACTGTACCACACGAGCATCCCCAGAACAGTGCTGTCTGGCATGGGCCTGGGCAGGGGCCCCTCTGTGGCCTCCCGTATGGTTTTTCTGCCGAATTTTCCATGGTGGGGTCCCCACCGTGGAAAGCCTGGCAGAAACAGGAGTCGTGATCAGCATGGCGGTGCTTAGTTCAGCGCCGCCGTGGCTGACCACGGGTCCAACCACTGTCAGCACATCGGGAACCTAATGTGACGGTCGGACCACCTGGAGTGTGGCGGTCCAACCACCACCGCAAGTCTGGCGGTCCTTGGATGGCCAGACTCGTAATGAGGCCCTGAGTCTCTAAATATTTATTTATACATGCACAGATGGGACTTTATATTATACAACTTTACATCTCTTCATTATTTCACATACACATGTGTACCTTTCTATGTAGTTATGTATTTATATCGTTATTACTTTACTCCTAATGTAGAAATAATAAAACAAAAGATTTTCAACTGTCTCAAATGCAATACTCTATATCTCATCTCATACTTCTCTCAATATATCTTCTACCTCAACTCTGACTCATCCCAGACATCATTGTACTACAATGTTCGCCCTAATGCCCCGTTCTAAACTATTCCATCCTCTATCACCCATTTGACTCATCCCATGCTACCTTTTACTACTATGATCTCCCAAATTAGCACTTTTGAGGCTCTTCTCTCCTCTATTTCTTCTTTGACTCATCCGAAATGTCATTTTACTACTTTGAACTCCCAAAAAACACTTTCTAGACCTCTATCCCACCTTTATCCTAAACAATCCAACTAATAGACTCACATATACACTGCTTGAATTACCAATTTATATTTCCCTATACTAATCCACTACTAATCCTTTCTGGGTTCCAGAGTAGAGTGCCACTCACTGAAAAAGTGCTTCAACACCTCATCAGGTGTAGTAAGCGCCATGTAAATCCAAATACAATTACGATTACAATCCACAGGCCCAGGAGTATACTGAAGAGTTGGTCTGATAGTCTGCTATTTGTACCTGGTGCCAGCCTCAAAGTTGGAAGAACTTCTAGACTTCCACCCAAATCTGGTTCTAAAATTCCTTTCCTCCCTGCTCTGGTCCCATGCTGCCTGAAGTCACAAAAAGCAAGTGTGAAGTTATTTGTGTGTGTGCTGAGGCAGCTTCTTTGAAGGGCAAGTTTGGTAGGTGATAGCCCCGCCCTCCCATCAGGTCAGATGTCCCATTATGCCAACCCCCAATCTCCCTTTTGTGATACTGCCTAGGTGCAATACACAAAGGCCAACTGGCAAATACACCTAGGCATGTTACTCAGGATAAAGCCTTCAGACACCAAGGGCCAGATGTACGACCGTATGTTTTCCAACTCACAATTTGCAATTCATTTGTGAGTCGCAAACCAAATGTACAACAGTGTCAACAACGCTGTTTGCGATTCCCAATGGGGTTGGAAATGACTTATCTCATCAATATTCATGAGGAAGGTCGCAATTTGTGATCCCATTGGGAATGGCCACACTCACAGGAATGGTGGCCTGCTGGGGACAACAGACCACCATGTCTGTGCCTGCTTTTTAAATAAAACAGCTTTTTTTTTTTATGTAACCTGTTTTCCTAAAAGTTTTCTTTTCATTTTTTTCAGAGTAGGCAGTGGTCTGTGGAACCACTACCTGCTCTGAAAAAATATTTTCACTTCCATTCAAAAAGGGGAAGTGGTCTTGTGGGGACCCCTTCTCATTTGCAAATGGGTTGCCACCAATTGTGGTCACAAAACAATCATACATGCCACTGCGACTCACAATTAGGAAGGGACGTCCTTGGAAAGCCCCTTCCTACTTGCCAGTCGCAATCCCTATTTTGGGAGTCAGTATTTGTATGCCGGCTCACAAAATAGGGATGGTACATTAGAAACAGCCATTTTGCAGTTGCAAAAGGCAAAATTTGTCTTTTGCGACTGCAAAATCGTGTCATAAATTTGGCCCCAAATGATTAGAACAAGAAAATGGCAACTTTCTAAAAGTGGCACTTTCAGAATTGTGACTTAAAATCCAACTTTACCTTTAAAGTGAGTTTTAACTTACAATTCATTAGAGACCCAATTTGACTTTTCCACCTGTTCCCAATTAAGAGTTAGCACTAACTAAATGTAATAAGGTATTCCAAAGATAACCCATGGGAAAGGTAGACCTCACAGTAGTGAAGAACAAACTTAAGTGTTGTTCACTACCAGGACATGTAAAAGTTAAAAAGTGCACAATCAGCTTTTTAAGTAAACTGCACACTGCCCTATGGGCTGTTTAGGGCCTACCCTGCACACAGGCTGCAATGGCAGACCAGAGATGTTCAAAAAGGCTTCTTACGTGGTTGGAAAAATAAGTGCTGCAGTCCCACTAGTAGCATTTCATTGATAGACTCTGTGTACATGCATAAGTAAAGCAAATGTGCCAATTTGGTGTAAGCCAGTTTTACCATATTTAGAGGAGTGAGCACAAGCACTTTAGAACTGGTTAGCAGTTGTAAAATGCACATCGTTCTAGGGCCAACACAAACAAATTCAGCAAAACAGGAGGCATAAATGAAAAAGGTTTTAGGGAAAAACATGCAAAGGATGTCAGGTCTAACAACAGCATCTTACAACTGACCTTATTTTTCAGGTAAGGTATATTAGAGACAGGACTGCTTCTTCTTTAGCACAAAAATGAGCTTTCTTTGTAATGAATATTTGGCACAGGGTAATGCTATAAGGTTATGCAATTCCTTGGCAGAAAAAATAAAAAGAATAAAGGTCAGTAAAGAAACTGAGCTATAAGATACAAGGTATCTGGTTTCTCAGGAGCAAGAGCCCTCACAAACCCAGATGGGTATCATGCTTCATCAAAGGGGATGCTCCTCATCGGGCCCGTGCTGCACTACCCGATGGGTACCCACGAAGGGACTCTTTGATGGAGATCTTTTGTTGTATGTCATATGTGAAGTCTAGGTGTAGGCGTATGGACTCAGTCAGTGTAGATTGGTGTGATGGTATGTGAGTTAAAATAGGCTAAGAGGTATCCTAACAATTTTAATATGTGGGTCCGCTTGTCTAAATTAAAAACTAAGGGCCTCATTTACGAGGCCCTAGCGGCACACTGCGCCACTGGAGCGGCATTTTTTAAATGCTCCGGTGGCACAGGGTACCAGCCCATATTTACAAGGCCACGCAAAGCCACCATGCATGAGTTTTCATGGCCTTGTAAATATGGATCCCTTTCACACATAACACTGCATGAAAGGGATGCATGAAAAGGATGTTTCATGCATGCTGCTTGGGGAGAAATATATTTATTTCTCTGCATTTTTTCCTCTTTCTATGTGTGCTGCATTCTGCAGCACATATGGAAAGAGGAACACACCTCTTGTGTGAAGGTGTCCCTTTCTGCACAAAAACAATCATTCCTGCAATGCAGGAATCTTTGCACCATGGTGCAAGGGTGCCTGTGTTGATACATGGTAGCAATTTGTGCTCCAGCGAGGGGGAGAGGACAGATATGCGCCACATCTTGTAAATACAGTGCATTTCTGCCCTTTCCCGGTGACTCAGGATGGTGCAACAAGGTACTTGCTGTGCCGCCTTACGCCACGAGCCTCGTAAATGAGGCCCTTGGATCCCATATTCTTTTGTGGAACTGCAGTTGCAGCACAACTCTAACAAGTGGCGAAAGGACAGATTGTCTCTAAGCAATTTATGGTGCTGGCTACCATACAGCAGTAGACTGTTACTGTCAGTCGCTTTTTTATATGTTGTGGTTATCAAACTGCCGTCGGTGAGGATGATCACCAAATCAAGAAAGGGGAGGCTCTTATCTGACATGCTTGTTATAAATTTCAAAAAGAGATTAGGGATATTAATCCAGTCACAGAAATCATCACACTTTATTCTTTCCCCTTGACCAGAACATCAAGATATTGTCAATGTATCTGTGCCATAGTAGAATATTACTAGAATGTGGGTTTGTTGTGCACAAGAAGTTTTCTTTCTCAAAACTGGGCATGTATAACCATGCCAAGCTTAGAGTAAAGGTGCTCCCCATAGCTGTCACTTGAGTCTGTTGGTACAGTTAGTCCCCATAATGAAATACATTTTCTGTTAGTGCCAAAGTAGAGCACTCCATAATAAAGCTGAATGGGGTTGAGTGGTCCAATCTTCAGCCTATAAGGTCCTCTCTAGCACCTCCAAAGTGGTATTTTGGGGGATATTGGTGTAGAGGGCCTCCGTGTCTGAAGTCACCAACAAGTCAATCTGATTAGTGATGTTAGTCTATTCGATCAGGTTCAATACATCTCTTGCATCTTATAATAAAGAGTTAGTGTTTGTAACCAATGGATGGAGAAATTGGTCACAGAATTTTGATAGGGTCAGGGTTCCAGCAGGGACTCCATCCCTGACACTATTGCCTCCGGGGGGGGGGGAATCTCTCCTTTATGAATTTGTGGGAAAGATATAGAAGTATGGAACGTTTGGATGTGGTTGACCAGAAAATCTGTGTCATTCTTGCTGATCCAGCCTTGTGTTTCAGCAGAAAATAAAAAGGCAATCTGTGTACTTGGTTTCCCTGTCGGGTCCTGCCTGATTGGAGTATATTATCTGTGGTCAGCTAATAGGTAGAGTCATTTGTTGTTGTAGTCTTTTGTGGACATAATTACAATTGCACCCTCCTTGTCAGCTTGCTTTATCATGATCTGGGTGTCATTGGCAAGTGACTTCACTCCCAGTAATTTGTGATTAGACATGTTGTGGAAGGTATGGCCATCAGAACATTTCTTTACCTCTTTAAGGGCTGCCTACTCAATAGTCATTAGCTCATTAGGTATCATCCAGGCAGACGACTTGAACCTAGATGGGTTTTGTAAGCCTGAGTCATGGTGTTTAGGGGCGGGTTTGTCATGAAAAAAGGCCTTCAGGAGAAATTTCCGAAAAAGTTGTGTAGTTTGCAATTTGTGCAAAACTTGTTATTCTTGGGTACGGGGTTTGGGCTTAGGCTGGGAAGGGGGAGCTTGGTTTTGGCTTGGGAGTTGGTTGGCTCTTCTTGGGAGGGGTTGACTTCTTGGCAGGGAGAGGGGCATGGGTACTGGCAGGGGGAGTAGGGGACGCTTTGGAGGTGGAAGGGATATTTTTGGGGAGGGAAACTGATCCTTTAGGGGTGTCACGGGGAAGAACAGTAGGGTAAAGGTCAAACTCTGAGAGGAAAGCTTTCTTACACACACAGGGATGGTCATAACAAAAGGGTTTGGGTGTGATGGTAGGGGGAGTAGTTGTAAGAGGTGTTGGTGTGGATGTCTTGGAATGCATGTTTGTGGGAGGTATGCTTATGGGTGGTGGGTATATGTTTGGTGGGTGAGTGAGGGTGTTTATGTGTCTTGGGATGAAGGGGTGGAAGTGCTGGGGAATGACCTGGTGGGTGGGTGGGTGTCTGTTGGGGTGGTGACTGCAGGTATGGTGGATGCATTGCATGTAGGCATGTCTGTGTTTGTGGTGTCAGAGGGTGTGGTGACTGGGGTGGATGTCTGAGAGTCTACTGTTGTTGTGTCTGTGGGTAGGATGGGTGAGGTGGCTGTAGCACTGAATGTGTGTGTGGTGTCTGCAGGTGTGACAGGTGTTGTGTCTGAGATGCTGGGGGTGAATGGGGTGTCAGGGAAGGTAGTGATTGTTGCTGTGTATGCAGGTAAAGGTTGCTTGTGTGTATGCTGGTGGTGTGTCTTGTGGTGCTTATGTTTGTCTACACTTGGATGTTGAGGTGGAAGCATGCCTGTCTGTTTATGAGCTTTGGCTGGGTCAGGGAAGGGGGGAATCAGATTAGGAAGAGGAAAGTGGAGGGGGGACGGTAGACAAAGGGTGACTGGCTGCAGTCAGTGCGGAAGCCAGAGCCTGAAAAGATCTCTGTAGGCCAGCCAGAGCACCATGAATGCCCTCCAGAAATGCATTACTCTGTTGTTTCTGAATTGCCAGTCCCTGGATGGCATTCACGATGGTCTCTGACCCACAGAGATCGACCAGAGGAGGTCAATAGCCTCCTCACTGAGGGCAGCAGGGCTAACAGGGGCTGCAGCGGAGGTGCCCAAGGCGAAGGAGATGCCCACCATATTGGATGGCGGGCACTGCCAACTGTTGGGGAGCTACAGGGAGGGCGGTGATAGAAAGGGGGTGGTGGACAGAGATGGTGCTGGGGTGGTTCCATTTGGGTCTTCCACCACCAGGGAGTGGTCACTGGAGGAGGATTTTGAGGATGATGTCCAGGATCGGGTTTCCCCCATGGTACTCCCCTCGCCCTCCAGACCACTGGGTCTCTTAGTGTTGGTGTTCTCGTGACTGGAGGTCCTGTGGCCAGAAGCTTCAGCACTCAGCTGTGCCCCGTCTCCTTCACCTGCCGATGCTGATACTGAAAAACATAAAGTGAGGTATGGTCATCACATTCTCTACATACCACTACTATCATACTTTACACATCAGTAACAGTACATCCAGTTGACCCACATCCCCAGGCACTACCAGTTAAGTGACACCATCATGTCATAACAAGATAAAATGTTTGTCCTTCAATAAAAACATTTTTGCAGACCGGTTAAACTACCTATCTCAGACCTGCAATACCATGATATCTGTAGACCTATCACACTGACCAAACTCACCACATACTAACAAATAAACCTAATCTCATGTACAAGGCAATGGAACATATTGTCTAGTATGCTCTAGACAGCCTGGTGTACACAAGCCATAACCACTTCATGTCACATAGTTAACAACATGCACAATGGATACATGCAATTATGCAACTCCTCTATTGCCACACACTAAATCTTTCCAGATAAAAGTCTAAACACATTTCACCTACACATGTACCAATAGTGATGTATCAAAGGACTGTAAATACATTGTGGACCAAGGCATCTAAGTCGTTGTCCTCCTGAAAATGAAGTACATCAGTCATGTAAGAGCCTAATAAGCTCAGAGCATTTACCCACACACAACACAGCTAGTATATCTTCTATTTCTAGTCAATGGACCACTGTCATGTGCATGAAGCTGACATTTGGAATTACCTAATCATGCACTCATTCCATTAATAGCCCAATGACTGACTGGATGGCAACATAACTATCCACACATCAGACATGGCTACCCTTCCATCTGTCTGTAAACAATTTCTGAGAGACCAACCACATCTCATACATGATGCAAGCCAAGTGTCTGACTACACATACCACGCCACTCACATGCGTATGTGAACTACCACACCTGCCCTACATTGTTGTCAGTGCAAACAATAGTTTATCATACAGCCAGGACACCGAAAACGTAACCTATTTAGCAACAGAAGGTATGTATATAACTCTTTACAAGTTACACATAGTGTTGGCAAAAAATGATATGATTATCATTGTGAATAAGATTTCTTTGACTATTTATTATGCCTACAACAGTATGGCTAAGTACAATGCTGGGTAGGCACTTACCGCCTACTGAACAAAAACATGGTACTAACATTCATTGTCCTGACACTAATGTATGTGATCCAATAGGATTCTAGCAATACCTCCATGGTTCCCAACATGTGGGTTGTCCACTCAGAATATACATTACGAGGTATATCTCTCTTACCAAGGGGGTTCACCTTGTAACAGGTCTGAATCAGTGAAGCAAGTATGTCATGTGAAATGGCAGAGGGACATCACAGCCTCACATGATGTTGTCACTCATCTGTAACCTTTTGAAAAGTAGGAATGACTTCAAGTTGTCTGAATCAATGTTGCACATAGACATAGATTAAGGGACATTGCAATGGACGAAAATCAAAGGTCCCCGGACAATTTTTCATAATGATTTTTGAAGTATTGATCTGTAGTTGGAAATGAACAACCACCAGGGTATGGAAAGCTGTATTGTGGTACATGTATGACACTGTCATATGTGCATCATCATATGCTTTTGTACAAAGGGGACAACATAGGTGAGTAATATGTCCCTATACACATTAGAATGTGCACACCTGTGTACCATTGTTGGGGACTGTACATCAATGTGTCGACTGGAGATCTTTGACCCTTTGCATTTACCACATTGTCAGAGCTAACAATCTGTCACATCACTCACTAACCTGCTAAAGAGGTGAAATTGTGTTAGGTGTGTACTTACCCCCTGTGGCTGCTGTGCTGCCCTCTTGACACAGGCAGGAATAGAATGTCATGTCCACATGCACCATACTAAAAGAAGCAGGGTGAAAAACAAGTTAGTGCAGATAGCCATACACAGACTGTCTTCAAAATCCCTTTCATTGATAAATGAATATATGGAGTCAGGCCATGTGTGATGTTGGAACAGGCATACAACATGCATATCCAGCAACAGGTACCAGCTTATTACATATGACCAAACCACATGCATATCTGCAATGATGGTATTCCTGGCAAAGCTTGTCATACTACCTTCAGTTATTATGTATTACAGTCATTAGGTGGGTAAGGGAAGATACATCACACACTCTCTACTATGTCTAAGTACTCCAAATCTATGAAAACACATATGCACATGTCCATCTACCCACACATATCACCCCAACCCTTCATTCTGCCACATTTCCTGGGCACCATCACAAACTTTACTCATCATCCAGTGTTTGTCATAACAAAGGATAGATGGGCAAATATACATATGTACACATGGTGCACTTAACTGCTCCTCTGGTGCACCATAGAGCTGTCCGTACAGGGGTAGGACCTCCACCACAAGCTTATTAACCTTCTCTGAGGAGAAGGCTGGGGCTCTATTACCTGTAGGATCTGGCATGATTGCTTCCAGGGACAGTACACAGCAGCTCAGGTCATGGAGGTCTTGCTGGCAGCAGTGTCAGGAGTCAAGTGAGAGATGAAGTTTGAGATGGTGGTCACTTCCACCACGTAAGACACTGTCACCGCCGGCAGACATCACCATTGGCGCAAGACCGTCAAAGGCAGCAATGTGTCCAGATGGCAATGTCCACCATGGTTGTATCTGCCTATCACCATGATGACTTCCACCAGCGTAGTTAGGTCATTTCCTAAAGTCCAGCACAGTAGGTCAGGCAGTTGTCATTTTAAGGCTCATAGCTGATCATTACAGTTAGATCAAATTTGCATCACAAGCTGTGAGACATATTTCCGAACTTGTGTTCACTGCTGGCTTTGAGCAAACATGTAGGAACATGCAGAATTTATTTACAGGTTGTAAATTTGATGAGTTAATGGTAACGTAACTTAAGTAGCATAGTCAGCACACCAATGGCAATCTGAAATATGGCATTTTTATCTTATCAATGTGAAACATGGTAGGAATGCTATTATCACAGAGACTTTTAGTGGGATCCTTCTCCATTTCTAATTCATGATTGAGGAAAGGGGATGTGATTGCAGTAAGAAGCCATTATTTGCCTTGGTTTGTACTGTGTATAATGTTTCTACAATTTCATGTGGCATGTCTGAGCATTATGCATAACATATGTATTTTAACACTTACAATGGACAGAATGAGTGAAACACATACATCTCGTTTTTTGCACACAGATACCTGGTCATGAGAAGAGTGAGAGAATCTCCAGTGTACCATCCACTAGTAGACCTGCAGACCATGGAGAATCAACATAACATCCAAATCTACCACTTGGATAGGCATGCAATCATTGATCTCTGTCGTCAGTTGGAGCCAGAACTGATGCCTGCCATTCATAATTCTTACTTCATACCACCCATACTACAAGTCATGTCAGTGCCGTACTTCTTTGCCACAGGCTCCTTTGAAAATACTGTTGCCCTATCTGCAGAGATGTCTCAGCCTATGTTCATTCTGGTTTTGAAGACTGTATTGTCTGCATTGTTGAAAAACCTGGACAGCTACACCAGATTTAACAACATGTAGATTTGGCCTATGTGAAGGCTGATTTATGCTTTGGCACGCATCCCCCATGGGGTAGGTGCCATTGATGGTATACATGCAGCCTTGGTTCCACCAAAAGCCAATGAACAAGTGTATAGGAACAAGAAAAGCTACCACTCCATTAATGTCTAAGTAGTCTGTTTGGCTGACCTCTACATTTAACAAGTTTCTGCAAAGGTACCCGGGGTCAGTCCATGATGCCTTCATCATGTGGAACAGCAATATCCCACTGCTGATGACACAACAGTACACAGAGAGGGCCTGGCTGGTTGGTAAGTCATATATTTAATGTGTGTCCGCAACTTTTATCTGCTGCAAACTGTGTGGATGTACAAGATTTAAGTTTGTCTCTTTGTAACTATTTCTCACAGGGGACTCTGGCTACTCAAACCATCCTTGGTTGTTGACACCTGTGAGGTACCCAACCACGCCAGGGGAAGCCGCTTCAGTGAGGCCCATGGAAGGAACAGGCATGTCCTAGAGCGGAATTTGGGCCTCCTGAAGGCAAGATTCCATAGCATTGATAAGTCTGGTGGAGCCCTTCTCTACTCAACCACCAAATTATTGTTGCCTGCTGCATGCTCCACAATCTAGCCCTGAGACGTTGAATCCCATTTATACCAGATGAGGGGGAGCCAGCAGTTCAAGTGGGTGAGAATGCAGATGTGCCAAGTGAGGATGACTGATGAGAATGAAGCTGGAGACATCTGGGCAGACCTCATCAATCAGTATTTCACCTGACTGTAGGTATGTCATGTCCTGGAATTTTACTAACTCAGTGGGGTACTGGGGGGTTAGGGATGCTTGATAAGGGTCTTAGTATGACCACCAGACAGGTCACAGGTAGATTCAAAGCACATTACTCAGATGTGCATGCAGAATACTATATTGAGTAGTGTGCAGCTTTTTGATCGCCATAGCCTAAGTTTGTCACAATGCACAATCAGAGTTTCCATTGTATATATGACGTAGCTGTATTATGTTTTACAATAATTTTAGGCCTATACCTTATGTGTTGCATTATTGTTTTGCTGATTACTTCACAAGGTCATCCACATTTGGCAATATCTGACAGTGTCATAGGCAGGTGGGATTTGTAGACTGACATGTGAAGTGCAAATGGATTGAACCAGGTACTGTCAGGCATGAGACTTGTGGTGTGTGAGTTCTATGCCTGGACTCTCAGGAGAGTGGGATTTTAGTGTCCTATTCTACACAATAGACCTGTTTCCAAAGTAGGTGGGCCCAATGGTGCCATGTGCAATCCATACCCTCAACCATATTAATTGCTTTATTTTGGTAATACCTTATTTGTATCTAGTGGTCACTGTGTTTCCTCATTTCAGGCCACTGTGCATGTGTATCAAGACTGAAATAGGTGAGTAGCATGCCTACTGATACTTTTCCATGATAAGTGGAAGGTTCCATGACTGGGGGTGTTTCTACAGACCTCTGTCTGTATTCTGGGTATGGTAACTGGGGAAGTATGGCAATTGAGGATTATGGTATGGGTATTTGATAAGGCTTTAGCCGATGATACAGTGAAATAATCTGTTTGACCATTCAGATAGTGAACGACTGACATGTCTCTACCTTCTGTGGTCTGTGGGGTCCTAGTTAGTTACACATATGCTGAGTCATAAAAGTGAGCAGCAGTACTTTACTGGGTGCTCATTTGCATTTTCCCAACCTATATGTAGGTAAGTTCAATAAAAGTGATAAGTTTGTCCATCAGTATTATCAATTGCAAAATGTACAGTGATTAAACAGTACATGTGAGATGGGACTTTAAAAAATTGGTACATTTGAGCATATCTTTTATGTGCAAAAGGTATTACAGTTAACAGTTATGCGTAGCTGACAAAATGACTCTCACACATTATCTGTGGTGTAGAGTTTAATAAGGAGTGCACATTCATATATGGTAATTGGATCAAATCAAATGCTTATAAACAGTGAAGGGTTCAGCCATGGTGGATGAAATCATCAGGGTAGCTGCAACAACATTTGGTGTCTCCACTAGAGTGTTGGAAAAATGGAATTGGAAAATGGGGATTATTTGTTGGACAGTCAATAGTGTCTATTAGTGACAAACAAGGAGAACCAATTAGTAGAGGTTCACTTCCTGACAGTGGTTGAAGTCTTGGCACCTGCTCCTCCTGGACGTTTAGGTGGACTTCCACGTTTGGGGATGGGGGGAGTTCATCAGCTTCAGAGACATAAGTGTCTGCGGCATGTCCTTCCCCTGGGTCCATTGGCTGCCACAGATGTTGAAGGGGCAGATGTCACATTGCTAGTGGAAGGGGCCAGCTGTTGTGGACATAACCTACTCAGCACCCCTGCAATGGCAGCCAAATAGGTATTTTGGGCATCCCACTGCTTTATCACTTCCTGATGGTTGTCCCTCTGCAGCTGCTTGGTCTCCTCCATCATGGTGAGTACCTGGTCCATCACGCCTTGGGATTGTTGGTAAACTCCCATGACTTGAGAGATTGTGCCCTGGCCAGTTGTATCCCAAACAGCCTCCATCCTTGGGCCCACACCATCCCTCGCACACACCCTACCCCCACAAGCTTGCGCCCCTGGTACTGTTTGCCCACTCCTGCTGGTGCCAGGCCCATCATTGTCTGGGTTTATGACTGGTGACTCAAGTACCTGTAATGGGGAGCAGATCATGGTTGACACTGTCCTTGGAACACAGGATTGAGGGTGAATAGTTGCCAGAGATGTTGTAGCAACAGGGCTGGTAGGTATCAATGTAGGTAGGGTGAGGCTGACAGTTGTTGACTGACCAGATGTCCCAGATTGACCAGAATCATCCTCAATGTCCCCACATCCAGGGGTGATTTTCTTACTGAGGGCTTCATCCGGGGTGGAA
Source organism: Pleurodeles waltl (assembly GCF_031143425.1). Classification (NCBI taxonomy): domain Eukaryota; kingdom Metazoa; phylum Chordata; class Amphibia; order Caudata; family Salamandridae; genus Pleurodeles; species Pleurodeles waltl. The sequence continues at coordinate 991,292,504 of NC_090445.1, read as the reverse complement.
GTTTCTGTCTCTGGTGCCCTTTCCATTGTCGCAATGGCTAGGTTGCCTGTAGGAGAAATTGAACACACAGTTACTAAACATTATACAGTAATTGACATCAAACTTTGACCAGTAGACATGCTAAGCGACATGCACACAGAGCCTTTACTTGATCCCCTGATATGACATTGACACCTGCTTCTAAACCTGGGTTTGTGCTATATGGGAAACAGAGGTTTCCTCTATCATAACCTTGCTACAAGATGATGGAGTATCTTGGTGGTTAGATGTCAGTTCATAGAGTCATATCTTAACTTAAAAATGTAAATTCATTTAGCAGACATCTCCCTGTTTGGAGTATGGCATAATTGAGTCGCCTAACAGCTGCACAATGTACAATGGAAACAGAGCTGGCCAACAGTATAGGAGTAAGCATTATACCTGGGCCTCTGTATGGGTGCACTCCAGGTACATCCAGCTTCCCATATGCGTGTGCCCCCCAGGAGGGTACATTACATTGTTTGAATGGACATTGAAAGAACAGTTTAGCAGGGAACACAGCTGTAGCTGTGTGTTGGATGGTATTGTACTGGCCGATGCCATGGACTGTACAATTGTGGAGCATTAAGTTATGTTGAATTGTTTGTTAGTTTAACATGCAGGGCAATTATATTAGTGGTACACTGTTCTGGTTTTCTTTATGGTGGAACAGTGCCTGATGGGTGTTGTATTGCTACCAGTCCCTGACCTACCCATACCATAAACAGACAATGGGGCATCAGGTGAGTTTAGTTGACATGTGGAATGGTAGAGAGGGGTATTTGGACAGTTGGACAGAGGGGTTGTAAGTGGTTTGGCAGTTAAGATGTCAAAAGGTGATCAGTGATCATGCAAGACAAAAGTTTTGGCTGACATCGTAGGCATTGTGACTTACCCGACTCCACTCCCCCAGGTATCCCTGTCAAGCCCTCAGGATGCAGTAGGGTGACCAGGCATCCTGGATTTGCCGGGTCAGTCCTGGTTTTTCACCAGCTCTCCCGACAGATTTTGGGAAAATTAGCTCATGTCCTGTTTTTTTAAAGGGAGTCACTTGAAAACAGCAGAAAGTGATTCTCATTTGTTTTCCAAAGCAGAGCTACTTAGCAGATGTTATCAGAAAGCAATTTCATTGACAGGTATTACACTGGCTTTAACAATTGCATTTTATTAATGTTCTTAGTGCCTCTTCTCTAATTCTATGCTGATGAGTGCTGTCATTGTGTGCTCTCAGTTGAGGTAAAATTGTAGTCCTTCTATTTTTGTGAAATGTCCCGGTTTTTGGCTTTAAAATTCTGGTCACCCTAGGATGCAAGATGTCCAAGACCTTCTCCTCCCATTATGTGAACTGTGGTGGGGGAGGTGGGGGCCAACCACCAGTCTTGCTGACCGCCAGCTAGTGCCTGGCAGCCATGGAATCCACCTTCCCCATAGGTTGTACCACCTCTTCCCGAGGTCCTCCCTTGTGCGTGGATAGGTGCCTACAGAATTGACCCTGTCATCTATTATTTGCCACATCTAGGGCCAGATGTAGCAAAGTTTTGCGAGTCGCAAATGGCCCGAATCGCTATTTGCGACTGTGCAAAATCGGAAATGGGATGCAAAAACCCCATTTCCGACTTGCAAAAAGCGATGTGAGCCGTTAGCGACTCGCAAAATTTGCGACCCGCAAATAGCAAGTCGCAATTTGCGAGTCGCAAACCTTATGCAATTGCAACTCGCAAATTGCGACTGGTCGCAAAAAGCCCAGTTTGCACTTGCAATTTACCACTAACTCAGAGCAGGTGGTAACCATAACCAAAGTATAAAAGGAGACCCAGAAGGCATCTGGGTTACTCAAGATGGCGGAGATATACCTGATAGCAGTGAGGAGGAGAGTCCACGCCGCCCAGCTGAGGAGGAGGAGGGGCCACAGACAGGAGAAGATATAGAGAACAAGGCAGACTCTTTTTCAGGAAACTGAGGAAGAGATCTCTGACAAATATCGCCTTAGCAGCGCTGCCATACTAGAATTAATTGATTTACTGAAACCACAGCTAGAACACCAGACTCTGCGTGGCTGCGCCATCCCTACGCATGTGCAAGTGCTATGCTCACTGCACCTCTTGGCCTCAGGGAGCTATCAGGGGGTCATTGCTGTGGCAGGTGGGGTATCTCAAAGTGCAGTGTCAAGGTTCCTCAGGGTATTCCTAGATGCCTTACTCACACACATGTCTCACTTCATATACCTACCAAGGAATGAGGCAGAAATTAACAGCACCAAGCTGGACTTTTACCGCATTGCCAACTTTCCCCATGTCATAGGGTGTGTAGATGGGACACATATTCAAATATACCCCCTGCAAACCTGGAACATCTTTTCCGCAACAGAAAGTGTACCCACTCACTGAATATACAGGTTGTTTGTGACACCCATTATGTCATCACTGACATTGTAGCTAAGTTTCCAGGCAGTACCCATGACTCCTACATTTTTAGGCACAGTAGGATACATCAACGCCTGGAACGTGGGGAGTTTGGAGACGGATACCTCCTAGGTAGAGCTGCATACACCTTGCAGACATACAGACAGGTCACTGTGCACACCAACCAGAACTTTCTAACAGTGTAATGTTTGTGCCCAACAGGTGACAGTGCATATGCTCTAAGGCCATGGATTATGACTCAGTTTTTAACACCCAGCAATGAATGTGAGAGGCGATACAACAATGCACATAAGAGGACCAGGAACCTTATCGAACGCACCTTTGGACTCCTGAAAGCAAGATTCAGATGCCTCCACCGCAGTGGAGGTGCCCTCCAGTATACCCCCATTACTGCATTCAAAATTGTGGTCGCATGCGCCATCCTCCACAACATAGCCACCCGACGTGGGCTACCTCTCACCCCTGCAGACCCAAATCCTGATGATGAAGAGCAAGAGCAACCACATCGCCATCATGGGGATCGGAGTATAGCTAATCAAGGCAGACTGAGACGGGAACACATCGCAACACAATACTTTGGAAGGTACGTGTCAACTCCAACCATACTCACCTATTGACCAAAAACTCCATTTGTTAAATGGAACAAAAAAACTATTTAATTTGTGCAGAAATAGAACTATTTACAAATAATGACTGTTCATGGACATGTAAATGCAAACCATGCATGGGGCACATTGATGTCATGTGCCACATCAACAGGGCCAGGGTAATGTCTATGTCCTTCTGCGGCTCCTGCCAGCCTGGCTGGTCCCTGGTGCTTCTGCTGTGCTCTGCCTGGTACTCCGGAGCACCCTGGTGTCAGTGGCAGAGACACTGCTCACTGTAGAGCCCTCCTCACTGTCCTGGGGTGTTTCCCCTGTGCCCCTGGACAGATGTCGTGCCTCCATTAAGTCTATCACGTGTGTGATACGTCCCAGGCCCCTAGCCACATCTCCAGCAAAATGGCCCATTTCGACCTGGAGGCCAACTGTCCTCCTCGACAGGCCTGTGGTGTTCACAGCCAGTTTGCCGATGGATGTGGCCATCCTATCTAGTCTTTGTAGGAGCTGACAGTCCCTGCGCCGCCCACCCTCGGCCTGGGCCAGTAGTCCTGCCGCCAGATCCCTCATGGACAGGGCAAGGTCCCCAGTGTTCGTGGCAATCAGGTCGATTCTGGAGTTAAGATGATGCATGCTGGCCTCGTTATTGCGGACAAAGCGGTGCAGCACACCACTAATCCTCCCTAATATGTTATTTTGCAGGCGCTGACCACGCAGCAGCTGTGCCTCACTGTGGCTGGGAGGTTGACGGCCGGACGCAGCCTGCAGCCCTGATCTCCTGTACCTGCGTCGCCTGTGCAGCGGTGGCTGCCCTGTGTGTTCACCTGTATCACTCCTGCCTGTTGCTGGCGCAGCCTCCTGGAACACAGTTGCAGCAGGTGTTGACATTTCAGGGATGATGTTGGCTGTGCAGGTGGGAGTGCTGGCGGCTCCTGCGCTGTCCTCATGGGGCTGGCTGCTGTGGGGTGTGGTGGTGTCTTGTGGGAGACCTGTGGGACATGGGGAACAGACTGTCAGTGTCTACTATCTGTTGCACACTTCCTAATAAACAATTGCCTATGAACTGCCTACTTGACTACATTTCCCATAATGCATCATTCTGGTGTTTGCTACCCTGAAATGGAGCTATCTTGATTGAGCATGCCCCTGTCTACATGGTGGGTGGGGGTATGGCTTTGATAGGGGTACAGGCATATCACATGGTACTCACCGGTTGATGTGGTGGGCTCTGAGGTGTCCAGGTCTCCAAATCCTGATACTGCCTCCTGCTCCAGGGTCTCCTCCACCCTTTCTTCCAGGGGTGTGGGTGGTGGTACTGAAGATGGTCTCCCTCCTGTGCCTCTCATCTCCCGGAGCCTTTCAGCCACCCTCTCCTTGGTCCGGGAGCGGAGGTCATACCACCTTTTTTTTATTTCGTCAACACTCCTGTGGCTCACCCCCAGGGAGTTGATTTTCTCCTGGATGTCCTGCCACAGTTGCCTTTTGGTGGCTTCTGGCACATTGAGGGCTGCCTTCCCAAATAATTTGTCATAGTGCTGACAGCATTCATCTGTCAGCACCTCCAGCTGCTTCTCTGAGAATTTAAGTTTTCTCTTCCTAGGAGTTCCTTCCATTGCAGCTGCTGTTTCTCCTGTGTGCAGTTCAGCAGTTAAAAAGGGTGTGGTCCTCCCTCCTCCCAGGTGTATTTGTAAACTTCCTGGCTGTGATGTCATCATCATGTGCCAGGAAGTGTTTCCAGAGTGTTCTGGAGTGGTTTCTGGAGTGTTCTGCAGCACCTGTAAGCAATTTACAAGGTACTCGCAATTTGCGACACCCACTCGCAAATTGCGAGTTCGTTTTTTGCACGGTCGCAAAAAGCGACCTCGCAATCAGCGGACTCGCTCTCTGCGTTGCGACTCCGGGTGCGAGTCGCTATTTCAACACTGACATTGTACCTGCATTTCATTTTGCGACTCGCAATTTGCGACATCTGGCCCCTAATGTTTTCCTGGAGATAGATGTTTGCTGGACTTGTGCTCCAAATGGGTGTGGCTCTACTCTGATGATTTCGTCCACCATGACCCTCAATTCATCATCTTTGAATGGGGATGGTTTTGTGGTGACATGGTAGTGGTGGACAAGACAGTAATGATGTAACAAAATAGGGAAATTGAATTGGTGATGAAGTGTGGGTGCTGTGATGTGAGTGGATGACTGATGGTGCCTAATGTGTGGGGTTCTTATTGTTGTGTTGGGTGTGTTGTGCAGGTGTGTGATGTGTGCAATGGGAAGTGTGTAGGGTGACTAATCTATGGATACTAATATTTGAGGGCGGCCTTTTTTGAGCTGGTTATGGTGTTCTGGTTGCAAAGGATTATGAGAAGTGAAGAGGTGTGTTTTATAGTGCAGCGCGTAGGTGTGTCGGATGTGTGGATGTGTGTCAGTTGTGGGGTTTTCAAATTATCCGGTGTGGTGCATTACTCAGGTGACCGCTGCAGTTCACACCGCCATTGGCCTTCTGCTATAGAAGAACCGCTATTGTGACTTGTGGGTCATAATAGGTTTGGTGATTTTTAGGCGGGCTGACAGTGCTGGTGGTGTGACCGCCTCGTTCCTGCTCTTCAGAGTCCTGGTGGTGTTGGGATTCTGACTGTCCTTTGGTAGCCTTGGCTGTGAGACTCGTAATATGGCGGTCTGTATGACCGCCAACATGGTGGTCTTTTGGTGGCCCGCACCGGGATGGTCTTACCGTCAGACCACCAATCTCGTAATGAGGCCCTAAATCTAAATCTTGAATAGTGTTCTGGGGGAAATGGGTACACAAGGAACAGATAACAACACTCCGAGTAGCATGCCTAAAAGTCTGCACCTGCCAGAATTTTCCTTGCATACTACTGGGATGTTTGTGAATACAAAAAAAGAGCAAACCTACACCCTTTCATAGGAGCATTTTTACGAGTGTAGGTTAAACACATTTTTGTGATTTTACTCTGTGACTTCTTGTCCAATCTGTTGAGAAAAGTATGCTGCACTATTTCAAAATTAAAACTTTGACAAAAAAGAACAAAAAAAGCTTTGGGGAGGAAAAGGCAGTCACTAAGACCTTCCACTCAATGAAATATAGAAGCAGTGTTTAAATATTTTACAGCACTGTGTTTACATGGCAGAGTGGTCAATCTTACTTATATTTCAGAGCCATCTGCACCTTCTCTGAGAGCATGTTCGGAGTTGTGAACTAACAAATAAGTGCACTTCTGTTGCCCTGTCCTTCTACAAAGCTATACTAAAGGGAAATGTAGAGGACACTTCACTGACCACAAACCTGCTCCTCTCCCTTTACAGAAAAAAAGAAGATGTCATGTAATGTTAGCAGGTCACAGCATATTGTTGTGGTTTTGCTGTGACATATCCAAGTCTTTGCGCTGTGGCAATTACATAAAGAAATCCTATTTCATCAACATGCATAAAATCAGAATTTTACTGTGAATGGTTTTGTTATATGCGGCAGTACTGAAGCCTACTGTATACTCCAGCCTCCTGTTTCTGGACTTGGCTGCGCAATGCACCGGAGCTACAAATTCTAGCCCAGATTTAAAAAAAGTTAGCTCCGCCTTTGCGTCATTTTTTTAATGCAAAATTGGCGCTAACTCAATATCATATTTATATTTTGATGCTAGAGCAGTCTAGAGTCAAAATGTTTGACTTTGCGTCATTTTGTGGAAGCGCCACCTCACCTTGCATCGTTTAAATAAAATGATATGCAAGGTAGGTGTTCCCTCCCAAAAAATTATGCTAGGCAGCTAGTGCCAAATTTAGAACCCGGTGGAAAAATGATGCACGCAAAGGACTGGGTCCAAAAACTGACGCTAAATCTGATTAGGATCAAAGTTTTAATGCCTGGTCAGACCAGGCGTTAAAATGAGGCCCACACATTACTACATAAGGGAAAGACGCAGAAGGAGCATTGGAAAGCAACTGAACAACATGGACCCATTACTCCTACAGCTCAGTACCCATAGAAGATGAAAGCGATGACACCAAGTGCCACCAGCACAACTGCATCCTCCACAAACACCAGCACAGCAGCCACAAACGCAGGGTAGAAGCGGGAGAGGATCTTTCACCAGCATGCAACCTCCTGGTCCTCAGGGAATAAGAGGTGATCAGACTCTACCGTCTGAGGCAGGAGTCCATGGGACGCCTGCTCAACCACATTGTGCCAGACATCACAGCAAAAGTGCAGAGTCACACAACAATTCCAATGACAACCAAACTCCTGGCTGTCCTCAACTTGCTGGCATCAAGTTCATTCCAGATGACTGCAGCACAAGTGGGTGGGATCTCCCAACCATATCTCTCTTTACAAAGATCCTGGATGCCATCATCAGACCCACACCCCACAACATCCAGTTCCCCATCACCCAGGAACTGCAGCAGGAGACCAACCAAGGTTTCTACCAAATTGCTGGCTTTCCGCATGTGCTGGGTACAATGGACTGCATCCATGTCCAACTTGTCCTTCCTGCAGCAACCGAACACCACTACAGGAACGGCAATCATACACACTCCATCAATGTGCAGGCCATCATGGACCATCAGAGAACTATCACAAACATCCTTGCAAAACATCCCAGAATCGTCCATGATGCTTACATCTTCAGGCACTCCACTAAAAAACCAACAATTCCAGGATGGACAATATGGCAATGGCCTACTTGAAGGTAAGATATCATACAAATCATACCACACACAACACACCAAACTTGTAGTACAAACAATACAAACACAACACCAAACACCAAACACACATGGACAGGGAAACACGAATGTATAGACCACAACACTTATGCTACATGACACACTACACCGCGGGCAATGCACATCACCCTCACATACGCCCATATTTACAAGTCCCTGTCACCACGTGACTAACACATCACTGGACGAACAGGTGGAGCAAACTACCCTATGAATACAAAAGCTGGACTCAAACAACTTCATGTGTCCACAGGTTCAGAACAAAACACAGATCCTTCACACATAACACTTACCAAGGAATCGCTCTGCTATGTGAATTGCATTGCTATTCAAACATCAAGCAACTCACATATTGGCACGACTCCACATTTACTATGCTGTAGGAATCTCAGGCAGCACTGATATCTATTGTCACCCAAGTGGTCCCATCAACATATCAGCAAAATATAAAAGATACACTCAATGTGTACAAGTTTCCCCTGTGTGGTGCATAGTGCAGCACACATTTAAATACAACATCACCATCAATGAAAGATCATGTGCAGGAATGGACACCTCACAGCACAACAACAAACATACCTGTAAATCCTACATCTCCATACCATGATACAAGGGTACAAAGAATGGACTGTGGCAGATGTACTACTGACAATGTACAGGGAGAGGCCAGAAATGCAAATGAATGAGGATACATGGAACTTAGCAGGGCTGGACTCCTGATGCAGGGCAGTGCTGAAAAGCACAGCATGCCCTGTCCTGTCCCACAGCTGTCTGAACAATCTTGCATACATCACAATACATCTAATATAACTGTCCCTCACTGGGCATATGAACCTCATGCAAATACGTATGCCAGCTAGCAATTGCCAACAAAAAAACTGTGTGCAAGGGAGGTATTTCAAGGGCAAAGGAATGGGATTTACATGCAACATACAGGGCCCTACACCTGTTACAAGGCATACAACAAGCAAAATATGTACACATATCCACTACATCACTCTTCTGCAGGTGTAAAGTGAAGGCACTAAGGACCACATGTTTGAAAAGTTGGGCAGCATCTAAAGCAGTGCTACTTCACTTGTGCACCTTAGCACCCTACTCCCCTCAACATGAGTGTGCCGTATTCAATATATGGTGCACCATGCTGCGGAGTAGGTGCAATAGTGTCAACATGATGGATGCCATAGATGGACTGTGTAGGATTATTGTTAAATATATGGTGCAAATCCTGCATAGTACATAGGGGCACTTTCAAAGCAATGGTGTGCCCCATACTTACGCGTGCTCTATGCAGGCGTCAAAAGTACCAGATAAACATTACGCATTGAAGCCTCTTATACTCCTCTGTACCATTTTTGCTTTTGCACAATGGGAGAACACACCCCTTGCATACATGATGCTTTGCACAGGCATAATGTTTAGCAAAGGATTACTAAGTGTTGCACTGCATGGGTAGTGGCTCTTTGTAAACATGGCACTGTGATTTTTTTGCCTAGTAGGCCCACAATATTATCTACAAAAATGAGACTAATGTGGTGCAAGGAGGCACTAGGGCCTTGTAAAATTGGGACCCTGGCTCAAATATAGAGAACACTGCACATATTTGGCATGGGTGAACTTTCAGACAAAAATTCCAGTTACAATCACCATGTACCTAAGGCACAACCCATGATCGGAAAGTGTACCACCACAGACACATGCAACCATCCATCTAAAGAGGAACACACAATACCAGATGTACGTCTGATACACAACTCCACTCTAATGTGCATGACTGACACATGTTCTCCCATTCCTTTGCAGCTGACCAAGGTTACGGCATCCAGGCATGGGTCATGACATCTTTTGAAATCCTACAACGGATGCAGAGCGGGCATACAATGAAGGCCACATGAGAACCAGAAGTGTAGTGGAGTGAACATTTGGCCTCCTTAAATCAAGGTTCAGGTGCCTACATCTTACAGGAAGAGGACAGTCATATGCACTATCCTTTGTCTGCAAAATTATCATTGCATGTGCCATTTTGTATAACATTTGTCTACAGGTACATGTCCCCTGGGATGAACAAGTACATGTCCCAAATGAGGAGGATGACAATGATGGTGTACAACTGGGAGGGGGAACAGCAAAACACTGCTGCTGGAGTGCGCAGAAGAGACCTAATTGTGAAAAGCTTTTTTCACATAGAACTCTACTCCAAGAAACACCATGTAAGTAATTCTATAAAATCACGTAAGCTCAGAATGTACATGACGTACTCTTTTAGTAACAAAAACTACTGTGCCATATATTGCTACTAATTTTATCACCTGCTCAGAGCAGCTGTTAAAGGGGGCACACCATTGGTACTAATGGGACACTACGTACTTTCAGGGTTAGTGCCAAAATGCTAGCTCTGACCCTGAACAGTACATCAATCGCATCAAATTTCTTGCACGCTTTTGTCCCCTACGCTGTGCCATGGTGCGCATTCTTTAAAATACAGCGCACACATGGTGGCGGTAAAGGAATGCTGAGGGGGGAAATAAAAGTAGCTGTCACGTTACTTAAATCTGCCCATACTCAGGAACAACAACCTCTTTAAAATAATTCATCACCACATGAATGTGTTGGTGGAACATAGGCTTTGTCAGTAGCTAATACATTTTACATTGTCACACACATATCACACAAGTGTATTGGCTTTGCATATCCTGGAAATATATGTGAAGACTGCTGTACAGATATTTGGGCTAGGTAGGAAAAGGCTAGCAAGTACCTACAATGGTAGTTTTGTGTCTGCTAGGTAACCTAGCTAAGTCTGAATGACAATATCACACGTAAGTACTGATTACATACTTTTCAGTGCCACTCACATGTATTGCAAGAGAGTGACATACAGGGACCAATACACATCAATGTCTAGGTATATCACACCCAATCATCCAGGAATGTGCATGTAAGTCAAGCAATGTACTAATAAGTCACAGACCCTTGGCAAATTGTATGTGTGATGAATGACATAGAAAGGTTGATTGTGTCATTCCCTCTACTCATAGCTGACATGAATAATCACAGTAACAAAATACACTCATTGGGAATGTTACATAGATTGTGAAATGCAAATGTGAGCATGTGGCCATGTATAACAAATGATGTGAAGCTACAGTAGAACAGTTGTGAGAGAAGTCGGAAGACTTGGAGGGCTGGTCCTGCTGAATTAATGTATGGATACTAGTGGTCCCTCTAAATACCAAGGGTCCGGCCATGGACATGTTTGTGGACGATCTCATTCTCAAAGAGCTGCAAACATGTGGACTTTCCAAATTTTTTTAGGTGGAGGGAGCCCACCACATCCCAGGTGCACCATAAAAGCCTGGAGCACATCCTTGTCCCAGCATAGCAAGACTCATAGACGTCCGATACGGAGACGTGATTCTCCAAACAGCTCGAAGTGCCCCTCCATTAGATATTGGTAAAGCTCGGATTGCCCTCTTCCCCAATTTTAGTCTTTGGGTCCAGAGGCTGCACCACAGTTTCCTCTAAGTGAAGAGGGCTCTGAGAGAATAGGACCAAAAGTATACAAACACTTATCCAGTGCAGCTTTGATTAGTCGCAGCATGCAAAACTCACTTCTAATCAAGCCCATAAGCTGGTTGTGATTGGGTGGATCGAATGTCAGGTGGCAGGAGGGTCAAGACACTGTGACCATCCTAAGAGGTGCTGGGGGGGAGGGGCGGCATGGTAAAGGAGAATTGTGGAGAGGTGCAGGTCAAAACAAATTAGGCCTAGCCTGGGGCTATGCACAGTTGGGGTGGTTGGCAGTTTGGATTCTGCATTGCAATGTAGTAGAGAGGGGAGACCGATGATTGAAGAGGGGTTACTGGATAATTGTTGTAGTTAATGTTCAGGCAAGATACATACAGCTGGTCAACATAGCTGAGGGACACAGGATATTCACTCTCACCGTCTGAACCCCAACCAGCCATTGCCTGGCACCCCCCAGGTGTGGTCCATTTACCATACAGTGGGATATCCAAAGTTAGGATGTCAACCCTAAGGATATTTTCCTGGAGTGTCAATGGCCTAGGGGACAAAGTCAAATGAGGAGTGGTGCTCCAGTACATCAAACCAGACCCCCCTGATATGGTTCTTCTACAAGTGACTCACCTCCTAGGTATTAGGTGGCACTCCCTTGACCATTATGGAAATAAAACGGCTACTCATGTGGGCCATACCACCTCCTCTAGAAGAGTAGTGATCTTGGTGAGAACACTGATCAGTTGGCAAATATGGCCTGATCCGCTGGGTCCCTATGTGGTGCTCTCTGGGATGTGGGAGGGTGGATCTTAAACATACCTTCAGTAGATATCACAATATGACTTCACGACTCGGTACTACCAGCCCTGACCACCCTGCTACACAGTCTTCCAGATGGGGTATTGATCATGTGAGGGGACCTTAAGGCAACGCTGAGTGATAGCATTCACAGACATACACCCAGACCCCTAGACCCAGTTGGACAACCATTAACAGACTTCCTCACTGCCCAGTCGCTGGCAGATGTATGGTGTATCCTTAAGCCCGCAACCCAGCACTTCATCCTTTTACTTGGGGTGCACGATAGTCTTTCTTGAACTGATCACTTTCTCATGCCGACTGCCCAGCTGTTAAAAGTAAGGGAGACCACTAACTTAACCAGGGGTCTTTCTGACTATTCTTCCCTTTGGCTGGTGAATGGTCAGGGCGAGAGGCCCGCATCATATTAAGCCCTTGGTACCTTAAAGAGCCAAAAATTAGAGAATCGATGTTAGCTGCAAAAGATCGTTATTTTCAGGGAAACAGGACTTCAGTCAAGTCTCGACTCATGTTGTGGGTGGCCAATGAGACGGTAGTCAAGGGGGTGGGTTCCACCATGATGGCGCAAAGGTAAAACCTAAAAAGGGCCAAATAGAAGGCTCTTGAATGTGTTTTTATCCCTTGAGGCTGGTTTACAAGATGAGGAGGGATCAGAGGCAGCCAACATCCTAGCCCTGAAGCAAAAAGAATACTGAGACGTTTCCCAGGAAGCTGCTAATATGTACCATAGGGCAACAGAGCACCACATCAATGTAATGGGGGACAAGACAGGAAAAATATTGGACTGGCTGGACAGGTAGGAGGCAGTGAATAAATGTGTTCCTGGGATCCAGAAGGAGTCAGGGGAACTTGCTAGTAGTCAACAAACCATAGTCCAAACGTTTGCCCACTACAATGGGAAATTCGATTATGCAACGTATTTTGCTGCAAAAAGCAAAGCAGGCGAGCTCCTGAGTGACATCCCCGTCCCAAGCCTCACTACAGAGGATAGGAAAGACTTAGAAGACACACTTTCCCTGGAGGAAATTGTATGACCCATCAGGGGTGTGAAGCCCGGCAAAGCATCATGGCCCAATGGGATACCAATAGAACCCTATCCGTTGACAGCCACTAAACTTGCCTCACATCTAAAGCAGATGTATGGGAAGAGCCAGAAGGGGTGAGTACTCATGTTAGACCAGTGCCAGGCTTATATAGTAGTCATCCACAAAAAAGGAAAGCAAAGGGAGGACAGTATCTGTACCCTGGATCTAAAGACAAGACCCAGTTCCACAAACTGTCAATGACCTAACCTAGCATCCTAGGAATAACCACACTTATTTATAGCAAATCATGTAAAACCATGGGAATTGATGAGACATGTCCTACACAAACAATCTGCCAGGGCCCAATATATGATAGGGCAAGCCTGGCATCAAGAACCTCAAAGGTAACAACACATACGTTGCCATGGGATCACCAATGTGCAGGTGTATGTCTGCAGGGATTGCAGTGCTGGTGATCCATCATGAGGTTAGCAGATCACCACCCAATGCCCCCTTGATCCTTTGAGTAGGCTACATTGGCCCTTGACACAGTCAGGGGCCTGCTGATTGTGCACAGTGAATTGAGATGAGGTGACCACAGTCAACTAATGTTCATACATGCAACAATGGCCCTGTGTGGCCATTCAAAGTGCCACAGGAGCACTGATGACTCGGATGCCATCACTGCATGAGAGCGCCCCTGCCATATAGATTGTATTCAATTTCATCAATCTGCCAATAACATCAAAGTTTGAGTCATTGAACATTGAAAATATATGTTGTTAACACAAAATACCTTCATGTTTCCACACATGTTTCAGCTAGGTGGACCAGGCATGGTACTGTTAATTTGCAGATGGACAAATGAGAACAATTTACATGATAAAATGTGTATGTGTCACATAATAACTTACAACTTATCATGACCAGTGCAAAAGTCTCCCAATTGTGAAACATATTTTACACAGAAATTAGTACACAGCTTTGGACAATGGTATACATATAAGACAGCTGGAATAGAGATTTGGTATGTGTCCAATCCCTAAACACACCACTGTATCATGTAGTACTTATCAGACATGATACACATATTTTCACACACAAAACGTCACTTATTTACCTACAATGACACATGTCAGCACACCATCTCCAACATTTTGCATGCATGGGGAACCGTACGTTACATGTGTTGCTTTGCATCAAGTCTGCTCCACACCAGAGTGTGCACATATGTGCACTCACATTGAAATGGCTTACATGATCTTATCCCAGCTTTAGTCAATAGCATCCTTTGCTAAATATTTGTTAAGGATATCATATGCCTGAACATGTATTGCACATGACCCTTCCCATCTTATGTTGTGTATTGTAACGCACAGTCAGAATTCTGACATGACAACATGAGTAGTATCACATATGTACACTCAGTACACATGTGTAAACATGTATGTGGCAAAGAGTCTTCATGCACAGGCACATTTGCACACAGTATCAGTCCTCGCATGCATCATGCACACATACAAACATATGGGAACACATTCCTATGTTACTGGTACACAATTAAATGCACATGCACAAACATGTAGCCATACCATACAAACTACATAGATGCATAGCCCCTGTAACAAGGAATGTGGGTGCACTGTCAACCTTTCCACCAAAATCCACGTATGGCTGTCATGCCTCAAACAAATTGATGAATATGGTACTTCTCCATATATCGCAAATCACTCAAATTACGCCTGGCACCATGCGCATCTGAACTGTCTTGCTGTCTCAGGCTTCCCTCAAAAATCTACGCATGCCTGGTATGCGTCAAAGGTTTTGACGCATACCATTGTCCTACAAACATCGCACATGCCGAAAATTGTGCCTGGGCCTCTGCGTGTCAATTGCAAGTCGTCAGGCTTTATCAGCCTTCATGGAAATAATTCACGCATGGCCGTCATGTGTCAAAAAAACAATGCATATCACAAAATGTGACGCATACGCACAGGAAATGATGTAACAGGACTTCCTTGCTGCACACATGGTAAAGTGAATTTACTTTCACTTTTACTTTAAAGTCTTTTAGTCTGTGGTTGTGAGAGGCTATGTGGAGCTGGTGCTGGTTAAGAAGTGGTGACTTTTGAGAGTTTTGCGCTGTGTCCTATTAAGTCCAATTTGTTATATTTCTAAGTATTGTGCAGTTGTTTTTCCCTGTTTTTGTATTTGTATTGTCGGGTGTTTGTCTTGGGGTAGGTAGTGTAGATTGTTGGGGTTCTAGGGGTTAGGTGTTGTTATAATATACATTTTATTTGGGCCTTATTGGTTGCTGTGGAGGGAAACAGCAGAATGTCTCGGAAGGGAAGGGCAGGGAAGTGTATAAGTCCAGATAAACTGGGGGTGTTCATATGGTTAGTGTGCCACCACCTCCCCAACATGGTGAAAATGGGTGGCTGTGTCATCATGTGCTACCCTGTGGAGGCCTGGAAGCTGCGCTGGGGGAAGGTGCTGTTCGAACTACGCAGGATCTTCAAGGTTGGGTGCCCGGACCACCAGACAGGTAGGCAGACATCATTGGCTGGGAAGGGGATCTCCTGGATCGCCTGGTGTTTCGGGTGGCAGACCTGTTGGTAAGTAACATTCTCCATTGCATGTGAATGACAGTAGGGCATAAGGATAACTGCAGCATGTTATGAGAAAGGTGAGGACAGCAAGGGGCAGAGTTAAGAAAATTGGTGCTGCACCCAGTTCAGCGTCACACTCCTTGCGTCCCTTAGCACCCCCGACCCTGACCATGTGTGCACTGTATCTAAGATACGGCGTGCCGTGGCGCAGGTTTGGGGGGCAATTGCATCATAATTTTTTACGCTATTGCACACTAACAGCATCCCGTCACAGTCTTAAATATGCCTCTTCTGTTACTCACATATTTGTTGTACTGGTGCAATCATCAGGGATATTTCCAGACACTTGACTTCTGAACCACTCATGCCATATGTCAACTTGCATGGATATCTGCTTCAACACATGCTTGGAAGACTCAGAAAGTTGGTTGTAGTCCACAGTACTACTGGTCACCTTTATCATGTCTGAGTCCTAGACTGTGACTTTGTGTCTGACTGTAAGCCACACATGTAATTTGGTTCTGTTCTCATTGACACAGCTTCACACATTGCAGACTTTTATATGAGTTGATTGAACACTGAAAAAAGCGCATGATACATGTGAACAGGGTGATTTATTTGCATGTGCAAGTTTTGTTTCCAATGCTGTACAATATCCAGTTCACAGAGTCCAAGGGTGAGGGACATTTGTATATGCGAAGGGTGCATTAGTGAGGATGTGTCCAAATTGACAATAGGTAAGAATTGAGACAATGACAGCCCATACAAGATACGTCAACAGTGATAGAGTAAAGAGGGCACATTGCCAGCTGTCACAACACTGGCATGATCATAAGCACAGAACTAAAGAGATACTGTCCATGTAGCACTGACTGGAGCTACTGAGTGGTTTTACGTGTGAATTTTGTTCCTCCCACATCTTCATCCTGTGATGTGTGTGGTGCCTCCTGTGTCATGGGTGGTGCTGTTGTTGAAGTTGAGGGGGCCACACACAGCAGAGGATAGAGATGTGGAATCAAAGGTCCCGAGAGCTGCCATTTTTGGGAATACATAAGGCATCACTGCAGCAAGGAGGAACTGCTGATTTTGCAACACCTATAGCACGGTAGTAGGCAGCCATGTTTTCCCTGAGGGAGGCCACTTCCCACTGTATGAACTCCAGGGCATTTTGCATAGCCCCCAGCCTCTTATTTATCATGCTGCTGCCACTTTGGGAGGGCACTTGGGCCAGCCTCTGTCTCATGACAGCAGATATGTCGGCCAGGTACTGCTGGAGTCCACGTAGCAGGGACTGAGTGCCTCTGATGGCAGCTGAGTTGTCCTTATTCGGACTAAGGCAACTCTGCATTCCCTCTAGGCTGCCTGCCATGGTCTCCATCCCCACTCGCTGTGTCAGCTCCCTCTGGAATCCTACCACTGACCTCTGAAAGGTGATGTCTGGGTCCTCAGAGTCCAGGGTTGTGACAGGACTGGTTGGTGTTGTGTGTTAGTAGTTGGGTGGTTCATGTGGAGACCCTGCAACGCTGTGTGTCCTCCCTGCAACTGGAGGTGGTGTCTGGAAGGACCCCAGGACATCCTGGAGAGTCTCTTCATTGATGGTCTGCAGCTGGTCATCCATATCATCAATAAAATCCAGGACAAGCAGGTCAGTAGGAGGTAAGGCATCTTCCTCTATAATGGGATAGTGAAAGTTGGCTCAGTGACATGCTACAGACCCCACATCAAGACACAAATCTGTGGACTTCTAATGGCACACTATGCCATCTGAACATCATTTGTGTGTAGTCACCATTTGCACAATCTGCCAGTCCACAGTTCCCAGTGTGTCACACCCCCTTTGATTTTTTAATCATGGTCTTCGACAAATGTACCCCTTTCATTTACTTAACTGTGTAAACTTTGTAAGACATGGACGTTGTTCCAGATTTGTGCTCACTCCACAAGTGGAGATGTTCAGATATACGTGGAATTTGTTCTTACAGATATTTGATTTATTAAGTGACTCATCTACCGCCCTACGTGTGTTGTTGAAGTGACAGTAGGGAGGGAGCTGTCCACATGTATCTTCCTAGACACTTTGAGTGATGTGCTCAGCATCCTGCACCACCCATTGTGAGATTCAACCACATTGTGTGTATGTGAGCAAACAGGATTTTTCCCTTCCTGCAAGACAACACTCATCCGTGCTGCTCAGGTTTCCTTGTTGCATAGCTGCAAGAATGGCTGCATTGCTGGACTGTTGTTTTGAGGAAAGGCAGGCCTTTCTGTTTGCACACATACGCAGGAAATAGTTCATTGTTATATTGTGCGGTGCAGGATGCAGAATACATGATTCTGGGGGCCAGATTTACAAGGCCCTATCACAACCAGAGATTCACTTTTAGCAATGCTCCTGTGGCGCTTTTTAGTGCTCCATTTTTACAAGGTGGTGTATTGCCACTGTTTGTGGCATTATGCATCCTTGTAAAAATGGGCCCCTCCAACACAGTTTTCTGCATCAGAGGGGCGTGCAATGGGTGTTGCAGTGGCCATTCCACCACAACCTCTATAAAGTATCATGCTGCCACAGATTTACAAGAAATCCTAAATTTGTGGCAGCAGCAATTACTGATTACAACTCAGGGTTGGCTTTAACATGGCAAGATGCTTTCATTTATCCTTGTTGTTTGTTTTTTCCACATCTGCAGCATTCTGCAGCACACATAGGAGAGGAACAATGCCATGGATGTTTGTTCATGTACAGGAAGGTGTCCCTTACTGCACATAAACAATCAGTCTCCTCAAAGCAGACACCCTTGCAGTATGGTGTAAGGTTGCCTGCGTTGGCGCATGCAGCTTACTTCAGCACCAGCACAGAAGAACCACAGGGGTGAGCCCTATTCCTGTAAATAAGGTGCATCCCTGCATTTCAAAAGTGGCGCAGTGCAGCACGGCTATTTTTGGTGCAGCAGCGTGCTGCACCACTTTGTCATGAATCTGGGCCTAAGTTGCTAGAAGGATGTATGTGGAAATCCCACCCTCATCCACAACTCTGTGAACACACATGTAGTGGAAGGCGGATCTGAAATATTTTGAGGCTTGTTGATATGTGGATGCATTATGTTGGGACACCACATAAAGGGTGGCATTTTAGTTGTGGTACTGACAACAGACATTGCAGTGATCCTGTTGTGAACTACTTTCAGTGTGTGTTGCAATCCTCATCAAACATTGTAAGTGGCAGACAGCATTCCTGTTAGTAGATTTTGGAGGATATGTTCCTTCCTGCAGATGTGCTTTAGGACAGACAAAAGGGACATCCCTACACCATGCAGGTTGTGTGGCAATGGTGGTAAGGTCCCTCATATATTTGAGAATTAACAAATTTAGTATAGGGATGCATTGAATATCTCTGAAAAGCACTCAACCCTGGATATTTGAATTGATGCAGCACAGTGGAGCAAGCTGAGCTGTTGCACTCCACGTTTCTTCATCAATGGGTATATATGTGCCAGCATAGCCAGACACAGACATCATAGCTCTGTATCCAAGCATCTAAACTTTCTGACTTGTACTTGAGTGATGGATAGTAATAGGTCATATTTAACATGCCAAGGTGAAGCACCTTGCATTCCTTATCCTGGCATATTTTCCATGTGTA
This sequence comes from Pleurodeles waltl, assembly GCF_031143425.1. Lineage (NCBI taxonomy): Eukaryota > Metazoa > Chordata > Amphibia > Caudata > Salamandridae > Pleurodeles > Pleurodeles waltl. The sequence continues at coordinate 991,273,115 of NC_090445.1, read as the reverse complement.
ACTCTCACACCTGACACCACATGTAATAGGCATTCCATGTGTATATTTGTGACCTTCCCATGCAACACATAGGTGGCCCACCCAGCTTCTGATGCCTTTGAAAAGGTCAGCCCATCTGGATTAGGTTTAGTGTAGTCCAAGAACTCAGGGTGGTGTGGGAGTGACAAATGGGTGTGTCACAAGTTTGTAATTCTACAGGTTGTAGTTGTTTATTATGTGTTGCATTGTGCATCACACATAGGGCAACCTTTCAAGGTATTTGGTGCATTGATCCCACACCACCATTTTCCTTGCAGGCCCCATATCCCATCCACTGGCACAATGGAAGCATGTCATTTACATTACTGTTCACCATGGTGGACATTCCCACAGTACTCTAATGAGTTTTGTCACTATTTTGGTGCTTTACTGTATTGGCACCATGAATGATGGCACTAATGCAGCAAGGCACAGGGAGGTCCATTGCTTACAATGCTTCTGTCACTTTGTCATCTGCCTTTAGAAGGCCTCACACATGAGGTAATTAGATGGCACAGTGCAACTTTTATGGATTGTCGGCCCCATTAGTTCTTCCCTCCCTGAGTAAGAGATATTTCCTTGCATACAACATATCTGACAGAGGCATATAGTGGTATAAGGATGTACAAAGTGGATCAATGTATGTATTGTATGACTGTTAATGTGGCAGAAGGGGAATGGGCACCTTGGATCCACATTGGCAACAACTTGTATCATGCTAATGTTGCATTACAGGTTTGTAACATTGGGCCCATAGTGCGACATTGAGGCCACTTGTGGCTATTCTTGTGCATGAAGGTGTCCCTTTGTGCACAACACAAACCATTGTCACAACACAGGCAACCTTTTTACATGGTGAAATGGGAGCTACTTGTACAGAAGCACAAATGATGAACACAGACATGCCCCATATGTTGTATATGTTCACTTTTGTGATCATTTCCAAATGGTGCATTGAGGTGTGTGACAGTTGTTGTTGGGCCACCCTGTGCAACTAGCGTAGCACATGTTGCACACTGAGGCTCTCATTATTGCTGTGGTGGTCTTACCGCCACGGACCCTGAGGTAAAGACTGCCACATCACAAGTTGTGGGGTTTGGCAGAAGCCAAACCTCCACAATGCTGTCTGGCCCACCAGTTGCGGTCGCACCGATGTGGCTGGTGGTAAGCACCTCCAGCCCGGCTGCAGGCCCCAGCCTGCCAGACAGATTACAAGGCTGCATACTGCCAGGCTTTCTGTGGTGGCCACCCCACCATGAAAACCCTGGTGGTAATGCACCCGGGGACAAAAATCTCCATTCCTGTCACTGGCACACACATGTACACATGTCCCCAGACCTCCATGAACCCCCCACCAATCCACAGACTTACAAACCCCCACCCCTCCACACACTTACAAACACCCCCAACCATACACCTCCAACCAAACACCCACACCTGCACTCACACTGACATACACACACCCCCACTCACACATATGCACCCCCTCTGCAAAAATTCACACCTCCCTCTCTCTCCCCCCAGCACTGTGTTCATACACTCACCCGCTCTCCCCGTCACAAAAACACATGCACACGCACCCACGCACCCACAAACACCTCCCCACGTTCCCCATGTACAATCATTCATACCTCCATCCCCTCCACGAATACATACATTCTCACACTCCCCCTCCGCATATGCACACTTGCACACATGCACCCCCTCTCACTCCCAGACTTGTACAAATGCACCCCCACTCACTGGCAGACTTGCACACATGCACCCACATTCGCACACATACACGCGCACACCACACACATGCACTCAACACTCCCCCCCTTCGGAAGATCACTTACCTTCTCCGTCGAGGAGGCCGTCTGGGAGTGGATGGGTCCTGGTGGTTTTGCACCGCCAGCACCAACACCCCATAAATGCTCTGCCAAGCCGTATTATGGCTCGTAATACGGCAGGCAGAGTCTTGCGCCTTGGCGGTGCTGGTGATGCAACTGCCTCTTCGGAGTCGGACTACCGCCAATAAATGGCCATGTCAAATGCTTCGGGTGAGTTTACCCAAGCTCGCTCCATCTAGGCCCACTTCCCTGTTCTGAAGTGTCTAAGTCGTATATGAGGTGACTCTACCACATATGCAACTCCCTTGGTTCTAGCCTTCTGTTTACAAAGTTCAAAGCAAGTGCCTACAAGCTTCTTCACAGTTCTCACGTGTCGCATTGCACTTTAGTCCCTAAGGGCCTGATTTGGGTCTCGGCAGATGACTTACTCCATCACAACGGGGACAGGTATTCCATCTGCCAAAATATATTGGATTTACGTTTCAGCAGACGAGATATCCGTCACCGTTGTGATGGATCAACCTGTCTGCTGAGATATAAATTAGGCCCTAAGTCTTAATGAGCCCCTGCTCGATGTGTCTTACCCAAGCTATGGCAACAATGTAACTGCCCCCTTCTATGCTCCAACATGTGTTCTGGTGATTTCGGAACTGGGATGGAAGTGCTGTGGCCTGGCGTTGGTTAGAGTACCTTCTTAGATTCGGGAAACTGCTCTGGTGGTGAGTAGGCGGCAGTCTGGCATGAAGGCGGAAGGCTCCAGATCGTCTGAATTCTCCTAAATAGGCAGGTCTGGCAGTCAACTGCATGTAAGTAGCTCCTGGTCTCCATGGGCGAAGTGGTGCACACTGGAAGTCACAGACAGTGGCCCTGGAGTCGAGCAGGGCCCCTCTTCTGGCAAACAGGGGAGGTCACCATTTGTTCTCTTGGTTCCTTGGGCAACGGCCTTGACAAAGCACTTGCGTGGCAGCCACCATGGAAGCTAATGGGCCATGTAGCTGGGCAATGGCCCACAATGCACAGGCAAAGGACCCTTGGAGCACTGCAGTGGTCCCATACTGCAGTCGGTTTCAATAAACCTTTGGATCCCGACTGGGACTCGCTGCCTCCATGCTCTCTTCCTCCTCAAAGGGCACAATGCTATTGGCAGGCAGAGAGACTTTTGCTCCAGGCTCAGGGCAAGTGTTCTTGCATCCTGGGCAGTGTCTTCCTGCCCAAATGACAGCCCAGAAGACCTCGAACCCTGTGCCTGGTTGCAGTAACTCAAGTCATGGTGATGTTGTCACACCTCAGAACAACAGTTTGCAGTTCCACTTTCATACAGTCTCTTCAGGCTCAAATGTAGTCTAGTGCCTGGCTCTTTTAAATTTGTGTTGTGGTTATTTGGCTGATTAAAGAGTCCATTCTTCAGTTCTGTTCTTCACCTTGGGGCCAGTTTGCTCCTGCAGGGGTGGCACCAGGGCTGATGGCCCCACAATCTGGGCCATAGGTACAGCAAAGGGTTACACTTAGGTGTCCGCCTCCACCAACATATGCCCTCTCAAAGGTTTAAAGCATTGAGCCTCCCACCTTTTATGATTCTGGGTTCCTGTAGTGTATATTTTATCAGTCCTACCATCTAGCATAACCACTGCTCTGGCCTCCCTGCCCAGGTCCTTTCCTGAATGATAATATACCTTTGATGTGCACAAGAAATGATCTGCTCCCCTCCCTGTGGAGCTCCCCCCTCCAGACACAGAAATGTCAGCAAACCACATCTTCTGTCTGGGTCTGCAGTCCACACCTCCGCCTTAGAAATTTCTAAGCCCTGGGAATCCCACAGTATGTACTCTCACAGGCCCACATGTATGCAATCTTTAGTACACACTCACAAACATGTGCATGCTTCACAGTGCTACACGCTCCAGTAGGCCAAGCATGTTCGGAATACAGCTGCGAACCTTTATCCAAATGTGCCAGTAGGCTTCACTCCAAAGACACGGGATACAGTCTGGCCATTGTACTGTTCACCAAACAGATATGCTGACACTACTGTCCTTGAATTCCACAACTCTGTGTGAGGGCAGTAATCCAAAACATTCTGAGGGAAGCACTTTTGGCGCCCTTTCCAGGCTATGGTATACCGCAGTCCATCAATGTAGGCCTAGGTTAGGGCTCATCAGCATGATCCGTGAATGCCTCATGACCAATTTCCTAACCATGGTTCCACATTTACATGTGGGTGGGGCACTGTAATGTGCATGTCTGTTACCATACAGGGGACTTTCCCATGCTAACAAGGATATTGAAAGTCAATATGAGTTTCTTGACCATATAAAGTTATATGGCCATAGGCAGTGTTCCTGGAAATCTGAAGTGACTGCTGCAGAGGAAAAAAGCAAGAGCAGATGCTGGTGGACTAATCCATGTGTGGTGTGACCTGCTGCCGTTTCTCTCCTTCAGCCATAACTGGGCAAGGCATCGGGAGATGAAATGAGACGGTGCTGCTGTCCTAATCGGAATCACTCCATGAAGTCAGAAGATTAGAGAGGGTTACCTCATCTATTGGGTGAGGTCACTGCAACGGGAAGAGGAGGCACATAAAATGGCCAGGCATAGGTGAACAGGAGCAAGCACCTTAATGACTACTTGCTTGTGACTATCAAAAGGGACGAGTAAACTCGGGTCCAGGAATACTGAACCATTCAGAACGAGGTCTATAGAGTCACACATTGGGCACACAACAATGGTTCCTTCCAGTACCTCCTTCCCGTAAGTTGTGCCCTCTGTGTTTCTATTCTTTTCTTTTAAAATGGGTCTTGAGCCTAGGAGGGAACTCGCAACGTAAACTCATTTTTTATTAGGTCAAGCCTTCTAGACAGAAAATGCACTGCCTGCTGCAATACATATAGGGGGTCATTCTGACTTTGGTGGGCGGCGGATGCCGCCCGCCAAAGTAACCCCGTCGAAAGACCGCGGGGTCATTTCGACTTTCCCGCTGGGCCGGCGGGCAACCGCCAAAAGGGCGCCCGCCGGCCCAGCGGGAAAGACCCTGCAACAATGAAGCCGGCTCCGAATGGAGCCGGCGGAGTTGCAGGGGTGCGACGGGTGCAGTTGCACCCGTCGCGATTTTCACTGTCTGCAAAGCAGACAGTGAAAATCTTTATGGGGCCCTGTTAGGGGGCCCCACGACACCCGTTCCCGCCATCCTGTTTCTGGCGGTGTAAACCGCCAGAAACAGGCTGGCGGGAAGGGGGTCGGAATCCCCATGGCGGCGCTGCAAGCAGCGCCGCCATGGAGGATTCTCCGGGCCAGGGGAAATCTGGCGGGAAACTGCCGGATCCCCTTTTCTGACCGCGGCTTTACCGCCGCGGTCAGAATGGCCCTGGAAGCACCGCCAGCCTGTTGGCGGTGCTTCCGTGTCCCTCCACCCTGGCGGTCCATGACCGCCAGGGTTGGAATGAGGGCCATAGTGGCTTACCATGAACTTAGAGGGACTTTTAGCCTGCCCATTTCTTCCCATTAATGGACTCTTGATGGAGCGTGATTAAAATCTAATAATTAACATGGGAAGCTTGCAATATAATGCTTAGTGAAATCGCAATGAAAATGTAAACGTTAAAGCATGTGTATGAAATGTGCCCACGGGGAGTGGCCACCATTGTATGTGATGATTAATGAAATTGACTAATGATGGATTACTAATGTATTAATGTATGATTTTTCTGTATTAATGTTAGGTATTATGTATTAGAATTGCTAAATTAACATTAGTCCTTAGTTAGCATGAGTCGGGCCTAGCTGTCCGGTCTCATATTAACTGCGTTTTCTAACGTGCAATGTGCTGACTCGCTGAAGGACATGTAGTCGTACTTTTCCAGAAGCTAGAAGATGTGTGTAACCGTAGTAAATTTTCTCATGAGAACCCGACTTGCTCAAGGAGACATTCTTGTGGAGCGCAACAGTGTAATTTGCAACAGGTACAAGGTCATTTAGACTAGGGAAGACAATGGGACTACAGACTTGAGTAACAAATGTCACTTATTCCTCACCTGACATTCTACCCTTTGGAGGCGTCAAACCCAGGAACCAATGAGCTGCGTGAGAACTGTCAAAAGAGTGGAAAGCTCTAATGGGGTGACCGTTGAACTATTGGATGGAGATAATGATGTACCAAAACTTGCCCAATTGGAAATTAGGGGGCTGTACAACAAGTTTGATATAATCGTTTGACATATGGAGAAAGCAGACATTCCGAGCCATTTTCCTATAGCCATTATATGCCATTCTTTTGCCACAGCTAATATATGCCATTCCTTTGCCATAGCTATTACGTGCCTTTACTATTGCCCAGACACTTTGCCACTCTGTCTTAAAGACTTTGCGGTTAAATTCTTCGAACCATCCTTACTTTGCCTTGCCCGATTCATACTTTTCCTCCTTATGAGGGACGTTTCCCTTATTGCCCGTCTTGCTGAACTTTGCGGTGTTCCTTGGCTGATGGCGAATCAACTGATGTCCTGAGGACGAAGACTGACTCTGTATGCTGACTCATTACGGAGGGTAACTATATGATGATGAAATTGAATTGTCTGTTTGCCTTTTCTTTCTAGGTACCAACTGCTTCTTTTGATAGGGACCATAGTTAGATGTTTTCCAAATTTGTGTTACTAAATTGTTTTGCATGAAGCCCAACATGCTAATGCTGATTCGAGGTTAGATAAGGAGTTCACTAAACGGAGGCAAATAGACAAATGACTGAATCTATGCTTTGATGAATAATGCGCTAATGATATTCTGCTAGGATTAACCCAGGTTGACGTCGTGCTTTGTTCTAATGTTTATGATTTTGCTTTGATGAAATCTTATTCGAGTTGCCGTATTATTACCGTGTTGATGTGTTTTTCTGGTATTGAGACTAATAAACTTGCTAGTAGAGTGTAATCAGTAGGGAATAAATATCATAAATCTTACAAAATATTGTATGGTTATTTCATGATTGAGAGGCCTTGGTGGGTCTTGATTCTTACCTATGCCATTATCCAATTTGAATCGATTTGCTATAGTGAATATTGATAATTGCTATGTTGATTAATTGTCTCGTCCTAAGTTGTCTTCAATCAGGGTCAAAAGATTCAGTGGCCTAAAACGAGTCCCAGACTAATTAATTATTTAAGACGGGACGCCTAACACTCTCTTAGTCATTCTCATTAGCCTGCTTCTTCTTCATATCGAAGCTTCGAAGACTTGTGTTTGTCCCGCCCATGGGCATTGTGGTGTTTGCTTGGTGTCTATACCCAATGCTAGAGAACACCTTTATTCTTTTTGTGTAGGCACTCACTGTGATTCCATATGTTTTCAAGTCACCTCCCTCATGTACATCTCTCCCTCTTCGTGCTGATGCCGGTCACTGTGTGCTTCTCCATTCCCCAATCCCTCCAGCGTTCACCTGCGTTTTTTTCTGTGTTTCATCCATTCCCTTGAGTTGCTTCCATGCCCCGACTGTTTTGTTGCCCCCTTGCTTTTGTCCTGTTTTGCTTCTGATCCCACAACATGTATAATACATCAATAAAAATGCATTTGAACATTTTGTTTTGCTTTTAGCTAACACTCCGACTCAGATCTGTAACTAAAACAAAAAGAAGTGTCTGCTTCATTTTGTAGACTCGTGTATGTCTGGTGCGCATATCTACACAATGACACAGGTGGCCGTCTAAAAGATTCTTTTTGTGTGTTTTCAGCCATGCTAAACAGCGTCTACAATGCTATGCACTGTGGCTGAGATCCATTGGCAAAGCCAATAGGTCACAAAGACGAGACCTATTAGCATTGCCAGTGCTTATTTGTCTCATTGCTTGGCAGCCTGCTTATGAGAATATTTATTTTCAGCAAGTTCTTCTGTTGTCCACGTTTTGCAACACGACCCATGTGACCAGTTACCACTCTTCCGATGTGCATACCTCTATCGTGACAGATCTCATGTTCCTGGAACATGCTTTAAAACATTGGAATCTGCTTTCTGGGAAGTGAATTACTTTAACAAAGCGCTGAAAATGTTTATTTGACCTGCAGTTATTGGACTGTAAAATATCGGTTAGAAGAATAGTTCATAATTCCCATCCTGTATGGCGATGTGAAATGCGAGGAACAACCACCAGCACATGGTTAAAAGAAATGTAGTGCTAATTCACATTTCTCTTTCCATTGCAACCAGTGAGACAACTGATAAAGAATACACCGCGTGGGTTGATCCTTTAAGGCCTGGTGAAAGAACATTCGACTTGGCATTTTTAACAGCAGAACAATGTCTAGCTGCTGGAGGGGTTGCGTTCAAAACAAGCAGTAAAACCTTATGAAAACATTCCAGAGAATTTCAATTAAAGGCTCTTTTTATGTTGCGGTGAAGAATGCTTCACTGTTGTAATAATGTGCGCTGTTTATGTGAGTAGGTGTATTTTGAACACCTCATGCCAGTGGCACTTTGCAACCATTCAATGTCTACCATGAAAACCCAACCAGCCATAATATACTGTGTGGAAAGAAAAGAGCTATTAAAATAAATTCACTTTGTAAAAGGTTTCTGCATTGACAGGTAGAAAATATGGTCGCGTTTAAATCTGAGTAGTGGCTGCTAATGCAGGAAAAGCTCGTGTCTGGGAATCTAATTGCACATGGTGGTCATGTTGAGTGGGTTTATATTTTCAGGGGCCTCAATCAGGAACACGAAAAGCTCTGAACATAACATATGAGGATACAAGACATTAATTAACTGAAAAGATGTGCGAAACTGAGTATGCAATGTTTGTTTTGCAAACCTAATAGCACAAATTTGCGTTTTGGGGCAGAAAGCTACCATTTGTCAAAATTGCAGTAGCTACTTTTAATATTTTCACTAGGCAATATGGGTGGCTTAGTAACACAACGAGGAAACAACATTACCTTCATATTTCTGAGGGGAAGAACACATCGAGTCAGTCATTCATCTCACCCAGTCCTCTGACATTGTCCCCAAGATGAGCCATTTAGATATTTCTGAGCCCAGGAGACAGTTATGATCATCTTCCGGTCTGATATGGAGAGGTGCCAACGACACCCAACTGCAGTTGGTAAAACATGCTGGCCAAAGGACTCCGTGGCCTTCTGCTAATTCAACTCCTGGTATTATCTCTATGGCTGTTTCAGGTTCACCTGTTAAGGTAATGACTTCCTCATTGAAGTACACTGCATACATTGCACAATCTCACCCTTGGAGACCTTATAGAAGTCCTAACTTCAGAGTATTGTCGTTTTGAGAGGATACTCCAATATGCCCTCTTTCCTTTAGCTGCTAGGATGTGAAAGCACACCATTGTGGTTTGGAAGATTTACAAGAGGAGGGTAACACAGCATCTTTTATGAACTAAGATATGCCACTGGTTTCCTTTCTTCCTGTGCTAGTGCTCTTCAGTCTGCCATGTGCCAATGCACACACCCTTGCACAATAGTTGGGTGCATTCTATCAAACACTATGCTTTAATAATGTTCCCTTATTTTATGTCTGCTGTACAATGCAGCACACTTTGAAAGCTGGAAAAATGTGAAGAGTGATAAAACTTGATCCACAGTTATGCCAGCCTCCAGGAGGCATATTGTATTTACACAAATCACTGTCTACCAATGTTAGTAGATAGGGATTTGCATAAAAAACCATGGGTAGTTGCATGGGAAACCCCATGCACCATTAATTTCACCTTTCTTCAAAGGGGCTAGCATTTTCAATTAATGCCCTGTGAACAACAAAATCTAACCATTCTTTGAATGGTAGGTGGATGACACCCCTGATCTTTCATTTACATAGAATACTCAACAATAAATTATATTCGGGGGCAATGGAAATACTGTGAGGAGGTCTGTTCTGCAGAAGGTTTCTCCACAAACAAGTTTCCTCAAAATAGTCTAAATTAATGCAATTTCAAGGACACACATTCTATGTTGGTGAACGTTCTGCGGGCCAGATTTACTCAAAAGTGGCACAGCACGGTGCTGCGCCAAAATTGACAGCGCCACGCGGCATCACCTCAGAAACACAGGAATGCACCATATTTATTCGAATATGGTGCACCCCTGCGTTTCCCCTTGCACTGGCGCTAAATTGAACTGCCTACTGCTAATGCAGGCAGCCTTGCACCATCGTGCAATGATGTCTGCGTTGAGGGGTTTGATTGTTTGTGTGGGAAGGTGTCCCTTCCTGCACTTCTGTGTGTGCTGAAGAATGCAGCACACACAGAAGTGCCAAAGCATCATTTTGAAATGATTGTTTATGTGCAGGAAGGTACACCTTCCCGCAAATAAACAATCACTTCTGGCATTTTGCTCTTTCTATGCGTGCTGCAGAATACAGCACACATAGAAAAAGCAAAAAACTAGGAGAAATAAAAGTATTCCTCCTCTTTGCGCCTTACTAACGCCACCCTTGGGGTAGCGTTAGATTTTGGCGCTGCCTCAGGTTTACGAAAACTCGTAAATCTAAGGCAGCATCAAAATGTAATGGGTGTTGCTGCGGCACACCCACAGCAACACCCATTGCACGCCTCTTCCACGCAAAGAGCTGCGTGTGAAGGGGCCGTATTTACAAGGTGGTGTTAAGCCACAAAAAGTGGCTTAATGCCACCTTGTGAATACGGTGTGGGGCATTGCGCCACCGGAGCGTTACGAAAAGTGACGCTCATGTGGTGCTAGGGGCTCTTAAATATGCCCCTGTATGTCCAAACAAAATCACTGCAATTCTTTTTTCCTGATAACACAGACCTTGTTTCTCTATTATGGTGAAAACCTCTGTGCCCCTTCTCGTTATAAAGCAAACGTCTGCCAATCACCAAACCTCTTCTCCATCAGTATTGTTTGAAAGGTGGTGTACGTCCCTGCTCCACCCTTTCTTTAGCCAGGTCCTGGAGATGTGTTGGTGCACAAGTGTGCAGATCACAGGCGGATCACCTGTTTCATTAAACACTGTGCACAGGATTGGCTCAATTTGCAGAGGTGGGAGCACAAGTCAGAGGGAATGAGAGCAAACCCTTTGGCCCAACATGACAGAGGATAGTAATATACACAACACTTTTGCCTGCGATGTCAGACTCACAACTGAAAAACATAATGGTGTTCCTTTTTAAGAGGACATGGTTCAGAGGATGACATAAGTCTGTCCAACCACTCAGAGTGGCCGTTTTTTACATCCTCGTGTACTGCAGCAGTGCCAGGATGTCAAACATTCATAAGAGTTTCAGAAAGAAAGCATTTGGAAAAGCCTAGCCTGGAGAAAATACTGTGGATAACAATGGAGGATATTATGATCATGAAAGAAGTTATAGGACAATTCGGTCAAAAGGCCATCAGATCACAATGAACATCATCCCGCCCTACTGAAGGTGGGGCAAACATCCCTCATTCACATCACTCAGTTTCCCGGTATGCAGCAAACCACCTGATTTCAGGGGCTATGCATTTTGATCATAATACCCAGGCCCTCCACTCATTAATTTAATCGAAGAAAACTCCACCTATAAAATTGCATTAATAGTCCACAAAGTCATTGACTCAGACCATTCATGACATCTGGCTGAGAAACTGAAAATGTCTTGCTGCACTTTTCAACTCCATAGCTCTGACTCTGTATTACTGGAAACACAGGTTTTCAAGAATACGTATCACTCTAACCTCCTCACTCTGGATGTGCATCAAACCTTTAGAACTCTTACCCTCCTGCCATTTACACCACCTCTCACTGTCTTTGATTAGATGGATTTTTCACACTGATTGATTGATTGATTACAACTCTCTCTGTTTAATGTCGATAAAAGTACTTACAACACGAACCTAGGGCTGTCTGTTGCCAGGAAAACTGTTCCTGATGTTTTGATCATTGCTATGGTCTGTTCATGATATCCATGCGCAGAGCTAAGGTGATCTAGGATCTACACATTAATTAACTAGGGCTTGGTTCCAAGGCACAGCTCCTGGTAGTGCTACTGTACTGTGTTCTTTTTGATTAATGAAATAAATCTTTTTCATATTGTTTATCAGCGAGTGCTTTGTATTGCATTTGTTTTTACTTGCCTATCCGCAAAAATAAAAATAAAAAATACATGGGAGAATACTGGCGACTCTCACTGGAACACAAATGTAAGCCCTGTTCCAAAAGGCCTATCTGTCATTTATCTGGAACCCGTGGCATGGATTTCTTCTCAGGAGACTGTGCTTTAATTTTGTTCACTTTTGCTGGCCTTTCCCATTCAAGGTTCTTGTTCACAAACCTTCCTGTGTCACCGTGATGACTCTTTATTCCATCCATCGCAAACGCTTTTTGATCTCAATTTTACAGTTTGCAAGTATTAGATCTTATAAACACGCACTCTTGGTTTTTGCAGCAGTTGGGGAGCCCTCAGGTTTGCTATGTGATGATTCATTTAATAAAATGTTCCTTAATTACAAGAAAAGAATTGCTGAAATGGCCTAAATTCCCTTTGCTGTTTGGCTCATTATTTCTAATGTCTTTTTTCTGTTACAGAGGTTCAGATCGTGATGAACTTAATACGGGTAATACAGCTAGCGCAAAATTTATTCTTAACCATGTTTTTTTGTGCATTTTTTAACCTTTCTAATCTGTATTTTAAATACGTTTTTATGTATGCATTGTTTTTGTTATGTACTTTTGGCTATTATGTTTTAGCCAAATAAAGTTGATTGATTGATTGACTTGATAATTGCCTATTCTTTGTTCAATGCATTGCATTTGTTTTATTTAATCATACTATGTTGTATGTTAAGCCCTCTGATGCTTGTGGGCCTTATACGTACTACATAAACATGTCAAATACATAATTTAATTCAATAAATAAATGTGCGTTTGCCAATCTCACACTGTTAAAAATCCACTTGCTGTTGCTCCTGGGGAAGTAGTGTTGCTATAGAAGGTGGGAAAGAAGGAGATGAGAATAAGATTACTTGGCCAAAAGTGATGTCTAACCCATATCAGATTAGAGCAATACATAAAATTTTGTTAAATAGTTTGGCTGAGTACAAAGATCAAGCTGTGGGGAATATTCCTATTCTTAAAATACATGACAGTCTGGCTATTCAGCTACGGGGTTTTTTCTATAAAGCAAGGCGGTCAAAGTCCTGTGAAGGAAAAGGGGCACGGAAGGGATGGTTTGACGAGAGGCAGTGGCGTACCGTGGGGGCTGCAGGGGGGGCCGGCCGCACCGGGCGCAACATCTTGGAAGAGACTAAATCCACGGGTTAGGGGGCGCAAATTACTTGCCTTGCCCCGGGTTAGGGGGCGCAAATTACTTGCCTTGCCCCGGGTGCTGACAACCCACGCTACGCCACTGACGAGAGGTGCTTAAAGGCTAAGTCTGGGCTAAAAGCAGTAGTAATGTCTGGTTCCCAGGGGGAGATTAAACAAGCTAGGTCTATATATAAAGGAATCCTGTCCAATGCGAAAAAGCAGTGGGAGGATTCACTGTGGCAGTAATTATTAGATGCCTCTAGAGAGAAGAACAACAAGCGTTTTTGGGAACTTCTGTCTAAAAGAGAAAATGGAGGTAGGAGCTGCCCTAGCAATTACATACAACCAGAAAGCTGGGTAGAGCATTTTTCCACCCTTTATGCCCTACCGGAGGGCCTAATGGACACTAATGTAGTCCACTCTCCACCAATGCTATTGGATCTGAACCCCAGCCCGCCCCTCCAAGTGGGTGCACAGTGTGTCCTTAAGGGTCACCTCATCTTCAAAATAGAAGAAACCCTTGAGGCCATAAACAGCCTGAAACCTGGCAAAGCACCCAGACCGGATAAACTTCCTGGAGATCTTTATAGATCGGAACCAAATATCTGGTCCTGCTATATCAATGCCATCTCAAACAGTATAGCTGCAGGGGGACAAATCCCAGGTACATGGAAGGGGGCTGAAATTATACCTATCTACAAAAAAGGAAATGCTAATCTTCCAGCTAGTTACAGGCCAATTAGTCTTATAGATAACTTACAAAAGATCTTCGCTAAACAAATTCTACAGAGGCTAACTAGCTGGGGTTGAGGAGCACCAAATTCTTTCCCAACTACAGGCAGGGTTCCGTGCTAAAACCAGCACGTAGGCCAGGTCTTTCGATTGGCCATATTGTATTGGAAATATGTTCTTATCGCCAAGCAGCATCTATATGTAGTATTTATAGACCTGCGATCTGCTTTTGACCTGGTCCCAGGAGCTAAACTGTGGGAAGTGCTGGGTAGATTGGGAGTCCCAGAGGACTTATTACCCCTGTTAAAACGATTACATGAAAATACCTATGCCCAAGTGAGGTGGGGTGAACAAGGCAAACTGACAGAACAGATTCCAATTAGAAGGGGAGTTCGCCAAGGTTGTGTGCTAGCCCCCCTATTATTTACTTTATTTATCATTGAAGTAGTGAAGGCTGTGACCACATGCGTATGAAGATGCTTAGAGATCCTGGTTCTCCAAGGAAGATTCAATAAACATTGTGATGCGGCATTCTGGACCACCTGGAGCTTGTAGATGATATAGACCAGCAGCCCAAGATACAGAGCACTGGAGTAATCCAAACATGGAGTAATGAGGGCCTGATTAACAGTTTTTCGGGCTGCAAAGACCAAATAATTAGGATATTTTTCAGTGCTTGAAGGAGCCCAAAACAAGTTACAACTACTGATCTGATCTGCAGTTTGAAAGATAATCAATTATCGAACTCAACTCCTAGGTTCCTGTCTGGCTCAGCTGGAGAAACCGGAGGAGAGGTCCCTCCGGCCAGCATCCCCGCCAATTGTTAGGAGTCGGGGTGCCAAAAAAGAGTATTTCTGTCTTGTCAGTGTTACAGATCACCTGTTTCTGATGAATGTAGGCAAGCACATCAGTCAGACAAGGCCTAATTAAATCAGGGGCCACATCCTCACCTTCCACAAAGGAAAAGAGAATCTGAGTATCATCTGCATATTATGTAATCTTGGCACCAAATGACTCGACCAAAAAGGAAAAGAGGGATAAGGTAGATATTGAACAACGTGGGGCTGAGGGGAAAAGCCCTAAGGCACCCCAGTTGTTATTGCTTTATTGCCAAATACAAAAAGGGGTTTGATACCTCCTGTTTTCTATTACCTAGAAAGGAGACCATCCAGTTAAGTGCCTGTCCCTTACTCCAGTCCTCTGAAGACGGCCAAGAAGAGCGGGATGAGGTACTGTGTCAAATGCTGCTGCCACAGTCTTGCCACCAGTATCCAACATACATTTGATTTGCTCAGCAACTTCATGAACGGTCATTTCAGTACTCAAATTCCACCTAAAGCCTGACTGACTGGGAGGCAGGGGTGATTTTTCCAAGTAGTAGGGGAGTTGCCTAGTCACACATTTCTCTAGGATCTTTGACAACCCCGGGAGCAGTGAGATGGACGTATAGTTACCTGAAATGTTAGGGTAGGCCAAAGGCTTCTTCAAAAGAGGAAGAATTTTTGCTTGTTTTCAACCTGTGGCGACCCCGCAATAGCAAGAGGATCAATGAGCAGCTTGTTTACCAGAGGATTAATTACCTCTGCCCTCATAATTAGCAGGCTAATGGGACAGGCAGTCTCTAGTGAGCCAGATTTAAGACTCTGAATGGCTGCCAGAGACTCCTCCAAGGAAACAGAATTGAAAGAGGAGAGGAAGGATTTCACCCGCTTGGTCACTTCCATAGGAGGAAGAAGTATACTAGCTTCCCAAACAGAAGCTGTCAAACTAAGAATCTTGCCTTGAAAAAAGTTGGCCAATTTATCACACCCTTCTAAAGAGGATAGTACGCCTCTAGGAGGGGCCATGAATTTATTAAGTACCTTAAAGACTTCTCATGCTTTATTTCCCGCTATTTCAATCTTACTTTCAAAAAAGGTATTTGTCTTGAGCATGGAATGATGTTTCTTGAAGGCCAACCAATATATCTCTTTCTCTTTTTCATTTTGCACCTCTTACACCAACTTCTCTCAGCCTTTTCACAATGTTTTTTCTCTGAAGAAAGAGCTTCAGTAAACCAGGGAGCGGAAGGTCTGCTTTCTACCAAACATCCTGGACTTAATTAGGGCAAGCATGTTAACTGCCAACCGTATCCATTTATTGACCCTGGTAGTGTTGATTTCAGTATTGCCCACAAGCTCAGGGACAGTCTCATTGAGAGAGGCCAGAAGCTCAGTTTGCTGTTCTTTACTGTAAGGTCTATATGAGGAGAGGGCTACCTCTACTTGAGAATCCTCCAGGAGAGTAGCTGGACAACTGAACCTAATTAAGAAGTGATCTGTCCATGGTAGGGGTAGAGGATCCTGCATATGCTGTTTGTCACTGGAAAAGACCAGATCGATCATATGAACAGGTACATGAGTAGGCTGGGTGGCAAATTGACTGGTGGTCTATTAAATACAACACTTCCAATAGATTTCTGAGAATAAACAGTTCACCCTTTCCTCTAGTTAGAAACTGGAAATTTAAATATTCATCAGCAGAAAGTGACTGATTCCTAAGGTCTGTAATCTACCAAGTTATGGTGTAATTGAGAAAGGCAGTTATCAATGAGCTGTTATGTGTTAACAAAAGTAAGCATAACTTGAATGAATTAACCTTTCATCTATTGGCACACACATTTCTATTCCACCCTTCTAATACTTGCAAAGCATCATAGTCCCAGGCAGAGGAATCAATCAATGCCCCCCATGTGCACGGAGAAAACTCCCTGTGTGCCAGGTTCATATCATACTAACTCTCTCATTTAGGGGTTGACATAGTGAAGTTCTGCAGAGAATTCACAGGGGTCCCACAATGGCAAAACAATGACTTCCTGCCTCATTTGGAGAACACTTTCAGGTGGTGAGGCCTCAACCCTTGATCCAGAGACGAACCCACTGCAGGGCTGTTAGGCCAATGCCTCTGAATGCCATCCCTACTAACAGGGGTTTCCCAATATACTTCATGCCTGGAACTGCCATGCAAGTCACGACAGAGCAGGGCAGAAAAAAATTGTAATATCCTTCACCACCCACTACCCCCACCCCTTGCACATGGAGTAAATTCCTTACATCTGAGAACCATTGATTTTTTTAAATTTCAGAAATACAAAACCCCTACGTCAGAGGTTTTATGAAAAGAAATGCACCAACATCTTGCCCCTTTCAAAAAATTAATTGGTTGTGCGTCAGAGGAGAGGTTGGGGAATACTGAGTACTGGAACCGACAGATAAGCTTTCTGTCTCATTTGAAACCCGACTGCCCCCATTGGCTACAAGTTGAATCATCACGACAGCAACAACAGACAAGGAGGTGGCGTCAACTTCATTCACAAAGATCCCATCACCTGCACCACCACAGATGACAAGACCACACCAATCATTGAACACATGAACTTCCAGCTTTGCCCAAATGACAACACAACCATCAAAGGCACGCTCGCCCTCAGACACCCAAGACCCCAGACTGGCCTCAGCCAAGCCATTGCCAACTTCATTTCCCCACTCGCCATGAATTCAGAGCACTACTGAGAGATCTAAACTTCCTCCTGGATGACTCCACTGACACCAGCTCCAAAGACCTCCTCGAACGAATGAAGAACACCAGCCTCAAACACCTGGTCACAGACCCCATGCACAGGGCAGGGCACACACTGGACCCCATCTGCACCTTCAGCAATAAAATCAACTACAGCCATACCATGGAGCTCATCTGGTCAGACCACTTAATGGCGCAATTCACCATTACCGTACCCCACCGCACGACTCCCAGAAACTACAGCACACCATCCCGCAGCTGGACCAAGGGCACCCAACACCAATTGAAATGCCCTCAATACCACCCAAACCAACACCTCCACAGACCTGAACCACGCATTAGAGAACTTCAACATCTGGATCACTGGCACCGGTGATTTAGTCGCTCCCACCATACCGGCAAGTCTGTTCATATCCAACAGACAAGCCAGTTGGTACACCCCTGAATCTAGCGCAGACAAGCACAAATGCAGGCAACTCGAAAGGAAGTGATGGACCAGCAGTAGCAACAATGACCGTGCCACCTTCTAAGCAGGTGTCAACAACTACCATCACCAGATCAGAGCCACAAAAGAGAATGCCCTGACTCACCAAATCAACACCAGTGCTAACAAAACCAAGGAACTCTTCAACCTCATCAATGAATTCACCCACCTGCGAGCCACCGAAAACCCAATCCCCCCTCACAGAAACTCTGCGTCACCCCTCCGACCACTTCCACAACAAGGTAGAAACTATTTACAGAAACTTCTACTCCCAACCAACTGACCACTCCTGCACCTCTCCCATCTCAGTCACCGACCTCCCTCTCACTGCCTGGAATCAGCTCACCACACCGAACACAAGCACGCTCATGAACCCCATCCACTCTGGAGCTCCCACAAACCCATGCCTACGCCGACTCTTCAACCTAGCAAGAGACGACATCAGCCTCCACCTTACCACAATCCTCAACACCTCCATCGCCTCAAACACCTTTCTGGATGCCTGGAAACACACAGACATAAGACCCCTCCTCAAGAAACCATCGGCTGACCCCAGCGAGCTTTAAAACTATTGCCCACCACCGTACTCCCATTCCCTGCCAATGTCCAGGAAAAAGGCCATCAACCTCCAGCTCACATAACACTTGGAAAGAAACAACCTCCTGGATCCCTCACAATCAGGTTTCAGAGCCAACCACAGCACAAAGACAGCCCTCATCGCCCCAACCGATGATATTCACACTTTGCTCAACAGAGCGAAAGAGGAGAAGCTGCAACCCTGATCCTACTCGACCTCTCCGCAACCTTCAACACCGTCTCCCACCCTCTGAGACAGATGGGAATCATTGACAATGCACTTCAATGGATATCCTTCTTTCTCTCCGGATGGACCAGAAGAATCCAGCTCCCTCCCTTCACCTTGCAACCCAAGCACATAATCTGCATCGTCCTGCAAGGTTCCCCCCTCCGTCCTACTCTCTTCCATATCTACATGACTCCATTCCCTGACATCGTTAGAGCCCATAACATCAACACCCAGCTCATCTTCTTACTCTCAGCAGACCACACCACGACAAAAGCCAGCTTCCACAGCTGCATGAAGAGCGTCTCAACCTGAATGAAGAACCACTGCCTGAAGCTCAACACAGACAAAACCGAAGTACTGATCTTCGGCAAACACACCTCCCTCTGGAACGACTCCTGGTGGCCACCAAAACTCAGACCCACTTTCACTCCCAAAGACCATGCAGGAAACCCCAGCATCATTCTGGACATAAACCCTCCATTAAGCGACAGGACAACGCAGTCACCTCCTCCTGGTTCCACACCCTCTGGCTGCTCCACAAAGTCTTCAAGTGGCTCCCAGTCAATACCAGAAAAACAGTAATGCAGGCTCTCATCACAAGCAGACTGGACTATGGCAATTCACTGTATGCTAACACCTCCATCGAGTTCATGAAAAGACTCCAGTTGATCCAGAACTTATCAGCCCGACTCATTCTCAACCTGTATAAGAGGACCCACATCACCTAACACCTGAGAGACCTCCACTGGTTTCCCATCAATAAAAGATGTCAAATCAAGCTGCTGACACATGCCTAAAAATCCCTCCATGAGCAAGGGCCCACCACCTACCTGAACCACCACCTGAGTTTCCTTCTACATCTGCCCAACTAGCCCTTGCTCCGCTACTACGCATCAGATGCAGCTGCACCGGTGGTCGCTACTGCTCCTACCTCGCCAAAATACACACACCTGACACACATACACACACCACACCCACACACTCACAACACTATACACACCCACACACATTACCCACAAACCCTTACAATGAAAATTTTTGAAAAAGCTGTGAGAGAGAGAATAGCAAACACAACACCAGCATCCACAGGCACACAACACCATCACTCATACAACATCCACACACCTCAAACAACACACGCCAACACAACACATCACACAGCACAATAAACAGCACCTGACACATCACCCACACAACATCATGGCACTTCAAAGACACCCCAGGTTTTCAGAGGAGGAGCTCAGGGTCATGGTGGAGGAAATCATCCGAGTAGAGCCACAGCTTTTCAGATCACAGGTGCATCACACCTCCATTGCTAAGAAGATGGAACTATGGCGGAGAATCGTCGACAGGGTCAACGCAGCGGGACAGCATCCAAGAACACGGGATGACATCAGGAAGAGGTGGAATGACCTACGGGGGAAGGTGCGTTCAGTGGTATCCAGACACCAGATTGCTGTACAGAGGACTGGCGGTGGACCCCCACCTCCTCCCCACAACTAACAACATGGGAGGAGCAAGTCATGGCAATACTGCATCCTGAGGGCCTCACAGGAATAGCAGGAGGACTGGACTCTAGTAAGTCATATCTTATTTTCCAAATCCCCCCACCCCACCTGCATGCCATCACATACCCCACCATCACGCCATCACTCAAACACCTCACATATGTCCCACTATCACAACCCACACATCCCAATACCAAGGCCCTGCATGCAACACCTATGCATGGACCACCATCACCAAAGCATTTACAGTACAGATACCCACACAGACCCCAAACCAACTATCACAAAAGGGCAAACACAATTATGCAAGCACAGGAGTTGAGGGTACCTCACCCAATGCACAAGATGGCAAACACAGATACTAAAACTATCCATTTACACCCCAACAGGACCCATACTCAATGTCACTGGACAGGAGGTGCCAGACATATCCAGTCCCCCCACAGAAGAGGCCCACAGTGATGACAGCAGCTCTGCATGCCTGGATCAAGATGACCAGCCCGGCCCATCAGGGACCTCTGGACAGTCGGTTCCCCTGCCACTGTCACAAGCCACCACAGAACCTCCCCCCTCAGGAAACACCAGCACAGCACCCACCCAGCAGGCCCATCCTTCTGTCCCCAGGACACGTCAATCAGCAGTGTGTCCACCACTACAGGGAACCCAGGCAAACCCACCAACCCAAGAAAATCAGGGACCTGGGGTCAGTGGCAGTGGGCACACGGTTCAGGGGACAGAGGCACAGGATAACAGGGAAGCTGGGAGGACTGCTGTGCGAAAGGGGGAGGACAGAACCAGGAAACCAACACTCCACAAGGCACTCTCCAACATCATGGTAGCATACCACAATTCCCAGGAGACCATGGGCACGGTACTGGCCAAGTTTCAGGAGACTCAGCGGCTGCAGGAGGAACACTACCTTGGGATCAGGGAGGACTTGAAGTCCATCAACAACACCCTGGTCACCATTGCAGGGGTGCTGGCAGACCTTGTCAACGCCATGAGGGACACAGTGGCACACAAACAGGCACCTGACACTAGCCTGGACGATGAACAGCCCACCACCTCCGCCGGCGCTAGTGGACAGGAGTCATCGCCACATGACCAACAGGCCACCCGCACCCCACCCCCTGCAGAAGGAGAACCACCCGCAAATGGTCCCTGATATCCAGGAACAAGACAGAGAACATTGCCAAGACCCCGCCAGGAAATAAGACCCTCCTGAATGTCACCCTTCTGTCCACTTTGTCACCCTGTCCACCTTAAACTGCCATTGCTCCCCCTCCTATGCCCCATTGGACAAAGCACCTGTGAGACCAAGAGACTGTACTCTACCATGGACATTCCTCCACCATCACCCCAGCCCATTTCACACCCCCTCCACTTAATAGCACAGAAATAAACACCCTTGAATCACAAAACAATCTGGAGTCAGTCTGTTCTTTCACAAATGTGTAATTGCAACCTCTCTGAAATATAGCAATGTCAATGTACTTGTTCACATACCAATGTTACACGGTTGTAGGCCAGCAGTAAACATAGCAGAGGGCACAAAGTGAGACCCAGATCTGTGAAATGGGAAGCTAAAGTGACAAGTCAGGGTCCATACACAGAGGTAAAAAGGCAGATTTATGCCAGGTCCTACAATAGTGTGAGATGTGGGAATCAGTTCCATCCTCTTACCTGTGTCTCACTGGAAGTATAGCATGATGATGTTGTTACGGTTGTCTACATCATCTTCTTCTACCTCCTCTTCTTCACTGTCCACAGGCTCCACAGCTGCCACAAGACCACCATCAGGCCCATCCTCCTGCAGAAAAGGCACCTGGCGTCGCAAAACCAGGTTGTGCAACATACAGCATGCCACAGTGATCTGGCACACCTTCTTCGGTGAGTAGTACAGGGATCCACCTGTCAGATGGAGGCACCGGAATCTGGCCTTCAGGAGACCGAAGGTGCACTCTATTATCCTTCTAGTTCACCCATGTGCCTCATTGTAGCGTTCCCCTGTCCTTGTCCTGGGATTCCTTACTGGGGTCAGTAGCCATGACAGGTTGGGCTAACCAGAGTCACCTGCAAATATCGAGGGACAACTGTTAAACATCCTCCAAACATTAGGGAATCTCTCATACCCAGACAGCAAATGAAACTGTGTGGGGACTTTAGGCTCACCTATTAGCCACACACGGTGCCTCTGGAGTTGCCCCATCACATAAGGGATGCTGCTATTCCTCAAAATGTAAGCGTCATGCACTGAGCCAGAATACTTAGCATTCACATGCTAGATGTACTTGTCTGCACATTCATTGATTGGTAGCTTTTCCGGTTTCTGTACACCTGTTCATTCCTGCGGAGGGACAAATGCCACATGGGTCCCATCAATGGCACCAATTATGTTGGGGATATGTCCCAGGGCATAAAAGTCACCTTTCACTGCAGGCAGATCCTCCACCTGAGGAAAAACGATGTAGCTGCGCATGTGTTTCAGCAGGGCAGATAACACTCTGGACAACACGTTAGAGAACATTGGTTGTGACATCCCTGATGCCATGGCTACTGTTGTTTGAAAAGACCCACTTGCCAGGATATGGAGCACTGACAGGACCTGCACTAGAAGGGGGACTCCTATGGGATGGCGGATAGCTGACATCAGGTCTGGCTCCAACTGGGCACACAGTTCCTGGATTGTTGCGCAATCAAGTCTGTAAGTGATAATGATGTGTCTGTCTTCCATTGTCAACAGGTCAACCAGGGGTCTGTACACCAGAGGGTGCTGCTATCTCATCACCTGCCCCAGCGGGCGGGCCCTATGGAGGAGAACGGTGAGCAGAGGGTCATACACCACATAGGTTTCACAAGGCTGTTTAGCACAATCATTAGATTTTCTCTATGTGCCTTTGTCTGTCCGTATTCCTGGCCTAAATAGGTGTGACGCAGTTAGTTGGCCTGCCATGTGGCCCCCCGAAATGGCGGCTGCCTGACCTGTAAGGTGGGACAAGGGGAAATGAGGTAACTGCACTGGCGTTGTGCAGCGATGCGGTAGGTGGTTGAAGACCGCTGAGCAATTCAGCATTGGTTATCATTGGATCCTATGGGTTCCAGGAGCCACTGACGATGTACGCCGGCGGTGACGGTAGGCACCAACGCGGACGTGACCACCATTTTCTATCTGTTCACTCACTTAATACCTGACCTTCAACAGGAGAGGACCTACACTGCAAGTGCTGCTGTAACCTGCGTCTGGAAGCGACAATGGCTAGAGAGTCTGGGGAAAGAGCCCCTGCCTTCACTGCGGAGGAGTTGGAGAAACTGGTGGATGGGGTCCTCACCCAGTACACGCAACTGTACGGTCCTCCAGACAAACAGGTGAGTAAACTGTGTGCATGGTGGATGGCACATGATTGTATAGAGTGTTGTGGATGGAAGAGACAGGGGTGGGTAACAGGCCGGCATGTGAGGATGGTGTGTGTATGTATATCCAGGCCAGGATGGGAAGTTTGTGGCCAATGTGTGAGAAGAAATGTACGGGGAGTAACATCCATTCTTACTTCACTTTTCCTCTAGGTCAGTGCCCACCAGAAGAAGGGGATTTGGCGTGCCATCACCAAGGAAGTGCGGACCCTGGGGGTCTACCATAGACGGAGCACCCGTTGCCGGAAAAAATGGGAGGACCTGCTCCGCTGGACCAAGAAGATGGCGGAGGCCCAGCTGGGGATGGCCTCCCAGCGTGGAAGCGGTGCCCATCGCACCATGACCCCCCTGATGTACCGGATCCTGGCTGTGGCATATCCTGAGTTGGATGGGCGCTTGAGGGCATCCCAGCAGCCACAAGAGGATGAGTACACTCACATTCAGCTGACTCTGCGCGCTTGACAAGGTGTCTGGGTAGGGGAGGTGGGCTGTGGGCTGTGGGCTGTGGGTTCCCCTAGGCCAGGGCAGACGCACAAAGATAGATCCATTGATTTGCAGCCTTATTCCCAGTCCAACCCCAAAGGTGGTATTTGCCCTCCACACCTAGTCAGGCTACTATGGGTTCCAGCTGTGCATTAAATGCTTCTCGACAGAGTCCCCCATGGGCATGTGCTCTCCCCTGCCCTGTTAGTGCATGGCTTAGTGCATAAGGCTTCTCCCTGTGTGTTGTGTCAACGCCAGTGATGTTGCAGGCATTGACCATTTGTCTCTTGTGTCTTCCCCCCCTTTTTTCTTTTGTCACCCTGTCCTTGTATGCATTAGCATCATCTGGTGGAGGAGCAGTGGCACCGGAGCAGGAGGGAGCTGCATCCCACATGGCCCTGGAGGGTGAAGTAACAGAGTCCGAAGGCACCAGTGGGACGAGGGCGAGGGGAGCTCCACGACAGGGACAGGAGCAGACACCAGCGACAGCAACTCCTCCTCTGATGGGAGCTCCCTTGCGGTGGCGGGCAACTCTGTGCCCACCGCATCAACAGGTACAGCTGCCACCCCCCCTACCAGCACATGCCATCCATGGTGTTGAGAGGCATTTGCAGAAAACTAATGCATACCTGGAGGGCATTCATTCTGGCGTGGCGGCCCAACAGAGAGAATTTCAGACTCTGGCCTCAGCACTGATGGCAACCATTGTCCCTGTGTCCAGCCTCCCCCCTCCAACTTCCTCTACCCAGAGCCAATCCCCTGTACCTCAGCCTATCCCAAGCAAACCATCAGACCAGCATGCACACTCATCAACACACAAGAGTGGACATGGCAAACATAAGCACCACACACCCCACAGGCACTCACACAAGCACCATCCCCATGCAGACACACCAACATCCACTGCCTCCACTGTGTACCCCTCCTACACGTCGTCCTCCTCCTCTCTCCCTGTCTCATCTCCACTCACACCTGCATGCACTACATCTTCATCCACTACCTCCATAACCAGCACGCCCATTACCACACACCTCTCATGTGCAATCACCACCCCCACTACCATGCACACATCCCCTGTGTCATCTCCCAGTGTGTCTGTGAGCCCTCCTCCCAAAGTACACAAACACAGGCACACACCCACCCAACAGCCATCCACCTCACAACAGCCTCTGGCCCATACACCTTCACCCAAATTCAGCAGACGTACACCTGTAACAACCACTAGCTCTTCCTCCACTCCCAAACCCCCTCCATCTTCCCGTCCCAGTGTGTCTAAGAAACTCTTCCTGGCTAACATTGACCTCTTTTCTACACCTCCCCCCCGGTCCTTCCCCTAGGGCCAGGCTGTCCAGGTCCCAGCCCAGCACCTCAGCCACCAAATCATCCAGTACAGTGGTCTCAGCTAGTCCGGTCACATCGCGGGCGGCACCCATCAGGGCTGCCAGTGTGCCACCTAGCAAGGCCAGGGAGCAGGCCATTCTGCCACCTGCCAGGGTGAACAAGGTGCCCACATGCCAGAGGGAGAAGCCGCACCTACCACCAAGCAAGGGCTCCTCCAAGCCAAAAGGGGACAGTGGCAAGGGACTAGCAGCGACATCAAAGGTGGGGAAGGGACACAAAGTGAAGAGCAGGTCAGGATGGGGCACGGAGGCTCTGGCTGAGGGACCAGAGTCACCCCTTCTGTAAACCAGAACATCAAACTATATGGCGGTGGACACCGCCACCTGCACATCTGCTGCCTCAGCAACAGTCCCCAGCATCATCCCCAGTGGGCAGCCATCCGAGGCTGCAGGTGACATCCTGCTGTGTCCCTCCACTGGTGCAGACACATGCACCACCGCCAGCACATCCGCCACAGACAGCGCCACAACCACCGCCACCAGCCCTGCGACGTGCTCAGACAGTGCCACCACAGCTGACATGGCAATCATCTCCAGTGGCCAGCCGTCCAAGGCTGCAGGAGACGTCCTGGACCCTGCACAGCACACATGAGGCACGACACCCAGCACTGTTTGTACCTGCAAGTGGCAGGCGAAGTCACAGCAGGGTGGAGTGTGTCTCTGACTCCATGGAGTATCATGCTACCTGTTCCCAGGCAATCTTGTGGCACACACACTCAGGTGAAGGAATGGGACCTGCCACACTGCATGTGAAGCACTCTGGGCACAAAGCCTCCTCCAGAACCAGTGGAGATTCACATCCACTAACTCAGTCCTTGGCAGGATGAAGCACTTTGGGCACAAAGCCCCCTCCAGAACCAGTGGAGATTCACATCCACTACCTCAGTCCTTGGCAGGATGAAGCACTCTGGGCGCAATGCCCCCCCCAGAACCAGGGGAGACTGACATCCACTTGAGAGACTGTGGCTTTGCACTCCCCAGGATAAAGCAGTGGGCAAACCAACCACTGGAGAGACTTGTGAGACTGTGGCTTTGCACTCCCCAGGATAAAGCAGTGGGCAAACCACCCACTGGAGAGACTTGTGAGACTGTGGCTTTGCACTCCCCAGGACCAATCAGTGGGCATGGTGCCCCCTCGTGGAGCAGTGGCATCGTCCGTTCATCCGGCTGAGGTGCCCCCCTCCCCCTGAGGTGCCTGTTTATTTTCTATCTGATGCCCCTGCAGTGTTCTCTCCGTTTCGAGTCAGGTATCTTGTGTGTGCTTCACCCATGCATTTTAGGACACTGATCCACAGACAATGATTTCATTCATATCCAGAATTGTGTAGTTGGTGTACATATTTGTATATACTGATATTTGAATTTGGCCTATCTGATATTTCAATTATTACACTTGTTACAATCATTTACTTTTGTTCTTGCGTTCTTCCAGGGGGTGACGGGGTATATATGTAATGTTGCTGCATATATTTGTAAGTATGGTGTTGTGGGTGAGGGTGGGGGTGTTGTGTGTTGCGTGTGTCTGTCACTCTCTTTTCCCTCCCCATCTCTCCTGTGTGCTAGGTACAGTACTCACCATGGTCGTCACCGGCGTCTTTGCTGCTCCTGATACAAGAGGTGGTAGACCAGCATCGGCAGGACCTGTAACTCGAGCTCCATGGCGTCCTGGTTGTTCGTAAAGTGTTGAAAGGTGAGTGGTTTCCGTTCCAAGTCCTGTTTCCGCCGTGCTTTTGATGGCATTGGTACCGCCCCAGAAAAGGTGGTGGATAGGCGTGTTGTAATACAGTGGGTGGAACCTTTTCTTCTGCCTGTCTGTTGGCGGTGACCGCCGCAGTGTTTGTTTCTACCACCATGGCGATCGGAGTGTTAAAGTGGCTGTCTATGTTGGCGGTTTCAGCCATGGTCGTGATTCCATTGTTTTTTACCGCCGGCCTGTTGGCAGTATTACCGCCGTATTCACACCAACCACCAGGGTTGTACTGAGGGCCTTAGTGCCAGACTAGCCAAAGCAGGCATCAGGCATTTCTCAGGGAGACTGTTTGGGTGGGGGCTGGTTTTGCAGCCGTCGGGGCGGTTTTGTCACTGGGGGCCGGTTTTGCAGTGTTGCCCCGCCCCCACCCCCAGCCCTCCCCAGGGGCTGGTCTGACAAGGTTGCCAGGGCTGCTTGCGTTCCCAGTTTGGCCCTGAGCAGAATGGTATACACAACACAGTTTTCCTTTGGCATTAAGCAGCATGTCTTTTCTTCTTTTGTTTCTGCAAGGAAAAAACATTTTCCTCTAGAAAAGCCACTTGCTCTACACACCTACAAAGTTTAGAAATGTTCCTTTCCCTTTTCATTTCATGCTCTCCAAAAGGGTTGCAAAGTTTCTCTAATTCTCTCTTTTTAGAAATTACTGGAGTTAGCTTTATTAGTCCAAATAATTCAAGTGGAAATAGATGAAGACAACTCTTTAAATGAAATTCCAGGACTGGCAACATTGTGTCCTACTGATGTAGCGTATTTACAGTCCTTAACATTGTCAATGGTGGGAAAAATCTCCTCAGGGAAGGGCCCTTGCAGCATACTATGTGTGCTGAGCAGTTATTAATAATCAAAATAGGAGCTTGTGTCCACCTAATGTTTGGTTTGTGACTGGGTAAATAATTAAAGATTATGGCTGAAAGATACATCATCATAAATTGCTCAAATCAAAGGTAGACACGCAGGCACTAATTGTTTTATGTTTTGTATTAATGTGTAGAGTATGATATCCCCCTGACAGAGCTGACTTCCAGTAAACAGGCATGTCAGGTGATTTGAATGGAGACGTATCAAAAAGCTTTTGACACCCCAAAGGAGGCCATGTGCATGGCATCCATGCTCAAAGCCCCTGGCTTCTCCCAAGGATTTATTGTACAAACAGATGCCTCAGAACATGGTGTAGGGGCTGTGCTCTCACAGCTAAATGAGGAGGGCCTGGATCAGCTCTTTAGGATTTATCGGTAGGAGTCTTCTTTCCAGGGAACAGAGTTGGAACACAATAGAAAGAGAAGCCATTGCTGTGGTCTGGGCACTGAAGAAGCTAAGGCCATACCTATTTGGCACTCACTTAAAGATTCAGACAGACCGCATGCCCTTCAGTTGGTTAATGCCGACGAGGGGTGAAAATCCCAAACTTTTGAGTAGGTCTATCTCCCAACAGGTATTGGGCGGTATATTGGAACACTGTCCTCGAACAGACCACGCCAATGCTGATGGTCTCTCGAGGTTGTTCCTCTTTAGCGAAGAGAATTCCCAAGTGATTGGGTTGCTCTCTCCACTTTGAGCTGGGGGGGCACGTGTTAGACCTGGCATCCTTGGCGTGGATTTCCTCTGAGTTTTTGCCTTCTGACCTCTGGTTTTGCTGGGTTTTAGATTCTAGGCACTTTACCACTGATGACCAGTGCTAAAATGCATGTGCACTCTCCCTAAAACATGGTAACATTGGCCTACCCACAGTTGGCATATTTACTTGTTAAACCCTAGTAAAGTGCACTACCTGTGTCAATGGCCTGCAAATTAAATGCTACTATTGGACCTGCAGCACTAATTGTGCAACCCACTTTAGTAACCCTGTAAACATGTCTCAGACCTGCGTTGCAGAACCTGTGTGTGCAGTTTTAAACTACCATGTCGACCTGGCAAATTAACTCACTTGCCAGATCCAATGCTTCCTTTTTTAAACATATAAGCCGCCCCTAAGGTAGGCCCTGGACAGCCCCAAGGGCAAGGAGCAGTGTATTTAAAAAGTTGGACATATACCTTTAAGTTTTACATGTTCAGTTAGTGAAAAACTCTTACATTTGTTTTCCACTACTACACTGGCTATCTCTCCCCACAGGTTAACATTGGGATAACCTTATTACATTTTATAAGTATAAGTTCCATTTGGACTAAATAGATATTTCAAGTTTGATGTATCTGGACTCACAATTTAAAATCACAACTTATGGTAAAGTTAGATTTTAAGTTGCAGGTCTTAAAATGCCACTTTTTGGAAAGTTGGCATTTTCTTATTTTAACCATTCTGTGCTAGACAGCAACACACAAAGGGAGCTTAGGTGTGGCTGATGGGCCATCAACAGCCTGATGGGCCATTAACAGCTTAATGGGTCATACTGGACAGGTTGAGAGGATGGAGCTGACACTTACACCTGAATGGGCTGGGTCCTGAGTCCTCATTAAGGGCTGCACAACCCGTGTAGTGTTTTTGGAGCCAGAATAGGAAGCGCAGGGACTTAGTTCACTTCAATGACCTCTCATTGAAATCTAACCAACTTCAAAGGCACAACTGGGTATAAGTACTGAAACTCCAACACCACCAAATGAGTACACTTCTGGACCTGAGAACATTCTGCCAGGAAGAAAGACTGCTGTGGTAAAGGAACTGTCACTCTACTGGATTTCACTGGACTCCTCCTTTGCTGTACCTGTCCTGCTGCCATCCTTGCCTGGGAGTGAAAAGGTCTGGTCCTGCATCTCTATATCCCCAGAACCAAAGCGACTCCAGGGATTACTGGCTTACCTCTTCTTCTGAAGTCTTAGGGGCATCAAAGACTTTACTCTCCATTGCTACAGCTGCTGGACTCTGCCAGCTGTGAGTCCTGCCCTGCGAAGTGGTGGCAATCCAGTCCTGGGCCTGGGCCTTGAGACTTTACTCTCCATTGCTACAGCTGCTGGACTCTGCCAGCTGTGAGTCCTGCCCTGCGAAGTGGTGGCAATCCAGTCCTGGGCCTTTAGAAGTGGGTTTCCCTGTGCTGATCCAAGCGAATTCACGTATCGCCATCAGTGCGCCGATCGGAATGCTGCATCTCGCCTTTATGCTGACACATTGCCGTTACGTGGCTTAGGTTGACTCATCGCCATCAGCGAACAATTGTCTTTGCATCACTGGCAGCACGGCTCGATAACACATCACCTTCATTGCAAAGGGTTGGACATAAAGGGATGGATGCCTCACAACTGCTCTAGGACATCGCATTGACGGGGCGGCTCAGCGATGGCACATCCCTGACTGCACAGATCGGAACTGACGCCTCGCCTTTGCATCATCTCCTCTGCTCCTTGCATTGGATCTTCGATGTCCATGCAACCCTCCACAAAAGGTACTCTTTCAGCAGGACAAGTTTAGTCATGTAGCCTGACTGCACTCCATCATAGTTGGCCTGAACTCTTGACTTTATCCCAGTCTACAGTGACCAGATTGCCCTGGTTGGCACTTTAAGCTTCTAAGCACTACTATTGCAGATGTTCTTTAAAATTCATATCTCAACTTCTACTTAATAGATGTTTGGCATTTTGGTGTTGTTTTACTCATAAGAATATGCTCTGTGTTTCTAACTTGATGCAGAGTCGTTCTGTGGTGTTTTCAGTGTGTTTCTATTTGAAGTGTTGCACAAACACTTTACACATTGCCTCCTAAGTTATGTCTGCCGGCTCTGTGCCTAGCTACAGAGGGTGATCATGGGTTAATTTATGGTGTGTAACTAATTTACCCTGAATAGGATTGTGGTTCCTACTTGGACATGGTACATACCTCTGCCAACCAGAAACACAATTTCTAACAGGCCCCTTGATAAGTGGGAGCCATGGGAAGTTGCCCACTTTGCCTACACCTTCAAATGTCTCTGTCCTTTTCCCCAAAGACAGTAAGCTCTATTTATTTAATTCCTTCATTTTTTAGTCAGAGAAAATAAAATATAACCTCACTTTCAAGTTAAAATACTTAGCAGATTTTTGTCAGAAGAGTTTGTCTGAGATTGTAAAGTCCATTTGAGCCTCTTCAAGTTTATCGGTGGTGCTGCAGCACGTCCTGCATCCCTAGGTTCAGAGCACTTTCGCATGAGCCTCTGCTGCAAGTACCATATCCCAAACGTCTAATTTAACAGCACACACATATCATATACAGGTATCCTCTTTGCCAGGTTCAATGACATATTTGCCTAAACAAACTGCAAAAAAGTAATAAATGAAGTTAATGAGAAAGCCTCATGTTGGTATCCAGCAAAACTGTCATGGTAGTGCAAGCTTGACACCAGCAAGATATTAATCACCACAATTATTCTTAACATGCTCTTGTTGTTCCCAAAAATCTTTCCCCTTCCTTCTTATGCAAAATTAACTGGATCATAAGCATTTTGATGTTGAATGGTAAATGTCCCTTAATTGTTCTCAAAAAGCCCAAATTCTCAAAAGAAAATAATGGTATTATTTTTCTTGATGACATCATCCAATAAGACATAATCAAACTAGCTTGGGACTAGATCTGAAAGACTGCACTGGAAAACCTGGAACCCCTTCTCTGGTAAATCTATGGGCCTCTCACTGACCTGCCTCCTACCATTAATTGCGTATGCAATCACCAGTTGTCGCTGGGCACATCACCGTCTTGTCATCCTCAATCATTCAAATACAGTATGCTTCTGGGTCAAACTAAAACTGGTTTCCTTAAGTCACATATGGGGTGCAATTGTGACCTTTAAATGGGCAATTAATTTCTCTTCCGGAATAGCTAGAGAGAGAAAGGAAATTTCACCATCAAGAAACTCTATGATAAGAATACACCAATTATCTTTCAAGACTTTCATAGTCTTTTTGACCTAAGGAAAGGATAGAAAAACTATTCTGCAATAGCTCTGAAAGATCTGATGAGTTCTTAGTGTTAGACTTGAAACTATTTTTATTAGGTATTTAGAAGCGTATTTATTAATGTGGTTTCATTGTGCCAGATTTTGCTGATATCATTTTATTAATATGGATGCTGTTTTGGTGTTCTGTTCATCTTGCTCCTGCTCACTACTCCTTCTAATCAATGTCCCCCTGCATGTCTTCTGTCCCCACGGTCTTCGTGAAACACAAGACAATGTGACTCAGCTGGCTATTTTCCTTAGAGAGCATGTATTGTGAATAAATCTTTCTTCATGTACTGACTGTACTAATCCCAAGTACACTTCTGTAAGAAGGTCCAATGTGGACCTGCTAGCATACACTAGTGTTTATGTTTTTGTGAGAAAAACGTTTCATATTGAATTATACATCTTCAGACTGCACTGTTGCTTCAGAGGCTGATGAAGTTTCCTTTTCTTACAAATGGGTTAGGATATGTTTGTTGTGATGATCCTAATTCAGTTTTGTTCAATGTGTGTTATCACTAG
This sequence comes from Pleurodeles waltl, assembly GCF_031143425.1. Classification (NCBI taxonomy): domain Eukaryota; kingdom Metazoa; phylum Chordata; class Amphibia; order Caudata; family Salamandridae; genus Pleurodeles; species Pleurodeles waltl. The sequence continues at coordinate 991,240,472 of NC_090445.1, read as the reverse complement.
TCATGCCATGCTGAGCTTGCAGTTTTTATTCATCTCATATTCATTAAATATGTATGAACCCCTTGGTTTTGGTGGTGCGCCAGAGCTTTTTCCCTAGAAAAGCCGGTGAATTTGACAATTACACTTGAGAGACTTATGGCCTCATTACAGGTTTGGTGGTCTCATGACCGCCTTGTTGGTGGTGGCGGTTGTACTGCCAAAAGGCTGGCAGAGAAACCACCAAATTATGACATTGGCAGCATTCAGTACAGAACACAGTAAAAGCACCGCCGGCACCACCACTGGGTTCTGGGTCTCACAGATGACGGTAGCCACCTGCAGGCCGGCGGGGACCATGTTTCTGCCAGACAAATTATGAGGTTACACACCTCTAAGGTTTCTGCTGCGGTCACACCACCACAGAAACCCAGGCAGAAACCAACAGCATAAAAGGAGACACTCATCTTCAGGAAGCCATACTCACCTGGAGCCCTCATGGAACCTGAACTACACATCTTCCCTCTGCTCCTGCTCACCCAACAACTCTGGAATCTTCAACGACGAAAACGAAAGCAACTGTACACACACTTACCTGGTACTGTTGTCGATTGTCAAATTTGTACACCCACACAATATACATTCGGGAAGGGGGTGCAAGGGTGACAAACGGAACAGCACACAAACGCGCACTCTCACATACAGTCTCACACACACACACTCGCATATACACAGCAACCAAGTGTGTGTGTTTTGGCTACGACCACAACACACAAAGCTTATATAGTAGTGGAATACAGGTGCAAACTTCGATGAAGCAAATCCGTTGGTGAATAGTACAGTACTCTTATTTATGTTCCAGAAAATTATTTATTTGGATCAATAGTGGTGTGTCAAAGAATACAGTCAATCAAGCACAGCCAACACGTGTTTCGTCAGACAGTGACTTTTTCAATGCTGGACTGGAGACGAGTAGATAAAATATCCAATTAGTAGAGATGAAGTAAGGAAACTGCAGAGAGGACTGTATCCTAATTTGATAGAGAAAGTATATCCTTTCAGTGCCATAACGTATATAGACACCAAGAATTAGTATAAGCCATATGTACAGCAGGTAGTGGAGTCCTAAGTAAGCGACGAATCCGAGGACCTTAGTAAACCCTAAAAGTAGTACTTGGGTGCATGCCGTAACAGTTCTGGATCAAACACACACATACACATGCACATGTCACAAACACACACAGGTACACACGGAAACAGTGCACAGGACCACACTCACACAATACCCCACAACACCACAACATGTCACAACCACACTAACAATCGTACCAACTCCAATCACATGGTAGAAACCCACAGGGGACACTACCCAGGGACACATCACTACGTAATACCAACAGTCAAAACATACACACAAATACACAACCACACTACCTACCAATCAACTTACAGAGAACATCCTACCTAACATACCATGCACAAAACATGCACATGCACATAGTCAAGGCACGCAAAGCCATACAACACACTAACAAACACATCTCAACACAAACAACACCCAATCTCAACACCACAAAAATATCTTTAACACACATTTGTCCATCACACAACACACACCCTATCACTTACAAACAAAAGCACTGCATACAATCTCATCTACTAGCTAAATAACAGTGTTAGCCCAAGTAGCACACACACACGCACACACATACCGACACACAACTAATGTCAGCCAGGAACACCTCCACACTAGGGAAAGGAATGCATGACGAAGATTTAAGCAGGAAACCAACAACAGGTTGGCTCTAATGATTACTGAATACAATAATTAGCAAAAACAAAGGCCATAGGCCAGTTCATAATTAAGAGTAACAATGCACACAGTGCACATATGTGTGCCCCAAACTTGACTCCTGACTGCCATATAACCTCCATAGCTAGGCGCATCTATGGGGCAGGTAGGCAGGCACCTCAGTGGTCATGGGGGGTGAGCTGGACGTTTGGGTTTATGCTTTGGAGGGGAGCCTTTGGGTCTGGTTTGGGAGGAGGGGTCTGGGCTTCATCTTAGGTTTAGGGGAGGGTTGGGCTTTCTTAGGAGGGGTAGACTTCTTGGCAGGGGTGAGGCATGGGTACTTGCAGGTGGAGCAGGGGAGGGCTTGGAGGTATCACAGGGTGGGAGAGGAGTTGGAAAAAGGGCACACCAAAAGGAAAGCTTTTTTAGACACATGGGACTGTCATAGCAAAAGGGGTTGGGTGTGGATGGAGGTGGAGTGGTTGTCTGAGGTGTTGGTGTGGATGTAATGGGTGCATGTTTGTGCAAGCCATGTTTGTGGGTGGTGGGTGTCTGTTGGGTGTCTGTTGGGTGGGTGAGTGCAGGCGTTTATGTGTCTTGGGATGAGAAGGGGTGGAGTTGCTGGGGAATGCAGTGGCAAGGTAAGTGGCAGTCTGTTGGGGTGGTGACTGTAGGTAAGGTGGAAGTGTTGCATGTAGGTGTGTCAGTGGTTGTGGTGTTTGCGGATGTGGTGACTGGGGTGGATGTCTGAGAGTCTCCTGTGGTGCTGTCTGTGGGTACGATTGGTGTGGTGGCTGGATCTGTGATTGTTGCTGTAGTATCTGCAAGTGTGTCATCTCTGTTATCAGTGATGCTGGGGTTGTAGGGGTGTCAGGGCAGGTTGTGAGTGTTGGTGTGTGTGTGCATCTGAATGTTGCTTGGGTGCATGCTGGTGCTGTGTCTTGTGGTGCTTGTGTTTGCCTGAGCTACCCTTAGATGTTGCTGTGGATGCATGCCTGTCTGTATATGTGCTTTGGCTGGGTTGGGGTATAGGGATTTGGGATTGGGAAGAGGAAGGTGGAGGGGAGACAGAAGACAAATGGTGACTGGTTGCCATCAGTGTGGAGGCCAGAGCCTGAAAGGAGCTCTGTAGGCCAGCCAGAGCACCTTGAATGCCCTCCAGGAATGCATTACTCTGTTGGATCTGAGTTGCAAGGCCCTGGATGGCATTCACGATGGTCGACTGACTTACAGAGATGGTCCTCAGGAGGTCAGTAGCCTCATCACTGATGGCAGCAGGGCTGACAGGGGCAGGGGCAGAGGTGCCTTCAGAAAAGGAAACGCCCACTCTCTTGGGTGAGTAGGCACGACCAACTGGGCGAGGAGCTACAGGGAGGGCAGTGGTAATAAGGGGGGTGGCAGACTTAGATGGTGCTGGGGTGGTCCCAGATTGGTCTGCCACCACCAGAGAGTGTCCACTGGTGGAAGATTTTGAAGATGACAACATCAATCCTGTTTCCCTTATGGCACTCCCCTCGCCCTCTGGGTTACTGGGTCCCTCGATGTCAGTGGTATCAGCACTCCGGGTCCTGTGGCCAGCAGATGCTGATGCTGAGAACAAGGCACTCGGATGTGCCCTTTCTCCTTTGCCTGCAGATGCAGATGCTGAGAAACAGAGAGAGAGAGGGTCATTACATTCTTTACATACACATACATTACACCATACACAACAGTAACATCACATCTATGCGTAAAACACCTCCAGGTAGGAACCATTTAGAGCCAACACCATGTCACAACAACATACAACAACAATGGCACACCCAACATAAGCCTACTATCTGACCTCTACATCAATATCCTATCAGTACAGCTAAAACACCATCTATCCCTCCACAAGATGATTTGTCAACATAAATAGTGTGTCCCTATACAGAGCATCACTGTGGAACAACACACCATCAATGTAAATCAGTGTTCACTTTGATTTCAAATGCATACCTACTCCAAATCTACACTTGCTCAGTCCATTGCCAGATGTCATGTTCTGTGAAAGTTACCTCATCACATTCCAATTACAACACAGCATGTTGCCTAGCTATCACATCTCTAAAATGTAACTGTACCTAAAACATTCACAATGGCAAATGACTTGGATGCACATACACCACTTGGCACATCCAATTTTGAAGAATAATAGACTTCCAAACCGTTTCTCCAACACATATGTCAACTGTGTTTTTTGCAAACGATTGCACAGACATTCAGGACATACTCATCTTAGTCATTCTCACATAAAAAACAAAGTCATGTATGTCAATCGAGGTCTACTTAGCATGCAGGACACACCCACAGACAACCACAGGGAGCATACCAACACCTTCAATACAATGGACACCTGTTGTGTGCATGAAGGACACATACCATTCCTGCTAAGTAGCAACCTCAAGATGACCAGATCAAATGACCAACATCACTATCAACACTTCAGACATAAGTCACCTTACATCTTTGGAGTACAGTTACACTGACATAAACCACGTCTAAAGTAACCATGAATGGCACATACACCTAGAGTCCAGCAATTAGATTGACAGCATACACCATTCAACCAACATGTAACTGTCAGCTACAACACCTGCAACACTATGTAGTCATGGTAAAATGAGCTTATCCAAGTTATTTCAAAACATATTCAGAATAGCAAAATTAAGTATGCCAAGGCAAAATCTAAAAACGTACTAATGGCAGGAGGTACCAATGTACACATGATGTTGGCAAAAAACAGTAGATGTAGTACCTATATAGGAGATGTCCTGCCCTATGTAGCATGGGTAAATTAAATTGCCTAAGTGAATAGCAGGCTAGCTAATTACCATCTCAATAACACATACATGGTACAGATAGTCTGAGCTCACATGTCTATGATACGTCTGGCACTAGGAATGTATAAATACCACCATGCTTTCCATCATGTAGGATGTCCACTCTGATCAAACATCACATTTGCCAATGTACACTTCCTCACACCTCGGAGAACGTGTAGCAAGTATGCCATGTGAAATATCTCAATGAGATAACATGCTCACATGAAGTTGACATCTATTTCACAACTCAGGAATATTAGGCTTTTTCTCGCCTGTCAGACCCCATGTTGCGCATAGAGCTAGATCCAGTGGAATAGGAATGGACTGAGACCAAAAAGCTAGACAACTTACCAACAGAATATCTGCACTATGGATAAGTAGGTGGGAAGGATGACACAGCAGCTTACACATATGTATTGGACTGTAGAGGTACAAATATGACACAGTCAAATGTGCATCACCATATATGGTTTTGGAAAATTAGCTGTTTTTTAGCAGACGTCACTGTGTAACTCTTAATAGGGCTGTCTGGTTACCACCAACATGTCTGTCTTTTGGCGGCAGCCACAGTGGCGGGCTTCCCAAAAGAACACCAAACTTGTAATGACCCTCTCATTCTCTTCCTCCTGAGACTCTACCCATTTTTCTTATGATTGTTGTTGCTTATTGCGGCTTAAAATAGTTCTAATTTATGAACTCTGTATCTGTACCTGAGCCTTCAAGGCATATTTTGCATTTCTCTGTGATTTTCTCTGTGATTTCTATGTTGAGATTCTTGTACGAAAATAATTCAACTTTTTCCCGATCTAGAACTCAGTTATTGAGTGGTTCCAGTCACTTATCACTGTGCTAATTTTATTGGGCCTGATGTTGAAGAGGGTGGTGAGTCTTATCCCAAGATCAAGGGTGCTGAAGACGAACCACTGAGGTAAATTTTGTGGTGATCTAAAATATTGGGGTGCATTTGAATACTGGGGTTCTGCTCACACAGAACCTACCCTCAGGTAGTAGAATTCCGATGGTGTAAGGTCTCACACAGACTTATTGCCCATCAGATTACGCAGAGCTCAGAGGCTTAAAGTAAGGACGGGTAAGTAATTCCTTAGGTTACACACTCTGGCAACCGAGCCACCGCTCAGGCCATAGTTGTTTTAGAGGCCCAATTATCAGAAGCAAAGCAATCCCTCAGATTACAAATATATATAACGCCTATGATAAGAGGGATCCTCCAATTACACAGATTGTACAGGCTCAACTAAAGGTAACCATTGGTAAAACAGACCTTTCCGGCTAGTTCCCTGTCATGAAAGGCATGCTTCAGATTACGTGGTTCTTACAAACTGGTATATCTAGCAGCATAGCTATTGGATAGGTTACATAAATGAGGGGCCATTAAGAAGACCTCTGATTATGTATTTTTAAAACTATATCAGCAGACATCATTTGGGCCACAGAACTTTTACGGGACAGGCATATGACAGTAAATCTATCCATGAGGTTGCATGAATGTAACAGGGTCAGATCTCTATCAGCAGCTGTATTCCTCAGTTAGAAAAATCTTGTAAACTCAGAAATCAAACTTCAGAGCCCTCATGGAACCGTTATCTCCCATGTTAAACCAGTCTTAGAGGCCGAAGGTCTGCATAGCAAATCTGTCTCTTAAGGTGTAGAGATCGGCAAGCTAAATACCTAGTCAGAAGACCAAGATTAGACGTGTTTACGTATGATGGGCATCACATAGAGAAGCTGTTCTCAGGATACACAGATCTTAGTTGCTAAAGCCTCTCAGAGAAAGGCTGCTCTTTATTTAGCTGAGATGACGGACCGATTTAAGAAATTATCACAAAACTAGGGTCTAGAAGACCAAACTGTGTGGAAATCTTTTAAGGATACCAAAATGACAGAAAGGGCAGCTCTGACACCAGAAGTTCAAGCCTGCAATATATGAGTAATCCGAGAATGTATTCTATGGTTTGAGTGTAAGACGTGTACCCTCGCTCTTGTATCTCAGACTTTATATTTAGATATCGTCCCACACCGAGGAATAGCTTTGACGTACAAAGCCTCAGCCTGCATGAGTTTTTACTTTGGATGTCACTTTTCGGTCACTGTCTTGATGCTGTACGTTTGGAATATGTGTATCTTTTACTCTAGACTTTCTCTACATCTGTGTGAACACTGTCTGTCTTATACGTGCTTGTAATTTCTAACTCTTATTAAGGCAAAGGGCCAGATGTCAGGAATCAGCAATTCCTAATTAGCTCATTTAAAAGAATCGCTACTTGGGAAACAATATTACTTATGCACATAGATACACTAATTGAAATACTGAGTCAGTAAAAGTAGCATTCACAAAATACCGATTCGCTATTAAGATTCACAAATTAGGAATGTCAGACTCAGGCCAGTGGATGATGACCTTACAAACAGGAAAAACACCGCCACATATTTTATAGTGGCCGGGAGAGCAAGAGGAAGGCTACCACCAAATACCGCCGAAAAGGGCGACAGTAATGACGTGAGTGCAAGAAAAAACGCACGTTCTCTGTCATAAGGTAGGAATTGTAAAATAAGAATGTGTTGCAGTGAATCATAATTTATTTGGCAAATTCTCTTTATCGGTGCCAGAAGCTACCAGAAAAAAATCCGGATAGGCATTTAAAAGAAAATAGGTGTCACCCAGCACATTAACGTCTCAATAAGGAAGCATTGGAATGACTAGAAGTCACGCACAAAAGACAAAAAAACGAATCTGCATAATGAAAGGAGCTTCTAATACAGAAGGAGAGCGAGCCACCTAACATCCATAAACACCTACGAAAGAGCACATTTGACCCAGAACATATGATTGGAGTCAGTGATGCAGACACCTCAGTCATCCGACAAGCACCGACAGGTGAGTGTAACTCCCCCTCCCAAAAAACGTTTTGTGATATAATTGTTAAGCATGTTATTAAAAAGCTACATGTGTATTATTTCCAATTATTATTGGAAATTAGCTCACATATTTAAATATTAACAATGCGTCCAGGTATGCAATTCATGAAACTGTGATATTGCATAGAGAGAGGTGTAGTACACTGTTGAATTGAAAACCTATTTATATGGTTATAACAACATGTAGATGGAGGCAACAGGAGAGCAGTAGCTGTTCAAAGTGAATCCCTCCATGGTGACAATTATGAACAGAAACTGAGACGGTTTTATGACAAAATACCATCACCACAATATGGGTGACAAAAACATCACCGAAAAAATGTCGAGCACACAAATATCGCCTTTACATACTTTGTAGATGAAATCAAAAATATCAGCCCCAAGAATATAGAAGACCACAATATTGACAAAATAATTGGGAAGTATATCAAATTTAAACTATTATGCACTATGCTAAGTTTAAACCATAAATGATCTTTGGAAATAACCAATATCAAATTTTGAAAAACATATACGTATGAAAATATAAATATTTATCACCCAGTGGCACTTGCCAATGCGTAGTTATAGTTAGGATCATGTTACAATAGGAGATGCTTTTTTTGTGCTGCTAATAACTTTAGCAACAGTTTGATGGATCTCCACAAAACTTTCCAAAAAAGTAATACGGTTTGATTAATTTTCATATGGACAGTGTTGGGGGTATCCACCAAGTAGGGGCAGAGAAAAAAGGGGGGACCCAAAACATGTTTTCCCCATTCATTTTTCTGTAGGAACTTTAGACACAGCTACAGCCCAAACCGCTGAACAAATTTACACCACATTTGGCAGAAAGGTAGAATTTGGTCCAGAAAGAGTGCTTTTTTAGTTTTGGTAAAAAAACATTCAGTAGTTTTTGAGAATGTAAAATTAAAAAAATAGTAAATATAGTGCAGTAGAGGATCCATGGAGCCAACAGATCTCCTCCTGTGATCTTATTGGCTGGCCCCACATAAATCAGCAAGCGGTGGCAGTCATCTTAGGACTTGAGACCTGGGTACTGAGTACTAACAAAATCTGCAATAAAAAGTTGTATGGGGTTGGGTAGGGACACCCTGACCCACAGGCCTGCTTGTGGTGTCCCAGAGAGACCCGGCCTGGGGCAAATAACTTATTTTTGCTGTTAATTCACAAAGGATCTGCAAACTTGGAGCAAACTTTTTAGAAAACACAGGTCCAGCGCATTTCCAAGAAAGTGCCCCTGCAGTGGACCCGGGGGTGACGGACATATTACTGAAGGGGAGAGGGGCATCTTCCGCCCTCTCTGAGCCTATAGAGGCCCCAGGACCCCATCCGGACGGGGCTGCATAGTTGTATGAAGGGAGAGAGGTACACAGCACCCTCCCTCAGCGTAATTAGGCCCAAGGGACCCCAACACCCAGGGTCAAAATGTAACAAAATTGGTGGGGGGGGCACGCAACCCTCCTCCAAACCTTTAAAAGCCAGAGGTACCCCATACCCCTGTGCCAGCTCACTTACTGTGTCCCAGAGAGCCCACCCCTGAGACACAGTAGTGTCCCTACCCACTCTAGCACAGGCAGGGAAAGGTGTTTGCTCCCATCTCATGGGAACATTTTTAAATCTCCCACCAAATGGTGCCAAATACTAATGCCCTCATTGTGACATTGTCGGTAAGTCCCGCTTACCGCCATGCTGACTGCTGCCAACATACCGCCGCCGCGGCGGTTTAACGCTACCCATATTGTGACACACACATAGCAATCCGTCACTATACAGACACACACACAAGTTTGCCAGCCCAAAGGTCAGTAATAAAATGGCAGTAGCAAAACCCACACCGTTATGCCAACAGAACTACGCCCACAGCATTATGGCCCACGAATCACTGCGGCGGACATTCCATGGCGCTAACCCATTGGCGGTACATACTGCCGCGCTCAAAATACACACACAAACAAAACAACACCACATTGGACATTTTGAATAACACACACCTGGCACTCATTCACACACCACACCCACACCACTATAAAACACACACACACATTACCCACAACCCTTTACAACAAAAGAAAATTGGTAACTGAGGGAGAGACACAGCAAGAGCACCCACCGAACCACAGCCACAGAACACCATCACCCATACACCAGCCACGCACCTCACACCACACACCCCAACACATCACCCACACACCCTCACACAAACCACTCACACTACACCCATGGCACCACAAAGACACCCCAGGTTCTCAGAGGAGGAACTAAGGGTCATGGTGGAGGAAATCATCCGGGTAGCGCCACAGCTATTTGGATCACAGGTGCAGCAGACATCCATTGCCAGGAATATGGAGCTATGGCGGAAGATTGTGGACAGGGTCAACACTGTGGGACAGCACCAGTACAAGGGATGACATTAGGAAGAGGTGGAATGACCTTCGGGGGAAGGTACGTTCCGTGGTAGCAAGACACCAGATAGCAGTACAGAGGACTGGCAGTGGACCCCCACCTCCTCCCAACAACTAACAACATGGGAGGAGCAAGTCTTGGCAATACTGCATCCTGAGAGCCTGGCAGAAGTAGCAGGAGGACTGGACTCTGGTAAGTCAAATATCTATTACTATCACCCACCACCATGCCATTACAAAGCCCCACCTCTACCCTCACCCCCATCACTCCTCCACCTCACATACACCCCACCATCACAACCCACCGCTCCCACTACCACGTCCTGCATGCAATACCAATGCATGGACACCCATCACAGACCTGCATGGACACCGATCACCAAAGCATGCACACTTGAGACAATCACCTATCCAACCAAATCACCACTCACACAAGCCTAAACTGCCAGGGCAATCATACCGGGTAACACACCCATGCACAAGATGTCACACGCAGAAACAATAACACTGCATTTACATACCCACAGGTCCCCCACACAACGTCACCAACATCCAGTCCTCCCCCAGAAGAGGCCCACAGTGATGACAGCAGCTCTGCACGCCTGGATCAGGATGACCAACCTAGCTCAACAGGGACTTCCAGACAGTCGGTTACCTAGGCACAGTCCCATACCACCACAGAGCCTCCCCACCCAGGAAACACCACCACAGCACCCACCCAGCGGCCCCATACCTCTGTCCCCAGGACACATCAATCAGCAGTGTGTCCACCACTACAGGGACCCCAGGCAACCCCACAAACACAGGACGATCAGGGACCTGGGATCAGTGTCAGTGGGCACACGGTTCAGGGGACAGAGGCACAGGACAACAGGGAAGCTGGGAGGACTGCTGTGCCACAGGGGGAGGACAGGCACAGGGAACCGACTCTCCAGGAGGCACTCACCAACATCCTGGGAGCATACCACCATTCCCAGGAGACTATGGGCCAGATACTGGCCAAGTTGCAGGAGACCCAGCGGCTGCAGGAGGGACAATATGTGGGGATCATGGAGGACCTGAGGGACATCCACACCACCCTGGTCACCATTGCAAGGGTGCTGGCAGACATGGCCAATATCATGAGGGAGGCAGTGGCACACCACCAGGCCCCTGACACTAGCCACACCGATGAACAGCCCTCCACCTCCGCTGACGCTTGTCGACAGGAGGCCCCGCCACAGGAACAACAGGCCATCAGCACCCCTCTCCTGCAGAAGGAGAACCACCACACAAACGGTCCCTGCGATCTAAGCAGAAGCCAGAGAACATTGCCAAGACGCCCCCAGGAAATAGACTTTCCTGAATGTCACCCTTTTGTCCCACTATGTCACCCTGTCCACCTTGAACTGCCATTGCTCCACTTCCTATGCCCCCTTGGACAGTGCACCTGTGAGACAAATACACTGGAACTTTTCCCTGGACTCTCCTCCACCACCACCCCAGCCTATAGAAATACCCCATCCACTTATTAGCACATAAACAAACACCCTTGTAAGAAATACAAGTATTGAGTCTGTCAATTGATTGAACTATGTATTCGTTTAACAATCTGTAAACATTGAAATTCAACTGTACAGTAATGTATACATAGGTATGACCTGCAGTTTACTGCAGTCAACACACCAGGAGCCAGAGTGGGGCACATATATCTGTAAATAGACATGCCAAAGGGTACAGTAAGTGACCATAGTAGTGGGAATATCAGCCTGCAGTCACAATATCCAATACAAAACTCTCATTGGAAGGTGAAGTTACAGTGTCTTACCTGTGTGTCACTGGAAGTACTGTAGTATAATTGATGTTCTATTGACCACATCCTCATCCTCTGCCTCCTCTTCGTCACTGTCCACAGGCTCCACCGCTGCCACACGCCCATCTCCAGCCTCATCCTCCTGCAGAAAAGGCACCGGATGACGTAAGGGAAGGTTGTGCAACATGCCACGATGATCTGGCACACCTTCTTGGGTGAGTAGCACAAGGAAACACCTGTTAGATAGAGGCACCGAAACCTAGCCTTCAGGAGGCCGAATGTTTACTCTATAATTCTTCTTGTTTGCCCATGTGCCTCATTGTAACGTTCCTCTGCCCTTGTCCTGGGATTCCGCACTGGGGTCAGTAGCCATGAGAGGTTGGGGCAACCAGAGTCACCTACAAATATCGAGGGATACCTGTTAGCCAAAGACTAACCCTTAGGGCCAATCCCATACCCATACACCAACATATACTGGGAGGGAACCATGGGCTCACCTATTAGCCACACCCTGTGCCTCTGGAGTTGAGCCATCACATATGGGATGCTGCTATTCCTCAGGATAAAGGCATCATGCACAGAGCCAGGATACTTTGCATTGACACGGGAGATGTACTGGTCCACCAGGCACAATATCTGCACATTCATCGAGTTAAAGCTCTTTCGATTTCTGAACACCCTTTTCATTTCTCCGGGGTGGTGGGGACAAAGGCAATATGTGTACCATCAATTGCTCCAATGATGTTGGGGATATGTCCCATTGCATAGAAGTCAGCTTTCACTTTGGCCAAATCCTCCACCTGGGGGAAAACAATGTAGCTGTGCATGTGTTTCATCAGGGCCGACAACACTCTTGTTAGCACTATTGAGAACATTGGCTGTGACATTCCTGCTGCCAAGCCCACTGTCACTTGGAAAGAACCAGTTGCCAAGAAATGGAGGACAGATAGCACTTGCATAAGAGGGGGGATCCCAGTGGGGTGACAGATAGCAGAGATCAGGTCTGGCTTCAATTGGGCACACAGCTCTAGGATTGTGGCCCTGTCTAGTCTGTAGGTACGGATAAAGTGCCTGTCCTCCATTGCTGCCAAGTCCACTAGGGGCCTGTACACGGAGGGATGTCTCTATCTCCTATCCATCTGCAGCGTTTGCAATATAGCGGGCAAAACGATAAGTATCTTGTCAGTATTCAACATTTCCAAAATGTGCATTGCATGTTGTGACTGAAAAAGTATGTTGTTGTATAGGCCCAAATGGTGCCTATGTGTGCTGTGACGCAGTTAGGTGCCATGGCCTGACGCCCCCTGAAATGGCATCTGCCTGTCCTGTGTGGATGTACATGTGGAAATGAGGTAATGCCTCTGACGTTGTGTGCCGATGCGGGAGGTGGTCAAGAACCGCCATGCAACTCCTCATTGGTTGTAATTGGGCCCTATGGGTTACAGTGGTCAATGGTGATGTACACCGGCGGGGATGGTACGAACCAACGTGGACGTGACTGCCATTTTCTATCTGTTCACTCACTTGCTACCTGACCTTCAACAGGAGAGGATTTACACTGCATGTGCTGCTGTGACCTGTGCCTGGAACCGAGCATGGCCCATGTCACTGAGGAAAGGGCCCCAGCCTTCACTGCTGCGGAGTTGGAGAGACTGATGGATGGGGTCCTACCCCAGTACCGAATGCTGTATGGGCCTCCAGGGCAACAGGTGAGTACACTGTGAGCACGATGCATGGGGCTTAAATGCATGGAGTGCTGTATGTGAGGGCCTCGTGTAAGGGGGTGGTGTTTGAAGGGTCCTGGGCAGCATGCTGCATGTATGGAGGGCAATGTTTGTGCGTCAGGGTAAGGGGGGATATGGTGGGCCATGAGTGTAACAGGCCGGATGGTATGACTGATACCTTTTTACTATGTTTATTTCTCTGCAGGTCAGCGCCCATCAGAAAAAGGGTATATGGCATGCCATCGCCAAGGATGTGCGGACCCTGGGGGTCTACGGCAGGCGAAGCACCCACTGTCGCAAACGGTGGAATGACTTGAGACGCTGGGCATGGAAGACGGCGGAGCCCCAGCTGGGGATGGCCTCCCAACGAGGAAGGGGTGCCTGTCGAACCCTGACCCCCCTGATGTTCCGCATACTGCTGGTGGCCTATCCGGAGCAGGATGGGCGCTTGAGGGCATCACAGCAGCCACAAGGGTGTGAGTACAGTTTCACATTATGCTACTTGTGCGTGGTGGAGTGGTTTTTCGGGTGGGAGATGTGGGCCTGTGGGTGTCCCTAGGCCAGGCCGGACATTGTAGGGTAGGTTCCATGTTGGGCAGGGGCTGATGAACACCACCTCCAAACAAGCGAGTAGACATCCACTACTGGGAAGGGCTCTGTGGGTCTCAGGTATGCTGCAATTGGCGTTAGGTATTCCTGTCCATGGCATGGTGACTAGCATTGTGACTGGTCGTGCATTGCCTAGTGCATAGGGAGGTTCCCTGTGTGTGTGTGTGTTGTGTACGCCAACGGTGGTGTTGTTGCTGCCATTGACCAAGTGTATCCTCTGTCTCTTCCCCCCAGTTTTGTTTTGTCACCCTGTCCTTCTGTGCATTAGCATCATCTGGCGGAGGAGCAGAGGCACAGGCGACAGAGGGAGCTGCCTCCCACAGGGCCCATGAGGCCGAATCCACTGATGGTGAGGGCACCAGTCAGATGGAAGGTGAGGGGAGCACCACAGCGGAGACAGGAGGGGACAGTTCTGACAGTGATACCTCCTCCAATGGAAGCTCCCTAGTAGTGGCGGATACCTCTGTGGCCACCGTAACTACAGGTACAGCCGCCACCCCTGTACCAGCACCACCCTCCCAGCAGCCCCTCAGTGAGTTTCCCGTGTCCGCTCACCCAGGATGGTGGGCCTCTCCTTTGCTCCAGGCACCTCAGGCCCTTCCCCAGTTAGGCCTGCTGCCCTGAGTGAGGAGGCTATTGACCTCCTGAGATCCATCTCTGTTGGGCAGTCAACCATAGTGAATGCCATCAAGGGGCTGGCAGGCCATTTGCAACAAACAAGTGCATTCCTGGAGGGCATTCACTCTGGCATGGTGGCCCAACAGAGATCAATCTAGGCTCTGGCCTCCTTCCAGATGGCAGCCATTGTTCCTGTCTCTAGCCTCCTACCTCCAACTTCCTCTGTCCATTCCCCTGAACCCCAACCTATCCCAAGCACACATTCAGACCAGCATGCACCCAAGACAACACATAGGAGTGGCTCAGGCAAACACAAGCGCCGAACATCATCCCACAGGCACTCTCACAAACACCATCCAGATGCAGACACACCAACATCCACTGCCTCCACTGTGTCCCCCTCCTCCTCCTCCTCGTCCACCTCTATCCCAGTCGTGTCTCCACTCACACCTGCATGCACTACATCCTCATCCACTGCCTCCATCATCATCACGTCTATCACTACACACCCCTCACTGGCAGTTACCACCCCCACATCCATGCACATGTCCTCTGTGCCCTCTCCCACTGTGTGCCCCCTTCTCCCAAAGTACACAAACGCAAGCACTCAGACACCCAACAGCCATCCACTTCACAAGAACATCCAGCCCATGCACCTGCACCCAAACACAGCAGACAGATACCTCCAACAACCACTCCCTCTTCCTCCACTCCCAAACCTTCACCCTCCTCCCGCCTGAGTGTCCCTAAGAAGCTTTTCCTCTCCGCTGTTGACCTCTTCCCTACCCCTACCCCGTCCTTCACGTCAGGCCAGGGTGGTCAGAACCCCGGCTAGTACCTCAGCCATCCAGTCCACGGCCACAGTAGTGTCGGCAGCTACTGCAGGTGTGAGAGGCTCCAAGGAACCACCCATCAGCACTGGCAGTGTGCCTGCACCAGCTGCCAAGGGGAAAGGCAAGGATGCACCACCAGCTGGCAAGGGCAAGGAGGCACCACCAGCTGGCAAGGGCAAGGAGGCACCAGTAGCTGGCAAGGAGGCACCATCAGATGGCAAGGAGGCACCACCAGCTTACAAGGGGAAGGGCAAGGAGGCACCCCCAGCTGCTACAGAGAAGGGCAAGGAGCAATCCCCGGCTGCTGACAGGAAGGGCGAGGGGCCTGCACCTGCAGGCAGGAAGGACAGGTGGCCTGGTGCTGGGACTGATTCTGAGCCCCCACCACCAACCATGGCAGTTCAGCCATCTGAGGATGCAGGGGAAGGGCTGGGGCCTCCCCCCACCACTGGCATCCCCGACACCTGCACCGCCACCAGCACCTCTGCCAGCAACATCAGCCCCAGTGGGCAGCAGTCCGAGGCTGCAGGGGAAGGGCTGGAGCCTCCCCTCACCACTGGCATCAACGCCACCAGCACCGCCACCTGCACCGTCACCAGCACCGCTGCTAGCAGCAGCAGCCCCAATGGGCAGCCGTCTGAGGCTGCAGGGGATGGGCTGGAGCCTCCCCCCACCACTGCCAGCCCAACACCAGCACCGCCACTGCCACCACTTAGCAGCCGGGCAGTGTGTAGTCCTGCCTCCATGGACTATAATGCATCCTGACCCCTGCAAATCATGTGGGTCTGACACCTAGGTGAGAGATTGTGACCTTGCACTCCCCAAGATCTGCATCACAGGGCACAAAGCCCCCTCCAGAACCAGTTGAAGAAGGCATCCACTCACCCCCTCCTTGCCAGGATGAAGCACACTGGGCACAAAGCCCCCTCCAGAACCAGTGGAAGAAGACAGCCACTCAACCCCTCCTTGCCAGGATGAAGCACACTGGGCGCAAACCCCCCTCCAGAACCAGTGGAGAATCCATCCACTTGAGCGACTGTGGATTTGCACTCCCCAGGACCAAGCAGTGGGCAGACCACCCACTTAAGAGACTGTGGCTTTGCACTCCCCAGGTCCAAGCAGTGGGCAAACCACCCACTTGAGAGACTGAGGCTTTGCACTCCCCAGGACATCGCACAGGGCATGTTTCCCCCTCCAGGACCAGTGGTGTTGTAACATCTTCCGGCTGTGGTGCCCCCCGTTCCCGTCCCCCTGAGGTGCCTATGTATGTTCAAACTGATGCCCCTACAGTGTTCTCTCCGTGTTGATGCAGAAGTCAAGTGAGGCCTTGGCCTATGTGATGTGGCCCTGTGGCACATGGACATTGTGGACTGGGCAGTGTCCCTCCATTTGTATATCTGTATATACTGTTTGGATTTTTTAGGACGTATTTCTAGTATTTTATCTTATTGCACACACTTTAATCACTTTAGTTTGATACTTTGCAGCACAATTATGACATATTCAAGGTTCTTTGTTTCAGACCTCATAAATTGACATGATCTTGGTGGGAGTTGACATTTATTGTTTGCACATTGACATAGTAACCACAATTTAAACAAACTATAATTGAGTACGATTCCGGCAATATAGGTGTGCCCACGTTTGCGCGATGTAATGTGCATATATGTTGGTAGCCATGTGCGCTTTATACCAATTTACAGCTTTCTTCTTCTACTTGAGATATTTGATATGGTTATGTTCATGACCTTTTCAGATTCTGACTAACATTATATTTATTGACTGGTTTGAAATGTCTACTACAGGAAGGATTGCTCCATTATGAAATTCATATTTAATTGATTTTCTACATTTATATACATGTAGATATCCGCAGGTTATTGGACCCTTGAGGCTGCTCGCCATCTCTATGGTGCCCATCCTTTAGTGTGAGGAGGGTAAGGGAAGGTTAGGATGGTAATCATTAATCTGTAGGTGTGAACACTCTTTTACATTCACGGATGGTTGATCACTTCACAAGGGGTTCATTCACCACTGCGTTTTGGCCCTTTTATCACTCATGCATTTGGTATTAGCGATGTACTATACCTTATGTTCTGTTTTTTAGTTTTTTTTTTTCAGGTTCCAGTAACATGGGTATTTTAGTTTTTTTGAAAAGTGAGGATTAGGTGGGTTATTTACGGTCCTGATGAATCGCGCCTGATCACTATTGACAATTTGAGCGAGAAAGATGTTGACCTATTTTTGGGCAGTGTAGGGAGTCTTGTCTCTGCCCTTATCTCATTCCCAGACTGTAGGGTTTGTGACTACCTGGCACTATAAGTGAATAGGGTAAAAATAGACATTAATCTGTTTTGTCCCCTTCCTTTTTGGTTTTAATCATGACAGAGGCTGTTTTATATATATTTTGAATAAATACTTCCTGCGTTTTTTTGGCCTCTAGTTTTTTTTAACAGAATTTTTTCACCAATCCCACATAATTGCATTCACCCATTGGCTAATATCCTTACAAAAGATCTCCAGCAAAGAACCTCCTTGAGGGGCCCATCGGTCATTGCAGTGCCGGCCTGACGAGGAGCAAAGTCAGATGATGAAGTATGTCACCATTTGGTGAGTGAGGGCTCTAGTTCCTGATCTAGGATCTTCTCAGGGACCTGTTTGTCTCTCCCATACTGGGATTAATTCTCATTCTGTTTTTTTATGGAACTGTGCATTAATTGTTGTGTGATTTATAAGGGAATACTATGCACAGGACCATTTTCTTGTCTTCTCTAAAACCTCCCTGTTAGAAATGGGGTCCTTAGTTGACAGTCAGGTTACCCCCTGTTCAAGCAAGGACCCTCATTCTAGTCAGGGTAAAAGAGAATCACCCTCAGCTAACCCCTACTTACCCTCTTGGTAGCTTGGCAGAGCAGTAGGCTTAACTTCAGAGTGCTAGGTGTAAAGTATTTGTACCAACACACACAGTAACTTAATGAAAACATTTCAAAATAACACAACAAAGGTTTAGTAAAATAGGAAATATTCATCTAAACAAAACAAGACCAAACAACAAAAATCCACAATACACAAGTCAAGTTATCAATTAAAAAGCAAAAATAGTCTTTCTGTAGTTTAAAACACACACTAACACTGTTAGCGTGAAAAATGTACCTTGGGTGCGTCAAAAATAACCCCGCACCGGTGAGTGTGGGTCAAAAAGGGCTTGCAATGCATCAATTTCACTCACGAGCGAGACCTTGCGCCATTTCTCCTTTCTCCGGGTCAGGACGCATCACTTCTACTCTCCACAGGAGAGCGATGCGTCGATCCGGTCAGCACTCTCGGGTCCGGGCAGGCCCTGCGTTGTTTTTACACGCCCAGCGGTGTTTGCATCGGAAATCCAGCCGCACGATGATCCGAAAACCACACAGCGTGTGTTGCGATCTCCCAGCCTCCATCAGCGATGCTGCACGTCGTTTCTCCAGCTCCGTGCATCGATTCTTCAGTTGCGTTTCCGGCGACTGTCGATTTTCAGGCACGGAGCTGGCAGCGCATTGTTTCTTCAGCCACAGATCAGAGTTGCGTTGATCTTTTCCCCGCACTGCGTTCTGTGCGTGGATTTCCTTGTCTTAGGCTGCCAGCTTCTCCTTTCAGGGTCCAAGGAACTGGATGGGCACCACAGGGCAGAGTAGGAGTCTCTACAGACACTCCAGGTACTGGCAGAGAGAAGTATTTGCTGTCCCTGAGACTTCAAACAACAGGAGGCAAGCTCTAAATCAAGCCCTTGCACATCTTCACTAGATGGAAGGCACACAAAGTCCAGTCTTTGCCCTCTTACCCTGGCAGAAGCAGCAACTGCAGGATAGCTCCACAAAGCACAGTCACAGGCAGGGCAGCTCTTCTTCCTCAGCTCTTCAGCTCTTCTCCAGGCAGAGGTTCCTCTCGGTTTCAAGAAGTGTTCTAAAGTATGTGGTTTTGGGTGCCCTTCTTATACCTAGTTTCTCCTTTGAAGTAGGCCTACTTCAAAGTAAAGTCTCTTTTGAATGTGAAATCGTGCCTTGCCCAGGCCAGACCCCAGACACTCATCAGGGGGTTGGAGACTGCATTGTGTGAGGGCAGGCACAGCCGTTTCAGGTGTGAGTGGCCACTCCTCCCCTCCCTCCTAGCACAGATGGCTCATCAGGAAATGCAGACTTTACCCCAGCTACCTTTGTGTCACTGTCTAGTGTGAGGTGCACCCAGCCCAACTGTCAAACTGACCCAGACAGGGAATCCACAAACAGGCAGAGCGACAGAAATGGTATAAGCAAGAAAATTCTCACTTTCTAAAAGTGGCATTTTCAAACAAACAATCTTAAAATCAACTTTACTAAAAGATGTATTTTTAAATTGTGAGCTCATAGACACCAAACTCCACATGTCCATCCGCTCCCAAAGGGAATCTACACTTTAATCATATTTAAAGGTAGCCCCCATGTTAACCTATGAGAGTGACAGGCCTTGCAACAGTGAAAAATGAACTTAGCAATATTTCACTGTCAGGACATATAAAACACATTACTATGGGGGTCATTCTGACCCTGGCGGTAGACTACCGCCAGGCCAACGACCGTGGATGCACCGCCAACAGGCTGGCGGTGCATCCATGGGCATTCTGACCGCGGCGGTACCGCCGCGGTCAGAAACGGAAAACCGGCGGTGTCTCGCCGGTTTCCCGCTGCCCTGGGGAATCCTCCATGGCGGCGCTGCAGGCAGCGCCGCCATGGGGATTCCGACCCCCTTACCGCCAGCCTGGCTCTGGCGGTTTTGACCGCCAGAACCTGGCTGGCAGTAACGGGTGTTGCGGGGCCCCCTAACAGGGCCCCACCAAGATTTTCAGTGTCTGCCAAGAAGACACTGAAAATCACGACGGGTGCAACTGCACCCGTCGCACCCCTTCCACTCCGCCGGCTCCATTCGGAGCCGGCATCCTCATGGAAGGGGGTTTCCCGCTGGGCTGGCGGGCGGCCTTCTGGCGGTCGCCCGCCAGCCCAGCGGGAAACTCAGAATTACCACGGCGGTCTTCTGACTGCGCAGCGGTATGCTGACGGCGGGACTTTGGCGGGAGGCCTCCGCCGCCCGCCAAGGTCAGAATGACCCCCAATATGTCCTACCTTAACCATACCCTGCACCCTGCTCTTGGGGCTACCTAGGGCCTACTTTAGGGGTGTCTGACATGAAAGAGAAGAGAAGGTTTAGGCTTGGCAAGTGGGTACACTTGCCAAGTCGAGTTTACAGTTAAAACTGCAAACACAGACACTGCAGTGGCAGGTCTGAGACATGATTATAGAGCTACTTATGTGGGTGGCACAACCAGTGCTGCAGGCCCACTAGTAGCATTTGATTTACAGACCCTGGGCACCTCAAGTGCACTGTACTAGGGACTTACCAATAAATCAAATATGCCAATCATGGATAAGCCAATTACATACCCATTTTATATAGGAGCACTTGCACTTTAGCACTGGTTAGTAGTGGTAAAGTGCCCAGAGTAACAAAACAGAAAAATCAGAGTCCAGCACACATCAACAACTGGGAAACAGAGGTAAAAAGTTAAGGGAGACCACGCCAAGGATGAAAAGTTTAACACTCCCATTATTTAGTCCCTTTTTGATTTTTGTAGGAGGCGGTAGACCAGCAGGGGGAACACCTGCACTTCGGGCTCCATGGCGGCGTGGTTTTTCCCTGAGTGTCCAGAGGTGAGTCATTTCCCTTCTGTGTTCTGTTTCTGCCGTGCTTTTGATGTTGTTGGTTCCGCCCCAGAAAAGGTGGTGAATAGGCCTGTTACGGAGGGCGGTACATTGTCTTCCGTCTGGCTGTCGGCGGTTACCGCCGCGGTGCTTGCTGCTCCCGCTGTGGCGGTCAGTGTGTTAAAGTGGCTGTCTGTGTGAGCGGTTTCCGCTGTGGTCATAATTCCATTTTTTTTTCTGCCGGCTTGTTGCCGGTGTTACTGCCGCTTTATCACTGACTGCCAGGGTTGTAATGAGGGACTTAGGTGGTCATTACAACCCTGGCTGTCGGTGTTAAAGCGGCTGTAAAACCGCCAACAGGCTGACTGTAAAAAAAATGGAATCACGACCGTGGCGGAAACCGCCAGCATAGACAGCCACTTTAACACTCCGACCGCCACAGCGGTACACACAAACACCGCAGCGGTAACCGCCAACAGACAGGCGGAAGACAATGTACAGCCCACAATATTACAACCCACCAATCCGACACCTTTTCTGGGGCGGATTCACTGCAAACAAAAACACGGCGGAAACAGGACTTCAAAGGGAAAACGCTCACCTCCACACACCCCACGAGGAACCAGGATGCCATGGAACCCAAGCTCCAGATTCTGCCAGCCTTTATCTTACTGCTCCTCTACCAGGAGCACAAACGCCGGCGGCGAAGACCACGGTGAGTACTGCACCTACGACACAGGGGAAGGGGAGGGAAAAAACAGTGACACACACACGCAACATGCAACACCCCCACCACCACCCTCACCCTCCTCCAACAAAAATGCTAATAAATATTGATACATTACAGTTACACCCACAACCCCCAGTGGAAGAATGCAAGGACAAAAGGAAATGAGTCGAATAATTGTGATATATTCAATTACATACATCAAAAATAATTACAAATATATACATTTATACTATATACAATTATATACACCAAGAACACAAATCCAAGGGATTCCACCATCATAGTCCGTGGATCACTGGGCCCAAAAGGCATGGGCGAGGCCCACACTCAATACCCGAACAAGACGGAGAGAACACTGCAGGGGCATCAGCTAGAAATAAAACAGGCACCTCAGGGGGAAGGGAAGGGGGGGGCACCTCAGCCGGTTGAGAGCACAACGCCAGATCCACGAAGGGGCTCCATGCCCACTGTTCAATCCTGGGGAGTGCAAAGCCACAGTCTCTCAAGTCTCTACAGTGGGTGGGTTGCCCACTGTTCGATCCTGGGGAGTGCAAAGCCACAGTCTCTCAAGTCTCTACAGTGGGTGGGTTGCCCACTGTTCGATCCTGGGGAGTGCAAAGCCACAGTCTCTCAAGTCTCTACAGTGGGTGGGTTCCCCACTGTTCGATCCTGGGGAGTGCAAAGCCACAGTCTCTCAAGTCTCTACAGTGGGTGGGTTCCCCACTGTTCGATCCTGGGGAGTGCAAAGATCCTGGGGAGTGCAAAGCCACAGTCTCTCAAGTCTCTACAGTGGGTGGGTTGCCCACTGTTCGATCCTGGGGAGTGCAAAGCCACAGTCTCTCAAGTCTCTACAGTGGGTGGGTTCCCCACTGTTCGATCCTGGGGAGTGCAAAGCCACAGTCTCTCAAGTCTCTACAGTGGGTGGGTTCCCCACTGTTCGATCCTGGGGAGTGCAAAGCCACAGTCTCTCAAGTCTCTACAGTGGGTGGGTTGCCCACTGTGCAATCCTGGGGAGTGCAAAGCCACAGTCTCTCAAGTGGATAACAGTCTCCAATGGTTCTGGAGGGTGTTTTGTGCCCAGAGTGCTTCATCCTGCCAAGGACTGAGGTAGTGGATGTGATACTCCACTGGTTCTGGAGGGGGCTTTGTGCCCAGAGTGCTTCATCCTGCCAAGGACTGAGGTAGTGGATGTGATACTCCACTGGTTCTGGAGGGGGCCTGGTGCCCAGAGTGCTTCATCCTGCCAAGGACTGAGGTAGTGGATGTGATACTCCACTGGTTCTGGAGGGGGCCTGGTGCCCAGAGTGCTTCATCCTGCCAAGGACTGAGGTAGTGGATGTGATACTCCACTGGTTCTGGAGGGAGCTTTGTGCCCAGAGTGCTTCATCCTGCCAAGGACTGAGGTAGTGGATGCCTTTCTCCACTGGTTCTGGAGGGGGCTTTGTGCCCAGAGTGCTTCATCCTGCCAAGGACTGAGGTAGTGGATGTGATACTCCAATGGTTCTGGAGGGGGCTTTGTGCCCAGAGTGCTTCATCCTGCCAAGGACTGAGGTAGTGGATGTGATACTCCACTGGTTCTGGAGGGGGCCTGGTGCCCAGAGTGCTTCATCCTGCCAAGGACTAAGGTAGTGGATGTGATACTCCACTGGTTCTGGAGGGGGCTTTGTGCCCAGAGTGCTTCATCCTGCCCGTGGTGGATTCAGTAGCGTCGGAATCATTGGCGCTCACTGGCCTGTGGTGCTGCTGGCGGTGGAGTCCTGGGCAGCGGTTCAGCTGGTGGCGGTCTTGTCCTGGCCTGCGGTGCTGCTGGCGGCGGTGTCCTGGGCAGCGGTTCAACTGGTGGCGGTCTTGTCCTGGCCTGCGGTGCTGCTGGCGGCGGTGTCCTGGGCAGCGGTTCAGCTGGTGGTGGTCTTGTCCTGGCCTGCGGTGCTGCTGGCAGCGGTGTCCTGGGCAGCGGTTCAGCTGGTGGCCGTCCTGTCTTGGGCAGTGGTTCAGCTGGTGGCGGTCCTGTCTTTGGCAGCGGGGCTGCTGCTGGCGGTCCTGTCTTTGGCAGCGGGGCTGCTGCTGGCGGTCCTGTCTTTGGCAGCGGGGCTGCTGCTGGCGGTCCTGTCTTGGGCAGCGGGGATGCTGCTGGCGGTCCTGTCTTGGGCAGCGGGGCTGCTGCTGGCAGTCCTGTCTTGGGCAGCGGGGCTGGTGGCGGTCTTCACCTGGGCAGCGGGGCTGCTGCTGGCGGTCCTGTCTTTGGCAGCGGGGCTGCTGCTGGCGGTCTTCTCCTGGGCAGCGGGGCTGCTGCTGGTGGTCTTCTCTTGGGCAGCGGGGCTGCTGCTGGCGGTCCTGTCTTTGGCAGCGGGGCTGCTGCTGGCGGTCTTCTCCTGGGCAGCAGGGCTGCTGCTGGCGGTCTTCTCCTGGGCAGCGGGGCTGCTGCTGGCGGTCCTGTCTTTGGCAGCGGGGCTGCTGCTGGCGGTCCTGTCTCCGGAAGCGGGGCTGCTGGCGGTCTTCTCCTGGGCAGTGGGGCTGCTGGCGGTCTTGTCCGCCGTGCTGATCTTCCCAGACTTGCCGGTTTTAATGTACCCCTTCCCCACCTTGGATGGTGTTGCAGCTGTCTCCACACTCCCAACTGTACACCTGGGAGCGGCTTTGGTGGCTGATTTTTTTCCCCTCTCCTGCCGGGCACTGGCCAACTTGTTATGCTTGACAGGTGGGGGACTGTCCGTGCTGTGGCTCCTTGACACACTGCTGCCTGGTGCACTCCATAATCCGGTGACTACTGGCACCACTGGTCCCGCCAATGTTGTGGCTGAGATGCTAGGTTGGGACCTGGAGAGTCGGGCCCTAGGAGACTGAAGGGGTGGGGGAGGTGAGGGAAAGAGGTCAAGGCTGGCCAGGAAAAGTTTCTTAGGAACACTGGGATGGGTAGCTGGAGGGGGTTTGGGAGTGGAGGAAGAGGTTGTGGCCGTAGGAGTTGTACGTTTGGTGACTTTGGGTGAAGGTGCATGGGCTGGAGGCTGTCGTGAGGTGGATGGCTGTTGAGTGGGTGTGTGGCTGCGTTTGTGTACCTTGGGAGGTGGCCTCACAGACACACTGGGATAGGACACAGGGGATGTGTGAATGGTAGTGGGGGTGGTGACTGCACATGAGCGGGGTGTGGTGGTGGGTGTGCTGGTGATGGACGTAGTGGTTGAGGATGTAGTGCATGCAGGTGTGAGTGCAGACGAGACTGGGAGGGAGGAGGGGGAGGGAGACGAGGAGGAGGGGGACACAGTGGAGGTAGTGGATGTTGGTGTGTCTGCATGTGTCTGATGCTTGCGTGAGTGCCTGTGGGATGTGTGGTGCTTATGTTTGCCAGAGCTTCCCTTGTGTGTTGAGGTGTGTGCATGCTGGTCTGATGGTGTGCTTGGGATAGGCTGAGGTACAGGGGTGTGGGTCTGGGTGTGAGGAGGATGGAGGGGGAAGGCTAGAGACAGGGACAATGGCTGCCATCAGTGCTGAGGCCAGAGTCTGAAAAGCTCGCTGAAGGGCTGCCTGACCAGAGTGAATGCCCTCCAGGTATGCATTGGTTTGTTGCAACTGCCTCTCTACACCTTGGATGGCATTCAAAATGGTAGACTGCCCAATAGTGAGGGACCTGAGGAGCTCAATGGGCTCCTCACTGAGGGCAGCAGGGGTGACTGGGGCAGGGGCTGAGGTGCCTGGGGCGAAGGTGATGCCCACCCTCCTCCTCCCAAACGCTGAGGGGCTGCTGAGAGGGCAGTGCTGGTAGAGAGGGTGGCGGCTGTACCTGTAGATGCGGGGGGCACAGATGGGCCCGCCACCGCAAGGGAGCTCCCATCAGCTTTCGCTGGTGTCTGCTCCTGTCCTCATCGTGGAGCTCCCCTCCGTCCCACTGGTGCCTTCGGACTCCGTTACTTCACCCTTCAGGGCCATGTGGGATGCAGCTCCCTCCTGCTCCGGTGCCACTGCTCCTCCACCAGATGATGCTAATGCAAACAAGGACAGTATCGCTGGCGTCAGCTCCTGTCCCCGCCGTGGAGTTCCCCTTGCCCTCCCTCCGTCCCACTGGTGAAATCAGACTCCGTAGTGACACCCTCCAGGGCCATGTGAGATGCAGCTCCCTCCTGCTCCGGTACCACTGCTTCTCCGCCTGATGATACTAATGCACACAAGAACAGGGAGACCACAAAAAGGGGGGGAAGACAGAAGAAAGACATGTTGAGTGCATGCAATACCGCTACCGTTGGCGGACACGACAGACACAGAAGCCCCCTGCACTACGCCACGCACTTGGAGTCCACTATTCAATCCCTGGGACATGGCTTACAAGGCTATGGCCGATTTCTGCACACATGGATGTCACAGGGGCCTGACTAGGTGTAGTTGGCACTGTACACAGGTGGGGTGGGGTGCCACAGGGCCTGCCTGAAGAAGGTAACTTAACTACCAAACTCGCCCTGCCTAGGGGAACCCACAACCCACCTCCCCCACCCAGTCACCTACAATGCGCGCTGAATCAGCAGAATGAGAGTGTACTCACCCCCTTGTTGCTGCTGTGATGCCCTCAAGCGCCCATCCAACTCCGGGTACGCCACCGCCAGGATCCTGAACATCAGGGGAGTCATGGTGTGATGGGCACCCCTCCCACGTTGGGAGGCCATCTCCAGCTGGGCCTCCGTCGTCTTCTTGCTCCAGTGGCGAATGTCCTACCATCTTTTCTGGCAGTGGGTGCTCCGTCTGTGGTAGACCCCCAGGGTCCAGACTTCCTTGGCGATGGCACGCCAAATGTCCTTCTTCTGGTGGGCGCTGACCTACAGGAATTGTACAGGGGAAAAAGAGAACTAATAACCAACTGCACCGTCACAGTCATTGTCCCGCATCCCTACCCTTGCCATGACGCACATGCACTCACCGTCGTTTCATGCACGCCTCATTCTCTCCCCCCCATCTTTCATCCACCCCACTCCACACAGGCATTGCCCATACAGCATGCTCACAGTGTACTTACCTGTTTGTCTGGAGGACTGTAGAGTAGTGTGTACTGGGGGAGGACCCCATCCACAAGTTTCTCCAACTCCTCCGTGCTGAAGGCAGGGGCCCTTTCCTCAGACACACGAGCCATTGTCTCGTCCAGACTGAGGTCACAGCAGCACTTGCAGTGTAGGCCCTCTCCTGTCGAAGATCAGGTATCGAGTGAATGAACAGACAGAAAATGGCGATCACGTCCGCGGCGGACGTACATTGTCATTGGCTCCTGGGACCCATAGGGTCCAAAGTTAACCAATGCAGAATTGCGCTGCGGTCCTCGACTGCCTACCTCGACGGTGTACAACGCCAGCGCAGTTACCTCATATCCCCTTGTCCCACTTTACAGGCCAGGCAGCTGCCATTTAAGGGGGCCACATGGCATTATTTTTTACTGTGTCACACATTCCTAGGCCTTGCCTAAACACTCATACAGGCAAATTTCGATTTATGAATATTTTCAGAGTAAGCTGGGTTTACGTACCTCATAGTTGGTTGACTCTCTGCTCGCTGTTCTCCTCCATAGGCACCGTCTGCTGGGGCATGTGAGGGTATGGTGGCATCCTCTGGTGTACAGACCGCTGGTGGATCTGTCGACAATGGAGGAAAGACATGTGATCATCACCTACAGGCTTGATCGTGCCACAATCCTAGAACTGTGTGCCCAGTTGGAGCCAGACCTGATGTCAGCTATCCGCCATCCCACAGGAATCCCCCCTCAAGTGCAGGTGCTGTCAGTACTCCATTTCCTGGCAAGTGGGTCTTTTCAAACAACAGTGGCCATAGTATCAGGGATGTCCCAGCCTATGTTTTCCAACGTGTTGTCCAGAGTGTTGTCTGCCCTGCTGAAACACATGTGGAGCTACATCGTTTTCCCTCAAGTGGAGGATTTGCCTACAGTGAAAGGTGATTTCCATGCCCTGGGACATATCCCCAACATCATAGGTGCCATTTATGGGACACATGTGGCCTTGGTCCCCCCACGCAGGAGTGAACAGGTGTACAGAAACCGGAAGAGTTACCATTCCATGAATGTGCAGATGGTGTGCTTGGCAGACCAGTACATCTCCCATGTTAATGCAAAATTCCCTGGCTCAGTGCATGACGCTTACATCCTGCGGAATATCAGCATCCCTTATGTGATGGGGCTACTACAGAGGCACCGGGTGTGGCTATTAGATGAACATATTGGACCCAATACAGTGGGAATAGTTGTCTGGGTCTGTGGATGTCCCTATGAGTTAGTGTGTGGCTAACAGTTGTCCCTCAATATTTGCAGGTGACACTGGTTACCCCAACCTGTCATGGATACTGACCTCAGTGAGGAATCCCAGGACAAGGGCAGAGGAACGCTACAATGAGGCCCCTGGGTGAACTAGGAGGATTATAGAGCGGACCTTCGGCCTCCTGAAGGCCAGGTTCTGGTGCCTCCATATGACAGGTGGTTCCCTATTCTACTCACCAAAGAAGGTGATCCAGATCATCGTGGCCTGCTGTATGCTTCACAACTTGGCTTTGCGACGACAGGTGCCTTTTCTGCAGGAGGATGGTCCAGATGGAGGTGTTGTGGCAGCTGTGGAGCCTGTGGACAGTGAAGACGAGGAAGCAAAAGATGAGGACATCGGCAACAGGAACACAGTGATCCTGCAGTACTTCCAGTGAGACACAGGTAAGAAGACAACACTGCCTGCTATATCTAATTTAAAATCTATTACCTCTCTACTGTCTGTCATTTTCACCCAGTGCATGGTCACTGAGTTGTCACTTTCCCTTACGAATTCACAGATGTGGGTCCCACTGTGTGACATTTGCTTTGTTTCCTCATGGACTAGAGCTGTGTGACATAAGTATGTTGACATTACATTTGAAAGAGCATTTTGCCACTGCAATTGCTAATACACTATTTCGAAATCACAGACAGACTCCAGATTGTTTTGTGCTTTAAGGGAGTTTATTTAAGTGCTCAATATTGGAGGGGGTTGTAAAATGGTGAGGGGTGATGGTGGAGGAATGTCCATGGCAGAGTCCAGTCTATTAGTCTCAAAGGTGCATTGGAAGTGGAGCTAGGGCAGTTTAAGGATGGACAGGGTGACAAGGTGGGACAAAAGGATGACAATCAGGGTGGTCTCATTGCTTGGCGGGGGTCTTGGCATCGTTCTCTGTCTTTGTCCTGGATCTCAGGGACCGTTTGCGGGGTGGTTCTCCCTCTGCAGGGGGTGGGGTGCTGGTGTGGTGGTCCTGTAGTGCTGCCTCCTGTCCACTAGCACCGGCAGAGGTGGTGGGCAGTTCATCGTCCAGGCTAGTGTCAGGGGCCCCTTTTTGTGCCACAGTGTCCCTCCTGGTGTTCACGAGTTCCTTCAGCACCTCTGCAATGGTGCCCAGGGTGGAATTGATGGATTTGAGTTCCTCCCTGAAGACCAAATACTGTTACTCCTGCAGCCGCTGGGTCTCCTGAAACTTGTCCAGTACCGTTGCCATTGTCTCCTGGGAATGGTGGTAGGATCCCATGATGTTGGAGAGGGCCTCGTGGAGAGTGGGTTCCCTGGGCCTGTCTGCCCCCTGTTGCACAGCAGCCCTCCCAGTTCCCCTGTTTCCCAGGGCTTCTGTCCCCAGGTCCGTGTTGTTGTTGGGGTGGTGGGTTAGCCTGGGTTCCCTGTCGTGGTGGACACACTGCTGCTTGACGTGTCCTGGGGACAGAAGTATGGGCCCGCTGTGCTGTGCTGGTGTTTCCAGAGGGGGGAAGGTCTTTAGTGGCTTGTGCCAGTGTGAGGGGAACCGACTGTCCCAAGGTCCCAGATGGGCCGGGCTAGTCATCTAGATCCAGTTGGACAGAGCTGCTGTCATCACTGTGGGCCTCTTCTGTGGGTGGAGGTGGACATGTCTGGACCCTCCTGTCTGGTGACTTTGGGTAGGGGTCCTGCAGGGGGGAAAAAGCATGATTATTGCATCTGTGTGTGCCATGGTGTGCAATGGGTGGGTGACCGTGTACCCCACTGCTTGCATTCCTGTGTAGGACCTTGTGTGAGGATGGTTTAGGGGGGTGTATGGGTAAGTGAAGTGGCTATGCTTTGGTGCTGGGTGTCCATGCTTTGGTGCTGCATGCAGGGCTTGGGTTTGGGATGTGTGGTTTGTGATATTGGGACATGTGTGAGGAGTTGGAGTGATGGGGGTGAGGGCGAGGGTGGGGGTATGTGATGGCATGCAGGTAGAGTGGGGGATGAAGTAGTAAAGATTCGTCTTACCAGAGTCCATTCCTCTAGCTACTCCTGTGAGGCCCTCAGGATGCAATATTGCCAAGACCTGCTCCTCCCATGTTGTTAGTTGTGGGGGAGGAGGTGGGGGCCCGCCGCCATTCCTCTGTACCGCAATGTGGTGTCTGGAGACCACCTAACACACCTTACCCCGTAGGTCGTTCCACCTCTTCCTGATGTCATCCCTATTTCTTGGGTGCTGTCCCACTGTGTTGACCCTGTCCACGATTCTTCACCATAGCTCCATCTTCCTAGCTATGGAGGTGTGCTGCACCTGTGATCCGAATAGCTGTGGCTCTACCCAGATGATTTCCTCCACCATGACCCTGAGCTCCTCCTCAGAGAACCTGGGGTGTCTTTGCTGTGCCATGGGGTGGTGTGGGTGATGTGTGGGGTGGGGTGTGTTGTGATGTGTGGGGTGATATTTAGTGGTGTGTTGTGTGAGTTGCGTGGATGTTATGTGGGTGATGGTGTTGAGTGCCTGTGGATGCAAATTTGTAGATGGTGGTGTCTCTCTCTGGCCTTCAATCGCAATTGTTGTCATAGGGGTTTGTGGGTGATGTGGGTGTGTGTTTTATATTGTATTGGGTGTGTGGGAGTGGTGTGTGTATGTGTATCAGGTGTGTGTATTTCGAATTGTCCAATGTGGATGTGTTTTGTAAATGTGTGTGTATTTTGAGAGCGGCGGTGTGTACCGCCAATGAATACCGCGGTTGAAAGACCGATGCGTGGATTCGTGGGTTGTGATAGTGTGGGCGTATTCCTGTTGGCGTGACGGTGGAGGATTTCTTATCGCCAGTTTCTCACTGACCTTTGGTGTGACGGACTTGTGTGGGTGTCTAGATTTTGGCGGATTCCGGCCTTTGGATCATAATAACCGTGGTGGAATTCCGTGGCCACAGCGGTGTGTTGGCGGTCTTCTGCACGGCGGTAAGCGGCTTTTACTGCCAATGTTGTAATGACCCCCTAAGTCTGCTCCCAGCGTGTGGGAGATTTAGAAATGTTCCCACCGGCAGTGAGCAAACCTGTGGTCTGTTTTTCTGTCCGCAGTGATGTAGGCAGGGAAAAAACATATATTGCTCTCACCTGGAAGGAGCATGCATAAAAACAGCTGCGGCCTCAGGGCAGGAGCAATGCCAGCTCCCACACCACAGGGGGAGCTGTCTGGGGCCAAAGGGCCTAGGGGCTCCCCCAATGGCCCTATGTGTCGGTCAGTGGGCACCAGGGCAGCCACCTGTAATTGATGCAGGTCTCAGGGCCAAAATAGTCCCCAGGAGGGGGGGCATGCAGCAGCTTGGGGTTGGCTGCCTGTGGGGGGCTTGGACACAGGCTGGGCTCTGTGGCCAACCCCCCTGCTGCACACAGCCGGACGCCCTGCTCAGCATGGGGTTAGCTGCCTTGAGGGGGGTTAGCTGCAGGGCCTGGCTTCATGCCAGTCCCCCACCACACACTGCTGAAAGCCTTGTGTAGCAGGGGATTGGCTTTATGTACAATGATAAAATATTAAGCAACCTTATAGTTAGTTGAAATGTTCAGTAACAAAATAATGTTTTAAATTCTAAAAACCTCAGAAATCCACCAGCTATAGTAATAGTTATCTCAAGTAACTGTAACTCATGCCAATAAGGTAACTATAGCTCACATCCTAGCCATGCACTGCTATTTACTCCACATAAAATGTAAAATTCCAATAACCATTCCAAAAAATTTAAGTAACAACAAACACAAAATGTAACAGTATGCATTAAATTAAATAATAATAACACTATAAAATTACATATTATACAAAAAACGTAATTGCAATAAAATTAAATGATATCCAGATTAATAAAAACAGTTGCATTTGTTAAATAGTTAGCACAATTAGCTAATTAAACAATTAACAAATAAAAAATACCACATTTTCAAAATGATCTATTAAATACCTAAAATAAATTTCATAATTAATTATGTTAATTAACAACCTAAAACCAAATAATGAAGCATTTGAAAATAAATATTGAAAAAACTTCCCAGACTGCTCCTATATTAACTAAACAATCTGCAAAATACAAAGTTGACATAAAAAAGTATTACCAAATCAAAAAAATTAAAAGATAATTAAAAATACCTAACAATAAAATAATAACAATTGACACAAAAGGTATATACACTCAACTAAATATTTACAAAACAATGTCATGTACAACCATATTTAAAAAGTATAAAATACTTAAAAGCAAGATATTCTTACCTTCTATATACTGTCCCATGATATTTTTGACTTCACAATATTATGACACAATTTTTGAGTCACACAGTATTATTGAAATTATATTTGGTGGATTATTGACTGAGACCTAGGCTACTTTGTGGTAAATTACAAGAGTTCGGAAGAGATATAGACTGACTTGCCTCTGCTGCAGGTGTACTATCAAGAGCCCTTCACTTACAGGTAGAGATGGATCAAGTAACATCTGCAGTAGAGGAGCTACAATTAGCTCATGTAACTGAAAGGGAACTCTCTTAGCATACATATATATATATATATATATATATATATATATATATATATATATATATATATATATCAAGGAGTCTTCAAGCCTTAGCAGTAGTCTGGGACTGAAATCTCACAATGAATTTGCTCAAAGAGCCACAGCAGAGAAGAAAAATATATCGACCTGGGATTAGAAAATGCTCCAAAAGGTATAGGACAAAATAGACAGAGAGATTGATGTTTGCTGGAAAAAGTACATAATAACAATTCATTAAAGGCAAGAAGATATTATGGTGGTCTTTACAACCCTGGCGGACGGTGTTAAAGCTGCGGTAAAACCGGCAACAGGCCGGCGGTAAAAAAATTGGAATTATGACTGTGGCGGAAACCGCCAACAAAGACAGCCACTTTAACACTCAGACTGCCACGGCGGTACAGACAAACAGCGCGGCGGTCACCGCCAACCGACAGGCGGAGGACAATGTACCACCCACAGTATCACAACCTACCAATCCGCCAGCTTTTCCGGGGTGGATTCACAGCGGATAAAAACACGGCGGAAACAGGCATTTCAAAGGGGAAACGCTCACCTCTACACACTCCACGAGGAACGAGGGCACCATGGAGCCGGAACTCCATATTCTGCCAGCGCTAGTCTTCCTGCTCCTATACTAGGATCATCAACGCCGGCGGCGAAGACCACAGTGAGTACTGCACCTACGACATAGGGGAGGGGGGAGGCAAAAACACAGGGACACACGCAACCAACATCCCAACCCCCACCCCGACCCTCACCCACTACAACACACACACCAATGCATATCTACACATTACAGTAACAACCCCCCCGGAAGAATGCAAAGACAAAAGGAAGGGAGTTGAACCATTGTAATATATCAAAATACAGTAAGCAAATATATACATACATATATATATATATATATATATATATATATATATATATATATACACATTAAACAAAATATACACCACAATTAGTAGTACAGGTATTGCACCATTCATTGTCCGTGGACCACTGGGCCCAAAATGCATGGGCGAGGCCCACACAAGATACCCGATCAAAACGGAAAGAACACTGCAGGGGCATCAGATAGAAATACAACAGGCACCTCAGGGGGAAGGGAAGGGGGGGCACCTCAGCCAGATGAGTGCACCACGCCAGAACCACGAGGGGGCTCCATGCCCATTGATGTATCCTGGGGAGTGCAAAGCCACAGTCTCTCAAGTCTCACAAGTGGGTGGGTTGCCCACTGTACCATCCTGGGGAGTGCAGAGCCACAGTCTCTCAAGTCTCTGCAGTGGGTGGGTTGCCCACTGTACCATCCTGGGGAGTGCAAAGCCACAGTCTCTCAAGTCTCTGCAGTGGGTGGGTTGCCCACTGTACCATCCTGGGGAGTGCAAAGCCACAGTCTCTCAAGTCTCTGCAGTGGGTGGGTTGCCCACTGTACCATCCTGCGGAGTGCAAAGCCACAGTCTCTCAAGTCTCTGCAGTGGGTGGGTTGCCCACTGTACCATCCTGGGGAGTGCAGAGCCACAGTCTCTCAAATGGATGCAAGTCTCCACTGGTTCTGGAGGGGGCTTTGTGCCCAGAGTGCTTCATCCTGCCAAGGACTGAGGTAGTGGATGCCTTTCTCCACTGGTTCTGGAGGGGGCTTTGTGCCCAGAGTGCTTCATCCTGTGCAGGACAGATGGAGTGGATGAAGTCTCCACTGGTTCTGGAGGGGGACTGGTGCCCAGAGTGCTTCATCCTGCCAAGGACAGACGGAGTGGATGCAAGTCTCCACTGGTTCTGGAGGGGGACTGGTGCCCAGAGTGCTTCATCTTGTGCAGGACAGACGGAGTGGATGCAAGTCTCCACTGGTTCTGGAGGGGGACTTGTGCCCAGAGTGCAGCACACACCCGTGACGGTCCCACTTCCGTCACTGCCCCTGCCCCAAATGGGCTAGCAGTGCATTCCATGGCGGTCTTTGCCCTGTTCAGCGGTCCCTGGCCTGTTCAGCGGTGCTTGAGTTGCCAGTGTCAGACCTGTTCAGCGGTGCATTCCATGGCGGTCTTTGCCCTGTTCAGCGGTCCCTGGCCTGTTCAGCGGTGCTTGAGTTGCCAGTGTCAGACCTGTTCAGCGGTGCATTCCATGGCGGTCTTTGCCCTGTTCAGCGGTCCCTGGCCTGCTCAGCGGTGCTTGAGTTGCCAGTGGCAGACCTGTTCAGCGGTGCATTCCATGGCGGTCTTTGCCCTGTTCAGCGGTCCCTGGCCTGCTCAGCGGTGCTTGAGTTGCCAGTGGCAGACCTTTTCAGCTGTGCATTCCATGGTGGTCTTTGCCCTGTTCAGCGGTCCCTTGGCTGTTCAGCTGTCCATGCCAAGGAGGTCCTTCATTGCCCAGCAGGGCTGTGTCTGGCGGGCTGTGGCTTGCGGGGCCCTCCTGGCCAACTGGGCTTTGGCTGGCGGTGGCCTCCTGGCCAGTGACGATGGGGCTGGCCTCCTGGGCAGTGACTCTGGCGGTGGCCTCCTGGCCAGAGACGATGGGGCTGGCCTCCTGGGCAGTGACTCTGGCGGTGGCCTTCTGGCCAGTGACGATGGGGCTGGCGTTGGCCTCCTGGGCAGCAGGGATGATGGCGGTCTTCTCCGCCGTGCTGCTCCTCCCAGACTTTGGAGATTTCTTCTGCCCCTTCCCCACCTTGGGAGGAGTCACAGCTGAGTCGACACTCCCCCCGGGACCCTTGTGAGTGGCTTTGCTGGCTGGAGTCTTCCCCCTCTCCCGCCGGGCACTGTCCAACTTCACAGGGGGGGGGGGGGAACTGGCTGTGCTGTGGCTCCGTGCCACACTGGCTGTCCTGGTGGCCGGTGCACTCCACATACCTGTAACAACAGGCACCACTAGTCCCGGAGATTTTTTGGCTGAGGTGCTAGTACGGGACCTATGAGTCGAAAGGGGGGGGTGGTGGGAAATAGGTTAAGGGGGGCCAGGAAAAGTTTTTGGGAGACACTGGGACGGGTAGATGGAGTCGGTTTGGGAGTGGAGGAAGAGGTGGTGGTTGTAGGAGGTGTAACTTTTGTCGATTTGGGTGCAGGTGCACGGGCTGGAGGCTGTTGTGAGGTGGATGGCGGTTGGGTGGGTGTGTGCCTGCGTTTGTGTATCTTCGGAGGGGGCGTCACAGACACACTGGGAGAGGACACAGGGGACGTGTAAATGGTAGTGGGGTGGTGAGTGCACGTGAGCGGGGTGTGGTGGTGGGTGTGCTGGTGCGGGACGTAGTGGCTGTAGTGGTAGTGCATGCAGGTGTGAGTGTAGACGAGACTGGGAGGGAGGAGGGAGACGAGGAGGAGGGGGACACAGTGGAGGCAGTGGATGTTGGTGTGACTATATGTGTGTGATGCTTGCGTGAGTGCCTGTGGGATGTGTGGTGCTTATGTTTGCCTGAGCTTCCCTTGTGTGTTGAGGTGTGTGCAGGCTGGTCTGATGGTGTGCTTGGGATAGGCTGGGGTACAGGGGATTGGGTCTGGGTGGAGGAAGTTGGAGGGGGGAGGCTAGATACAGGGACAATGGCTGCCATCAGTGCTGAGGCCAGAGTTTGCAGGGTTCGATGAAGGGCAGCCTGACCAGAATGAATGCCCTCCTGGAATGCATTTGTGTGCTGCAATTCCCTTTCTACACCCTGGACGGCATTCAAAATGGTAGACTGCCAAACAGTGAGGGACCTGAGGAGGTCAATGGCCTCCTCACTGAGAGCAGCAGAGGTGACAGGGGCAGGGCCTGAGGTGCCTGGGGCGAAGGTGATGCCCACCCTCCTGGGTGAGCAGGCACGGGGCACACGCTGAGGGGCTGCTGGGAGGGCGGTGCTGGTAGGGGGGGGGGGCGGCTGTACCTGTAGAAGTGGGGGGCACAGATTTTGCCTCCACCACAAGGGAGCTCCCATCGGAGGACGAGTCCGTTTCGCTGGTTGCAGATCCTGTGACCGCTGTGGTGCTCCCCTCACCCTCCGTCCCACTGGTGTATTCTGAGTCCGTGGTGTGGCCCTCCATGGCCATGTGGGATGCAGCTCCCTCGTGCTCCGGTGCCACTGTACCTCCGCCTGATGATGCTGATGCACACAAGAACAGGGAGACCACAAAAAGGGGGGGATGACAGAAGAAAGACAGGTTGAGTGCATGGCTTACTGCTACTGTTGGCGGACAATACAGACACAGCAGCCCCCTGCACTACGTCGCGCTGTTGGGCTCTACAGATGCAATTCCTGGGATATGGCCTACATGGCTATGGACGACATCTGCACACATAGATGACACAGGGGCATGAATACCTGTACTTGGCACTCTACAGAGGTGGGGTGGGGTGCCACATGGCCTGCATTACGGAGGGGCCTAGCCTACGGAACTCGCCCTGGCCTAGGGAAACCCAAAGCCCTCCTCCCCCACCCAGACACCTTCACTGCGCACAGAGTCCGCTGAATGATGTTGTACTCACCCCCTTGTGTCTGCTGTGATTCCCTCAAGCGCCCATCCAACTCAGGGTAGGCCATCGCCAGGATCCAGAACATCAGGGGGGTCATTGCTCGACGGGCACCCCTCCCACGTTGGGAGGCCATCCCCAGCTGAGCCTCTGCCATCTTCTTGCTCCAGCGGCGAATGTCCTCCCATCTCTTCCGGCAGTGGGTGCTCTGTCTGTGGTGGACCCCCAGGGTCCGGACGTCCTTGGCGATGGCACGCCAAATATCTTTCTTCTGGTGGGCGCTGACCTACATGAAATGTACAGGGAAAGAAGAGAAGTCATTACCAACTGCGCTGTCAAAGTGAGTGGCCCACATCCCTACCCTTGCCATGTGGCACAGGCGTCTTTCATGCACGCAGCACTCTGCCCCCTTCCTTCTTACAACCAGCCCTCTCCACAGAGGCATAGCCCATACAACGTGCTCCCTGTGTACTTACCTGTTGGTCTGGAGGATGGTAGAGTAGCGTGTACTGGGGGAGGACCCCGTCCACGAGCTTCTCCAACTCCTCTGCAGTGAAGGCAGGGGCCCTTTCTCCAGATGCCCGAGCCATTGTCTCTTCCAGACCGAGGTCACAGCAGCACTTGCAGTGAAGGTCCTCTCCTGTCGAAGATCAGGTATCGAGTGATTGAACAGATAGAAAATGGCGGTCACATCCGCGGCTGTCACGTCCACGGCGGTGCATACCATCACCGCCGGCGTACATCGTCATTGGCTCCTGGGACCCATAGGGTCCAATGTTAACCAATGCAGCATTGCGCCGCGGTCTTCGCCCACCTACCGCGATGGTGTACAACGCCAGCGCAGTTACCTCACATCCCATTGTCCCACTTTAGAGGTCAGGCAGCTGCCATTTCAGGGGCCCACATGGCCTAATTACCAACTGCATCACACAGACCTAGGCCTTGTCTCACAACACAAATACAGGCCACATTTTGTGTATGAATGGTGTTCTGTGTAGACTGTGGGTACATACCTCTGAATTGTTTGACTCTGTGGTCGCTGTTGTCCTTCCTAGGCACCGTCCGCTGGGACATGTGAGTAGATGGCGGAATCCTCCGGTGTACCGACCGCTGGTGGACCTGTCGACAATGGAGGAAAAACATTTGATAATCACCTACAGGTTTGACCGTGCCACAATCCAGGAACTGTGTGCCCATTTGGAGCCTGACCTGATGTCAGCAATCCGTCATCCCACAGGAATCCCCCCTCAAGTGCAGGTGCTATCAGTGCTCCATTTCCTTGGGTCATTTCAAACAACAGTGGCCATGGCATCAGGGATGTCCCAGCCTATGTTTTCCAACGTGTTGTCCAGACGTGTTGTCCAACGTCTGCCCTGCTGAAACACATGCAGAGCTACATAGTTTTCCCTCAGGTGGAGGATTTGCCTACAGTTAAAGGTGACTTCTATGCCCTTGGACATATCTCCAACATCATAAGTGCCATTGATGGGACCCATGTAGCTCTGGTCCCCCCCCCACAGGGGTGAACAGGTGTACAGGAACCGGAAGAGTTATCATTCGATGAATGTACAGATGGTATGTTTGGCAGACCAATACATCTCCCAGGTAAATGCTATGTTCCCTGGCTCTGTGCATGACGCCTACATCCTGCGGAATAGCAGCATCCCTTATGTGATGGGTCAAATCCAGAGGCACCGTGTGTGGCTATTAGGGGACTCTGGTTACCCCAACCTGTCATGGCTACTGACCCCAGTGAGGAATCCCAAGACCAGGGCAGAGGAACGCTACAATGAGGCCCATGGGCGGACTAGAAGGGTGATCGAACACACCTTCCGCCTCCTGAAGGCCAGGTTCAGGTGCCTCCATTTGACAGGTGGTTCCCTATTCTACTCACCTTAGAAGGTGTGCCAGATCATTGTGGCCTGCTATATGCTTCACAACTTGGCTTTGCGACGACAGGTGCCTTTTCTGCAGGAGGATGGTCCAGATGGCGGTGTTATGGCAGCTGTGGAGCCTGTGGACAGTGATGAGGAGGGAGCAGAGGAAGAAGACATTAACAACAGGGACTCAGTTATCCAGCAATATTTCCAGTGACACACAGGTGAGAAAACATTCCTGCCTACTACAAGTACTTTCACACTTCTACCTCTATCCTGTCTGTCGATTTCAACCAGTATATGGTCACTGAGTTGTACATTTCCCTTATTGTTTCACAGGTGTGGTTTCCAACGTGTGTCATCTGCTTAGATTCCTCATGGACTTGAGATGTGTGACATAGGTATGTTGACATTACATTTGAAAACGCATTTTGTCACTGTCATTGCTAATACACATTTTCGAAATCACAGACTGACTCCAGATTGTTTTGTGATTCAAGGGTGTTTATTGAAGTGCTAAATATTGGAGGGGGGTTGTAAAATGGTGAGGGGTGATGGTGGAGGAATGTCCATGGCAGAGTCCAGTCTATTAGTCTCACAGGTGCATTGCCCATATGGGCATAGGAAGTGGAGCTGGGGCAGTTACAATATGGACAGGGTTACAAAGTGGGACAGTAGGATGACAATCAGGGTGCTCTCATTTCTTGGCGGGGGTCTTGGCATCGTGCTCTGTCTTGTTCCTGGATCTCAGGGACCGCTTGCGGGGTGGTTCTCCATCTGCAGGGGGTGGGGTGCTGGTGTGGTGGTCCTGTGGCGGTGCCTCCTGTCCACTAGCGCCGGCAGAGGTGGTGGGCAGTTCATCGTCCATGCTAGTGTCAGGGGCCCCTTGGAGTGCCACAGTGTCCCTCCTGGTGTTAAGTATTTCCTTCAGCACCCCTACGATGGTGCCCAGGACGGAGCTGATAGTTCTGAGTTCCTCCCTGAACCCCAAATACTGTTCCTCCTGCATGCGCTGGGTCTCCTGAAACTTGGCCAGGACTGTTGCCATCGTCTCCTGGGAGTAGTGGTATGCTCCCATGATGGAGGATAGGGCCTTGTGGAGAGTGGGTTCCCTTGGCCTGTCCGCCCCCTGTCGCACGGCAGCCCTCCCAGTTCCCCTGTGTTCCTGGGCCTCCGTCCCCTGGACCGTGTGCCCACTGCCACTGCCCCCAGGTCCCTGTTGTTGTTGGGGTGGTGGGTTATCCTGGGTTCCCTGTAGTGGTGGACACACAGCTGATTGACGTGTCCTGGGGACAGAGGTATGGGCCCGCTGGGTGGGTGCTGTGCTGGTGTTACCAGAGGGTGGAAGGTCTGTAGTGGGCTGTGCCTGTGTGAGGGGAACCGATTGTCCCGAGGCCCACGATGGTCCGGGCTGGTCATCTGGATCCAGTTGGACAGAGCTGCTGTCATCACTGTAGGCTCTTCTGTGGGTGGGGTGGAGATGTCTGGACCCTCCTGTCTGGTGACGTTGGGTAGTGGTCCTGCAGGGGTGTAAAAGCATGATTATTGCATCTCTGTGTGTCATGGTGTGTAATGGGTGGGTGACCGTGTACCCCAGTGCTAGCATTCCCGTGTTGGGGCTTGTGTGATGATGGTTGAGGGGGGTGTTATGGGTATGTGCAGTGTGCATGCTTTAGTGATGGGTGTCCATGCTTTGTTTTGTCATGCAGGGCTTGGTGTTGGGATGGGTGGTTTGTGTTATTAGTACATTTGTGAGGAGTTGGAGTGATAGGGGAGGGGGCAAGGGTGGGGTCTGTGATAGCATGCAGGTAGGGTGGGGGAAATGATAGTTAAGATTTGACTTACCAGAGTCCATTCCTCAACCGACTCCTGCGAGGCCCTCAGGATGCAGAATCGCCAAGACCTGCTCCTCCCATGTTGTTAGTTGTGGGGGAGGAGGTGGGGGTCCGCCACAAGTCCGCTGTACCACCAGGTGGTGTCTTGAGACCACGGAACGCACCTTCCCCCGTAGGTCATTCCACCTCTTCCTGATGTCGTCCCGATTTCTTGGGTGCTGTCCCACTGCGTTGACCCCATCGACTATTCTTCGCCATAGCTCCATCTTCCTAGCTATGGAGGTGTGCTGCACCTGTGATCCAAATAGCTGTGGCTCTACCTGGACGATTTCCTCACCATGACCCTGAGCTCCTCCTTTGAGAACCTGGGGTGTCTTTGCCGTGCCATGGGGTGGTGTAGGTGATGTGTGGGGTGGTGTGTGTGGTGATAAGTGTGGTGATTTGTAGTGGTGTGTGGTGTTTTGGGCGTGG
The DNA here is from genome assembly GCF_031143425.1 of Pleurodeles waltl. NCBI lineage: Eukaryota > Metazoa > Chordata > Amphibia > Caudata > Salamandridae > Pleurodeles > Pleurodeles waltl. Next base: position 991,199,102 of record NC_090445.1, on the reverse strand, counting down.
CAGTTGTGTGGGTGATGGTGTTGTGTGCCTGTGGCTGCTAGTTTGTGGATGGTGGTGTCTCTCTCTGGCCTTCGCTCTGTAATGGTGGTCGTAGGGGTTTGTGGGTGTGTGTTTTATATTGTTTTGGGTGTGTGTGAGTGGGGTGTGTATGTGTATCAGGTGTGTGTATTTTAAATTGTCCAATGTGGTGGTGTTTTGGAGATGTGTGTGTATTTTGAGCGCGGCGGTGTGTACCGCCAATGGAATACCGCGGTTGAAAGACCGCCGCGTGGATTCGTGGGTCGTGATAGCATGGGCGTATTTCTGTTGGCGTGACGGTGGAGGTTTTGTTTTCGCCAGTTTATCACTGACCTTTGGTGTGGCGGACTTGTGTGGGTGTCTGAATTTTGTCGGATTTCGAGATGTGGTTCGTAATAGCTGTGGTGGAATTCCGCGGCCGCGGCGGGGTGTTGGCGGTCTTCTGCACGGCGGTAAGCAGCTTTTACCGCCAATGTTGTAATGACACCCCATATATTTTGTTATAATAGTATGATTCATTAGTCAAGCTCACTTCTTTTTTTGATAGTTGATCTGTGAATGAACATAATTATTGTTTAGTGCATAGAGTTTAGGTTATCCTTTTGTATGAGTCAAAAGAATATTACTACACATGTCTAGAAATGGTTGTTAGTTTTCTTTGCTCTTCAAGTCCTTCCAACTGCTGTTCTACTTATATCCAAGACTATGTTTGATTGAAAACGGAGTAGATCTTCAATCACAGAATCATCATTGTCTATTTCTTTTGGTAGTCCTCACCTATCTACAATAGTAATGAGGATTGTCAAAGGATCATAGAGGGCACAATGTTGGAGCATGAATTGGCACCTCTGTGCTGATCACGACTTGCCTTTCCACCAGCCTTTTCATGGTGGGGTCACCGCCATAACAAGGCCGGCAGCAAAGTATAGACGGGTCCACACGTGGGTCCCTGCACTGCCCATGAGCATGTCGTTGGCAGTGCAGGGGCACCCCTCTCAGCACCCTCTGAATGTGCACTATCTGCCATGGCAGACAGTGCACATTCCGAGGTGCTGCCGGCACTGATAGTGTGGCTGCATTAGCCTCAGCTCTCCCTGAGAGCCAAAGCCATTGCCGCCGCACTTCCAGTGCTGGCCGGCCCAGAAGGGACATCATAATACGGCTGTTGAGAGTTGTCAGCTTCTCGACCGTCGTAATGGTGGTCCGACAGACAGCTCACCACAGTCATAATCAGGCCCTACGTGATTATGTATTTTGAATATATTTGCATCAAGGAAAGCTCTAAACATAAATTAGAGAACACTTTTGGATATACCACCTTCTACTGCAACTATGCTTTGGTAGCATTCTGAGGCTTATAAATGGAAGGAACCCATGACCAGCACATGAGAACACATGACTATGCAGAGATTCTTATTTAGTACATCCAATGCTTAATTTGAACTGGTGGTTGTTGGTGGGGCCCATCCAAAAATAATTTTAGACAGCTGGCACTTACTTTTCCTTATCATACATTTCCCAAGAGCAAGGGGAAAAAACACACATAAAAGAAACAAAAGGAGTAAGAGAACAATGGGCGAAAGCAGGAACCTGCAAGTGTAAAATAAAGGGGCAGGAAGTGCCTGGCAGTGGATTAGAAAGGCAGAGGTGGATTAAGGATTACACAGCCTTGATATTCAGCATGCTGACATTTCATTGCACTAGAGGTGGCATTATTTTAAAAATCAAGCTTTGACATTATTTACAAAATTGGCACTGATCACATCTATTGAAACTTCCCTGCTAAACCCATACTTTTAATATATTTCCTCCTTCCACTTTGAGATAAATTGTGTGTGCAAATGGCCACTCTGTCACTATTCGGTACTTGAAAATCTTTTGTATATTTAAATAGTGATTCTTTATTTGTAAATTTCAAACAAGGAATCACTATTTGGAATCAATAAAGTACTGAATAGCTATTTGTTTGATTTGCCTATTTTACCTTTGAATGGATTTTTTTACATACCAAAAGCCCATTTTAAAGGTCATTAACCAGTTTGTGTCTGGTTAACAACTTAAAAATCGTTTGTATATCTGGCCCTAAACACTCCAAATAGTTGGTCCCTAAAATGGCTAGCATCAGGCTCCCAATAATCCTTAAAATTGCTGGATGGCTTAGGTAACACATGCAAGGACTTGGTATTCTGTATTTTTGCGTACTTTCACCTACACTATATGTATGTAGACTAAACACTGCTCACAAGCATTTTCATATATTGTTACAAAATGTATGGAATTTTCCTTTTGATTAACTTATTTTCCCAAAAAATTGTTTTCAATAGAATGTCCTGTTTCGGCACACATATTGTGTGGAATTTGTGAAAAATATTAGTGCACTTTTCCACACCTACTGCACCACGTATAGATAAATATTTAGGTGTAAGCCAGATGAGCATTGAGTTGTGGGAAAATAATTGCGTTAACTATGTGTAGGTGTGCTCCAGTTAGCATGGGAGTTCCCTGATTACTCTTGCAACACATGTTTCAGAACAGAAACTAAGTGCAAAGTTACTTTTGTTGTTTACATAGGAGTAAATATGTATTGTAAGCAGAGTACATTTTTATAAGTGTTTCACACTTTGGGCCTTATTACGACATTGGCGGTCCGAGGACTCCGTGGTGGTGGTCGGACCGCTGTGGTTGCTGGGGTCTGACCACCACATTACGAGGTTGGTGGGTAGACCCCCCAATCTACTGCCATCCCCACCACGATCTTCAATCCCGATGGGCTGAGGGCGGGTGCAGGTTATAATCAGCCAGGGTTTCCCATAGGTCCCGCTATTGTGCAGACATTTCGAGGGTGCTTGTGCCCCCCACGTGCGGCAGCATTGCCACCACTTTCCCACCGGGCTGACCGGTGGAAACCTTGGTTTTCGTAATCGGCCCCTTTGTCAATCCTGCATAAGGTATATGTTGCAAAATAGCCCATTGTGGTTGGTCCCGCCAGCTTTTTTCAGGTTTTGGGACTTACCTAGTTGTAATCTTGAATAATAACACTAGGGCACTTCTGTCCAGTGTTCAGTGTATGTACTGTGAGCCCTAAAACATGTTGAAATTGAAATGAAGCCTGATTGGCACATTTACCTTTAATATAGTGCCATAGTTTATGATGCAGGCATGTACCCAGTGCATGAAAATTTAAGTGTCACTTGTGGCCTGCCTGCAGCACTGAGTGAGCTATCCACTATAGTGTCAGTTAAAATGCAGCTTTAGGCCTACCCTGAATAGGCTGACAACATCAGTCTAACTCTGCTGCACAGCCCTGTCAAAATCACACTCTTGACAGTTGACCAATCCTGATTTTAAATAGAATGCCCCTAAGCGCACCTTGCTGCCGACAAGACAGAGTGCATACTATGGAATATGTGTGATATAGAAATGGTATTCTTCCCAAGTGACTAGGCCAAAATTACTTTTTCACCGATCAGGCTGAAATTGGTACATAGTGTAGGAAACTGGGTATGGTTGGAGTAGTCCCCCCACTTTTTGCCTGATTCTGATGAGACTTTGACTGAAGTGCAATGGGTTCCTGCTAACGTGGTGCCTAGTGCCAGCGTTCCTTTCCCAAAAACAAGGCCACTGGCCACTTGATCCCCAAGTGGCAAGGTCTTTAGCACCCCTGTAAATCTCCAGTCTCCATAGGGCACAGGAACTAATGAGGGTCCCCAAGAGCTGCAGCATAACTTGTGCCACTCTAGGAGACCCAGTACCAAACTCATACAGACTACCACTGTAGGCTGTGTGACAAGGTGCTCTAAATAATTAGAACATGCTATGACACACACTTGCGTGTCATGTCCCATAAAACACTCCATGTAATATTTGTAAGTCACCTCTACAGCAGGCATTACAGCCCTAAGGCACAGTACACTATATTACATATGTGGACATATCTGTAAGAGCAGATATGACCCTGCTATGTCTTTGTCAATTCTTTGACATAGTAAGTGACCAGGAAAGCCATTTTAAGTGCATGTGCTGGAAAGTGGTCAGTATGGGTTCCCCAGTTAAATGATGGCTTCTCTGAAACTAGGGATGTTTGGTATCAAACATCTCATATTAATAAGCCCTCACCGATTTTGCTGACAGATTTAATAATACATGCACACAGAGGGCACCTTAGAGGTGCCCACTGAAAACCTACCAACTACTTGTGTGCTGACTGACTGGTTTCCACCAGCCTGACACCAACAGACAAGTTTCTGACCCCCAACGGTGAAAGCCTCTGCTCTTGAGCAGTCAAGAACAAAGCCTGCTATGGCAGGGGTGTTACAAACCCAACCCAACAGGATGATGTGCAAATCTGCATACCAAGGCAGGGGGCTTCAAAGAGCCCACCACCTTTGGTATGTGGAGCTGGCTTCCCTCAGAGATGAGGAGATGCTGACCCCCCTGGCCCCGGCCCATTTGGTGTCTGGGAAGGTGGGAAAATTAGATATAAAAGAGGTGTGTTGCACTGCCAGGCTGTGCACACCTCCAGTATGACCAGCCTGAAGAGAAGACAAAATTAGCAATTCCACCATCTTGTGTGTGCTAGTATTAGGAATTGGTAGTTAGGAGACCCCAATAGCAGGACTTCAGATTCGCTGGGCTACAGAAGAAGGATCCGAAGTGCCGTGAAAAGTAAGAACTGAGGTGGAGCAACTGACTTGGCCCAACCCCACCAGCCTGCCTGCTGTGCTCGACAATTGCACCAAAGACAACTCACCCTGCCGTTGATCCACCTCCAAAAGGACTGCCAGGACTTCGAGAAGTAACCAGGATTACCCGTGGAGTAGCGGAGCTGCTTTCCTGCACCCTGCAGGCACCAAAGAAAAATCACAAGGACTCCGAACCTCCAAAACCCAATACCGTACAGCACCACTGCACCACTGCATCCATGCCCCCTAACCTGAAATTTCAGTGGGCTAATGTTGCCCGCATGGTCCCCAGACCATCCACAGCCAAAACCTACCTTGAGCTTGCCAACAATGGACTTACTGACACCACCTGCAGCCTCTTTCTGCAGGCCCCCTCCAACCACGAGTGTCACCTGCACCAGAACCCAACGCAAAAAGACACCACTGCACCTGAGAGAACAGCCCGAGGAGAAGTGAGCCAATGCTGTCCCTGCATGCCCGAGGATCTCATGGGTCGAGCCCCCCTGTGGGTTCTCCGGGACTCTGGGACAGCCTCTTTCTGACTGGAATGATCTCCATTGAAGTGAATGGGACACCCAACGGCATAACACACCTCTGCACCTGGGCGCCCCAGAGCCCCCTAAGGTGAGCTGTTGGTGTGGCCTTGGAACTTGCCCCATACCCACCTCAAAACCAGAAAAACACCCCTGTAAGTCAATGCTAGGTATTCATTTGCAGTGTCTGTTTTCTTTCCGTATGTCAACATTAAGGCCCCCAAGGCTGAAAAGCACCCCTGCATCTGGATGCCTCAGTGCCTCCCATAGTGACCTGTTGGTGCTGCTTTAGAGTCGCATACTTACCTTAACTGCAGAAGAACAGTCCTGTAGGTCATTGCTAAGTGTCCGAATGCAGTACATGTTTCTTTTCCCATAGGACAACAGTAAGGCACTCAACACTGAAAAGCACCTCTGAAAATGGACACCCCAGTGCCTCCCTGAGTGATTTGTTGGTGCTGACTTGGACCTTGCCCCATACTTACCTCAACTCCAGAAGATTGGTCCTGTAAGTCGCTGCTAAGTACCCGTATGCAGTATATGTTTTTATCCCATAGGATAATATTACCACTCTAAAAATTTTAATATTTAATATCTCAAAAAGTATTTAGCTGATTCTGATGATCTTGGTATCTAAATTTATTCATACGTACTACTTTGATAAACTGGTGTCGGATGTCTTTATTGAGTGTGTGTCCTATTACTGCCTATGTGTGTGCAATGCATGATTAGCATTACCGTCTTATATGTCAACCTGCTCGCCCACAATACCACAAAAGAGAGCCTCTGGGGTATCATTTGTGCCTCTGTAATTCCTTTGGGGTTTGCTTGGACTCTTTGCACAGTGTACCTATTTTAGGTCCACTATATAAGGAGCCAGCTTCCAACAAATAGGAAACATCAAAGTAAAGATTATGGCCCTCATTATGAACACAGCGGTAAACACTGCACCACCGGTGGCGGCGGTAAAAAACACCAACAGACGTGCGGTCCTGACCGCCAAATAATGAACCACCTGAAACACAGGTGTCCTGAAAACCACTCACCGCCGGCAGAGGAGTGCCGACAACGACAGCAGAGCCCGCCCACAGGCCGACAGAAAGGCCCTACCCGCCCATCAAATAATGAACCAGCAGACCACCGTCAGTTCCGGGGCGGGAACCACCGCAAACTCTTATTTTTATATTTAATAAACATCAAATCTTATGGTAAAGTTGGATTTTTATTGAAGATATGATAAATGTAACTTTTGGAAAGTTGACTTTACGTAAGCCTGAAGATTTTGGAGGCTACTGTGCATTAGCTCTCCAGCAATGGCTCAGCCACTGCCTGGCCTTAAGTAGGAATTAATTTTGAGAAAGAGTTGTGAAACTGCTCCCAGAGCAAAGGCAATGACCTTGGAGTGGGTAGGTGTTTTCTGAAGACTAGCTGGGGTTGGTCCAGGAACTTAATTAACTGTTCTGTAACAAGAAAATGTTAGATGGCACTTGGAAACCTCTAGATTGTGTTCCCATAATCGAAAAGGCACCAAACCCAGAGTGAGGAAAGGCACTCCCACAACTGGTTTTGAGTCACCACAGAGAAGGGGAGTTCTAATTACCTTGACCACATCTCTGGGTGAGTAGGCAGGCTCTGCAAAAGGGGAAAACAGTTTCCTAATTTTGGACTTTGAGATTGGGGGGGTTCTCCCAGGAACCTTACCCCTATCAGGGTAGGGAATGCCCAGGAGTCTCCCTCACCCAAAGGCTGAGGAATGGACCTGCTGCCTGCAGCCTTAGAATAGCCCTTAAGTACTGGACCAGCTCCCTCTTGTGCTGACGGCAACTAAGTGGCCCAGCAGTCTGTTGGCCGGTCTGTGTATCTAGAGGGAGACAACAAACTTCAAGAGGCAATTTCCTGAAAACATCCACTGACAAGTAGCACCTGGATCCACACTGGACTTTGCTTTGGGCCTCTGCCTGACACTTTGGGAGTCTCTATGTGCCCTCCCCTCAGGTTGTGGGGGGCTTAGATGTGTACTCCTGTGATTGTTTGGTCACCAGATAGAAGCTATAAAACTTTAAAAAACTTTTCTTCCAGAGCTTCAGTGGCCTGAGGAAAAAGTATTGAATCAGCAGTCCTACAGCATCAGATTAAATGTTGTCCTGGTCAAGTATACAAGCAGCTCTAAAAAAACAACTAAGTCCCATTCTGCGATGGGACTTAGAACAGTTTCACCACGAAATCTCCAAAGTATTGTAGCTCTAGTGGGACCAACTTTCTTCAAGTATCCAGCATACAGTTCCACAACAATGGCACTATTTTGCTAGGACCAACTCACTTGTTGTTTCTGATCAGTTCTTCATTACAGTCAGCCTCAAATCAGGCCTATATACTGATCTACTGCTTCCATAGACTATCATTGGTGCTTCATGCTTTTTGGCACTATTTTCAGTTACATTTTTAAAAGCTCACATCTCTGGTTCCCGCTATTGGAATTTGTTATTTTGGTCTCATTTTAACATTATTCTCTTCACTTAGGCCTGGGTGGAGTGCACGGAGCCGCGCTACACGGAACTCTACGAAGTGGGTAAAAAACTCCACTGTGCTACAAGGAGTTCCGTGAGTGGGTGGAGTTCTCCATTGCACCTGTTCAATTTGGGTTTGACATCAAACACAATACAAAGTAGGTATTCACGTTCAAAATTTTGTGCAAACAGCACAGAGCTTTTCGCATGGGCACAGCCATCTTGTTTTTCAATCTGTTTATGGTGTTGGGCCTGTTTTTTTTTATCTCACTTCATTCTTTGCAATCCTCCACTTCACCACTTCAATCTTTGCAATCCTCACCCTTTCTTAATCTACCACTATTTTTTATTTGTTGTATCAGTGTGTCTTTTTTGTCTGATTATTTGTACATTTTTTATAAAAATGTGTGTTTTAAGAGACTTCTTGTATTTTTGTTCATTTTTCCCTATTTCTTCCTTCCTTCTTTCTCCTCCTCTTTCTTTTCTTCTCTTTTTGTCACCCAACCCCACCCAGCACCATGGCAGAGCAAGGGAGCAGTGGCCGCCTACCTTGTGGGTGGCGCCGCCGTCAAGTGGTGCAGCCTCGCCCAATCTTTAGCAAGGAGGAGGTGGCAGCACTGCTTTTTTTATGTGCAGCGCCACCTCCCCTCAATGCTGGCAGGAGGCAGCGGGCCTGGGAATGGTTATCCCCTGTGGGAGCGTTGGCTGCAATGGGCTAGGGTGAGCAGTTGTGTCATGGCCACTGTAGGAAAGTAGCCTCTTTCTAGCATGGTTACACCCACTTTTGGCCTTTTTGTGAGTGTGTGTCAGTGTGTTTTTACTGTGTCACTGTCATAGTTTGGACTCTTGCTCTGGGCAAGACTGCAGGTTTAAGGATGACATTACTTATGTTTGTAGGCGACTATGCCTATCCTACAACAAATCGCAGCTGTCGTCCCAACCCTTCCGGCTCACTAGCAGTACCTCACCAAAAACACAAACAGTAAAAGGTGATTTGTGGCAGCCTTTACACATGGACTCGAGAATAAGACATCTCAGGGAGTGTCGTGGTTAAATGGAGATTACCCGTTTCTCACAGATACATCATGTCTCAACCAAACACAGGCAATAACGAAGATGCAGTAAAGTTTCAATAGTTTTTATTTAACACAACTGCAATCTGCGATATGTTGCATGGGCTGCAATGATTAGGATAATGAACAGTGCAAGAAACAGAATTTTGAAGACAAGAGTCATTATTACAAAGACCCCCACCATCTTGCAATAGCATATAAAAGACATAAGATGTGTAATATGTCCTAATACCCTAATATGATAGGCCTAACCTCCTACCATAAGAAGAGCTGGGTTTTCTAAACCTAATCTGCCAATGCCATGTCCATGAGAGGAGCCCCCAACCCTCGTTACCATGAAATGAGGTCTCTATCTCAGACTCCGCAGGGACACGAAGACTGGGTCAGTGTCAAAACCAAGTGTAGCATCGATATCAGTGATGGTGGCGATGCCCTCTGGTCAGAATCCCTCTGATTATCTGTCTAAAGTGCAATGTATTTATACAGATCTACCAGGACCCCTGACGTAGGTGTGTTCCCAAACAATAGATAACAGACATGCTTGGGGCGGCAATTATTATAAACAAATCCCTCGAAAGTATAGAGAGGGAAATTCCCTAAGTGTGAACACCTACTGTTTGTTTGTCTTTGTCACTTGATCTTGACGCCTTAGCGCGGTGGCACTGATAATGCAAAGCATAACAATTGGCCTAACTGTAAACAAGGCAGCCATCTTAGATGAATTAAATAATTAAATGGGCTAAGACAGAGCAAGCTAAGTAGGTTAAAAGTCACTAGGTGACGAGGGCACAAGTCTGCAAGCCAAAGGCTAAGCTAACTCCTGTTATCCCATTTAAAACAAACTAGGATTCACTACACCCTCCCCATTGCCGTAACAGGTATGACGAAGGTACAGGAACCCAAACACTAAAATTGCTCTGAACTAAAAAGCTAAAAGCATAAAAACTAGCTAAAAAAATATTTAAAATGTGTCAAAAAGGAGTAAAAACAGTTCAGCTAAAATACATATAGAGATGTTAATGTCAACCATGACAAGCACAGCGTGCCAAAGCAAAGTCAATTTAAATGCATAATCTTAATGGGGAAATGGCAAGCCAGTTCATCAAATTATTTGCTGTAATCATGATCTTGAAGAGTGTCATCGAAGTCACCAACCAAGGACCTAAAAAATGAGTCCACATCATCTGATGTTAAATCGAGCGTCGGGCGGGCAAACGGATCCACAGAGCAGTAGTGAGCATCAGTCTCTAGTCTAAAGTCATCTGCTGCAGTGCCGCCGTCCATGGTAGACATTAGAATGGAAGGCTCATAGGTGACCTCTCGGAGCAACCTCAGTCTCAAGGGGCATGACCATGTATAACCCTCATCGAGGACATCAGCAGTTCGTGGTCCACAGGAGATGTCGGTGCAACAGCAAGACAGACCATAGGCAGATGTTCGAAGAGGCACCACAGGCAGCAGAAAACTGGTTGTACGCACCAGAGAAGGGGCCGAAATGACAACGACCAATCATGCTCCAATTCCACCAGCAAGGGTGCACCGAAGATCCGAACCATGCGTTCACGGCACAGAGGAGTTGGTGGGAGCGGCTCCATTGCTCTGCATAGCTGGAAAGAAACAACCACTGCGAATCAGAAGAAATAGCAGTAGTAGTCCGCCAATCAATGCCAAAATGATCGGAAAGCTACCAAACACACTTGAAAGGAGCGAACGGATGGCTGATGGGATGACTCCTAAGACAGTCTGGAAGATGGACACGAAACCAGACCCGACAGCCTTAAAGAAATGGACAATCCCAGTAGTGCTTGAAGCATTGAATATTCTGGATACCAGTTCTCCAAAGTGCTTGGGGAAGTTGGTATTTAATAAGGATTGTATCTCAGCTGATGATCTTGCTATCTGGAGAGCATACGTCTTTCTAGCGGATGTCAAGGCGACCTGTTTTTGAAACAATAGCACATTTAGCCTGCTCAGCTTGTCATAGTTCACATTAATAGTATCTATGTGGGGCCACATGTCAGATACTTTTATCTCTCGTGTGGGGGAAATAAAACATGTCCGCAACACGTAACGACCTTCGAGACTGAGATTGCGTAGGCAATTCCTGGTTGCATGCCGCAACAACTTTGATCGTTCAGTACCACATAACTTCCATTGGAAAGTACATGAAATACCGTTCGAATCAAAGGGACGGGAGTACCCTTCAGAAAACAGGGCAAGTTTGCGACCCCCGCATTGCATAGGCCGTGAAGGGACACCTGCTTACATATTATTGAATAACTAACAGTAGTCTCACATTCACTTCCGCTAAGAAAGACCTCTGTTTCACTGTTGAGACATTTCTAATCAAAAGGCAGCTCCCACTTTTCCTTAATATAGCTATCGCCTAGTTGCTCGTACCTTCCCACTGCAATATGTTTCAGGCAGGTTGAGAAACGAAAGGTCGAAGTGGGTAAATTAATTATGCCATGTAAGAGCCAAATAGTTGAAGGACTCTCTGCTACCATAAAGGGCGACTTGTTTAACTTCTCTACATGAAGCCTGGTGAAACTAGCGTCCCTTTTAGCCACTGTCTGTTGTTCCATGGAAATGTTAAAAGCAGTGAATGATTCACTCCTGTTAATATATTTCCATGGAATGCGGCCATTTTTCAGCATCTGTAATGTCCAACCCAGCTGCATGATGGAACGTAGCTGTGTTTGTCCATGATATAACTGGGACAAGTCTGTCTGAGTGATATCAATAGCAGACAACACTATATTTGATAGTGAATAAATCCTGTTGGACAGAGTGTTCATGCCGTTGTCGACAACTGCTAAAGCCATCTCTAAGTTTTCCTTATCTAATTGCCTCAAACGCCCAGCAGCTTCTATCTGTGAAAGTTTCCAGATCACATTATACATAACATATAAGAACCTTTTCGAGCGCTGTTTCCTAGGACCTAGTAGAAAATCCTGCAAGTCTACATCCTCAGAAAGAGTGTTCAGATGTTTCTTAACTGCGGCTAACCTGTTAGTCTGTACCCATTGTTGGCACAGTTTACCCACACTGTATGTTGTAATTATACCTGTATGTTGACCCGATACAAAGCGAGGGTCTGGCCTGTTAATTTGAAAACCCCCTGAAGAGTTAAAAAAACGCGCTTGACACTCATTAGTGTCAGTTGGCCATATTAACCACCCGCCGGGACTGGAAAGTGAAGAATTATAGGTACCAGCCCTAACCATTGCATCTAGTCTTTCCCCGGTGATATTAAGGAAATATTGCTAATCTTTAAACCTTGCCGGAGTGGGGATACTGGGCGTGTACATGTCTTTAATTTTTGCTAACCCCAGACAGGATGTCAGCTTAATAGTGTCATTTAAGAAAATCATTTGCACAGGAATCAGGCATGCTCGAAATAAGGCCTCCCTACCCTGTATCTGCCAATCTTGTGTTCCCCATACACTTTTCAAATCGATAGTGCTCTTCCAGTATTCGTAACCTTCAACTGCGAGCCGGGAAACAAAGGGATCTGAATAGATAGTTTTGTATTTGTTAGCCAAATTTTCCTAATTTGTGCTGGAGGTAATTTAAAATAATACGACTCCGCATTTTTCATGTCATGCCCAGAGAAATATGGAATTTTATCTGTATAGTGTTTGGGCTCCCCACTGGTGGTGTTGAACAGTGTTCCCACTGTGTATAGATTAATACTGGCCTGTGTCTAGTGGCACGGTGGAGGTAGTAATGCCTCCAATTGATGTAACAGAACATTTCCCCCATAATTCATTGTATGTTCATATACATCATCACTTTAAAATATGGAATAGTCCTTCATTTCAGTTAGCATGGAATCAACTGTTTGGACATCCCAATCATCAGATACAACATCAGGTGTAATTACATCTGTCATAGATATTTTGAACATGTATGGTATTTGAATAACCTCTTTTAGCTCGTATATATCAAAGGGAACATTGTCCCACACAATCCCATCAGAATTCGGTATTGCTGTAATATTTACAAGGGACAAGTCTCTTCGGACTTTATGCGAGGAATGATATGGAGTTAAGACCTCATTTACAGGCTCAACAGAGGAACGATCAGGAATGTAATGACCATTTATGAGCAAAAAGAAAACAGTCACAAAACCAACCCAAAAAAATAATGCTGAAAATGTCAAACAGAATCATAAATAGTTCCATGGGTAGATCAAATAGTTCTTTTTAAGCCACTGATACAGCTTACTTCTTGTTAAAACATTGTCAATCAAAGAAGTGGATGAGTCTGAAGAAAAGTCATCAATGTCTATGAAATAGCCAGAGGCATTCTCTGCAAAAACTGGAGCCAGTGCATTACTTGTACTTTGGTCCACTTCGTGTGGAGGCTCTTGGTAGACAGTGTCATCAGTCTGTGAAGTGTTTGTGTGAAAAACAGCCAAATCTTGGACAGGAGTTGTCATTGAAGTGGTGACTGGAACTAGCAAAAGTTTGTTTTCCGCCCTCCCCATGGATCGAGGAGGTGTCTGGAACAGCGTTGGACATTGTTGCATAGTCTGTAGTAGTGTTGTTCATCCTACTATGTAGATGTATGTCCTGTTGGGTAGTGAGAGGGGATCAGGAACCACCCAAGGGGCCTCTTGGTCTACTGCGAAGGATCGGCCACATGGTGTAATTTGATGTCATCAATGGAAATGAATCTGTACGTTCGAGAACCAGACAGTGGTGGTAAGATGGCAGTCCTGGTACCTTGAATTCCCAAGACAGGTACAGGTGCTCTGTATGATGGACCAAATACCTTCTTCACAGCGATCTTCTCACGACCCAGATCCCCAACTTTAGGAATCCAGCCAGTCAAAGCTTTCGCTAAATCCCTTATTCCTAAGGTTGCAGCACTGGTAGATGATTTATCATCACAAAATTGCTGAAGCTCCTGTAAGACAGTGAGACGTTCATTTATTTCAAATGGTGTTTCTGCTGCCACCAAACCAGAGGCATCAAGATCTGGGACATACATAGGTATTCCAAAGAGAACCTCATAAGGAGTGCGTCCCACCAAGGACCGTCTTGGCAGATTATTCAGTGCTCTCTGCACCCCATATCGGTGATGAAGCCAACTGCGGCCTGAACCTAATACCCGAGCTGTTAAGGACTGCTTTAGATCACGGTTTTGCCTCTCCACGACCGAATTTCCCCCGGAATGGCATGGTGAGGAGTAATGGAGTTCAACACCCATCGTCCCCATGGTGTCCCTGAATGCCTTGGAGGCAAATGCAGGGCCCTGGTCCGAATGGAATGCTGCAACCGCATATGTACCGATAAAGATCAGCAAGTCTTTTATAATTGTTCAAGTGTCAGCCGACCGCTGCGGCCATACCCACAGGAATCTAGAACAAGAATCTACAGCAACTAAAATATATTTGTATGCACCATCAGGCTGTAGTGGACGGCAATGGTCCAGGTACACACACTGTAGTGGCCTACTGGACACTAAGAGGGATGTCTGGGGTGGGCGTTTGATATTAGAACCCTTTATCTGCTGGCAAATGTCACAGCAAAGGATATTTCTTTGTCCGTCTGCATAGACCAGGCCACCAGAAGCGTTTCTGTAGAAGTGTTATTGAGGCCGATATACCAGCATGTGCAGAAGCAAAACCCTCATGCGCTGCTTTTACTAGATCTAATCTCTGGTTTTCGTTGGGGATCACTAAATCGTAGGCAACGTTCTGTGCACTGATATGGTAAGAATAGTTTGCAGGGTATCCCTTTGGAAGGGGCTTGCCTGCAGCTGAAGCTTTCACGGCAGTCAGTATTTCATTATCCAATCTCGTTTGTGAACAAGTCACAGCAGCCACAGAAGCCATAGCTACTGCTGATTTGGCTGCTTCATCAGCCAATGTGTTGCCGGTAACGTGTACTCCTACACGTTGATGACCCAATGTATGTACTACATGGACACATGGTAGCTTATCCTTAAGATCAGCCACCCTCCCCCACAATGTCTTATGTTTAATGGTGTTCCCTTTTGAATATCGAAACCCGTTCAGCTTCCAATGATTAAGATAATCATTGTATGACTGGACGCAGTAGTATGAGTCGCAGACTATTAAAGTAAGGCATCCTGGATCTGTGTGTCTAGCGCTAGTATAAGAGCTTTAAATTCATCCAACTGAGCTGTGCAATCCCCTAGGGTCTGCGTGTAGGTATTGTGAGGGTGGAAGACTCCATCTACCATCACTCCGTTCTCGGCTGCGCTAGCGGCTGAGTATTGATGTTTAGTACCTACAGCCAGTTGTGCTTAACCATCAGTGTATATGACAGTATGGTATCTGTCTAATGGAAAGATATTTAGAGGAGCGGGGTACTCCTGTTCATACTGGAGAAACTCTTGTGTCTGAAGTTTTGGATCAAAAATGTAATCGACATCAGTGGCGGTCAGAGACGTTGCCCATTGTATCCAAAGTGGATGTAATGCTTTAGCGTTAGGAACGATTGTTTTGGTGATGGACTCTAAGGCCGTCAACGGGGTAATGACAATAATGCTTTTCCCCTGGGCAAGTGGCCTCTCTTTTATGACAGCCATCTGAACTGCCATCAGAATCTTTTCTGTAGGTGCAAAACGCTGTTCTGCATTAGAGTATAAATGTGATTTATATGCTATGAGTACCGTGTCACCTTCGTTGAAGGTGACATAAGTAAATCCAATGGCACCAGCAATAATTCTGATGACCACATTTGTTTTATTGTCACATGTGTGCAAGTGTTTAGCTTTTAGCATGTCCTGTTGTATTTCCCTAAGGATGCGTTTGTGTTCAACTGTCCAGTGTCTGCTAGAAAAATGGGGCTGAACCAAGTCATAAAGTGGCTTGATACATTGTGCATAGTCTGGAATGTATGTTCTGCCAAAGTTAAAGAAACCCAGTAATGACTGTAGTTTCTTAAGGATGTTAGGAGGGTGCAGCTGAGCACATTTCTTTAGAAAGTGCGGGGCCAGGCTCTTCCCCTCATTTGATAGCACATGTCCCAGGAACAGTACACTGAGAAAGGCAATCTTACTTTTCTTAAAGTTGAATTTGTAAACGAGGTCTGCAAATCCCAAAATGATCCGATCGACCCTTACAAGATGAATGTCGAGGTCATCGTCGGTGAGATATATGTCATTGACGTAGGATAACGCCTCAGAATCAATATCATGTAATATTGATGTTACACGGGCTGAGAATAGCCCTGGGCTATTTGTATAGCCTTGGGGTAAACAACAAAAGTGTTTCTGAGAGTCAAATGAGAATGCACTCAGGTCCTTACTTTCATGTGCTAAGTTCTGGCAGAAAAAGCCATTAGATTTGTCTAATGGTGTTTTATATTTTTTACGCACTATGGCCCTCATTACAACCCTAGCGGTTGGTGGTAAAGAGGCGGTAAAACCGCCAACAGGCCGGCGGTAAAATAAATGCAATTATGACCATGGTGGAAACCGCCGACATAGACAGACACTTTAACACTCCGACCGCCACGGCGGTAGAAACAAACAGCATGGCGGTCACCGCCAACAGACAGGCAGAAGACAATGTACCGCCCACACTATTATGACAGGCCAATCCGCCACCTTTTTCGGGGCAGATTCAACGCGAACAAAAACGCGGCAGAAACAGGACTTGGAAGGGAAAACACTCACCTCTACACACCCGAGGAACCAGGACGCCATGGAGCCTGAACTCCAAATCCTCCCTGCGATAGTCTTCTTGCTCCTCTACCAGGAGCATGAACGACGGTGGCGGCGACCGCGGTGGGTACTGCACCTACAACACAGGGGAGGGGGGAGGGAAAAGAGAGTGACACACACACGCAACACCCCCACCCCACCCTCACCCACAACAACATACACACAAATACATGCTGCAACATTGCATTTATACCCCCAACCCCCCTGGAAGAACGCAATGACAAAAGGAAATGATTGTAACCATTTTAATCAAGAATAATCCATATACAAAAATTCATATACACTATAAACAATTATGTACACCAAGAATTCAAGTCCAGGTACTGCACCTATATAGTCCGTGGGCCACTGGGCCCAAAATGCATGGGCGAGGCCCACACTCGATACCCGATCAAAACGGAGAGAACACTGCAGGGGCATCAGATCGAAATAAAACAGGCACCTCAGGGGGAAGGGAAGGGGGGCACCTCAGCCGGATGAGTGCACAATGCCAGCTCCACGAGGGGGCTCCATGCCCGTTGATGTATCCCGGGGAGTGCAAAGCCACAGTCTCTCAAGTCTCTCCAGTGGGTGGTTTGCCCACTGCTTTATCCTGGGGAGTGCAAAGCCACAGTCTCTCAAGTCTCTCCAGTGGGTGGGTTGCCCACTTCTTTATCCTGGGGAATGCAAAATCACAGTCTCTCAAGTCTCTCCAGTGGGTGGGTTGCCCACTGCTTTATCCTGGGGAGTGCAAAGCCACAGTCTCTCAAGTCTCTCCAGTGGGTGGGTTGCTCACTGCTTTATCCTGGGGAGTGCAAAGCCAAAGTCTCTCAAGTGGATAACAGTCTCCACTGGTTCTGGAGGGGGCTTTGTGCACAGAGTGCTTCATCCTGCCAAGGACTGAGGTAGTGGATGTCTTTCTCCACTGGTTCTTGAGAGGGCTTTGTGCCCAGAGTGTTTCATCCTGCCAAGGACTGAGGTAGTGGATGTCTTTCTCCTCTGGTTCTGGAGGGGAGCTTTCTGCCCAGAGTGCTTCATCCTGCCAGGACTGAGGAAGTGGATGTCTTTCTCCACTGGATCTGGAGGGGGCTTTGTGCCCAGAGTGCTTCATCCTGCCAAGGGCTGAGGTAGTGGATGTGACACTCCACTGACGGTGGTGCAACATGCAAGCTGCCCAGGCCCCTGGAACTGACCACCAGCCTCGCAAGAATGACCACTGGGGATGGCAGCCATGTCTGCGGTGGTGCCACTGGCTCAGGATGTCGTGGGGCAGCTGGCGGTGCTGGCGGCGTCAGTAGTGGCGGTGCTTGCAGCGGTCATTGTGGTGGCGGTGCTTGCGGCGGTCATTGTGGCGGCGGTGCTGGTGGCGGCCTCACTGACTGTGGTGCAGGTGGCTGGCTCACTGACTGCTGTGCTGGTGGCTGACTCAGTGACTGCCGTGCTGGTGGCTGGCTCACTGACTGCCGTGCTGGCAGCGGTGTCAGTAGCGGCGGTGCTGGTGGCGGGCTGAATGACTGCGGTGCTGCTGAAGGGCACAGTGTCTATGGTGCTGGTGAAGGGCTCAGTATCTGGGGTGCTGGCGGCGGTGTCCATGGCCGGCGGTGCATGTGGCGGTGCCGGTGGCGGTCTTATCCGCCTTCCAGGTTGGCGGCGACGTTGACTTGCCTTTCATTTTCAGGCCCTTCCCCACCTTGGATGGTGGCGCAGCTGTCTTGCCACTTCCAACAATTGTCTTGCCTAAGCCCTTGGTGGCAGGTGTTTTGGCCTTCTCCCTCTGGGATGTGGGAAACCTTTTCTGTTTTGGAGGTGGGGGAATGTCCATGGCCTCGCTCCTTGGGACACTGGCAGCCCTGTTGCTTGGCGCACTCCAAAATCCGGCTATTGCTGGCACCACTGTGCCCGGTGATGTGGTGGCTGAGGTGCTGGGTTGGGACCTGGAAAGGCGGGCCCTAGGGGATGGACGGGGTGGGGGAGGTGTAGGGAAGAGGTCAAGATTTGATAGGAAAAGCTTTTTAGACACACTGGGACAGGTAGATGGAGGGGGTTGGGAGTGGAGGAAAAGGTAGTGGTTGTAGGAGGTGTTTGTTTGCTGACTTTGGGTGAAGGTGCATGGGCTGGAGGCTGTTGTGAGGTGGATGGCTGTTGGGTGGGGGTGTGACTGCGTTTGTGTACTTTGGGAGGAGGGCTCACAGACACACTGGGAGAGGTCACAGGGGATGTGTGAATGGTAGTGGGGGTGGTGAGTGCACGTGAGCGGTGTGTGGTGATGGGCGTGCTGGTGATGGAGGTAGTGGCTGAAGATGTAATTCATGCAGGTGTGAGTGGAGACGTGACATGAAGGGAGGAGAGAGACGTGGAGGAGGGGGACACAGTGGAGGCAGTGGATGTTGCATGGGTATGTGTGCATGGGTATGATGGTTGTGTGAGTGCCTGTGGGATGTGTGGTGCTTATGTTTGCCAGAGCCACCCTTGTGTGTTGAGGTGTGTGCATGCTGGTCTGATGGTGTGCTTGGGATAGGCTGAGGTACTGGGGATTGGCTGCCATCAGTGCAGAGGCCAGAGCCTCTTGGGCTGCCTGGCCAGAATGAATGCCCTCCAGGTATGCATTTGTCTGTTGCAACTGCCTCTCTACACCCTGGATGGCATTCAGAATGGTAGACTGCCCAACAGGGAGGGATCTCAGGAGGTCAATGGCCTCCTCACTGAGGGCAGCAGGGCTGACTGGGGCAGGGCCTGAGGTGCCCGGGTGAGCGGCCACGGGACACAGGCTGAGGGGCTGCTGGGAGGGCGGTGCTGGTAGGAGGGGTGGCGGCTGTACCTGTAGATGCGGTGGGCACAGAGGGGCCCACCACCGCAAGGGAGCTCCCATCAGAGGAGGAGTCGGTGTCGCTGGTCTATGCTCCTGTCCCCGCCGTGGAGCTTCCCTCGCCCTCTGTCCCACTGGTGACTTCAGACTCCGTTGTCTCGCCCTCCAGGGCCATGTGGGATGCAGCTCCCTCCAGCTCCGGTGGCACAGCTCCTCCGCTTGATGATGCTAATGCACACGAGAACAGGGAGACCACAAAAAGGGGGGGAAGAAAGAAGAAAGACATGTTCAGAGCATGCAATACCGCTACCATTGGCGGACACTACAGACACAGCAGCCCTCTGCACTACGCCATGCACTTAGAGTTCCCTAATTAATCACAGGGACATGGGGTACATGACCTATGCCCGATTGCTGCACACATGGAAGTCACAGGAGCCTGACTAGGTGTAGATGGCTCTTACCACTGGTGGGGTTGGGGTGCCACTTAGCCTGCCTCACAAAGGGTCCTTGCCTACAAAGCTAGCCCTAGCCTAGCGGAACCCACTGCCCATCTCCCCCTCCCAGACACCTCCAATGCGCGCAGAGTCAGATGGATGTGACGGTACTCACCCCCTTGTGGCTGCTGTGATGCCCTCAAGCACCCATCCAACTCCGGATACGCCACTGCCAGGACCCGGAACATCAGAGGGGTCATGGTGCGACAGGCACCCCTCCCACATTGAGAGGCCATCCCCAGCTGGGCCTCTGCCGTCTTCTTGCTCCAGCGGCGAATGTCCTCCCATCTTTTACGGCAGTGGGTGCTCCATCTGTGGTGGACCCCCAGGGTCCGGACGTCCTTGGCGATGGCACGCCAAATATCCTTCTTCTGGTGTGCGCTGACCTACAGGAATAGTACAGGAGAAAAGGAAAAACTTTAACCCTCCGGACTGTCACAGTCATTGTCCCACGTTCCCACCCTTGCCCTGATGCACATACACTCACCGTCCGATCATGCAGGGCTCATCCCCCCGTATCTTCCATCCACACCACTCCAAACAGGCATTGCCACTACAGCATGCTCACAGTGTACTCACCTGTTTGTCTGGAGGACCGTAGAGTAGCGTGTACTGGGGGAGGACCCCATTCACTAGTTAATCCAACTCCACCGATGTGAAGGCGGGGCCCTTTCCCCAGACACATGAGCCATCGTCGCTTCCAGACTGAGGTCACAGCAGCACTTGCAGTGTAGGTCCACTCCTGTCGAAGATCAGGTATCAAGTGAGTGAACAGACAGAAAATGGCGGTCACATCCGCGGCGGTACGTACAGTCACCGCCGGCGTACATCGTCATTGGCTCCTGGGACCCATAGGGCCCAATGTTAGCCAAAGCAGGATTGCGCCACGGTCTTCGACCGCCTACCGCGACTGTGTACAACACCAGCGCAGTTACCTCATATCCCCTTGTCCCACATTACAGGTCAGGCAGCTGCCATTTCAGGGGGCCACATGGCATTACTTTTAAATGCGTCACACATATCTAGGCCTTGCATACACACAAAGACAGGCACATAGCGGATTGACAAATGTGTGCAATAAAATTGTTTTTTTACTACCTCAGTGTTGGCTGACTCAGTGCTCGCTGTTCTCGGCACGTCCGCTGGGGCAGGTGAGGAGATGGCGGCATCCTCAAGTGTACAGACCGCTGGTGGACCTGTCGACAATGGAAGAGAGACATGTATTAGTCACCTACAGACTTGATCGTGCCACAATCCAGGAACTGTGTGCCCAGTTGGAGCCAGACCTGATGTCAGCTATCCACTATCCCACAGGAATCCCCCCTCAAGTGCAGGTCCTCTCAGTACTCCATTTCCTGGCAAGTGGGTCTTTTCAAACAACAGTGGCCATTGCATCAGGGATGTCCCAGCCTATGTTCTCAAACGTGTTGTCCAGAGTGTTGTCTGCCCTGCTGAAACACATGTGCAGCTACATCGTGTTCCCTCAGGTGGGGATTTGCCTACAGTGAAAGGTGACTTCTATGCCCTGGGACATATCCCCAACATCATAGGTGCCATTGATGGGACACATGTGGCCTTGCCCCCCCCCCCCTCCCCACAGGACTGAACAGGTGTACAGAAACCGGAAGAGCTATCATTCAATGAATGTGCAGATGGTGTGTTTGGCCGACCAGTACATCTCCCATGTGAACGCCAAGTTTCCTGACTCAGTGCATGACGCTTATATTCTGAGGAATAGCAGCATCCCTTATGTGATGGGTCAACTCCAGAGGCACCGTGTGTGGCTAATAGGTGAGGACAAGGACCCCATACCCTGTGAATAGTTGTCTGGGTCTGGGGTTGTCCCTAAGAGTTAGTGTGTGTCTAACAGTTGTCCCTCGACATTTGCAGGTGACTCTGGTTATCCAAACCTGTCATGTCTACTGACCCCAGTGAGAAATCCCAGGACAAGGGCAGAGTAACGCTACAACGAGGCACATGGGCGAACTAGGAGAGTGATAGAAAGGACCTTCGGCCTCCTGAAGGCCAGGTTCCGGTGCCTCCATATGACAGGTGGTTCTCTGTACTACTCACCAAAGAAGGTGTGCCAGATCATCGTGGCCTGCTGTATGCTGCACAACTTGGCTTTGCGACGCCAGGTGCCTTTTCTGCAGGAGGATGGGCCTGATGGTGGACTTGTGGCAGCTGTGGAGCCTGTGGACAGTGAAGAAGAGGAGGCAGAAGAAGAGAATATCAACAACAGAAACAACGTGATCCAGCAATACTTCCAGTGACACACAGGTAAGAAGACATCACGGCCTCCTACAATTGTTAGACCTATCATATGTCTGTCACTTTCACCCAGTGTATGGACCCTGACCTGTCACTTTGCCTTTCCATTTCACAGATTTGGGTCCCACTGTGTGACCTCTGCTATCTTACCTCATGGACTAGAGCTGTGTGACATAGGTATTTTGACAATACAATGGACATTGCTATTTTCCTCAGTTATTGCAAATACACATTTGGGAAAGCACAGACTGACTCCAGCTTCTTTTGTGATTCAAGGGTGTTTATTTAAGTGCAAAATAGTGGAGGGGGTTGTAAAATGGTCAGGGGTGATGGTGGAGGAATGTCCATGGCAGAGTCTAGTTATTTGTCTCACAGGTGCATTGTCCAAAGGGGCATAGGAAGTAGAGCTAGGGCAGTTTAAGGATGGACAGGGTGACAGAGTGGGCTGGAAGGATGGCATTCAGGGTGGTCTTATTTCTTGGCGGGGGTCTTGGCAGTGTTCTCTGTCTTTGTCCTGGATCTCAGGGACCGTTTGCAGGGTGGTTCTCCATCTGCAGGGGGTGGGGTGCTGGTGTTGTGGTCCTGTGGCAGTGCCTCCTGTCCACTAGCGCCGGCGGAGATGGTGGGCAGTTCATCGTCCAGGCTAGTGTCAGGGGCCCCTTGTTGTGCCACAGTGTCCCTCCCGATGTTCACAAGGTCCTTCAGCACCCCTACAATGGTGACCAGGGTGGTGTTGATGGACTTGAGTTCCTCCCTGATCCCCAAATACTGTTCCTCCTGCAGCCGCTGGGTCTCCTGAAACTTGGCCAGTACCATTGCCATGGTCTCCTGGGAATGATGGTACGCTCCCATGATGTTGGAGAGGGCCTCGTGGAGAGTGGGTTCCCTGGGCCTGTCCTTCCCCGTCGCATAGCAGACCTCCCAGTTCCCCGGTTTTCCTGTGCCTCTGTCCCCTGCTGTTCTTGGGTTTTTTGGTTTGCCTGGGTTCCCTGTAGTGGTGGACACACTGCTGCTTGACATGTCCTGGGGACAGAGGGATGGGCTCGCTGGGTTGGTGCTGTGCTGGTGTTTCCTGAGGGGGGAGGCTCTGTGGTGGCATGTGCCAGTGTCGGGGGAACCGACTGTCCCGAGGTCCCGGATGGGCCGGGCTGGTCATCTAGATCCAGTTGGACAGAGCTGCTGTCATCACTGTGGGCCTCTTCTGTGTGGGGGGGGCGGGTGGACATGTCTGGAACCTCCTGTCAGGTGATGTTGGGTAGGGGTCCTGCAGGGGTGTAAAGACATGATTATTGCATCTCTGTGTGCCATCGTGTGGAATGGGTGGGTGACCCTGTACCCCAGTCTTACATTCTTGTGTAGGACCTTGTGCGATAATTGTTTTGGGGTCTGTGTGGGTATCTGTACTGGACATGCTTTGGTGATGGGTGTCCATGCTTTGTTGTTGCATGCAGGGCTTGGTGTTGGGAAGGGTGGTTTGTGATAGTGGGACATATGTGAGGTGTTGGAGTGATGGGGGTGAGGGTGAGGGTGCGGGTATGTGATAGCATGCAGGTAGGGTGGGGGATATGGTAGTTAAGATTTGACTTACCAGGGTCCATTCCTCCAGCTACTCCAGCGAGACCCTCAGGATGCAGTATAGCCAAGACCTGCTCCTCCCATGTTGTTAGTTGTGGGGGAGGAGGTGGCGGTCCACCGCCAGTCCTCTGAACTGAAATCTGGTGTCTTGAGACCACAGAAAGCACCTTCCCCCGTAGGTCGTTCCACTTCTTCCTGATATCATCCCATGTTCTTGGATGCTGTCCCACTGCGTTGACCCTGTCCATGATTCTGCGCCATAGCTCTATCTTCCTAGCTATGGAGGTGTGCTGCACCTGTGATCCGAATAGCTGTGGCTCTACCCGGATGATTTCCTCCACCATGACCCTGAGCTCCTCTTCAGAAAATCTGGGGTGTCTTTGCAGTGCCATGGGGTGGTGTGGGTGATGTGTGAGGTGGTGGGTGTTGTGATGTGTGAGGGGATGTGTTTGTGTGTGTTGTGTGAGGTGCGTGGATGTTGTGTGAGTGATGGTGTTGAGTGCCTGTGGATGCTAGTTTGTTGATGGTGATGTCTCTCTCTGGCCTTCTGTCGCAATTCTGGTCGTAAGGGTTTGTGGGTGAAGTGGGTGTGTGTTTTATATTGTATTGGGTGCGTGGGAGTTGTGTGTGTATGTGTGTCAGGTGTGTGTATTTCGAATTGTCCAATGTGGTTGTGTTTTGTAAGTGTGTGTGTATTTTGAGCGCAGCAGTGTGTACAGCCAATGGAATACCGTGGTTGAAAGACCGTCGCATTGATTCGTGGGTCGTGATAGTGTGGGCAGATTCCTGTTGGCGTGACGGTGGAGGTTTTGTTATCGCCAGTTTATCACTGACCTTTGGTGTGGCGGACTTGTGTGGGTGTCTGGATTTTAGCAGATTCCGGCCTGTGGGTCGTAATAGCTGTAGTGGAATTCCGCCGCTGCATCAATGTGTTGGCGGTCTTCAGCACGGCGGTAAGCGGCATTTAGCGCCAATGTTGTAATGAGGGCCTATACTGTTTATTAATGCCGTGCTATGTGAGTTTTGTGTAGCATATGTGCGTATATGACTATTTAAATGTCTATAATCAATGACTATTCTATAGGAATGGTCTGGCGTTGCAACGGGGAATAACAGGTTGTTCATTGCAGATGTACAGGGCTCAATTACTCCCTGGTACTCAAGCTGGGTGAGGATCTCCCTCACCGGAGCTTCTGCTTCATGTTTAACAGGGTATTGTGGCTGCCGTTGGGGTGTAGACCTAACGGGAATAACATGACAAGGAGACTCCTTGTCCCAACCTACATGATTGCGGTATAACACAGGTGCCTGCGCTAAAGCCCATTCAACAGCATAGGCTTCTTTTTCTGCTTCCGGAACAAGATCAGAGAAAGAAGGCAAAATGACATCTTCCCCATGCAGGAGCTTACGGACGTGTTCAGGTGGCCAGTCTCTTTCTGCCAATAGGATGTCACTAGAAAGTACATCCCAAAATATCACACCACTGCTGCGCTCCACGTCTCCCTCTATTTAGATTTTAAAATCATAAACCCTGCTGGGTGGGAGAACACAGCCGTCCGCAGTTTCAACTGCAATAAAATCGCTAGTTGCATCCAGATGATCTTTCAGACTCTGGCGACATATCGTGAACTCTGCTGCGCTGTCTAACAGAGTCACTGCCCACGTCTTGTTCCTCAACAGTGTTCTCAAGTGTACTGGCATTTTTAGCTGTCAGTGCTGCTACGTTTTTCTTTTTAAACTGTGGCTTTTGCTGAGGAGTCTTTTCATCTTTTTTAATTGTAGACTGCGGTGAGGCTTTCTTTTGTTTCACATATTCAGGATGTCGATCAGGACGGCCCCCTCTCTCGCTACGTCTTTCCGGTGCGTCCTGAAAGGAACGAGAGGGACATGAATCAGTATATCTGTCTGGAGTTTTAATATTCTCCCTATATCTGAGATTGTATCTTCTTTCGGAGTTCTCCGGGTGTGGAGAATCAGCTCTCTTGTTTCTTTTAAATTATTTTTGTTTTTCCCAGCGTTTTTTATAGCCCTCTTGTGCCTGCTTTGTACCCTCTGTAAGGGTGGTACCTTGTAACTCAAATTTCTTTGGTTTGGCTCCCAAACTATCCCACCCTATACTAGTATAGGTGTCGGAAATTATTTTTGGTAGCTGTCTCTCTTGTTCCAAGTGTGGAGTTTCCCGGAGACGCTGGTGTATTACCAGTGCTACCGCTTCCCCTTTAATATTACTGAGTATTATTGAGGAAACCGTGTCAAAGTTACGCATTCATTTCATCCCCAAATCTAAGGCTGGTGCACCCCGTGCTCATTCTGTATTTGTTTTAACACTTCTGGTAAATGGGCAAGTTTCGGGGTACCATGTGTGGTAGTGTAAATAGCAGGAAAGACTGTACCCCAGGTGGCGGAGTCATCCACCGAGGGAGCCATCCAAAAAGGGAAGCACAAAGTGAGCCGTCTATGTTTTTGCTGTGGTCCCGTATGGGGAAACACAGCTTCCAGCTGATTAGTTTTCTGGGCAATCCAGAACGGTATTTTTTCCCGTTCTGTGGGTACCTTACCCATCATAGTATGTATAGTTTGTGGATTAATCCCAGTATGCAATTGTTATCCACCGGGTGCTGGCAGTGCTGGACGCGCTGGTGCGGTGTTCAACGTTCGCAATACGAACTGAACCAGTCGTCTATATAATGTCACTAATTCATTATATAAATTTTGCAGATCTGCTGTCGGCATATTTAGAAGGTCTGGGCTAGGTGTGTATGTGGCGAACATAGGCCACGTCGGTCCGTCATTACTTAAAGGACCTAGCCTCACTCTTTGTAATATGTGTGGTAAGGCACCTTCAAACCAGTTTTGATGCTCTTGGTATGTGAGCGATATTTCATGATACTGTTATGCTCGGTACCGTTGAGGTACATTTGCAATTTCATATGTGTGGAATGTACGTGTTCTTTTAGTCTACCTCAGGAAAGGTGACCCAACAATAAAACAATCCTGTTTGGTATGCTTCATTAGCTTCTATTATAAGAGTAACATCCCGCCCTCTTCTGCAAGGCCATGCACTAGAAAATGTTGTGTTAGAGCTTGTCTAGCATTTTCAGGAATGTTAATGGCGTTAGCCATATTAGTTTAGAAAAATGGAACACCAAATGTGGAGTAAAAGGTCCTTTTGTGAGTTCGAGCTCCAACAACCTACAGCTTAATCAGGTGTTACCTTTTCAGCTGAGAAGGAATTTCCCAAAGACCATGGATGTCTCTGTTTAATGGTACCCAGGGTACCTGTTGTCTGTGAGACAGTGATAGTCGGGGTATCCGTAAATTAGTGCCTAAACACCATCGTTGGTGGTGCCACGTTGTAGTTTGGACTCTTGCTCTGGGCAAGACTGCAGGTTTAAGGATGACAGTACTTATGTTTGTAGGCGGCTATGCCTATCCTACAACAAGTCGCAGCTGTCGTCCCAACCCTTCCGGCTCACTAGCAGGACCTCACCAAAAACACAAGCAGTAAAAGGTGATTTGTGACAGCCTTTACGCATGGACTCGAGAATAAGACATCTCAGGGAGTGTTGTGGTTAAACGGAGATTACCCCTTTCTCACAGATACATCATGTCTCAACCAAACACAGGCAATAACGAAGATGCAGTAAAGTTTCAATAGTTTTTATTTAACACAACTGCAATCTGCGATATGTTGCATGGGCTGCAATGATTAGGATAATGAACAGTGCAAGAAACAGAATTGTGAAGACAAGAGTCATTATCACAAAGACCCCCCACCATCTTGCAATAGCATATAAAAGACATAAGATGTGTAATATGTCCTAATACCCTAATATGATAGGCCTAACCTCCTACCTAAAGGAGAGCTGGGTTTGCTAAACCTAATCTGCCAATGCCATGTCCATGAGAGGACCCCCCAAACCTTGTTACCTTGGGATGAGGGCTCTATCTCAGACTCCGCAGGGACACAAAGACTGGGTCAGCATCAAGATGACGTGCAGCATCGATATCAGCGATGGTGGCGATGCCATCTGGTCAGAATCCCTCTGATTATCTGTCTGAAGTGCGATGTATTTATACAGATCTACCAGGACCCCTGACGTAGGTGTGTTCCCAAACAATAGATAACAGACATGCTTGGGGCGGCAATTATTATAAACAAATCCCTCCAAAGTATAGAGAGGGAAAGTCCCTAAGTGTGAACACCTACAGTTTGTTTGTCTATGTCACTTGATCTTGACGCCTTAGCGCGGTGGCACTGATAATGCAAAGCATAACAAGTGGCCTAACTATAAACAAGGCAGCCATCTTAGATTAATTAAATAATTAAATGGGCTAAGACAGAGCAAGCTAAGTAGGTTAAAAGTCACTATGTGACGGGGGCACGAGTCTGCAAGCAAAAGGCTAAGCTAACTCCTGTTAGCCCATTTAAAACAAACTAGGATTCACTACATCACTGGGATCCTGCTAGCCAGGACCCCAGGGCTCATAGATAAAAACCTATATGTCAGTATGTTTTGCCTGTCTCACTCAGACCCTGCTAGCCAGGACCCCAATTCTCATAGTTTGTGGCCTAATGTATGTTTTGTCAGTAGTGCTTGACTGTGTCACTGAGGCTTTGCTAACCAGAACCTCAGTGCTTATGCTCTCTCTGCTTTTAAATTTGTCACTATAGGCTAGTGACTTCATTTACCAATTTCAATTGGCACACTGGACACCCCTTATAAGTCCCTAGTATATGGGCATTGGGGTTCCAGGAGATCCATAGAGGCTGCCGCATTTCTTTGGCCACCCATAGGGAGCTCAGACAAACCCTTGCACAGGCCTGCCATTGCAGCCTGTGTGAAATAGTGCACACACTATTTCACAGCCATTTTCACTGCACTTAAGTAACTTATAAGTCACCTATATGTCTAACCTTCACTTGCTGAACGTTAGGTGCAAAGTTACTAGGTGTGAGGGCACCCTTGCACTAGCTAAGGTGCCCCCACACAGTTCAGGGCCATTTCCCCTGACTTTGTGAGTGCGGGGACACCATCACACACATGCACTACATATAGGTCAATACCAATATGTAGCTTCACAATTGTAACTCTGAATATGGCCATATAACATGTCTAAGATCATGGGATTGTCCCCCCATTCCGAATTTGGTACTGGGGAGGCAATTCCATGCATCGTGGGGGCTCCACCATGGACCCCCAGTACTGCCAAACCAGCTCTCTGAGGCTTGCACTGCAGCTACAGCTACTGCCACCTCACAGACAGGGTTCTGCCCTCCTGGGGTCTGGGCAGCCCAGTCCCAGGAAGGCAGAACAAAGCATTTCCTCTGAGAGCAGGGTGTTACACCCTCTCCCTTTGGAAATAGGTGTTACGGGCTGGGGAGGGGTAGCCTCCCTCAGCCTCTGGAAATGCTTTGAAGGGCACAGATGGTGCCCTCCTTGCATAAACCAGTCTACACCAGTTCAGAGACCCCTTCTCCCCTGCTCTGGCGTGAAACTGGAAAAAGGAAAGGGGAGTGACCACTCCCCTGTCAATCAGCACCCCAGGGGCGGTGTCCAGAGCTCCTCCAGTGTGTCCCAGACTTCAGCCATCTTGCTTTGCAAGGTGTGGGGACACTCTGGAGGGATCTGATTGGCCAGCAGGTGACATCAGAGACCTCTCCTGATAGGTCCTTAGCTGATAAGGTAGCCAATCCCCCTCTCAGGGCTATTTACAGTCTCTCCTGTGGGTTCTCTTCAGATTCTGCTTGCAAGTTTC